>NC_140215.1:11208388-13608388 GCF_951802725.1 Rutilus rutilus | reverse complement strand
TCAAACCTGTCCCTAACCTTAACCATTTCCCACCTCAATAGCAGCAAAAGTGTTTTACATCAACACATTAAGTGCATTGTACCAAACTATTTATTTATTTATTTAGATGTAGTTAAAGACACCTAATAAAAAGTGTTGTCCACATCACCTTATTGTAACTAATACATTACCTCTGCTGTGATCCAGGTAACCGACTGAGGGAAGTACTTGTAGCACCGGAGTCCAAAATCTTTCCATCCATAGGGGCATTTTTCAACTAAATGAACTGTGCATCCAGTACATAAATGTTATAGGGCTTTTGTAATACTCACAGAAAAGAATGTTTTTATTTTTTATTATTTTATGTAGCTTATTTTATGTTTGTGTGATTATGTGCCGAAATTAAGTGTACTTTGACACTGTAAATCCCTCATTAATCATGCAGATATTAGTAAATGGAATATTGTACATTTCCAAAATGCTCTATTAAAGGGTTTTACAGTTAAATGTTTAAGGTTGTAAAGGTTACCTTCTGCATTTCCCATGGAGAAGATAATGAAAAGAAGAATTAGAGTTCTCAGCATTGCCATCATGAACCTGAAATGAACCTAAAATGAATAAGCAGGAAAGGTTAAATGTCTGTCATATGCTGAACACTGTGGATTCTCAATGCATTTTAAAGACAAAGCACAAAGATACTTTAAAAATGTTATTCAGTAGGTTTCTGTTCCAAAAACTCACCTTGATTTTCAGATAGTTGAATCTCAGAGGAAATGTTTGTGAAGTTGCAAAAAGAGCCCTGCTTTTATACTTAAATGTCACTCAATGTGTACTTAAAGTCACGAGAATGAACAGGATGTGATTGTTTGGTATGTATACTTTTGTTCACATGAAATAAATTCCAAATATTGGAGAATGAGATACGATAAGCCTGTTGAAATGTAAATGTTAATAAAATAAATATTTATTTTTAAGTATTTTAAATATTTATAGTAGATAAATAAGGGTTCATAAGGGATATTTCCCATATAAAATTTTTTATATGGTATAAATTACAAAGTATAGTCACTTTCTTTTGTATAAGCTTTTAAAAACATCCAAAACTTTTTTTGTGAATGGAGCCTGTTTAAGAATTCCTAATGTGTGTTTCTAATTCATTCTATGAATTCATTCTGTTCTGTCTTAATTTTCTTATTAGCTCCTTGGTTTGCCAGTGTATTTAAGTGTATTGTGGTTGTGTTTGTGGTTATTCTCCTGGTCATTGTTTTGATTCTTGGATTAAAGATTTATTTTGAGTATTTCCTTCGTCGTGCACTTCATTACAGCCACGACCGTGACACCTACATTATGAAAATATTGAACATCAAACTCTCTATCAAACACAATGGAATACAGCAACAGAAGTTGATCAGGACGAGATGTACTGAGCACAACAACAGCACACTTGTTTGCAGCCATGGTTAGGGCTACAGTAGGCTACTTTGTCACTGGAGCGATATTTAACCTGGCCAATATACCATTTGATGACCTAACAAGTCCACCAGTGTATGTTGGGTGCGTTTCAATCCGTTCCCTAATTCAATAGTCAGGGCACTGATCAGGGAGTCTGTCTAAATGTCAAAAATCCTTCCAGTGCACTGAAACTTTCACTCCTTGAAAAGTTCTACAATGCGCTGTGAAAACCAAGAGCATCAATGCTTACTATGGCTGCTTCCACAATCGCATACTCTCTTGAGTATTTTATGTTGTGTTGCTTCACTGCCATTCACAAATCCTCTCCAGTATGCACTCTTCAGAATCTTGCCAGAAATAGTAGATCATGCAGTATTTTTTGCCTACTCTTTTATGAGTACTGTACGGTGGCCGAGAGAGCTCAACTGAAAAAAACACATACAAATAGAAAAACACCCGCAAATTAAGAATTAAGAAATTAAGATTCATTAGTTTTACAACACATGTGTGCTCCAAATACTCACAACACAACCAAATACAGAAACACGCTGCAAATAGAGATACACTACGAAAATGTTTCCAGCGAACCCCAATAAGTGACTACCTGGCTGGGATGTGCTTACAGCTCAATGTCTACTTTATTTATTTATTTATTATTTATGCAAAACATACAGAGATTACATGTTTATGACATACAACTTTGTGTACAATATCTAAAGTATATTAATAATATCTTCAATGTCATCAGAATACAAATGAGAAAAGAACAATGAGCTGAAAACTAACTAACTAACTAAAAAAGATAGAGGAAGAAAAACATGAGGGAAAGGTATTAATCTATACATCAGTTACACTGTACAAATTTTGTCATGTGAAGTTTAAATAAGTTTCATAAGAAATGTTAGGTAACGCAGGGTCCAAAGATGAGACGGCAAGATTTAAAGTTGAGACACTTATATATTAAATACATAAATATACATAAAATGTATTTATTTGCAACAGTTATGTTAACAGCAATGCTGCGTTGTCACGGGAACAACCCAGGTGAAAATAATGAGGAGATTATGTTGTCTTTCGTTGCTCCCTTCATCAAGTGCATTCCAAACGGCTACATAATGGCACACAAGTGCCCTGTTCACTCCAAAGTCCCCACTTCAAGGGCTCTGCCCTTCTTAGGGAGTAGAAGGGCATAGGGATACTCACGAGCAATAAGCATGTCCCAGCTGGGTTCGTCACTTATTGGGGTCCTCTGGAAACATTTCCGTTGTGTTGTGAACTTTTGCAGCACATTTCTGTATTTGGAGCACACATGTGTTGTGAAACTGATGAAGATGTTTTCTTAATTTGCGGGTGTTTTTCTGTTTGCATGTGTTTTCTTCAGTTGCAGCACGTTGAGCTCTCTCGGCCTCCGTAGTACTGTGAATTCAGACATACTACTTTTGTCACATACTGTTTTCCTTCCATAGTAGGGAAATATGCAATTTCGGATGCAGCCTATGTTCCCTTGATAGAAATTCTGAAGTGTGAAACAATCACTTAAGCCAATACATACTTAATTATGTATTTTATTAGGTTAGCATAAACATACCTAGCAAGACAGGTAATGTGTCCTATGTTGTCATTAATATATTGTCTTGATTGTGTCTCATCTATCTTGTTTAGTGATTAGTCCATGTGTCTATATAGCCCTCATGTTCCCATGCATTATCTCTTGTCTCGTATTGTTCCCTGTTACCGCTGTTCGTGAGTTTCATCTTCAGTTTAGTTATCGTTTTGTTCACATTCTGAATTTATTTCAATAAAGCTGCACTTGGGTTCTTCTCACTTCAACTTGGCTCAGTGGATCTCTTACATTATGTAACAATCAAAGTATTTATCATAATGTACTTTTAAATAACATAAACAAATAATATCAGAAAGATGTCTGTGCTGCTGTTGTTCATAAATGCCAGTAGTGAATTTGTACAACGAGGACATTGCCATTTCACTGGACATAGAGCCATCAGTGTCCCAGTGTGTAGTGAGTCAGTGTCAATACTAGTGCCTGAATTTATGACCTAGGGAGCTGAATGAGTCCCATGTTGCTCAGTGATCATTCTTCGTATGAAAATATTTTCTTTGCACATAGATTGTGATTTCTGCGACTTAGAACACAATTCAAAGCAGGAATTAAAAACAAATTGTTTATCATTCCAGTTTATTTTGAGGAAAACATTTTTTGTTCTTTTTCCCAAATTCTGAGATCTCCTGTCCAAAAATATTAGTGGTAAGAATAAAATAAAAGAATCGTTAACATAAAAAAAAGGGTAGTATTGTTTCAAGATTAGAATTATAGAATGTGCACTGTGAAAAAGATGTCCAACTTACTCTTAATGTTAATTTCAGCATTTACTAATACAATATTAAAATCAAAAGTTGAATCTTAAAGGTGCATTGCGCAACTTTTCATGTTAAAAATACCCGTTTTCTAACCCATACATGCTTAAACAATTGCCTGATGGGCTGACTGAGCCCTTCTCTGATCACTGCGATTGCCTCTATAATCCTGTACAGTAAAATAAATAAGAGGGATTCGGGTCGGAATCTGAGACTGGGCGTGACGTCATGCGCGTTCACGGCACGCTCATATGTCTGGCAGGTTTGTGTATGCGCCGACGCCGCCATTCTCCGTAGAAAATGGATTCTAAGAGACCGGCTTGTAGTTCATTTCAAACACCAACGCAAACTCCACGTAAGATAAAAAAAAAGAGAGAACTTTTGTCTAGTGCAACCAAAAGGTCCAAATTGGAGTCAGACAGGCGTCGGGGTAAGACGAGAGTAAACATAGGGAAGGCTTTCAACAAATGGAGAGATCTCCGGTCTGCTCTAGGGCTCAAACGGGATCCTCAGTTGGCTTTTTTCTTGATAAAAAGGTAAGATATATCCCATTCTCTAATGTCTGATACGGCCAATAATGACAATAAATGACGATCCATAAAATGTGTAATGCTTTAGCGTAAGCTAGATAAATGTACAATCGGAATAGGTTTTACTAACTTACCATTGTCAGTGATCAGGTTCAGAATGATTGTGATATAAAATGCTGATATATAAGTTAGATACTTAGACACAAATTTTGAGCAAATTACTGCTTAATTACGATGTATTGCTATTGGAATATGCTACTTAGCTGATCAATAAAACAGGCTAAACCCCCGCAAATCTTCGGCGGATTAGCCTGTTTGGCTTTTATGGTAACGTCATAGTGCCACTTGATTGTTTATTACCTTGAGACATTTGGGTGTACTTTGTTGACCGACTGTGTATGGTATGGTATCATGATTACAATTTTGAGCTTTTACAAAGTTATAAGTTATATTGTTCATGAACGTGTTTCCATAATAATAGTCATAAGTGGATACAGTAAACACATAACACAGTTCAACATGGAGATAGATGGGAATAAAAAACGAAGTTTTCTACTACCCCCATTTTTTCCCTCACACATAAGTGTGTTATTTACTCAATTGCCTTTCCTTTCACATATTTTAAATTACTTGCAGATTTAAAACTTTATTACCTCTGAAGACATTATGATTGTAAACAAAAGATTTGTGCGGCTGATGCTCCTTGGGTTATGACCAGCTCGAGCTCGTGCAAGCGTGCGTGTGCGTGTGGTCCGTGAGCGTGCACACCTCTGGTTGCAGTTTCGCTTGCCGCCAGAGGGGGCGTAGTTCTGCGAAAACTCAGACTCTCGCGCAATGCACCTTTAACATTAGTTAATGCACTTATACTAACATGAACTAACAATGAACAATTGTATTTTCATTAACTTACATTAACAAAGATTAATAAATACTGTAATGTTGGCCTATACACTTACGTTCTTTCAGCAGGTATAGGCCCAATATAGGCTATTCAAGAAGGGGGGCTCGAAGATGGCCAAATAAAAATATTTTTATTTTACTCATTTATTTATTTTAAGTCATATTGTGCTTTGTTGGTATAATGTCTGCTGGAATGTAAAAAAAAAAAAAAAGAAGTTCAGTGTTAAATAATTATTTTAAATTGTAGAAAAAAAATGCAAAAAAGTGTTTCATCATATTTGGTTTGACTTCGGCCAATAATTTTCATTTTGGTGTATCCCTACCTGGTAGAGAGAGCTTAAGTTTAAATGTTATACAGGCTTAGCCTCTCAGCGGCTATTGGCTGCCGCTATATGATATAATCTAAAAACAAATATGTTTGGAGATGTGTTTTCTCTTACAATACAAGGGAACTGAGAAAAGGTGTGCACAAGACAAACAAAACCTGTTTTATGTGTGATCCATGACAATCACTGATAATAGAGATTACATTGTTATAGTTTACAGGCAGTTTAAAAACAGATGTTTAAATATTTGCAAAATGTGTCGGCACGCAAAGTTTCTGGCCTTCTATGGGGTAACACTTTATAATAACGTTCAGTTGTAAGTCATTTATAAGTGGTTAGTTAATGATGAACTAATCATTTACAAAACATTCATAAATGATTAGCAAGTGATATACTAACATTTTGTGTATGTTTTGTAAAGTCATTTACAAATGATTAGTAAATGATTAATCATTTATGAAACATGACTATGCGTTTCATAAATGTTTAATAAATTGTAAAAAAAAAAAAATTATGTTTTGCTCACATCAGGTGCACACTGGTTAAAGACTCCATGTGTTTCAGAGAAGACAGCTGTCTATACCCTCACCAGTCAGCACTTACACTGCAGTACACACTACAGTGTTCAACACCTGTAATAGATGTGTGACCGCATGAATAAATCATTATGAAAGCGGTCATATAGGGATTGTCAAAGTTTTTCTTTTCTTTTTTTTTCGTCAATCTACTGAATTTTCCGTCAACGATACCAGGGACACTGAAACACCGGGGAACATGAAATTTGGTGAGCATGTAGCCCCACTAGACTTTTACGGAAAAATTTCGTTTGGTCCCCGGGGGCCGCCCCCCCAAACCCAAAAAATGCAGTTTTTCCTAAATAACTACCTGAACCGTGGCACCGAGGATGAAGAAATTTGCAAAGTATGTTGGTCTTAAGGGCCCACATCAACCTAGCCCATAATCGATTGTCAACGTTTTTTCGTTTTTTTTTCCCGTCAATCTACTGAATTTTCCGTCAACGATACCAGGGACACCGAAACACCGGGGAACATGAAATTTGGTGGGCATGTAGCCCCACTAGACTTTTACGGAAAAATTTCGTTTGGTCCCCGGGGGCCACTCCCCCCCCCCCCCCCCCCCCCCCCCCCCCCCCCCCCCCCCCGCTGGGCCCCCCCAAACCCAAAAAATTCAGTTTTTCCTAAATAACTACTTGAACCGTGGAACCGAGGATGAAGAAATTTTTATGGTATGTTGGTCTTAAGGGCCCACATCAACCTAGCCCATAATCACTCATTTGTGATTTGTGCCCCTCCCATAAAAAATGAAAATGCAATATTATTCTGCTTTAATCGCCCCTATCTTCAGTAGAGATGTTCAGAACTGCACCATATTTCATGTGTATGATTAACTTGACATCCTCTGGGGGTATGCTAAGTTTCGTAGAATTTCATCCATGGGGGGGGTATAAAATAAATTCATTTATGTGCACATTTAGTGACTGTACACTCATCGGCCTGTAGATGGTGCTGTTGAGCGAAGGGTTGCTGGTTTAGGATGATACTGTCACACACACACACGTGCAGGAATACAAACAAACGCAAGCACGCACACACACTGACATCCACACGCACAGACACACACCCATACACACACATACAAATCCACATGCACAGACACACACACACAAACACACATGCGCACACACAAACACACACACATACACACACACACAGACAGACCTGCACATACTACTACTTTTTTTAGGTATATACATAAACACGCAATACAGCCCAATTGCTCCACGTCATTTATTTTTATGGAAAGCCAGTGCAGGCCTGAGCGGCGGTCATATTTTGTACCGCCATGCGGTACATCTAGTTTACAACACTTTCTGCATCCCCTAATCTAAAGTGTAAACTATTCATCACTTGTAATTGTGTTACACATCATTCGTTGATCTTATGCCTTATTGATTCTTGAAGTGGTAATCTACGAATGATGTGTAACACATTTACAAGTGATAAATAGTTTACACTTTAGATTAGGGGATGCAGAAAGTGTTGTAAATGATTTATTCATGCGTTTACACATCATTGTGTTGAACACTGTTACTTAAATTATCTGTACGTGTATACAAGGCATTTACAACACTTTCTGCACCCTCTAATTGCTACATATATAATAAAATATATTAAAAAAATGTAACATTTATGAAACGCATATTCATGTTTTGTAAATGATTAGTTAATCATTAACTAATCAATTGTAAATGACTTATAACTGAATTTACAAAACATACATAAAATAATAAACATATCACTTATTAATCATTTATGAAAGGCAAAGTCATGTTTCGTAAATAATTAGTAAATTATTTACTAATAACTTGTAAATGACTTGTAACGGAATTTACAAAACATACATAAAATGTTAGTATATCATTTATGAATGTTTTGGAAATGATAAGTTCATCATTAACTAACCACTTATAAATGACTTACAACTGAACGTTATTATAAAATGTTACCCATTCTTTCTTTCACTTTCTTTCATTCTTTCATTCATCATTCTTCACTTACAATGGCTGCTGTGTGCCCGTGTCCGTTTATAGAGAATATATATGTATATTATTATATTGCTTTATTTCTCCAATGCCCTTTAACCTTGCTGATTATACTTATACCAGTATTCACTGTTTAGGGGAGAGTGGGGTGATTTGTGCCAGGTGGTAAGTAGTTCCACCCCTTGTTTCTGGAAAACCATAGAAGAATTGGTCATGTGACCACATCATTTTGAAAAGCAATCACTTTTACTCATCCTCCAAAGAAGAGAGACACATGGCATGAGAGTTAAGCACATTTTAGTGCAAAAAACAGTTTTTTCCCTTTCAAAGTAAAATTTCTATGATAAAGGTTTTTTGATTGTAGTGTCTGAACAATTATAGACAAGTTTGAAAACATTTCACACATGTTTTAGTGCTTTAGTAGGCTACACAATGAGTGTCACAGTGTCTGGTTGTGTTTCCCCGGGTATCCACTAGATGTCCTCCTTCCCCCACGGTGTCATTCACAGGAACTACCTTTCCCACAATTCCAGTCTGTGTTATTGCACCCAGGTGTTTGTAATCTGTTTACCCAGCTGTCTCTCGTTGTCATCTCGTATGTTCATGTATTTAAAGCCCTGTTTGTTCCATGTTCTGTGTGTATCGTTGTTAATGTCACACTGCGTTGGTTTCCTGTGTTCCCTACCTGAGCCTGTTTATTGTTTTTGTACTGCCTGACTGGATATTGAACCCTGCCTGTTTTTGATCACGACTTTGGATTACCCTTTAATAAACCTCACTTTACTGCACTTTGGATCCATCTCGCTCTCTTCCTTGAGCGGAACCGTGACAGAGAGTCTATACAGTTAGCATGATGTTAGCTCTTAACTGCTGGATCATGCTAGTTTTTCAAACTTGTGGGTCTGGGGTGATTTGTGCCAAAGGGCCTGGGTTAAGTTGTGCCAGATCCAGACCACCTAGACCTACATACTCACGCAGGGGATAATCTTGAGAAGTGAGGAGATGGGCATGCCTCATCATTGTTTGACTTAGGCCTGCCTTCTATTTGTTTAATTTAGCTAACACTGATTTCAGTTTTGAGTTTGCACTATGTTATTAAAGGGAAGTTTTATTCCGTATTTAAGTGGCCTATATGTCACAATAGGATGTTTAGAAATTAGCCTAGTCACTTTATTCTTATATGTTACATAACTGACAGACAGCGCTATGTCAACAGGCATCTATTGCCAAAGCCTTTTTGCCTGAAATGATTCACAAATATCATATATTGTTGCTATGGTGCTCTAAATGGTTGCTAGGGCGTAGCTTGATAGCTTCACAATGATCCTGAAAGACTGATTGGTCGTCTGAGTAAAATGAGCCCGCCCCCTTGTCTCTATGACACTGTAATCCAGAGTTATGTTCAATAAAACATCCCTATGCAATTGACCATAGTAGGAAAAACGCATGCTATGGTATTCCAGGGTGACAATATCTACGTAAATAAACCTTAAATGAGTAATTTTGTATTGAATTTATCTTGCTTTCATATAGCATTACGGTTCATAACATTAAAATGTTCTGTTTTACTTCAGAAATCACTGGCACAATTTACCCCAATGTATTCCCCCAAAGGCACAACTTCCCCCGCACCAGGGGCAAGTTGTGCCATGAGACCACTTTTTTCCCAAAAGCTATATTTCTGAAACAATTTATTTCAGATCCAAAGTTATTGTTCTCAGGGATGCACCACATCCTGAAATATATGTACATCCTTAAGTTGAAAGCATTACTGCCATGGCCTCACTTTAAAGCCACTCTGAGTAAAAACTGACTATATTCCCCTATAGATCTTTGATTTGTACAATTAGGTTTATTTATATTTTGTATATTGTTTTATGTTTACAGTACCACATGACATTTGCACAATAAATTATCTACAAGTACCCCCTGGTGTGAGACGTAATGTTCTAACCGGACATCCTGTAGCCATTCAATACTCTGAACCAGAAAAGATAAAAGAGTGAACAGCAACTTTACACCTTTTAATTTTGTGCACTATCTGTATGTCCTGCAGTGTGTAGACAGTACATTGTTCCACTACATGATACTGTCACGTTCAGGCTTGGACGCAATGACCAAAACTGATGTAAAACTCGAACACGTGGGCTTATTTGCATTTATGGCAGAAACACAATACTTGAGATCGTTAATAGCAGATGAGATAGACTTATATTGTTAACTTTGAGTCTTTGTCTTACAGACAAGATCCATTAATGCTGCGCAAGTGGCGACTCGCATCTACTGGTGTTGGCATGCTTTTTTTTTTTTTTTTTAAAGACTTTTAAAGGTGCAGTGTGTAATTTTTAGCGGCATCTAGTGGTGAGATTTGCGAATTGCAAACAGCCAGTCACTCACTGCCTATCCCTCCCTTTGCAAACTCGAAGGAGAAGCTACGGTGGGCAACGTAGGATTGGAAGATGTCGTCGTCTGAGTCAGCAGAGAGTAGCAAGTCAAGCAATGAGGTTTCTTTATATTATATTATATTTTATATTAAATTATATTTACTTAATTATTCAGTAAAACCACATGTTATTGCGATTGTTATTTTTACTTGTTCATCATTGTGTTAGTCTTTTATTCACTGACTTTACCATAGCTTGTTTCCATGCTAGTTAGTATAAGATAAGAGCTATGGATAAGAGCATCAAAGCAGCTAGGTATGGGGAAATAGCTAACGTTACGATGTCCAAGGCGTCGTTCAGACAGCATGTTTTTCTCCACGTTTGCAGAGTCAGGGACAACCTGATTATTCTGCTGCGTCTTTTTCTGCTGCTTCTCATTCAAGTTAGTGACGAAACGCGCTCAGTAGCGCTGTGACGTCACAAAACATGAAACATGACGTCACAATATGTCAACCTTCATAGAAGGGGGGTGCCTGCGGTTATGTAGATATAAATGACTATTCTAAGGTAATAAAAACATAACGGTTCATTAAGTAATGTCTTTATACACCACTGAAAACATAGTTATGAAACTTATATTGCATTTCTGTCAATAGATCCTCAGAAATATTACACATTGCACCTTTAAAGACTTTCTTAATACTGTTTAATGCGGAGATTTGCCTTATATCTACCTGGAAGAAATTCAAAGGGGAGTAAATGGAGAAAATGGGGGGTAATTGTTATATTGACTGTGATCCAACTGAGTTTGTGTTTGTTCAAATCACCTCAGGACTCGGCAAGAATTCAATATTCTCAGAATTTCTGTTACAATGGTATAAGCCCTACAGCGTGAAACAAACTGTGGAACGTCTGTACCCTGATCTGGGAACTTTTTCGCCTTTCAAGCAAAAATAAAATCGCTCTAGACAAAATTATTTAAAGGTGAACTAAGTAACCTTTTACCTTAACTGAACAGCTTCGGAGTCATTGAATGGTTATATTACTTATTTCGAGTTGAATGGTGGTCGTTTCGCACCCCCCTGGTGCCCGTGAGCGGAAAATTCGCACTTGCAACTTTGAGCCGGCGGGCCGCCTCAGGAAGTCTCGCGTGATATCAGGTCTCGCGATGTAAACAATTGCTTTACGGCCAAAAGAAATCTGCTAAAATGCTGTCATTTTTGCGCTCCCTCACGCTGTTCGAACCCGAATGAAGAAGACGTTTTAAAGAATGTCCCATCTGCTTTGATGTCGTTGATCTACTAGCCTCTGGTGTCTGAGAATAGCCAACGAGTTTTTACAACAGTGTTGTCAAATATCTATTCCGAAGCTGTGGGGGAGCTCTAGAGAGAAACCTGCGAGCAAAAAGCGAGAATACAGCGAAGAAATCCCGAAGTTACTGAATGCAGCTTTAACATTTAAAATTAGGAGGTGTTTGCCAGAGACTGAAAAATCTAAGTCTTTTAAAAATTCCTCTTCCTACAATTATTCTGGCAAATGTGCAGTCTTTTCGGAAAAAAAAAACGGATGAGCTTCAAGCTACAGTATGGTGAAATTCCAGCATTATTACAGGAACATTTGTGGGATTGTGCGCACGGAGACTTCGAACTTCGAGACTTCGAATCCTCTCCGAAGGGGATTCAAATGCTATAATGACTAGATGATTTCGGAGTGCTTGTTCGCATGGAGAGAACTGGTGCAAATCTGTGTCTGTCAAGTGGAGAGTGTGCATGAAATTGAGAGTTGTTGTCTGTGGCGCTAAGGCCTCAGTATTTGCCTCAGGAGTTTCCTCAGTATTATGTTACGATGGTTTACATTCATCCCTGAGAAAACGAGGAAAATGCAACAAGTTAGATTGAGCGTGTGGTCTAGGTGCAGTAGTAACATTCTTACACTAGCATTTCAGCATTCGGATAAGCCAAAAACAAAACAAAAATTCATCCGCTTTCAATACCATTCAGCCACATATTTTAGTTCAGAAACTCATCAATGAATTTAAGTTGGATTTTAGTCTTGTAGGATGGATTTTAGATTTCGTTTTGCAGAGAATGCAGAGAGTTAAAGTAAATTACTGTTTTTCTGAATGGTTGGTGTCATCTACTGGGTAACCTCAAGGATGTGTCCTCTCTCCTTTTATTATTTATCTTGTACACAAATGTACAAAACCCAAATGATTGTAGGTGTAGTTTTAGAAATGGGCATATTATACAATTTGCTGATGATTCTGTAATTGTTAGCCTATTGGGTGAGGAGGACTCAATGCATGGTCCTTTGTTTACAGTTTTTCTCGATTGCTTAAACACGTTTCTTGAAACTATGCCTCGTATTCTCAAAACAGTAAACACAAATCCATAACGTCTCACCCAGTTCCCCAGGCATCCTATTTTCAGGTCAAAATGAAGCTATACACTCAAAACCATTCACTCTTGCTGAAAAAAACAAACTTTGCCCTCAGACAGGACACACAAGCCCTTGAAATCACACACACTACAACATAGTCTAACACACTGGTGCAATAAATTCAAAACAACATTTCCAAAACTGGTAAGTTATGTTGCTTGTGGTTCCCCCCGTCACAAACCTTTTCACATGATGAACACAACCAGTGGATACATTGGCATATTTTTATTCATTCAGTGTAAGAGTGGTTTGAGAATCACCCACATTTCAGGATGGTGTTCCTTCCACCATTTTCTCCTTTCCTGAATCCAGTTGAGGAATTCTCTCCTCTTGGAGATGGAAAGTAATCGCAACCCTTACAACCAAGTAAGTCTTCAAGTGATGGAAGAGGCCTGTGGAGATATTGGGGCACAAGCATGTCAAGGATGGATACAGCATTCAAGGCACTTTTTCCCACGATGCATGACTCGTGAAAATATTTGCTGTGATGTTGATGAAATTCTCTGGCCACGTGTAATTGAGAGGCATGATCAATAAATTAATTGATTCAATGAATGCAGTACATTTTTTTTTTATTTACCTATGTACTTATTTGCATAATATTTTTTTTGTGGGGTGACTACTCATTGTTATACACCTGGGGCCCGTTCTTCGTACGTCGCTAACTCACTTAGCTGGATTTGATTGTTGGCGATTTGGCATGATCTTGGATTGTTTGGTTCTTCGAAGCTCATCCTGGACTTGCTGTCATAGCAACAGGTTCGCAACGTACGAAGAACGGGCCCCTGAACTCTTCATTAAAGAACTTAATGAAAAACAAGTATTTTCATTTATTTCTTTGTGTATCTTCAGCTGAATTTGTTGTCAAATCAACAGAGAACACACTTTTAGTTTTGATGTTAATATTGAAATTTAATAAATGCATTACTAGAATAAAATGCTGTGTTTTCATTGTGCAATGAATACTTAGTTTTTCTCGATTGCTTAAACACTATAACCAGGCTTTTGAACTAAAATTTCAAAACCATAATGCCATTTATCAAAAAGCACACCCATTTCCCTAAACTATAAACACTATTCCCTGTTTTGACACATAAGTCAGATTTGTTGAACTGTCACTGCAAAACTTTACACACAAATCCCTTCATTTCTCATTGCCTAGACCATGTTGTCATTTAGAAAGCACTAGCATTCAAAATTGTTCACTCAAGTCAGCCCAGCTTCAGCTCAGTTAGCACACAATTACCCAAGTGGAAACACTAAGAGTCAAAATTTAACACACATCAATCAGAACCTTCAATAGATATATAAAAGGGCCCAAATCACTTTATTGAGTTTTGGAACAATGGATCCAGAAAGACATAAAGGAAGAGGGATAAGAATGAGGAGGAGGAAGGGCAAGGACAAGAAGACAAGCAGTCTCAGATGAAATTCAAGTCACTCTAGTTGCCCATGTCTTTGTCAATGGTATGACTATGAGGGAAGCTGGGCTACAAGTAAGGCCAAATTTGAGTCACTTTACCGTCACCTCGAGAACCTTCAGGGAGGTGTGGTGGCAAACAAAATTCTATCACTGAATACAGTTTTTCTGAATTGCTAAAACACTAAACCCCATTCTCTGAACCAAATTCTCAATAGTCCAAACCAATTTGTCGAATAAATCACTCTTTCTGTAAAACATTAAACAAGTTCAGGTAGTTACTGTTAGGCTTCTGGGTGAATGAAGTAGGAGGCAAACTCAAGGATGAAGAAGCAAAGGTTTTAATTCTCAATATTAGCAAATACAAACAAAAAGGGAGCGTGCGCTCAGAGCATGACTGAAAGCATAACATAAACATTGACCGACAACTGAAAGGTGAAAGACAGGAACTTAAATACACAGAAGATAACGAGTGATGACAGGTGACGGTGATGATGAACAAAGACTAATTAACTAAACACAGGTGACAGAACTGAACTACTGATGATGAACTAAACAGACCGGGAAAAACAGGACTAAACCAAAATCAACAGAAGACAGAGGAAAACGATAACAGAAACACTGAAAACACTAAAACAGAAATCAAAACTACAACAGTTACAACACTGTTTGCAAATCTCATTCACCTTTTTTTTCAAAACTCTAAACACATTCTCACTCACTAAAACACATTTTGCACTGTGATGCACTTATGTTTCAAAATGCTAAACACAGGTAGGCGAAAGTTAAGCACAACTGCAACACAGTGGTCATCGTTTACACACAACGACTCAAAATTGTTCACACTTATTTCTAATGTGACCAAACCAACTGTGCATAATACAAGTCAGTTCAGAGTCCCAACATTTACTCAAAATGTTGCACTGAATGTTGATACCAACAATGGATGGAAACAATATAAGAGGGAGAGAAGGAAGAGGATGAGGAAGAGGAGGTGAACAAGCAGGAGGAGGATGAGGACGAGGAAGAGCAGGTGTGGAGAATGTTGTCAAGGCTGGATCTGGCTTTAGGGTTTTCCCCTTTGCCTGCAGAGATGACATTGTCTGAGATTTGGAGAAACTCCACCGGCCGGACCAACATGAAGACATGAAGCAGAATAAAATCTCTCTCACTGACCTTGATTTTGCAGTTGCACAACTCTTCTGAGTGTACTTTACTGTAACATGCTTTTCATTTAGAGTTTTTTACTGTAACCTTTTTGGCTTTTGCAGCTGGGTCACAGTATTTTCACAGTTTGCAAGTGGTGAATATACAAACATGCGATAAGGCCTACTATTCAATATTCAGTACAATACTATACTTGCAGTGAATACAGTATACAATTTATTCAACTTACTACTGTAAGTTGTCATTACTATTTTTTTTACGTAATTGCAAAATTTGTTTACTTTGTTACAATATACTTTTTTTTCTGTAATTGCATGCTTTGGATTCTGTGTTCTCCATTTTCTGATGTAGTGTCTAATGAATGATCTGTAGTGTTTATAATTTTGACTCGCTGTGTGTATGATCTGAGAGCATTGTTTGATTTTGAGCACAGATGAAATGGTTTTGAGGCAATTGTTTGATTTTGCCAGAAGAGTCAGAGGTTCTGTGAATGTGGTTTGAAAATTTGGTTTTGTGTTTAAGGTTTTGAGAAAGTGAGTAATGGTTTCAAGAAATGTGTTTTAGCAATTCAGAAAAACTGTAAGAGACAAACATTTCCAATAGTCTTTGATGAGGTGTATTTTCTTGCAAGAAAAGGTCAGCAGTCGTACAGTCACACAGAGTGGTTGCAGAGTGTGACAGTGAAGGGAGGGCATCCTTCATCCTGTATAGTCTTGACTCCCAGAATGTTATCTTTCTAGGCCAATGATGGTATTTCAACCATATGTGGAACATTCTTAGACGTGTTCATCATATTGTCTCCTTGAGTGGAGGCACTCCTGTCACGTAACAACACTCTTTACCATTCCAATACAATTCCATATTAGAATATGGTTTGTGTGTGCTCTTTTACTGTCATATGATGGTCACACACATCTTACTGTACGTAAATATAAGAAGAAAAAAAGAGTAAAACAGAAAAAAAAAAAATTGTGTGTGTGTCTTGTACTGTGTAGTACATGAATGGATAAAAATGTGCCAATGTATCCATTGGTTGTGTCTTTTGTGTTCATCATGTGAAAAGGTTTGTGATGGGGGGAACCACAAGCAACATAACTTACCAGTTTTGGAAATGTTGTTTTGAATTTATTGCACCAGTGTCTTAGACAATGTTGTAGTGTGTGTGATTTTGAGGGCTTGTGTGTCCTCCTGTCTGAGGGCAAAGTTTGGTTTTTCAGCAAGAGTGAATGGTTTTGAGTGTAGAGCTTCATTTTGACCTGAAAATAGGATGTTTGGGGACGTTATGGATTTGTGTTTATAGTTTTGAGAATACGAGGCATAGTTTCAAGAAATGAGTTTAAGCAATCGAGAAAAACTGTAAAGGATTAGTTCACCCCAAAATGAAACTTTCCTAATAATTTACTCACCCCAATGCCGTCCAAGATATCCATGTCTTTCTTTCCTCAGTGGGACAGAAATTATGTTTTTTTGAGGAAAACATTTCTGGATTTTTCTTCTAACAATGGACTTCATTGGTTACCATTGTTTTTAAGTCCAAATCAATGCAGTTTCAAAAGTCTTTGAAGTGTTTAAACGGGCTTTATGCGATCACAGCTGAAGAAGAGGTTGTTATCTAGCGAAACGATAGGTCATTTAAAAAAAAAAAAAAAAATGTATAGACTTTTTACCTTCAATAGTTCGGATTGAGCTGATCAACAAACGGACAGGGAACTACGTCATCACGTTGAAAGGTCACGCCGGCGCCGGCAGAAGTACCGCCCCACTGTTTACAATGCGACCGTACGTAGGAGAATAGTTCAAATAGTATTGTTTGCTATTATATATACACTCACCTAAAGGATTATTAGGAACACCTGTTCAATTTTCATTAATGCAATTATCTAATCAACCAATCACATGGCAGTTGCTGCAATGCATTTAGGGGTGTGGTCCTGGTCAAGACAATCTCCTGAACTCCAAACAGAATGGGAAAGAAAGGTGATTTAAGCAATTTTGAGCGTGGCATGGTTGTTGGTGCCAGACGGGCCGGTCTGAGTATTTCACAATCTGCTCAATTACTGGGATTTTCACGCACAACCATTTCTAGGGTTTACAAAGAATGGTGTGAAAAGGGAAAAACATCCAGTATGCGGCAGTCCTGTGGGCGAAAATGCCTTGTTGATGCTAGAGGTCAGAGGAGAATGGGCCGACTGATTCAAGCTGATAGAAGAGTAACTTTGACTGAAATAACCACTCGTTACAACCGAAGTATGCAGCAAAGCATTTGTGAAGCCACAACACGCACAACCTTGAGGCGGATGGGTTACAACAGCAGAAGACCCCACCGGGTACCACTCATCTCCACTACAAATAGGAAAAAGAAGCTACAATTTGCACAAGCTCACCAAAATTGGACAGTTGAAGACTGGAAAAATGTTGCCTGGTCTGATGAGTCTCGATTTCTGTTGAGACGTTCAGATGGTAGAGTCAGAATTTGGCGTAAACAGAATCAGAACATGGATCCATCATGCCTTGTTACCACTGTGCAGGCTGCTGGTGGTGGTGTAATGGTGTGGAGGATGTTTTCTTGGCACACTTTAGGCCCCTTAGTGCCAATTGGGCATCATTTAAATGCCACGGCCTACCTGAGCATTGTTTCTGACCATGTCCATCCCTTTATGACCACCATGTACCCATCCTCTGATGGCTACTTCCAGCAGGATAATGCACCATGTCACAAAGCTCGAATCATTTCAAATTAGTTTCTTGAACATGACAATGAGTTCACTGTACTAAAATGGCCCCCACAGTCACCAGATCTCAACCCAATAGAGCATCTTTGGGATGTGGTGGAACGGGAGCTTCGTGCCCTGGATGTGCGTCCCACAAATCTCCATCAACTGCAAGATGCTATCAATAACTATCAATATGGGCCAACATTTCTAAAGAATGCTTTCAGCACCTTGTTGAATCAATGCCACGTAGAATTAAGGCAGTTCTGAAGGCGAAAGGGGGTCAAACACAGTATAAGTATGGTGTTCCTAATAATCCTTTAGGTGAGATAATATAGTAATAGTATTCAGTGAATATGAATAGTATATGAATAACATTCTGATGAATATGAATAGTACTTCAAATAGTATTGTGGTGAGTAAATTATTAGGACATTTTCATTTTGGGGTCAACTAATCCTTTAACTGTTTCGCCAACATAAGAGTGTGTTTAGTTTGCTGTGTTAACTGTTTTGAGAGCTGTTACCTGAGTTTGGAGAAATGTACCAAATCGATTGAGATAAAGCATAATTAGAATGGAAACGCCACTTTTAAGTTTGACCATATTTTTGTTTTCGGTCAAATTGCCTTTTGAATGGGAGTGCTAGGGGCACCCCTATGATAGCATCAAAATCTATTTTTAAAACACTAAGAAGGCTCGACACAACATGAAACTTTGCTCGTAGTCTACACATGAACTCGAGCATTGAGAACATTGTGTACACAGAGTTTACTAAAAATAAAGGTTTTGAACAACTGTTGTTGTTTCCAGCCGCCGGCATTTTGACAGTCAAAAATAGTCGATCTATGAATGCGAATGAACTGACTCTGAATTTTAGTATTGTTTCTTATATGAGGATCCTTTTTCAAATACAAGGTCAATATTGATTTTCACTTCAACGACAAAACAACTAATTATCCGTGAATTTATATGGAACTAAGCTTTAGGAGCTTTCCATCTTTACTCTCCTCCCTGTTACGTTGCATTCGGAGATCGATTTTGACTGACAAAATGCCGGCGGACGGAAACACTAACTGATAAAGTGATTCGTACAAAACCTTTCTTTTTAGTAAACTTTGTGTACACAAACAATGTCGTGAATGCTCGAGTTCATGTGTAGAGCCCCTGGTGATACTTCAAGCACAGTTTCATGTTGTGTCGAGCCTCTTTAGTGTTTTAAAAATAGCGCTTTTGATGCTATGACTGTAGTGCCCCTAGCACTCCCATTCAAAAGGCATTTTGACCGAAAAACGAAAATACGGTCAATCTTAAAAGTGGCGTTTCCATTCTAATTATGCTTTTACACGAATGTTTGACTCGGGTAGATTAACAAAAATAGCCTAGGTTGCAATTTGGTGAGAGTTACCCTTTAATGTTCTTAAAACCAAGGAGATGACTATTGATTTTAGCTCTAGGAGGAAATCTATTCAGTATAAGCAAACAAGTATTAATGGAGTGGGTATTGAGAGTGTTGAACAGTACAAGTATTTGGGTACTGTCTTAGATAACAGATTGTCTTTTTTTCCAAATACTGAAGCTTTGTGTAAGAAGGGGCAGCAAAGACTATTGCTTGCGGAAACTAAGGTCATTTAACGTGGATAAAACACTGATGTGTATGTTCAACAGATCCTATATTGAGTTGCTGTTATCTTTTTCACTGTTATGCTGGTTTAATTCTCTAAATGCGAAAAACAAGAATTGTCTTGAGAGGATTGTAAACCAGGAAAGTGAAATAACGGGTAAGAAGCAAATGACTATGGCCCAGCTATATCACAAACAGGTTTTGGGTAAAGCCCAGAGCATATTGTTAGATGATTCCGAACCCACATATCACGAGTTTTAACTCTTCCCTTCAGGTATTTGGTATAGAACTCCTAATAGTAAAACAAATTGGTTTAGACATTCATTTATCCCCTTAGCTGTAAAGTTCTTATATTAAAGGAAAATTCTTTTTAGTAAGGAAAATGTTTTTTTATTTATTTTATTTTTTATTTTCTTCCCCTGTATTGTGTGTATGTGTTGTCTTGTGAGACATGCTTGTATGCTGCAACCAAATTGCCTTCGCGAAATTAATAAAGATTAACTGAACTGAATTGAAACTGAATCGTTGGAGCACACACACACACACACACACACACACACAAACACAAACACACAAAACTCACTTTTGTTCTCAGCTATTTTGACAATAATGGCTGTATGTGTTGAGTTATTTTCAGAGGACAGTAAATATATACTGCTACAAGCAGCACATTGACTACTCTAAAATATAGTTTTATTTCTATAGTATTGTCCCTTGAGAAGATAAACTAAAATATTTGCTGAAATGTGAGGGGTGTACTCACTTTTGTGAGATATTGTAAGTAATGGGATATTTTATAAGACAGAAAATAAAAAGAGCCCTGGATGAAGTCCAAATTTGCTTACAATTCATTGTCGGAAACAGACGTCTTTAGTGTTTGTCAATGATGAAGCAGCTGTGTGCAGCTTGCTTTAACCCCTATCCTGATGATGACTTCATTTAATGCCATTCTACTAACCATATCCTCAAACCTTGCTATGCAATATACTTATATTTTTATATACATTAATTTGATTGTCCACAATGCACATGATTTGCTTTATCAATGCTTTTATTAAACTGAGGAGTGTTACAGAGAAAATATTGAGAAGAGATTAAAGTTTAGAAGAGATTTGATTTCAGAATAACATTTTTGTAAATATAAGATCAGAAAAAGTAAATGTAGTACAATCAAAGTACATGTGGAGCAGGATGACTGCATATGATCTCACACGTCCGCAACACAAATATAGTTCTTTGAGCCTGAACAGGTTGCATCGTTCCAGCAACGGTTAGCTGTAGGGTGGAATAATGAAATAAGTTATTCTGATCATTATAGTGGTGTTAGAATCAAAATAAAATAGAATGTTCAACTTAAAGTACTTTGTGAAATCCAAATGAGTCATTTCATGTTACCGTATAATATCAAATTGTAAATTATATTAAATAAAAAAAAAACAGTGTATTCTCACAGGTCCAGTTGATCTCCAAACAGTTCTCTGAACCACCGGCATTGTTAGGTTCTGCAGAGCACCAGTTGGTAAAGTCATTCACAGTTCCATCACTCCACAACCACTGTCCCTCCTAATGAGTGAAGAGAATGAATACAAAAAGTGCACTACTGTAGTCAGACTTAAGAAGCTAATTAACTTTGGCTTTGAAGTCAAACCATCTTCATTAGAAACATTGCATTTACTGTTTCAAGCAGGAATTTAGTTTAGACAAACAAATGGGTCTCTTTAGGGCACACTTTAACTTACTTGTACACCATCATGACCACCAACCCACAATAATGTGGAAGAAGAAGGCAACAGACTCAGCAGGAAATCATTTTCCGGTTTACTATGCACAGATGCAAGATTTGCACCAAGAGTTTGACAGTTTTTCTGAAGAGAAAGATTTTTTTTGTCAATATAAAATATAATCTTTTTAGCAGAAAGCATAAGTGAACTTTTAAACTACATTTTAGTAATTTAGTAAACAAGTCTGCTCTGATTGATTATTTGATCAGTATCAGTTTTCTGTATTATTTATTTGCAGAAAAGAAAGTTTTACTTAAAAAAAAATCTTTATATGAAGTGTCTTTAACTAATACTAACATTTAAAATAATCATTTGTTTCAGTGCACTTATTGTGTACATACATGTTTTTGCATTGTACTTATATTTAAAAAAATTGCATCCAATTAATACAGCTGTAATTAATTTCTGTAATTAGATCTATGATTACACTGTTGATCCGTCCCTTACACCTTAACCCAACCTTAAACCTAACCATACCATCAAACCTGTCCCTAACCTAACCTGTCCTTAACCCATATCCCACCTCAATAGCAGCAAAAGTGTTTTACATCAACACATTAAGTGCATTGTACCAAACTATTTATTTATTTATTTAGATGTAAAGACACCTAATAAAAAGTGTTGTCCACATCACCTTGTTGTAACTAATACATTACCTCTGCTGTGATCCAGGTAACCGACTGAGAGAAGTACTTGTAGCACCGGAGTCCAAAATTTGTCCATCCATAGGGGCATTTTTCAACTAAATTAACTGTGCATCCAGTACATAAATGTTATAGGGCTTTTGTAATACTCACAGAAAAGAATGTTTTTAATTTGTATTATTTTATGTAGCTTATTTTATGTTTGTGTGATCATGTGCTGAAATTAATTGTACTTTGACACTGTAAATCCCTCATTAATCATGCAAATAATAGTAAATGGAATGTTGTACATTTCCAAAATGCTCTATTACCTATAAGGGTTTTACAATTAAATGTTTAAGGTTGTAAAGGTTACCTTCTGCATTTCCCATGGAGAAGATAATGAAAAGAAGAATTAGACTTCTCAGCATTGCCATCATGAACCTGAAATGAACCTAAAATGAATAAGCAGGAAAGGTTAAATGTCTGTACTCATATGCTGAACACTGTGGATTCTCAATGCATTTTAAAGACAAAGCAAAAAGATACTTTAAAAATGTTATTCAGTAGGTTTCTGTTCCAAAAACTCACCTTGATTTTAAGATAGTTGAATCTCAGAGGAAGTTTTTGTGAAGTTCCAAAAAGAGCCCTGCTTTTATACTTTACTGTCACTCAATGTGTACTTAAAGTCACGAGAATGAACAGGATGTGATTGTTTGGTATGTATACTTTTGTTCACATGAAATAAATTCCAAATATTGGAGAATGAGATACGATAAGCCTGTAGAAATGTAAATGTTAATAAACTAAATATTTATTTTTAAGTATTTTAAATATTTATAGTTGTTAAATAAGGGTTCATAAGGGATATTTCCCACATTAAATATTTAAAATGGTATAAATTACAAATTATAGTCACTTTCTTTTGTATAAGCTTTAAAAAACATCCCCAAAAAAAATGTTGTGTAATGAAGTGCACAACGAAGGAAATACTCAAAATAAATACTTAGTCCAAGAATCAAAACAATGATCAGGAGAATAACCACAAACACAACCACAATACACTTAAATACACTGGCAAACCAAGGAGCTAACGAGATAATTAAGACAGAACAGAATGAATTCATAGAATGAATTAGAAACACACATTAAGCCTAGTTCACACTACATGACTTTAAAACGTCGGGCTGAACTGTGCAGTTCATACTACATGACTTGCTCTCTGTGAAATCAGGAGTGTTCAAGTTGTTGAGCTGTTCACACCACACGACACAACGTGATTGATCCACAACAGGAGGTAACGCACTACACGAGTTGACAACAATTCTGTCACCCAACGATTCTATCAGAGAATGTCTAATATGGCGAGAAGTTTCACTCTCACTACACTTCCGGCTTCTGAACTGGTTGCAGTTCCACTCTGATTCCATATGAGGGCGCTCACAGGACGAGTGCAGAATGAATGGAGGTCAATGGCAGTATACCCCTCAAAATCCACTTTTCTCAGGATATAATTTTTTGTCTAGTAATTTGAATGTTGTATTCGAAAGGAGATGCAAAGAAATTACACATTGCTGGGTGTTAGATTTTTTAGAGTCACTTATTTGCTTTAAAAAAGTCTTTCAAAATGTCAATGACGTCAGAATGCTGACGTCATTAGCAGAATGCTAGCGTGTTATGGGCAACAACAACTCAACCTGTAAGAAATCAAAACGACATAAGTACTCGTTCATTCAACTTTCGACCTAAAACCCATGTTGAACTTGCAAAATCTACAATCACATCACACGAAAAATCACGCGATAAACGAACCGGAAATTACGCGAAACAGCGCAGTAAAAAGATTTAATTTACATTTCAACCTATAACATTTAGATAATGTAAAAATAACATTTTGCTCACCTGGCTGTTTGAGAGCGTTTGTAATTTCCGTCCACCTTTTCTCTTTCTCGGAGCGGTTGTGGTACATCTCATGTCCAACATCATAAAGGCATTCATGCTCCTGCCACAGTTCAATTAAATTTTGCTCCAAATCCTGAAATCCAAATCCTTTCTGTAAACTCGTCTTCTTCTTCTGTGTTTATTTGAAAACCGCGTATTTACCCGGTGACCTCAACCCATGCCTTGCTCTGATTGGCTGTAGCTCATGACATCAGTGAGGTTGAGTCGGCCGACAGCTCTGGATATCTAGCATGCTAGATATTTTTCTGGGCGAGGCGAGGCGTCTGCGAGCGTCTTTGATGCGTTGTTGGCTCTTTCATACTAACAGATTGGCGAGCGTTCATCGCCCGCTAATCCCCCGCGATTTGCATGCGATAACACCCCGACCTGTCGGCAAGCTCAACGATTTGCAAATCGGGCTTAAATCGGGCTTAAAATCATGTAGTGTGAACTAGGCTTTAGGAATTCTTAAACAGGCTCCATTCCAACGCATTCTCATCCTAGGGCGTCATATACTGACATGACACCCTTTAGCGTCAATACAAGACGCAGATAGCTTTGTTCGGTTATGGGTAGGTTTAGGTCTGGGGTAGGGTTAGGGTTAGGGTTAGACCACTAGGAGGCGCCTTCTGGCCCATATCTATCTGCGTCTCATATTGACGCTAAAGGGTGACATGTGCGTTGGATGTAGACGAAATGTCAAAAGCGTCAGTATATGACGCCTTGGGATGAGAACGGGCTGCATTACCATTACTGTGACACCTACATTATGAAAATATTGAACATCAAACTCTATATCAAACTCAATGGAATACAGCAACAGAAGTTGATCAGGACGAGATGTACTGAGCACAACAGCAGCACACTTGTTTGCGGCCATGGTTAGGGCTACAGTAGGCTACTTTGTCACTGGAACTATATTTAACCTGGCCAATATACCGTTTGACAGCCTAATGAGTCTAGTGTATGTTGGGTGCGTCTCAATCAGTTCCCTAATTCAAAAGTCAGGGCACTGATCAGGGAGTCTGTCTCAATGGCAAAATCCTTCCAGTGCCCTGAAACTTTCGTTCCCTGAAAAGTCCTACAATGCGCTGTGAAAACCAAGAGCATCGATGCTTACTATGGCTGCTTCCACAATCGCATACTCTCTTGAGTAAGTACTTATTCTAAATAAGTACTTATGTTCTATATAGTATGAATGTGTGTAGTATGGATGACATACTACATCTGCCATGTTGTCCTTATCATGTTGTGTTGCTTCACTGGCATTCACAAATCCTCTCCAGTATGCACTCTTCAGAATCTTGCCAGAAATAGTAGGTCATGCAGTATTTTTTGCCTACTCTTTTATGAGTAGCCTACTGTACGGTGGCCTAGAGAGCTCAACGCGCTGCAACTGAAGAAAACGTCACTTATTGGGGTCCTCTGGAAACATTTCCGTTGTGTTGAGAACTTTTGCAGCACGTTTCTGTATTTGGTTCTGTTGTGAGTATTTGGAGTATTTGCGGGTGTTTTTCTATTTGCATGTGTTTTCTTCAGTTGCAGCACGTTGAGCTCTCTCTGCCTTCGTAGTACTGTGAATTCAGACATACTACTTTTGTCACATACTGTTTTCCTTCCATATAGTAGGGAAATATGCCATTTCAGATGCAGCCTATGTTCCCTTGATAGAAATTCTGAAGTGTGAAACAATCACTTAAGCCAATACATACTTAATTATGTATTTTATTAGGTTAGCATAAATATACCTAGCTAGACAGGTAATGTGTCCTATGTTGTCATTAATATATTGTCTTGATTGTGTCTCATCTATCTTGTTTAGTGATTGTTTAGTGATTAGTCCATGTGTCTATATAGCCCTCATGTTCCCATTATCTCTTGTCTCATATTGTTCCCTGTTACCGCTGTTCCTGAGTTTCATCTTCAGTTTAGTTATCGTTTTGTTCACATTCTGAATTTATTTCAATAAAGCTGCACTTGGGTTCGTCTCACTTCAACTTGGCTCAGTCGATCTCTTACATTATGTAACAATCAAAGTATTTATCATAATGTACTTTTAAATAACATAAACAAATAATATCAGAAAAATGTCTGTGCTGCTGTTGATCATAAATGCCAGTAGTGAATTTGTACAACGAGGACATTGCCATTTCACTGGACATAGAGCCATCAGTTTCCCAGTGTGTAGTGAGTCAGTGTCAATACTAGTGCCTGAATTTATGACCTAGGGAGCTGAATGATTCCCATGTTGCTCAGTGATCATTCTTCGTATGAAAATATTTTCTTTGCACATAGATTGTGATTTCTGCGACTTAGAACACAATTCAAAGCAGGAATTGAAAACAAATTGTTTACCATTCCAGTTTATTTTGCGGAAAACATTTTTTGTTCTTTTTCCCAAATTCTGAGGTCTCCTGTCCAAAAATATTAGTGGTAAGAATAAAAGAAAAGAATCGTTAACATAAAAAAAAGGGTAGTATTGTTTCAAGATTAGAATTATAGAATGTGCACTGTGAAAAAGATGTCCAACTTACTCTTAATGTTAATTTCAGCATTTACTAATACAATATTAAAATCAAAAGTTGAATCTTAACATTAGTTAATGCACTTATACTAGCATGAACTAACAATGAACAATTGTATTTTCATTAACTTACATTAACAAAGATTAATAAATACTGTAATGTTGGCCTATACAGTTACGTTCTTTCAGCAGGTATAGGCCCAATATAGGCTATTCAAGAAGGGGGACTCGAAGATGGCCAAATAAAAATATTTTTATTTTACTCATTTATTTATTTTAAGTCATATTGTGCTTTGTTGGTATAATGTCTGCTGGAATGTAAAAAAAAAAAAAGAAGTTCAGTGTTAAATAATTTCTGCAAAAAAGTGTTTCATCATATTTGGTTTGACTTCGGCCAATAATTTTCATTTTGGTGTATCCCTACCTGGTAGAGAGAGCTTAAGTTTAAATGTTATACAGGCTTAGCCTCTCAGCGGCTATTGGCTGCCGCTATATGATATAATCTAAAAACAAATATGTTTGGAGATGTGTTTTCTCTTACAATACAAGGGAACTGAGAAAAGGTGTGCACAAGACAAACAAAACCTGTTTTATGTGTGATCCATGACAATCACTGATAATAGAGATTACATTGTTATAGTTTACAGGCAGTTTAAAAACAGATGTTTAAATATTTGCAAAATGTGTCGGCACGCAAAGTTTCTGGCCTTCTATGGGGTAACACTTTATAATAACGTTCAGTTGTAAGTCATTTATAAGTGGTTAGTTAATGATGAACTAATCATTTACAAAACATTCATAAATGATTAGCAAGTTATATACTAACATTTTGTGTATGTTTTGTAAATTCTGTTACAAGTCATTTACAAATGATTAGTAAATGATTAATCATTTATGAAACATGACTATGCGTTTCATAAATGTTTAATAAATTGTTAAAAAAAAAATTATGTTTTGCTCACATCAGGTGCACACTGGTTAAAGACTCCATGTGTTTCAGACAAGACAGCTGTCTATACCCTCACCAGTCAGCACTTACACTGCAGTACACACTACAGTGTTCAACACCTGTAATAGATGTGTGACCGCATGAATAAATCATTATGACCGCCGCTAGCGAAAGCGGTCATATAGGGATTGTCAAAGTTTTTTTTTTTTTTTTTTTTGTCAATCTACTGAATTTTCCGTCAACGATACCAGGGACACTGAAACACCGGGGAACATGAAATTTGGTGAGCATTTAGCCCCACTAGACTTTTACGGAAAAATTTCGTTTGGTCCCCGGGGGCCACTCCCCCCCCGCGCTGGGCCCCCCCAAACCCAAAAAATGCAGTTTTTCCTAAATAACTACTTGAACCGTGGAACCGAGGATGAAGACATTTTTATGGTATGTTGGTCTTAAGGGCCCACATCAACCTAGCCCATAATCACTCATTTGTGATTTGCGCCCCTCCCATAAAAAATGAAAATGCAATATTATTCTGCTTTAATCGCCCCTATCTTCAGTGGAGATGTTCAGAACTGCACCATATTTCATGTGTATGATTAACTTGACATCCTCTGGGGGTATGCAAAGTTTCGTAGAATTTCATCCATGGGGGGGTAAAAAATAAATTCATTTATGTGCACATTTAGTGACTGTACACTCATCGGCCTGTAGATGGTGCTGTTGAGCGAAGGGTTGCTGGTTTAGGATGATACTGTCACACACACACGTGCAGGAATACAAACAAACACAAGCACGCACACACACTGACATCCACACGCACAGACACACACCCATACACACACATACAAATCCACATGCACAGACACACACACACAAACACACATGCGCACACACAAACACACACACACACACAGACAGACATGCACATACTACTACTTTTTTTAGGTATATACATAAACACGCAATACAGCCAAATTGCTCCACGTCATTTATTTTTATGGAAAGCCAGTGCAGGCCTGAGCGGCGGTCATATTTTGTACCGCCATGCGGTACATCTAGTTTACAACACTTTCTGCATCCCCTAATCTAAAGTGTAAACTATTCATCACTTGTAATTGTGTTCAGAGGCGGACAGAGTACAAAGCTACATTACTTGAGTAAAAGTACAGATACCCCTTGCTAAATTTTACTCAAGTACAAGTAAAAGTACTACAGTCAGATGTCTACTTAAGTAAAAGTACTAAAGTACTTGTTTTTAAAAGTGCAAGAGTACAAGAGTACATTTTCTAAAATTTGCATTACTGCTGCCACAGTGCTTACATTGGTAAACACAGCAAACACTTGAAGCGAAAACTATCATTAACTTGTTCAGAAAATTGAAATAGTCTGGCGAGATGGGGCCACGGTTTGGCACATTCCCGGGATGCGATATTTTTTTTCCCAGGATGGTAGGGGAAGACTCATGAATATTCATTAGGGAAGTCATCCCTGATTGGTCTGATGACCTACCCCTAACCCCACCCCTAAACCTACCCATCACTGGGGGTCTTATGACCTCCATAACCCCGCCCCTAAATAATGGATGAAGACGCAGCAGGTCCATCCCGGGAGCGATATTTTTTTTCCCAGGATGGTAGGGGTCAGGGAAGACCCCAGTGACAGCATCACTGGGGTCTTCCCCTACCATCCTGGGAAAAAAAATATCGCTCCCGGGATGGACCTGCTGCGTCTTCATCCATTGTTTCGTCCATGGTTTCGTCTCTTATCTAAATCTGACCATGGAGTTGACTTTGGCGGAAAGCTGAAGGTGATTGCTGATAGGCTGTCCCAATCAGTGGCACCTGCACAATCCAATCACATTTGAGAGGGTTTCCGAGATGTTTCTTTTTTCCTTTTTTTTTTTTTTCCTTTTTTTTTTTGAAGAAGTAACGGGTACTCACAGTTATGGATAGAAATGTAGTGGAGTAAAGAGTACAATATTTGCCTCTCAAATGTACTTGAGTAAAGTCATGAGTACTCCCCAAAAATGATACTCGAGTAAAGTACAGATCCTTCAAAATTGTACTTAAGTACTGTACTCAAGTAAATGTACTCCGTTACTGTCCGGCTCTGATTGTGTTACACATCATTCGTTGATCTTATGCCTTATTGATTCTTGAAGTGGTAATCTACGAATGATGTGTAACACATTTACAAGTGATGAATAGTTTACACTTTAGATTAGGGGATGCAGAAAGTGTTGTAAATGATTTATTCATGCGTTTACACATCATTGTGTTGAACACTGTTACTTAAATTATCTGTACGTATACAAGGCATTTACAACACTTTCTGCACCCTCTAATTGCTACATATATAAAAAAATATATTAAAAAAATGTAACATTTATGAAACGCATATTCATGTTTTGTAAATGATTAGTTAATCATTAACTAATCAATTGTAAATGACTTATAACTGAATATACAAAACATACATACAATAATAAACATATCACTTATTAATCATTTATGAAAGGCAAAGTCATGTTTCGTAAATAATTAGTAAATTATTTACTAATAACTTTGTTGTTAAAATGTTAGTATATCATTTATGAATGTTTTGGAAATGATAAGTTCATCATTAACTAACCACTTATAAATGACTTACAACTGAACGTTATTATAAAATGTTACCCATTCTTTCTTTCACTTTCTTTCATTCTTTCATTCATCATTCTTCACTTACAATGGCTGCTGTGTGCCCGTGTCCGTTTATAGAGAATATATATGTATATTATTATATTGCTTTATTTCTCCAATGCCCTTTAACCTTGCTGATTATACTTATACCAGTATTCACTGTTTAGGGGAGAGTGGGGTGATTTGTGCCAGGTGGTAAGTAGTTCCACCCCTTGTTTCTGGAAAACCATAGAAGAATTGGTCATGTGACCACATCATTTTGAAAAGCAATCACTTTTACTCATCCTCCAAAGAAGAGAGACACATGGCATGAGAGTTAAGCACATTTTAGTGCAAAAAACAGTTTTTTCCCTTTCAAAGTAAAATTTCTATGATTAAGGTTTTTTGATTGTAGTGTCTGAACAATTATAGACAAGTTTGAAAACATTTCACACATGTTTTAGTGCTTTAGTAGGCTACACAATGAGTGTCACAGTGTCTGGTTGTGTTTCCCCGGGTATCCACTAGATGTCCTCCTTCCCCCACGGTGTCATTCACAGGAACTATCTTTCCCACAATTCCAGTCTGTGTTATTGCACCCAGGTGTTTGTAATCTGTTTACCCAGCTGTCTCTCGTTGTCATCTCTAGCATCTCTAGCATCTCAGCACTAGCATTCAAAATTGTTCACTCAAGTCAGCCCAGCTTCAGCTCAGTTAGCACACAATTACCCAAGTGGAAACACTAAGAGTCAAAATTTAACACACATCAATCAGAACCTTCAATAGATATATAAAAGGGCCCAAATCAGTTTATTGAGTTTTGGAACAATGGATCCAGAAAGACATAAAGGAAGAGGGATAAGAATGAGGAGGAGGAAGGGCAAGGACAAGAAGACAAGCAGTCTCAGATGAAATTCAAGTCACTCTAGTTGCCCATGTCTTTGTCAATGGTATGACTATGAGGGAAGCTGGGCTACAAGTAAGGCCAAATTTGAGTCACTTTACCGTCACCTCGAGAACCTTCAGGGAGGTGTGGTGGCAAACAAAATTCTATCACTGAATACAGTTTTTCTGAATTGCTAAAACACTAAACCCCATTCTCTGAACCAAATTCTCAATAGTCTAAACCAATTTGTCGAATAAATCACTCTTTCTGTAAAACATTAAACAAGTTCAGGTAGTTACAACACTGTTTGCAAATCTCATTCACTTTTTTTTCAAAACTCTAAACACATTCTCACTCACTAAAACACATTTTGCACTGTGATGCACTTATGTTTCAAAATGCTAAACACAGGTAGGCGAAAGTTAAGCACAACTGCAACACAGTGGTCATCGTTTACACACAACGACTCAAAATTGTTCACACTTATTTCTAATGTGACCAAACCAACTGTGCATAATACAAGTCAGTTCAGAGTCCCAACATTTACTCAAAATGTTGCACTGAATGTTGATACCAACAATGGATGGAAACAATATAAGAGGGAGAGAAGGAAGAGGATGAGGAAGAGGAGGTGAACAAGCAGGAGGAGGATGAGGACGAGGAAGAGCAGGTGTGGAGAATGTTGTCAAGGCTGGATCTGGCTTTAGGGTTTTCCCCTTTGCCTGCAGAGATGACATTGTCTGAGATTTGGAGAAACTCCACCGGCCGGACCAACATGAAGACATGAAGCAGAATAAAATCTCTCTCACTGACCTTGATTTTGCAGTTGCACAACTCTTCTGAGTGTACTTTACTGTAACATGCTTTTCATTTAGAGTTTTTTACTGTAACCTTTTTGGCTTTTGCAGCTGGGTCACAGTATTTTCACAGTTTGCAAGTGGTGAATATACAAACATGCGATAAGGCCTACTATTCAATATTCAGTACAATACTATACTTGCAGTGAATACAGTATACAATTTATTCAACTTACTACTGTAAGTTGTCATTACTATTTTTTTTACGTAATTGCAAAATTTGTTTACTTTGTTACAATATACTTTTTTTTCTGTAATTGCATGCTTTGGATTCTGTGTTCTCCATTTTCTGATGTAGTGTCTAATGAATGATCTGTAGTGTTTATAATTTTGACTCGCTGTGTGTATGATCTGAGAGCATTGTTTGATTTTGAGCACAGATGAAATGGTTTTGAGGCAATTGTTTGATTTTGCCAGAAGAGTCAGAGGTTCTGTGAATGTGGTTTGAAAATTTGGTTTTGTGTTTAAGGTTTTGAGAAAGTGAGTAATGGTTTCAAGAAATGTGTTTTAGCAATTCAGAAAAACTGTAAGAGACAAACATTTCCAATAGTCTTTGATGAGGTGTATTTTCTTGCAAGAAAAGGTCAGCAGTCGTACAGTCACACAGAGTGGTTGCAGAGTGTGACAGTGAAGGGAGGGCATCCTTCATCCTGTATAGTCTTGACTCCCAGAATGTTATCTTTCTAGGCCAATGATGGTATTTCAACCATATGTGGAACATTCTTAGACGTGTTCATCATATTGTCTCCTTGAGTGGAGGCACTCCTGTCACGTAACAACACTCTTTACCATTCCAATACAATTCCATATTAGAATATGGTTTGTGTGTGCTCTTTTACTGTCATATGATGGTCACACACATCTTACTGTACGTAAATATAAGAAGAAAAAAAGAGTAAAACAGAAAAAAAAAAAATTGTGTGTGTGTCTTGTACTGTGTAGTACATGAATGGATAAAAATGTGCCAATGTATCCATTGGTTGTGTCTTTTGTGTTCATCATGTGAAAAGGTTTGTGATGGGGGGAACCACAAGCAACATAACTTACCAGTTTTGGAAATGTTGTTTTGAATTTATTGCACCAGTGTCTTAGACAATGTTGTAGTGTGTGTGATTTTGAGGGCTTGTGTGTCCTCCTGTCTGAGGGCAAAGTTTGGTTTTTCAGCAAGAGTGAATGGTTTTGAGTGTAGAGCTTCATTTTGACCTGAAAATAGGATGTTTGGGGAATTGGGTGAGACGTTATGGATTTGTGTTTATAGTTTTGAGAATACGAGGCATAGTTTCAAGAAATGAGTTTAAGCAATCGAGAAAAACTGTAAAGGATTAGTTCACCCCAAAATGAAACTTTCCTAATAATTTACTCACCCCAATGCCGTCCAAGATATCCATGTCTTTCTTTCCTCAGTGGGACAGAAATTATGTTTTTTTGAGGAAAACATTTCTGGATTTTTCTTCTAACAATGGACTTCATTGGTTACCATTGTTTTTAAGTCCAAATCAATGCAGTTTCAAAAGTCTTTGAAGTGTTTAAACGGGCTTTATGCGATCACAGCTGAAGAAGAGGTTGTTATCTAGCGAAACGATAGGTCATTTAAAAAAAAAAAAAAAAATGTATAGACTTTTTACCTTCAATAGTTCGGATTGAGCTGATCAACAAACGGACAGGGAACTACGTCATCACGTTGAAAGGTCACGCCGGCGCCGGCAGAAGTACCGCCCCACTGTTTACAATGCGACCGTACGTAGGAGGATAGTTCAAATAGTATTGTTTGCTATTATATATACACTCACCTAAAGGATTATTAGGAACACCTGTTCAATTTTCATTAATGCAATTATCTAATCAACCAATCACATGGCAGTTGCTTCAATGCATTTAGGGGTGTGGTCCTGGTCAAGACAATCTCCTGAACTCCAAACAGAATGGGAAAGAAAGGTGATTTAAGCAATTTTGAGCGTGGCATGGTTGTTGGTGCCAGACGGGCCGGTCTGAGTATTTCACAATCTGCTCAATTACTGGGATTTTCACGCACAACCATTTCTAGGGTTTACAAAGAATGGTGTGAAAAGGGAAAAACATCCAGTATGCGGCAGTCCTGTGGGCGAAAATGCCTTGTTGATGCTAGAGGTCAGAGGAGAATGGGCCGACTGATTCAAGCTGATAGAAGAGTAACTTTGACTGAAATAACCACTCGTTACAACCGAAGTATGCAGCAAAGCATTTGTGAAGCCACAACACGCACAACCTTGAGGCGGATGGGTTACAACAGCAGAAGACCCCACCGGGTACCACTCATCTCCACTACAAATAGGAAAAAGAAGCTACAATTTGCACAAGCTCACCAAAATTGGACAGTTGAAGACTGGAAAAATGTTGCCTGGTCTGATGAGTCTCGATTTCTGTTGAGACGTTCAGATGGTAGAGTCAGAATTTGGCGTAAACAGAATCAGAACATGGATCCATCATGCCTTGTTACCACTGTGCAGGCTGCTGGTGGTGGTGTAATGGTGTGGAGGATGTTTTCTTGGCACACTTTAGGCCCCTTAGTGCCAATTGGGCATCATTTAAATGCCACGGCCTACCTGAGCATTGTTTCTGACCATGTCCATCCCTTTATGACCACCATGTACCCTTCCTCTGATGGCTACTTCCAGCAGGATAATGCACCATGTCACAAAGCTCGAATCATTTCAAATTAGTTTCTTGAACATGACAATGAGTTCACTGTACTAAAATGGCCCCCACAGTCACCAGATCTCAACCCAATAGAGCATCTTTGGGATGTGGTGGAACGGGAGCTTCGTGCCCTGGATGTGCGTCCCACAAATCTCCATCAACTGCAAGATGCTATCAATAACTATCAATATGGGCCAACATTTCTAAAGAATGCTTTCAGCACCTTGTTGAATCAATGCCACGTAGAATTAAGGCAGTTCTGAAGGCGAAAGGGGGTCAAACACAGTATAAGTATGGTGTTCCTAATAATCCTTTAGGTGAGTGTATATAGTAATAGTATTCAGTGAATATGAATAGTATATGAATAACATTCTGATGAATATGAATAGTACTTCAAATAGTATTGTGGTGAGTAAATTATTAGGACATTTTCATTTTGGGGTCAACTAATCCTTTAACTGTTTCGCCAACATAAGAGTGTGTTTAGTTTGCTGTGTTAACTGTTTTGAGAGCTGTTACCTGAGTTTGGAGAAATGTACCAAATCGATTGAGATAAAGCATAATTAGAATGGAAACGCCACTTTTAAGTTTGACCATATTTTTGTTTTCGGTCAAATTGCCTTTTGAATGGGAGTGCTAGGGGCACGACTATGATAGCATCAAAATCTATCTAATAGTAGATGACTATTGATTTTAGCTCTAGGAGGAAATCTATTCAGTATAAGCAAACAAGTATTAATGGAGTGGGTATTGAGAGTGTTGAACAGTACAAGTATTTGGGTACTGTCTTAGATAACAGATTGTCTTTTTTTCCAAATACTGAAGCTTTGTGTAAGAAGGGGCAGCAAAGACTATTGCTTGCGGAAACTAAGGTCATTTAACGTGGATAAAACACTGATGTGTATGTTCAACAGATCCTATATTGAGTTGCTGTTATCTTTTTCACTGTTATGCTGGTTTAATTCTCTAAATGCGAAAAACAAGAATTGTCTTGAGAGGATTGTAAACCAGGAAAGTGAAATAACGGGTAAGAAGCAAATGACTATGGCCCAGCTATATCACAAACAGGTTTTGGGTAAAGCCCAGAGCATATTGTTAGATGATTCCGAACCCACATATCACGAGTTTTAACTCTTCCCTTCAGGTATTTGGTATAGAACTCCTAATAGTAAAACAAATTGGTTTAGACATTCATTTATCCCCTTAGCTGTAAAGTTCTTATATTAAAGGAAAATTCTTTTTAGTAAGGAAAATGTTTTTTTATTTATTTTATTTTTTATTTTCTTCCCCTGTATTGTGTGTATGTGTTGTCTTGTGAGACATGCTTGTATGCTGCAACCAAATTGCCTTCGCGAAATTAATAAAGATTAACTGAACTGAATTGAAACTGAATCGTTGGAGCACACACACACACACACACACACACACACAAACACAAACACACAAAACTCACTTTTGTTCTCAGCTATTTTGACAATAATGGCTGTATGTGTTGAGTTATTTTCAGAGGACAGTAAATATATACTGCTACAAGCAGCACATTGACTACTCTAAAATATAGTTTTATTTCTATAGTATTGTCCCTTGAGAAGATAAACTAAAATATTTGCTGAAATGTGAGGGGTGTACTCACTTTTGTGAGATATTGTAAGTAATGGGATATTTTATAAGACAGAAAATAAAAAGAGCCCTGGATGAAGTCCAAATTTGCTTACAATTCATTGTCGGAAACAGACGTCTTTAGTGTTTGTCAATGATGAAGCAGCTGTGTGCAGCTTGCTTTAACCCCTATCCTGATGATGACTTCATTTAATGCCATTCTACTAACCATATCCTCAAACCTTGCTATGCAATATACTTATATTTTTATATACATTAATTTGATTGTCCACAATGCACATGATTTGCTTTATCAATGCTTTTATTAAACTGAGGAGTGTTACAGAGAAAATATTGAGAAGAGATTAAAGTTTAGAAGAGATTTGATTTCAGAATAACATTTTTGTAAATATAAGATCAGAAAAAGTAAATGTAGTACAATCAAAGTACATGTGGAGCAGGATGACTGCATATGATCTCACACGTCCGCAACACAAATATAGTTCTTTGAGCCTGAACAGGTTGCATCGTTCCAGCAACGGTTAGCTGTAGGGTGGAATAATGAAATAAGTTATTCTGATCATTATAGTGGTGTTAGAATCAAAATAAAATAGAATGTTCAACTTAAAGTACTTTGTGAAATCCAAATGAGTCATTTCATGTTACCGTATAATATCAAATTGTAAATTATATTAAATAAAAAAAAAACAGTGTATTCTCACAGGTCCAGTTGATCTCCAAACAGTTCTCTGAACCACCGGCATTGTTAGGTTCTGCAGAGCACCAGTTGGTAAAGTCATTCACAGTTCCATCACTCCACAACCACTGTCCCTCCTAATGAGTGAAGAGAATGAATACAAAAAGTGCACTACTGTAGTCAGACTTAAGAAGCTAATTAACTTTGGCTTTGAAGTCAAACCATCTTCATTAGAAACATTGCATTTACTGTTTCAAGCAGGAATTTAGTTTAGACAAACAAATGGGTCTCTTTAGGGCACACTTTAACTTACTTGTACACCATCATGACCACCAACCCACAATAATGTGGAAGAAGAAGGCAACAGACTCAGCAGGAAATCATTTTCCGGTTTACTATGCACAGATGCAAGATTTGCACCAAGAGTTTGACAGTTTTTCTGAAGAGAAAGATTTTTTTTGTCAATATAAAATATAATCTTTTTAGCAGAAAGCATAAGTGAACTTTTAAACTACATTTTAGTAATTTAGTAAACAAGTCTGCTCTGATTGATTATTTGATCAGTATCAGTTTTCTGTATTATTTATTTGCAGAAAAGAAAGTTTTACTTAAAAAAAAATCTTTATATGAAGTGTCTTTAACTAATACTAACATTTAAAATAATCATTTGTTTCAGTGCACTTATTGTGTACATACATGTTTTTGCATTGTACTTATATTTAAAAAAATTGCATCCAATTAATACAGCTGTAATTAATTTCTGTAATTAGATCTATGATTACACTGTTGATCCGTCCCTTACACCTTAACCCAACCTTAAACCTAACCATACCATCAAACCTGTCCCTAACCTAACCTGTCCTTAACCCATATCCCACCTCAATAGCAGCAAAAGTGTTTTACATCAACACATTAAGTGCATTGTACCAAACTATTTATTTATTTATTTAGATGTAAAGACACCTAATAAAAAGTGTTGTCCACATCACCTTGTTGTAACTAATACATTACCTCTGCTGTGATCCAGGTAACCGACTGAGAGAAGTACTTGTAGCACCGGAGTCCAAAATTTGTCCATCCATAGGGGCATTTTTCAACTAAATTAACTGTGCATCCAGTACATAAATGTTATAGGGCTTTTGTAATACTCACAGAAAAGAATGTTTTTAATTTGTATTATTTTATGTAGCTTATTTTATGTTTGTGTGATCATGTGCTGAAATTAATTGTACTTTGACACTGTAAATCCCTCATTAATCATGCAAATAATAGTAAATGGAATGTTGTACATTTCCAAAATGCTCTATTACCTATAAGGGTTTTACAATTAAATGTTTAAGGTTGTAAAGGTTACCTTCTGCATTTCCCATGGAGAAGATAATGAAAAGAAGAATTAGACTTCTCAGCATTGCCATCATGAACCTGAAATGAACCTAAAATGAATAAGCAGGAAAGGTTAAATGTCTGTACTCATATGCTGAACACTGTGGATTCTCAATGCATTTTAAAGACAAAGCAAAAAGATACTTTAAAAATGTTATTCAGTAGGTTTCTGTTCCAAAAACTCACCTTGATTTTAAGATAGTTGAATCTCAGAGGAAGTTTTTGTGAAGTTCCAAAAAGAGCCCTGCTTTTATACTTTACTGTCACTCAATGTGTACTTAAAGTCACGAGAATGAACAGGATGTGATTGTTTGGTATGTATACTTTTGTTCACATGAAATAAATTCCAAATATTGGAGAATGAGATACGATAAGCCTGTAGAAATGTAAATGTTAATAAACTAAATATTTATTTTTAAGTATTTTAAATATTTATAGTTGTTAAATAAGGGTTCATAAGGGATATTTCCCACATTAAATATTTAAAATGGTATAAATTACAAATTATAGTCACTTTCTTTTGTATAAGCTTTAAAAAACATCCCCAAAAAAAATGTTGTGTAATGAAGTGCACAACGAAGGAAATACTCAAAATAAATACTTAGTCCAAGAATCAAAACAATGATCAGGAGAATAACCACAAACACAACCACAATACACTTAAATACACTGGCAAACCAAGGAGCTAACGAGATAATTAAGACAGAACAGAATGAATTCATAGAATGAATTAGAAACACACATTAAGCCTAGTTCACACTACATGACTTTAAAACGTCGGGCTGAACTGTGCAGTTCATACTACATGACTTGCTCTCTGTGAAATCAGGAGTGTTCAAGTTGTTGAGCTGTTCACACCACACGACACAACGTGATTGATCCACAACAGGAGGTAACGCACTACACGAGTTGACAACAATTCTGTCACCCAACGATTCTATCAGAGAATGTCTAATATGGCGAGAAGTTTCACTCTCACTACACTTCCGGCTTCTGAACTGGTTGCAGTTCCACTCTGATTCCATATGAGGGCGCTCACAGGACGAGTGCAGAATGAATGGAGGTCAATGGCAGTATACCCCTCAAAATCCACTTTTCTCAGGATATAATTTTTTGTCTAGTAATTTGAATGTTGTATTCGAAAGGAGATGCAAAGAAATTACACATTGCTGGGTGTTAGATTTTTTAGAGTCACTTATTTGCTTTAAAAAAGTCTTTCAAAATGTCAATGACGTCAGAATGCTGACGTCATTAGCAGAATGCTAGCGTGTTATGGGCAACAACAACTCAACCTGTAAGAAATCAAAACGACATAAGTACTCGTTCATTCAACTTTCGACCTAAAACCCATGTTGAACTTGCAAAATCTACAATCACATCACACGAAAAATCACGCGATAAACGAACCGGAAATTACGCGAAACAGCGCAGTAAAAAGATTTAATTTACATTTCAACCTATAACATTTAGATAATGTAAAAATAACATTTTGCTCACCTGGCTGTTTGAGAGCGTTTGTAATTTCCGTCCACCTTTTCTCTTTCTCGGAGCGGTTGTGGTACATCTCATGTCCAACATCATAAAGGCATTCATGCTCCTGCCACAGTTCAATTAAATTTTGCTCCAAATCCTGAAATCCAAATCCTTTCTGTAAACTCGTCTTCTTCTTCTGTGTTTATTTGAAAACCGCGTATTTACCCGGTGACCTCAACCCATGCCTTGCTCTGATTGGCTGTAGCTCATGACATCAGTGAGGTTGAGTCGGCCGACAGCTCTGGATATCTAGCATGCTAGATATTTTTCTGGGCGAGGCGAGGCGTCTGCGAGCGTCTTTGATGCGTTGTTGGCTCTTTCATACTAACAGATTGGCGAGCGTTCATCGCCCGCTAATCCCCCGCGATTTGCATGCGATAACACCCCGACCTGTCGGCAAGCTCAACGATTTGCAAATCGGGCTTAAATCGGGCTTAAAATCATGTAGTGTGAACTAGGCTTTAGGAATTCTTAAACAGGCTCCATTCCAACGCATTCTCATCCTAGGGCGTCATATACTGACATGACACCCTTTAGCGTCAATACAAGACGCAGATAGCTTTGTTCGGTTATGGGTAGGTTTAGGTCTGGGGTAGGGTTAGGGTTAGGGTTAGACCACTAGGAGGCGCCTTCTGGCCCATATCTATCTGCGTCTCATATTGACGCTAAAGGGTGACATGTGCGTTGGATGTAGACGAAATGTCAAAAGCGTCAGTATATGACGCCTTGGGATGAGAACGGGCTGCATTACCATTACTGTGACACCTACATTATGAAAATATTGAACATCAAACTCTATATCAAACTCAATGGAATACAGCAACAGAAGTTGATCAGGACGAGATGTACTGAGCACAACAGCAGCACACTTGTTTGCGGCCATGGTTAGGGCTACAGTAGGCTACTTTGTCACTGGAACTATATTTAACCTGGCCAATATACCGTTTGACAGCCTAATGAGTCTAGTGTATGTTGGGTGCGTCTCAATCAGTTCCCTAATTCAAAAGTCAGGGCACTGATCAGGGAGTCTGTCTCAATGGCAAAATCCTTCCAGTGCCCTGAAACTTTCGTTCCCTGAAAAGTCCTACAATGCGCTGTGAAAACCAAGAGCATCGATGCTTACTATGGCTGCTTCCACAATCGCATACTCTCTTGAGTAAGTACTTATTCTAAATAAGTACTTATGTTCTATATAGTATGAATGTGTGTAGTATGGATGACATACTACATCTGCCATGTTGTCCTTATCATGTTGTGTTGCTTCACTGGCATTCACAAATCCTCTCCAGTATGCACTCTTCAGAATCTTGCCAGAAATAGTAGGTCATGCAGTATTTTTTGCCTACTCTTTTATGAGTAGCCTACTGTACGGTGGCCTAGAGAGCTCAACGCGCTGCAACTGAAGAAAACGTCACTTATTGGGGTCCTCTGGAAACATTTCCGTTGTGTTGAGAACTTTTGCAGCACGTTTCTGTATTTGGTTCTGTTGTGAGTATTTGGAGTATTTGCGGGTGTTTTTCTATTTGCATGTGTTTTCTTCAGTTGCAGCACGTTGAGCTCTCTCTGCCTTCGTAGTACTGTGAATTCAGACATACTACTTTTGTCACATACTGTTTTCCTTCCATATAGTAGGGAAATATGCCATTTCAGATGCAGCCTATGTTCCCTTGATAGAAATTCTGAAGTGTGAAACAATCACTTAAGCCAATACATACTTAATTATGTATTTTATTAGGTTAGCATAAATATACCTAGCTAGACAGGTAATGTGTCCTATGTTGTCATTAATATATTGTCTTGATTGTGTCTCATCTATCTTGTTTAGTGATTGTTTAGTGATTAGTCCATGTGTCTATATAGCCCTCATGTTCCCATTATCTCTTGTCTCATATTGTTCCCTGTTACCGCTGTTCCTGAGTTTCATCTTCAGTTTAGTTATCGTTTTGTTCACATTCTGAATTTATTTCAATAAAGCTGCACTTGGGTTCGTCTCACTTCAACTTGGCTCAGTCGATCTCTTACATTATGTAACAATCAAAGTATTTATCATAATGTACTTTTAAATAACATAAACAAATAATATCAGAAAAATGTCTGTGCTGCTGTTGATCATAAATGCCAGTAGTGAATTTGTACAACGAGGACATTGCCATTTCACTGGACATAGAGCCATCAGTTTCCCAGTGTGTAGTGAGTCAGTGTCAATACTAGTGCCTGAATTTATGACCTAGGGAGCTGAATGATTCCCATGTTGCTCAGTGATCATTCTTCGTATGAAAATATTTTCTTTGCACATAGATTGTGATTTCTGCGACTTAGAACACAATTCAAAGCAGGAATTGAAAACAAATTGTTTACCATTCCAGTTTATTTTGCGGAAAACATTTTTTGTTCTTTTTCCCAAATTCTGAGGTCTCCTGTCCAAAAATATTAGTGGTAAGAATAAAAGAAAAGAATCGTTAACATAAAAAAAAGGGTAGTATTGTTTCAAGATTAGAATTATAGAATGTGCACTGTGAAAAAGATGTCCAACTTACTCTTAATGTTAATTTCAGCATTTACTAATACAATATTAAAATCAAAAGTTGAATCTTAACATTAGTTAATGCACTTATACTAGCATGAACTAACAATGAACAATTGTATTTTCATTAACTTACATTAACAAAGATTAATAAATACTGTAATGTTGGCCTATACAGTTACGTTCTTTCAGCAGGTATAGGCCCAATATAGGCTATTCAAGAAGGGGGACTCGAAGATGGCCAAATAAAAATATTTTTATTTTACTCATTTATTTATTTTAAGTCATATTGTGCTTTGTTGGTATAATGTCTGCTGGAATGTAAAAAAAAAAAAAGAAGTTCAGTGTTAAATAATTTCTGCAAAAAAGTGTTTCATCATATTTGGTTTGACTTCGGCCAATAATTTTCATTTTGGTGTATCCCTACCTGGTAGAGAGAGCTTAAGTTTAAATGTTATACAGGCTTAGCCTCTCAGCGGCTATTGGCTGCCGCTATATGATATAATCTAAAAACAAATATGTTTGGAGATGTGTTTTCTCTTACAATACAAGGGAACTGAGAAAAGGTGTGCACAAGACAAACAAAACCTGTTTTATGTGTGATCCATGACAATCACTGATAATAGAGATTACATTGTTATAGTTTACAGGCAGTTTAAAAACAGATGTTTAAATATTTGCAAAATGTGTCGGCACGCAAAGTTTCTGGCCTTCTATGGGGTAACACTTTATAATAACGTTCAGTTGTAAGTCATTTATAAGTGGTTAGTTAATGATGAACTAATCATTTACAAAACATTCATAAATGATTAGCAAGTTATATACTAACATTTTGTGTATGTTTTGTAAATTCTGTTACAAGTCATTTACAAATGATTAGTAAATGATTAATCATTTATGAAACATGACTATGCGTTTCATAAATGTTTAATAAATTGTTAAAAAAAAAATTATGTTTTGCTCACATCAGGTGCACACTGGTTAAAGACTCCATGTGTTTCAGACAAGACAGCTGTCTATACCCTCACCAGTCAGCACTTACACTGCAGTACACACTACAGTGTTCAACACCTGTAATAGATGTGTGACCGCATGAATAAATCATTATGACCGCCGCTAGCGAAAGCGGTCATATAGGGATTGTCAAAGTTTTTTTTTTTTTTTTTTTTGTCAATCTACTGAATTTTCCGTCAACGATACCAGGGACACTGAAACACCGGGGAACATGAAATTTGGTGAGCATTTAGCCCCACTAGACTTTTACGGAAAAATTTCGTTTGGTCCCCGGGGGCCACTCCCCCCCCGCGCTGGGCCCCCCCAAACCCAAAAAATGCAGTTTTTCCTAAATAACTACTTGAACCGTGGAACCGAGGATGAAGACATTTTTATGGTATGTTGGTCTTAAGGGCCCACATCAACCTAGCCCATAATCACTCATTTGTGATTTGCGCCCCTCCCATAAAAAATGAAAATGCAATATTATTCTGCTTTAATCGCCCCTATCTTCAGTGGAGATGTTCAGAACTGCACCATATTTCATGTGTATGATTAACTTGACATCCTCTGGGGGTATGCAAAGTTTCGTAGAATTTCATCCATGGGGGGGTAAAAAATAAATTCATTTATGTGCACATTTAGTGACTGTACACTCATCGGCCTGTAGATGGTGCTGTTGAGCGAAGGGTTGCTGGTTTAGGATGATACTGTCACACACACACGTGCAGGAATACAAACAAACACAAGCACGCACACACACTGACATCCACACGCACAGACACACACCCATACACACACATACAAATCCACATGCACAGACACACACACACAAACACACATGCGCACACACAAACACACACACACACACAGACAGACATGCACATACTACTACTTTTTTTAGGTATATACATAAACACGCAATACAGCCAAATTGCTCCACGTCATTTATTTTTATGGAAAGCCAGTGCAGGCCTGAGCGGCGGTCATATTTTGTACCGCCATGCGGTACATCTAGTTTACAACACTTTCTGCATCCCCTAATCTAAAGTGTAAACTATTCATCACTTGTAATTGTGTTCAGAGGCGGACAGAGTACAAAGCTACATTACTTGAGTAAAAGTACAGATACCCCTTGCTAAATTTTACTCAAGTACAAGTAAAAGTACTACAGTCAGATGTCTACTTAAGTAAAAGTACTAAAGTACTTGTTTTTAAAAGTGCAAGAGTACAAGAGTACATTTTCTAAAATTTGCATTACTGCTGCCACAGTGCTTACATTGGTAAACACAGCAAACACTTGAAGCGAAAACTATCATTAACTTGTTCAGAAAATTGAAATAGTCTGGCGAGATGGGGCCACGGTTTGGCACATTCCCGGGATGCGATATTTTTTTTCCCAGGATGGTAGGGGAAGACTCATGAATATTCATTAGGGAAGTCATCCCTGATTGGTCTGATGACCTACCCCTAACCCCACCCCTAAACCTACCCATCACTGGGGGTCTTATGACCTCCATAACCCCGCCCCTAAATAATGGATGAAGACGCAGCAGGTCCATCCCGGGAGCGATATTTTTTTTCCCAGGATGGTAGGGGTCAGGGAAGACCCCAGTGACAGCATCACTGGGGTCTTCCCCTACCATCCTGGGAAAAAAAATATCGCTCCCGGGATGGACCTGCTGCGTCTTCATCCATTGTTTCGTCCATGGTTTCGTCTCTTATCTAAATCTGACCATGGAGTTGACTTTGGCGGAAAGCTGAAGGTGATTGCTGATAGGCTGTCCCAATCAGTGGCACCTGCACAATCCAATCACATTTGAGAGGGTTTCCGAGATGTTTCTTTTTTCCTTTTTTTTTTTTTTCCTTTTTTTTTTTGAAGAAGTAACGGGTACTCACAGTTATGGATAGAAATGTAGTGGAGTAAAGAGTACAATATTTGCCTCTCAAATGTACTTGAGTAAAGTCATGAGTACTCCCCAAAAATGATACTCGAGTAAAGTACAGATCCTTCAAAATTGTACTTAAGTACTGTACTCAAGTAAATGTACTCCGTTACTGTCCGGCTCTGATTGTGTTACACATCATTCGTTGATCTTATGCCTTATTGATTCTTGAAGTGGTAATCTACGAATGATGTGTAACACATTTACAAGTGATGAATAGTTTACACTTTAGATTAGGGGATGCAGAAAGTGTTGTAAATGATTTATTCATGCGTTTACACATCATTGTGTTGAACACTGTTACTTAAATTATCTGTACGTATACAAGGCATTTACAACACTTTCTGCACCCTCTAATTGCTACATATATAAAAAAATATATTAAAAAAATGTAACATTTATGAAACGCATATTCATGTTTTGTAAATGATTAGTTAATCATTAACTAATCAATTGTAAATGACTTATAACTGAATATACAAAACATACATACAATAATAAACATATCACTTATTAATCATTTATGAAAGGCAAAGTCATGTTTCGTAAATAATTAGTAAATTATTTACTAATAACTTTGTTGTTAAAATGTTAGTATATCATTTATGAATGTTTTGGAAATGATAAGTTCATCATTAACTAACCACTTATAAATGACTTACAACTGAACGTTATTATAAAATGTTACCCATTCTTTCTTTCACTTTCTTTCATTCTTTCATTCATCATTCTTCACTTACAATGGCTGCTGTGTGCCCGTGTCCGTTTATAGAGAATATATATGTATATTATTATATTGCTTTATTTCTCCAATGCCCTTTAACCTTGCTGATTATACTTATACCAGTATTCACTGTTTAGGGGAGAGTGGGGTGATTTGTGCCAGGTGGTAAGTAGTTCCACCCCTTGTTTCTGGAAAACCATAGAAGAATTGGTCATGTGACCACATCATTTTGAAAAGCAATCACTTTTACTCATCCTCCAAAGAAGAGAGACACATGGCATGAGAGTTAAGCACATTTTAGTGCAAAAAACAGTTTTTTCCCTTTCAAAGTAAAATTTCTATGATTAAGGTTTTTTGATTGTAGTGTCTGAACAATTATAGACAAGTTTGAAAACATTTCACACATGTTTTAGTGCTTTAGTAGGCTACACAATGAGTGTCACAGTGTCTGGTTGTGTTTCCCCGGGTATCCACTAGATGTCCTCCTTCCCCCACGGTGTCATTCACAGGAACTATCTTTCCCACAATTCCAGTCTGTGTTATTGCACCCAGGTGTTTGTAATCTGTTTACCCAGCTGTCTCTCGTTGTCATCTCTAGCATCTCTAGCATCTCAGCACTAGCATTCAAAATTGTTCACTCAAGTCAGCCCAGCTTCAGCTCAGTTAGCACACAATTACCCAAGTGGAAACACTAAGAGTCAAAATTTAACACACATCAATCAGAACCTTCAATAGATATATAAAAGGGCCCAAATCAGTTTATTGAGTTTTGGAACAATGGATCCAGAAAGACATAAAGGAAGAGGGATAAGAATGAGGAGGAGGAAGGGCAAGGACAAGAAGACAAGCAGTCTCAGATGAAATTCAAGTCACTCTAGTTGCCCATGTCTTTGTCAATGGTATGACTATGAGGGAAGCTGGGCTACAAGTAAGGCCAAATTTGAGTCACTTTACCGTCACCTCGAGAACCTTCAGGGAGGTGTGGTGGCAAACAAAATTCTATCACTGAATACAGTTTTTCTGAATTGCTAAAACACTAAACCCCATTCTCTGAACCAAATTCTCAATAGTCTAAACCAATTTGTCGAATAAATCACTCTTTCTGTAAAACATTAAACAAGTTCAGGTAGTTACAACACTGTTTGCAAATCTCATTCACTTTTTTTTCAAAACTCTAAACACATTCTCACTCACTAAAACACATTTTGCACTGTGATGCACTTATGTTTCAAAATGCTAAACACAGGTAGGCGAAAGTTAAGCACAACTGCAACACAGTGGTCATCGTTTACACACAACGACTCAAAATTGTTCACACTTATTTCTAATGTGACCAAACCAACTGTGCATAATACAAGTCAGTTCAGAGTCCCAACATTTACTCAAAATGTTGCACTGAATGTTGATACCAACAATGGATGGAAACAATATAAGAGGGAGAGAAGGAAGAGGATGAGGAAGAGGAGGTGAACAAGCAGGAGGAGGATGAGGACGAGGAAGAGCAGGTGTGGAGAATGTTGTCAAGGCTGGATCTGGCTTTAGGGTTTTCCCCTTTGCCTGCAGAGATGACATTGTCTGAGATTTGGAGAAACTCCACCGGCCGGACCAACATGAAGACATGAAGCAGAATAAAATCTCTCTCACTGACCTTGATTTTGCAGTTGCACAACTCTTCTGAGTGTACTTTACTGTAACATGCTTTTCATTTAGAGTTTTTTACTGTAACCTTTTTGGCTTTTGCAGCTGGGTCACAGTATTTTCACAGTTTGCAAGTGGTGAATATACAAACATGCGATAAGGCCTACTATTCAATATTCAGTACAATACTATACTTGCAGTGAATACAGTATACAATTTATTCAACTTACTACTGTAAGTTGTCATTACTATTTTTTTTACGTAATTGCAAAATTTGTTTACTTTGTTACAATATACTTTTTTTTCTGTAATTGCATGCTTTGGATTCTGTGTTCTCCATTTTCTGATGTAGTGTCTAATGAATGATCTGTAGTGTTTATAATTTTGACTCGCTGTGTGTATGATCTGAGAGCATTGTTTGATTTTGAGCACAGATGAAATGGTTTTGAGGCAATTGTTTGATTTTGCCAGAAGAGTCAGAGGTTCTGTGAATGTGGTTTGAAAATTTGGTTTTGTGTTTAAGGTTTTGAGAAAGTGAGTAATGGTTTCAAGAAATGTGTTTTAGCAATTCAGAAAAACTGTAAGAGACAAACATTTCCAATAGTCTTTGATGAGGTGTATTTTCTTGCAAGAAAAGGTCAGCAGTCGTACAGTCACACAGAGTGGTTGCAGAGTGTGACAGTGAAGGGAGGGCATCCTTCATCCTGTATAGTCTTGACTCCCAGAATGTTATCTTTCTAGGCCAATGATGGTATTTCAACCATATGTGGAACATTCTTAGACGTGTTCATCATATTGTCTCCTTGAGTGGAGGCACTCCTGTCACGTAACAACACTCTTTACCATTCCAATACAATTCCATATTAGAATATGGTTTGTGTGTGCTCTTTTACTGTCATATGATGGTCACACACATCTTACTGTACGTAAATATAAGAAGAAAAAAAGAGTAAAACAGAAAAAAAAAAAATTGTGTGTGTGTCTTGTACTGTGTAGTACATGAATGGATAAAAATGTGCCAATGTATCCATTGGTTGTGTCTTTTGTGTTCATCATGTGAAAAGGTTTGTGATGGGGGGAACCACAAGCAACATAACTTACCAGTTTTGGAAATGTTGTTTTGAATTTATTGCACCAGTGTCTTAGACAATGTTGTAGTGTGTGTGATTTTGAGGGCTTGTGTGTCCTCCTGTCTGAGGGCAAAGTTTGGTTTTTCAGCAAGAGTGAATGGTTTTGAGTGTAGAGCTTCATTTTGACCTGAAAATAGGATGTTTGGGGAATTGGGTGAGACGTTATGGATTTGTGTTTATAGTTTTGAGAATACGAGGCATAGTTTCAAGAAATGAGTTTAAGCAATCGAGAAAAACTGTAAAGGATTAGTTCACCCCAAAATGAAACTTTCCTAATAATTTACTCACCCCAATGCCGTCCAAGATATCCATGTCTTTCTTTCCTCAGTGGGACAGAAATTATGTTTTTTTGAGGAAAACATTTCTGGATTTTTCTTCTAACAATGGACTTCATTGGTTACCATTGTTTTTAAGTCCAAATCAATGCAGTTTCAAAAGTCTTTGAAGTGTTTAAACGGGCTTTATGCGATCACAGCTGAAGAAGAGGTTGTTATCTAGCGAAACGATAGGTCATTTAAAAAAAAAAAAAAAAATGTATAGACTTTTTACCTTCAATAGTTCGGATTGAGCTGATCAACAAACGGACAGGGAACTACGTCATCACGTTGAAAGGTCACGCCGGCGCCGGCAGAAGTACCGCCCCACTGTTTACAATGCGACCGTACGTAGGAGGATAGTTCAAATAGTATTGTTTGCTATTATATATACACTCACCTAAAGGATTATTAGGAACACCTGTTCAATTTTCATTAATGCAATTATCTAATCAACCAATCACATGGCAGTTGCTTCAATGCATTTAGGGGTGTGGTCCTGGTCAAGACAATCTCCTGAACTCCAAACAGAATGGGAAAGAAAGGTGATTTAAGCAATTTTGAGCGTGGCATGGTTGTTGGTGCCAGACGGGCCGGTCTGAGTATTTCACAATCTGCTCAATTACTGGGATTTTCACGCACAACCATTTCTAGGGTTTACAAAGAATGGTGTGAAAAGGGAAAAACATCCAGTATGCGGCAGTCCTGTGGGCGAAAATGCCTTGTTGATGCTAGAGGTCAGAGGAGAATGGGCCGACTGATTCAAGCTGATAGAAGAGTAACTTTGACTGAAATAACCACTCGTTACAACCGAAGTATGCAGCAAAGCATTTGTGAAGCCACAACACGCACAACCTTGAGGCGGATGGGTTACAACAGCAGAAGACCCCACCGGGTACCACTCATCTCCACTACAAATAGGAAAAAGAAGCTACAATTTGCACAAGCTCACCAAAATTGGACAGTTGAAGACTGGAAAAATGTTGCCTGGTCTGATGAGTCTCGATTTCTGTTGAGACGTTCAGATGGTAGAGTCAGAATTTGGCGTAAACAGAATCAGAACATGGATCCATCATGCCTTGTTACCACTGTGCAGGCTGCTGGTGGTGGTGTAATGGTGTGGAGGATGTTTTCTTGGCACACTTTAGGCCCCTTAGTGCCAATTGGGCATCATTTAAATGCCACGGCCTACCTGAGCATTGTTTCTGACCATGTCCATCCCTTTATGACCACCATGTACCCTTCCTCTGATGGCTACTTCCAGCAGGATAATGCACCATGTCACAAAGCTCGAATCATTTCAAATTAGTTTCTTGAACATGACAATGAGTTCACTGTACTAAAATGGCCCCCACAGTCACCAGATCTCAACCCAATAGAGCATCTTTGGGATGTGGTGGAACGGGAGCTTCGTGCCCTGGATGTGCGTCCCACAAATCTCCATCAACTGCAAGATGCTATCAATAACTATCAATATGGGCCAACATTTCTAAAGAATGCTTTCAGCACCTTGTTGAATCAATGCCACGTAGAATTAAGGCAGTTCTGAAGGCGAAAGGGGGTCAAACACAGTATAAGTATGGTGTTCCTAATAATCCTTTAGGTGAGATAATATAGTAATAGTATTCAGTGAATATGAATAGTATATGAATAACATTCTGATGAATATGAATAGTACTTCAAATAGTATTGTGGTGAGTAAATTATTAGGACATTTTCATTTTGGGGTCAACTAATCCTTTAACTGTTTCGCCAACATAAGAGTGTGTTTAGTTTGCTGTGTTAACTGTTTTGAGAGCTGTTACCTGAGTTTGGAGAAATGTACCAAATCGATTGAGATAAAGCATAATTAGAATGGAAACGCCACTTTTAAGTTTGACCATATTTTTGTTTTCGGTCAAATTGCCTTTTGAATGGGAGTGCTAGGGGCACGACTATGATAGCATCAAAATCTATCTAATAGTAGATGACTATTGATTTTAGCTCTAGGAGGAAATCTATTCAGTATAAGCAAACAAGTATTAATGGAGTGGGTATTGAGAGTGTTGAACAGTACAAGTATTTGGGTACTGTCTTAGATAACAGATTGTCTTTTTTTCCAAATACTGAAGCTTTGTGTAAGAAGGGGCAGCAAAGACTATTGCTTGCGGAAACTAAGGTCATTTAACGTGGATAAAACACTGATGTGTATGTTCAACAGATCCTATATTGAGTTGCTGTTATCTTTTTCACTGTTATGCTGGTTTAATTCTCTAAATGCGAAAAACAAGAATTGTCTTGAGAGGATTGTAAACCAGGAAAGTGAAATAACGGGTAAGAAGCAAATGACTATGGCCCAGCTATATCACAAACAGGTTTTGGGTAAAGCCCAGAGCATATTGTTAGATGATTCCGAACCCACATATCACGAGTTTTAACTCTTCCCTTCAGGTATTTGGTATAGAACTCCTAATAGTAAAACAAATTGGTTTAGACATTCATTTATCCCCTTAGCTGTAAAGTTCTTATATTAAAGGAAAATTCTTTTTAGTAAGGAAAATGTTTTTTTATTTATTTTATTTTTTATTTTCTTCCCCTGTATTGTGTGTATGTGTTGTCTTGTGAGACATGCTTGTATGCTGCAACCAAATTGCCTTCGCGAAATTAATAAAGATTAACTGAACTGAATTGAAACTGAATCGTTGGAGCACACACACACACACACACACACACACACACACACACACAAACACACAAAACTCACTTTTGTTCTCAGCTATTTTGACAATAATGGCTGTATGTGTTGAGTTATTTTCAGAGGACAGTAAATATATACTGCTACAAGCAGCGCATTGACTACTCTAAAATATAGTTTTATTTCTATAGTATTGTCCCTTGAGAAGATAAACTAAAATATTTGCTGAAATGTGAGGGGTGTACTCACTTTTGTGAGATATTGTAAGTAATGGGATATTTTATAAGACAGAAAATAAAAAGAGCCCTGGATGAAGTCCAAATTTGCTTACAATTCATTGTCGGAAACAGACGTCTTTAGTGTTTGTCAATGATGAAGCAGCTGTGTGCAGCTTGCTTTAACCCCTATCCTGATGATGACTTCATTTAATGCCATTCTACTAACCATACCCTCAAACCTTGCTATGCAATATACTTATATTTTTATATACATTAATTTGATTGTCCACAATGCACATGATTTGCTTTATCAATGCTTTTATTAAACTGAGGAGTGTTACAGAGAAAATATTGAGAAGAGATTAAAGTTTAGAAGAGATTTGATTTCAGAATAACATTTTTGTAAATATAAGATCAGAAAAAGTAAATGTAGTACAATCAAAGTACATGTGGAGCAGGATGACTGCATATGATCTCACACGTCCGCAACACAAATATAGTTCTTTGAGCCTGAACAGGTTGCATCGTTCCAGCAACGGTTAGCTGTAGGGTGGAATAATGAAATAAGTTATTCTGATCATTATAGTGGTGTTAGAATCAAAATAAAATAGAATGTTCAACTTAAAGTACTTTGTGAAATCCAAATGAGTCATTTCATGTTACCGTATAATATCAAATTGTAAATTATATTAAATAAAAAAAAAACAGTGTATTCTCACAGGTCCAGTTGATCTCCAAACAGTTCTCTGAACCACCGGCATTGTTAGGTTCTGCAGAGCACCAGTTGGTAAAGTCATTCACAGTTCCATCACTCCACAACCACTGTCCCTCCTAATGAGTGAAGAGAATGAATACAAAAAGTGCACTACTGTAGTCAGACTTAAGAAGCTAATTAACTTTGGCTTTGAAGTCAAACCATCTTCATTAGAAACATTGCATTTACTGTTTCAAGCAGAAATTTAGTTTAGACAAACAAATGGGTCTCTTTAGGGCACACTTTAACTTACTTGTACACCATCATGACCACCAACCCACAATAATGTGGAAGAAGAAGGCAACAGACTCAGCAGGAAATCATTTTCCGGTTTACTATGCACAGATGCAAGATTCGCACCAAGAGTTTGACAGTTTTTCTGAAGAGAAAGATTTTTTTTGTCAATATAAAATATAATCTTTTTAGCAGAAAGCATAAGTGAACTTTTAAACTACATTTTAGTCATTTGCAAACAAAGTCTGCTCTGATTGATTATTTGATCAGTATCAGTTTTCTGTATTATTTATTTGCAGAAAAGAAAGTTTTACTTAAAAAAAAATCTTTATATGAAGTGTCTTTAACTAATACTAACATTTAAAATAATCATTTGATTCAGTGCACTTATTGTGTACATACATGTTTTTGCATTGTACTTATATTTAAAAAAATTGCATCCAATTAATACAGCTGTAATTAATTTCTGTAATTAGATCTATGATTACACTGTTGATCCGTCCCTTACACCTTAACCCACCCTTAAACCTAACCATACCATCAAACCTGTCCCTAATCTTAACCATTTCCCACCTCAATAGCAGCAAAAGTGTTTTACATCAACACATTAAGTGCATTGTACCAAACTATTTATTTATTTATTTAGATGTAGTTAAAGACACCTAATAAAAAGTGTTGTCCAAATCATCTTGTTGTAACTAATACATTACCTCTGCTGTGATCCAGGTAACCGACTGAGGGAAGTACTTGTAGCACCGGAGTCCAAAATTTGTCCATCCATAGGGGCATTTTTCAACTAAATTAACTGTGCATCCAGTACATAAATGTTATAGGGCTTTTGTAATACTCACAGCAAAGAATGTTTTTAATTTGTATTATTTTATGTAGCTTATTTTATGTTTGTGTGATTATGTGCTGAAATTAATTGTACTTTGACACTGTAAATCCCTCATTAATCATGCAGATATTAGTAAATGGAATGTTGTACATTTCCAAAATGCTCTATTAACTATAAGGGTTTTACAATTAAATGTTTAAGGTTGTAAAGGTTACCTTCTGCATTTCCCATGGAGAAGATAATGAAAAGAAGAATTAGAGTTCTCAGCATTGCCATTATGAACCTAAAATGAACCGAAAAATGAATAAGCAGGAAAGGTTAAATGTCTGTCATATGCTGAACACTGTGGATTCTCAATGCATTTTAAAGACAAAGCAAAAAGATACTTTAAAAATGTTATTCAGTAGGTTTCTGTTTCAAAAACTCACCTTGATTTTAAGATAGTTGAATCTCAGAGGAAGTTTTTGTGAAGTTCCAAAAAGAGCCCTGCTTTTATACTTTACTGTCACTCAATGTGTACTTAAAGTCACGGGAATGAAACAGGATGTGATTGTTTGGTATGTATACTTTTGTTCACATGAAATAAATTCCAAATATTGGAGAATGAGATACGATAAGCCTGTAGAAATGTAAATGTTAATAAGCTAAATATTTATTTTAAAGTATTTTAAATATTTATAGTTGTTAAATAAGGGTTCATAATGGATATTTCCCACATTAAATATTTAAAATGGTATAAATTACAAATTATAGTCACTTTCTTTTGTATAAGCTTTAAAAAACATCCCCCAAAAAAATGTGGTGTAATGAAGTGCACAACGAAGGAAATACTCAAAATAAATACTTAATCCAAGAATCAAAACAATGATCAGGAGAATAACCACAAACACAACCACAATACACTTAAATACACTGGCAAACCAAGGAGCTAACGAGATAATTAAGACAGAACAGAATGAATTCATAGAATGAATTAGAAACACACATTAGGAATTCTTAAACAGGCTCCATTCCAACGCATTCTCATCCTAGGGCATCATATACTGACATGACACCCTTTAGCGTCAATACAAGACGCAGATAGCTTTGTTCGGTTATGGGTAGGTTTAGGTCTGGGGTAGGGTTAGGGTTAGACCACTAGGAGGCGCCTTCTGGCCCATATCTATCTGCGTCTCATATTGACGCTAAAGGGTGACATGTGCGTTGGATGTAGACGAAATGTCAAAAGCGTCAGTATATGACGCCTTGGGATGAGAACGGGCTGCATTACCATGACTGTGACACCTACATTATGAAAATATTGAACATCAAACTCTATATCAAACTCAATGGAATACAGCAACAGAAGTTGATCAGGATGAGATGTACTGAGCACAACAGCAGCACACTTGTTTGCGGCCATGGTTAGGGCTACAGTAGGCTACTTTGTCACTGGAACTATATTTAACCTGGCCAATATACCGTTTGACAGCCTAATGAGTCTAGTGTATGTTGGGTGCGTCTCAATCAGTTCCCTAATTCAAAAGTCAGGGCACTGATCAGGGAGTCTGTCTCAATGGCAAAATCCTTCCAGTGCCCTGAAACTTTCGTTCCCTGAAAAGTCCTACAATGCGCTGTGAAAACCAAGAGCATCGATGCTTACTATGGCTGCTTCCACAATCGCATACTCTCTTGAGTAAGTACTTATTCTAAATAAGTACTTATGTTCTATATAGTACGAATGTGTGTAGTATGGATGACATACTACATCTGCCATGTTGTCCTTATCATGTTGTGTTGCTTCACTGGCATTCACAAATCCTCTCCAGTATGCACTCTTCAGAATCTTGCCAGAAATAGTAGATCATGCAGTACTTTTTGCCTACTCTTTTACTGTACGGTGGCCTAGAGAGCTCAACGCGCTGCAACTGAAGAAAACGTCACTTATTGGGGTCCTCTGGAAACATTTCCGTTGTGTTGAGAACTTTTGCAGCACGTTTCTGTATTTTGTTGTGTTGTGAGTATTTGGAGCACACGTGTGTTGTGAAACTGATGAAGATGTTTTCTTAATTTGCGGGTGTTTTTCTATTTGCATGTGTTTTCTTCAGTTGCAGCACGTTGAGCTCTCTCTGCCTCCGTAGTACTGTGAATTCAGACATACTTCTTTTGTCACATACTGTTTTCCTTCCATATAGTAGGGAAATATGCCATTTCAGATGCAGCCTATGTTCCCTTGATAGAAATTCTGAAGTGCGAAACAATCACTTAAGCCAATACATACTTAATTATGTATTTTATTAGGTTAGCATAAATATACCTAGCTAGACAGGTAATGTGTCCTATGTTGTCATTAATATATTGTCTTGATTGTGCACAGGTGTATCTTGTTTAGTGATTAGTTCATGTGTCTATATAGCCCTCATGTTCCCATTGTCTCTTGTCTCATATTGTTCCCTGTTACCGCTGTTCCTGAGTTTCATCTTCAGTTTAGTTATCGTTTTGTTCACATTCTGAATTTATTTCAATAAAGCTGCACTTGGGTTCTTTTTACTTCAACTTGGCTCAGTGGATCTTTTACAATATGTAACAATCAAAGTATTTATCATAATGTACTTTTAAATAACATAAACAAATAATATCAGAAAGATGTCTGTGCTGCTGTTGTTCATAAATGCCAGTAGTGAATTTGTACAATGAGGACATTGCCATTTCACTGGACATAGAGCCATCAGTGTCCCAGTGTGTAGTGAGTCAGTGTCAATACTAGTGCCTGAATTTATGACCTAGGGAGCTGAATGATTCCCATGTTGCTCAGTGATCATTCTTCGTATGAAAATATTTTCTTTGCACATAGATTGTGATTTCTGCGACTTAGAACATAATTCAAAGCAGGAATTGAAAACAAATTGTTTATCATTCCAGTTTATTTTGAGGGGGAAAAAAAATCGTTCTTTTTCCCAAATTCTGAGGTCTCCTGTCCAAAAATATTAGTGGTAAGAATAAAAGAAAAGAATCGTTAACATAAAAAAGTGGTATTGTTTCAAGATTAGAATTATAGAATGTGCACTGTGAAAAAAATGTCCAACTTTCTCTTAATGTTAATTTCAGCATTTACTAATACAATATTAAAATCAAAGGTTGAATCTTAACATTAGTTTAGCATTAGCATTAATGCACTAATACTAACATGAACTAACAATGAACAATTGTATTTTCATTAACTTACATTAACAAAGATTAATAAATACTGTAATGTTGGCCTATACAGTTACGTTCTTTCAGCAGGTATAGGCCCAATATAGGCTATTCAAGAAGGGGGGCTCAAAGATGGCCAAATAAAAATATTTTTATTTTACTCATTTATTTATTTTAAGTCATATTGTGCTTTGTTGGTATAATGTCTGCTGGAATGTAAAAAAAAAAGTTCAGTGTTAAATAATTATTTTTAAATTGTTTTATTTGTAATTGATTTTTTTCTTTAAAAAGTAAGACAAAATAGTAAAAAGCACATTTTGATTATTTAATTCATGCAATGGTGAAAAAATTGGCAAAAAAAAACAAAAAAATGCAAACAAGTGTTTCATCATATTCGGTTTGACTTCGGCCAATAATTTTCATTTTGGTGTAACTATCCCTACCTGGTAGAGAGAGTTTAACTTGGAATATAGGCTATCGTCACACCATGCCAATAAACGTTCATGGATTTTAAACGCATGGGAACACGGATTATTTCCTGCAGTTTGGCTTCTCAGCGGCTATTGGCTGCCGCTATATGATATAATCTAAAAACAAATGTGTTCGGAGACAGCAAGACAAATAAAACCTTTTTTATGTGTGATCCAAGCACTGATAATAGAGATGACATTATTTGTTATAGTTTACAGGCAGTTTAAAAAAACAGACATGTTTAAATATTTGCAAAATGTGTTGGCACGCAAAGTTTCTGGCCTTCTATGGCAGCGAAACCAAAAGTTTTTCATAATTTTGAATCATCATCTGAAGATTTGGTGAGGATTTTATGAATTTCAAGATTTGAAATTGATTTTGAATTTCAAATTTTGAGCACTTATATATAGTTTGACTATACACTATACAGTTTGAGTCACAGTCCCTTCATCTGGACACATGTTTTTGACAGCAGCTTGCAAAAGTTTGTAAAAGTAAAAAAACAAAAAACAAATGCATTCTATATAAAGAGAAATGTAAGATATAAAAAGGAAATATATTTCACATTTATTTTTGTGAAGAACCTGGTTGTATAAAAAAAAAATGCATTAAACAAACATATCTTATCTTCAATCAGATTTTAAGAAGTTAAGAAGTTAAAGTTAAAAAAAAAGTCATTGTCACTCCCACATTAAAATATACAATATTAAGTAATATTAAAATACAATAAATATTTTAGTTTGACCCAGTTTGACTTTTTATGTGAGTTTGTGGTCTTTGCAACAGTGTTTACCAAAATACATAATTTGTTGAAAGAAAGCCATAAACAAAGATGATCAGGTGATATACTTTCCAGCATTGTAATATGGAATAATGTACTCATATTTTTCCTGACCAAAAGTGGTTATTTGTTGTTAATAGATTTTATTCATCAACAATATTTTCTTTCAACAGATCAGACATTCTGAATTTTGATTTTAAAATAGATTGTAGGAATTATTTCCTTGTGAAACACACAGACATCAAGAATCAGCATATGAATCTCAACAATGGTGACATGCTTCATGCTGCAATGCATGCTGGGAGCCATGAGTTTTATACTTTGGTGACTCCCAGCATGCATTGCGGCATGACGCATGTCACCATTGTTGAGTTTAACATTCTTTAGAGAAGGACCAAATGTTATCTGAGCAGAGTTAATTTAACTCTGGGGATTTTGCTGTACATGATTATAATGGTGTGAAAGTGTTATAATTCATCAAACTTTATTAAATAAATAAGTTGTTTCTCAACCAGGTGCAGAGAGTATTGTGAGTGTTTTACACAGCATTTAGTATTGGTGCTTATCGAGCATTATAATTGCGCTACTGCCCTATACTGCATGTGTTTGGTTAGAAAGATGTGTTATGTTGCTGATTTTGTACATTCCTCGGGTGCTGCACTCTTCAGTCTGTGGGAAGCACTCTGTACGTGTCTCATTAATGTTTAAATAAATGCTTTATTAAATGTTTAAATGTCAATTAAATGTTATTTATTATTTTTCTAATGGCAGTTAGAAAGTTATCTGCATCTCCTGTGCTGCATCAAGCCACTCCCATAATAGCTGTTCAAATTAATGCACAGCATAGACTAAAGGCCAATTTCTGAGTCGAGTGTACGCCGTAGGTACGGCATAGCCTTTGCATAGTCATGTACCCTACGCTGTTCCAGAGAATGTCTAATAAGAGGAGAAGTTCCACTCTCAGTAAACTTCCGGCTTCTGAACTGGTTGCAGTTCCACTCTGGTTCCATATGAGGGCGCTCACAGGACGATTGCAGAATGAATGGAGGTCTATGGCGCTATACCCCTCAAAATCCACTTTTCTCAGGATATAATTTTTTGTCTAGTAATTTGAATGTTGTATTCGAAAGGAGATGCAAAGAAATTACACATTGTTGGGTGTTAGATTTTTTAGAGTCACTTATTGTTAGGGAGGTGCAGAGACAATAGGAACCCAAGAGCAGATCAATTCAGAATAGAATTTATTGTCCAAAAGGTTGAAAGAAAACAATACAAAACATAAAATAATTGGTAGCCGAGCCACCAAGTAAGAGGGCGAGACAGAGGCGAAATCCAATGGACAGGCTGGGGTCAAAACCAGTAGCGGACCAACAGTTTCAAGGAAGAGGCCAAGGCAATAGTCCAGGACGAAGGCAGGGGGGTCAAAAGCCGGGTGAGCAAGCTGAGTTGAGATAGGGAACAGGAACTGGGCAAATAAACAACAAAACAGGATCAAATCATCAGACAAGGCTTTAAAGCAGGGATAGGCAACTCCGGTCCTGGAGGGCCACTGTCCTGCAGAGTTTAGCTCCAACCCTAATTAAACACACCTGAACAAGGCAATCAGTGTTTTCAGGATTACTAGATAGATACAGGCAGGTGAGTTTTTATCAGGGCTGAAGCTAAACTCTGCAGGACAGTGGCCCTCCAGGACTGGAGTTGCCTATCCCTGCTTTAAAGGTTTTTAGAAGCAACCAAAACAAGACTTTCAGGCAAGGGGACAGTGGTGAAGCAGACTGAAACCAAGACACACTGACAGAGAACCAAAGAAAGAGAGAAGCATAAGTAGTGGAGAAAATCAGTGCAGAAAATGGGAAACAGGTGTGTGAGTAATGAGAGTGAGAGCACTAATTAGGATGGGATTCAGCTGTGATGGTAGAGTGAGGTGAACTGACAATCAAGACACAAGACAAACACAGCAGAAAGGCTGAAGATCAAACCAGAGTCCTGACACTTATTTGCTTTAAAAAATCTTTTAAAATGTCAATGACGTCATACACATCGTACGACCAGAGATACTGCTTTACGGCAATGCTTCAGTCACTTTGGTGCTTTCGCGCTCTGCACTTTCTTTCTCTCCAGGCATCGACAACACAGCTGACACAGGTAAATACACGTGCTAGAAGAGTTTTTGTTTTGTTTGTTTTTTGGTCCCGCTTCGGATGCCACGATGCCATCAAGCGGTATCTCTGGTCGTAATCAGTCCTTCACTGACCAATCAGCGTTCATTAGCAGAATGCTAGCGTGTTATGGGCAACAACAACTCAACCTGTAAGAAATCGAAAGGACATAAGTACTCGTTCATTCAACTTTCGACCTACAGTATAACCCATGTTGAACTTGCAAAACCTACAGTCAAATCTGAGATTTCTCAACGGCAATCGGGTGAATGAGACAAATTTAGCCGTCTAGCTCCATAGACTCCCATTCATTTTGCACTCATGGGCACCCCCAGTGGAACTCTGGTGGAACTACAACCAAAATTCGGCACAATAGAACTTAATAGGGAGTGGCCAGGCTCTCCGTAGATGGGCTCTGGTTGTACCCTGATGTGCACCTCCCCAAAAATGAAACTACATGTCACGACGACACAGACCGTAATATATGTGCTTGGTCAGCTTGGAAGCGTCACATTTCCTCCTACGCATTTTCGGCATGTTCTGCGCTGCCATTTTTTTATTCTGAAGTTCGGTGAAGAACATGGTGAACATGGACATGGACCAAGTGACCGAGCAATTCAGAAAATTCCGGAAATTCAGGCATCTGCATGACTTCTCTCTAGCCGAATACAAACACTGCCAGATTGCAGTGAATTCGTGGAGAGAGATGTCCTCCAACGTCGGTTTGAAGGTAGCGAAATGTATGAAGCGATGAAGTACTCCAGCGACAAAACTTGCCACAAGGAGCGGGGACCTAGGCGGGAAAAAAAGGCCCCGCTGTTTTCTTTCTTTCTTTCTTTCTTTCTTTCTTGGCTGTCACCCCATGTGAAACACCGGGTTACGGAGTCAGACTTTGATAATAAGGTAAATATAGCATGTCCTTTGTGAACCTCTGTGTTGTGTTTAGGCTAGCTAGCTAGCTAGCAATGTTATCACGCCATAAATGGCATATTGATTTGTGCAAAGATAATGCTTCTGTGAAACAAAAAAGCATATATTTATGTTTGTGTAATAGGTTGTATTTATATTACATGTAATAAGTTGTAATTATATCTCGCTTGCAGATAATACAAACGCAACAACGTAGCAACTGCAATGTAGGAATTTGCCATATTTATAGCTCTGCCTATCTGTGCATAAACAATGAATGCATCAGCTGTATGTATAATAGACTAACTAATACTATTTGTTATTTCTTTCATAATCACAGGATGGGACCGATGCAAGCACAAACTCCTCGACCTCTTCAACCTACATTGCTTGACCTCCATCAGCCAACAAAATCAGCCATCTCCTCTCTCCTTCCAGTCATCTCCTCTCTCCCTCCAGCCATCTCCTCTCTCCCTCCAGCCATCTCCTCTCTCCCTCCAGCCATCTCCTCTCTCCCTCCAGCCATCTCCTCTCTCCCTCCAGCCATCTCCTCTCTCCCTCCAGCCATCTCCTCTCTCCCTCCAGCCATCTCCTCTCTCCCTCCAGCCATCTCCTCTCTCCCTCCAGCCATCTCCTCTCTCCCTCCAGCCATCTCCTCTCTCCCTCCAGCCATCGCTTCTCTCCCTCCAGCCATCTCCTTTCTCCCCCTGCCATCTCCTCTCTCACTCCAGTCATCTCTTATCTCCCTCCAGCCATCTCCTCTCTCCTTCCAGCCATCTCTTCTGTCCCTCCAGCCATCGCCTTTCTCCCTCCAGTCATCTCTTCTCTCCCTCCAGCCATCTCCTTTCTCCCCCTGCCATCTCCTCTCTTCCTCCAGCCATCTCCTCTCCCTCCAGCCATCTCCTTTCTCCCCCTGCCATCTCCTCTCTTCCTCCAGCCATCTCCTCTCCCTCCAGCCATCTCCTTTATCCCTCCAGCCATCTCCTCTCTCCCTCCAGCCATCTCTTCTGTCCCTCCAGCCATCTCCTCTCTCCCTCCAGCCATCTCCTCTCTCCCTCCAGCCATCTCCTCTATCCCTCCAGCCATCTCCTCTCTCCCTCCAGCCATCTCCTCTCTCCCTCCAGCCATCTCATTTCTCCCTCCAGCCATCTCCTCTCTCCCCCTGCCATTTCCACTGTCCAGCCATATCCTCTCCTCGCATGCGGCGACTCGCAGCTATTGGCGTGCTTTGTTTGTTTGTTTCTTTTTAAAGACTTTCTTAATACTACACTGTAAAAAGAAAAGGTGCCTGGAGGAACCTTTTGGGGTTCTTCATTTTGCCACACCGGCGGAACCGTCTGTAGATCCTCTAGGCACCCTTTAAAAAGGGGCGGTTCTCTGAAGAACCACACAAGTTTCCTGAGGAACTCTTGAGGGCAGTCATGGCCTAGTGGTTAGGGAGTTGGACTGGTAACCCAAAGGTTGCTGGTTCGATTCCAGAGCCAGTGGGAAATGACTGAGGTGCCCTTGAGCAAGGCACCTAACCCCTAATCGCTCCCCGGGCGCCACACAAAGGCTGCCCGCTGCTCTGGGTGTGTGTATCCACGTTTGCAGTGTGTGTGTGTTAACTACTCACTACTCTGCTCCTAATGTGTGTGCATTAACTTGGATGGGTTAAATGCAGAGGTCAAATTCCAAGTATGGGTTACCATACTTGGCCGTCACGTGTCACTTTCACTTTCACTTTCACTTTTATATTAGGCACTGTGTGGAACCACTTTGGGTGCCTCCAGGAACCAAATTTCATTATTTTAAATATTTAATTTCATATTGTTACTATGGTTACCTTTGACTTCTATTATAATAAACAAATTGAACCAAATACAAAATAAGAATGGTTTATTACATATTTTATATTCATTTTTATACACTTCCATGCACATGGGAAAAAAAGCTAACTATTAATATCAATGAATACACAAAAAAATAGTATAATACATAAGCAACATGAATAATCAACCGTGTTTATACAATAGGCTATACAAGAAAAGACATTTCAACAAAATGCATGGAAACACATATGTTCCACGAAATAAATCAATGTAAAAAAAAAAAAAAATTTGACTAATTAAAAATGTCCATCTTCACTTAACTTTAAAACATTTGTGTTTCAGTCCAATGGTAAGTCTGATATCACTGTTTCCAAGTCCAAAAGCTCTATCAGATGCCAAAAACAAACAAACAGTGCTAATATACACTCATTGTGCTGTAATATTCCTGAAAATTATGATCCTAATCTTTATCTCTATACCGAAATCTTAGATGGTTAGTTATTCAGCTATTTTGAATCATAAAATGTTGAAGTCTGGGATGCCGTTAGACAGGAGACTGTAATGTACACTATGGCTTTTGAAAAGCTTAAATGTGTGACTTGAATCAACAGTGCTATTAAATGGTTGTTGAGTATTCTCATTAAACAAGATAGAGGAAGTAGAAGTAGAGGCTTCGACCTGGAAACAGTATTAAGGTGCAGTAAAATTATCTGTTGTTCTGTGAATGTTCACTGGTGAATTCCAGTCATTTCAATAAGAATCCACACAATCAGCAATTTCGTTTGTGGTCACAAATGTCACTATGGGACCAAGTTGGTCACTGGAATTCGCTAAATTTGACCAACAGAAAGCTGCTTGAAAGTGACTCCTTTGTGAGCTGTGCTTCATACATTACATCGCTACACTGCTGACAATGGTCAATGGTTTTTTTGCATGTGTAATTTCACGAAATTCAAAAATGTGACCGCACCTTTACTCGCTGCAACATAAAATTCAATCAATAATACAATCTTCACAAGGGACATGTGAGGTACTTAAAGAGTTAGAAAAGTGAAAAGGTACAGCAGATTCGTTTTCCGTTTGTTTTTCCCCTTTTCTGGTGGACCTTCACACCAGATACTGTGCAATAAACGAGTGGTAAACACTGTAAAAACGTAGTAATGTATCATAAATTTAGTTTATATATATGTGTGTGTGTTTGAATATATAGTGAGTAGACTCTGTATTTATATTTATTTGGCGAGTCAGTTTACAAACCTTGTTACGGAGAGCCGAACAAATGGCGGAAGCTTTGATGAGGGGAGCCCTTACTTTCAAACCCAATAACGATCAGCTGAGCTTTGTTGCGCGCGAGCAGCGCGAGCACCACTGAAGCGACGGGGGACTTCCGGCCAAGATGGCGTCTGTGTAGCTGTACCGTTTCTGTCTCGCTTAAACTTTTGTGCAAAACTTAATCTATTTTTTCCTTCCTTGATTTTTTTGTGTTACTTGTACAAGTGTATTTATGTTTTGTCGGATTTTACAACGTTATTAAGCTGAAATTAACAACATTTGCCTTTTGGGACTGAATTGAACATCTGTCGCGGCCTGCCAAGTGCGTTGATTGAAACCGATTGAAACACGCGCTGCCGAAACATAACCTGAGACAAATGGGAGGAATGGCGGAAAGTGTGAAGCCGAAGCGTGTGTATAATTATGCTAAAATCACCCCCGAAGTCGAAGAGGATTTAAGTATGGATTGTTTACCATCTTCAGACACCCCGATCAACAGCCCTCTTCCGAAGATACGACGGCAAGTATCTGAGCCCAATACGGATATACTAAATGATATACTGAAGGCGATTGAGAGGCTGGGAAAAAAGCAAGATGATTTCATGGAGAAGTTACTGGAAATTGAAAGGTCTGTTGCATCCAATACGACCCTGATATCCCAACTCGCCACTAAAGTTGATTCAGTTGCCGACAAAACGGAGAGGGCTGTAGCTAAAACTAACGAACTAGGTGTTCAAGTAGCGGCTGTGATCACTGATAATAAACAACTGTGGGAAAAAGTCGACGAACTGGAGGCATATAAAAGACGATGGAATTTGAAAATGTCTGGTATTCCGGAGGAAACAGGAGAAAATGTGAAAATGATCGCAATGGATATTTTTTCTCGAATCTCGCCGGGATTGAGAGACGTTCTTCAGACTTCCATTGATGTCGCACACAGAATCGGCCCGAGAGCAGGAGGCGCGAGTCCTCGGCGGATTATCGTGCAGTTTTTGTCACGCACGCATCGGGATCGCATCTGGATGGACGCGAAAAACTCCGAAGTCCTCAAACAGAAAGGCATCAAAATAACAGAAGATCTGACACAACGGGCGAGGGAGGCACGGAATAAACTGTGGCCGCTGGTAAGTCAAGCCAGGAAAGATGGAAAACGAGCTGGGTTCAAGGGATCGGTTGCCATTATTGATGGAAAGAAGATTACAGCGGATAATATGTGAATCATGTTAACATTTGCCCTCCCTTGCCTATCCTTTGGTGGACCCAAAAAAAAAAAAAAAAAAAAAAAAAAGTGACATTGAACCTTAGATGAAAGCAGGGCTGTAACCTCTTTGCAAAGATGGTGTCCTTTTGTTTTCTCATGGTATTTCCTTTTGATTGTTGGCCTATTAGTTATTTGATAGGTCTTGATATTCTCTAAACCATTTTAAGCTTGATTTGGAAGGTTAAAGAGATAAGTTTTGCACTATGTTCCTTCTCGCATAGTTAACTCCTTGCCCTATAGGGCAGATTGTTCTTTTTTTGTTTGTTCCTAAATGTCTTTTAATATTTCTTGTTTTTCACTTAATGTTCGGGGGATTCGCGATCTTACTAAACGAAAAGCTTTATTTTTATTTTGTAATTCTAAAAGAAGAGATATTTATTTTCTACAAGAAACTCATTCTAGTGTTAATGATGAGTCCTTTTGGTCAACACAGTGGGGAGGTAAAACTTTATTTTCACATGGGTCTACTCATTCAGGTGGAGTTGTAATTTTATTTAACCATAACTTCAGTGGTAAAATTCTTGAGTCACACTTCTCTTTGGAGGGCAGATGGATAATAGCTGTTGTTCAGTCTGGAGAAGCTGTTATTATTTTATGTAACGTATATGGCTTTAACAGCTCTAACTTAAACCATACTCTTTTCCAAACTTTATCTACAAAATTACTTGCTTTAAATTTGAAATTTCCTTCAGCAACGTTTATTGTGGGAGGGGATTTCAACGAAGCCCCTGATCTGCATTTAGATAGATTCCCCCCAAGACTTAATGTTAATCGCCTTAATTTAGTTATAAATGATTTTTGTAGCAGCCTTTCTTTGTTGGATGCTTACAGACACGTCCATGGTAACAGTATCTCGTCATTTACATGGTTTAAAGCAGACATGTCACAAAAATCTAGAATAGACCTTTGGCTTATATCTGACTGCCTAGGTTCTTTTAATAGCTCCTGTACTATTTCTCCTGCCCCTCTAACTGATCATGCCTGTATTGATCTTGAAATATCTGAGGTTCGTAACCGTTTCCAGAGACGACCAGGATACTGGAAAATGAATACTTCGTTTTTGCAACTTCCTTAATATTGTTCAGGCATTAAGAATATTATCGAAAAATGTAAAGTTAATTCAGACTCTGCTATTGCAAAGTGGGAACTTTTTAAATATGAGTCCCGAAACTTTTCTATACAGTTTGGTAAACAACTTTCTAAGGCAAAGGAGTCGAGAAGCTCAGCAATCATAAAGGAAATTAATCATATTTTATGTTTGTCATCTCCCAGTGAACGGGACAAGGAGAAGTTGTATTTATTGAAGGAAACTCTTGATGTTCTTTATGCAGAAAAGGCCAAAGGTGCATTCATCAGATCAAGGGCAAAATGGCTAGAATTTGGAGAAAAGAATTCTACATATTTTTTTAATTTAGAAAAAAGACGAGGTGAGTTAAAAAGGATTTCAACCCTAAATATAAATGGTAATTTGACTTCTGATGAAGGTAAAATTTCAAAGTTTGTATCTGACTTTTACCAGCAACTTTATACGTCTTCTTTTCATTCTGAAATTTCTAATACATTTTTCTTGAAGGTGGAGCCATTTATTTCATCTATAAGTGAAGATAGTCATGCTGTTTGTGAGGGAGAGATAACTGTGGAAGAACTGGACATTATAATTACTAAGACCCCACTTAATAAGAGTCCGGGCCCTGACGGGATACCATTTGAATTTTATCGATCATTTTGGAGTGATATTAAATATTTGATTTTAATTTTTTTTAAAGAATGTTTAGATCAAGGGGAATTATCCGCATCGATGAAGCAAGGTCTTACAGTTTTTTACGATTGCTATGACAGATTTTTCAATACTTTTAACAATTTTCCAAAACTCTTAACACAGTTAGCACTACATCTGTCTGTGTAAGCTATACTATTAACACATTTCGTGTTGCTTTAACACAAAATGCATACAATTAACACAAATTTAAAATGCTTGAACTTCTTTTACACACAAGCTCAAACAAGAACAAAACAATGGATTTTTACTGCCAAATTTACCAATGCTTTAACACTGTATGTCAGAACAGATAACACCATGTTCTGAACCTAACCTTACAGGCTAAAGTCAAGGTAAACAGCTGTTTATATTGTGAATTGAAACACAAATATATCCCCTGTATTTTATTATATTCTTAAATAAACAGCTGATTTAATTATGCAAATAATTAGAAGATGACTTTTTTTTCTTTTTTTTTTATTCTTTTGGTGCTTTTTCTGTTCGAATATTTTGTATTTTCACATTATTCCATTGCTAGTGAGAAACAGCTGATTGAAGTTATGCAAATATGGGACAATGTGGCATTCCACCATTCCCGTCTAGTCACAGCCTGGTTTGACGCCCATCAGAGGATGATGTCTATTTTCCTTGCCCCTTACTTCCCTTTCCTCAACCCCCATTGAGAAGTTTTCTCAGCCAGGAGATGAAAGGTTTTTGACCATAGTCCACAGGACCAAATGTCCCTCCTGTATGCAAAAGATGCTGCATACCAAGACATCACAGCTGAACACTGCCAGGGGTGGATAAGTCATGTTACTGTAAAAGATTCTTCCCAAGATGCCTTGCCAGGGAAAATATCAGGTGTGATGTGGATGAGAACATGTGGACAAATGCAGAAGACCGGGCAGATTAGAAGATGGCCTTTTCTTTTTGTATATTTTGTATTTTCACATACAGTACTGTAATACTGTAAATGGCAGCTATATTGCATATTTTTGTTATCTTGCAGAAATGTCCTGTTGCAAATAAAGCCGTTACTGCAGCAATTCTGTCTCTGCATGTCTTCTTTTTTTCACAAACCATACATTCTATAAAGCTACTCTAAGAAGGGTCATTTACAGTATTTTGTTGAATTGAATTTCTGCTGCAAAAAACAACAACAACAAAATGCATGCATTTACATTACAAACAAAACAAAAATATAGAGACTTCCAAAAAAAAAAAAAAAAAAACTGCAGTGCAAAACACAATCTATGATCAATACAATATACTGTCTGTTGTATAAGGGCATACCTGACACATAAAATAATGCAGTTTCTGTAATTTCAGCTGATGATAGTGTTTTTTTGTCATTGTGTTATGATTGACTAAATGTTCCTGTTAGAAGAGAACATATGTTAGTGTTTTGAATAATTATTTGATTTTGAAACATGTTTGCAGTGTTTTGGTAGACATAGTGTATTGTGTTAGTGTATTATTGTATTTTGAAAATTAGTTTTGGAGTTTAGTTTACAATGTGTGATTTTGAGCATGAAATTAACTGTTTTGCCAATTGTGTGTTTTAGGTGTGTTGGTGCGTTAAGAGTTTAGGAAATTTGTTAAAAGTATTGAAAAAATTGTCATAGCGATTGTAAAAAACTGTATTACCTTAATCCCTAAACCAAATAAAGATAAAACATTTTTAGATAATTGGCGCCCTATAACGTTGCTTAATTCTGATTACAAAATATTAGCTGCAGTATTCGCTAGGAGACTAAAACCCTGTTTAGAAGAAGTTATCTCTCTCACACAATCTGGCTTCATGAAAGGTCGACACATTTCAAACAATATTCGTCTTGTTTTGGATCTTTTAGATTACTCTGAGTTGGTTAATGATGAGGCACTTATCTTGTTCCTAGATTTCTACAAGGCATTCGATACAGTAGAGCATGCCTTCATGTATGATGCTTTAGGACGATTTGGCTTTGGTCCAAAATTTCTGAAAACTGTACAGACCCTGTATAAAGACATCAATAGTAATGTATCCTTGTCTAGTGGGACTTCACCACGGTTTGTCATTGAGAGAGGCATCAGGCAAGGCTGCCCCATTTCTCCGTTTTTGTTTTTGTTGGTTGCAGAGCTTCTCAACCTTTATATAGTGAATTGTTCGAATATTGAAGGGATCCAAATAGAAGACCGAACTATTTTAACCAGTCAACTGGCAGATGATACATGTATCTTCCTGAAGGATAAAAGACAGGTCCCCATTATATTAGAGGCATTAAAACTTTTTTCAGATGCCTCTGGCCTTTCTGTTAATCAGAGTAAATCAGAGATTATGACAATTCATCATTCTGCTATTGTTACCGGCCTCAGACCTAGGGGGATATCTGGACTGGTAGCAAAGGACACACAGGCAGTGGAGCACTGTGTATCTGTGAAAACACTGTGAATAAATAAAGAGACAGACAAAATGAGTGTCGTTCCTTTGGTGCGTTAGTTTACTTCTGAGCTCATAAAACTTTAGTAACTGTAAACACTTCTTGAGTTACATACACAAATAACATCTGCACAGTAACTTATGTTATATGACTCATACGTGTACACATAAGATATATGAATACATACACACCTGTATTCCATAGCCTGTTTCACATAAAGGCAATATATGATTTACATATTATGTGGAAAGAAGTGTGTGTACAGAATAAATCAATAAAGATTCACATAAATGTCACTCTCATTACTCACATAACTAGAAAGATGACAAATGTGTCACTTAAACACACAGAATGCATAAACTAAAATCCAACGCCATTTTACATACACCACTTCACCCTGATTGCCTCGTGTCACTCATTAAACATGTGCGCAAAGCACTCAAAATGGCGATTGAATTGTTAATGCACAGATAATACTCAACTACTCAATTAAAACACAAAAATAACAAGCAACCTCGCACTACCAATGCACTCAAACATCACAACAATGCTGTATGACTTAATACTTTTGAATGCATAACTAAATAAATCGTTTGCATTTGAGACCCTCGAGTTAATTCAATTTGTATAAAACACATTAGAACATGAAAAAGTTACTCCAAACACTTTCACAATTACGTTCCTAAACCTTCCTATAGTCATGTGAACAATCAGAAGAACGTTTAAAGTGCATATTATTTTACCTGTGAATAAATAAAGAGACAGACAAAATGAGTGTCGTTCCTTTGGTGCGTTAGTTTACTTCTGAGATCGCACCCGGGAAAAAGCTAGTCTCTATAGTGTGCTTCACAGGAGCGCTCAAGCGCCATCCGCTGGCGTGGCGGTGAACTGATTCTGAACTATTGGTGTTCACATAAAAAAAAATAGGGAGGTATAGGTTTTCAATTAATTATTGAATAAACATTTTAACACCCTTTACACTATCCCAGATATATGTGGAATTAAGGTAAAGGAAAAGGTTAGGTATCTTGGTATTATAATCAATAAATGTCCACATGAAAGAGTTGAAAATAATTTTTCTACGTGTTTACATAAAGCAAAAATGGTTTTTAATTGCTGGTCTCAGAGAAATCTGTCTATCCATGGACGTGTTCTGCTTTCTAAGGCTGAGGGAGTGTCGAGGCTGGTATATCCGGCTCTCTCCTTGTATGTTAGCTCTAAAATGTGTTCAGATATTGATAGGGCCATATTTAAGTTCATTTGGAAAAACAGAACTGAATATATAAAGCGAAAAACGATTATCAGAACTCTTTCAGAGGGTGGGCTTAACGTTCTTGATTTCAGTACTCTTAATACTATTTTTAAAATCAACTGGATAAAACATTGCTTGGCCCATAATAACTCTATATGGTTTTACATCCCCAATTTGTTTTTTGAAAAGTGTGGAGGATTAAACTTTTTATTATCATGTGACTTCAAATGTAGTAAACTTCCCATCAAATTATCTAATTTTCACAAGCAGTCACTAGATGCATGGAAAATAGCCTTTAAACATAATTTCTCCCCACACTCTTGTATAATATGGAATAACCAAAATGTATTATCTAAAAGAAAAAGTATATATAAAAAAGAATGGTTTGATAAAGGAATTATTTTTATTTCCGACTTACTAAATTGTAATGGTGAGATTTATACTTATGAACAATTTCTTGCTCTCTCAGGTATTGAATCTACATGTAGAGATTACAATATGGTTGTTAAAAATATCTCCATTAAATTGCTTCAGCTTGTGAAAGCACATCTCAGTTACAACTCAGTGTTACGGCAGACTCCTAAACTTATTATAGGAGGTGTTAATATTTTGGATATGAAGTGTAATAACTCTTACATCAGAAAGTGTCTTAATCAAGATATCAGCTGTTACCCAAAAGCAATTCAGAAATGGAAACAAATTTTTTTCTTCTATACCTTCAACTGAGACAATCTGGTCAGCAAGTAATACATTTTTACTGCCAAATAAGGTCAAGGAAATTCATTTTAAAATACTACACAGGTATTATCCATGTAACGCATTTCTTAATAAGTTTTAAAAAGATTTCTCACCACAATGTTGTTTTTGTGATCTTGAATCTGAAACTCTCATACATATGTTTTGTAATTGTAAATATTCTGAAGACTTTTGGAAGCAGGTATCTATGATGGTTTTTGATACATTCTACAAAATAATTAGAATTGATGAGGCTATGATATTATTCTTGGACTGCAATACTGGCTCAGATATAATTGATAACACATTAAAGTTAATAATTCTTCTTGGGAAGTTTCATATACATAAAGCTAAAGTAATGTCTATAACACCCTCCTTTATTTTTTTCTGTAAGGATCTTAAAATATTCTATGACTCATTGAATTCAATCACTAGAAATAAGAAGTGCATAAAAACGTCTCTTATATTGAAAAGAATAATTTGTAGAATTTAATGTTTTACTCTGTACAATGTAAGATCTGTTATATGCTTTCCCCATTTTCTGTTTGTCTTATGTTTGATGCATATATTTGATATGTCTATAAGCTTTTTTGAAAGTTTAATTAAAAAAAAAAAAAAAAAAAAAAAAAAACACTGAAGCGACGACAGCAGAGGAATAGCAGCAGTTTCGTGACAGAAAACTTCTCTCCTCCTGGTTCTTCTTCTTCATATTATTAATATTATTATTATTTAGTGTTGTTGTTTAAGGTTTAAATTAATCAATAAAATAGGCCTATACTAAATAAATGTAAGCTACCCAGGTGAAAAAGACGTAGGCTGTTAAATGTACTAAAAATGCATTCAAGTATATTTGTTTTGTAGGCCTACTAAAAACACACTCAAGTACATTTTTAATACATTTAATAGTACGTCTTTTTCACCTGGATGTATACTGAATCAAACTTAAGTAGCCTATAACAATAATAATAATAATAATAATAATAATAATAGGATAATAATAATCTTATTCTGGCCTCACTGAACCATTGGGTTCCTCCAGATGCTGATCATAAGAGATCCTCCAGGAACCACTTAAATGTTAAAAGATCTTCCAATAACCCTTTTATCGCATTCAAGTTCCTCTATTTTCCCCCAAAGCACTTTGAGGTCTCATGGTAATGAAAAGGTGACTCCAGAACCTCTGAACTAAATACAAAGTTCTTAAAGGATCCCATAAGTTCCAGCAAGAACCTCAAAGATTGTCAATGCTCCTCCAGTAACTCCTTCTATAGGAGGCACTTGAGGCATTTGAGCTTTGAGGCACTTAAATTACATTTTGAAGTTCCTTGAGTATCCAACAGGATATCTGAGGCTCCTTTAGTTTTTACAGTGTATTTGATGTGGAGATTTGCCTTATATTTGCCTATATCTTCCTGTAAGAAATTCAAAGAGGAGTAAATGGAGAAAATGGGGGGTAATTGTTTTATTGACTGTGATCCAACTGAGTTTGTGTTTGTTCAAATCACCTCAGGACTCGGCAATAATTAAATATTCCCTGGAATTTTTGTTACAATGGTATAAGCCCTACAGCGTGAAGCTAACCATGGAACGGTAACACTTTATAATAACGTTCCGTTGTAACTCATTTATAAGTGGTTGGTTAATGATGAACTAATCATTTACAAAACATTCATAAATGATTAGCAAGTGATATACTAACATTTTGTGTATGTTTTGTAAATTCCGTTACAAGTCATTTACAAGTGATTAGTAAATGATTAACTAATAATTTATGAAACATGACTATGCGTTTCATAAATGTTTAATAAATTGTTACTTTTTTTTTTGTACGTTTTGCTCACATCAGGTGCACAGTGGTTAAAGACTCCATGTGTTTCAGAGAAGACAGCTGTCTATACCCTCACCAGTAAGCACTTACACTGCAGTGCACACTACAGTGTTCAACACCTGTAATAGATGTGTGAACGCATGAATAAATCATTTACAACACTTTCTGCATCCCCTAATCTAAAGTGTAAACTATTCATCACTTGTAATTGTGTTACACATCATTCGTAGATAAGATTCGTTGATCTTATGCCTTATTGATTCTTAAAGTGGTAATCTACGAATGATGTGTAACACATTTACAAGTGATGAATAGTTTACACTTTAGATTAGGGGATGCAGAAAGTGTTGTAAATGATTTATTCATGCGTTTACACATCATTGTGTTGAACACTGTTACTTAAATGATCTGTACGTGTATACAAGGCATTTACAACACTTTCTTAACTAATCAATTGTAAATGACTTATAACTGAATATACAAAACATACATACAATAATTAACATATTACTTATTAATCATTTATGAAACACATAGTCATGTTTCGTAAATAATTAGTTAATCATTTACTAATAACTTGTAAATGACTTGTAACGGAATTTACAAAACATACATAAAATGTTAGTATATCACTTGCTAATCATTTATGAATGTTTTGGAAATGATTAGTTCATCATTAACTAACCACTTATAAATGACTTACAACTGAACGTTATTATAAAATGTTACCAGCATTGGATACCATAAGTCATGAGTTTATGTTTTGGTGATTGCTTCCGAAAAGCTGTTAGAACTATTTACAATGAATGTAATAGTTCAGTCAAATTACTAATGGGTACAAGTGGTAGATTTGAGATTGATCGTGGTATACAGCAGCGTAGCCCTTTGTCTCCATTATTATTATTTTAATTTTTATTAGTTACACAAATTATGACCCTACATATTAAAAAATCAGAATTCTTAAGAGTATTTGAAAAGAGTATTTAAATTGTGTCAATTGGCTGACGATAATACTATTTTTCATAAAAATGATTCTGAAATAATAAAAACAGTTAATTGTATTGAAGAGTTTTCCTCAGTACCAGGTCTTAAAATGAATATAAATAAATCTGCGTTGTTTCCACTTAAGGCATGTAATTTAACCGAATTACATCATATTCCGATTAAACATACAGTTACATATTGAGGAGTTATTATACATAAAGATGAGAATGAACGCAGTGTTCTCAATTTAAAGCCTATAATTAACAAAACTGAAACCAGATTTAATATAGGCCTATGGCTTCAAAGAGATTTATCCCTGAATGGTAGGGTCTTACTTTCCAAAGCAGAAGGGATATCAAGGTCTGTCTGTGTCTTTAGCTTTAGATATGCCATCTAATGTGTACTAAGAATTAGATGTAACGAGGTTAGATGTTGTGGGAAGAATTAGGCGGTAACCGGCAAGCATTCAACAAACTTTAATATCAAAAATAAAACAAATAGCCTACAAAACGAAAGTAAAAGACAGCAGCCCCCCACGGACGACTGCCGTCACATCAAATAAAACATAAACATCAAATAAAATCCAGGCCTGGCCTCTCTCGATCTCCACTGCCGTCGCTCCTCCTTTTATGCTTTCGCTCCTCCATGAGAGATCCGAGACTGGTGCGTCTCACAAGTGTCGCTCATTAGAAATTGCGCCACCGGCCTCGCGCCATTCTCCCACGGCCCTCAGCCTCGCCTTGCTCGCCACATACCCCCATCACCCCTCGCAGGCCGGGGGGTACACCTAGTACATTAGTTAAGCATGAGTTAATGCATATTAGTGCACCCGTATTGTAAAGTGTTACCGATGGCCTTTAAAAGGGCTGACTCTTTGATCAGTGCCCTGACTACTAAACTACAGACACACCCATAGTTTTGGGGTGAGCATTCCATTTAAGTGTGCATAATCATGCAGTATCTGTATTCCTAGTGTAAAGCAACACATCTGAATAATCATGATTGTATAACATGATTAGTCTTACTTTCTTTTACGCTTGGCTCTTTCTGGTTTTGGATCGGTCTGAAGATCTGAACTCACTTCAGCTTTACGCAGCTTTGTTCTGACAGTTTTATAGTCAGCTAAGGAAATGTGAAAAAGATTTACTGAACATTTAAGTTTTTCCATTCACTTAAAACATTTTTCCACACACATTTTAAGGTAGGCTACTATAATTAACATGGGTAATACAAACTCTTTTAAAGGACCTTTTTTTTGTGCACTCAGTCACAGGAAAAACTTGCAGTTCATGTACAAGTTTGATTCCCAGAGCTGAAGAGTCAATGGGGTAAAATGTCATGTTTGTCATCATAAAAAATGAAAAACATCATAAAAAATGTCCATGTTTGAAAAACAATCACACATATGTGTCCCCAGACAAACTGTACAATATATTGCTTACAAGGCAAACTTGTCCATTCAAAACAAAACTATTGTCACATTCCATATTTTCCCCGTAGTACTGTTTGAACTGCTTGCACGCTTCAAATCCCTGAGGTAATGGTCCAGAGAGATGGAGGTTTTTTTTTATGTTGATTTAGTACACTGTCTATTTGCCTTTGCCTTTACTTTTTGTTTTTCATGTACCCGTTTTACAACTTGCTGCACCGGATGCTGTGGCCTCCGTACCATCTTTTTTACTTTACCTAAAAAGTTCTCAAATGGAAAACATGAAATTAGATCAAGTGGTCCATGTTTCCCAGAATTGTTATGTACATTATACACAATAAACTCAGGACCATATATTTTGGGAAAAATATCAACAAAATATTGAAGTAACTGATGTGCATATTCGAAAAATTCTGAACATAAATCCAGACTGAGAAGAATTCTCATTGCTACAGACAGCATCATGAAATGTTGGTATAAATTCTGTGATAAATTATTATGCAACACAACAGGTCCAGTATATAATAGAAATAATCTGAATTCTGTGGCTTTCCACATGGCCACTTCAAACAAAGATCTGGGTTTCCTGGAGTAGGTCTTTGGTATGTGCATCCTAACTGAGGTCATGTGTTGTGAAATTAGAGAAAGAATATGTGCTGACACTCTACACTTTAAAGGGCCCTTAATCCACAAATAAATAAGCTTTCTTAAAACACCTAAACACACAAGATGCATGTAGTCTAACACAAAGCTTGTAACTAGACCAACAACTAAACCTTTTAGTGGAGAAACTCCCGTGTGGTGATCTTCATCAATCATTTCTTCAAACTGAGAGTCAGTTCTAAGCTCTGCAGTCCTGTCTGGATATGTCATTCTACCTTACACATATACACCTGTCTGTGTACAACGTTCACAGGCGTTGTACCTGTCCCCGAGTGGCCTTTAACACACTTGAGGAAAGCTCCTGCCGGTGCATCACAGATAAAAGCCTCGGGCAGTGCAATTTTGTAATGTTTGCCATTAAAATGTAATCCTTCTTGAATGACAACTTTCAAATCATCAACAAATTCATTTAGATAATCATGCACTGAAGACGGTTTACCAGAACCTGAATACAATCCGATTAAAAATACAGTAGAATTCTCAAGTTCCTTAATCCGACCAAGAATGGGCCAGATTCACTGCAGAACTTCTAAACAGGGGCAACCCATCTATAGTTACATGAAGTGTAAGGGAATCAATCAGTTTATTTAAGTCACATGTAGAATTCAACTCTGCCATTAATGCATTTGCAACTCCAAAATGGTAGTAGCATCCACCTGCAATGTATTTTATTTGGCATTCATGATCTGTGGAAAGCAAAGTCCTTGGATCCATTGGAATCTTAAGACCTTTTCTCCTCAGTATTTTCTGCAAAGCTGACAATACAGAATGAGAAATAATAAACCGTGTTGCCCAATCTGCAAAACCTTTAATATCATCAGAAGGGTCAGAATAAGTGGTTTGTTTGTCATCGCTGTCATTATTCAGAGATGGGCATGGGTACTCAAAACAATCCACGTTGTGATTTGCGGTACAAATCTGAACCGAGGGGCTATCATCATCATCATTACTGTAATCAAATGAATTGTCAGCGTCCTCAAGTGAAGCCGGGGCAGTAGAGCTTCTGTCAGAAGGATGCAAAAGCCCATCAAGGGTCTCAAAAGATTCATAGTATGTTTCACTGTCTAAATTGTCTATTATGGTAGGAGACACAGTTCGGTTAGTTCAAGACGAAACATCATCTTTGACTAGCTCTATGTGCTCTGCCACTTTAGACTGTATTCTTCGCCTTTTTGTCCGCTGCGAGCAGTCATTCTCCATTTTCTCACCAAAAAAAAAAAAAAAAGGAATCTGAAATTTAACAGCAGAAGAAGATTAAAAAGCAGAATTTAAAATAATTAACAAATGATTAAAAACAACATGAGTCTTGTGATTAGTGAAAATGTACATCAGCGTAATGTTTCTTCATGAATGACCATAGTTAGTAATGTACAAAAATTAAAAGATTAAAATTAATTACATCTCATTTCTTTTCACCTAATTAACCTAAAGGCACAACTATGACATAAGTTTAGGATAATTTCTAAAAGATCAATACCGACATAGGCCTATACTGATTAATTGAGATAACAGATAATTAAGATACATCTATCAATCCATACTGTATGTTGAGAGATCGCATTAGAAATTGCTTGACCGGATCACTTAATCAACTGATTGATTTCAAATGAATCATTCTGTCAGTTTTGTGAATTTATTCAACAGGTTCACTAAAAAATGTTTCTTGAACGACGATGATCAATTTCGATCTGTCCCTCAAATAAAACTTTCCTGAATACTTAAGGCTGCAGTCCGTAACTTTTTGGGGTTAAAAATTTTAATTATAATAACCAATTGCTGATTTAAGAAATGTTTGACATAAACTATAGCCAATCAGCGAGCTCAAATAGTCAGCTATAGACCTTATTCACAGCAGGCTGTGAGGGACACACATGAATCTCTTCAATGGGCTGTACTGTTTTTTAATGTGTTTTTGGATTGTTCTGCTCATGAAACACTGAAAAATATCTTTCCAAGAAATTTCAGTTGACAAAAAACTCCCGACAATATAAGCTATGGAAAATTGTAAGTAATCTAGGAGCTTTATACAGCTTTTTACAGCGGATGCCATTGGAAACATGGCAAGTCTATCCCTCACAGCCTCACTTTCATACCTGTCATGGCGCTGCTGAATAAGGTCTATGGGCAATTCTTTTAGCGCCCCAAGCTGCCCGCGCCCATGCGCGCACATCTCTATCAGACAGTATAGACTATCGGCCTGGCTAGCTGGATGCGGTCATGCTAATGCCTTGTTGTTTTGCTTTCCGTGAACAACAGGGACAGATCCAGACAGTTACCGGAGTGAGGGACCTGTCTGAGAAAGTAACTAAACTGTTTGAGTTAAATTTCAAATGTAAATGGAAAGTCTATGCAATTTGTTTTTGTGTAAGAATGCCTCAACCTTTCTATTATGGCATTAAATAATTACTGACTTTTTCACAGAGCACTGGTAGCATGCAGTTTGTGTTCAAATGTGTTTGGGTGGTTAATAATAATAATAATAATAATAATTATTATTATTATTATTTATTTTATTTATATAGCGCCTTTCCAACACCTAAGGTCGCTTTACAAAGATATGTAAAGGCAGTGGTTTTCAAACTGGGGTACGTGAGGTGACAGAAGGGGGGTTCGGGAACAAAATGCAGAATTTTGCCGTTCATTTAATACTACCTCACCTTAAAATAAGATTTAAACTGAGCATGCATTTCTATCAGATAAAATACTGTAAATACATGACATTCGATCAAATTACCTCATCTTTTGCGGTCAAAACTTCCTGCATTTAAACAGCTTTAGTAGGCTATATGATAGGCCTATATGTCTTGTGCAGATTGCTGCCTCGGCAAATTGCGCTATACCGTTCTCGACAATCTACGTTACCTTTGTAAAAGTAGGGATTTAACACTTACTAGCATGAAGAACAAATATAGACACAGGCTGTGCATGGAGATCGATATAAGATTCAAACTATTTTCGATACAAAGACATACCCTGGCTGTGTGAGTTCCTGTGTTTTATGTTGATCACATTATAAGAGCCACACGATTGCAAATGTGACATTGATTTTATACAACGAAATATTAATATTAAGTGATGTTCATTTTCAACACAGTTGTCAGTATTTTTTACAACAAAATAATAGCTCCAGCAGAAGCCACAGCAGTGTTTGTGAACGAATCTGCGGCTTTGAACGAATCATTAGAGTCAATGATTCAATGATTAATTCATAAATACAGCCACTTGCTTCATTACTGATTACTGGCAGTAAGGGTAAAATCTTTCCGTGGCAGGGGCAGCTGCCACCGGCGCCTGTCACTCGACCTGCCACCGCTATATGCGCCTATCACTCGACCTGCCATGGCTATATGCGCCTGTCCCGCGACCCGTCACGGCTATACGCCGCTGACCCGTGACGGCTATATGCGCCTACCACTCGATCCGTCACAGCTGTATGCATCTGCCTTGCATCCCATGAGCGTTAAATGCGCCTCTCACTCGAAGTCGAACCACTGTTTGTGCCTGTCACGTGACCCGAAGTTACTGTTAAAAAACCAAAGATGACCTGGAAAACGCATCGATTCTGAATGGGTTTTTTTTTTTTTTTTATTAAAATCTAGACATGCCAACATGGCTGGGAGTGTCAGACCAACTGCAACCAGCAATTAAACACTTAGAGGATTTTGGGTAAATGGCTGAAAAATCAGTGGCCTAACTTATAAGATGGTTAAATGGTATATCACTTTCGACCAAGGTGGCGCAGTTACGAAATCCATGTGATGTGGTCAGAGTGAGATGACAATGACAAACCTCACCAGTGGCATTACAATAGGCAGATTTATTCAAAAGTTATCAACATTTTTGGAAAAAATTTATAACTTTTGAACAGAAGGTGGCACTGTCTTGAAACCTTTTGAATATCCTTTGAATTACAAAATAGGCTACAATGAAATAGCTTGGCCGTGACTAACGTCTCAGTAGTCCAACAGTAGCTAGTGCAAGTTTACCTTAAGATAGCATGCAGTGAGGTTGGCTTGATATAGCCTATGATTATTATTACTATATTTATTATTAATATTATCATCATTATCAATATTATTATTGGTATTATTATTATTATTAGGCTAAGCCTAGCCTACTACTATATTGTGTAGGCTAGGCTACATGTAGAATAACAACTAGCCCATGACATCTTTATTTAACCGTGAGTGACAGGCTCATATTGCCGTGACGGGTCGCGGGACCTGCGCATATAGCCGTGATGACGGGTCGCGGGACAGGCACGTATATAGCCGTGACAGGTTGAGTGACAGGTGAATATAGCCGTGACAGGTGAGTATAGTTGTGACAGGTCGAGTGACAGGCGAGTATAGCCGTGACGGGTCGCGGGACAGCCGCATATACCCGTGACCATGGGTGGTCATAGGAAGGGGCTAGCAGGTGCTTCAGCACCCCCAAGAAAGACCAAAGCACCCCGATAGCACTCCCAAAAATTATTTCTGGAAGCAATTATATTCAGGCTGTATTCTATGGAAGCCCTGAACCGCATTTTTAAGGAAAAAATAGAAAACATATCTTGTTATTTCGAGATAATGAGTCGTTATTTCAACATAATATCTCGTTATTTCGACATAATATCTCGTTATTTCGACATAATATATGTTATTTCGACATAATATCTTGTTATTTCGACATAATAAGGGGACATTCTAATCTGCATTAAGCCACATTAAGCGTTCTTATAAAGGTTTTCTATGGGAGGAAAATGCTTAACGTGTAATTAAACGTTGTGTTCATATTCTGGGCTCATCAGATTTTTTTGTACATAGCATAGCCTACTTTATTATGATTTTAGTATCATAATGATTAATAACGCACAATTATCCATGAACTTGATTTGAACAAATGCCTTTCAACTTGTGTGTGCAAAATTCAGAATTAAATGAATGTGCAGCAATTTGTACAAATAGAGAGTCTGTAGGCCTACTATACTGTTGTAGCCATTAAATAAGCGCATTTAGTTTCATATTTGTTAAAATATTTTGACTACTTAAGTTTTGTTTTGTAGAAAACCTTTCCTTAAAGTGAATTTCGTTTTGTATAAATTGTATCTTCATTTTAATTAATTTTTCATCAACCAGTTGCCTGGATTTAATAAATAAGAAGCAAATATAACAGACAATATAATCATGGAGGCGCCCGAGTGGTTACTTGCATTGCACGCAGAAGTATAATGAGGCCTTTAAGATAAGATAAAATAAGATAAGATAAGATAAAATATACTTTAATGTCCCCCAGGGGGGAAATTTGTCTTGGGCTGCAGTCACTGCGACACACACTTACAACGTACCACATAAAATATACACCGAATATAAACAATACAAACATGCTTCATTACACTGTATCGTGAAAAAAAAAAAAAAAAAAAAAAAAAAAAAAACCATTTAAAATTAAATTAAATTAAATTAATAATAATAATTGCACAACACAGTGGGGATAAAAAGTATACAAGTAGGTAACAGTCATTTGCTACTGTTTAGCATCTTAATAGCAGCTGGGATGAATGAGTTTTTATACCTCTTTAACCTACAGTACGGCATTCTAAATCGTTTACCTGAGGGTAACAACTCTAGTTCCTTATTCAGAATGTGGGATGTGTCATCCAGAATCTTATGTGCCTCCCTGAGCACAGATTTTTCATACAGTGACTGTAGGTAGCACTGTTCTTGGTAGCCTACAATTCTAAAAGCTGTATTGATCAGACGCCCCAACTTAGATTTAAACTGAACTGAAAGATTACCATACCAGGTCTGCATGCTATAACGTATCACACTCTCTAAAATCATTTTGAAAAACAGAAGCAGGAGTTTGCTATTAACACCATACAATCTTAGCCTTCTTAAAAAGTACATCCTTTGTTGCAACCTGGTGCAAAGATTTTCAACATGAATGTGCCAGGTAAGTGAACAATCAATAAAAACACCCAGATACTTATATGACGTAACCTGACGTATTGGTGTGTTGTGAATAAGTACAGGATTAGGTTCACAGATTGATCTTGGATCAAATATCATCTCCTCTGTTTTAGTGACGTTAACAATCAGATGATGAGCATCACACCAGTCCACAAACTGTTTAATTTCTGAGTGGTAGGAGACTGTGTCTTGGTCTCGAAACAATAAGCTAAGGATAGCAGTGTCATCAGAGAATTTAACAATATAATTGTGTGGATGTTTACTCACACATTCATTGGTATAGATAGTAAAAAGGACAGGGGAGCTCACACAACCCTGTGGAGCCCCTGTGCTGATGAATTTAGGGTCTGAGACTGCCTTGTGTACTTTAACATATTGTGTCCTATTAGTTAAAAAGGAGTAATACCATTCAACAATAAAAGAGCTTACACCCATATTTTTAAGTGTCTCAAGTAAAATAACTGGCTGAATCGTATTGAAGGCCGAACTAAAATCTATAAAAAGTAAGCGTGCGTAGGCCTTCGGATCCTCCAAGTGCTTAAGGACTAGGTGGGTGATGCTACTTATAGCGTCATCTGTACTCCTACCCCGTTTATAGGCAAACTGCCAGGGATCTAACTTTTTGTTAACCTCAGTTTTTAAAAGAGACACCATATATTTCTCAAAACACTTCATTACAATGGATGCCAATGCTACTGGTCTAAAATCATTGTTCTCTTTAGGACAGGGTTTCTTTGGGACTGGAATAATAACAGTCTTTTTCCATAGGGCTGCATGATGTGAGAGTCAAGTGATCGCTGAAAGATAGGGCACCAGGCTGGAACAAGCTCCTCCGCACATGTTTTCAATAAGCGGGCAGAGATTCCATCTGGACCCTTAGCCTTCCTAGTACACTGATTCTGGAACAGTGACTGTATCTGTAACCAGTCTATCTCATGTCCTATGTTCAAATCCTTGCTGATGGAGTTTAGGATACTAGTACATTCATTGTTAAAATCCTGAGTTTGAAATCTGAGGTAAAAGTCATTAAATTCATTAGCTTTCATCCGGTCATCTGTAGTGGTTATATGTACTTTACTTGGTGCCATGTTAGTGATGGCTTTCATTGAGTCCCAAAGTTTTTTCGAATTCATGGTTGTGAAGTGGCTTTCAATTACTTCCTTTTGCTGTTTTCTGGCTTTATTAAGCAGTTTGTTCAGTTCCTTTTGCACCACTTTTAGCTCAGTTCTGTCATTATTTCTAAAAGCTGCCTTTTTTCGATTTATGCAGTCTTTTATTTCCTTGGTTACGTAAGGCTTATTATTTGGATAAACCACAACCTCTTTCTTTGTAAGGACGCTATCTATGCAATAATTTATATAGTCTGTGATTGTCTCTGTTGTAACATCAATATCTGTGTCGTGGAACACACTCCAATCTGTACACAAGAAGCATCCTTTTAATGTTTCTATCCCCTCATCAGACCACACGGTGACTGTTTTCACTTGTGGCTTGCTGCGTTTCAGCATGGTTTTGTAGATGGGAATTAAGTGAATCACGTTGTGGTCTGAATTGGCCAATGGTGCTTTTGGTTTGGCTACATAGGCATTTTTAACGTTGCCATAACATTTGTCAAGAGTCTTGTTTTCACGTGTGCTGCACTTAATATATTGTTCAAACCCAGGGAGTGCTAATTCAAGTTTACAGTGGTTGAAGTCACCCACTACAAACACGGGGGCGCCCGGAGCGCGCTGCAGTTCTTGATGTACACAGTCAGCAATGCAAGCTGCGGCCCTAGCTGCATTCCCGCTGGGGGGAATGTACACAACGCACACGGCCACACTTCCGAACTCTCTTGGGAGGTAAAACGGTCTCATAGTCAAGTGCAAAATCTCGACATCCGGACAGCAAAGTGTTTCCCTAACTGTGTACTGTTTGCACCAGTTGTTACTTACATACACAGCCATGCCGCCCACTCTCGTTTTTCCGGATTGTTCAGTCCTATCTGCCCTGACAAGTGAAAATCCATCGATGTCAACCAGAGAGTTTTGAATATCCCTGTGTAACCACGTTTCCGTGATCACCATTAAACTTGAGGTGCGATACTCAGAGCATGTCCAGGTATTAATCCGAAGTTCGTCTATTTTAGCTCGAAGTGATCTTGCGTTGCATAATATCATTGAAGGTAGAGGAGGCTTGCTGCCTCTCCGTCGTAAACGCTGGCGCGCTCCACCACGCCGACCCCTTTTCCTCGACCGCGCTGGCCGAGCGCTCACGCAGGCTGGTAAATCCACAGGTGGAAGATTGGACGATCGGAGTGCCAGCAGCGCATCTCGGGTGTAGGTAGTAAGACGCTGGGCCTGGAAGCCCGCTGAATAAGTTTGGCATGGTACACATAGTCCGACGATGAGCAACACAAGATATGTGTAATGAATAAATCTTGCCATGTTGACTTCACGTTCCCACAGCGCGGCAACACATTCACAAACATACAAGCCAACGCAAACAACAAACAAAACAACGATCGCAGTAGACAGCGTGCCCGGGTCGCAAGCAGAGCAGCGCCACCGGAAGCTGGAAGCAGTACACTGTACACTGAAGGCCTCATTATACTTCTGCGTCGGACCTACGCCGGAGCCTATACGCCGTAGGCAACGTGTTGGTTTTAATTTATACTTCTGTGTCGTTGTCCGCGTTGACGCGCACCTAGGGAGCATGTGAAACCCTGAGGGAGGGGTTCTGGCAGACCAATCACAGCGCTTGTGTCCGCATAGAATTGACGCGTTGTTACATTTTTGGAGAGGTGCACGTCAGGGTACGCCGTAGGGTACGCGCTCTACACACAGCCTATGACGCAGCTACGGCGGCAGTTCGACGCAGAAGTATAAATAGGCCTTTAGGCCTACTACACATGATTTTAAAAACAGTACCATTGCAGTTTTTATGTTATGATTTTAAATTGGTATGTGACCTAAGAACGATCTTACATTAAAGGTACATAAAGGTGCTGAGGTCTGACTTTGTGGTGCTCTGAAATTAAGTTATTTTAATATTTACTATGGCTTTGTATGGCAGTAACGTTAGCCAACTAGTTTACGGTTAGACTAGGCTAGCTATCGATAACGTTACACTGACACAACTTAAGTTAATGCTCTGAATTCGCAGCTAATATCAAATGCATCCATAACTTTTTGATCAAGTTAAAATTTCCAGGTCAACCACAAATAATCCCACTACCTTTAAATATCATCCGATAACTAATTCAATGCCGATTTGTTGCTTTGCCCACTTACCACTTCAAGACCATCTGTAAAACATTGCCAGCTCAACGTGCGAGACGAGTGAGTTGCTTGAACATACACAGCAAAGATTCTAGAGCGCTACACGCGTAGCGCTCTAGATTTGATATACACAGACACCATATTAGGAAAAAGGGGCGGGCTGATGCTGACCGATTTATTACACATCCAGAAGAATACATTTGAGTCGTTATAGGCTCTGGTATATTATGGAGCATAATAGGAATAAAGTTGTGACAAAAAAATTATCAGGGAGGAAAAATCTGAGGGGGCACGTGCCCACTTTGAATGGGCATGACGCCACTGAGTGACAGGCACATATAGCCGTGACGGATCACGGGACAGGCGCATATAGCGGTGGCAGGTCGAGTGACAGGCGCATATAGCGGTGACAGGTCGAGTGACAGGCGCATATAGCGGTGGCAGGTTGAGTGACAGGCGCCGGTGGCAGCTGCCCCTGCCACAGAAAGATTTTGACTCGATGACTCACCACCTACTGGCGGTTTTAATTTAATATTTAAAAGCATCACTTCGTTCGTTTTTACCATCATTGCATATTTCTCTTTTGAACTTTTTTTTTTTTTTTTTAAAGCATTATTTATTTTATAAAGGTATTTGTAAAGGTAAAAATGCACTGGAAAAATCGATTTAAGGGGGCAAATATTGTCCCTTGTACTGAAAAAGCTGTGACTGAAGAGTGGGGGTATACGCAGAAGGATGTTAAAAGCCTCATGGGGTACAAAGTTTGAGAACCACTGGGACTGGGTTAAGGAATAGAACAAAATAAACATCAACATCAAAGCACAATACACATACCAAGGGCAGAAACAAGGCCTAATATACAGAGGTCCCTTACAAAGTTAGGTTAAAGATACAAACAAGGAGGGATTCAAACAAATAGCATATTTATAACAATGTAGAATGTACAGACTGTGAGCTGAAGAGTAATATTCGGATAAAAAATGTGTTTTTGAAGGAGAGAAGGGTGGATGTTTGACGGATGTCTTGAGGAAGAGCATTCCACAACCTCGGAGCCACTACGTTTTTAAATTTTAAATCATAAAAAAAATCATAAAGCATATTTTGCAACATTATGAATTTTGTTGAAAACGTTCTTCTTGAAATTCATAAAATCCTCACCAAATCTTCAGATGATGATGGCAAAAAATAAAAATAAAAATTGGTTTCGCTGCCATAGAAGGCCAGAAACTGTGCGTGCCGACACATTTAGCAAATATTTAAACATGTCTGTTTTTAAACTGCTATTATCAGTGCTTGTCATGGATTACACATACAAATGTTTTGTTTGTTTTGCTGTTTCCGAACACATTTGCTTTTAGATGATATCATATAGCGGCAGCCAATAGCCGCTGAGAGGCTAAACTGCAGGAAATAATCCGTGTTCCCATGCGTTTCAAACCCATGAACGTTTATTGGCATGGTGTGACGATAGCATATATTCAAAGTGGAAAACACTTAAACTTAAACTCTCAGGTAGGGATAGTTACACCAAAATAAAAATTATTGGCCGAAGTCCAACCGAATATGATGAAACACTTTTTTGCATTTATTTCTATTTATTTTGCCAATTTTTTCACCATTGCATGAATTAAATGATCAAAATTAGCTTTTTACTAGTTTGTCTTTTTAAAGAAAATATTATACATATACAATTTAAAAATAATTATTTAACACTAAACTTTTTTCCAGCAGACATTATACCAACAAAGCACAATATGACTTAAAATAAATAAATGAGTAAAATAAATATATTTTTATTTGGCCATCTTCGAGCCCCCCTTCTTGAATAGCCTATATTGGGCATATACCTGCTGAAAGAACGTAACTGTATAGGCCAACATTACAGTATTTATTAATCTTTGTTAATGTAAGTTAATGAAAACACAATTGTTCATTGTTAGTTCATGTTAGTATAAGTGCATTAACTAATGTTAAGGGTTAGGGTTAGGGTTAGATTCAACTTTTGATTTTAATATTGTATTAGTAAATGCTGAAATGAACATTAAGAGAAAGTTGGACATCTTTTTCAAAGTGCACATTCTATAATTCTGATCTTGAAACAATACCACTTTTTTATGTTAACCATTCTTTTCTTTTATTCTTACCACTAATATTTTTGGACAGGAGACCTCAGAATTTGGGAAAAAGAATGAAAAAAGTTTTTCCTCAAAATGAACTAAATGATAAACAATTTGTTTTTAATTCCTGCTTTGAATTATGTTCTAAGTGCAGAAATCACAATCTGGGTGCAAAGAAAACATTTTCATACGGAGAATGATCACTGAGCAACATGGGACTCATTCAGCTCCCTAGGTCATAAATTCAGGACACTGACTCACTACACACTGGGACACTGATGGCTCTATTTCCAGTGAAATGGCAATGTCCTTGTTGTACAAATTCACTACTGGCATTTATGATCAACAGCAGCAGAGACATCTTTCTGATATTATTTATGTTATTTAAAAGTACATTATGATAAATACTTTGTTACATATTGTAAGAGATCCAATGAAGCAAGTTGAAGTGAGAAGAACCCAAGTGCAGCTTTATTGAAATAAATTCAGAATGTGAACAAAACGATAACTAAACTGAAGATGAAACTCACGAACAGCGGTAACAGGGAACAATATGAGACAAGAGACAATGGGAACATGAGGGCTATATAGACACATGAACTAATCACTAAACAAGATACACCTGTGCACAATCAAGACAATATATTAATGACAACATAGGACACATTACCTGTCTGTTTATGCTACCCTAATAAAATACATACAGTGAGGAAAATAAGTATTTGAACACCCTGCTATTTTGCAAGTTCTCCCACTTGGAAATCATGGAGGGGTCTGAAATTGTCATCGTAGGTGCATGTCCACTGTGAGAGACAATCTAAAAAAAAAAATCCAGAAATCACAATGTATGATTTTTTAACTATTTATTTGTATGATACAGCTGCAAATAAGTATTTGAACACCTGAGAAAATCAATGTTAATATTTGGTACAGTAGCCTTTGTTTGCAATTACAGAGGTCAAACGTTTCCTGTAGTTTTTCACCAGGTTTGTACACAATGCAGGAGGGATTTTGGCCCACTCCTCCACACAGATCTTCTCTAGATCAGTCAGGTTTCTAGGCTGTCGCTGAGAAACACGGAGTTTGAGCTCCCTCCAAAGATTCTCTATTGGGTTTAGGTCTGGAGACTGGCTAGGCCACGCCAGAACCTTGATATGCTTCTTACAGAGCCACTCCTTGGTTATCCTGGCTGTGTGCTTCGGGTCATTGTCATGTTGGAAGACCCAGCCTCGACCCATCCTCAATGCTCTAACTGAGGGAAGGAGGTTGTTCCCCAAAATCTCGCAATACATGGCCCCGGTCATCCTCTCCTTAATACAGTGCAGTCGCCCTGTCCCATGTGCAGAAAAACACCCCCAAAGCATGATGCTACAACCCCCATGCTTCACAGTAGGGATAGTGTTCTTGGGATGGTTACTCATCATTCTTCTTCCTCCAAACACGTTTAGTGGAATTATGACCAAAAAGTTCTATTTTGGTCTCATCTGACCACATGACTTTCTCCCATGACTCCTCTGGATCATCCAAATGGTCATTGGCAAACTTAAGACGGGCCTTGACATGTGCTGGTTTAAGCAGGGGAATCTTCCGTGCCATGCATGATTTCAAACCGTGACGTCTTAGTGTATTACCAACAGTAACCTTGGAAACGGTGATCCCAGCTCTTTTCAGGTCATTGACCAGCTCCTCCCGTGTAGTTCTGGGCTGATTTCTCACCTTTCTTAGGATCATTGAGACCCCACGAGGTGAGATCTTCCATGGAGCCCCAGTCAGAGGGAGATTGACAGTCATGTTTAGCTTCTTCCATTTTCTAATGATTGCTCCAACAGTGGACCTTTTTTCACCAAGCTGCTTGGCAATTTCCCCATAGCCCTTTCCAGCCTTGTGGAGGTGTACAATTTTGTCTCTAGTGTCTTTGGACAGCTCTTTGGTCTTGGCCATGTTAGTAGTTGGATTCTTACTGATTGTATGGGGTGGACAGGTGTCTTTATGCAGCTAACGACCTCAAACAGGTGCATCTAATTTAGGATAATAAATGGAGTGGAGGTGGACATTTTAAAGGCATACTAACAGGTCTTTGAGGGTCAGAATTCTAGCTGATAGACAGGTGTTCAAATACTTATTTGCAGCTGTATCATACAAATAAATAGTTAAAAAATCATATATTGTGATTTCTGGATTTTTTTTTTTTTTTTTTGTTGTTGATTATGTCTCTCACAGTGGACATGCACCTACGATGACAATTTCAGACCCCTCCATGATTTCCAAGTGGGAGAACTTGCAAAATAGCAGGGTGTTCAAATACTTATTTTCCTCACTGTAATTAAGTATGTATTGGCTTAAGTGATCGTTTCGCACTTCAGAATTTCTATCAAGGGAACATAGGCTGCATCTGAAATTGCATATTTCCCTACTATATGGAAGGAAAACAAAAGAAGAAGACAAAAGAAGTATGTCTGAATTCACAGTAGGGATGCGCGGTATACCGGTACTGCAAAAATACCATATTATATTTCAAACGGTACAATATCATAATTTTGCTCAATTCGGTATTTGATGCGCTGCTGTTTCGAAGTTCACCGATAGGCGGCAGTGCGCTATCCAAACTGTCGCGGGTCACGCAAAACAGGTGTTGTGCCGAAAAGTGATGGTCCGCCGAAAATTGATTGCGCCCAGTCTCTTTACGTCTACAGCTGGATCAAACAGACATAACGTGCAAATTACCATCAGTTTATGTCCGTGGTAATAGCAAAGGTATGTCTGTGTGATACTTTAACATTTCTTTTAACATAATAATAACAATTGTGGCCAAATAAGTGTTTGAAGTTTATAGCTTAATCAGGTATGACATTTACATGATTATAGGAAATAATAGAAGCCTGTTGTTGCCGATGGAAGTGTTTGTATTTGGAAAACGGACTGTAGCCTATAATAACATGACTTACTGCTGAGCTATATATAAAATAAAAGACATGTTCTCTTTTTCAATTATCCTTATGACTCTGCATTATTTTACCTGCTGTGTACCAACCAATCCAGCCCTTTTTCCTGCAATCAATTTTCGGCAGACCATCACTTTTCGGCACGACACCGGCAAACGGTGACAACAGAGGAACACGATGGATCAAACAGATGAAGCTCATTCTACACGCCCAAAATTAATAAATAAAGAGAGCAGTAGGAGTGAAATATGGCATTACTTTGCCTACAAAAGTAATGAGAAAGGTGAAGCAACAGACCTCAATGCACCACTCCACAAACGCTGCTTTAAATTAGCCACGGGAGGCAACACATCAAATCTGGCTAAGCACTTGCTCATCCTGACTTGTTCAAAGAGTTCAGAGATCGACAGGTGAGTCCGTCATTCAACTGATTTCATTTAGACTTTTATTCACAACACTGATCAGCGCACATAAGTTACATCAGAGCTTATCAATTAAATATGACACGGTAAACACGAAAGCTCAAATGTGCTTGCATGACACGCTAGAACCAATTAAGTTTAGGTCTCATAATTTTTGCACTTTGAATGAATAAAGAGATTAGTGATATTCATTTTAGTATTAGTGATAGTAAAATGAATGGCATCACTGCTGCTGTGGCGACCCCTAGAGGAATCAGCCGAGAGAGAGAAAGAGTAATAGTAATATATGGATATTACTAATATGAATGTTAGAATAACACTTTACATTTCAGCTACATTTGTCAACATTCATTAGGTAACCTGACCTAACAGTATTTTAGCATTTATTAATCTAGATCAATCAGTAATTATTATTTAAACATACTAATACATGTTTAGCATGTTAACATTATGCAATGCATTAAACTAATATGAACCCAAACACAAACCAAACAGTAATCAAACCAAGATGAATAAATGCTATAAATGTTGATAATTCTCTGTTGATGCATGACAGCTAATGGTTTACATGTAATTTCAGTATTCTATTATTATTCTATATTAATCAATTATTATAGATATGAACCTATTTTAATTGTATCATTTCTTCATTTTTTCCCCCAAAATCAAAATTTAACCTACTGTATGTTCCCTGACTGTCTTTTATTTATTTTTTCTTACAGTTTTTCCCGATTGCTAAACAACAGTGAGCACAACTGGAGCTACATGTGCAAAACTCTAACTACAGTCTGCACTACCAACAGTCACCTGAGCTAAACAGTTCACATCACCTGCAAAACTCATTCCAAGCAACACAACTCTTAACACATGGCTCAAAACAGGCTCAGTGCAGCCAAACACTATGCACAACTGTGACGTCCCTGAGTCTCCTGATCCTATTGGTCCTGGACGTGGGAGTTCCTGATTGGTTCTACTCATCCTAATTGATGATTAGTTAGAGTATATAAGAGTGCTGTGCCTTGTTTGGGGCAGGCACTCCATGGGGAAACTCTCCTCATGAGTGGCTCATTGTGTTTTCTTACACATGTTGTCAATATTTTGTTTTCCCTTATCCCTAGACTTATGTTCATTATTATTGTTTGTGATATGTTTAATTCAATAAATCCTATTTTGATTTAAACGTTTCTGTCTGATCCCCCTTTTGTGTTATGGCTTGAGCTGGTCGTAACATAAAATTGGGGGCTCGTCCGGGATTGCTGCATGTGTAAGTAAATACATTAATGTCCTTAGTGTGTTTACCTTTTTGGAATGAGTAGACTTCAGGTATTTAGAGTGTTCTCAGCTGGGTTAAAATCCTTCCATCGAGACACTGTTTGTTATTTTTTTTTGTTATTTTGCCTTTCTTATTTTTGAAGGTTATTCTGGGCGGAGGTTTTAAATCTCTGTTGGGGGTACGCTTCAGGCTTTTGGTAAAACGCCAATTGTCCATGAGTTTAGCGTTTAAATACCACCCCGAGTCCGGTACACCTTTGAAGATTAGTTAGGTTTAGTTAGTGTTGTTTATAGTTAGGATCTGGAGTCTCTCATTTTTCATTTAAGGTAACACTTTGTTGTTTTTCTGTATCTCTGCGTATTTGAAGCCTGCTGAGTATGAGGATAATTTGAGCGATGACTTTCGGTAAGTCTTTATTTATCTCATAACCAAGGTGCGGGTTGAAGCTAGAGCGTGTATGTGTGACAATTCCGGGCGAAGTGGCTGATGGGATTTGTAGTTCTAATGCTCTAGTTTAGCGCGGCGTCTCACGCGTGTTGTTTGTGTTTTGTTATTGTGTTTCTCTGCTGCATCTTTTAACAGATATGTCGTCGGTAATTGAGGATTTCTTCTCATTTCCTTCGGAAATTCTAGTGGAGAGATGTACGAAGGACGAGTTGTTGCAGATTGCCGAGCGCTTTGATGTGGAGGTAACGAGTAATGATAAGAAGCTTAAAGAAACGCTGTTGAAAGTTGTGAAAAATGCACTTTTTGAGCGGGGCGTTTTAGAGGTAAGAGCTCAAGATATTGATCCTGAAGAGTCTTTAACCTCTCCTCTTTATGCTGCCGATCGAAATGTGAAGTTTAGTGAGATGTCTTTGCAAGAGAAACAGTTAAGTGTTGATACGGAAAAACTACGTGCTGAGCGTGATGCTTGTGCACTGAAAGAACGTGATTTAGAAATGAGAAAATTAGAGTTACAACAGAAACTTGAGTTACGTAAACTGGAGTTGCAATCTGAAAGGGAGGAAAGAGATTTTCAGTTGAGGAAATTGGAGTTAGAATTGCACGCCCAAACAGTTGAAACTCCACGTCGCGCATCGTCTGTTGAAACCTTGTTTACTGCACCTGTTTTTGATGTTTACAAAAACATTAGACTTGTGCCACTGTTTTTAGAGAAAGAAGTAGAGAAGTATTTCCAACATTTTGAGCGCGTTGCTGAGTCTTTGAAATGGCCAAAAGAATTTTGGACCTTACTGTTGCAATGTGTTTTAGTAGGAAGAGCTCAGGAAGTTTATTCAGCGCTGACTATGGAACAAAGTGGTGATTATGAAATCGTTAAGACTGCTATTTTGCATGCTTATGAACTGGCACCTGAAGCATACCGCCAGAAATTTAGAAGTCATTTTAGGGCTGAAAACTGTTCATATCTTGAGTTTGCTAGAGAGAAAGAAAATTTGTTTGACCGCTGGTGTACCTCAGTAAAAGTGACCACCAAGGAACAGCTTAGAGAATTGATTCTTTTGGAGGAGTTCAAAAACTGTGTTCCAAATGCTGTTGCTATGTATCTCAATGAGCATAAAGTGAGTAAAATGTCCGATGCTGCTCTTATGGCAGATGAATTTGTTCTTACTCATCAAATGTCTGTTAATCACTTCAATGATTCGAGCAGGTCTAAGTTGAGCGTTACTGTTAGACCTAAGAAGATGTTTTCACGCCAGAATACTGTGTCAAGTTTTTCTGATAATACTTCACGTATGAAAGCTGAGATGGTTTGTTTTTACTGTAAGAAGCCAGGACATAAAATTTCAGACTGTATTGCTCTCAAAAAGAAAGAGAAAGGTGTTAAACCTGTGGGTTTAATTTCTACATCGAATGTGAATCATACTCCTGCTCGATTTAATGAACGGATTGAACGGGTAGATATTACTGAGATGGAGAGTGTTAAAAATAGTGTTGATTTTGCACCATTCCTCACTGAAGGGACCGTGGCTTTGCCTAATTCGGAGGAGACTGTCCCTGTACGCATTTTACGAGATACTGGAGCGGGGCAATCCTTTTTGTTGGAAGGACTTTTGCCCTTGTCTGAACATACTGATACAGGAACACATGTACTGGTTAGAGGACTTGAGATGGGGTTCATGGAAGTTCCTCTACACCGCATTCATCTTGAGTCTAAACTCGTGTCAGGTGAGGTGGTAGTTGGAGTTCGTGCTATGCTTCCTGTCTCAGGTGTCACTTTCATCCTTGGCAATGATTTAGCCGGGGGAAATGTTTGGGAAAAGTCAGACACTGGGGTTCCACCTATAGTAGCTTCTGCTGTTGAGAAATTAGATGGATCTTCTGACTGTCCTAACTTATACCCTGCATGTGCAATAACTCGAGCGATGGCTAAGAAAAATCTGCCAGATGAAACTGAAAAAAATCTCTTTGATACTTTTATCGTATCTGAAAATTCCTCTCAGCCAGAATTAAGTACTGTGTGCACAGATGTGGAAGAAGTGATTCATGATCCACATGCTGTTGATGACCATAAGTCTGATCCTCTGTTAGAATGTCCATTTATCTGTGATGACCCTGTTAACACATCTTGTTCTTTATCTCCGCTCTTTAGTGTGACTCGAGATGATCTTATCAAAGCACAGCAGGCAGATGATACTCTTCGAGAATTGTTCTCTTTAGCTCGTGAACAAGAAGACAAGACTTCATCTCCCTTCTATTTTTTTCAAGATGGTTTGCTTTATAGACAACAACCTATGAGCTTAGACTTTTCACTCGATCCTAGGATCCAAATTGTGGTTCCACTTGATTTCCGTCAAGACCTCTTAAAGCTATCACATCAGGGCATGACTGGACATATGGGGGTACGAAAGACTTATGATAGACTTTTACGAAAATTTTATTGGCCTAGGTGTAAGCGAGATGTGATTAATTATATACGTGCATGTCATACTTGTCAAATGACAGGGAAGCCAAATCAAAAGGTTCCATTAGCTCCTTTACAACCTATTGCTGCAGTTACAACACCTTTTGCACACTTGATTATTGATTGCGTTGGTCCTTTACCGCGATCTAAGGCTGGACATGCATATTTACTTACCGTAATGTGTCAGACTACACGTTACCCTGCAGCTTATCCTCTGAGATCCATTACTTCCAAAGCTATATTAAAAGCTTTAACAAGCTTCATGTCAATTTTTGGCATTCCGGAAACTATTCAGTCTGACCAGGGTTCAAATTTCATGTCCCGAAACTTTTCTAAGGTCATGCGACAACTTAAAGTTAAGCATAATATCTCAAGTGCCTATCACCCGCAGAGTCAAGGATGTTTGGAGAGGTTCCATCAGACTCTTAAGTCACTTTTGAGGTCGTATTGCGTTGAGCTTGACTGTGACTGGGAGGAAGGTCTTCCATGGATGTTACTCGCCATTCGTGAGGTGGTGCAGGAGAGCATAGGTTTTAGCCCTAATGAGTTGGTGTTTGGACACACTGTTAGGGGCCCTATTGCTGTCTTAGCAGATGAGTGGACAAATTTTGACTCTCCTGAGAATGTCTTAGACTATGTAAGTAGTTTCCGTTACCGACTGTATGAAGCGAGAGCTATTGCTCTACGGAAGTTAGCCAAATCTCAAGGAAAGATGCAGAGGTTGTTCGATCGTAAAGTCAAATCCAGACAGTTTCAAGTAGGTGACCAAGTGCTGGCATTGTTACCTGTGTTGACTACTCCTTTTCAGGCTAGGTTTGCTGGACCGTATACGATCACGAAGTGTTTTCCAAATAACAACTATTTATTAAATACACCCGATCGTCGAAAGAAAATACAGGTGTGTCATGTTAATTTACTAAAATCTTATGTGACTCCTGTTCCTTCTCTTTTTGTTGATGTTGTGACAGCTACTGAGACCGCAGACACAAGTGTTTCGGAAACATCTATAGAGGCGGAAGACCATCTAGAAGAGGTGAAAGGTCCCTCTCGAGGAGAAGTAGAAGGCCGGTTGAATAATTCTGAGATTCTTGTTAACTTGGCTCACTACTTATCTCATCTGTCTGAGTCAGAGAAGGCTGATATAATTGAGGTGGTAAGCTCGTTTCACTCTCTCTTTTCTGATGTTCCTACTCGAACTTCCATTGTTGAGCATGATATTGATGTTGGTACGGCTCAGCCAGTGAAACAACATGCATATCGTGTCAACCCTATTAAAAGGAAGTTACTTCAGAGAGAGGTGGATTATTTACTTGATCATAACTTAGCAGAACCAAGTTTCAGTTCCTGGAGCTCCCCATGTATCTTAGTGAGTAAACCTGATAATTCATTTCGTTTTTGCACTGATTATAGAAAACTCAATTCTTTGACAAAGCCCGACTGTTACCCTCTACCAAGAATCGATGACTGTGTTGACCGTGTTGGCTCTGCGCAATTCGTTAGTAAATTTGACCTCCTGAAAGGTTATTGGCAAGTGCCATTAACATCCCGTGCTAAAGAACTATCTGCTTTTGTAACACCTGATAGGTTTCTGCAGTACACAGTCATGCCTTTTGGCGTTCGAAATGCTCCCGCTACATTTCAGCGGTTAATAAATCGAGTGTTGTCTGGGATGACCGGTTGTGAAGCTTATCTAGACGATGTTGTTTTATACAGTTCTTCTTGGTCGGAACACCTTGATCAAATTAGAGAGCTTTTTGTGCGTCTGGCTAAAGCCAACTTGACTGTCAACCTTGCCAAGTGCGAATTCGGAAAGGCTACTGTAACGTACTTAGGAAAGGTAGTGGGCAGGGGCTGTGTGAAGCCGATTCATGCTAAAGTGAATTCAATCTGTAGTTTTCCCAAACCAACTACCCGTCGTGAGTTACGACGATTCCTTGGGATGGTGGGTTACTACAGGGGGTTTTGTCATAATTTTGCAAGTGTAGTTGCCCCTCTGACTGATTTGTTAAGCCCTAAGAGACCATTTCAGTGGTCAGAGCAATGTCAGTGTTCCTTTGAGAACGCTAAATCCTTATTGGCAAATGCTCCGGTGTTGGCTACTCCTAATTTTGAAAACCCTTTTCTACTTGCTGTTGATGCAAGCGCTTATGGTGCTGGCGCTGTTCTTTTACAAGAGGATTCTAATGGAATTGAACATCCAGTCAGTTATTTTTCGAAAAAGTTCAATCGTCACCAACAAGTGTACTCTACGGTGGAAAAAGAAGCATTAGCCCTTATTTTAGCCGTTCAACATTTCGAGGTCTATTTGAGCTCTGTATGTGGTCCTATTACGGTATACACTGACCATAATCCGTTGACTTTCTTAGATCGCATGCGCGGTAAGAATCAGAGAATAATGAGGTGGAGCCTTATTCTTCAACCTTTCCACTTACAGATTAAACACATACGTGGCAAGGATAACCTAATTGCGGATGCTCTCTCACGTATGTAAGCTGTCCCAGTAGTGTCTGGTATCTCTTCTCTCTCTCTTCTTCTTTCTCTGTTTTTCTCTCTGACGTCCTAGGGCCCAGGATTCCAGGATTGAAATGGAGTGAGATTTATGGAGATGAGTATTAAAGTTATTGTACATTCACATTTAAATGATTGTTTTTGCATTCGTACCATTTTTTTTTTTTTTTTTTTTTGTTTGTTTTTCTTTTTTGTCGGTTCTTTAGAGAACCTCCTTTTGGAGTGGGAGGTGTGACGTCCCTGAGTCTCCTGATCCTATTGGTCCTGGACGTGGGAGTTCCTGATTGGTTCTACTCATCCTAATTGATGATTAGTTAGAGTATATAAGAGTGCTGTGCCTTGTTTGGGGCAGGCACTCCATGGGGAAACTCTCCTCATGAGTGGCTCATTGTGTTTTCTTACACATGTTGTCAATATTTTGTTTTCCCTTATCCCTAGACTTATGTTCATTATTATTGTTTGTGATATGTTTAATTCAATAAATCCTATTTTGATTTAAACGTTTCTGTCTGATCCCCCTTTTGTGTTATGGCTTGAGCTGGTCGTAACAACAACCCTCACTGAGATAACACACACTGTCACTCAGAACACACTGAGAGTAAAAACACTAGCATCAAACACCAATACAGAAAATACTAACTTTTCATCTTTCCAGTTTGAACAATTTCAGTGACTTCATACAAAGTAATATTTTCTTCAAAGAAAAGAGTGACATTCTTTCACATGATTTATTTAAATTTGTAGAACATAATTCTTTAAGGTAAATGAAAATAAGCAGTTTGCTTCAATAGTCTGTAGTAATTTACGGAATTACAGTAATGAGAAAAAAAAGGTAGAAACTAAAAGTACATACTGTAATTCGACAAATAATTGAGGGGCTAATCCTGCCTCTCTCTAGCATCAGGCCACAGGTTTTCATCAACATCAGTTCCCATCAAAACCCGTCTTCCTTGTTCCATTTCCAAAATTAGTCTTTCTGAGCTCTATATCTATATCTATATCTATATATATATATATATATGTGTGTGTGTGTTCACTAACAAGTCTAAAACAAGACACCTGCTTAGCCTTTCAGCTGAAATTGCAATCAGCAGTGTTTGAAAGGCACAAGGCTGAAATCTATTCTGTTTCGAATGTGTGGTTCACAGTTTTGACAGCAGTGTGTTAATCATTTGAACAAAGTGCTGTAAATCCACAGTGTTGTGCAGGTTGTGGTTAAAGTCATGCGATAAGTGTGTAGAGTTTTGAAAACTGTGTTCAAGCAATGAAAAACGAACTAGAGTTTGGTCCACATGAACTGCTGCTGTGTAGACTGTAGTTAGAGTTTTGCACATGTGACTCCAGTTGTGCCCACTGTTGTTTATGTAGCAATACGTGGCCGTCTAGTAGTGACTACGCCACCCCGAATTACCGGGGAAATAATCTAATAAATAGGACACAAGTCCGTTTACTCAGGAGAGGCAAGAGACGTGAGTTCACATTGAAACAGACAATTTTTATTAAAGAAAGCAATTAAACAAATAACACAATCAATTGTGTCATTTCGTAATCAAAAAGGCAACCAAAACAAAAAGAATATGATCACTGCAGGGGCTGAGACCACAGAGAAGCAGGCTAGCTATAGCTGCATATGGCAATCAAACACACTTTGAAGAATCACTCCACTACAAAATAGTGATAAAAAGTCACACCACACTTATAACCCCTACTTAGGGTGAAGGCCTGCAGCTAAAACCACCAGCCTGCCTCCAGGAAAACCCAGCTCCTGCAGAATACAGAAAAGAAATAAATATAGAAATGATTAGAGATAACCCAAATCACAATGAGACAAATAATGAAAACAAAAATCAAGTTATAAGATAAATGGTCATCTATAATAAAGACAAAGAAAATAAATATAAACCATTCAAACGGTCACAACACAAAAAAAAAAAATCACACAATCAGTCCAACCTACACAAATGATGGAACCAGTTTGGTAGGCTAATTATCACTCCAGGTAATAAATCACAGGTATTTAACAGTGATGATCATGCGGCTAAGGACTGGTAACAAAACCAGCCACATTCATACAACATAAACAACATATTGCCTGAGCAATAGATAAAGTGGAGTCCAGCAGTAATATTCGGCTTCCACAAAGCAGCAAACGTGGCTCAATGAAGCATGGATTGCTGACAGCAAGTTGCTAAAGTAGCTGCTCAGCCTGGCTTTAACACGGGCAAAAGAGAACTCCTAAACACAAATATTCATTAACTATCTAATTAAAAACAGTTGCAGATTAAAAGAAACGATCGTAAATGTACTCACCCTGATTCAATTTCGGCGCGCGCACACAAACAATCACAGGCACACGGAAATCATATGACAGTCATCTGATGTTAGTGAGTCAATAAACAGCTGATACTCCGACGCAGCTATGAGACGTCACACCAATGGGAGACCGAAGGCACGCCACACTAAAACGCATTGCAGGTCGCTCAAACAAACAAACTACACAAAAAGTTAAAAACTAACATTAGAACTTACCACAATGTGGGTGTCGCCACGAGAACGTGCACAGCCTCGATGGCCGAGTGTCACACTAAACAGATACAGATGAAGGCACAATGAAACATCACTTAATACTAACATCAAAACAACCGGCTACACGGCTGACACACATACCTCCGCGGTCTCTTGGAATGAATGACAAAGGGGCGGGCTTTCAATGACGTATCCCAGGGAGCATCCAAAGAGTCTATATACCCCAAGGGGCAGAACCCTATTGGCCATATATGTAATGAGGGTGACGTGGCAACGAGTCACTCACTTCACCACATTTAGCAATCGAAAAAAACTGTAACATTTTGATACTTTTTGTTTGCACATTCGATACAGCAGAGTTTCAAGCAGTGTTTTTTAATAAAATTGTTTCAACTCACTTCAATTTTGAGGCGTGGTATTGATTTAGTATCGATACCGAGGTATTAGGTTCTGGTATCGTACCGAAACCAAAATTGTGGGATCGAGCCATCCCTAATTCACAGTACTACGGAGGCCGAGAGAGCTCAACGTGCTGCAACTGAAGAAAACACATGCAAACAGAAAAACACCCGCAAATTAAGAAAACATCTTCATCAGTTTCACAACACATGTGTGCTCCAAATACTCACAACAGAACCAAATACAGAAACGTGCTGCAAAAGTTCTCAACACAACGGAAATGTTTCCAGAGGACCCCAATAAGTGACGAACCCAGCTGGGACATGCTTATTGCTTGTGAGTATCCCTATGCCCTTCTACTCCCTAAGAAGGGCAGAGCCCTTGAAGTGGGGACTTTGGAGTGAACAGGGCACTTGTGTGCCATTATGTAGCCGTTTGGAATGCACTTGATGAAGGGAGCAACGAAAGACAACATAATCTCCACATTATTTTCACCTGGGTTGTTCCCATGACAACGCAGCATTGCTGTTACAGTTTTTCTCGATTGTTTACACACATTTTCTGGTACTTGAGACACAATGACCACAACATGTAACTCATTCACCAACCCCCTGAGCCAATTCTGCTAAACTACAAGCACAATTCCTGCTTTACACTCAAACTGCAGTTCTAAAACACACTTTTTTCAAAACACTACACACAATTCTCTGCTTTAGGCACAATTTTCATGCGGAAAATTTCTTGTTTTCACAAGGAACACACTGCCATTCAAATATGCACACTGACTCTTCACATGGGCAAACACCTGTCACACAGTTTTACAATTAGCAATCAGAGCTTTAGCATAAAAGGGCAACAGGTGAGCTCTTCAATGGAGCAATGGATGCCAACATTGGAAACAGAGGCAGAGCCAGAGGAGTGAGAGGAGGAGGAGGAGGAGGAGGAGGAGGAGGAGGAGGAGGAGGAGGAGGAGGAGGAGGAGGAGGAGGAGGAGGAGGACGAGGACGAGGAGGAGGAGGACGAGGACGAGGACGAGGAGGACGAGGACGAGGACGAGGACGGCCAAGGACCGTAATCTCTGATGAGATCCGAGCCACTTTGGTTGATCATGTGGTCAACCATGGTCTAACAATGAGGGAGGCTGGGCAAAGAGTACAGCCAAATTTGAGCAGGTACACTGTGGCATCCATCATCCGGACTTTCCGAAATGAGAATAGGTAAGAAATATACTCTCACTAGAAAATTGCAGTACTACATATCAATACAGTACTCAATGAGTACAGTAGTACAGTATTGCCTGTGGACTGTTCTGTAGGACTGTAAAAATACTGTAAAGTATGCTTCATGTATATAGGAAATGTATACCTACTTTGTATTTACAGTATTTTACTATTTGTTTGGCAGAACTGAAAGATTACCAACACAAGGCGGTCGGGAACGTGTTCTGTCTCCTGAACAGGAAACTCAAATCATTAACATGGTCCTAGAAAACAACGCCATAACATTACGGCAAATACAAAGAAAGATAATAGAAAACAATGACATATTTCAAAATATTGATAGGGTAAGCTTATCAACACTGGACCGTGTCTTGCGCAGAAATCATCTCAGGATGAAGCAGGTCTACAGGGTGCCATTTGAACGCAATTCAGAAAGAGTCAAAGAATTGCGACATAACTATGTGCAAGTGAGTCCCACAATTGATGCATACTCCCAACACTGTATACAGTAAATTATACATATTTCAATATTGTAATCATAATGATTGTGCTTCACAATAGTGACCACTCCATGTCTATTTCTGATATTGTCATGTGTGTTTCAGAGAGTCCTTGAGCTAGAGGTGGCTGCAGTGGAGCACCAGTTCATCTTCATTGATGAGGTTGGGTTCAACCTCACAAAAAGACGAAAGAGGGGAAGGAATATAATCGGCCAGCGTGCCATTGTTGAAGTCCCTGGCCAGCGCGGAGGGAACATCACAATGTGTGCAGCGATTACCCATCACGGCGTCATCCATCACCATGCTACCCTTGGCCCCTACAACACCGCCCATCTGATCACATTCCTGGACACCCTACACAACACACTCATTCCACCAGATCAGGTAGATGGCCCAGAGCAGCTCAGGTACGTTGTCATTTGGGACAACGTAAGTTTCCACAGGGCTGCTCTGGTTCGTAACTGGTTCACTGCCCACCCACGCTTTTTAGTTGTTTATCTCCCTCCATATTCTCCATTCCTCAATCCTATTGAGGAATTTTTTTCTGCCTGGAGATGGAAAGTTTATGACCGAAATCCACAAACGCGTATACCTCTTCTCCAAGCTATGGAGGACGCATGTGGAGATATAGCAGCTGATGCTTTTCATGGCTGGAATCGCCATGCTAGGCGATATTTCCCCCGCTGCTTGGCCAGGGAAAACATTGCTTGTGATGTGGATGAGGTGCTGTGGCCAGACCGCAACAGAAGAGAGGATGCAGCATAGTGTTTTTTTTTTTTTTTTTATTACTGTAACTGTATACAGTAAATTCTTCTGTTGTTTTGTATGTAGACCACTGTATGTCCTAATTTGTGTTGGTTGGGATGTACACTGTGTACATTGTTTTTGTGGGAAAAATAAAATATATTCGTTCCCGTGTATTTGTGTGTTCTGAGTATAAAAACAATATTCTCAGATATTTAACAACACACTTACTGTAAGTATGTACTATCTGTAGTAAGTGTAACACTGAACAAAAAAAGGCCTAAATCATTATGATGAATGGAGAAGAAGTGTTTTCCATTCATCATAGTGTTTTACATTGAGCACATCAGTGTTCAAATGGTTCTTATAAATGTCTATTCATATGATGGTTTGTGTGTGTCATTTGAAAACAAAATACCATTTTGAGAAGAAATAACATTGTTTTGAATGTAAAGTTTCATTTTGCAGGAGCATTGAGGGGTTTTGCCCATTGTGTGTGTGTTTTTGGATTTGTGTGTAGAGTTTTGAGAATATGAGGCATGCTTTCAGAAAATGTGTGTAAACAATCGAGAAAAACTGTAACATAACTGTTGCAAATAAATACATTTTATGTATATTTATGTATTTAATATATTTAAAGTGTCTCAACTTTAAATCTTGCCGTCTCATCTTTGGACCCTGCGTTACCTAACATTTCTTATGAAACTTATTTAAACTTCACATGACAAAATTTGTACAGTGTAACTGATGTATAGGGTGATATCAGGTAAAATGGGCCATTTAAGGTTTGGGGGTCCCAGCCTCTCTGGAATTTAGAGCCAATGACTGCAAAGGATTTTAAAACTGTTGTCATAACTGTGCTTGACAAGTAACAGGTGATTTGATTGGTTTATGGTTGCTATGGTGGGCAGGGCAATAATTCAAATCAAGACTGCACCAGAAAGCTGCATGGTAAGTAGCCTGGCATACCAAATCTAACTAAACTATTATAAGGATGATAAATCTATAAAAAAACAAACATGCACATAAAAAAACTATGCATAATATCTGTCTTGAGTGCATCAATCAGAAATAATGTTGTTAGTTTGGTATATGAACATATTTTTTGAAAAAGTGATGTTTTTCTTGGCGGCCCAATTTACCTTAACCCACGTGAGGTAAAATGGGCCACATGGTTTCAACTAAAATGGGCCATCATCTGTGTCACTCACAAACACACATACACGTGTTTGAGTGTGTGAGTGTGTGTGTGTGTGTGTGTGTGTGTGTGTGTGTGTGTGTGTGTGTGTGTGTGTGTGTGTGTGTGTGTGTGTGTGTGTGTGTGTGTGTGTGTGTGTGTGTGTGTGTGTGTGTGTGTGTGTGTGTGTGTGTGTGTGTGTGTGATTGTGTGTCTGTGTGTGTGTGTGTGAGGCACACCCCATGCTCGTGATAAGAGGTGCACACTCACTGTAATTCCTTTCTTCACTCCCTCCCTGAATTCATCTAAGGCCCCCTTCATCCTCTCCTCTTTGTCTTGACGTCACAACGAAATAGCTTATGACTCGTTTGAAAAACGCTTCATTTCATTGACTCATAGTCGACTCTTACTTTTGAAAGACAATAACTTTATATACGGTGCACTTTCAGATTTAAAACTTTCATTCACTTAGAGCTATGTTACACACTACATGAAAGGTCATTTTCAAAAATCCATAACAGGGGCCCTTTAATCCCATAGAGAACCTGTGGTCAATCCTCAAAAGGTGAGTGGCCAAGCAGAAGCCCACAAAAAAATAAGGTAAGAATGGATCGCCATCAGTCAGGATTTGGCCCAGAAGCTGATATCCAGCATGCTATGTCAGAGGTCATGAAGAAAAAGGGTCAACACTGTAAATATTGACTCTGCATATTGAATGTTTTTGCAAGTAAAAGCCTTTAAAACTTATTAAATGCTTATCATTGTTTTCCATTATACCATAGAAATGTGGAAAAAATCATCAACTGAAGCAAAAAACGTTGTGAAACACAAATATATGTCACTGCCAATACTTTTGGCCATGGCTGTATGATTTTGCTTCAACTCCACAATGCACATGATTTGCTTTATCAATGCTTTTATTGATTTGAGAATTTTCAGAGTAGGTATTGAGAGGAGATTTAAGTGAAGTTAATTTAATGTCAATTCCGTCTGCCACAACAGCAGTTTCTACAGGAGCAGGCACAGATATCTGAAAATATCATTTTGACTAGTCAAAAATAAATTAGGGATGTCTCTAATATTGTGTATGTATGATATGTCAGTTGCAGATATCTTGATTAGGGACCGTTCGGTATTTATGGAAGGGGCCACCGGAGGAAAATAGGGGAGGGTCATGTCTTTTTATTCTTTGTTGAGGGGAGGGTCATCCAACTTTTTTTAGTCTAGGGGGAGGGTCACCCAACTTTTATATTCATTAAAACAGCAACATTTCAAAGTGGCTTGTTTGGTGCTATTTTGTTCCATTTATCTCCATGTTGATCTCGCGTTGTCAGCCCCCCTTCGATATCAGATGGGTCTGACCCAACAAAAATCCAGTTTGGCGCTGTTTGACAGTGCGCACTTCAGTTCGCGCTTAGAAAAAGTGCATCATGTCAGAACAGAATGCCAAAGAAATGTTTACCCGGCAAAGCTTTAAAGCACGAGCATGAACTTTTGTTAAGTGCACAGTGTCATCGCTGTAGGGCGATACTGCATATTTTAGTTTCCATTCTTATTTTGTTTCCACGATGTGTAAGATGTAGGGCTACCACCAGCCGCGGCGCTACCATTGGACCCGGGTGGGCATTTAGGTCCGGGCCCACCCATTTTCTATAGCCTATGGTTTTGTACGTTTCTTCATTCGGATCTATTTGCGATGATCGATCCAAATTCTAAACAAACAGTTTACATGCTTCGTCCTTGTTACATTATTCATTAAGATAATAATTAATAAATGCACGCATAATTATCAGTGAACTTGATAAATGTTGGAGATATGTTTTACATGCATGCACAAACAAATGCATTTCAACTTGTGTGTGCAAAATTCAGAATAAAATGAATGTGCAGCAATTTGTACAAATACAGAGTCTGTAGGCCTACTGTGTTGTTACCATTAAATAAGCTCATTTAGTTCCATTTTTGTTAAAATATAATAATGTTATTTTTTCATCTATGTTGATTATGAAAAGTGAACCGCACACACGAGTAGCCTATACGCAATATCGAGAGACATGGAGCGGGTCAGACATGATTTTGACCACTTAATTAAGTTTTGTTTTGCAGAAAACGATTTTTTAAGTGAATTTCGTTTTGTATAAATTGTAGCCTATCTTAATTTTAATATTTTTTTTTTTATCAACCAATTGCCAAATACCAAATATAGCAGACAACACAATCATAGAGGCGCCCGCGTGGTCACTTGCACTGCTCGTAAACAGGAGCGCATCTCATCCTAACTTAACGAAACTCAGCATATGCCTCACATAGCCTACATGAAATATATCTTAAGAAAGCTTGAAATGTCTTTTTAACCATTTAAAACGAAAAGAAATAGGCTACTCTCTGGTTATGTAGTAATGATGTGCATTTCTCTCTATAGGCGTGTTCACTACTACGGAGATGGCGATCGTCAACTTCATCTTTACAGCTGTTGTTGCTGTTAATAAACTAAAAATAATAGGCTTATAATTTTATTAAACAATAAATTAAATGAAATTTTTATTGTATTAAAAAAGCAATAAAAAAATCCTGTTTAATATTGTGTGTGTGTGTGTGTGCGTGTGTGTGTGTGTGTGTGTGTGTGTGTGTGTGTGTGTGTGTGTGTGTGTGTGTGTGTGTGTGTGTGTGTGTGTGTGTGTGTGTGTGTGTGTGTGTGTGTGTGTGTCGAAAAATTTGTCCGCAGCTTCTCAAAAAAAAAAAAAAAAAAAAAAAAAAAACCGGTCAAAAACCCCACTGTCAGTGTTTTGTAAGGAACAGGCAAATATGTTCAATATAGCAGGAGACATTTTAATTGTTTACTAATAAAACAGTTATTTTTATGTCAGTGTCGGCTAGACAGATGAAGTTGACGACTCGCGATCTACGCAGCGCTACCACATCTTTAAATCACTATTAGTAGGCTATTATTTAAGTTAACATAAAATACATAGACCTACACCACAAAAACTAGTTGAGGATAAATTCGTTAAAATTGGGCGATTCCAGTGAATGGACGTGACATTTGCAGTCAAAACTTAAAATAAAAATTCTCAGAAAATGCATTTATTTGAAACGTCTGAAAGGAGTCAAGACATTAGAAGAATATCAGTCTACACATGCGTTTTATATTTAATATGAGGGAAATACACATGTGACGTGACACAAAAAAATCTTTAACTTTTAGGTGGCAAAATATTTTTTAGTAGGCTAATTCTATAAATTACACTGCAAACCAAGATATATATACCCACCGGATGAATAAAGATCGGCCTCCACAGAAAATTACATTTTATATTATTTTTATTTTATTTTTCGTGTTTGCATTTATGTAAAAAAAATAAAAATAAATGTTACGGACGTGACAGTTCTCCATTACACACTGCTCTGAAGCGACTTTAAAAATGGCACAGAGACCTCAAACAGAAAGTACAAAGCCTTTCTTTAAAGTGAATTTCGTTTTTTTTATTAATTTTATCTTAATTTTAATCAATGTTTCATCTGGATTTAATAAATAAGAAGTAGTCTAAATATAGTAGAAATATATAGGCGCGGGCGAGTGAACTGGACTCTTGTCTCATAAATGAACCGAAACTCAGCGTAAGGTAGGCTACTTGCCTCATAGACCTGAGAAATATATAGAAAGCTTGAAATGTCTGCTTTTAAACATGCAGAACAATTCAAAACGAAGGAAAACAGACTGCTTTCTGCTTATGAAATCTCTCTGGCGCGTTCTGAGAAGATCGCGACGCATCGTCAACTTCATCTTTGCAGTCGACACAGAAAACACTTGTTTATTAAAAACAATTAAAATTTCTAGCAATATATGACATATTAATAATCATTACTTTTGCCGGTTCTTTGTGACAGCTTTTAGATGCTTTATTCGCAACGCCACCCACATGTTGAACGAGTCACACCGCATCAGCACCGAAAACATGATTTTTTTTCAAATCTAAAATAAAAAATCGTGATACGAACCGAATCGTAGGTTTGGTCTATCGTTACAGCCAGATGAGAAAGCAAGAGTTTATGGTTTAAAAAACAAACAAACAATGGCTATCTGAACATCTTTGCCAAGCGCAAACCAGTACAGAACAATAAATTATCGGGGAGGGTCATGCCTTTTTTCACAATCATTTTGGAGGGTCATAGAAAAAATTATTGCTGGCGAAGGGAGGGTCATGTCTTTTTTGACAACAGATCTCAAAACTCCTCCGGTGGCCCCTTAAATAAATAACGAACAGTCCCTTAGGAAGACCAGTCAAAAACTATAGAGAAATCTCGAATAAAAATTTTTACTAGTCCATTTACAATTGCAGATATCTCTAATCATCATTCTGACTAGTCAAATTATAATATATTTATGGATACTAAAATATATTTATGGATGGTCAAACAACCATTTAATGTGCCAATTTCACCTGCTATGTGATGTGTTCACTTAAATGCCCACTAGGGGAAGTTGTTGTATTATGTGGAGAATGGCTGCGTGACCACTTTTTTTGTTGTTGATCAAAGCCACTTAGAAGGCATCAAGGCAAGCCGGCTGCAACCTTTTTATGGATGTCAATTGAAGAGATGCTTCACTACGTTGAATAAACTGCTTTTGACCCTGTCCGAAATGGCACACTTCATATGCACTTTCTTTCATTCTTGTGGACTTACAATGCTGCCGTGTGCCCGTGTCCGTTTATAGAGAATATATATGTATATTATTATATTGCTTTATTTCTCTAATGCCCTTTAACCTTGCTGATTATACGTATTCCAGTATTCTAGTACTGTTTATAGATCTTTGATTTGTACAATTAGGTTTATTTATATTTTGTATATTGTTTTATGTTTACAGAACCACATGACATTTGCACAATAATTAATCTACAAGTACCCCCTGGTGTGAGACGTTATGTTCTAACCGGACATCCTGTAGCCATTCAATACTCTGAACCAGAAAAGATAAAAGAGTGAACAGCAGGTTTTACAACAACTTTACACCTTTTAATTTGTGTAATGTACTCATTTTTGTTGCCAGCTATTTTGACAATAATGGCTGTATGTTGAGTTATTTTCAGAGGACAGTAAATGTATACTGCTATACAAGCAGCACATTGACTACTCTAAAATATATCCAAGTTTCATTTCTATAGTATTGTCCCTTGAGAAGATATACTCAAATGTTTTCTGAAATGTGAGGGGTGTAATCACTTTTGTGAGATACTATAAGTAATGGGATATTTTATAAGACAGAAAACAAAAAGAGCCCTGGATGAAGTCCAAATTTGCCTACTGTCACGGTTTTGTTTTTGGGTTTGTTCTTGTCATGTTTCTATGTCATGTTTCCATGTCTGTCATGTGATTCCCTGTTTGTCATGTGATCCTGCCATGTGTCTTGTTATTGGTTTATTGTCTGATCATTGTTCACAAGTGTCCCTTGTCTAGTCATTAGTCTTGTGTGTATTTAAGCCCTCATGTTTGCCATGTGTCTTTGTCAAGTATTGTTGGCTGTAATCACTGTTTATAAGTTCTGTTCAAGTTCATGTCTTGTGTTTGAGTTTTTATGCATGTTTTTGTTTTGTTTAAAATAAATCTGCACTTGAGTTCTCTTTACAACTTGCCTCCAGTGGATCACTTTATTACAGAATACTTGACCTCAAACCATGAACCCAGCAGTTGACCTCCTTTGTCTTCGTCAGGACAACCAGACCATAGAGGATTATGTCAAGGACTTTTGCGAACTCTGTCACCAGGTAAAATTTAATGATGTGGCTCTCAAGGACATTTTTCGTTTTGGACTGAACGATCCGGTGCGGTCCCAATTGCCAGGGGGAAAAACTAATTTTTCCCTGGCCCAGTATATTGACTATGCCCTTTTATTAAGTGGCTCAACTTTTACTGTGGGTTTGGCGGACGAGGAGCCCCGCAACCCTACAGTACTTGCCAAGCCTGAGCCACTTCACGTCATGCCTGCCATGTCTGAGTCTGTTCACGCCACATCTGCTGCCGAGCCAGTGTCTCCGGACAAGATGGTTGCCGCCGAGCCAGTGTCTCCGGACAAGATGGTTGCCGCCGAGCCAGTGTCTCCGGACAAGATGGTTGCCGCCGAGCCAGTGTCTCCGGACAAGATGGCCGCCATCACGCCGCCTGAGCCCTTAGCAGAGATGGTTGCCGCCACGCCTGAACTTGATCCCCGGCAAAGATGGCTGTCACTAATCCTGAGTCCTCAGTGATGGCTACACTAACCATGTGGTCAGTGCACACATTTGAAGTTCATGTCACGTCTGCCGAGCCAGAGCCTGTTCACGTCACGTCTGCTGAGACTTTTCACGTCATTTCTGTTCCTGAGCCGTTGTCTGGCCCTCCATCCCTCCCCCAAGACCGCCTCTGCTCCACCACCCTCCTGGAATTTAGTTTTTTGGGGGGTTTTGTTGGGTGTCGGGAGCCGCCCTTAGAGGGGGGGATCTGTCACGGTTTTGTTTTTGTTTGTTCTTGTCATGTTTCTATGTCATGTTTCCATGTCTGTCATGTGATTCCCTTTTTGTCATGTGATCCTGCCATGTGTCTTGTAATTGGTTTATTGTCTGATCATTGTTCACAGGTGTCCCTTGTCTAGTAATTAGTCTTGTGTGTATTTAAGCCGTCATGTTTGCCATGTGTCTTTGTCAAGTATTGTTGGCTGTAACCACTGTTTGTAAGTTCATGTCTTGTTTTTGAGTTTTCATGCCACGCCATGTTTGTTTCATGTTTTGTTTAAAATAAAGCTGCACTTGGGTTCTCTTTACAACTTGCCTCCAGTGGATCATTTTATTACAGCTACAATCCATTGTCGGAAACAGACGTCTTTAGTGTTTGTCAATGATGAAGCAGCTGTGTGCAGCTTGCTTTAACCCCTATCCTGATGATGACTTCATTTAATGCCATTCTACTAATCATATCCTCAAACCTTGCTATGCAATATACTTATATTTTTATATACATTAATTTGATTGTCCACAATGCACATGATTTGCTTTATCATTGCTTTTATTAAACTGAGGATTGTTACAGAGAAAATATTGAGAAGAGATTAAAGTTTAGAAGAGATTTGATTTCAGAATAACATTTTTGTAAATATAAGATCAGAAAAAGTAAATGTAGTACAATCAAAGTACATGTGGAGCAGGATGACTGCATATGATCTCACACGTCTGCAACACAAATATAGTTCTTTGAGAGTGAACAGGATGCATCGTTCCAGCAATGGCTAGCTGTAGGGTGGAATAATGAAATAAGTTATTCTGATCATTATAGTGGAGTTAGAATCAAAATAAAGTAGAATCCAAATGAGTCATTTCATGTTACCATATGATATGAAATTATAGTATTGTAAATTATATTAAAATGTAAAAAAAAAAAATGTGCATTCTCACAGGGCCAGTTGATCTCCAAACAGTTCTCTGAACCACCGCCATTAGGTTCTCCAGAGCCCCAGTTGGTAAAGTCATTCACAGTTCCATCACTCCACAACCACTGTCCCTCCTAATGAGTGAAGAGAATGAATACAAAAAGTGCACTACTGTAGTCAGACTTAAGAAGCTAATTAACTTTGGCTTTGAAGTCAAACCGTCTTCATTAGAAACATTGCATTTACTGTTTCAAGCAGGAATTTAGATTAGACAAACAAATGGGTCTCTTTAGGGCACACTTTAACTTACTTGTACACCATCATGACCACCAACCCACAATAATGTGGAAGGAGAAGGCAACAGACTCAGCAGGAAATCATTTTCCGGTTTACTATGCACAGATGCAAGATTCGCACCAAGAGTTTGACAGTTTTTCTGAAGAGAAAGATTTTTTTTGTCAATATAAAATCTAATCTTTTTAGCAGAAAGCATAAGTGACTAAACTACATTTTAGTCATTTGCAAACAAAGTCTGCTCTGGTTGATTATTTGATCAGTATCAGTTTTCTGTATTGCAGAATGTTAATGAAAAATTCATTGTTCTTGTGTCCATTCATTTAAACTTGTTGATTTCATTTGAGTGTGTGTAAAAGCATCTGACCATATATATTTCTGTGAGGGTTTTCTAACAGCTGAAGAAGGGACAGGAAGACAGGGTGATAAAACTTACACCTGAGCACGAGAAAGGATCCAGCCAGGAGAATACAGGGGTCGTTTAACAATAAACAAGGGGTCCCATGCCATCCCCTTAGGGGATAAAGAACAGCAGGAGGTCATCTAGATTGTAAATAAAGGCCTTTTGGCTTCTCAGGGACAAAGAACAGCATGACCTGCCCAGGGGGGGTAGAACCAGTCCATACTAGCTTGAGATATAAGATGTCTTTAAGGAAATTTACAGAAACTGGAAAGGAGGAGTCAAGAATGTCAGAAACCTGCATAAAATGTCTCTGTTTTATTATGTCAGTAGGCTTTCTGTTTCACATCTGGGTGGCTGCGGTTGCGAAAAGATTCCTCAAAGAATAAAAAGCCTTTTCTTCTTTATTACAATTTTGCCTTTTGAGTGTTCCTTAACCCTGTGATGCTGTTTTTCCCAGTGAGATAAAAATTGCTATTACACAGAAAATAAAGTTTTACTTTAAAAAACAAAATAAAATCACCATTCCCACTTTATATGAAGTGTCTTTAACTAATATGTAGGCCTACTAACATTTAAATTAATCATTTGATTCAGTGCACTTATTGTGTACATACATGTTTTTGCATTGTACTTATTAAAAAATGCATCCAATTAATACAGCTGTAATTAATTTCTGTAATTAGACCATACCATCAAACCTGTCCCTAACCTAACCTTTCCTTAAAGGGATAGTTCGCCCAAAAATGATATTTAGCCCATGATTTACTCACCCTCAAGCCGTTCGAGATGCATATGTCAATCTTTTTTCAGACGAACACATTTTCAGTTATTTTAGAAAATGTCTTAGATCTTTCAGTGGTTAGAATGTGAAGCAATGGGGTCCAGCTCGTTGAAGTCCGCAAATGAGCATGCATCCTTCACAAAAGTAATCCATCCGGCTCCAGGGGGATAAACGAAGGCCTTCCGAGGGTAATCCGTGCGGTTTTGTCGTAAAAATATACATATTTAAAACTTTATAAATGAAAATAACTGGCTTCCGGTCGCGGTCGACGCGCGTTCACGGAGATGGATGCTGGCATATGACGTAGGACGTAGCAAAGGAAGCGTCGTGACGTAGAATGAACGTAGAGTTTTGTTTTGCTCTGCTCTCTGGCTGCGCTGTCACGTTCGTTCTACGTCACGACGCTTCCATCTCCATGAACGTGCGTCGACCGCCACCGGAAGCCAGTTATTTTAGTTTATAAAGTTTTAAATATGTATATGTTTACGACAAAACCGCACGGATTACCCTCGGAAGGCCTTCGTTTATCCCCCTGGAGCCGGATGGATTACTTTTGTGAAGGATGCATGCTCATTTGCGGACTTCAACGAGCTGGACCCCATTGCTTCACATTCTAACCACTGAAAGATCTAAGACATTTTCTAAAATAACTGAAAATGTGTTCGTCTGAAAAAAGATTGACATATGCATCTCGAACGGCTTGAGGGTGAGTAAATCATGGCTTAAATATCATTTTTGGGCGAACTATCCCTTTAACCCATATCCCACCTCAATAGCAGCAAAAGTGTTTTACATCAACACATTAAGTGCATTGTACCAAACTATTTATTTATTTATTTAGATGTAAAGACACCTAATAAAAAGTGTTGTCCACATCACCTTGTTGTAACTAATACATTACCTCTGCTGTGATGCAGGTAACCGACTGAGAGAAGTACTTGTAGCACCGGAGTCCAAAATTTGTCCATCCATAGGGGCATTTTTCAACTAAATTAACTGTGCATCCAGTACATAAATGTTATAGGGCTTTTGTAATACTCACAGCAAAGAATGTTTTTATTTTTTTATTATTTTATGTTTGTGTGATTATGTGCCGAAATTAAGTGTACTTTGACACTGTAAATCCCTCATTAATTATGCAGATATTAGTAAATGGAATATTGTACATTTCCAAAATGCTATATTACCTATAAGGGTTTTACAATTAAATGTTTAAGGTTGTAAAGGTTACCTTCTGCATTTCCCATGGAGAAGATAATGAAAAGAAGAATTAGACTTCTCAGCATTGCCATCATGAACCTGAAATGAACCTAAAATTAATAAGCAGGAAAGGTTAAATGTCTGTCATATGCTGAACACAGTGGATTCTCAATGCATTTTAAAGACAAAGCAAAAAGATACTTTAAAAATGTTATTCAGTAGGTTTCTGTTCCAAAAACTCACCTTGATTTTAAGATAGTTGAATCTCAGAGGAAGTTTTTGTGAAGTTCCAAAAAGAGCCCTGCTTTTATACTTTACTGTCACTCAATGTGTACTTAAAGTCACGAGAATGAACAGGATGTGATTGTTTGGTATGTATACTTTTGTTCACATGAAATAAATTCCAAATATTGGAGAATGAGATACGATAAGCCTGTAGAAATTTAAATGTTAATAAACTAAATATTTATTTTAAAGTATTTTGAATATTTATAGTTGTTAAATAAGGGTTCATAATGGATATTTCCCACATTAAATATTTAAAATGGTATAAATTACAAATTATAGTCACTTTCTTTTGTATAAGCTTTAAACCAAGCTCCTTGGTTTGCCAGCATATTTAAGTGTATTGTGGTTGTGTTTGTGGTTATTCTCCTGGTCATTGTTTTGATTCTTGGATTAAGTATTTATTTTGAGTATTTCCTTCGTCATGCACTTCATTACAGCCATGACCGTGACACCTACATTATGAAAATATTGAACATCAAACTCTCTATCAAACACAATGGAATACAGCAACAGAAGTTGATCAGGATGAGATGTACTGAGCACAACAGCAGCACACTTGTGTGCGGCCATGGTTAGGGCTACAGTAGGCTTCTTTGTCACTGGAACTATATTTAACCTGGCCAATATACCGTCTGATGACCTAACGAGTCCACCTGTGTTAGATGCATCTCAATCAGTTCCCTTGTTCAATAGTCAGGGCACTGATCAGGGAGTCTGTCTCAATTGCAAAACTCCTTCCAGTGCACTGAAACTTTCGCTCCTTGAAAAGTCCTACAATGCGCTGTGAAAACCAAGAGCATCGATGCTTACTATGGCTGCATCCACAATCGCAAACTCTCTTGAGTAAGTACTTATTTTAAATAAGTAATTACTCTGTGACCGCTACAAAAAGTATGTTCAATATAGTATGAATATGTGTAGTATGGATGGCATACTAAATCTGCCATGTTGTCATTATGTTGTTGTGTTGCTTCACTGGCATTCACAAATCCTCTCCAGTATGCACTCTTCAGAATCTTGCCAGAAATAGTAGATCATGCAGTATTTTTTGCCTACTCTTTTATGAGTAGCCTACTGTACGGTGGCCGAGAGAGCTCAACTGAAGGAAACACATGCAAATAGAAAAACACCAGCAAATTAAGAATTAAGAAATTAAGATTCATCAGTTTTACAACACCTGTGTGCTCCAAATACTCACAACACAACCAAATACAGAAACGCGCTGCAAATAGAGACAGACCATAACGGAAATGTTTCCAGGGGACCCCAATAAGTGACGTACCCGGCTGGGACATGCTTACAGCTCAATGTCTACTTTATTTATTTATTTATTTATTTTATTTTATTTTTTGCAAAACATACAGAGATGACATGTTTATGACATACAACTTTGTATACAATATCTAAAGTGTATTAACAATATCTTCAATGACATCAGAATACAACTGAGAAAAAAACAATGAGCTGAAAACTAAATAAATAAATGGAAAAAGGAAGAAAAACATGAGGGAAAGGTGTCTAGGGGGATCTAGGGTGATATCAGCTAAATTCGGCCACTTTTTGGTAAATCGTTTGTGACAATAATACAATACCATATATGCCTTTTCCATATGATTAATAATGACTGTTTTTGATCATTTTGTGTTGAAATTATGTAATAAAATATAATAATTTAGGCCCTACAGTTCTTGAAACATCAGCTGTGCCAACTGTTTTTGCATGAGCTGTTTCAGGTACAATGGGCCAGTCAAACTGCAAAGGGAAATAGTCATTTATCATCAATTTAAATTTTAAAACACAATTGCTTATACAGCCACATAACATTTAAACTGCATTAAACAAACATATTCATATGTGCCATTAAAAAAAAACATTTTGGGTGCAAACCCACATATTCAAATGTGCAATTAAAAAAGTCCATTTTGGAACAGCATTGATCAGTGAACTGATGTCAGTGGTGTGTGTGTGTGTGTGTGTGTGTGTGTGTGTGTGTGTGTGTGTGTGTGTGTGTGTGTGTGTGTGTGTGTGTGTGTGTGTGTGTGTGTGTGTGTGTGTGTGTGTGTGTGTGTGTGTGTGTGTGTGTGTGTGCACGTGTGTGTGTGTGTGTGTGTGTGTGTGTGTGTGTGTGTGTGTGTGTGTGTGTGTGTGTAATGTGTGCCCTTGTTTATATTACATTGTGGGGACCAAATGTCCCCATAAGAATAGTAAAACCTGAGATCACCTACATTGTGGGGACCAGCCAGCGGTCCCCACTTTTCAAAAGGCTTATAAATCACACAGGATGAGTTGTTTTGAGAAAGTAAAAATGCAGAATGTTTCCTGTGATGGGTAGGTTTAGGGGCAGGGTTAGTGTAAGGGGACAGAATATACAGTTTGTACAGTATAAAAACCATTACGTCTATGGAGAGTCCCCACAAAGATAGTGAACCAGACATGTGTGTGTGTGTGTGTGTGTGTGTGTGTGTGTGTGTGTGTGTGTGTGTGTGTGTGTGTGTGTGTGTGTGTGTGTGTGTGTGTGTGTGTGTGTGTGTGTGTGTGTGTGTGTGTGTGTGTGTGTGTGTGTGTGTGTGTGTGTGTGTGTGAACAACACATTTAGAACGAAATAGACTCTTGAAGAGGGCCTTGTCCGCCGGTTGCAGCGCATGGGTTGTGTGGGCAGGGTAGCACATGATGTGCACATTCTTGCTCTTCAGTAGCTTAATAAACTCCAGGTTATAGACGTGGCTACTATGGCCGTCAAGGAGGAGAAGTGGGACCTGGGGTCATCCCTGGGGAGGGACTGAATGAACATTTGACCCCACTCCAGAAAGACGTCAGAGGTAATCCAGCCATTGTCTGAACACCTTACGCTGGTGTTCTCCGGGCATCCCTGTAGCCACTCAGAACGAACACGCTTCCCCTTAAAAATAATCATCCTTCGACTGTATGTGCCTTCTGCATTGAACGCTGCCAGACAAGTCATTGTCTCCCCCTTCTCTCCGGCACACACCTCCACACATTGGCTGGCCAACCTGTCCAAGGACCTTTGTTGAACTGAACTGGTCCTGAAGCCCAGACTCATCACAGTTCCATATATGTGACGGTGTGCCCTCAATACCCAGCTCGACCAAAAGGCTCTCATACTGGTTAAACCACTGGCTAACCACCTCTTTGTTGAGTCCAGCAGCCCGTGCTGCAGACAGGACCTCTGGCTTGCACATCCCAAGCTCTGGGTTGCGCTTTATAAAGTTCTGAAACCAGTAATATCTGGCCCTCCCTGCTGTCTTAGAGAAACCAGATATGTTGTTCTTGGCTGCAAAATCAAAGGCCACTTGCTGGACATCACATTTTGTGAAGGGAAACCCCCTCTGCGCCAAGGTCTTGAGGATGGCAGCAAGCTCCCTTTCCGCCTCATCTGGAAGGTAGGGCTTCCGCCCTGACGCATGGTCACTGCCAGTCACCTTTCCACTGATGCGTCTTTGCAGTGTGGATTGCGGCACACCCCTGCTCGTGATAAGAGGTGCACACTCACTGTAATTCCTTTCTTCACTCCCTCCCTGTGTTCATCTAAGGCCCCCTTCATCCTCTCCTCTTTCCACAGATTGTAGTTGTTTGGCCTTCCTTTCCCTCCATTTTATCTTTGTATCCTTTCCTCTCTGGTCCTTGCTCCTCCTCTCTTTTCTCTCTTTCTGTCTCCTCTCATTTCCTCTGCATTCCTTTCTCCTCACCTGTTCTCTCACTTCCTGTCTCCTCTGCTTGTCTCCTCTCTCATCCTTCCTCCTCCTCCTCTCACTTCCTCTCTCTTTCCTTCTCCCTCTCTCCTCTCCTCTCGCTTCCTTCTCGTTTGCCATACTCACTGTAAATGAAATATCTACTACCATTATTACTGTTGGGGGGGTCATGGTGAGTGTGTGTGTGTGTGTGATACAAAGATAAAACAGGGAGGGAAAGGAAGGCCAAACAACTACAATCTGTGGAAAGAGGAGAGGATGAAGGGGCCCTTAGATGAATACAGGGAGGGAGTGAATATGGAATTACAGTGAGTGTGCACCTCTTATCATGAGCATGGGGTGTGCCGCACACACACACACACACACACACACACACACACACACACACACACACTCACTCAAACACGTGTATGTGTGTTTGTGAGTAACACAGATGATGGCCCATTTTAGCTGAAACCATGTGGCCCATTTTACCAAGAAAACATCACTTTTTCAAGAAATATGTTCATATACCAAACTAACAACATTATTTCTGATTGATACCATCAAGACAGATATTATGCATAGTTTTTTTTTTTTTTATGTGCATGTTTGTTTTTTTATAGATTTATCATCCTTATAATAGTTTAGTTAGATTTGGTATGCCAGGCTACTTACCATGCAGCTTTCTGGTGCAGTCTTGATTTGAATTATTGCCCTGCCCACCATAGCAACCATAAACCAATCAAATCACCTGTTACTTGTCAAGCACAGTTATGACAACAGTTTGAAATCCTTTGCAGTCATTGGCTCTAAATTCCAGAGAGGCTGGGACCCCCAAACCTTAAATGGCCCATTTTACCTGATATCACCCTATACATCAGTTACACTGTACAAATTTTGTCATGTGAAGTTTAAATAAGTTTCATAAGAAATGTTAGGTAACGCAGGGTCCAAAGATGAGACGGCAAGATTTAAAGTTGAGACACTCACACAGATAAATACATAAATATGCATATAATGTATATTTATTTGCAACAGTTATGTTAACAGCAATGCTGCGTTGTCACGGGAACAACCCAGGTGAAAATAATGAGGAGATTATGTTGTCTTTCGTTGCTCCCTTCATCAAGTGTATTCCAAACGGCTACATAATGGCACACAAGTGCCCTGTTCACTCCAAAGTCCCCACTTCAAGGGCTCTGCCCTTCTTAGGAAGTAGAAGGGCATAGGGATACTCACGAGCAATAAGCATGTCCCAGCTGGGTTCGTCACTTATTGGGGTCCTCTGGAAACATTTCCGTTGTGTTGAGAACTTTTGCAGCACGTTTCTGTATTTGGTTCTGTTGTGAGTATTTGGAGCACACATGTGTTGTGAAACTGATGAAGATGTTTTCTTAATTTGCGGGTGTTTTTCTGTTTGCATGTGTTTTCTTCAGTTGCAGCACGTTGAGCTCTCTCGGCCTCCGTAGTACTGTGAATTCAGACATACTTCTTTTGTCTTCTTTTGTTTTCCTTCCATATAGTAGGGAAATATGCAATTTCAGATGCAGCCTATGTTCCCTTGATAGAAATTCTGAAGTGCGAAACAATCACTTAAGCCAATACATACTTATGTATTTTATTAGGGTAGCATAAACAGACAGGTAATGTGTCCTATGTTGTCATTAATATATTGTCTTGATTGTGCACAGGTTTATCTTGTTTAGTGATTAGTCCATGTGTCTATATAGCCCTCATGTTCCCATTGTCTCTTGTCTCATATTGTTCCCTGTTAGAGCATATTTTCCACCATTTTATATTTTGTTAAAACATACTTTTTCAAACTCAATGCCTTTCATATATCTTCACCAAATCTTCATATAATGCTGGCAAAAAGCCTTTGGATCAAGCAAACCACTGTCATAGAAAGCCATGTCTTTAAATGCTGACATTAACAAATAATAATAATATCTCCATTATCAATGATTGTCTATGATTTCTCTCAATTAGTTTACTTTCCTTTGTTGAAAGACATAAATGTATAATCCCCCAATTTTTTTAAAACAATTAATTTAAAGATCTCATGATGATACTCGAATTAAAGAACCAGGAGGGTCTTGAAAAAGAAATTCACGAGTTCACACTTACATACAATTAGAGGAGTAAAGTTCAATGCATATTTGGCGTGCTGTCCGGGGGGAGGGCTCCGAGCTCGGAGTTCGGCCCGAACCCAGAGTACCCCCCGCTGAAGACTGCTGAATATATAAACACCTCTTATGGTTGATTGCTGAGTGCTCTCCACTCGTGTTAATTATCTGAATGTGCTCCTCACGAACTTTGTTAATAAAACATCATGATCAAAACCTACACGGACCATGTTGCCCAAAATGCTTCACAATCACTAACTACAAACAATAAAACAATATATCTCATAGACATAATAGTGATCAAAACCTCTTCATGGATATTCCCAAATAGTATTCAAAAGATGTGATTTTAACATGACTTTAAACATAGCTAATGATTTGGCAGACTTAACAGAAAGAGGGAGATCATTCCAGAGTTTAGGGCCCATCTGATGGCCGATGATGTGGCCACACAGCAAGGCGGTAACTAAACCACACACACTGACATGCCTTTTCCCCTTTTGTTTGTTTACATGTTATTTTGGTTGTCCTTTATTACATTTTATAATTCAATCTTTTGTTGCAGATCATCCTATATATTTCACAATAAAGACACACACAGATTTGGTTCATTTTACCCACTTTATTTATAATTTACACTTTTACCATACATGACTAGGTTGGGTGCACACTTTCTAGTTATTAGTGGTATATTGTGTTTACATTTATTTCTTTTGAGTTTAAGTTGCTTACGTGGGAAGAGCAGAGGTTTGGCACTGTCTGGGACGCTGCGCTCTGGTGGAGGTCCATTCCAATAAAGGACCGGCTGGCATCAGTTGCTGCCATTTTGTTCTGTTGGGCTAATCCATGTTGCCAATTAGCTGGGGGATGTATGATTAACTGTATGTTTGTTTTGTTTATTATAATTCTATTTGTATTTTGTTGATTATAATTATTTGGGTAAATTACTTTGGTTTATGACCTATTTCTTTATTTCTGAAGTTAATTACTTTATTTATTGTAATTGTGTTAAGTGATGTTTGTGGTGTTCCCTGTGTATGTGTAATGGACTAGTCCTTTGTGTATATAAGTTCCCCTTGTGTGTCATTTGGGAGGTCATGTTGTTTTGTTAGTTGGTTTGATTACTGTTAAGTTTGGTTCTGTTCAGTTTGGTTCTGTTCAGTTGATCCTTTTTATGGGCCCAGACCTGACTTTATTTTGTTCAGTTTTTCAAATTATTTAATTTGTAACTTTGTTTTTGTATTTAATAAATAATTTTTGGTTGGAAATCCTGTGTCCTTTGCCCTTGACTGCTTGGTCCCTCACAGCCCACATGAGAGAAAGCCCTGTCACCCTTACTGGGGTTATACTTATACACCCCTCTGATCTCAGGGGTCTATAGGAGTGAAGACTGACAACAGGGCTAGGTTGTGTAGAGCCTTGAAAACAAGTATGAGAATCGTGTAAATAATTATATACCAGACAGGCATCCATTTCAGTGAAATTAGTAACAGATTCATGTTTCTTGGCAGACTTAAGCATTCTAGCTGCTGCATTCAGTTTTTTTCTGTAAGCCTGCAAGTGCTCTGGCATAATATTCCATAGTAACGGGAATTACAGTAGTTCATTTGTGTAAAACCACGGCAGATAAGAATGGTTAAGTCTTGGCTTAAAGACATAAACAAATTAAACTGGTTGGTAAAATGTAATTTATTTGACTATCCATTTTTAAATCGATGTTCAAAACAACCAGGTGGAGGCAGTATGTTCACAGATGGTTTTTTAAACAGGTGTTTACGCATAGAGTTAGAAGTTTTGGTGGAGGGAACGTATACAGCTATCATCACACAAACACTAGAAGCCACAAGTTGGATGTCCAACATCACCATCAAAAGGATGTAACTAAGTGTTTGTCTGCAGTATGTTCAATAAAGTAATCGAAGAGTTGAAGTCGACTACAAGACCTGACAGTGTGTAAAGCGTGCGTTGCATATCTAAGCCAATGGCAGCTATAGGAGCTGCTTTACCAGTAACAAACTATAACACTGGAAATACTCTTCACAACATTAACATCATTTAGAAACTTATTTGTTTGATCAAAATTTATATTGACTTAAACTGTTTGATTTAGAGATAACATCAAGTCAATATCAGTGAATAATGAGCCAATATTTGTGTAGGCTTATGCGCACTCTTTAAAGGTTATTTGTGTAATGTTTTAAACAGAATCCTTTCGATTTACATTTAGATTAAATATGCCACTCTCATAAAGTTAAGCTCACAGACTATATGAAATTATCTGTTAGATTTTTCAGGTAGACTATCTGCAGCCCCTAAGCAGTGGTGTATACGTGATAACCACGTATAGGCTACGCTGTATACCCACTAGGAAAGGCCAAGGATTTCCGTGGTATACCCACTTAAAAAAGCGTGAGGATACGTAACAACTTCGTTTTGTCAGAACTTTCTCACTTTCATTCATAAATTCACCCCGTCTGTGTTTGCGAAGCGACACAGATCGAATCACGGAATCCAGTCACAAATGGAACTTGCTGTAGCCTATAAAGCAGAACGTCACAGAATTTGGCCATTTTTGAATGAATAAATCAAAAGTAGGGCTGTACAATTAATCAAATCTCGATATGGAATAGTGTCTGTGAATATTAAAGCTCAAAGAGACTGCAATTGTTCTACACATCTCTGGGAATGAGCGCTCAATGTGTAGGCCTACTCTACTTCTAGCCTACACACACACTGGAGCACGCGTGACGATCGTGGTGTTTTCAGCGTTTCATTGTATTGAGACATGATGTAGGCTACACGTGAAATGAAGCTTTAGCATAAGTTCTGCCAGGAAGACTCAATTGTTACGTCACTTATTACCTTCTCATCTATCCAATCACATTCCTATACTTGTGGTATAAAAGATTGGTACACACGTCTAAGTTTGCAGATGCTGACGCTTCAATTCACCTCCATCCTCCCCACCACCACCAAGATGGGTCTTTCCCTCCATCCTCCCCACCACCACCAAGATGGGTCTTTCCCTCCATCCTCCCCAACACCACCAGGATGGTCCCTTCCCTCCATCCACCCCACCACCACCAAGATGGTCCCTTCCTATACCTCGCAGGGGGTCGGCTGCGCCCCTGCCTTCGTCTTCAGGCAGGATATGCAGATCCGGACCCTCGGATTGCAAGCTACGGACGGGGCCTACGCCAAAGAACTTGATTGCTTGTCGGGCTGTTAATAAATGTTTAATTGTCACAGTATTTATTCTCCCGAGTTGCTATGAGAGTCACTTCACGAGAATTTCACCATTTCATTTGATAAAACTGTCGTCATTCATTCGTATCATATACAGACAGAAACTGTAATGTCTTTACGACAACCTGTCAAAATAAAAGTTCGGTATAACTTGAAGAAATTATAACAGTAATTACTATTGCACAGTAGAGTATACTTCAAGTAGGCCTAATAATAATAATAATAATAATAATAATTTATTAAAATACACAGAAACTCAAATGTCTACAACCCACCAAAAAAAAAAAAGTTCGGTCTAACTCACAAAAATTATGAAAGAAATTGCACAGTAAATGTACTTTAAATAATAATAATAATAATAATAATAATAATAATAATGAATCTATTAAAATGTTATTTTAATGGAATATCACACAAGTTTTCATACATGTTTTAATTTAAACAGTAAACTTGCCAAAACAATAACACCTTTTTTTTTTCTTTTTTTTTAACACCATTTCTAAAAGTAAATTTATATTTGTGCCTATAATGTTTTAAATTGTTTTAAATAAAAAAAAAATTAATAAAAATGTAATTGTCAGCTGATAAAACCTGTGCTTCAGGGACCATATTCACATAACATCTAAGGCTAAATGTAGCTCTTAACTGGCTGAGTTAGATGGTGATTAACACTAAACAGAAGAAAATCAGTCCAGTCTCCCCAGCCGTAAATGTCATTGGCTGTTAAAGTCTTGTGTTGCTTATAAGAAATTGACATGTTGATAACTCTTAGTGTTTCATAATGCTCTCAATTACATGTCGATGCATACTGTATGCATTAGTGAGCGTGGTGCTTATGGGGTGACGGGGTGTATCACAGTATACTCACTACAAAAAACTAGACTACACCACAGCCCCTATCATCACTTGGAAAAAGGCGCTTCAACCCCTGTGATGTGTGGCAGCAACAGGGCGAGATCCATCTCGTGAGGATGATCAAGCAGACGCAAAGTGGAATACCATAACATTCTCAAGTTTATTAAGGAAGAAGTGTCATATCTATACACACGATAAATATCCCTTATGACTAATATAAATATTTAAAATACTCATATTTCGTTTTTTAACATTTACATTTCTACAGGCTTATCTCATCTCATTATCCAATATTTGTGAACAAAAGTGTAGGCTACATACCAAACAATTACATCCTGTTTCATTCTCGTGACTTTAAGTACACATTAAGTGACATTAAAGTATAAAAGCAGGGCTCTTTTTGGAACTTCACAAACACTTCCTCTGAGATTCAACTATCTGAAAATCAAGGTGAGTTTTTGGAACAGAAACCTACTGAATAACATTTTTAAAGTATCTTTGTGCTTTGTCTTTAAAATGCATTGAGAATCCACAGTGTTCAGCATATGAGTACAGACATTTAACCTTTCCTGCTTATTCATTTTTTGGTTCATTTCAGGTTCATGATGGCAATGCTGAGAACTCTAATTCTTCTTTTCATTATCTTCTCCATGGGAAATGCAGAAGGTAACCTTTACAACCTTAAACATTTAATTGTAAAACCCTTTAATAGAGCATTTTGGAAATGTACAATATTCCATTTACTAATATCTGCATGATTAATGAGGGATTTACAGTGTCAAAGTACGCTTAATTTCGGCACATAATCACACAAACATTAGCTACATAAAATAATAAAAAATAAAAACATTATTTTCTGTGAGTATTACAAAAGCCCTATAACATTTATGTACTGGATGCACAGTTAATTTAGTTGAAAAATGCCCCTATGGATGGACAAATTTTGGACTCCGGTGCTACAAGTACTTCCCTCAGTCGGTTAACTGGATCACAGCAGAGGTAATGTATAGTACAACAAGGTGATGTGGACAACACTTTTTATTAGGTGTCTTTACATCTAAATAAATAAATAAATAGTTCAGTACAATGTACTTAATGTGTTGATGTTAAACACTTTTGCTGCTATTGAGGTGGGAAATGGTTAAGGTTAGGGACAGGTTTGATGGTATGGTTAGGTTTAAGGTTGGGTTAAGGTGTAAGGGACGGATCAACAGTGTAATCATAGATCTAATTACAGAAATTAATTACAGCTGTATTAATTGGATGCAATTTTTTAAATATAAGTACAATGCAAAAACATGTATGTACACAATAAGTGCACTGAATCAAATGATTAATTTAACTGTTAGTACATATTAGTTAAAGACACTTCATATAAAGTGGGAATGGTGATTTTTTTTTTTTTTTTTAAGTAAAACTTTCTTTTCTGCAATACAGAAAACTGATACTGATCAAATAATCAATCAGAGCAGACTTTGTTTGCAAATGACTAAAATGTAGTTTAAAAAGTCACTTATGCTTTCTGCTAAAAAGATTAGATTTTATATTGACAAAAAAAAATCTTTCTCTTCAGAAAAACTGTCAAACTCTTGGTGCGAATCTTGCATCTGTGCATAGTAAACCGGAAAATGATTTCCTGCTGAGTCTGTTGCCTTCTTCCACAGTATTGTGGGTTGGTGGTCATGATGGTGAACAAGTAAGTTAAAGTGTGCCCTAAAGAGACCCATTTGTTTGTCTAAACTAAATTTCTGCTTGAAAAAGTAAAGGCAATGTTTCTATGAAGATGGTTTGACTTCAAAGCCAAAGTTAATTAGCTTCTTAAGTCTGACTACAGTAGTGCACTTTTTGTATTCATTCTCTTCACTCATTAGGAGGGACAGTGGTTGTGGAGTGATGGAACTGTGAATGATTTTACCAACTGGTGCTCTGGAGAACCTAACAATGCCGGTGGTCCCGAGAACTGTTTGGAGATCAACTGGCCCTGTGAGAATACGTTTTTTTTAATTTAATATAATTTACAATTTGATATTATATGGTAACATGAAATGACTCATTTGGATTTCACAAAGTACTTTAAGTTGAACATTCTATTTTATTTTGATTCTAACTCCACTATAATGATCAGAATAACTTATTTCATTATTCCACCCTACAGCTAACCGTTGCTGGAACGATGCAACCTGTTCAGCCTCAAAGAACTATATTTGTGTTGCAGACGTGTGAGATCATATGCAGTCATCCTGCTCCACATGTACTTTGACTGTACAACATTTACTTTTTCTGATCTTATATTCACAAAAATGTTATTCTGAAATCAAATCTCTTCTAAACTTTAATCTCTTCTCAATATTTTCTCTGTAACACTCCTCAGTTTAATTAAAGCATTGATAAAGCAAATCATGTGCATTGTGGACAATCAAATTAATGTATATAAAAATTATAAGTATATTGCATAGCAAGGTTTGAGGATATGGTTAGTGGAATGGCATTAAATGAAGTCATCAACAGGGAAGGGGTTAAAATCCGCGTGAACCGGAAGTTGCAAACGACTTTTCTCCAGTGTTGTGACGTATTTCCCAGTGAAAAGGTATATTGAACAGAGGGCAGGGTTTTACTCTAGCGCTCCTCCTCTCCATCTCTCGCTCATAGCAGACTAACGGTTTGAGGGGAGTGGTTAAGCGTTTCCCAAACCAAGCCGTCAAACATACGTCATCAGGGAAGGTCCTCCAATGCAGAGGGGAGGGGCATTTTCAGATTTTGATTAAAGATTACAAAGCCAAAAAAAATGTTTGTGTGGATTGACTTGCATGGATGAATTGTTCACCACAAAACTATCAATTTAGGCAAACAAAGTAAATATGGTCAATTTTGAATTCATGTGGACTTTAAAGCAAGCTGCACACAGCTGCTTCATCATTGACAAACACTAAAGACGTCTGTGTCCGACAATGGATTGTAAGCAAATTTGGACTTCATCCAGGGCTCTTTCTGTTTTCTGTCTTACTTATTTCGGTGTGAGAAACCTCTGCAAAAGAATCTAACTGAATGACGAACAATTTCAGACCATTTTCTAAACCTCTTTGACCAATTAGATCAGTAATGATTCTGGCTATTTGCATTGCTATTCTGGCATTCCTAGTTCTGATTCTAAACAGCTGATAGAAAACACACAGGACATGATCAGAAAAAAGTATTCTTTGGTCAGAATAAAGTAATCTCCAACATTTATCTGTAGTATTGTACTGGGGGATCACAATGTAGCTGTATGCCCTGATTTTAGTATGGCCTAGAACGTGTAATTTTCACTAAAAGAAAAAAAGAGTCTGTCACTCAAACTTTAAAGTGTTTTTGTTGTTGTTTTCTGTTTAACTTTTCAATCAACATTTCACATCAAATGGCCTAGACTATAGAGCATATTTTCCACCGTTTTATATTTTGTTAAAACATACTTTTTCAAACTCAATGCCTTTCATATATCTTCACCAAATCTTCATATAATGCTGGCAAAAAGCCTTTGGATCAAGCAAACCACTGTCATAGAAAGCCATGTCTTTAAATGCTGACATTAACAAATAATAATTATATTATCTCCATTATCAATGATTGTCTATGATTTCTCTCAATTAGTTTACGGTTCCTTTGTTGAAAGACATAAATGTATAATCCCCCAATTTTTTTAAAACAATTAATTTAAAGATCTCATGATGATACTCGAATTAAAGAAGAAAAAGAAAAAAAGAAATTCACGAGTTCACACTTACATACAATTAGAGGAGTAAAGTTCAATGCATATTTGGCGTGCTGTCCGGGGGGAGGGCTCCGAGCTCGGAGTTCGGCCCAAACCCAGAGTTTCGACAAACATGTCTTCTAATATCCTCAGTTGTTGCGTATACCGAGCTGCATCGAACACATTTGTAAATTACTTTCCTTGAACCCATTGTGCGAGTTCACTTTAATACTGCGTGCTTTATATACATGTTGCTGGACTGCAGTTCTGACACACCCACCAAACAAGAGAAAACGTATCTCAAAGCCCGTTGCACACCGGTGCACGCCGTTTCCAGGAAACATGACGTTCAGCCCGGAAACCATAGCAAAACGTTGCGCACCGTTTTGAACTTGAACGTGCCCCAGATCTGCACACTCCGCCCACTCGTTCACTCTCCCCTGATTACTGATTCACCTCACCTGCACCTCATCATCATCAGCTCCCTATAACACCACTTCACCATCAGTTCACTGTCTAGCCAACTGCCATTAAATCGAAGAAGAAGAAGAAGAAGAAGAAGAAGACCTCGTCTTTACCAAGACATGCAAGACTCACTCCCAAGACTTACCTGATCTACTTACCTGCGATACTCATCTTCAGTCTGTGTTCCTGTTTACCATCTGCCATCACCGCTGATCTTCTTCATCTTCCGTTCTCCAGCCTGGTCTACCTCCATCTGCAAAAGACATTCAGTTATTTCTGAACACAAGCTCAAGACACTTTCACGTTTTATTCCACGACATACAACATAAAACATCAACTTTACCCCACTCGTGATTTTTTTAAGCTGTTATGTGTATTGAAAAAGGCAGTTGCTAACAAGTGGCGGAATGGGACTACAGAGGCTGTCAAGGAGATTAAAGGTCATCATGCTGAACAGGTAAGCTCAGTCCACTTTTACAGCCTAGTTTTGCTTATTGTGCTCTTATAAACTTTTAACTCCACCGTTCTGGGAAAGTTTGTAGATAACTGAGAGTTGTCGGAAGCTTAAGTTATGGTGACGTTGAATTTGTGGGACCGTGCACCATGGTGTAGTTAGTTTATACTGGTGGGCCAAAGAGTATCAGATGGCCCACAGGTTGGTGAAGGTGACGTGATGTCCGACCCAGGTGGAGTCGACGGTCCAAGGGAGCTCAGCGAGGCCGAATGCCCGATGGTCACTGCTGATGTTGAGGGACGGAGGAGCGCAGGTGGAGGTGGAACGACACGATCTGAGGCTGGAAGCGGAGCCACGGGATCCCCATGCCCTGGAGGAGGCGGCTCACTGTAGGCCTACGTGTAACCTAGTCACTGAGAGGAGGCAACGGAGGTACACTGGTACACTGGCAGTAGACGTGGCAATACAACTATCCATAGGAACATTCAGAAGATGAGGTGGGAGAGTAAGGCTTGGTTGAACCAGTGACTCCAATACAGAATAATCTTCTAACCAAACCCTCGACTTCCACACATACTCTCTCGGCGATGGATGGGACAGCCAGTTCGCACATCTGGTCAGAAGGGCTCCACTCAGGCTCTGGTGTGATTTCAGGCTCAGTCGCTCCTCCTAGTGCAGGCTCCATCATCACAGCTGAGCCATTCTCTCCATCTGCGGTGGGCACGTGCTGCCTCTCCTCGCAGTCAATGGGTTTCTGGCTGGTTATAGGGTCCACAGGTTGTATGGATTGGAGGTAGAGCCTCTCCAGACATTGAACAATGGCTTGACAATCTACTTGATGATAGTAGTTCGCCCCGATCCAATACAGTAATTTGAGCGTCTCGGCAAGCAGGCAGAATTGTAGCATGTAATCAGCATGGTGAGGCCTCTCCTGGCCAAAGCAGTAAACTGCGCTGCTAAATCCATTTGGGGTCGGTTCATCTGTCACGCACCTAAGCGTGGTGAAGGCAGATGACTCAAAATAGACTTTAATAAAAGAACGTAAAGTAAACCATAACCAAACTCAGATAACATGTTAACAAGAATTTCATAACATATAGTAACATAAAATAGCTTATTTCTCAAAAAATGCCTTAAAGTAATAGTTCACCCCAAAATGAAAATTGTCACCCTCGTTGTCATGAATGCTCAGAGACAAGAAGATCGATCCAAATGCAGCTTTATTAAATAAGGGTAATCCAAATTCGTAAACCAGTAAACGGGCAGTGGTCAAGGCAGGCGGCAATAAACAGAGTCCAATAAACAGTCCAGGGTCAAAACAGAAAACAAACACGGAATAAACGCTCGGAAATGCAGACTGACAGTACAACAAGACTTCGCAGTGAGTGAATGAATGAACATGGTATAAATAGACAGACTAACAGGATGAGACAGGTGAATACAATCAGTGAATGAGGTACAGGTGAATGTGATCAGTGATGAGTGATGATGAGTCCAGGCAGTGAGTTATGGGAATTGTAGTTTGTGAGTGAATAGGAGAGTCTTATGTGGAGTGCCCTCTGGTGGCTCTCAAGGGCACTCCAGCTGGTGATCGTTACATAGCCCCCCCTTTAAGGAGCGGATTCCAGACGCTCCTAAACTGTCCAGGAGGGAGGTGGAGCGGAGGCGGACCCGGGGGCGGGATGGAGGGCCAGGCCCGTGGAGCGGCAGAGGACCTGGATACTGCAGCAGGATGGGAGGCCAGGGCGGATCAGGCTGTGCAGGTGACCAGGGTGGAGCAGGGTGTGCAGGTGACCAGGGTGGAGCAGGGTGTGCAGGCGACCAGGGCGGAGCAGGCTGTGCAGGCGACCAGGGGGGAGACAACCCTTCAGGCGGCCAGGGAGGAGACGAACCTTCAGGCGGCCAGGGCGGAGACGACCATTCAGGCGGCCAAGGAGGAGACGACCCTTCAGGCGGCCAGGGCGGAGACGAACCTTCAGGCGGCCAGGGCGGAGACGAACCTTCAGGCGGCCTGGGCGGAGACTTTCCCTCGGGCGGCCACGGCGGTGAAGACCCCACGGCGGTGAAGACCCCTCGGGCGGCCACGGCGGTGAAGACCCCTCGGGCGGCCACGGCGGTGAAGACCCCTCGGGCGGCCACGGCGGTGAAGACCCCTCGGGCGGCCACGGCGGAGGAACTGGAACAGACACCAACGGCTCGGGAACTGGAACTGGCACCACCGGAACTGGCACTGGAACTGGTACCACCGGAACTGGCACTGGAACTGGCACCACTGGCTCTGGCTCAGGAACAGACACAGACACTGGCTCCGACTCAGGAACTGGAACAGACACTGGCTCCGGCTCTGGATCTGGAACAGACACCGGCTCAGGGAAAGGCATGTCGGCAGCCATCTCTGCTGAGGGTAACTCTGCTGAGGACACTGGCTCGACGGAGACCATCTTGTCCCGAGACACTGGTTCGGCGGAGACCATCTTGTCCTGAGACACTGGCTCGGCGGTGGCCATCTTGTCCGAAGACACAGGTGTGGAGTCGGCCATCTTGTCCGAAGACACAGGCGTGGAGTCGGCCATCTTGTCCGAAGACACAGGCGTGGAGTCGGCCATCTTGTCCGAAGACACAGGCGTGGATTCGGCCATCTTGTCCGAAGACACAGGCGTGGATTCGGCCATCTTGTCCGAAGACACAGGTGTAGAAAAAGGAACAGATTCAGGCTCAGGAACAGATTCAGTCTCGGCGGGACGAGACTCTTGACGGGCGGACGTGACGTGAAGCTCAGTCTCTGGATCGGCAGAAGCGACGTGAAGCTCAGTCTCTGGATCGGCAGAAGCGACGTGAAGCTCAGTCTCTGGATCAGGATCAGCGCGCTCTGAGCTTGACGCGACCAGCGTCAGCGAGGGCTTTGAACTGGACAGGACCAGCGGTGAAGAGGGCTCTGAGCTGGACAGGACCAACGGCGAAAAGGGCTCTGGGCTGGACGAGACCAGCGGCGAAGAGGGCTCTGTGCTGGACGGGACCAGCGGTGAAGAGGGCTCTGTGCTGGACGGGACCAGCGGTGAAGAGGGCTCTGTGCTGGACGGGACCAGCGGTGAAGAGGGCTCTGTGCTGGACGGGACCAGCGGTGAAGAGGGCTCTGTGCTGGACGGGACCAGCGGTGAAGAGAGCTCTGTGCTGGACGGGACCAGCGGTGAAGGCTCTAGCTTGGCGGGCATGTCGCTTGCTGTCTCAGGCGCGGCGGACATGACGCTCTCAGTCTCAGGGGCGGCGGGCATGACGCATACTGCCTTGGCTTCGGCAGATTTGGCGTGAGTTGCGGGCTCGGCTGGACTGGCGTGAAGTGCAGACGGTGACATGGCGTGCCACGGAAGGAAGCTCTCCAGACATCTGGAGAGTGCCTCTCTCCAATCCAGACCGGAGAGATCGGGGAGCTCCCTCGGGTCAACCTCCTTAGCCCCCAGCCGGTAACACAACTTAATTGCTTCATCACCCAGAGAGCAAGAGGCAGCGAGAGGAACAAACCCCCAGGTGTACTGGAACAGATCGAGGCTATCCAGGGCCAAGGCCGCGATCTGTCCAGCGAACTCCCGGCTCATGCTGGGGAGATCAGGCGAGATCCGTACTGCTGGATTTCTGGAGCTCATAGCTGCTGGATCTGGGTGTGGCGAAGTCTTCTGTCATGAATGCTCAGAGACAAGAAGATCGATCCAAATGCAGCTTTATTAAATAAGGGTAATCCAAATTCGTAAACCAGTAAACGGGCAGTGGTCAAGGCAGGCGGCAATAAACAGAGTCCAATAAACAGTCCAGGGTCAAAACAGAAAACAAACACGGAATAAACGCTCGGAAATGCAGACTGACAGTACAACAAGACTTCGCAGTGAGTGAATGAATGAACATGGTATAAATAGACAGACTAACAGGATGAGACAGGTGAATACAATCAGTGAATGAGGTACAGGTGAATGTGATCAGTGATGAGTGATGATGAGTCCAGGCAGTGAGTTATGGGAATTGTAGTTTGTGAGTGAATAGGAGAGTCTTATGTGGAGTGCCCTCTGGTGGCTCTCAAGGGCACTCCAGCTGGTGATCGTTACACTCGTGTTGTTCTAAACCTGTATGAATTTATTTATTCTGTTGAACACAAAAAAGAAAAGATTTTTTGAAGAATTTTGACAACGCCCATCAACTTCCATAGTTTTTTTTTTTTGCCCTACTATGGAAGTCAATGGGATCCATCAACTGTCTGGTTACCAACATTCTTCAAAATATCTTTTGTGTTCAACAGAACAAAGAAACTCATATGGGTTTGCAACGAGTAATGACAAATTTTCCATTTTTGGGTGGACTATCCTTTTAAGTTAAACATTCTATTTTTATTTTTATTCTAACACCACTTTAATGATCAATATATATATATTTTAATTATAATTCATATAATTAATTCTTTTTTTTAACTGTTAATTGATCATTGATAAAGTCACAATCATAATTTAGCACAGAATATATTTTGTAGTAGATTTGTGACAAATCATATAAATGTGAAAGCCCATAAGGCCTTACATATTTAAATAGGAACACACTTTCCTAACGATTTGTAAAGTTTTATTATTGTGAATGAGTAATTACAGTAGAAAATGTTCAGAAGAGTAAAATAATTCCAGAGGTAAAATTACACTGCAAAATTTCATTTGAATCCCTTTATCAATTTATAGTTTAGAGCTGATTAAAATAAATGATTTTCACCTATAAAATAAGAGACATGTGCACTTGTATTATTTCAGTTTAACATTAAGGACACTATGCAATTTATCCACTGATGTACAAAATGTACAGAATGATTTTACTGTAAAAGACAAAATTGTTTTCTCAGCAGATTTGTTTGAGGTTCACAGTATATGAATTATTCATCATCGTCGTCGTCATCATCATTATCGTCGTCATCATCGTCATTGTCGTCATCATCATCATCATCATCATCATCATCATCATCATCGTCGTCGTCGTCGTCGTCATCCTCCTCATCATCATCCTCTGTGTTGACTGTTCCAGAGAGGACATCTTCTATCCAGTTTTCCAGTTCTTCAGGTGACGGCAGCTCATCATCATCAGGTATCTCCAACCATACACTGTCCGCCTGTCATAGAGGCCATGAGTCAATGGACTTATGTCAGCAATAAACATTTGTTATAATAATAATACATTTATTATTATGTGCCATGACAGTGGGACAAATCCAAACATGAGAAAGATGGTCTTCATAATGAACTTAACTTAATAAAAAAAAAGTATTGCACTTACATCTGTAACATTTACTATGCCAATCTGTGGTCTAAAGAGGTCAACCTTGAAGGTCTTCTCCCAGTACGGAATGAGCTAAGAAAGGAATTATGCATATGAAGAGGGGTTTAAAAAAAGAAAGCATTTTTCTTTCAGTTTCTGACATCCATTTTACATTACAGTTCTGACTCAGTATAGTCATGCATCTATCCACACTTATTTTAGTCACCAATGGGAAGTTGTCGGGGTCGATCCACACAATACTCAGGTCTGGATTGTGTGTGTTGTCTCTGGCAACCTCCTTCAAAATCTCCAAGAATTCAAAACCATCTAAAAAAACAAATTTACGGTAAATCTCATTAATTCCTTTAGTCAATGATGCTTGCATCAAACAAAAATCATTTGGCTTTATGACTTATGAATTAAGAGAGGTGTCCTGAAACTGCACATACCAGGGTCCTCCTCTTCTGCAAAGGCTACAATGTGAATTCCATTCAAATCATCCTCCTGCATAAGAAAACATTTATTTCAGTGTCATTGCTTTATGATATCTACATGTATTCCTCCACTCCGCATCGGGGTCCGATTACCCTGTCAGGGCATCATTTTTGGGATAAAGCTGACTTTTCACTATCCCACTTATTGCATGACCATTCACTAAATAAATACATATAGGCAACGTGGACATAAAATATTGATTTGAGTTAAAATTATTTTATAACTGCATATCTTAAAATGTCTGCCAAAAAGAAAGAAAAAAAAAACCATTCCATTACAATAAACCAGACCAACAATATTACAGTAAAATTAAGAGTGAAGTCATCGGGGGTAAAAAAAAAGAATAAATTACAATCGATATCTGAGATGGTGCAAGATGGTATTTGTATGAAAAGATAGAGAGTGCAAATCCACAGTTTCATATGAGAGACATGAGACTTGAGTTGAGTTTTTTCAACTTAAGGTAAGTGTTCGCGTTGCCTTAAAATTAAAGTTTAGTCAACTTGAAATGTGAAGTTGTACTAAGTGACAACTTGGATATTTGAGTTGGCTGAACTTAAAATTTTAAGGCAGCACAAACACTTATTTTTCCAAAAAAAAATGTACAGTGAGTTTTATTGGTTATGTTTAGGTATGGGGTAGGGTTAATGGATCTAGAATATGGTCATGTAGAATAAAGCATTAATATGTGCAAAGTGTTACCAAAGTTAATTTAAAATATATTGCTCACCCAGGTCTCAAACATGTCCTCTGCCCTGAGCTTTCTTAGAGTTGGTCTGTGGAGGTCAATAAAGGATAGCATCTGTATGTAATATGAGATCGGTATAAAATCATTCTCAAATCAAAATCATTAGATTAGCTTTCCTGATTACCTCCTGTGTTCAGATATGAAGGCCACCAGCTCTTCCTCTGAGTGAGGTTTGTCTGGAATGGTGACTGGTTCCTCCATGAAGGGCTCATAGAAGTCCACCTCATTCATCTTCAGAGTCAGCTCTTTTGCCACCTACAATGCAAAAATAAGAGCAACTCATCTACCATCAATTGTTTTCAGAGAATTACTGCTTCCCCAAAAGAAAAATAATCGCTCAATGATAAAGATCTTCTGAACATAAACAGAGCATAAAATAACATGATACTCACAGATTTCTCAAAGGTGGCAAAAAATTTGATAAAAGGCTGAAACTGTTCAGCTGCTTCTTGGAAAGCAAGATAATCTGAGGAAACCAGAGAAAAAAGAAAGAGGAAAAATGGGGAGGTGAGGTGAGGTGATTATGTATTTATTTGATAAAAGAACAGGGAATCAAAAACTGTAAATTACCTTTTTATTGTAAGTGGAACCTTTCTTTTTGACAGTGTTGGCTAACAGAGTGGTGATTTGAAGTAAAGTACCTCTAAATGTCAATAGCTTGAAAGAGTAGAAGCCTACAATGCTCAAGAGAGCTCATAAGGTTTCAATGTGCATTTTTAAAAAAACTTGGAATGTACAGACATTGTGTTAACGTTTATTGCATGGTATTAATTCATTGCAGAGGTGTGTGTTTGAAACATGCAGAGATCAGATAACTGCAGCTGAAGGGTATATTTGTCTCTGAACATTCAGATACCTCCTGCCTCTCATAGTCTGCACATACATACTCACGTTCAGAGTCACGACTTTTGAAGAAGCCAATGAGTTTGATATCTTCTTCCATACGGTCAAAAGCTCGCAACTCCAGAGCATTGTCAATTATCTCAACCGGATCTTCCAACAGCTGAAGCATGAGGGAGAGAAGGGGAGGCAGAGAGTTAAAGCAACATATAAAAGTACTAAAACAAATGAGATATCTGGATTTATGATAAATACAGATTCTTTACATCCAGAATGAATTCCACAAGAGTGTCTGCAGAGAGCAGTCCATCAAATTCAATCACACGGTCCTCCTTAAAGACATAGACGCTGCCCTCCTCATGCAAACCTTACAGTGAAACACATACTATAGTCACTCATCATGGCAGTGTAAAGTACATTGTACAGCCTTTATAGCCTACTGTATCATTATCCATTTAAGCAAATCTCCTGCAGGGATTGATGCTGCGTTAAACTATAAACTGTGATATTTAATGAGGATAATGATAATAATCATGTCTGTATCTCAATAAAAGATTTATATGAAACAAGAGAGTGCAAGTTCACGGTGTCATATGGGTCACAGTGATTTTGCCAAGTAAAACATGTTCCTGACCTGGATCAACATAGTTTGTTGGTCCTGGAATCCCTACCCATAACTTATCCCTTAACTCAGAGGGAAATGATAGGTGAATAACTCTGATGTAGAAGCACCTAACCCTGGTTGTAAGCCGAAACTTGACATAAACAGTAAACCCTCAAATCTGATTGTTGATTGGAATGTTGTTTCAGGATCAACAAAGATGTTTTTCCAGGAACATGTTGCACTTGGTGAAATCACATTCACCATGAGATATGAGAGTCATGAAAGTTGTCATCAAAGTGCTACTTTAAGTGATACACCATTGCCATGGTCACTGATACACATATATAGAGTATATATATATATATAGAGAGAGAGAGAGAGAGAGAGAGAGAGAGAGAGAGAGAGAGAGAGAGAGAGAGAGAGAGAGAATATATTGTTTTGCCTCACCTAGTTTCTTGGCAACCTTAGCATCTTTTTGGGAGTCAACCATTCCAAAGCCAATATCCTTTTCCTCCAAGACTTGAGCAGCTAACTGTGGAAAAACAAATGATTTGTACTATAACAGTATGTTTTTATTTGTCTTATTTATTAGTTCAGGCTCCAAGGAAAATTCAAATTAAAGTATCTAGCATCATGCTATTCGGTCAAAGTTAGACCGAACAAGAGGTTTTGTAGAGTGCATACAGTTTGCCCTCCAATGTGAGACACAGACTCTCACCCAATAATATGGGGAACAAATGCTGGAGGAATTGTTGGAAGGCATGAGTTAAGCAGCTGTTTATACTCAAGCAAGCATTGTAATTTAGAGGATTATATGAACATGCTTCAGATTTTTGTTAAAAAAAAACTTGTGTAATATTGATGTGAATATCAGAAGTACAAAGAGTATCATGCACTGACATAATAGTCTAGATAGTGAACCTGTGAGCCATACATTTAGAGTAAAGGAGAGCACACTTATGTAATCATTTTAGAAGTGATCTGGTTCCATAAATACCCTGGTGTTCTGCTTTCATTATGATGCAAGTCATTTGAATGGCTGAATTTTAAAAGCCAGTTTCCTAAGCCCACATTCAGAAGGCTATCAGGAATACTGAAAATGAAGTGCTTGATTAACACACTGACTAAAGATGTCTACTTTTTTAAATCCAGATAAATACATAAGTGAAAAAAAGAGAGCCGTGCGAAGATAGATATGTCAGTCGGCTGCAGTCTGTGGGCCTCTAAACTGATATTACTACATAGAGCATGCAAAACATGTATTTTAATTTATGATGACCACCCATATTCATTTTACACAGAAATAAAAAATACTGCAAAAAATGAATAAATATAATGTACTTATTTTTAATGACCAGTGCACAGAGTTGTTGAAAGCCGTACTGTGTCTGTAAGTCAATCCCATGTTGCTTTGCTCCAATAAACACACTCTGATTTCCATTCAGTCTTACATCTACCTTATATCATGCATTCACACTTGACTTTTCCTCTCTTACCTCTAGCACTAGTTCAGTCATTTGTAACTGTTTCTGCAGCTCTTTTGCAGTTGGTGGAGGAGCGTGGTAGAACAGGCAGAGCATGTCGTATTTCTTAAGGGATTTGCGGTAGTTCTTGTCATCTATGTCCAAGACACGGTCTTTGCCATCATAACGTGGGAATTCGAGGCCTTTCTCAACACCAGCCAGGGTAGAGACACCCAGAGAGGCAAACAGCAGGATCCAGGTGGTCTGCATGGTCTATAGTGACTAAAACTTTTTCAAAAAAGAAACTATGGCACTTCATGCAGCTTCACTAGCTTTCAGAAAACTTTAGTCTAGAAGTGTGAGAAATATAAGTCAAGAGTTATTAACAGAAATAATAAGAGTGCCAACCGTCCAGGCCTTCTTCCACTGTCCTTTCTGAGGGTCTGTATACCCTTCTGATGAAAATTCAGCTTTCTTCAGCAAACCCTTGACTCTCTGCCTTCTCTCCTGACCTGAGACAAAGAGTGGCTGATGGATTGTGCTGGTAATAGGATTGGAGAGAGCAGCCAGGCAGGATACCTTACATAGCAGTGTTCCTCTAACCCTTTTTTAGGAGACCAGTTGTCTCAGAGCTAAAAATACCACAGCTGGACAGCATAGGGACAAGAGCACTGTGGAAGAGTGATTAGGCCGCAGCTAATGACATTTAGCTTCACTGCAACATAACACAGATGTAAACAAGATCAAATACACTCTTTTCAGTATGTTCATGTGTGAGAGATGGAAAACAGCTTGCAGTTAGTGACAAAGTCATCGTGCATTCGAGTGTTGTACTCTAACCGGACACTTGTCCACTGTTAAAAAAACAAACAAAAAAACTCACACTTACACACACACATGCGCGCGTGTTTTTTTATTTTTGGTTAGGTATGTCCCTCTACATTTGTGTGCAAGTTAAGCTGACATTGTGTGCTGTTGTGGAGATGTGACAGTGATTTGTGCTGTGAGCTCTAAAAAAAACAAACATTTGCACAGGGATAGACGGCCAAAAGTCTTAATTGGAATCCCTAATGGAGGCAGGAACCCTGGAGCATACAATCGGTTATTAGAATTATATAAGGCATTATACTAAATATTTTTTTCATATTTTTCCCATTACGTTTCAGTTTAATTCTCCATGAATGAATAAATAAATAAAGCAAGGAAGGAAGGGAAAAAGGAACGAAAGCACGAACGAACACTGACTTACTAAAAATGCATTAAGTGACAAATTATGTTCACAAGCTTCTAAATGTTCTTTAATCCCCAGTCCTCACACTTGTTACATCTGAATCACATTTTATAACTTGAACTCTTTTAAGTCTGTGTGACTTTAAAAATAATCTGTTGTCATAGAAATGACACCAAATTAGGATCAGCTGTCTCAAAGATTCCTGTCTAATTGCTTTGGACATTCCTAAAAAGTATATTTTTCTAATATTAACATATAGCCTACAGTCTTAAAACTAGTCTTAAAGCACAACATCAACAGATAAATCTTAAATCGAACTCAAATAGCTAACATGCTTTACAAATCTCTCACGATAGGAGATGCAACTAATCTCAATCCTGTATGGAATTTATTTCAGAGCTGTTTTATGTCCATATAGACGGGTCAGGGTTCATTGAAGTTACAGATAACAAAATGCTGGAAGTATGCCTTAGTCTGGGAAGACCAGTATGCATCTTTGTACTTGTGGTACTCTATGTAATGCTCCCTTCTTTTGGACTTTTGGCTTATTAGCATTGACAACAAATCATCACAAACAGTTAGCTGATGATGTTGCAGATATTTCCCTCAGTAAGCTAGCTGATTGTTTAAGCTATGCTGGAACTGGGTGACATTAAGCTGCTAGTTCTTGAAGAGTTTATTTATGACGCTTGTGAGTGACTCGTGCAGGTTCAGGGAGGCTCAGATTTCGCCAATCAGTCATCACAATGAAGCAGAAAGGAATCACTGGAGAGAGAACTTGGTTGTTCCAGGTTCTCTCTTCAATATTTGTCTCAATTGAAGTTGCTAATTGAAACCATTAGGTGGCATGTGTTTCACATGTTTCATTGAATACAATTGAATTTTCATGAGGTTTGGGGTGAGATGAGAAGGAAAGAAGATCCTTTTAATCAAAATTACACCCCAGGTCTAAATTTTCATGTTTACTACATTCATGAATACTTATTTCCTGTCACACCTGAATGATTCCTTTCGATTTATCACACAAGATTTGAAGTCTGTATGGTGAACAATATAGTCAACCAGAAATTACAGTAGGCCTATAACCTAGTTTTCTCAACAACAACAAAACAAAAAAAATTCCACTGTTTCTACACTTCACAAAGAAAATCACAATGTAAACATTTAGCTGGAAATTTTAAATGAAACACAGCTTTGGACATAGCAAACTGTGACACTGTAAATGAACCTTGAGTGTTTTCTGTGTTGTTAGCACTGACATTTAAAAATGGTGGTTCTAGCACCACTGTAAAAACCCTCTTTATATATATTCTGTTCAAAAGTTTGGGGTCAGAAAGATTTTTTATTTTTATTTAAAAGAAGTATCTTCTGCTCACCAAGGCTGCATTTATTTGATAAAAAAACAATAACAAAAACAGTAATATTGTGAAATATTATGACAATTTAAAATGACTGTTTTCTATTTTAATATATTTGAAACTGTAATTTATTCCTGTGATCAAAGCTGAATTTTCAGCATCATTACTCCAGTCTTCAGTGTCACATGATCCTTCAGAAATCATTCTAATATGATGATCTGATGCTCAAGAAACATTCATTATTATTATCAATGTTGAAAACAGTGTTTTTTCAAAATTCTTTGATGAATAGAAAGTTCAAAAGAACAGCATTTATTTAAAATAGAATATTTTCTAACATTATAAATGTCTTTTCTGTAACTTTTGATCAGTTTAACTCATCCTTGATGAATAAAAGTATTGATTTATTTTATTTATTTTCCCCAAAAATAAAATAAAAATTCTTACTGACCCCAAACTTTTGAGCGGTAGTGTTTAATGTTACAAAAGCTTTAGATTTCAGATAAATGCTGTTCTTTTGAACTTTCTATTCATCATAGCATCATGAAATAAAAATGTAAATAACTGTTTTCAACATTGATAATAATCATAAATGTTTCTTGAGCATCAAATCATCATATTAGAATGATTTCTGAAGGATCATGTGACACTGAAGACTGGAGTAATGATGCTGAAAATTCAGCTTTGATCACAGGAAGAAATTACACTGTATATTCACATAGAAAACAGCAGTTTTAAATTGGAATAATATTTCACAATATTACTGTTTTTGTTAGTATTTTTAATCAAATAAATGCAGCCTTGGTGAGCAGAAGATACTTCTTTTAAAAACATTAAAAATGTTACTTTTGAACAGTAGTATATATATATATATATATATAGAATAAAGCCTGTTTCTTGCAGATACACACTGCCTTATTTTCTTTCTTTCAAAACAAAGATAAGGTGATGTTGTTCCTTTGAGACTTACTCAAGGACAAGAAAGTATGAGAAATGGAGAGAGAGAAGGGGGGGGGGTGAAAGGTGATGGAAATGTTTGACTTTCCACTGGCACATAAAATGTTTAAAAAAGAAGAATAGAAATAAGCATATCGTCACCTTTCTCTCATTTAAAACAGACAACTTTTCAAAAGTTTTTCTCTTTGGTTTATTTGATTTACACACAAGGGGTCTGAAGTGAACCAAATAAAGTTGCATAATGGCATCATAGTAAGAACACTGTGACGTTAGAAAATATGACATTATTAGAATCAAAAGAACATTATAATATGTAACACAATAAAGTGACCTGAGGTTTGTGGAGTGTAACATGACTGGTCATGGACTGAACATTGTCAGTGCAGGCAGCAAGAGCAGATAATGATATATAAAGTTATTAATCTAACTTCACTTCTATGAATTCAGAGTGTGTTATCAGATATTTTCAGAGTAACAATTATGGGGGAAAAAAGGTTTCTCTGCAAGATGTAAGCATATGATTTATATTTTTGAGCTGTCATACTGTTGAGCTACTCTGTCATTTGTCCGGGCGTGCTTACATATTTGTACATAAGAAAAGGTGTGGCTATATGCTGTGGAAGATGTCATAGTAGCTTGAGGTTGAAAGCATTAGTCACAATAAATTAGCAACATTTACCTGGCTCTGATGAATCACGAGCAAAAATAGAAAGCGACAAGTCTAAACAAAAGAGGTGCATAGCCTATGTCATAAGAATTGTTTCTTTCTTTCTGATTTCTGTCTTTCTTTCTTTCTTCATTGTGAAGTGGGGGTGGGTGCAGACAGGGCCGGTTCTAGACATTTGGACACCCTAGGCAACTGCCTACTCCGCCTATAGCGCCGGCCCTGGGTGCAGTCAATCACCTGTAACCTTGGGTCCACTGGTATGCCTCAAACCATCAGATCCACCCAGAAGAGAAGTGCACAACTCGCATAATTCCAAACTAATGTTCCTACGCAAGTAACTCGCAGTTCAATGCTTGTAAATTATGCTTCAGCTGCTAGAGGGCCAATAGTTACGTATTTGTTTAAAAAAATTAATAAAAAAAAATCAGTATTGTAACAGAAAAGCAGCTTTGAGTTACATTATTCAGGTCCTGAAAGTTAGAATTTGTATGTGTGTTTGCCTGAGAACCTGATAAAATGATGCACTGATATAAATAGAGTTCCTGCTTGTGTTATCTCAGGCATTCTCCTCGGTTTTATACATTCAGTACTGGTCAATTCTGATCAACATATATTGTCTCACGCACTAAAATGCTCATTTCCAATACTGTCATTTGTACTTTACAATCATTTATTTATAAGCTATGTTGTTTATATATATATATATATATATATATATATATATATATATAGCTTCTTGTTAGATGATAATGCTTTCATTGTTTCCGAACTTGGACCCTTTGCAAATGAGTTAGATTTTACTTGGGTTTTATTATAAACTGACATAAACTTCTAAGAAGGTCAATGAAAGAAATGAAAAAGTACAAAGACTGCATGTATTTTTCCATGAAGTCTGTCCCCTCTGGCGTCATCATGCCTCACCCAGTTCCTGTCCTGTCAAACTCTTTACCCTCCACCCTTCTGACTTTTACCATTCTACATTCTCAGAAAGAAAAGGTGTCACTGGTGCGGCAGCGGCACCCTTTCAAAAGGTCCATCTTTGTACCAAAAGTTTACACATTAGTGCCTAAATGGTATATATTAGGCCATGCTAAACTTAATATTTACTTGCTTTAATTAACTTATAGCTAATATTTTGTTAATTATATCACGTTTCACTAATTAATAAAGAGAACCAGTGTAGGTGCATGCAGCTGTATTATGAATCACAATATAAGGAGGACGGATCTTAAAAAGTGTGGCTAATGATTAGAATCAAAAGGGCCATTTAATATGTAACACAATAAAGTGACCCGAGGGGTGTGGGGTAATGTAACGTTCCAAAGTACTGGAGCAGAAAAAACAGGAGCATGAGATGAAGGAGAATTTAAGCAAATAACTTGTCATGGGCTTAACTTCAGCAGCTATGCAGGCAGCAAGATCAAATATAAAAATGTACAATGATCCATCTTTACTAATCTTGATCAGTAGTTCTGCATCTTGTGCTAAACCAGTTTGGTCCTATGATGACTGAGCATCATTGTGGCTCCTCTGAGGTCTGTTACCACAGGCCTGAACACACTCCTAAAGCCTCTTGATTAACCCAGCATCAATAAATATTTCCCTTTTCCATTCAGATGCCTTTTTGTGGAATGATTTCATTAGTGGAAGAATCTCCTGCACAGCGGAACCACCTAACTGGCCATCTATATAGAATTTTGGGAATGTGTGGCATCCGTGTTTGTTTTGCTGTGGGTTGTGGTGGAGAAGAACAGATTCATCATATGAGATGCTGAACAATGCTGTTTTTCGTGTGTCTCTGCCCTGGTGTGTGATTGCTTGTGACAGGTTTACATTACTACATTACCTAAGCCTTAACAGGGATGTTGTTTTCGAGGAATTCAAATGTTAGGCTATATGCTTCAGTTAACTAGTTTATTATACCACCACAAGAATGAAGAATACCTCTCAAGTCAATGTTGAGGTTAATTGTCATTTTTATACATTGCAGAGCAATATAAAAACAAAAAATAAAATTGTTTCTTCAAGAAAACATTTAACAAACATCCAAACCACATCATAAAACAGTTAAAAAAAAAAAAAGATGGTATTTTCATAATATGACAGTATTTACAATATACAGTACACAACACATGGTATTCATCACCATAACATCATCATAACTAGTTGGGAGAAACACATTATATTACTGTATAATTGCTGTACTAATTCAATTCAATATATGAATGGACAGCCTCTAATCTTCTGTTTAAAAAAATGCTTTTTATCACAATACTTTTTAAATAACCTTTAAGTTTTTTTAATATAATTTTGTTTTTATATTTTATATTTTGTTTAAAATAATATTACTTTTTAATTATTAAAAGTTGTGTTTTTAGCCTTTTTTTCTTTTAACTAAGTTGCCAAACATTATAAAAGGTTTAGAGTATAAAGGTGCCTGAGCTTAACACACAGTAGGAAATGATAACCTTGAGTTTTAAATAAATGAAACGGAATTGTGGATGATACAAATATAAAATGCTTGAAAATGTACTGAAAAAAAAAGGAGAGTGAGGCATGTGCCATTATGTAAGAGTCATTTCATAATCAAATTCATGAGTCATTTGCATTTTATGGTGAATCATGCTGCAGTCTAGTGGTTGTCAGATTTTTGATTTGCAAATAAAAATAATACCACATTAATATTATGTGCCCCAACGCCATTTGAAGCAAAATCTGTAAATTAAGGTTGTTGTTTTTTTTTTGTTTTTTTTTTTATCATTGTAATTTATAAAGTAGGCTAAATTGCCTAATAACTAAAATATTTAAAATTGAAGTTGGAGGTAATTGCAGAATTTTCTTTAAAAAAAAAAGAAAACTGTGCATTTCCTCCCAATTTCATTTATTTAGAATAGATGATTTGTAAAAGAACAAAAGACAATGATTTGTAAAAGAACATGTTATGTTAGTTTTTGAATTGCACAGTTACTAACAATCAGCCTGTGTTGCACCTTATTTGCATGTAAGGTGCATTCTCATCAACTGGAGTGACGTATTCTGCAATGAGTGCACTTCCCACAGTTATGACCTTTAGTCCTGAATATAATGGTCAAGTGGTCAGTTTAAATGCGCGTGCCTAATAGATGTAGAAATAGATTTGTTGTTCTTCACTGTTGCTCTCCGGCTGCATCAATGAACAAAGAGCAGCCCACGGTATTGTTTTGCCAGTACTTTTCCACTGCCAGTAGTAGCAGCACCAACCTCAGGAGGAAATACAGAGCGAGAATAAAGGGCACAGTAACATTAACTAAACAGATGAGCAAATAAATAGGTGTTTTCACAGAACTGCTCTGTATCTGATGAGATGCTGTTGAGCACTGAATAGGTAAAATAATGCCTATTGAATTGATGCTTTCAGACTTCCCGTTGCATGTTACACTGCCTAGTTCTCCATTTGCTTTCATCAAGCATAAAGTCTCAATAAGTCAGCCATAATACTAAGTTTCTAAGGACCCTTTTTAAAATATTGCTCATTGATAAATAGTAAGTCCAAACCTTAACCTCCTTATCAATGCTGAACTCAAGGTTATCCCTTTGATTAGACATGAATGCTCTCATGCAGGTCAAATGGAAAGCCACAGAATCTACCAAATTATGGCCAAGTATTTTGGACACAGTCAAAACATAATCTCTCACTCATGGATTCTTGGAACAATGTCCTCTTTTTTTTTCTTTTTTTTTTTTTCTCAGAAAGCAACATCAAATCCAGTAGTGACACACCCTAATAACGGCCTGCAGGGCTTTACCAAACATAGGTGTGAGGTGGAAGTTAGGGCAAAACAATTATTCACCTACGCATTTTCAACCTCAAGTCACTCAGTCACCTCCATTCCTAACATAACTCTAAATGGAAAACTACTGTGCAGATACAAACGAGAGAGAGAGAGAGAGAGAGAGAGAGAGAGAGAGAGAGAGAGAGAGAGAGAGAGAGAATGGAAACAAGGACAAGCGAAGATGCAGTGAGTGTTTAAGGGAAAGTGTAGCATTTCTGCGGCACTGCAAAACACTTTATCGTTTACAATGCACTTGTTAATTAAAAGCAATGCCTAATCTAAAATCTTTTATACTCTTTCAAATGCATGTATTACATGTAATTGAAGCAGACTGCTAGTGTCTATATACAGCAGTTCTGCAAATGTCAAATAGCCTACTGCGTGACTTTACATCTAACGTGTAAAAACATTTGTCACGAGCTATGTTTCCACCCAAAGTTGCAAATTTAACTTATGCACAAAACTGGAATATTGCATAAAACATTTGCGAATAAAGCAAACATTTACATCCAATGGGTCAGGGAACAACGAATCAAAACGCCTCTGATTGGACATTGCATTCCTAAACTCAACAGAAACGTGTGTGATTGGTTATAATGCTCAACATTGCAAACTATGCATAAGAGAAAATGACTTTAAATATTAGGCCTATGTATCACGAACAAATCTACTGTAAATGTAATTCCACAGCCCTTCATATTGGTAATGCTTCATATTACGGGTTGGCTACTTTCTTTGAACCCCAGGTAAGTCCCCCAATTTTGTACTCTCTTGAGCAGGTATTTATTTTGAATAAGTAATTATTTCACAAACGCTAAAAAAGTATGTTCTATATATGAATGTGTAGTAGGCTATGAATGTAATCTGGATGTACTACATTTGCATTGTTGTCATTATCATGTTATCTTTCTAACGCCAGAGTCGCTTCACTGCCATTTACCAATCCTCTCCCGTGGCCTCATGGGATAGTAAAGTGTCCATCGTATGCACACTTCAGAATCTCGCTGAAGAAGTAGGTCATCCGGGTACTTTTTTCCTTCTCTTTTATGAGTAGCCTACTGTGATTTACAATATTTACAATACATATTTACAATATTTATATTTGTATACATATTTACAAATGTGAGAGCCCATAATTACAATGGTGATATGGAACTATTAAATTGGTCAAGTTGTGAAATCAGCAAAGCTGCAGTATATTCACAATTAAATGTTTTAGTTCTACTCTGCAAGCTTTCCATAAGAATTCAAATGTTTACATTTTAATGACATTTATTTAGCAACTAAAATATGTAATAATGTAGTCATTTGCACATTTACTGTAAATATCAAAGATAAAAGTAAATCATAAGTAGTTTCATTTTGAATTAAAAAAATCGTGACATATATGACGTGATTAGCAAAACACTTTTATTTAAACACACACATAACACTTTACACAAGGTCTTGGGATCCCAGACAAATGAAAGTTTGGTCTGCTCATGTAATCCAGCCTTTGACACTGACACATTTAATCTAAAAAATATAAAATAAATGACATTTACAACAAACCCGTATTATTACATTATTAGACAGTATTAAAAGTGTCTGCTTTGTCTGGTGTACAGGGATAGCTACTGGCACAAGTCATCTTTGGAAAAGAATAGCCAAGGCCACATTAATGCACGGGCTTACCTGGGCTGAAGCCCAGGGGCCTCCCAAGTTCAGGGGCCTTCCATGTTCAGGTTCATGATGAGCTGAAAATGTCATATTATTTTGTAACTTGTCAGGTTTTCTGTCAATCACTCTAATCGCACGTTACATGTCTGCTGAATGAGTGACCCACGTGGCTCCATAAGCCCCGTTCACACAGCCAGCGATTCTCTACGAGTCTCTACACTGTGTTAAATCGCTTGTGGGCGTTGGTAGTACTGTCGCTCTAATGTTATTGGCAGACTGCTCGTCTGGCCCTATTTTTTTTTACAGTCTGGTCTGGCCACATCTATACAAAACACCATCACAAGTGAATCGTGATACAACTATATTATTTTAATTTGACTAGGAATTAGGCTCAAGAAACAGCTATGCTGTTGGGGAGTGTTTTTATATTACCACACACTACACAGCAGTGGATTAAATAATTTACTAGATTAACGATCGATCAATCTACAAATTAAACTCACTCATACTGTCATAAATTACTAAAACGTCATCCGAATTTGACAAATAATCAATTTTCTTGTCCCTAATAGTCAACATAATGCAGGGGAAACTGTAAAATGAACTGCAGCAGTGCTTAACTTGCATCATAAAACTACAACACTCGAACTATACAAGTATGAATTAAACTCACTGAGACTGTCGACAGTTTCTTTTCCATGCATCATTTTATTATATCCATGTCTGTGGTTAGGTACAGTCAAATCATGTAAAACAGTGAAATCGCCCTCGAACTCTTCTGTCTTGCCTGCACTGCACTCGAGACGGTGACGGGAGCTGAGCTCCACTGGAAGGCTTCTTTCCTATTGGTTGTCGCTCGCGAAAATCGCTTCTCGTTTGCATAAAATTGAAATTTCTCAACTGTGATGTAGATTACCTAGATATTACACTTTTTTTTTTTAAACGAGACTCTATAAATCGAGGGGATGGGGCCTACAAAACCTCTCAGCCCCGGGGCCTAACATTAGGTTAAGGCGGCTCTGAGAATAACTATAGACATTATACTGAGTATCACATTCACAAGCATAATTCATCATGGCCTGTTAAGATAATCATTCAAATATATTTAAAGTACATTAACGTTTTCAAGCATGCATGCAATTTTGGATTCATTTGAATTCAAGTCTACCCAGATTAGAAGTGCTTCTGCAAACTAGGAAAGTTGACTGCAGCCTTCACCACAGGAGTTTATAATTAATATTATAATGCTACCATACATTTCGGCAAACTTATAAAACAATACGCTTTAAAGAATTCAAGGTAAAACAGAAACATAACAAAATAGGCTAACAGTTACTTAAACGCAATAACGTTAGCTCGTTTAGCGTATCCTAACGACACCTCTGGCAAATCATTGGCTGTAATCATATCAAACATAGCTCACACGACACGAAATAACACAATATACATATAAACTATTGTGCAATAATAACAGAATATAAGCTCAACTTCGTTTAAATGGTGCTTAAACCATAGACAGTATAAACGGCTTAAACACAAAACAGGAAACTTGGGAATATTCATGTAGCTCAGTGGTAGAGCGCATGCTTTGCATGTATGAGGTCCTGGGTTCAATCCCCAGTATCTCCAAGCAATGTGGAACTTTACATTACTTTCTTTGCTTGTTTCTTAAACCTCTGAACCGCATATGTATGCATTCCAGTGTTGACCTTTATCACCTATGAACGTGCTTATCACCATGAGGGGATGTAGCTCAGTGGTAGAGCGCATGCTTTGCATGTATGAGGTCCTGGGTTCAATCCCCAGCATCTCCAAGCAATGTGGAACTTTACATTACTTTCTTTGCTTGTTTCTTAAACCTCGGAACCGCATATGTATGCATTCCAGTGTTGACCTTTATCACCTATACAATTTGATTTGAAGGCACAGGTAGGTACATAACAGAACGTGCTCATCACCATGAGGGGATGTAGCTCAGTGGTAGAGTGCATGCTTCGCATGTATGAGGTCCTGGGTTCAATCCCCAGCATCTCCAAGCAATGAGGATCTTTCCATTACTTTCTTTGCTTGGTTCTTAAACCTCGGAACCGCATATGTATGCATTAAGCTCCGCCCAGTGTCACCTAAAATCTCAGTCCTTAATCTCTCTTGAGCAGGTACTTATTTCACAACCGCTAAAAAAGTATGTTCTATATGAATGTGTAGTATGAATGTAATCTGGACAACATCTGTACAACATTTGCATCTACCAGCGTCAGTTGCGTCCATAGACAGTATATCAACGGTTGCGTCGCTTCTGCCATTTACAAATCCTCTCCCGTGGCCTCATGGGATAGTAAAGTGTCCATCGTATGCATACTTCAGAATCTCGCTGAAGAAGTAGGTCATCCGGGTACATTTTTCCTTCTCTTTTATGAGTCTTGTGATTTCTGAAATACCTCTTTAGTTTTGTCACATATAGGCCTACTGTTTTTCACCTTACTCAGCCCCCCTGATAATTTCAGAACAATCGCGCAAAGTCACATGACTTTTTTGATGTGTATTGAGGAATTTATTCAGTAAATGTGTTTCCATCGTAGTTTATGTGCATGGCTTCTTGACTGAATTGAGCGAGTTTATGAATTTATGCTTATGGCGTTTTCATCCAGTGTTTTTTTTTTTGCGATATGCCAAAATGCCAAATGTGCATAAAAATAGGTGTATGGAAACATAGCTAGTGTGATGCACCGTGTGCATAAGCCTTAAAGGAACCGTATGTAAGAATGTGGCCAGAACTGGTACTGTAATCACTTTTAAAATTACTGTAGAGCGGTGTATCCCCTCCCCCTCCCCCTGACTCGAGGTTGCCAGATAGGCTGCAGGATCCAGCAGGAACGTTTGTAGCTGCAGCTGTGGTAACTAGAGCAGAGCTGGCAACCCGGATGCCGAAACACTACTGACTTCGAGACTGGTAGAGTAGTGGAGGGTGGAGCATCAGGCCAAAACACAGCATGACATCAACATCAGTTGAGGGCTGCAACTTCACTTTTTAAATGACAATATCCTGGCCGGACTACTGTTGTCAGTGATATAAGTATTTGAAATGAACATGATTTCTTAATGTCTAGTGACATATCAGGGCTATTTTATGATTAATTGAAATACATTTCTTACATACGGTTCCTTTAAATACCAGAGAACACAAAAGTGCAATGGATGATTCTCATTGCATATGTTTAATGTGAGTATTGTCTTCATATTGTAGATGGATATTTATGCAGATTATTAATTTAAGGATAAACAACAGGACTAAATAACTTTATGCATTATGTTGATGGCAAATTAATGAATGTCATAAAACACAGGATAATCATCTCTACAAGCCATTATGGAGCCACTGATAAACAACTGTAAAACTGTCATTTTGAAACGCAGTGCTGTTTGGAATATTAAAGTCAGTTGTTTGGAATATGACAGATGAATTAAAGAATAAAAACATGCAAGTAAATGATACAATATATTACAAGATTTAAAGTCAAATAACCAAGCTCACGCAGTTTGTCGTTCTCAAATGAATTATCTTTTTATTCATCCACAACTTTTGATAATAAAAGTAGCAAATGTACAAATCATTTGTGTATGTCTGAATAGATCAGAGATTAAAGCAATAAACTCCATATGCATCTTTTAAGCTTATGAAACGTTTCACAATGAATCGATGAAGCCCGTTTTATGCAACATAAGGAACGTTAAGAGATGTACACACTCTAAACTAAAGCACAAAAGAAATATCTGGAATCTATACACCATTCAATACAAATGTAAAACAAGATCCATTAAAATCAAATAAATCACAAAACCCTTTTGTTGTCATAAAAAGCCATGTTAAAAAAGTACCTTAGAGGATGAAGTTAAATGAAGTAACAGTCTATTAAAATTCACATTATCAAACACAAACAACATTTAAAAAAGAGAAAGAAAAGAAGATAGAACCTCATCATCATTTTACTATTAAATATATGGATAAATATTCAAAAGCTTTGGGTGTTGGTTTGAAAATCTGGTGTATCCAAAACCAACAATCACTTCAACCCTCCCCCCCCTAAGCAAGTATAGTAGTTAATTGGTATGGTATTTCCAGAGATCATATCAGTTTTGGATCAATCAATTAAGCCTCAGATAATCACAACAGCTCCAAAATTCTGTAATTTTAAATTTGAGTTAATCTGTTACAGTTTAAGCAATAATATAACTATACCGCTTCACTCTGAGATTGAGGTCAACCACAAAATTGACATAGTGATTCAGTTAGTGTAAATGCTATGACCCAGAATAAGATGAACGGATACCTGCAAAGAAATGGTAATCACTTCAGTAAGATTGACAAGGACCATAAGAGTCCAAAACCAAATCAGTAATTTGGGGAAAAGAAGCATAAAAGAACAAGGTCTCTATTAAACATTCTTTTTATTTATGTACCTCTTTTCCAATACAAAGATAGTAGCTGTATAAAAATGCATTTAAAAATATACATTTTAAATTTGGGTATGATAGGGATTTTTGAAGGCCGATAAAAAAGTAGGAGACACAAAATAAATGCACCTCTTCCTAATATCTCTTTTGGCATAACTCCTCTGAATGAAGTCAAAATAATTTTGTTGCACCTTTGGGGTACATTTTCATTAAAATGATGGACTTGAATGTCAAAGTATAAATACAACATTGTGAGCTTGCACTTAAAAAAAAAAAAAAAAAAAAAAAAGTTTACAAAATCCCTCACACCCATTTCATTTTCACTAAGGCCATCCACCAGTTCCCATTTGTCTGACCAAATAGAGCATTCAACAGCAGATCAACAAGTAATGCATGTTACTGCAGCCATACTCAAATTCTTCTTCTAGAAGAACAAGATATTATTTTTGCGCAGCAATCAAAATTGGACATCCCAGTCAAAATAACCTGTTCTGGGATATCATAATATCAGATTACAACATAAATGACAGTGTTCTCTGAGTCTTTCCTGTGGTGGTACTGAGGGTCATTCAGTAACATCCACATAACCAGACTGTGCATTTTATAGCTGATTTGTTTTGGAGCGATAACATCTTGGGAGTCTTTTGCACATTAACTATGTCATATTCCCAAAATGAAGATAAAGCAGGGTTTTTACATGCTTATGCTCTGCACAAAAGGCATTTTGGTGTTTTTTAAAGTAGCTCTAAATACAAAGAAATTGAAGTACTCAGAAAAATTCACCAAATTACATACGGAGTTACAGTTACAATTTACATCAATGGACCTAAATAGTCTTACTTGAATTTGGGAATGTACAGCAAGGTACCAGGTTTAATCAGACGGCACAACACCTTAGTGATATGGCATCTTTTTATACAAAAGATTTTTAAATAAAATCTTTGAATTTTGTGATAAATTTCCCACTTTTTTTCACTTAAAATTAATAATTTTCACAATTTCCATTTCACATAAAACTTTGGAAATACGATTCCGGTTACACAAGTGACAAAATTAAGGCAAAATTCACCAAGGAGAAAAACAGTAAATCCTACAGTTGCTTAACTTGACCAATCATAAACTATACAAAAGCTACTGTTTCAATAATGCATTTGGTCATCAACACACCACAAGGAAGAGTTTAAATATTTTCAAGGAGGTGTGACACACAGCCAAGGAGAAACAATAAATAACTTCTATCAGAATTATTCAAAATGTTTACAGTCCCTAAAAGGAAGTTGTAAAAAAAAAAAAAAGAAATGACACTGTAAATATTACAGACCCTAAATGGCTTATAAAAAACAAATATATCATATAAATGTGCTGTCTTTCACACAGGTCTTAAGATAAGATCAGCACATTACAAGGAGAAGTACACAAACATGAAAACACCCAGTGAACAAACCAATACAAGGCCTAAGTTAAGTAACAGCTTGATCTTAGGGGGTTCATAAAGCATTTCACGAACAGCTCCTTCATCTTCTTCAATGACTTTGGGTTTGACAACAGACATTTTCTCCTTTTGACAAATCCAGTCAAATACTTGAGGGCAACTCTCTTCATCACGCTTGCCTTCATCCTTCCGTTTCACAAGCTTTGCATGACCATTGCCGTACAGCTCCATTGGCGTGGATGCCTCTGTGCTGGGAGTCTCGGGATCTTGGTCACAAGGCGAGGGCATAAGTAGTTTCATGTCAGCCACATCAAGACATCTCTCCTTCTGGACATCCTCAGGCACATCCTTCTTGAGAACACCATTGCCATTAGTGAGTTTGTACATCTCTTCTCGTTCAGTCACAGGAAGCCGTTTAAGTTCTCTCAAGCCCCAGATTGTGGTACGCTTGATCTTCTCCAATTCAGGCGGTGACGTGCACAGACTGACACCCACAGCCACCAGCCCGGAAATCCAAAACAGCCCGGCAGCAATGTACATGTAGTGGACATCAGTAATGAAAGCTGGACGCTCATCAGGCTGGTCACATCTTGGCTCACGATATACAAAGCCAAGGAAGAGGCGGGTGGTGCCTAGCACAAACCCAGTCATACCGCCCCAAAATGCGCCGGTCTCATTGCAACGTTTCCAGAAGACTCCGAGTAAAAAGAGGGCAGCAATGGGAGGTGTGAGGTATCCTGCAATTTCCTGGATGTACAAGTACATCTGGCCACCTTGCATCTCAATAATGACAGGCACCCAAGCAATGCTGATAGCCACCATGAAGATCACAAACAACCTGCCGACCACCACCAGCTCACGGGAGGATGCACGTATACGCAGCATTTGATAAATGTCCAATGTGAAGATGGTGCTAGCGCTGTTAAAAATTGAGTCCAGGTCGCTCATGAGGGCAGCGATCATCACTGCCATCATCAACCCTCGGAGACCCACCGGCATCACGTTCATGACCAACCGAGGGTAGGCGATGTTGGAACAGCCAGCCTGACTGCCACAAACAGCCATGCAGTGCTCTGGTCCGATGCACGCCAGCTCATCTGGGAACAATATTCGTGAGATCATTCCTGGAATAACGATGATAAACATGGGAAGGACCTTAAGAATTCCTGCCATAAGTGTGGAGCCTTTAGCATGGACAATATTCTTGGCAGCTAATACTCTCTGGACGATGACTTGATCTGCACACCAGTACCAAATGGATGAGGGTGTCTGACCCAACAGGAAGCCCGGCCAAGGGATGTCCTCATCAAGTGGTCCTCGTAGGAGCTTAAGAGAATCTGGCTTGGGATGGATTCGGCAGGAGTTTGTGTACTGGAAGCTAAAGTTGCTGTTAGCCAGGATGGCTGTGACGTTGGGGACTGCTTCCATGTATTTTTCCCGCACCCCTTCCAAACCGCCTACCTTGACCAGACTGATGATGGTAAGGGTCAATGCACCGCCAATCATGAGCACAGCCTGTAGAGTGTCCGTGTAGATTACAGCAACCAGTCCACCAGTCACTGTCAGGAAGGCAGTCATAGTGATAAGCAAGATGATTGACAGGTATAGATTCCAGCCAAGAGACTCCTGAATGAAAAGAGCTCCTGCGTACAAGTCCACTGAGAGTTTAGTAAAGACATACAGCAGAAGTGAGAGGGCAGCAAAGTAAATCTTTAGCCGCTTGCCTCCGTAGCGCTTGGAGAGGTACTCTGGCATGGTGTAAACTCCACAGTGGATGTAGACTGGGATGAACACCCAGCCGAGCAGCTGCAGAAGAAGGAGGGCATTGAACTCCCAGGCGCCCACTGCAAAACCACTTGCTGCTCCAGAACCAGCGAGACCAATGAAATGCTCGCTGCCGATGTTGCTGACAAAGAGTGAGGCACCTATCACCACCCAATTCATATTTCGACCTGCCAGGAAGTAGCCACTGACAGTGCTATGGTTGGACTTCCACATGGCGAGCAGACCAATTACAAGCAAAAGTACAAAATAAAGTGCAACAACTGCAATATCCGCCGCCTCCATCATGGGTCCTGTTTGTATCATGTTTAAGTTACTATCACAGTTCAAAATGCAATTGTCCAAAAAAAAATAGGTCTATTTGAGTAAAGATGCAAGCAAATGCACATAAAATCTCTTATTCATTTGGTTTGCTGTCTTTCTAGAAGGAAACGGAAGCATCCGCCATCTGTCAGATGAATTTCTATTTGGTTTGTGTTTGGTTTAGATTTGATTGGTAATCCAACGGTGCTCTCATGAAGCACAAGAGTTATTTTGGGGAGGATGTCTCTGGCTTCTGGTCTAGAAATGGCAAGAGTTTACATTCCTGCAAGACAGCAAACACAGAAAGAAAGAGAGAGACATGGCATGCATTAGATCAAGTGTGTAGAATAGATCATTAATTCATTATTACTATGCACTGATTTTAATTACCACAAAACGGGAAAATAACATTTGGATAAAGATTTTTTGATAACATTGTAACAGTTGTTATTTTGCTGAACAAATATACATAGACAATATACATACATTTATGCCCAGTTTCACGGACAAGGCATAAGCCTAGTCTCAGACTAAAATTTATGTTTGAACTGTCTTAGTGCCATTGTTTTGCCTCAAGATGCACACAGTAAGGCAGTAATCTTTTTTTAAGGCACGTTTATAAAAGCTATTTAAATGTCCTAATTTAACTAGGCCTACTTTTTGCTTAATCTAAGCCCTCTCTGTGAAACCAGGCCATTATTAATTTAGCGGTATTGGACAATATTGATATTTAATTGCACATGCTCATTTCACTATTTTTACATTTACAGTAGATTAACTTTGCCTCACTTAATATTTTAAAAAACGAATAACACTGTTAAAATGCAATCTTCAGTGAATTTCAAAAGTTATATTTTTCATACAGTACATTATAATGTGGAGTTGCATTTAAAATTATTGCAATCAGTTCATAGTGTTTTTCTTATTTAAACAAAATAGTATCGAATTTTGGTATTAGCTAATTTATCAGTTGTCAGCCATAACATGGAAATAATTATCAGCATATCACAGTCAGGATTTTAATATTAGTGTATCCCTAAAAGAAATTAGTAACAGCAATACAATTTTTTAAAAAAAGACACCTTTTAATAAAGTCTCTATTTTAAAATAGGGTGATCAACAATGATAACAAAATTATAAAACAAGCAAACCATCATCATAATAATCTATTTCTCCTTTCAAGCTTCATGAAAACAATTATTTTCCCCAATTTTATTTAGACCTCACTTTCAACATTTCAACAATTTTTTAGACTGGAAGTTGTTACATCTCTGTCTCCCAGTCATCATCGCCCGACTTTAATGGTTGCATAACTTAGACATACGCAAATGTGCCGCATCACTTCCCAATTCACTTCTCTGCCACCTGAAAACTATACCAGCTTGGACTTCAGGCACTAATTCCTTAGTATTAAACCATAGGGCCGATTATTGCATAACACTACACTACACTACACCAGTTGGTTCTAACAGCCAGCTTAACATCCCTTCTAACAGCAAGCTTATGGTCAGACTGCAACAGCTCAGACAACTATCCAAACAGTTTGGTTGTATTAATGTTGAGGTTTAAAGTGGAAATTAGAAAGAAAGATTTAAAAGTAATCAATGGTAATGCACACTACCTAATGCTTATCCCAATAAGCAAAAAATTAAGGAATGTCAATAAGAGTGACTATTGCCACCTGTTGGTATTTCAAAGAAATGTGACTGCAACTCATTCAGTATGCATGTCACATAGCAGAACAATGCAAACACTTACCCATATGCAACCCTTACCAAACAAAATTGCTCTGATTGTTGCCCCTCTCACTAGCGGTCTTCATTTTTCCCAATCTTGGTTAAAGCCACACAATAAAAAAAAAAATACAATAAAAAGTCCACCACTACTCCTTACTTTACTTTTCATAGCCCAGGTTTTTTATAAACCAGGTAAGTTATGCCCTACCCTGTCTAAAATTATACACATTAAGAAATTATTACCACAGTACCTTTCATCATGGCCTTATCTTTGTAACAAAGCACCCCCATGACACCATCACTGTATGACACGTCGACTTGTGATGATGTTATCAGTTTGCAGATGCAAATCAGTGCTATAAATTTAGCATAACTGACACCATATCACAAATGACAAAATACTGAGTCAATACTGTAAACAGATGCCCTCTGTGCAGGACAGTTAACCTTAATTATTTCATCATTTAGTGATCCTCACATAATTCCAAAATTCGTTTGACTCTCATTCTTAGGTGGAGACAGGTCTGGCGCCAGGACACACGTTTTCGGGGGGCATTTATATTTCTCAGGGGAGCCAGACACTGAAATGAAATCGTGGGGTCCAGTCCATGTTGGCACAGCCTCAGGTATGCCCCCCCTCTGCCACCAGGCCTGGGTAGAGCACAAAACAGATGGTAGGCAGAATGACAAGTCTCGGCAATGAAAGTGAATGGTGACCTTGACTGCCAGTCTGTTACATTGTGCCTAACATCTCTTTTGAGTTCCACATCAGAAAAAGAGTCTAAAATTTTTTTTTTGAATGAGACATCATTTTCATTTTTGGATGAACGATCCCATTAAATCTAACAACAACCAACCGGACTGGGATAATCTCTTTATGGATTCTCTGGTTGGCCAAGAAAAAAAAGAAAATACATGGCATGGAGAGGAGGGGTGGGCAAGGAGGAAAATTTCCACTACTAGACAATTCACCTCACACCACCTTCAGATGTGCTCTAGTAACCAATGGCAACGACTTACTGATAAAGATATAAAAAAAATATATAATAATAAATGACAGTAAACACAAAAGAGACCTACACCATTTATTCAAGGGTGGGTGACTAAATTTTAACATTTTAAAACAAAGACCTATAACTGCTTATTGACATGTCCTGTTTGGAAAAATGTGATTTTTAACATTTGCGTGGAAAGACGATGCGTGGAATTTTACGATGTTGCTTAAACACCAACTACAACTCAAACACACTGCGACTCCTGCGAAATTTCTGGAAAGCAGCGTTCGCCGGACAGGACGTAAAACGACACTACGGCAGAACGATATTTTTTATAGTAAACAAAAATAATGTTTTACTAACCCTCCAAACCTGTATGACGTTCTTCCGAAAAGCCCCAGTCACATTCATTTCCATAGAATCTAAATAATAACAGTGAATGGGGACCATCAGGGAGGCATGACAGCTTTCATGCCTCCTTGCTCAATTTTAAATGAACTATCGCTTTAATTCAAGACGTATGCTGCGTCATGTCGTTTGAAAAACAGTACCTTGGAAGATTTAATATTTATCGTGCAGATATTGACTACTAAATTACCGAATTCTTCGAATATTAAGCATTTATACGCCGCTACAAATACAGTCACTGTGCAAGACCTAACGTTATTCTGTTCGGATCATTGATTGAGTTCACTTCTCAATTCCTGTCTAATACAATGGTTTCACTTGAGATATAACTTACCATTTTTATGATAGGCTATAGTCTTGAAATAAAGAATTGATTAGCGCGTGTTCCTAGAATGAACGAACTGCTCCAAGCGAGGTGATCCTCTTCATCAGTGTCTGACAGCTTCAACGCAGAAGGGTGCAGGATATGTTCGCTCGCACAAAAGGTCTTTAAAAGTTTAGTAATGGTAGATTTCAGTCCTTTGGAATGAATTGTGCTGCAAACGCACCTTTTATAAACGTCCATCCACTCCTTTTTCTTCCGCTGTACACACCCTTTCACATTTTGTGTGTATGAGTCGTTAACGTGACGTGGCCAAGGCGGTCACTTGTAAGTCACGCCTACTATAAATCGCAAGAGCTATTGTTCCATGACTTTTCACCTCTTGTAGTCCCTTACTTAATACTGGAAACTGCCAGAAACCCCCCTTCTTTAGCCGCGATCAAACAGGATAAAGGGACTAAACGAGACACTGTCTTTGGAAGGGCTCATTCTAAGCCTCTTGGGTTTTGCAGTCAAAAGAACAATCTGGAAATGCACCATAACGATTCCTGAGCAGGGCTTACAATGCTTATTAAGAATGTTCTTTACAAAGTTTTTTTTTTTTTTTACCTTATTTTTTTATTGTATGTTTTCATTTCATCCAACACAGCAATCGATTTTACACCCTCTTATTAGCTAAAGTAAATTAATTAGCGAATTAGCTATAAGTAGGCTAAATAGAATAATAGTCTAACAGATCCACATAGTCCCTATCACCCCACAGGTGCACCTGAAGTGTCCACCTACAATTTGAAGCTGAATAAAACACATAAATAAACACAACTACACATTGATTATGTTCCATCTTTATCAATATCCTGTGAGTGATCTGGGTAGCCTAATTGAGTGACATGATGTCATATGCAGCTGAAATGCTCATGAGGAGCTGCACCGGCAAATCTTCACACAAAATAAACAGATGAAAAAGTGCAGTGAAATTAAATTGCAAACATAATGTTATGCTATTCGAAATCAGCTGAAATTATGTTGTCATTAATGAACAAGGGCAGTCCAAGCTTTCGTTAAGGCCATTGGCCTATATCAGGTTTGGTAAACCTACATTTTTTATTTTAACCACCAAATAAGTAGCCTTTATCTTAGCCTACATTTCAAATAGCTCAAGGCTTTAACTGCAGACGTTTCACACATGTTGTAGATTTATATAAGGTATTTTGTCCCAAAGAAAAAAATAGTTGTATAAATATTTAAAGCTGTTTCCAAAGCGGTTTATTTGTTAACTATCCCGTGATCTTTCCGAGTAATTTTCCACTGAAATGACTAACTACATTTCCCACAATGCATAAGCGCAGCTCTTGCGTATTTCCTCCCGGACTTGCACGCATGCTCAATGCTTTTGACCTACACAGTCGCAGGAGAAAATGGCAGCGCTTGGACTGGGGCTGCAGGTATGACATTCTAAAAACCTTGTTAGTTGTATGGAAAACTACGAGCTGTTTGGCTTCGTGTAGTTAAATCTATGTGATCTTTTGAAACTGTAAATATTTGACAGGCTTAAGCCAAGATGATTTGTCTGATAACTGAACGAGGCCTTGACAGGCAGTGTCTAATCTGCAACATACAACGTTACAGTGACTCAAACCCTGTGCTCTTGTGAGATCTTAATAATCAGTTATCAAGTTAATAATGTTCATTAGCGTCTCGCATCTTGAGTTGTAATACTTGAATGAATTCATTTAAGAGTTGTGCAAACCAGGACCTGACGAGTTTCTGCTCCTCACATGCTGAAGCACACAATGCTGAAAATGTGACTGGAAATACGTTTTAAAACCTATAACGTTAGAAGTTAAGTTATCATATGATGTAGTGTAGTAGGTTTTGAGACGCAATAGATGACAATACTGAAATGAAGAGCATATGTTTATATTTATAACCAGGTCGTGTCATTGAAAGTCTGTTATATTTGTCAAATCTGCATGCAAGTTATTCTGTTTCTCTACAGGTGCGTCAGTTCAGCACCTCTGTGATCCGACCAGTAGCAAAACTTATCAAGGTAAAAAATAAATAAAGTTATTTATTTCATACCAGGGCAAAATAACAAATGCATAATTTTTTTCCATACCTATAAAAGTTACCATGGTAACCACAGTTTCACTTAAAATAGCTAAACCATGTATTAGCTATCAGTGTCATAAAATAAAAGTACAAATATTCTAAAAGTGTCTTACACAGTATACGTGTTGTGTAGAAGTTTTCAGTACTGATATTGGTAGTAATTATGGTGTTTTGGTGAAATAGTGAAGTAATAGTATTACATTTGTTATTTAGCTGTTGATTTAACTCCATGGTTTAATGCTAACGCATTTACTGTGTATACCATAATATAGTGCCATAGTAGTTACAGGCTTTTTTTGATAACAATTCTTACTGTTGTGTGTTTCTTCAGCCTCCTATCCAGGTCTATGGGGTCGAGGGACGCTATGCTACTGCCCTGTTCTCTGCTGCCAGCAAGCAGAAGAACCTTGATAAGGTTGAACAGGAACTTGGACGTGTGGCTGTGAGTTTCCCTTTAAATTTCTCTCTTTGTTTCTGCTTGCTTTACACAGTGCTTCAGTAAGTTCTGGATTTGTCATTTTCCCTCTTCCTAGAGCCTGATTAAGGATCCTAAGCTGTCAGGTATTGTGATGAACCCCCATATCAAGCGCAGTATCAAACAGAAGACTTTCGTTGATTTCTTGATCAAGGCAAAGCTCTCCCCCATCACCATTAACTTCATCAGTGAGTTTTCTGATCAGCCATTTCATTGATTCACTGAAAAGTACTGTTATTGTAATCACATTGTAGAAGTCTGGAAGGGAGTGTCCTATATAGTAAAAATAAAAAGACGTGCACATTGAAATGAATATTTGTTGCATTTATAAAATGGAGAACAAAGTGTATTATATATTTGCATATTTTCCAATTATTTTGATTTACAGATGTCCTGGCAGAAAATGGCCGCTTGACCTTGACCCCTGATGTCATCACAGCCTTTGGCAAAATGATGAGTGCCCACAGAGGAGAGGTCACATGCTCAGTCACCACTGCTCAGGTAAGCCGTGCATAAATGTATGTTTTTTTTGCTTGCCTTGTACATATTACTTTTGATTTATTTTAACCTTAATATTACTTCTAAATTAAAATGTTTTGTTTTAAATGTTTTTCTGCTCTGCATAAAAAGTTTGATTCATTTTGAATAAAATCTTTATTTTAGTGTCTTTATTGTGTGTGTTTATGCTGAATGTCTGAACAGCCTCTGGATGAAGCTAATCTTGCAGAGCTGAAGGTGGCACTGAATGGTTTCCTTGCAAAGGGAGAAACTATTAAACTTGAGACCAAGGTAGGAGGGCTTGTTCCAGAGGGTGGGCTTCATTTAATTTTGAAGTGCTAATTTTAAAATTAAGATGACTAGGTTTTTAAGGAGGGTATTCGGGTCAGCATAATGTGTGTGGGTTTTTTTGTTCTAAAGTTTTAAAAAAAGAGTGTGAAACTTTGCCAAACATTTAATGTCTTGTTTTGTCTTGTCATCTGCTCGTATGTTTTTTTCGTCTGCTCATCCTTGTGAAAAAGAACACGTGCAATAAATTGCTTCTATCAAAGTGATTTCTTATATTTATTATAATACAGAGGTTTAATGTGTGTTTCTCTTCCTCCTTCCCTCAGTCTGATCCCTCTATTCTTGGGGGCATGATCGTGAGCATTGGTGATAAGTATGTGGACATGTCTACCAAGACAAAGATCCAGAAGCTCACCAAGCTGATCAGGGAGACCTAAGTCCTGTGGACTGTCCAGACCTACTCTAATAAGATTCAGGAGTTGAAGAAAGAGCAACCTCTCTGCTATTGTGTAGTTGAATGATCTTGTCCAGTTGTGTTCCAAATAAATATTATGTAACATTTAAGCTGTGTGTTTTTTTTTTTTTTCTTTTTTTTTTTTCCTGAGGGTTTTAGTAAAATACTTTTCGTTGAAGGTAAAATACTAAAGACTGAGTTTTCCTCAAATAAATGCTGTCTTTGGAAATTTTTAATCAGTCCTGTAAAAAAATGATCAGTTTACATAAAAATATTTAGCAGTAGACCATTTTCGTTCAGCATATCACAATGATTTCTGAAGGATTGTGACACTACAAATTGGAGTAATTACTTTAATAAAATAAACAAAATGAGATTAATTATTCTGCCTTGATCTGTTAAACAGAGCCAGTTAAAACTTGTGCAGTTTCAGCCTGATATGTGTTTTATAAAGCAGATTTTAAAATAATCATTGGCTTAAAGCCTATTCACTCAGAGCAATTTTAAGCTGGGTTTTCAAATATTTAATTCTTTCACTTATTACAAAGTTTACAGGTGTCTTTTTAAATGGATCTTTATCTAAAATATATCTTGTATCTTTAATATTCACTATTCTTTGAATTGTATGTTCATGAAGGTAAGAGTCCTGACTTAAATTGCTTTTACTGTTATACCCAGCATTATCTGATGGTCAAAATGTTGTGTTCATAATAAACATAAGAGGGCACTAGCAACCCACAATTTGTACATGGAATTTTGTCAGTACACAAATGGTACTCATTAGGGGTAAATATTGTTTTTGTTCTCAGTCTCCTTTGTCATGTGCTTCACTACAGCCACACGTGACAGAATACCGTTTTTTGAAACCTTTATGAACGCACAAAAAAGATATTTTAAAGAATGTTGGCAATCAAACAGTTGACAGTAGCCATTGAAAAATACTATGAAAATCAATGCCTCCCGTCAACTGTCTGGTTTCCAACATTCTTTGAAAAATATCTTCTTTTGTGTTTCTCAACAGTAATACAGGTTTGGAACAATATGAGGGTGAGTAAATGATGACAACGTTTTCATTTTTGGGTGAACTATCCCTTTGACTAAAAAACTATTTAAATTTTTTTTTTTTTATCTAGTGTTTTGCACGTTTGCACGTCTCATTAGCCTGATATAAAATCAATGGAAGTCTATGCAATGTACTAATATAGTGAATAAATAAGACTATATAGTTTGTAATGCCACCTTTACTGGGATTATGAGGAACGTAAGGCAGAACGATGGATGCTGGGATGCTCAGAAAAAGAAAACCTACACTATGATGATACATTTAACTAAACTATACTGAAATTTTTTTTGCCTTATAATATCAGGCTGGTTCAAACAAGGTAGGCTACAAGTTACAAAAGGTCATCATCTACAAAAGGTATCTGTCTGACAGTCTCTCTATTCATCCACCCATCCATCCATGTTTTCAGATGATGGTCATTGCTGGTCTACATCTCACATTAAAAGCTATTTATGGTGTAACGATGCCTAGGTAAACTAAGTGCTGTTATCACTAAATGCACTGATGGTCGGCCGCTGTAAAATGTGACAACTTGGTGCGAGAAATGTAAACAGACGACATCCTGGAAGATACCAAAGAATAGGGGTAACGCTGACAAATAATATAGCTGTCTAAAAATACCGTGTTTTTGAGCAACACTAAAACGGATACCAAGATCAATACTAGATCTAATAACTAATGTGTATTGATATGAACACAAAATAAACCAAGAGTGCAATAAAAGCTTAAAATAATGTATTACAAACACGCCTCTTGTCATCTCCACATGGTTTGTCCCCCTCCGCCCATCAGGAAGTGTACGCAAATGAACTGTTTGTTTGGTGGAAATCAGCTGAGCGATCCAATTCTAGTTTAGCTGATTGAAGCTTTGAATATTAGTGTACCGTACCTGTCCTCTCTTATGCTCGCTTTTTACTGTTTCCAAACTGTCGATTTATCGTTATTTGGCACGAGACCCTGTGATCTGTCGTCCATCCTATTTTGCTGCAGTGGGTGAGTCATTCAGTTCTTACAGTAGCATGACATGTCTTAATGGATGTAATAAAATATTAATGGAGAGTTTATTGTAAACCATCACTATTAGTACCTCTGTAATCATGACTTCAGTTCAAACAGAAGATAGCTTTCATATGTATAATGCTGGTTGTCCTAACAGTAGTTGAGACAAATAATAGTTAAAAATTATTCATTCATTCATTCATTCATTCAATCATTCATTTTATTATTTATTATTTGTATTAAAATGCATTGAACCATCCAGCATAATGGCACGTGTATCACTATGTAAAATGTGGATTGTGGATGGACAGTAATTAACGGTCAAACCATGAGGTTAATACTCTTTAGGATGAAAATGCACAGAATGGATATGATGTTCTGTGTGCCAGAAAGTCATTGGATGTAACAACAAGGACAGATTTGAGTTACATAACATGGTCTCTGTTTGTTGTGTTGCTGTGCCCCACTGCTGCTTGAATGAATCTGTTGCTCAAACATTGTGAAAGGGGTATATCAGAGATCCAGCTTCCATAACCGCTGAAATGAAGGTCTATGTATTTATCATATCACATACACACATATATCCATTTGCTGTACATTTCTCCGGCACCAGTGCACTGTTTTCTCTGGTATGCTGCTAAGAGAAGCACTATTAATGGCCAGATCAATAGACCAATATTATTATGTGCAACCTTGTAGACTAAATACATGGCCTAGGGAGAGCTGACTTTGTATGCTTTGTAGAGTGGCTGACAAATCAATCCTTTAGAAAATGGAGATTGTCCACAATATGTGGTGCAGAAACTGCAGTTACAAAAACTTACAGTACTATAATCTGGAAATGAAAATTATAGATGACATTTACACTACAATTAAAATGTCAGAATTTAGAACCACAACACGTTAACCTGATAGCTGTAAGCCAATGTTCTATTTTCTAAAAAGTCTTAATAAGATAACTGTCATGTCATATGTTTTAATCAGTTATATATGTAAACACCTTATGTACACTATGTGAACAGACCACCCTATAACCACTAAACATTCAAATCTGCTCATTTTCAATCAAAGGTAATTCTAGTTTATCCTAGTTTATTTATCACTAAAATAAACTACTATAAGGATCTCTTTACCTTATCATGACCTTAATTATCATGCTCTTGTCTTTTATTCTTTAGGACATTAGTCAGAATTCATTCATTGGGTTCAATGAGTTACTGACCAAAATGACTAAAATGGCAATATTGAGCATCTCCAGTATTTACAGGAGAAAACACAGCAAAATAATGTACATTATCTTCATTTACTTATTCAAAATATGCTGATTACATGTACACAGGAATATTCCAATAGTTGCGGAAAAATAAACCTCTTCATTTTCAGGAAAGCAGTGTAAAAGATGTAGAAACTAACCACTGTCATCATTTTAAAGGCTTTATGTTGCTTCCTTTGGGACTTTTTTTTTTTTAATGAGCTGCTGTTGTAATGTCTGTAAGCTGCTGATGACATTAAGAACATAAGCTAGGATAATTGTGTGAGTGTTTGTGTTTGCTATGCTGGCTTTATGCCTCCCCCTGCCATACACTGAATCTATTTAATGTGTGTAGGCTTCACTATAAAAAAGTTTTTACTTTTTACAGAAAAATGTTATTTGGTTAACTGTAAGTTACCTTAACCACATACGGTGAAAAACTGTAAATGTTAACATCATATTATATGTAATTTTCTTGTATCATACTGTAAAAGTTATGGCTTTTGCCAGAAAAACTTTGAATTACCATATAGGCTAATTTAAGGAAAAACAGAAAAAGAATATTCCCAGAATTCCCTGCATTACACATCACACATGATTACATTTCTTATACATAATTTTGTTTCCTCTTATTTTTGTTATCAGTAAAGCACATTAGTGTTTTTGTGTTAATTTTTTTGTCGTTTAGTTAATGTTTATAGCATTATATTAGTGTCGTGTGTTACCCTGATGTTTTTTTGTCTTTGTATGACCCTGTGCACCGTCTATGAATGAGTTTTGACCATGTTTTATAAACAGGTCACTTACGATGAACTCTGATTCATAATCGGGCTTTCTATTGTATTATTGTGGTGCTATTGGGACATTTTAAGGTAAAAAGGCAGATTTTGGTTGTTAAAGTAAAAGTAGGTATATTACAATTATTTATATCACTTACAATTAAGCATATCAACTAGTTGGACTGGAGTTATTGTGTATATTTCTGGGTGGTGGTAAAACTAAGAACGGAAAGATGAACAGGTAGAGTGCTTAGAGTCGTTGTTTAAGTAGACATAGATCATCTGATTGTTTGGATGGGTTTGTGTTCAACAGGCACGTGTTTTGGGGCTTGCTTCTGTTTCTTAAATCCTCTGTAAATCTCTAGATGCCCATTTGATGCTCATAACGTCAGATTAAACAGATGTAAGTCTCACTGTGTGTGTGTGTGCTTGTGCGTGTTGTCAGGGCTTTTATCACCGGAGAGCTAACAGATGTCACCATATCTAAGCAGAGACCAGTATATTCTACTTGTCTGTTGTTTTTGGTGCGTTGCCTATATATTTGTACTGTCTGTTTATGAGCTGGCCCACACAGAATATACAGTCATTTTTGCCTTTTTTGACCTTATTTTGTCTGTATGTCATTTGACATAATTGGATATGTTGTTGTTATGAGTTGTTGCTCTGCAATTGATCCGTCCATTTCCACCAGTTCAGGCCGGTTTGCACTTTGCAGGTTTGCGAATATGATTGCATTGACAGTGTAATCAGCCAATCGTAGTGCTATGGAGGCACTGATGATTCCTCTCAAGTGACTTTTCGCCTGTATTTTGTTGTTCCCCTCTGCATTCTTGGCAAGTATTAGAACAATGAGCTCAAGGGAGGAAAAAGAGATGCTTTGTCCATCTGCAGTCCATTGATGTCTCTGTTGGACACTTGGACGGTATTAAAAGGATTATTTATATGCTACTTATTTCATCTGGGTTTATTTAAGTACTGTCACATTTTTTTAATCCTTTTTTTTAGGAAACTTTTAAGAAATTGAGTACTGGAAATGAAATAAAAGTTTGGGGTCAGTAAGTTTTAAAAAAGTTTTATTCAACAAGGATACATTAAACTGAACAAAGGTGACAGTACAGTCTTGTACATTGAAAACAAAAAAATCTTTTTTCATATAAATACTGTTCTTCCTTTGTTCTTGCTCTTTTTTTCCTTTTTTGTTGAAGGAATGTAAACTCCGATGGCCTGCTACATTATAGGTGGTGGCTGAGGTTGCTTACGTTACTTACTCTCAATCCCAGTCTTTGTGATTATTCTGGTTAACAAACCACACATGATTTGAGGTCATTGTATGCAGCAAACCGTTTAATACTTGGGGTTAGAGGTTTGTTCAAATCCCTAACCCTAAGCATGATCTACATGCCTTAACATGCACCTCTATTTACCAGCTATTTGCCTTTTGTACATTTCTCGATAAGAAATCGATTGTCATTAGTAGGATTTCACCTCACTTCATGATGCATTTTCTTTCTTGGTGTAATTGTAATGCAGGATTTCTCTGTTTTGTCTCATAGATAGATACTGAGCATGCTGGGACATGACTGAGGCATGATGGATCCTGAGGAAGCCGAGCTTCAGAATGACTACCGTTACCGTAGTTACGGAGCTGTCATTGAGAAGGCGCTGCGGAACTTTGAATCATCTAGTGAATGGGCTGATCTCATCTCCTCACTTGGAAAACTCAACAAGGTACTTAAAGCCTGGAGAAAACAAATCCATACACTTAGAGATTCGGGTTATCATTTGCTTTTGAACTTTTTAAAACTTCTTTTACTGATTTATGTTTTTAAAAGAGAGAATTTTTGAAGATATCCTGCTTTCTTTGTCAAATTTGTCTCATCAACTTGCCTAGGTTGACACCACAGAGACAGTTTTTACATGTTTCAGGGAGATATACTTATAATTGTGTCTGCACATTAAATCGGGAGAGAAGTATTTTAAAATAAAAAAACAAAATACACAGTTTGGCACACTTTACCCCCCTCTGCAAGTAGACGATGAAGTTTGCTTGCTTCAGTTTAAGATCGGTTTTTAGTTACAGTTTTTGAGGGAAGTGAGAGACTTCCCTTTATGATCTTCAGTCTTGTTGAATGAAGGCATTGGTTAAAACATTACTGCTTGACCTCAAACATTATGTTCAACGTGCAGCTGATTTGAATAAACTGAACAGGACTTGTGTACACTGTCCTTAAGATTAGACAAATAGTCTTTGTCTCAACCTTCCTCTGCACTTTAAAAAAAAAAACATTTCCATGTTAATGTGCAGATGTAAAAAAAACTGTTGTCTTATTTAAATGTCTTTCTTTCTCTCTATATCACTTTATATGGCATGTGATTTTCTTGTTTGCTCAATGGGACTTTCCGGATATTATGTGAGTTACAAGACAACCTGTGTGAATATAAAAGGATTTCGTGGATTTGTTTAAGATATTTGACATTTAACATGACGCTATTATCTATAATCTCCTTTTTTACACACTTGAAGCATTTTCACTTCGTATAGAGTGTGACATTTTTGATGGCATGTCTTGTAAAATATGTTTCAAGTGCTGTGCAATAACAAACTAAACCCTCTGTCTCAGTTCCTCCTCTGAGCTATTGTTGATAGTTTGTTTGAAACCTGTTCAGCAAATGTGGTTGCTGAGTGAGATACGTGTTGAAGAGTGGAACGCTAGTGACTTATAATACAAGTCTTGCAATGTGCATAAATACTAGTCATCATTTGTTTTTCTGATATAATCCACCTACAGTTGACCTTATATTATTGGGTGGAGGTTGTAATAGTATGTTCATGTGTGTACCATAATTCTTGATGTTTATATATACACTACTTTTCAAAAATGTGGGGCCGGTAAGAAGATTTTTTTAAAAGAAGATTATTAAGATCATTTTGAAAGAAGTCTCTCACACTCACCAAGGATGCATTTACTTGATAAAATAAACAAAAACAGTAATATTGTGAAATATTATTAAATGTTAACTATTACAATAACTATTTATGATTTTAAATTTATCCCTGTGATGCAAAGCTGAATTTTCAGCATTGTTACTCTAGTCTTCAGTGTCACATGATCCTTTTAATATGATGATTTGCTGCTCAAGAAACATCTATCTATCTATCTATCTATCTATCTATCTATCTATCTATCTATCTATCTATCTATCTATCTATCTATCTATCTATCTATCTATCTATCTATCTATCTATCTATCTATCTATCTATCTATCTATCTATCTATCTATCTATCTATCTATCTATCTCTATAGAAAATCATTAAAAAACGTTTTAGTTAAACCGTCCATCCTGCTCTCCTCTCCCACTCATTGTGTTTCTCAGGCTCTCCAGAGTAATCTGAAGTACTCTCTGTTACCACGGCGGTTGATCATCGGGAAGCGTCTGGCTCAGTGTTTGCATCCTGCTCTGCCCAGTGGTGTCCATCTCAAAGCACTTGAGACCTATGAGGTCATTTTCAAAATCATTGGCACAAAATGGCTAGCAAAGGATCTCTTCATATACAGGTTGGTGTCATTGACAAATACTGAGTGAATCTTACATATAAATGTCCAAGTCATTGATCAAATCACTTGTGCGTGTGTGTACACTTCAGCTCAGGGCTCTTCCCATTGCTGGGTCACGCAGCGATGTCAGTGAAGCCGGTTCTGTTGACGCTGTACGAGCGGTACTTCCTGCCCCTTCAGAAGGCACTGTTACCCAGCCTGCAAGCTTTTATCATGGGCCTGCTGCCTGGACTGGAGGAGGGCGCTGAGGTCTATGACAGGTACAACTTAACACCCATCATCAATAAATGATTCACAAGTTGACACTTCAGAGATGTGACCCTAAACTTTCCACAACTTACTCACTATGGTACCAGGAACTCCTTTGCCACTCTCACTACAACTGTGCCTCAATTAATACGTAACCAATTTAACCTTAAGTGAGATTACCTTGATTATATTGGAGAAAAAGTATGTGTCCTTGTTCATTTAAACATGGGTCTTCCATAGACTTACATTAGACAAGAGCTAAAACTGATTTCAGTTTTTCTAGGCCAAAAATCACTACTGTATTTCCTGATAAGGCTTTGATTTCAGTGTTACAAAACCCACTTCATCTTTCTTCCTGTCTAAGGACGGATGCGTTGCTTGTGAAGTTGTCGGTGTTGGTGGGTCAGTCTGTGTTTTATGGAGCGCTGTGGGGTTCAGTGCTTATATGTCCTCTGGTACGGCTTCCAGCCTCACTCTTCATCGTCGCACACTTTGACCACTCAGTCACTGCTCGAGAACAGAAGTATATGCTTGGAACAGACCACAGACTAGTGGTAAGTGTGTATTTCTTTGGAGATAATTCTATAACATAATTTTTTTATTTTGTACATCTAAACTAAAAGGATTTTTTGTTTGAAAATATATAGAAAAATGGACCTCTGTCAGGGTAGACAGAGTACACATTAATTTGACATAAATGAAAAAAAGACTGTGATGGAAAACATATAGTCTGTTCAACAGAATGTTGAAAATTGAAAACGTATATTTTAAATATTTATCTATTCCTGTGATGCAAAGCTATATTTTCAACATCATTACTCCAGTCTTCAATGTCACATGATCTTTCAGAAATCATTCTAATTGGCTGATTTGGTGCCCAAGAAAACATTTATTATTATTAGCAATTTTGAAAACCGTTGTGCTGTTTAATTACTTGGGGAAACCATTACACATTTTTTAGGGTTCTTTGATGAATTGGAGTTAAAAAGATCAGCTTTTTTTTTTAAATAGAAATATTTTTTAACATTGTTAATGTCATTACTGTTACTTTTGATCAATTAAAGCAGCCTTGCTTATTATTTTCTTTAAAAAAAAAAAGTTTACTGACCCCAGACTTTTGAACAGATCTTTTGTAGGGGTTGTGAAAGTTAGACATGACCTAGAACCGGTGTGACATATTGAACAGACTGTACTTTTGTTCCTCACAGCTAGACATTTGTGTCAAATTACACAGGGTGTCTGTCTACTCTGACTAAGCTCTGTTGTTTTGAAGGAATTGTGTAATTGATATGGACACCTCCCCATCTCTCCTCTCCAGGTGAAGGCTGTTTGTCTCGCTTTACAAGACACTAATGTTTTGGTCCAGAGAAACATGCTGGAAATCCTTCTCTACTTCTTCCCCTTCACATCATTCCAGGTTAACCCCTTTTTCTTTCTTCATGTCTTCACTCCCAACTACATTTGACATGTCCCAGACCATGTGTAAGACATTTTTTTTTAAACAATCTATAGGATCCTGAGGAATGTGCCATCCCACTGAATCCAGATGAGATGATCTGTGTGGTGTCTGCTGCATCACTCACCCTGCTCAGGAGAGATATGTCTCTAAATCGACGCCTCTATGCATGGATGCTCGGTACAAAACACAAATTGTCAGACAATTACAGAATAGCACAGAAATACTGTTTCATAAAATAAATGGCATTTATCTATTAGAGAATAGTAATTTTTATTAAGGAAAGATATTTTTATGGATCTTTTATGGCAATTTGTCTCCTTTTCATTGTATGTAAACTAAAAAAACGTACAGGTTTGAAACAACATGGTTGAGTATATTTCTATATGTGTGTTTTGTCAGGCTTAAACATCAAAGGAGGAATGGTGGCTGCAGATTCCAGTCGCTTTAACACTGTGGAGGAATACACTGCATTCTACTTCAGTACACACTCCAGAGAATTACTGGTGCAGGTATAGAAGAGAACACACTCACTCAAACTGTTCAAAATCCTGTGCATGCATAGTTAAAATCAACTCATATTTGATATTTTCTTCATAGGCTCTGGTAAATATTCTGAAGCAGAAAGATATAGAGGCCAACCCAGACAATCTAATAGAGTATCTCAGACCGTTTCGCATCATCATTAGCCTGTTGGACAAATCTGAGATAGGTAAGTTGTAAGTTGTAAAATGCTTTACTTTGGCCCTATTTGACATTATTACTCATGTCTCTGCATTCTCTCATTTACAGGGCCATTGGTGTTGTCTGATGTGCTGCTGGAGGTGGTCAGAGCGTTTTACAGCTACTGTAAAGTGATGCTGGGAGAGGATAATCTCAACACCAGCCTTAGTGGCAGCCAACTCAACAGGTCAGAGAGAAGAATTCAGTGCTCATATTTTCACAGTGGACAAGTTTTCCTGTAGCTTAGCTGGCAGAGAATAATAACCTTCAATACCGACATCATGATTTTGATAACACAAATAATGTCAGGGTCCCGATATAACAGTCAGCAAGGGTCTGAGTAAAACCTGGCTATATGAGTGAGGGACAACTGTAATGACTGTACATTATCCCACTGATTACATGCATTTTACCAAATAAATGGGCATGAAATCGATTTCAGCTTAAATTATTTAAATAAGGGCTATGAGAAACATAATACTATCACAATATTCAAAACTGGTTGTCAGGGTCAGCAGTCGAATATCCAGTATAGAGGTCCATTATGGACATTTTTTGACTGCAGAATTCAGCCATTGACCATTCAGAAGTGAAACCTTTTGATATATTTGAAAATATATATTGTTATATTTTATATTATATTGCATTTGAATTCACTATGAGTGGATATACACTACCGTTCAAAAGTTTGGGGTCAGTATTTTTCTTAAGTGAATTCTTGTTGCAAGGATGCATTAAATTGATAAAAAGTGACAATACAGATTTTTATTTATTTATTTTTATTTTTATTTACTATTCATCAAAGAATCACGGTTTCCACAAAAATAATAATATGCAGTACAACCGTTTTCAACTTTGATAGTAATGAGAAATGTTTTTGAGCACCAAATCAGCACATTAGAATGCTTTCTGAAGGATCATGTGATACTAAAGACTGGAGTAAAGGCTGGTGAAAATTCATCTTTGCCATAACAGGAATAATTTACTTATTACTTATTTTAAATTGTAATAATATTTTCACAATATTTTTGATAAATGCAGTCTTGGTGAGCATAAGAGACTTCTTTCGAAAACATTAAAATATCTCACTGACCCCGAACTTTTGAATGGTAGAATAAATGTACAAGATGAGTAAATGATACGCAAATGAACGCTGTTTCTAATTGTTGATTATCTATTCGTGTGCAGTAAAATCAAGGAGAATAAAACCGCCTCAGAGATTATAAAGACCGTCAATATGCTTGTGAGTGCCATGAGCGGCAATTATCTCTGGCACTACATGACAAGGCATTTCCAAATCTCTCTCAGGTAAACGCACACAAACTCATAATAAACTGCATTGCGTGAACATAAATAGAATTATGTCAACCTAGTGTTATGGTTGTTTCTCAGCTCACTGAGTGATCCAGATGGGAAGGGTCCATTTAAAGACAGGAGCAGCCCTCCTTCAGTGACTGAACTTTCAACACTCATTATCTTCCTGTTGGATGTTATTCCTTTGGTATGATCTGGTGATTCATCTTTGGACAACTTTTTTCAAACTTTGGTCTGATTTGGTCTGGCTTTCTTTTTAGGAACTCTATGCAGAGATGCAAACGCAATACCTGCCGCAGATGCTAGGCAGCATGCTGCAGTCGCTGCATAGTCACATGACATCCCTCAGCCTACAGGAGCTCACACAGGCAATGAGAGCATGTTTTAAAGTGCTCAGTAAGATCCAGATGCCGGTGGCTTATATGGACATGGAGGCCGAATCGCAGACACAAGATGTGGAGCAAACACAGGTATGATGGGTCAGTTTTACTGTAACTACCGTAAAGTCTGGCGTTGGTAAAACATTTTTTTTAAATGTTTCAAAAAAAAAGTCTCTTATGCTCACCAAGGCTGCATTTATTACCGTAAAAACAGAAATATTGTGAAATATTATTACAAATTTAAATATAACTATATATAATATAAATAACTGTTTTCTATTTGAATATATTTAAAATTTTCAGCATTCATTACTCTAGTCTTCAGTGTCACTGATCCCTCAGAAGTCATTCTAATGTGCTGATTTGGTGCTCAAGAAACATTTCTTATTATTAGCAATGTCAAAATCAAAAATTTTGATATTTTTTGGGAAACTATGATAAAAAAAAATCTGGATTCTTTCATGAATAGAAGGTATAAAATAACAGCATTTAATTAACAATGTAAAAGAAAAACAAGAAAAAATCTAACCCTAACCCTAACCCAATCTTTATAGTCACTTTTGTTCAATTTCTTTCTTTCTTTCTTTCTTTCTTTCTTTCTTTCTTTCTTTCTTTCTTTCTTTCTTTAAAAAAACCCCAGAAAAAAACAGAAAGATATAGAGATCATTGAGTGGTTATGGCACGAAATTGTGGGAGAATATTATAAAAGAAGAAATATTATATTATATAATATTTCTATAAATAATTACATAAGCAATATGGTCTGAAATCTTACTGCCCCCAAACATTTGAGCAGCAGTGTAAATGTTTGGGCCACTGCATTTAGTGTATAACGAGAGTTTTAATAATCAAACAAATTAAAGCTTATATTCTAATGCCATTCATATTATGGGTTGGAAATGTATTTCTATTCTAGTATTAAACGGGCTCTGTTTTTTTTACACAATATAGATTGTGATGACTGGCAACAACAAAGTCAAAGAAAGTGACCAGGTGAATAGTAACCATGATAGCAGCACTAGTGAGGCCTGTCTGAACGGACAGGAGACCCAGGAGGCAGAGCCAGGTGAAGCTCCGTACCCTCCTTTGCGCTCTGAAGACAGTGGATTAGGCCTGAGCGCATCTCCATCTGAACAGCACCTTCTACCAGGCTGTAATGTATCAGAAGCTGCTTCTGAGGTGAACTCTGAAGCAGAGGACGTGTGGAAAAGAGGAGGAACTATAGAAAACATGTCCAAATGTGTGCAGGATATACTGGCATCTGTTATCACAAGGTAATTTACAAATTAGGTGCATACTGTGTGTGCCCAATAAGCATATTTTCAGTATGCATAGAAAAATGTGCATATACAATCAGAACACCTAGCAAGGAAAACTATATATTCCAGAATGCAATGCACTTGTCATGACTTTTATTTGCTGTGTGAATGCTCCAAAAGTTTGATTTTAACATATCCACTTTAATATAATTAGCTTGCTTCCTAATCTAGCTGTCTAATAAACCTGGCTTTGTGTATTACAAATATTGTTGGCTCTTTGACAAAGTGCTTTTGTTACACTCATTTTTAATTAATTACATGACTATTTCAGGTCTAAAAATCACACTTTTCTCACATAGCTCATATAACCAGGTTTTTCAAGCCCGTGGGAATCTTGATTGTTCAAAGAAAAGTTTAGTTGTTTTAGCTTATTTTAAATCCTTTGAGGTCATCTTGGAAGTTTGTTGAATTCTGTCTCTTTCTTCTCTCTCTGTCTCACTCGCACTCACTTCCTGTATCTCTCAGGCATTTGTTAGATGTTGTGGATCCAGAGAAGAAGAAGAAACAGGACGAAGCCAATCAGCTAGATCCTAATGCTTCTCCTAGGGGCAGTAAACGGTCTCCATTGAAACGGAAAGGCAGCCGAGACTTGGGTCTTATTAAAGACAGACTTGCTGAGTTCTTCAACCCTAGTAAACTGAGGATCCATGCCCTTCATGGGTCTTCTAGGGGTGGGGGTAAAGACCACAGACCAGTGGAGTTGGAGTGGATGGGAAGTTTCCAGTCAAAGGGCAAAGGGGAGATATCAGAGTTGAGCCGCCAGGCCTTCACTGTGGTCTGCCAGCTTCTCCTGGAATGCGCAACTTTTCCTGTGTATTTTACTGAGGAAGAGAACCAAGACCTTCACACATCTATGTTCAACAAGACAGGTGAATAAAGGAATTGTATTCCAATACTACATTAAACTATGCTGATATAACATGTCACAGCACATGGACGTGTTCTTTTATAAACTGATTGTTTCTCTCCTCAGATATAGAGGGAAGCCTTCCTGAGTGGCTGAGGTCCTTGATGACTCTGTGTTGCCTGACGAAAGACTACCAGGTACACAAGTACTTAAAGGCGGAGATTGAAAGGGGTAGTTCACCCAAAAATGAAAATTGTCATCATTTTCTCACCCTCATGTCATTTCAAACCTGTAAGGGATTTCTTTCTTCTGTGGAACACAAAAGTAGATCTAAAAACACATATATATAGAATGTAATGGACTCGAAAGTGGTTTGGTTCTCAAAGTTCTTCAAAATATCTTCTTTTGTGTTCTGCAGAGCAAAAGAAATGTATACAGGTTTGAAAAGACATGAATGGAACACATGACATTCCCCCATTCATTATTCATAAACAAAGACATTGAGGTTGTAATGTCAGTTAGTTGTTAATGCATGTTCTTTGTATTGTGACCTTGTTGTCTGTTATTTCCACCCTTAATTTCTTTAAACATTTAAATATAAGCTACATGTCCACGCACTCCATCTTCCAGTGTTCTGAGAAACAGGTAGCCCCACCCCCAAACTCGCACTATTGGTTGAGTCAAAATTGGACCTGTCAAACAAACAGAGCAATGTTTTGATAGCGATGCACTGTTTACACTCTTCACTCTTCAGGGGCCTGTACCATGATGGTAGTTGAACAAACACTGGGTTGCAGGATTAGTTTCGAGTTGACAAAACCAAACCAATGATGCTGATTATCAACTTTCTCTGTCAACTCAGGCTTTGATCCTGAGTTTAGGAGTTTAGGTGTGACATCAGCCAATCACATGCTGAGAAAGAGTGAATCTGCGATTCGTTTCTCGCAAGAGAAGCAGCGCAATTCACTTATTAAATAAAAGTATTAAAATATTAAGAATTGAAACAAATTTACACAGCAAGAAGAAAATAGCTGTCTATGAAGGAGGACAACTAAAAGAAAAAGTCTTGCTAAATTTCAGATCAGTGCAAGTAAAAGTTGTGAAGTTAGTTTATACAGTTGATAAAGGTATAGAGAGAATTGAACATTTAAGCTCACGTGTAGTCATTTTATAGCTTCATCTATTGATTCTAAAGCGTATTTTTATTACCTTTTATATATTTATTCATTTAAACTCTGCATAATAATAATTGATGAACTAAAATTGTACATGTGTGATCGATTAAGGGTATAATAATTACATAAAAATGATCTAAATCATACAAAATTATTATTCTAAATAAGCATTACTAAAAGCCAGACGATTTTGTCTTTAAAAATCATTTGCTATGTAGTGACCTTTAATTTGGAGTAGAAACAGGTGGAGTGACTTTATCCTTTGCTCACAGCTGCTCACAGCCTGGTTTGCAACCTCTTACCTGGAACATAACCTGCCCTGGACCAGGTTAGCCGTGGAGCATAAGTTACTATGACGATGAACACTGCTAAAAGCCAAACCACTTTCATAGTGCCTAAAACCCAGGGTTGGCGCAAACTTACCTGAAACATACCTGAAACCACCTAAACCGGCTTCATGGTATAGGTCCCAGGAGAGTCAGCCTACAAATGGCTCATTTAGAGTTGCCTCTGCACAATGAATTGGGATAGGACATTTTAACATGGAAACATTTTTACTTCATCTTTAATTGTTGCATTCTGAAAGCTGAATCATTAGATAATATATGTTTTTATTTTTTATGTGTCTTTAGGTGCAACATGTTGCTATCTCCTCTTTGTTGGAGCTAATCAATCACTCTCAGTCTTTAGCCCTCGTCATTAAGGATAAAAACCAGCGTTATAAGAACTCTGATGCTAACCCACTGAGCGGACAGCTGCAAATGGTCACCCTGCCACCCATCTACCCCGCTGTTCTCAAAACTCTGGAGGATTCCACAGACTTTTACCTGGTAAGGCACATTATGATTAACAGGTTGCATTTCTTATAGCTTGTTCTGTCGTGAATGAGAAATGTATAAAATAGAAAAGAGTAATTGTAGAGACATTACAAGGGGTCAGGAGATGGACCACTATTTTTATTCTTTTTTATGTATGGAAGTCCTGCAATTCAGTTTAAAGAGCCAATTTCCCTTTTGATTGTTGCATTACCTATTTTTTTAAATCCTCAATTATAGAAGGTGCTTGCATGTTAGATGGACTAGAAAATGTGGGTTTTTTTTGTATGATTTGAGCCAAAGAAGCAACATTTATGATACCCAAACTTTACTGATTTGACACGTTATTAAACCTTTAACGTGACTGTTTTCATAACATATTATGAGATTTCAGTCTTTCTCCATTCAAGTGGATAGGAATTGTACTGCCTATTGTCTACATAAAAATAGCTACCTGTGGGTTTTACCAAGATGGCCGCTGAGTGATCTGACTTCCTTAAAGTGATTTTGGTTATTGTCTTCACTTCAATTCTCTTGTAGCGTGTATCTCAGGTGTTATGGGCTCAGTTAGACACAGAGCGTAGAGAGCATCACGTATCTTGCGTGGAGCTCTTCTATCGGCTTCACTGCTTGGCTCCGTCTGCATCCATCTGTGAGGGAATCATCTGCTTAGGTTTACTCAGTGAGGACAAGGTACCGGGGAAACCTCATTTAATAAATTTTACACATATATATATATAAAGCTGAAACATTTTTTCAATTGTGTGTGTATGTGTGTTCATTTTAGGTTGTGTGTCTGGAGGCGCTTCACAGGTTCTCAGTTTTGTGGCACCTGACACGAGAGATCCAGACAAATCGCAGCACTTCTCTCAACCGCTCCTTTGACAGGTTTATACACCATATTCCTTATGTAATTATTTATAGAAATATTATATTATATAATATTTCTTCCTTTATAATATTCTCCCACAATTTCGTGCCATAACCACTCAATGATCTCTATATCTTTCTGTTCTCTCAGGTCTTTGTTTGTGGTATTAGATAGATTGAACAATCAGGATGGTAGTGTAAGGGCCGCAGCACAGAACTGGTTGGTGCGGGCTCTTTCCCTCAGTGATGTGGTCCGTATCTTGGAGCCAGTGCTACTCTTACTTTTGGACCCGAAAACACAGAGATCACCCATACAAAGCGTCAAACAGAATCTCTCTTTTGGTATGGAATCAAGACGCACAAAAACACACAAACCAGATAAATACACACAGAGGTACCTGAGCTTGAGTTTGGGAGTTACATTTTCAGGTCTTGCATTGTAGTATAAAAACTGAAATGATACAAAATTAAGTAATACAATTTCAAATCAAATAATTAGTTATAAAAATTCTACTTAAATTGTGTTGGCAATTATAATACAGAGTAAACTGGATTGTACCTTTAAAATAATCAATATAGTACTTTGCACAAATAGTGTTGAAGACAGATAGCAATAGCAAGAGTTCCTTCTGGTTATTGATATGTACACTGTCATTCCAAAGTTTGGGGTCAGTAAGATTTTTTTTAAAGAAATTATTACTTTTACTCAGCAAGGATGCATTAAATTGGTTACAAGTGACAGTAAAAAAGTAACTCTTTTTCGAAGGACATCATGGGATTTTTTTATGACCACAGATAGTCAGGACCTTACATCTATAATGTAACATTATAATGTTACATTTATAACATTTATAATGTTACAAAAGATTTGTATTTCAAATAAATGCTTTTATTTTGAACTTCCTATTAATCAGAGCATCCTGAATTTGTTTTTCCATAAAAATATTAAGCAGCACAACTGTTTTTAACACAAAAAATATTCAACAATAAATATATATAAAAGTTAAAGTATGGAGCACCTTGTCAATTGAAATGTTTGTTTGTAATCGAATACATTATTTTAGGGCAGTGGAAATTATGAATTTAAGATATATATATTATTGGTGTCTGATTCTACTCTATATGTGATTTAGGTAATGTAAAGTCACTGAGCTGGAGAGACAAATCCATCACAAAAAGTGCTGAAGACAACATGACGCTTGGTTGCCAAACAGAAGAAAGCTTTGTTAGTCGCATCACCATAGTAGACCGTGAAGCACTGTGGGCGGAGTTGGAACGAGATCCAGATCTAACACCCACAGACTCCCCAAAAATGTCCCGGAGTGAGAGTGAAGAAACTGAGGGAGAGGACGAAGAAGTAGAGGAAGAAGAGGAAAGTGAACACACCGAATCTGCAGACACAAGTGGTGCTCAGAACTCCACCGAAAACTCCACCTCAAGCTCCGCCCCTTACTTACAGCGACATGACGACGGTAGCATCGAGGAGGAGGGTGTGGCCATCGGCCTACAGAGGGTGGATTCAGAACGAACACAGGTTTCAGATTCGCTCTCAAGTGATGAAGACGATGGGCAGTTGGAGGCCATGGCCAAATCCCGGATGCTGAAGCGGCAGCGGGAGAAACGTGAGGCGGTGGATTCACTGTTCCGCCATGTTCTACTCTATAAGCAGCAGTACGAGAGCAGGAGAATTCTCTATGCCTTCACTATTTTAGAGACCATCCTCCGGACAAGTGCAGGGCCATTTGTGGAGGCTTTATCCAGTACTTCTCTGGACTGCAGCTCCATTGCCCATCTCAACCTCATCCAGAACCTTCTGCAGAGGCACCGTCAGGCTCAGGATGGTGGCAACTTCTATGGGCAATTGCAGATCTCAACTCCACCAAGTGGAGCTACTCCTGACCCATCCCAGCCAGCGTCTTCTCCTCTCCATTCACCACCTTCTCCTTCTTCTCCACCAACTCTCCTTCTAGAGCTACTCACCTGCCTTTGCATGCGCTATCTCCGCTCTCACTATCCCTCCTATGCCAGCGTTCCCAATTGCCAACTCCAGGCCAATCGGGAGGTGCAGGTGAAAAGCGTGGAGGTACTGACTGAGTTGATGATCCAGTTGGTGAGAGTGGCCCAGCAAGCTCAAATTGGAGAGGCAAAGGGAACTGCTAGTCTGGAGGCTGTCCGCAACCTTCTTTGGGGCTACAAGGTGCAGCAGTACGTCCTTCTAACACTTTCTGCCTCCATGTATGTCTGCCAGAGAGCTGATCGGCCCGACCAGCACACATTGCCTGAAGAAGACCAAGGAGAAGACAGAGAAGAGATCTCAGAAGAGAGCCTGATCAACTTTGGCCGGGATGGGACCTGGGCTGAGCACCCACTCCAGATTGCCCTACTGAAGCTTCTGAAGGTTCTTATTGTATTGGAGCACCACGTGTGTCCACCACACTCCAAGTCACAAGATCACGATCAAAGCCATTCCAACCCACAGCGACGTGCAGAACAACCCTCCTCAGCCTTGGCTCGAGAGTGGCAAACAGCTGTGATGTTTCAGCAGTCCATCAAAGCAGTGCGTTACATAGTCAGTCAGCCTATCACCGCTCAGGGCATGTTTGTGTCGGCAGCAGCCCGAGCTTTGCACCCACAGTATGGCTGCGCCATGCACCCAGACTGGGTAACTCTGCTATGTGAAGTTCTGCCTTATTTAGGACGATCACTGGCCATCATTGTATCACCCATAATTGCCCAGATCTGCAGGAACCTGGATGAACTGGTTAAACAGCACGAGCACGATGGAATCAAGGCTTCACATAAGTAAATAATGTGTGTGGTTGTTTGCGTTTGTGTGAGCATGGGTGCACATGAGGTGTCTGATAAGGTGTCAATGCTTACATGTTGTTGTTTTGTTGCAACCATAGCTTGAATTGGGCTTATATTTTGTGGCTTTCTTTAGTGGTACCTTAAAGAGGGAGAACATAGCGCCTGACTATCCTTTGACACTACTGGAAGGTCTGACCACTATCACACACTACTGTCTTCTAGACCACAAGAAAGTAAGACATACAAGCACCCGTTAAAGAAAATAGTGGCAGATCCTGGCATTGGTGACAGACATTTGCCTAGTGAGACAAATCCTCCTATGTAACTCTCATACACACTACATTTCTGAATCTGAAGTTGCAAAGTTGCTGTACTGTTGGTTGCTAGTAGGAGTATAGCATTGTGGGTTCTTTTGCAAAAACTGTTTGCACCTTAAAATTCAACCAAATACACCAGGTTTCCTGATATACATCCACATACAGTTGTAGTTATAATCAAGTCTGATTTTGCCATGGACATTAAAAATGTCAGGATCACCACTGAGCATGTAAGAATGCTTCAAACGTGACACTAATGTGACTTGTGTTAATAAAAATAAAAAATGTTTTACTTGTAGACAGCTGCTGGTTGTGATGTTCCAGACCTACGAAATGCTAGCAATGCCATTCTGGAGGAGTTTCCACACATGATTAGCAGCATGGCCTTACTCTGGGGTGTGGTCAAAGGCTGTGACTCCTCCCGTAGCAGCAGAGCCTCACCCACATCTGTGTACTTTAAAGGCACAAAGGTATATCTCATACTTGAATAAATAAAAATGTTTTATATCATTTTCTTTACTTAAACATCATGCCGTCTTGTTGACTGCTTAATGGTGCGTATGTATGTTTTTGTTCTCTGTAGATCTTGAGGCAAAAGGTTCTGGAGTTCTTAATGCCATTGACTCAGCAGTTTGGGGTGCAGGTCATGGCCTCTGTGGCTGCTGTATGGTGTAGCAGGAAGAGCCGGAAAAGACGTTCCAGAAATAAGGTTAACAATAGCTATCAGAATGCAAAAATGACATTATGTCATACAATAGACTACTGTAATGATGTTTTTAAATTTTGTTTTTATATTCATGCATAGATTTTACCAGATGCTAGCGATTCTCAAATGACCTTGGTGGACCTTGTGAAGGCACTAAACACACTCCGTCCGGACACCATACTGCAGCTCATCAGAGAGGTGGTGAAGAAACCTCATCAGATCAAAGGAGACCAGGTATTGCACTCACACACACACACATTCACTTGGGGACATTTCATAGACTTTTATTGTTTTTATATACAGGTAGTTATAAATACTATAATCTAACCTTAAACAAAAACTTTCTCCATTTTTACAAACTTAATTTTGTATCATTTATACAAATAAGGACTTCCCCAAAGGGAGATTTTTGTCAGATTTAGCTCACTTCTAGTTATATATTTATCCCCAAAATATGGTTAAATGGGTACACACACACACACACACACACACACACACACACACACACACACACACACACACACACACACACACACACACACACACACACACACACAGAGAGAGAGATATTTAACTATTGAATTACATCATGTATTAATGATCAATCTCTTTCTCACTATCAGAAGACTACTTTAGTTGACATTCCAATGCTACAGTTCAGCTACGTCTACATTCAAAGGTAAAAGTTTCCATTGACATCATTCTCGATTTTAATTGTACCTTATCTTATTTTCTATCATATAATGTCTTTTACTGTAAAATGACCATAGTCCATTGAGCTGTTGCAATCCAGTTTAAGCAAATGGCTAAAGATGTTGTTTACTGTACATTGGAAGATTCAGCCTTGACTGTATTGTTCTACAAGGCAGACGTTTTTAGTGGAGTGTAGATGGTAATGTCTCTGGTCTTTTTTCTTTTTTTTTGCAGTCTCACTGCTCAAGCTCTTCAGGAGAACATCAATCCTCTTCTCTGTCTGCTCAGAGAATCTGCCCAGCTTAACCTCGCCCCTCCTGGACACTTCTTGCTCCTCGGGTGAATAAACTAATGTGGCCACTATTACGTTTGCTCATAGAGATTTGAACAAACCCTAACCCTAAATATTAACCTTTGGTGCGCGAATTTAACAGTACGAAACCACCTAGCAACCACATTGCAACATACTAATAACAAAATCAGAACACCTTAGCAACCACATTACAATGTCCTGGAAACCACTCATGACACCTTGTTTAATGCAACATTTTAAAAAAGGCAGTCGCAAAACTCTTAAAGATAAATAAGAGCTCTTGTTAATTACATGAAACAATTATTGTTCTTGTTATATACTATTGGAAGGTAAAGTGTCTTTTGAAAGACTGATATCTGTTTATTTTACTGTTGCAGCATCCTTAATGACTGTGTAAATAGACTTCCCAATATCGACAACAAGAGGGATACTAAAGAACTACAGGTAGGACAGATACAGCGAGAGATTTTGTTGATATAGAATTATGTTGATATTATAGAAATGTAAAAATATGTTTACATAGTAATTGTACTCTCAACAGGAAGTGAGCCAGCGCATACTAGAAGCGGTGGGAGCTGTGGCAGGCTCATCTCTTGAGCAGACTAGCTGGCTGAGCCGTAACCTGGAAGTGAAAGCACAGCCTCAAGTCTGTCCTCAGGGAGATGAAGATGACCATGATGGCAATGAGTTAGAGGGTAAACCTATGCAGAAATTCATATACTTACAGTATAATGCCCATTGTTGTATTGCCAACATATGAAATTAATAATGCCTATCTGTATTACCTATTTCGAAACAGAGGCAGTTTTAAAATGGATTCTTTTCATGTCTTTCTCTCAGAGTGTGCAGGCCAGGGTAGCACTATGGTGTCATCTTCAGTGCCATCTGTATTCAGTGTACAAGCTCTGGTTCTGCTGGCTGAGGTAAGAGACATGCGGTGAAATTGGGTGAAGAAATGCAACAGATTATCAACATTGTTCTCATTTGTGCTCATTGTGTTTGTAGGTTCTGGCTCCTCTTTTGGACATGGTCTATCGCAGTGATGAGAAGGAGAAAGCTGTGCCTCTCATTTCCCGTCTTATGTATTATGTTTTTCCCTATCTAAAAAATCACAGGTGAGTATGCCAAAGAAGCACTTCAGTTGAAATTATACAGTAGTTGTTAATACTGCTTAGTATTTTATTCAGAAGCTTTGGTCTATTTATTGTCACATGACATTGGTGTCAGATCATTTTCATTTAAAACTAGGGGTGTGACGAGATCTCGCGATATTAAAACGTGCCAGTATTTCTCGTTGATGTGAAAAGCTGTCTTGCGATATCAGCATGACGGAGTTGAGTTTTGTGGCAAAACATTTGACAGTGCTTGCATTATAATGTTCTGTCTTTTACTGCATATGTTTAATTCATACTCAGAAAGTTGAACTTAAGTGACATTCATCATTACAAGATGATTAATTACAGCATTTCAAAATGCAACTGCATTGTTTTGCATTTTGTGAATTTCAGTTTAATAAAAGATTTTTTCCAGTCATATATTTTGTTATAGAAAGAAAATATCGTCTCGTATCGTCTCATCTGTAGGGTTGGGTACCGAACTCTGTACTTTGAATGGCACCCAATGACCGAATTACGTCTGTACTACCGGGTACCGATTCACATTAAATCAAACCGTGCCAAATTTCGGTACCTGAGAACGCACTTTTTATGGATATTCATACATCACAGACAGCGACCAAGGCAGCTCTGGCATAATGTCAATAACACTTCTATAAATTACTTACAGTTTCTTTAGTCATTGATGTAAACATGCCTAAAGCACAGAAAAAAGGTATAGAATTTCAGGTATCGGTACCGGTTAAAATGTAAACGGTACCCAACCCTACTCATGAGCTAAACGTATCATCACACCCCTATTTAAAACTCTTACTCACTTTTAATGTTTCCATAGCTGTTTCTCAATTTATATCTCTCCATCTCTCAGTGCCTATAACATGCCTAGTTTCTGTGCGGGTGCTCAGTTGTTGAGCAATCTGAGTGGATATGCCTACACTAAACGAGCGTGGAAGAAAGAGGTGCTGGAACTCTTCATGGAACCAATGTTTTTCACAATGGAGTCCTCGTGTTCCTGCCAGTAAGATGGATACTTACACAACACTGTAAATTTTATTCTGGTTGAATGTAGTGGTTTTTATCAAGTCATGCACAAAATCAAAATAGTCAAATAGTTTGCGTGGCCTATATACATAGATTGCTGGGCCTACTTGTTTGTTTTTTAAGCCACTAAACTCTCATATTGTGCTTTAGTTGGAGATCCATCGTAGACCATCTTCTGACTCATGAGAAAACAATGTTCAAAGACTTGATGAGTGAGTATATGTACATATTTCTGCTTTAGACAGTCATTTGTTGTATGATCAATTGTGTTGATTTGTATTGTGTGGGTTCATGTTGTACCATATGCAGGCATGCAGAGCAGTTCTTTAAAGCTCTTCAACAGCGCTGAGCAGAAGCCCATGCTACTGAAACGACAGGCTTTTGCCATGTTTAGCGGAGAGAATGACCAGTACCACTTCTATTTGCCTCTTATACAAGGTATCACTGAGTCTGTGTGGAAAACAAATATAGGTTACTTATAATGTAGCATAGGAACAATTTCAAGCTAACACTTTCTTCATCAAATATATTCTAGAGCGTCTAACAGAGAACCTGCGTGTGGGACAGACTCCATCAGTGTCAGCTCAGATATTCCTCATGTTCCGTGTTCTCCTGTTGAGGATCTCACCACAACATCTCACCTCTCTCTGGCCAATCATGGTCACTGAGCTGGTAAGAAATATGCCAGTGGTCCTCTCTTCACAAATGCTTCATCAGTTGTTTTAAATGTTTTTTTTAGTTGGGTGCAGTTTGAAAATGTATGTTGAATATTTCAGATACGCATTTTTAACCGCCTTGAGAAGACACTGCTGGATGACAAAGAAGTTTCAAAGTGAGTCATCCTTTATGACAAATTGCTGTCTGTATATATTTTTCCCTCAATTTTCATGGAAAAAAATCTTTCTGTTTCAGGAGTAAATTGCGAGGTGGCCATGACAAGAATGGTCTACTGTGCTTCCCTCAGGCAGAGCTGGACATGTACCTGTCAGCCTGCAAGTTCCTGGACACCGCTGTTTCCTTCCCTCCAGAGCAGATGCCTCTGTTTCAAATGTGAGACTCATGTGAACTGTGTGTACGCATGTACTCCTGCCATACCTGTGATAAATGACGAGAAACAGTTTAATTTACCATTATTATAGATGTTTTTTATGAATTATTGTCAAGTTTTGTATACTTAAACTTCTAAAGAACAGAAGCAGTGGTTGGACATTCTCCAATGGTCAAATGACCAAACACAGTTCTGTTGAAATTGAAATTAATAAGAAATGTTTCTATATTAGAATGATTTATGAAGGATCATGTTACACTGAAGACTGAAGTAATGGCTGCTCAAAAATTTAAGCTTTGCAATTACAGGAATAAATTACATTTTAAAATATATAGAAGTAGAAAATGGCTTTTTTAAATGGTGATAATATTTAACCATTTTTTGTGTTTTTGATCAAATAAATGCAACCTTGATAAACATTAGACACCTCTTTCAAAAACAATAAAGTCTTACCGGTCTTACGGTAGTGTACGTGGGGCTAAAAGGGTTAATTCACCCAAATATTACAAAATTACATTATCATTTACTTGCCCTCAAGTCTTTTAAAGCCGTTGTTCTCCATACAATGAAAATGGGCATGGTAATTACTGCCAACAAAGCTAAGTCAAACAAGTCCAAAAAATCACCATAAAGTTGTCCTGGTGTGCTATATTTAAATAGTTCTTTCACTGAATATATTATAGACTTGAAATATAGCACTACTTTTATCAATTTTATTCCACTTCTATCCTTTTGTGGTGCTTGGCAATATAAATTATCACCCATTTTCATAGTATGGAAAATAAAATGGCTCAGACATTCTGCAAAATATTTTTTTTGTGTGTTACACGGAAGGAAAAAACGAATTTCTTAAATATTTATTTTCTTTACGCAACTGACCTCACAAAGACCTTTTATTTAAGGTACAGGCACCTTCTATAAATATAACATAGTGAACTTCTTATTAGGTCTTTTGACCTAAGTGGACGGTCATGGCTGACCTAACATTGGCAGCTGTCAGTAATAGATCATTAGGTTCTGTATTATTTCTAGGTGACCTGTCATGCCTGGCCCAACATAAATGACTTCTGATATGCTCCACACCCTAAAATCGAATGTACATGACCTCTTAATGACTTGCCAATATGTATTTATAGGTATCGCTGGGCTTTCATTCCTGAAGTAGATGTTGACCGTTATGATGGACCAGGAAACACTCTGCTGGAAGGCGAACAAGAATGTAAACCCCATATTGTTAGGATACTGGATGGAATAAACCGACGCTATGGGGTAAGATCTCCTTACCCAAGACATGCTCTAATATATCTGTGACTCAGCACCACCGAACCAGTAAAGATGGTGCTTTTTCAAAAGTAGACTCAATTGTCAGTCTATAAATATTTTGGCTGTGTGTTCAGGAGCTGAATGGAACAGCGGGAGAGTCGAGCACAGATCGATTGGTGTTTCCTTTGCTCACACTGCGTTCCCTCTGCTCCATCGTGGATCTCGTGCCGTTCTTCAGCACCCTCTGCTGCTCTTTTAATGGCTCCTCCGCACACCTCCCACATTATGCTGTGGACTACCCACCGCCCAGCAGTGATCAGGTCATGAAACGCCTAGAGAACATCATTGAAGGAGAGTTCCTCGATGGAATGGACAGTTAGATGATAGACCACATTCTCAAGTTCTGCATTTGCTTTTGCAATTTCTGTAATTGGTTTCTCTTCGAACACAAAAGTGCAGTGAAATTTCATTGTAGCATAATACAGTAGTTTACCTTTAAATGCATAAAGGTCCCTGCTAATTTTCCTATGATCTTAATCAATGCACGTTAAGCTGTTGAAGGTCTCTAAAATTGTATGACCATTCTGAGTTGTATACGCTGTGAATGTATATCATCTTTGTATTTTAAGTTGGCTTAATGTGGGCTTTCCAAGCATTCTGTTCATTTGAACATTCCATTACTTTTTTTTTTTTTTTTACTAAATGAGCCAAAATAATGATTATCTGGCCATGTTTCAAGGGCCATAATGATCACAAACAGATAATTTATTGTCTGGTCCATGGCATTTTTCAGGTGTGTGTAGGGCTGTCCGTCATTTCTTGACTTAAAATCCCTTTGCAGTATTTTTGCTTCCTGACAAATTTCCTTTTCCCCTGTATAGCTTCCATCTATTTGTTTAAAATTATTGTCTTTTGTTTATCTACAAGTATCTATTTAAAATACTTTGTTGCTTTCTTTATGTCTTATATTCTGCTATATTTCCCCACTTGCTTTAAGTTAAGGATAATATGTATTTATTCTTATGTGGATATTGAATGTCTTCTTTTACTCTGTGTAGTATGAATATTACAACAACGGAATTGTAAAGCACATTTTTATTTCTGTACCCAAGGGAATGTTTTTGATCCATGTTTGTGTTCTCGATCATCTCAAGGACCTCAAGGATGTTTTATGCTGTTGCTTTTATTTTAGAGTGCACCTGATTTGGCAGTTATAGTTCGTCTCTAATGTTACTGCTAGTATACTATCTTGCCCTTTGATTGAAGTGCCTAAAAATAAACGCTCTAATTATGAAACATTCTGTAGTTGCTATATGCAATTGTTCCACAGAAACAGGCAAATGAGAAGCTTATATTTCCCATTAATGGCAGTGTAAAGAGCTATTATTTCAGTGATATCAGAATTTAGTGATTTGCTCTCTTGAATGTAGACTTTTTTTGAGGAAAAATAATGTTAATGCTTAATAAAGTGAATTTTATGTGTATGTTCTGCACATCTGAATAAAATGACTCAGAATCACAAAGTTATGTTGCCTGGTGTTTGTGTTTTTATCACTTATATTAGGTTTCTTAGATTTCCTTAAGTTGGTTTTATGAATAGTTCCTTTTGTCCTTAACCCTCTGATGGTCTTTGGTAATATTAGACCAAAAAGTGTACGTGCCTAGTTGATTAGACTTTGATAATGTTTAAATACATACACAAATAAAAAAAACCTAATACAAAGATAGGGTGAAGGTTCTGGATTGGAATCCACTGCTGCTTCAATGTAATGAGTGATTATAAGGTATTAATCAATATGTTTCCTTCTAAATATCAAATGAGTTGAATGACTTCTCTGGAGATTTAACTTTTGTTATAGAAGTTACCAGTGTGATTACTGAAATGTTCTTGTATTCTTTAATGTCTGTATTTGATATCTGAATGCAGTAACAGTGTTTGCTTATTTAGCCCGGCTTCCAGAAATGAAATAGGGACTTGTTTTGTGTTTGAGAAAGGCCTTCAACGTGTTAAAACATAAAGGGGTCATTGAAGCCAATAGTTTAAGGGACCATTTCTTTGTTAAAGCCTTACTTTCCAGTTAGACTAAAGTGTAGCTCTCCTTGAGAGAAAGAATGCATTATCTTGATGTTTTGAGAGGACTCTCCTGTTTATAGTTAGAGCCTGGCCAAATCCAACCTTGGAAAAGCTGTGTGTCGGTGTGTGTGTTACTGTGTTAGTCTTCTTGGTTACAGGTTAAGGAACCACTGGCATTATTGGAGATTGAATGAGTTGTTGTTCTGGACATGCTGGCGCCCAGCAACCCAAATCTGCGACCTGGAAGGTCACGATGTGCCTAACTTCAGGGTCCGAGTGTCAGCTGCCTAATCGATGGAGATATGCTTCCGTCTATCTGTATTTGTGTGGAAAATTACTATGTTTATCTATTTCTTAGCCAATCAGAAACTGCAACCTGAAGCAAGGACGTAGCTTAGACCTTGGTGTAGGGTATAACTGCTGTGATCTTTGTAACTGTAAGCGGGGCGGCCTACGAACTCCCGTGCGAGTCTTGAAGCTGACTTTTGCTAATGAAACAGCAAACTATCTTCAGTAAAACTTTGCTTCAATTTATTATAATTCTGACTCTGGGTCTTCTTTCAAACATCTGGTCCTTGGGTCCTAAACTGTTACCCCCAAACAAGGGATTATGTCTTGAGTATTTGTTTTACTTTATATATAAATTGTGCCCAATTTAGAGGTGAATATTGTCTAGTGGCACAAAACCTCCTCAAAATACAAAATATTAAAGAATAAATGGAATTGGACCAAAATATTGTACATTCATTTCATTACAAAGAAGACGTTATTGACTGCCGAGTGTCACAAGTGTGACCCCTTAGTGAGAACTACCAGAGAGTTAATGGTGTACTAAAAGAGGGTATATAAATGGGGTACTGCATACAGTGTGTGCTAGCCCATAAAATTAAATTGATTCAACAATAAATGTAATAAATTGACTTAATTTAGCTTTTAGCCTTTTACAGTGTTGCCTTATGACAAAATATTTACCATTTTGGTTCTGTTCTTATTTACATCTTGTTCCATTCCATTTCAAATCATGCTTTTTTTTTGATGTTATAAATGTGGTGTGCATGCCTTATGATATATGCTGCTGCCTGTCTTGCATTGTAAATGTGCAAAATGTGCAATAAACATTTTAAAAAAAACAGTAAATACATTTATAATGTTATTAACATTTCTATAAATATTTTCAAATGATTCATTAATTTCTATTTCTCACTTCATATATCTATTTAAATCTTTCTATTTTCAAAAAAAAAAAAAAAAACATACCACATGTCAGTATGCAACACAAATATTATCAGCTAATAATAATTATAATAATCAAAAATATTTCTTGAGCAGCAAATCAGCATATTAGAATGACATCTGACCTTGAATCTTGTGACACTGAACACTGGAGCTTTGCAGGAAAAAATATATTCGAATAGAAAACATATTTTTAATTGCAATAATATTACATAATATGAATGCATTTTTGTATCAAATAAATACAGCCTTGGTGAGCAGAAGTCTTCTTTCAAAAAACATTTGTAAAAAATCTTACGGACCCCAAACTTTTGAAAAGTAGAGTAGGCCTATATTATAGATTTTTATTTAGATTTTGGTGTATTTGATTATTACTATTATTATTCGTCAATGAATGCCATATAACAGATTTGATTTGAATGAACAATTAGAATATCATTATCATTAGCTTCCCAATCCCAACTCCCAAGGGTGAGCAAAAAACAAACATGTGAATGTAAATTATATTTATGAGTGTTGAACAAACGGTTTTAAAATGTGGCATTGAAACATAGATTATCACAAACAACTGCAGCCAATCAGCAAACAAGAAGCGTTGGTATGAACATATGACATATTAACTGTAGGCTATTAGTGGACTAACCTACCATGAGGGTTTAGGGGGTGATTTCGGATTCAGCCTTTGCGAACGGTTACACGTCGGCGCCAAAAACACATGGAACCCGTTAATTTCTGTTCACATTGAACACGCGCCAAAATCGTCGACAGTAAACGGATGCTGCTTTCTATTTCTGACGCCCTGGATCCGCGCAGACAGACAAAAGCATTGGAACGGTCGCTTTGATGTTTGTTTTTATTTTACTTCCTGTTTAGGTTTATAAGCCATGTGCTCGCCTCTCATACACACACACACACACACTGAGAAATAGCCTACTGCCCGTTTCCGTGCCTTACTGAACGTGCTCCATTGTGTTATTGCCTTGTCTTTTGTTATGATATTTTGCCTGGTCATTGGATTTACGGTTTTGGATTATTGTTTCTGTTTTTCGACGACTGCCTGCTAGTGTTGGCGAGATGAAGCAGTCAGATGTGTCATTTCTCGAGGCTTCGAATGCACGCAGGGACATCTGCTGGTCAATGGAAATACGGTGCAGGAAAAAATGGGCTGGAGTGTGACAGCGCCAAAAATGTTACATGGTTCATGATACATTAACATATACACACGTATGTATATAAATACATAATTAAGTAAGTGATTATTTTAAGTATTTATTTCATCAGTTTTGTTTCATAATTTTCTAACTGGGTAGTGCTTTTGTTGAACATACGGAAATTGAGTTCTTTAGAAAGTGATTAAGGTGGACTGGACAGAGAGAAGTGGAAGTTCTTGTGTAACATGAGAGGAGGGGAAACGCATCGTTCCGCCAAAAGTGAAACCCTTCTCTAATGGCGCTTTTCCACTACACAGTACCAGCTCGCCTCGGCTCGGCTCGACTCGGCTCTGTTTGGTTTTCCACTGTGTAAAAGTTGTACCTGTACCTGCTTCCAGGTACTTTTTTTCGTACCACCTCCGGCGCGGTTCTAAGCGGGCTGAGGCGAGCTGAGGCGATACTAAAATGTGACGTGAAATCATGGCAGACTGCTGATTGGTCAGAGAGAATCGTCACTATTCACTGCGTCATCATTGCACGCGCCAGACGCAGTATCCTGAATAAAAAACAGCAAAAACAAAAACAAAAACATCCAAAAACAGCATACACTCGATTTCCTCCATTGTCCTGTGTGTGTAGGTAGCGGGTGTGTCTCGCGCGTCTCGCGTAAAAGATTAAGTCACGGCAGTTTCCTGCGGTGTCGCTATGACGACCAGGTACTATTGTGGAGGTACTATCTGCAATGGAAAACGGAGCGAAAAGCGAGCCGAGCCGAGCCGAGCTGGTACCGTTTATATACTGTCTATGGCTGGTACTGGTAATGGAAAAGCGCCATAACCGCAGTGCTGCACTCAAACGAGGCTTCGAAAGTCACCGGTGACGTCATTTCACAAGCGGGAAGTAGACTAGGCCTACTGACTGACGTTCTCGACACAAGCTTCGAAGCTTCAGGCGTAACATCACTGCTAGATGTTTGTTGGTGTGCTTCTGTTTCCTGAGTTCATCGTTGTTCTGTTCCGTGTAATTTTTGGTTGTTTTGTATTGCTGCAATTGCCAATTGGATCTTACTCTCCTGCGTTTTTAAAGCTAACAAGCGTTACAAATGTAGAATCACTGTCATCTTTACCTCAGACACACAGTAGGCTTAGCCTACCAGCCAGTTCATTGACTTAACATGTAATATCTAAGATTTTTTTCTGTTTCTGCTCTTTTTCTGACTAACAACTTTTCCTTTTGGGGGTGAACTGTCCCTTTTAAATTAATTAGTTAATTATATATATAGCCTATGTTATGTCTGGATTTGAGGTCCCAGGTCCCCATAAAAGTCAAATAACCATTTCTTTTGTAATCTGTTTGATAATGTAGATATTTGAAGACACTTTGAATGTTTTAAATATTTTCAAAGCACACGTAGCTTGCTTGATCCAAAAGATGTTTCGCTGCATGATTTGGGCCTAGTTGTTTAATCTGTCAAATCTAAATTTGAAAATCTCATGTGATGTAAAAATAATAACAATAATAATAAAAATAGCCTAGCTATAGGCTAATTAGGCTACGTTCTCCCCCAAAAGTTAGAAACTTTGCATTCATTTTCAAAATGAGAGAGAGAAAGAATGCAAAGTTTCTTGGGGGAACCAGACATTTGCTAGAGAACGGAAAAACAAACAAATATAGCCGTAGATAAGGGATTCAGTTGTTAGAGGCTATATTTTGACTGGTTCATCTCTGATGATTGTGCAAATGTAGTTTATAAACAGTGATTAAAAAACATTTAAAATTAAATATAATATTTTGTTAGATATTGATACCTGTTTGGGGGATTATTTATGGCGCCAAAGTCTCTCTTTTTACTTTCCTGAAAGGCTTAATGTCTAATTCTACTAGCCTATACTTTCAACGGCTAAAATTATCAAGAGCAAAATAAAAATATAAATGTGTATATAGCCTATTAGGCTACATGATAGAAATGTTGTATTTATTACCAGTTATAGGCTAAAGATTTTTTTTTTTTTTTTTTTACATTTTGTTCCTGAAATCCACCCTTCTGCTGAGATCAGGATAATCCAGAATTTGTATTTTATTTATATTTTTTAGATCAGGTATCCCACTCTTAGCCTAAAACGTTCTGAACACCAAAAACTAACGATTTAGTCCAGGTAAAAAGCAATGTTAGAATTCCTGATCTAATCCAATTTCAGAATCTTTATTTTCTTTTGAACAACCCATTTTCAAGATTTGATCTAATCCGATAGCCGAAATCCAATCAGATAATTGTGAACAGCTGAGGCCTGGATTGAGCGCCCCTGGTCTAAATCATATCACAGCGACATCAAGTGTCCTAATGAAACATTACAATACTGTTATTTGTTCCAAAGTTTATAGTGGTCTATTCCCAGCCAACAATTATGGTCTTAGAATGTTTTACTAACATTCCCATTAGCCTAAGTAAGTTATAAAACGTTATTTCTGAATGTTTTTAAACGTTCAAAAGGTCCAGTTTTTTAATGTATTTAGAACGGTTTATGTGAACGTCAGAGACGAGTAACATTACATTCTACCACATTGAAAATGTTATGAAAACGTTATTTCTGAATGTTTTCTAAATGTTCAAAACGTCCAGACATTCCCCTGGAAACATTGCTTCTACTTCCATTCATTCTCCACACCACTTGTCCTAGGATTACGCTGTTGCTTAGGCCTATATGGGCCTAAACAGCCTGGACGGATAACGTTAGCTATCACAGCACAGGGCTCATACACAGACAATTTATCGCCACTTTAACTATGCTGAATATCTTTGAATTGTGGTGGAAACTGGAGTGCCTATGGGAAACAATATATAACTTTTTGTGGTAGCGTTTTGCGACCTTTTAGCTAACGTTAGCATACTGGAAGAACTTTTGCCAGAACCTTGCCCAGAACGTTAGCTAAAGTTCTGAGAACGTTCCCTGAGCTGGCAATCTGCTAAATGCGACTATAAGGCATTCAGATTTTATGATATTATAAACATTATAACGTGCTGATTTGAAACAATATGTTTTGTGAAAAGCACTAAACAAAACAAAAAATACTTAGACAAATAACAATTAACGTAACACAAATAACGTTTTATGCAAACATTCTGCATTTAGCAAATATTAATACATAAAGACCTTCCGAGAATGTTGTTCAAATAACGTTCTCTCTTATGAGAATGTTCATCAAGTAAAAATAACATTGTAAGGACGTTCCATGAACGGTGTTCTCACAACGTGTTCTCTCTACATAATGAGAACATTCATTGAGTTCAAATGACAAAAAGCATATAAAATACCAAACAAACCTCAAAAAGACTAATCTTATTACATTTCAAAGATGTCAAAATAGCAGCAAACAGTATAAACACCATAAACCTGGAATTAAATAATAAATACACTGTCCTGTCGTGTTCCTGTCCTGAGTTCCGTTGTTTGTCCTGGATTAAGTTACCTGTTTCTTTTTATTAAAGTCGTGCTTGCATGTGGATTCTCTCTCCGCTTCATCCTTGCCTATACGTTACAGGTAGTGATGGTGAAATGAAGCTTTGTGAAGCACTGGGGCTTTCCCCCCATAGACAGTATATTACGTTTCCCCCTCGACGACTGTATTGTAAAATGGTTCATTACTCGAAGCTTTTCAACACGTTGCACACTAACGACATCTTGTGGTCAAAAAGTGGAAAAGCTGGGTTTCTGTCCCAGAAGACCGTTTTTTATTTTTTATTTTTTTTATTTAGCCTAATAAATCACTTTGTGCTCTGTAAACCACAAAGCAATACAATTAATCCTCATAATTCATGTGTTAGTGTTGATGTAGTTCTTATACAATGTATGAACAAACAACTATGTAACTAAAAAATAAAAAAATAAATGGGACTAATTCACTTGTACAGAAACAATTCTTATGAATCTGCTTTGATCTACAAAATAAATGCAGTCTTATTCACATAAACTTTAGCCTCAGTCCTAATCCTACGAGTTCATAGGCAAGGCTCATGTAGGCATATATAATCAAAATAAAAGAACATTATTGTGGAATGAAGTGCTTGTGAACTGGGGAGCTGACATTTTATTTTGTGGGTAATTTAATAAATTAAAGTTTTTTATTAAGGAACAGGACTTGTTTAACAGTGTGAGGGCTAAGTCTATTTCTTTCTTTTTTTTTTACTACTACCGAAGGGCATGACACTCCAAACCTGCTCAAGGGGTTCGCGCTATTTTTGAATCTGAAAACGAAGCAGTCACGTGACTGTGTGTGGAAACGAAGCTTCGGGCGTCACAGATCACGTGGTTATGGCAAAACGAATCAATCTCCGATACACTGCTTCAGTGTGTGATGTTTCGTTTTTTTTGCTACAAGCTTCGGGAAGCCTCGGTGCCGAACGTCACATCACCAGTTACAGGTGCACTCAGTACAATCCAGATTAAATCTGTGTCTGATGACCTCATTACAAGGTTAAATATCATTAATACTTTTAAACTGAACCTCTTTTACCTTTGGAAAAAGTGGGAAAGTGAGAAATCTTGTTCTAATTTGATCCACTTTGTCTTTAGGGAAATCAAATACAAGAGGGTCTCTTTCTAACTTTATAAGGGAAAGTCACTATATTTACAAATGTTCTTAAACTTTAATCTTACAGCCCTCATCTGTAAAATTAAGACCAGAAGATTAAACTCCACAGGACCACAGGTGAGTAACACAATGCACCTTTAACCAGCTGAACCAAACCACCAGGAACAGCTTTTAACAAAGCCACATATCATTTCCGAGTACAAATAATATTATATTTTTCACAAAAATTGTCATAACTAAGGAAATTTCCTTCCCCATCCATAATGTGTACAATGGACCAGACACCTTTATCCATCCAGTCCTGAAAGAACACAGACTTCCTATTAATAAGGATACACTTATTATTCCACAAAGAACAACTATGTGGGGAAAATTGTGTTTGTATATCAGTTTCCAATACAATAATACCTGACTATGAAAGATAACAATTTAGGATACACTTTAGTTTTGATGGCTCAAAGTCACACCTCAAAAGAAAATCAATGCCCCCAAAAGAATCAAAGATTTTTGAAGAAAAACTAGACCAAACAGAATGTTTATTCCTAAGGAAAGCTTGGAGCCACCTCAATTTTAAAGTGCCATTCATAACATCAAAATCAGTAATATTCAAACCTCCCTCACTGATTGGCTTCACTACATTTGATTTTCTTATGTAATGGTGTTTGTTTTTCCAAAGAAATTTAAACTGAATTTGATTAATATCCTTTATCTACCTGTCAGAGATACCTAAAGAATATGCGGGATAAATCACCCTAGAAAGTACCTCGGTTTTCTGTAATTTTATTACAGTATTGTAATAAAATTCTGGCAAAAATGGAAATATGCCTTTGTAACCACACATTTAACATATTTTGACTTTTTGTTATATTGTCAGCCAAAAAAAAATTTTCTCTAGTTTTATCGTCTTTAGTAATAACAATACCTAAATATTTTACCTCGTTTTTTAATGGAATATTAAACAATTGAGATTCAGCCCGATTATGCACTGCCATCAACATTCAAGGGCCTAATATATTTACTATTTTTCACATAAATTGCGTTCAGCTATTAAAATAAATAAATACGGACTTGTCGGATCTCCTTGTCCTTGTACCCGTTGATGTTAAAACGCTTAGAAGTCCCACATGGAAGTGATACTGAACTATTAATATCTTTAAGCAACATCTTTATCAATTTAACAAATTTATAACCAAATCCAAAAAACTTCAGTGCATGTAAAATGAATTTATGTTCTACAGTATCGAATGCCTTATAGAAATCAAGAAACAAAACAAACCCATCATCCTTAATCAAATGTGCATAATCAATTAAATCTAAAATAAGTCTAATATTGTTGTGTATTAACCTTCCTTTAATAAAACCAGATTGGGTTTCACTTATAACTTGATTCAACCTCAGTTTTAGCCTGTTTGCAATATCAGATGTAAGAATTGTATAATCAACATTGAGTATAGGGTAATCGGTCTCAGATTATCAATAATTATTTTGTCTTTGCCTGACTTTGGGATACGAATGATTTGGTTGGAACGAATGGTTTCATAGTTGGAAGTAAAGAGTTGGATTCAAAACATTCCTTTAAAGCTTTAAACAACAAATCTTTTATATCTTCCCAGACCATCCTGACCAGGAGATTTACCTAAAGGCATTTTTTTTAATAGCAGAATCGATTTCCTCCAATCTCAGGTCTACATCACAGCTTTCTTTAAATTCAATATCAATCTGTGGAATAAAATCTTTTATCTTTTTTAGAAATTCTTGGCCATTTTTGTCTGAATATGAAGAAGAATAAATATCACTATAAAATGAGTATACGTCCTCGGATATTAATTTGGGGTCTGTGATTACCTTCTAATTAATAATCAAACTATGTACAGCAGTGCTTTTCTGTCTCCTCTTTTCTAACTGACAAAAATATGCTGTATATTTCTCTCCTTCCTCCAATCATTTTGCACGAGACCTTACAAAAGCTCCTTGGGCTTTCATCAAATACAAATTACACTGTTAGAAAAATCTGTAGAAATTACAGTATTACTGGCAGCTACTTGCCAGTAACTTACTGTAGATTTAAATTTATGTTATTTACTGGCAACAATTTGTTCAAAATTAAATGAACATTAAACATTAACAAGTCTTTATCTTTACAGAATAAAACTAAAATAACAGCCTCATGCAAAGCATTCTGGGAACCAAAATCTGAAGGAAAAAAACAGAAAAAGGTTGATGAAGATTTCTGGTTCCCAGAATGCTTTGCATTAGATTGTTATTTTATCATTTTATTCTGTAAAGACAAAGTGACGCAAGCACGGTGACTTTTATTTTGACGGCGCGACGGACCTTTATTTTGGTGGCGCTGAGAACGCCAGAGCAAACAATGCTCGCATTCTCTGTGTTTATTAGTTAGCGATCTGTCTAACAGTACTGTTTAATATGTTATTAGATAGAACTGTTATAGAAAGTAGACAGTATATTAAAAAAAGGTTATTAGCCTATGCCGTGTGGTTGATGTCCAGTGTTGCTAGCTGGGCAGATAAACATAATCATGTTTGGCTTGGTCCCCTCAAAGTTGCGTTGGATTTTCTCTTCAGCATAAAGGTTTAGAGGCCCATCTATGACTGTTTTCCATGTTTGTATAGTTAGTTTCTGGAGTAAATAAATAGGCTATAATCTGTGTGTTTACATTCTAGCTGTTTTAAAAATGGCGGGTGCTGGTGCTCCGCGTGCGTTCGGTCAATCAGCGTACACTAATGTCACGGGTAGTTCCTATAGTGCTGGTTTAGACCCTACTCTGAAGTAGGACCTAAATGAGTTCCTCCAAATGTAGTTCCTAGAACTAAAATCGTTCCTAGTTCCTGCGGTGCGAACACGCCGACATCCGGGTACTTTAGCCAATAGTTCTAGGAACTATGAAAAGGTTCCTCCGGTCGGAAAGCGGCTATTGCTGGTCTAAAAGTAAGAACCGCTTGCGTCAGGGGCTGGGGGCGGGGTTACCGTGACCAACAAGACGAACAGAAACTTCTGACCGTCATTTTTTAAATAGCAGCTAATCGAGCTAATAGCAGCTCGATTGTAATCTCCATCTATGCAAGTTACGGCGAGCTGCACGAACGCGTTGGATTCGCCGTGTTTGGATGCCGATGTAGGTTCCAAACCATGAACATCAATAGTAACGCAACGACCGCCATTGTTGATGGAAGGCTTGTTCGAGATGCATCAGAGTGGACCGATCAGAGCTGCGGGAGTGTTTGGAGAGCATACGACTTTTGGATTGCTTTCGCAGTGCTTTGATGTCATGTGCCGATTGGTCTGCGAGAAGTCGAACCATCTCAAACAAGCCTGGTGTGTTTATGTTTGGCGCTGCCGTACTAGCGTTGCTGGGCAACATGAGATGTATGTGACGTAAGAAAGGCAAACCGGTTCTTAGAAAGCTCATCAGTCGAACCAACTCCGAACTGGCAATAGCTCTGGCTCTGAACTAGCACCCGGCTCTTTCTGGTGGAAAAGGGGTTTCATAGCGAGCTCTTTTCACGTGACCTTAAACCTCACTTCAGACCAAGAGACGCTATCAGTCCGCTTTAGCTGTGTCTGCAATCTGCATCAGTAACTAGTTGGCATGTTGTTTGTTTTATGTTTGTTCTGAGAATAGATATGACTTTGTTTTCCTCACTGGAATGCCTAACTTTCCAACATTCTAAAACATTCAGACACAATAAATACATTAAGGTAATTCTATGATGGCATTCTATGTGTTTGTTGTGTGTACTAAAGTATGTCAATCATCATTAGAGCACCACCCTCAGGCTGAAAAACGCAAGGACATTAGAATTCAGTCAAAAGTGTGTCTGATGTGATCAGTGATTAGAATATAAAGCTTACAAAATGTTTATCATAAACTAGCGCTAAGACCCAGAATCTGCCCTACCTAAATTTATGGCCAGGAGCCCCTACTGGTTTTATGATAACATTATGAAAACATTCAGCAAATAAAATAACATTATGAGGATTATCAGAGAATATTATTCTAAGAACGTTTTCTGTCAACATTACGAGAATGTATATTTTAAAGAACGTTAGTGAAAGTTATGGGAACGTTCTCTGTTAGCTGGGTTGCAGTGCTTCTCACACCTGTCCTGGCTGGGAGGACCCCACCAGTGCTCATTTTGTATGTCTCCCTCATTGAACACACAAATCTTGCAATCTCTACTATTTAGCTGATGAGTTTAGGTGTGTTAGGTGAGGAAGACATCCAAAATGTGCAGTGCTGGGGGGTCATCAGGACAGGATTGAAGAGCACTGGTCTATAGACCTAGGGTAGCACCATATTTAATTTTTGACAGGGATGAAAACGAGGCTGTGAAGGATAGAATTACAGTGTGTTTAATGCATTGTACTGTTAGTGTTGTTGTACCGATTGTTTAGTTAGCTGATGAAACGTCTTTCCGAAAAACAACCTTCGGTAGACAAAAACTCCATGAAACAGTTAACTTGTGAGTTGTGAAAATCAAATAATCCAGGACATTTATACAGTGCATGTTAATCCAATGGGATAGTATTTGCTTCATAACTGGCAGCCCCTTAATGCGGCCTCCGAAGCACACAAAAGCTGTTCTGATTGCTGGAAATGTCAAGTGCTCTCAACAGTTACTCTGATGGCCCAGACCAGGAAGAGGAGGTACAAGGACTGCTCATCATCGGAAGCATTTTAGGTACATAGGCATGCTTCGACTTAAGGATGACCTTGCAGTTGTTTGGCCCAAAATCAAGGTAGGATACGCTCACCAAGAGCACCTGCAGTTCACCTACTCGCTTGACTGATGCTAAAGGGCAGTCTTAAGTGAAAGAGGCTGCAGCTCTTCTGGCTGTAGCAGCTTGAACTGTCCCAGTTCGGAATCGTATGGGGATGAGGCGGATTCAGCCTTCTGCCCCCCTTTAGGAACCTCACTATCAAGTCATTCCTACCCATTGACTGGCCAACTATGGGAGCGTGATGTGCCGTGAATGCCACCACATAGACCTTAACCATGGATGGGGTATGCCCTGCTTTCAGCAGCTCTTGTAGGAAGGACAAGATTGACACAATGTCACAAGATAAGGGATCTTAGTTCCAGACTGTGCACTAATCAGAAACAACAGACCACTTAAGGGCATAGAGACGCCCAGTAGAAGGCACTCTGGCCTCTGAAACCCTCTGGGGAAGGCACAAAGGCTCCCGTCGAATCATGGATGGTTCTGCCAGAGGGTGGCCACTAGAAGGACCACACAAGCTGGGCCACTCATGGGCTAGTGCATCTTTCTCCCTTGAGAAGTGAGAGTTCTCTTCTAAGGCAAAGAGGTCATCTTCCACTCACCCAAAGACACTCCAGATCATCTGAACCATCTGGGGGGGAGTGTCCATTCCCCTGGAGTAGTGTTAATTTCGTTAACAAAAATAATGACAAAAAATATTCGTTGACAACCTTTTTTTCTATGACTAAGACGAGACGACAAGGGTTTTTTTTTTTCAGTTCAGAGCACGGCATTTCAGGAGTAGTTTTGTAGGGGCAGCGACACAGCATATTACTGTCACGGTTAGGTGGCTGTAATAAAGTGCACAATGAAGGAGATATTCAAGGAAAATTTTATATAATACTCTACATATCAAACAGGAGAAAATCTAGGAGAATGTACAACCACATAACACATGTGGTAAACACACGTAAACGATGCAGGACCAGATCAGATCTGTACGTCCTACAGATTTGAAGGGACAGTCAATTGATCTGCTGCTTTCCACATAGTCAAGTCCAAATGAGAAGTACAGCCTCACAAATGTGTTTACTGCTCCTCTTCTTATGTTAACTGTGCAAACTTATCCCATTAAGAAGCTTCAGCGATGCTATTAACACCTCAGAGGAATTAATCTTCCATCCTTTGATAAGATGCCGCCCCTTCTCCTAATTGGGTCTGACTATCCAAACCTGATCACAGCTAAGGAGCCCATCAGACTAGGACCAGCTGGTGGACAGGCAGCTGTACATTCACAGCTCGGTTGGGTTCTCCAGGGACCAGATGGGCTTCTCCCACATCAGGTACTGTCATCACAATGCTTATTCACTTCCCTTACTCCAATTCGAGATCCTGTTTACCAACATGTTGAGCGACTGTGGCAACTAGACGTCCTCCCATACCGCAGTGAAAAAGCAGGTAACACGATCAAAATAGGATCAAGCGGCTGTGAATATGCTGGAGACCAGAACACAACGTGTAGAAGTTAGTGGCATCTGGCGTTACACTACTCCACTCTTTGAGAGGAACCAAGGAGTCAGTCTTGTCTCGCCTCAGGAACACTGAGAAGCATCTCAGCAAAGACACAGAGAAAGCTCAGGTGTTTGAAGCTGAAATACAGAAACTCCTCGATTCAGGGTATGTTCTTAAGGTACCACCAGAGAATCTGCAGCCCAATGAAGAGTCATGGTTCATACCACACCACCTTGTACACCACAATGGCAAAGACCGGCTGGTTTTTAACTGCTCCTTCATGCATCTGGCTATCTCCCTTAATCAGCAGCTGCTTCCTGGTCCCAGCCTCGGTGCCTCATTGATGGAAGTTCTCCTTCGGTTTCAGCAGTATCCGGTTGCCATTAGTGGTGATATACGCGGCATGTTTCACCAGGTGAGACTCCTACCCAAAGACAAACCCCTGCTGAGGTTTATTTGGAGCAACATGCATAGGGAGGATCCACCTGACGTCTACGAGTGGCAAGTCTTGCCTTTTGGGATGACCTGCAGTCCCTGCTGCGCTACCTTTGCTGTACAGCCCGCAGCCCGGAAATGAAGAAGTACTGCAGTCTATAGAGCGAAGCTTTTATGTAGACAATTGTCTACAAAGTCTTACTACTGCTATGGAAGCTAAGCAACTGATCGACAAGATGAGACCTCTTCTAGCCTCGGGCTTCAAAATAAGACAGTGGGCTTCTAATGTACCTTCAGTCGTTCAGCATTTACCAACAACGGCTTGTTCAGAGAGCATTGAACTGTGGTTGCAACAGTATAATTTAGATCCTTTGGAACCAGCTCTGGGTTTGATGTGTTGCTGTCTAGAGGATCTACTGGGCTACTGGCATTGTGCCATGGTAGAGCACCCTCCAACGATGAGACACATTTTCAAGGTCTTGGCATCGCAATATGACCCCCTAGGGTTTATCATTCCCTTTACCACATGGGCCAAGATTCTTGTCCAGAAGCTTTGGGCCAAAAAAAAGGAATTGGGATGATCCAAACCTTCCCACAGACTTGCTAGAGAAGTGGAAAATATGGGTGGAGGAGGCAAGAACAAGCTTAACAGATGCTACATCTCTTCCAACTTTGAAGTGGAGACATCAAAATTTAGCTTGCATGTGTTTTGTGATGCATCAGAGGTGGCCTATGGATCAGTTGCTTACCTCCTTGTTGAGCAGAATGGAGAGATTCATACCTCCTTTGTCATGGCCCGCTCTAGGGTAGCCCCCAAACAACAGCTGTCAATCCCACGTCTCAAACTCTGCGCAGCTCTGACCAGTGCCCAGCTCGCCAATTTCCTCAGCCAGGAACTGACTATCCCGATAGAGGAAGTGATATTATGGACTGACTCTACTACTGTCCTGACTTGGAAACAGTCCGAGTCTTGTAGGTATAACGTTTTCGTTGGGACAAGAGTGGCAGAAATCCAAGAGTTGACAGAGCTTCACTCATGGAGGTATGTGGATTCCCCCAATAATCCGGCGGATGATATTACTAGAGGGAAGACACTTACGGAGCTGGCGAACCCAAGCAGGTGGAGTCAGGGTCCAAAATTCCTTCGTGAACCACCAGATCACTGACCAGTCACACCCTTGATAGAGGCCCAAGATGACATATCAGAGACGAAGAACGTTGTCTTTTGTGGTCTAGTTGTAAATGATCAAGGTTCTAGCATTCCTGAGGCATCCCAGTATACTTCCTGGAAGGACTTGATTGAGGCTGCTTACCGGTTTCTTCACGGGGCGGCCACCCAAGACATGAGCATGCAACACACTGATTACCAGAGTGTGGAAACACTCATATTCTCAGACCTTCTCAGAGGAACTTAAGGCCTTGAAGGCAGCGAAATCTGTGCTTGCATCCAGCCGTCTGAACACACTTGCACCAGAGTTAGATTGCACACTAGGACTGATCCGTGTGGGAGGAAGACTGCGGAAACTGGATGGCTTTAGTCAAACAGAGATCCACTCAGTGGTTTTACACCCACACCATAAGGTGACTAAACTTCTCATAAAGCACACCTTCTCCACCCAGGACCTGACAGGGTTTTCGCTGAACTCCGTTGCCACTGCTGGATCCTGAGAGGCAGACAAGCAGTAAGGCAACATCAGAGAGAGTGTGTGGAGTGCCAAAAGTGGAGAGCCAAGCCGACCGTGCCAATCATGGCTGACTTACCTTTAGCTCGCCTGCGACTGTACCAATCGCCTTTTTTCTCAACTGGAGTTGACTGCTTTGGGCCCTTCATTGTGAAGATTGGCCATCGCACTGAAAAGCGATGGGGAGTCATCTTCAGGTGCTTGACGACCAGATGCATTCACCTCGACCTCCTCAAAAGCATTGATACAGATGCATTTTTGTTGGTACTTAGACGCTTACATTTCCTGCAGAGTCACCCCATCCGAAATCCTCTCAGATCAGGGGACCAATTTCTGAGGAGCTGAGACTGAGCTAAGGGAAGCCTTCAAAGTAATGGAACCTAAACTGCAAGAGTTGTTGGCTAGTCATCAGATCAACTTTAAAATTAATCCTCCCGCCGCACCACACTGGGAAAGGGAGATTAGATCAGTAAAGTCTGCCCTGCGTGTAGTTATCGGGAGCCAGTCGGTTCCAGAGGAAGTACTACGTACAGTACTGATTGAAGAAGAGGGCATCCTCAACAGCAAGCCACTGGGATACGTCTCATCCGAAGTTGCAGACATAGACCCGGTTACCCCTAACATGCTGCTTATGGGGTGGCGAGATTGCCTCACTTCCCCAGGTGATCTACACTACCGAACCTCTATCCAAGCGCCGCTGGCGACATTCTCAGACCATTGTGGATCACTTGTGGTCATACTACATTCGACATGACCTCCCAAGCCTCTAGACTTGCCAGAAGTGGCAGCGATAAACCCAGGATTTAACTGAGGACATGGTGGTAATGATTATGGATCCGCAGCTTCCCAGAGCTCAATGGCCAACTGGTAGGGTTGTCAAGTTGATTACCAGTGATGATGGACACATTCGGTCAGCTCAAATCAAGGTCAATGACTCCTTATACCTACGACCTGTGGCCAAACTACTCAAACTTCCAGCACTTCCGGGTGGAGGTGAGTCCGACTCCAAGGACTAGGGAGTTTATCCTTACACATATTAGCTATGCTAATCTGGGGACAGCTGTTCTAAATGCCCTCTATATAAGAGTATACGAGAAAGACTTTTATTATGAAACATTTTACTGTTTACGCTGCTGGGTAACGTTAGTTTCCGCTATCCCGCTATTGTGTTTACTTTCACTTTCACCAGCCGTTTGCGCCGCCATTTCCTCAGGTGTTAATGTGCGTGATTGAATGTAAGTTTATTTATTTATACACAGTTATAAGTGATGTATATTTGTTACATTGTTGTATTCAAATATTCATCTATTGCAACCAAACTTTACATTGTGCACAACATCATAATATGAGAGTTATATACAGTGATTCACGTGTATATGGTCGCAGCTGTCAATTCTATGTGACGTTGGTTTATATATAAATAACGTGTCAGTAGTGAGTTGCTGTTTATGTTTGTGTAACTCAAAGTTATTAGACATACACTGATGTATCTTTTTATTCAGTTTATTCCAGAAAGACCACATTCAATACCTTGTACATATAATAGAAAACTCAGTACAGCTGGATGATGCCAATGCGTGTGATCATTCAAATCTATAAAGAGTTTAATAGTTCCCTGTCTCCTGTCACGCTTCTTACCAGAGCCCCGTAGTGGATGAGCATTCACCTACCTATATTTAAACCCTACACTCCACAACATTAACCATTAACTATTAAGGCTGAATGGGCAGGCGAACTCGTGAACTAGTGGTTCTGTCATAAAGCATGCATATAACTGTATACAGTACAAAAGACACTATATAAGACAGTAATACTCATACACACAATGTCCTAGAGATATGCATGTACTTTCATAGAAGGTTTTATATGAATGAATGGGGAAGAGTCCTTTTTATGGGCATTATGTGTGTTTCAGTAGGGAAATGGAGTGAGAGTTAACTCGTTCACATTCCTTTCGATCGTAAATGGCTTTCATGCATGGGTGTTAGTTGCTCTTCGGGGGTTGTCAGAGCATTTTGTTATTCGTAATGAGAGTGAGAGAGTGGCTGTAGCACATTGCGCTTTATGTAAGGCAGACCGCCGCTCCGAGACGGGGGCAGCTCACACTGCATGAGTGAGAGAGTGACTGAATCGCTTCACGCTCTGTAAATAGCAGGTCTCCACTCTGAAGCAACTGGGACTTCTCTGTGCACTGTACACGACTGACCACTGCTGAGGCAAGGGGCTGCTTATATCGTGTGAATGATTGAGTAGTTGGAGCCCCTCTGTGCTCTGTACATGGCTGAATGCTGCTGAGGCAAGCGGCTGCCGTGTGAATGAGAGTGATTGGAGCTTCTTTGTGCTCTGTACACGGCTGACTGCTGCTCTGAGGCAGGGGGCTACTTGTATCATGCAAATGAAGGATCTGTTTTAAACCCCTGTAAACCTCCTCTCCTAAGTAGCACTATCAGCGACAAGGCTACTTTCCCGCCAACATCAGGTGAAGACTGCGCTATGTAGCTCTCTGTCCAAGTTCTTGTAGGCCTTCGCTGAGAGTAGACAAACTTGTCTACTATGACTGCATCTGTGTGGGCACAGCCCAGGTAGAGAGGCAGCGATTATTCATACCGAGGGCTAGAATTGGAAGGTTTTGGCCGGGAATTGCGGGAATTGACCGGCACAGGTGCATCACCTAAACTTCCGGGCTCAAGCTGCCGCGGCTTGGCATCAGAGAGGGAGAAGAGGTGAGCGGATTGCTTATCCGTAGCATAATATAAAAAATGTCATACTCACCGGAACACTGCAGAGGAACAGCAGTCCAGGCACTGTCCTCTGAAGAGCGTACCTCAACGGCGAACAATAGATGGCTTCTCGAAGACAGCATAACCGAGTGAAGGAGAAAGATCTGAGGCAAGCAATGGTACTTGGCATTGAGCTACATAGCGGTTGGACCCTCCCCTCACTCTAGCGTACGAGAGCCATTGGCTATTGCAGTTGCAATAGCGTGATTCAATCAGGCTTCAGCATTTTCGGAGAAAAGGAGTTTCCCTAAAGCGTCAGCTAACCTCGAAAGGGAACTACAGCCTTTTCCATTCATTGCACTACACAAGGACGAACATCAACACTTTGCCCAGCATGGGGTCTTCTCTGCAACGTACAAAAGGCTTTTTTAGTGACCAGTCAATTGTATGCCTGTCACAGATGGATTGTAGGGGTCAAGCGCTATTCAAGCAGAGATTGTACAGCTGAGTGACTCATGTTATTCTGGTGGTCTGTTCATGAAGCATTTCATTCATCCAGGTCATTGTAGTTGGGTAGAATTTAGTTGAAACAACTGCACTTTTTTCTTCTAAAGCAAACAGTTGTTGTAAAAGATGTTTATCAATGTTTTGGTCTACAAAATTGATAATCTGTGTTCGGAATAGCATACTAACATAGTCTACTCTTACGTTTTTACATTATGTATACAGCATGTATACAGTAGCCTATAGAATTGTTTGCATACAGTACATGAATGACTTACATGACCTACATTTGTTAAAATGTGCAGTACACAATCACAGCACACTGTACAAAATACTGTATCCCACAATGCAATGCACTTCACTTAACTTCATTTTTGATGAGTGAGCCATAAGTAGCAGCCACTAATTTGAGCATATCTCTTATTTTACTCACTTTATCGGACTGACAGAAATGTTCTCACAAAATTGAAAAAGAAACGGAAAGAAAGTTTTATTTCCAACTCAATTGTTCTATGCCACTCACATGATGAGGTCATGTGACAACCATGTAGCATAACAATTCTTCAAAGCATTTATCATGAAATAATGCCTAATGTTTCCTGGTTACATGTCATCTACTTAAAATAAATATATTTTTGGCATGTGCCAAGACAGCCAGTTTCAAAATGTTTAGATTTTAAAGTGTAATCAAATGTCACACTCATAGGTTTGTTGTTTCTGATGCATTGGCTTTCATGCAGTGCATCACCCAGTCCTAGTCTTTCAAGCATGCAGGAAAACGTCATATGCAACCGTTTTTTCTCCTAGACGATGCTCATGTTGCCTGCTTGGAACACTACTTTCCTTTAGCTAAGAGTGAGTGTGAGAAAAAAGCTATGTGCTTATGTTGTTGTCCCTAAATTTTTATTATAATTTTTTTTACACAGAAAAGAGGTGTTTTACATAGTTACATTAACAACATTGCCAGAGAAAAACATTATTTAAAATTGTATAGATAAATTGCTATTCCATGAAGATGTTTCAGTGGGTTTTTTTTCCCCTAAAAAGCTGACATTTAAATTCAGCTTTAAATTCATATTATATTATTAATAACCATACATTATATGTTTATTTTATTTCTAAAATGTATGAACATTCCAAAATGCAGTTAACAATCTTTAAAATATAGTGTCACATTAATGACACCAATTCTTACCAAAATGATACTGTCCGAATTCTTCCAGAACAATCTTGAATAGACAATGGTTAAACAAGTTCAATCAATCTCCAGTTCACAGAATTCAGAAATGTATAATATATAAAATTTTACTCTACGATACGTTTAAATATAAATGATTTAAAAAAAAAAATTATAAATCATTTTAAATGCTTTGTCCAAGATAGGCCTACACCACAAAAGAAAAAGAAAAACTTATAGCAGAAAATTAAGAGTAATCTCAATAACTTTATCACTATACAAACGTTTTGATCCATCAACATTTCCTGTATAAATGTGTTCAGGTGCATCAAAAAACTAAGTCATTTCGTTACAAGAAGAATGATTTTTGAAGAATGATTTTTAATATCACAAATCTGATGTCAGGAAGGCGAGCTGTCCTCGAAACCACGCATGCCCAGCTGAGTCACACGTCCAGGCAGTTAGTGCACGGATATACTTCTCATTTACTTCCATCCATAGCACGGTGACGGGTCTCTAAGCAGCCTGACACAGGAGAGAGAGAGAGAGAGAGAGAGAGAGAGAGAGCGAGCGAGCGAGCGACTGGAGGCAGTTTAAGGGAGGGGGGCAGCAGCAGCAGTAGTCGATGCTGGTGACGCAGGAAAAACACCCAACAGCAGACAATAAACCAATGGTCTGATCTCAACACAAGCGTGTTATTTATAATCGGGACAGTCAGGCACATGCACGCGGCTGAGTAATTATTAAACAGCACTTAAATGATCCGATCTGGGATCGTATGGAGGAAAGATCCCGTTTGATTCTCGGTAAGTGGGTTTGTGTGTGAAGCTAAAGGAAACTAGCCGCTAATGGCAGATGATTTGCAAGTCAGTGCTCACTTAGCTTAGCTCGAACAGCTCAATGAACGAATTAAATACGTCTGAATATTTGTCAACGCTTATATATTTACAGTCCCCGCGCACTTTAGCAGTTCAGTCGCTTTGAAGATCTATTCGAGCTATATAGCATTTACATTTAACGGCAGCTCTGTTCGAGGAGGTTGATTTGTGGCTAAACAAGTGGTTTTGACGTGGGCAGGTCGGTTGTTTTTGATACTAGTTGATCCTTTTTAGATTTTTTGCAGGTTATGAAGTATAATATGGGCTTTTTGGATAATTAAAATGGGTGTTTAGATGTTTTAATAGCTTTAAATCCACTGTCACGAGCTGATTGTGTTTTGCTGGAGTCCAGCTGTTAGCCGTTAGCACGTTAGCTTGTTTCTGCTGCTGTATTTACATTCACTTTCGCTCTTACTTTTGAGTTATAAATTTAGATTGTATGTACCAAAACAGTATAATCTAAAGCCTCAGAGCTTTAATAACATTTTATGCATGGCTGGTTACACAGATAACCCTGTTGTAACTCTGATTGTGTTTGGAAGAGGAAACGGGCCTAAACTGCCACAGTTTCAAACTAGGCCCAATACATAATGGCTGTGTCTCGAAACCAAGTGTGCTGCCCACCCAGACAATATATATTTGGTCATCGTAGGCGCGTTTCAGATTTTAAATTGACCGAGGCTGAAAACCTTGTAAGCTCCCTTCCTTGACAACATTTTGGGCGTCATAGGCTGTCTAGGTAGCAGCTCAATGTGTTTTGTGAAACAGCCAATATCACCTCTTTTATGTATAATTCAGTATTCTGGAATATGGAGAGCTACAATATGTCTCAGTATTTCTCATAGCTACAATATTTATATTGCCGTTATGGGAAACGCCCATCTTTGTCCATTAGCGACAGTAAGGTTAATTTCCTCCCATTATCTAATCAGGTTAGTCTGTACGTTTTTATTCTGCTTGCGAGTTCTTGGGCATCTGGTGGGTTTATTATGATAAATGTGAATGGTGTGTGTGTGTGAGTGTTATAATATTAGGGAATTGTTATATCTGTGTACTGTAGTGTGATGTCACATTGTTACAGGGAAATGTTTCTGTATTCATTATGCATGCTGGCCTGTCCATAATTACTGGCAAACCAGCAGGTTAGTTTAAAAGTTTAAAAGAATCTTACTCAGTCTGATTCTGTGTGTTACTGTCTTCTGATTTGTGGGAAGTTTTTCTCTTGTATTAGGGAATACTTTTCATTGAAAGGTCAAGTCGAGCTTTGTTGTCATTTTGAAAAACCTTATTGAAGAACTCTTATTTTCCAACATTGGTCAAATGTGTTTATAAATTGTTACACTAACCTTTGTGAATTTCTGTATAGTTTAATTTGATATCCCAAGTTCTTTAAGTTAAATGGATGTTTAAAATATTTGTAATACTTTTAAAACCAGTAATGCTGTGATGGAGATTTTTTTTTTTTATAGAGATTTCTTTTCTTTTCTTTTTTCTTTTTTTAACAAAATACTAGGATTGCTCTCATTGATCAACAGCAAAGACGCAAGAGGTTTATTTGGTGCATAACTTTACAGAAATCAGTGCCCAAATGCCATGTCAGCATTTCTTTCTCATGTATGAAATTTGTGTTGGTTTGGCTTTGTCTTCTTTTTTTTTTTGTAGCTAACGAAAATGTTTTGCTCATTACAAATCAAACATCCATTGAATCGTTGAGTATAGCTGCAGCTATTCCGCCTTATTTCTATGAGAGCCATTTGGCAATTCGGTGAGTGCAATGAAAAAAGACTGCTGTTTAGGGTTTTATTACATTTCGCAGACATGCTTTATTTGAAATATTTCCTAAAATCAAAAATATTCTTTTGGATTTCTGTAGCACATCCAAAGTTGTTAGTATTAACTTACCATGACACTTAAAATTTCTTTACAGGGGTCATGAGCTGCATTATTTTATTATTTTATAATGTTTCTCACTTATAATGTATGGTCAAAAATTAGAATTTTAGAAATGAAAGGCCTGGTTTTAGCCCTCGGATTTGAACGCTCTGTTTTAACTGGCGTGTCTGCTGTGAGACTTCAGTGTAAACGCCCACTGCTGTGATTGGCTAACATCTTTGCATTTGGAAATAGCTAAGTATTACACGTGTAATTTTATCAAACTTTTAGCATGTTTTTACTATTCCAATTCTTAAGCCTACTAATTGTGAAAAGTGTTGATTAAAGCATTAGGCTATATTTAGAACTATAGCATCATATTTAAATATTTAGGTTGTGGCATGAAAGGTTGCAGTGGATAAGTTCAGTTGTGGCCGATCACAGACATGTTTAGTGCATGAATGCAGCGATCTCATCATTTTAACTCGATTCCTGCACACTAACGAATGCTTTCATCATAACTAACAGTGCAAACACAATGTAAATGAGATTCGTTGATTCTACCGGTAGTTTAGTCCAGAACACTCGCGCTGTTTAATTGACAGTTCCAGCGATTGTAAAGGAAGCGTTTCTAGACATAGTTTAACCACAGTTTAAATAACAGATTATTTTCATCTTACTAAGAGAAACAATGTGAAGTTGACCGTTTAGTCACTGGTTTGATATACTGACAAAGAATGATTTTGTGACACAAACATCTCACTGTAGGCCTACATGAATCATTACATATCAGAAATCACTTGTCACTGCACTGTTGATTTTGTTTAGACATGTACACAGAATTGATCGGTAACAGCAATAGTGACACAGTAAAAAACTTTTTTTACTCGCATAAGTGTGTTGCACCATTCCTGATGGATCCAATATAGAAGGCGCAGCATAGTTTTTAAATTTCAGGCTCTCTGCAAATCCAATGCAGCTACTGTGTTTTTTACAACCTGGCACTGCACAACATTTTGCACTCTTCAAAGGCATGTTTATTGCTTAGCTGCTCGATCCAGTGTTAGCATCACGCCCCTTATTTACCTACTACTACTTGTTGTGCTCGAATCAGTAGGCGGAGCTACTGAACTTTAGGATTTTGATGTCACCAACCTGGGAAGAAGCTCGTTGTAGTCCCTTAAAGGGCCCCTATTATGGATTTATGGATATGAAAATTATCATGTAGTGTGTAACATAGCTCTAAATGAATGAAAACATCCTGCAAAGTTTTAAATCTGAAAGTGCACCGTATATAAAGTTATTGTCTTTCAAAAGTAGAGTCAATGAAATGAATCGGTTTTCATACGAGTCATAACCCGTTTCGTTGTGACGTCAAGATGAAACATTAACGTATTGCCCGCCAACTTATTACGCACTTAAAACTTCAACCTCGTGTCGAGAAGAAAATGTATATAAAAGAAATCTGTAAATACATTTGTACAAGTAAAATAATTGTTTTGTTGATGGACATGCACTTGTTAATGCTGATGGTGAGGAACTACAGTTGCAACATCTCATATAATGTACCTCAAACTAAGTAGTCAAGTGTATCACTGAGAAACGTCCTTCTTGAGTCATCCTTGCGATGGAGGTTCGGGTTGAATAACTAGTTATTCCAGACAGTGTTTCATCATCGGACTCGCGCTCAAATTGATATGGTAAAATCTACGTCATTGTTCGTTACTGTGTTTAGTTTACGGTGTAGGAAGCCTCAGGACACGCAGAACTGACGTTGTTGTGGCAATGGGCGATTTTGTTTTCGACACGCGCGCTGTACGCGGTAGACCAATCACAAAAGATTGAGCTGTCTGACCAATCAGAGCAGAGTAGCTCGTGGAAAGGAGGGGATTTAGAGAGATTGATTCAACTGACGATTCGTTTGAGAATCATTGAAAATGTGGTGATGTGCAAATGTTTTTTTGACCTTTGATTCATGTAAACCTGTTGTAGGAGACTCCAAAACAACATTCGGAAACTTTAAAATAGCATAATAGGGGCACTTTAAATTAGGGCTGCACGATTTGGGGGAAAAGTCATATTGCGATAATTGAGGTCAATATTGCGATTACGATTGCGATATGCGATATAATAAACAAATGGTTTCATGAGTCAACTTGCTTGGTTCTAAAGGAAAATAAATGCACACACAGATTAGTGATAATCAGCCTAAAGAAAAAAGTTCTTTAGTCAAGAGCAGTGAGTGTTTTTCCCTGTTCCCTTTGTGCTTTGATTAACTTTAGCGACAGATTTTTTTTTTTGCATTTTAACAAGAACAAAACATAATTTACATACAAGAGTACATATAACCATACATGTCAGGGGTAAAAAAAAGAAATAAAAGAATAATTTTAGCGACAGATATAATTAGTGGCTACTGTGCACTGTCCCTTTAAGACCAGCCGCTGTCAGACGCGGATCTCACACGCGCCTCATTCTTTCACGAGTCATCACAACTCTTCATGTTCATCATAAGACTACTCTTATGTTATGAAGACACTCGACAAAAATACATTTTGGCATAATTGTGTGTGTTATTGTTCGTTCAAGCTCAAAAGAGGACTGTATTCTGTCATGCTGTTTTGTGCGCACGCACGATATTAGCGCGAGTCTTTCTGTCTGTCACAGTCAGGACATTCACAGGCAGCGCGTTCATTTTGGCATACATGTGTGTTGTTCGTTCTACCGCGAAAGAGAACTTGATACTGGCGCGCGTCTATCTGTGTGTGTGTGTGTCAGGAGGACATTCACAGGCAGCTCGTTCTTTATGTCTTATCGCGCATGAATGGTTTAAAAGCATTTGCATTAATAAGTGCGTTAACAGCGCTAATTTGTTTTAATATAAAATCGCAGCATTTTGCGTCATATAATCGCGTAGGCTTGACATCGCGATTGCGATTGCGATACGATTAATCGTGCAGCACTACTTTAAATTAGGACTGCACGATTAATCGCAGGTTCCATGTAATCGCACTTAAATCGAGATAGCCTAGTTATCACGATTTTGAAATTGCAAAGGCTGCCATTATATTTTATGGGCAGCTTGTCATTGATGTACGGCTCTGTAAACGCGGCTCCATCTGAAAGGACTGAGTTTTAATCACTTATAACGTGCATTTGAAAAAGGAACACGCGTCAGACAGCTTTCCAAACATGAGAAGCATTTAATAACCTCTTGTCTAACAAAAGACAACATTTAATAACATGCTTTTACTCCAAACTAACGACAGTTGAGCATCCTTCTGTGAGATGATGTGGCTTCTTACACAGAATAAGGTAGTTGTGTGTTTATTGGTCATGTTTAATCAATCAAAGCATTTCAATCTCCTGTTTATTCAGCTACAATAATAGGGATTTCCTGGAATGACGGGCTATCTACTTCTGTGGCGAGGCATATTTGGCATGTCTGCACGAGAGCGCCCTCTGGTGTTCAGATGGAGCAGCATTTACTACAGATCAGCTGTTGCACTGACAAGCTGCGCATAAAATAATCGCAGCCTTTGCCAAATCGCGTGCGATTAATTGTGCAGCCCTACTTTAAATCGATTTCTGTGAAAGAAAATATCTCCCTTTGCATTGAACTTTGAGCGTTGTAACTTTGCAGATGTTTTTATGCTCAAACAGCAACATTTCACTAACTGAAGTTTAAAAAAAGTGAAATTATAATCAAGGACCCCTTTAAACCTTTTAACGTTGTTATATTTTTGATTATACTTTATTGTGAAAATCATCCAGTTTGCTAAGAAAGGTTGATGAGAAAGCCCTCAATGTATTTGTCATGTTATTCGAGCTACCCTCACTTTAAAATAGACAGGTTTCATATTGAACCAATGTCTTTTTTGTCACTTGCATGTGGTTGTTAGTGAATTTGTTATCTTATCAGTGCTGATGTGTGCTCTGCTGCTGCCTTTTCTTTATTTGGCCTTATACCTGGGCTGTGTTTCCTAAAAGCATTGTAAGCCTAATTAGATCGTAGAACCATTGCCACCAATGGTACGATCAACTTGGCTCACGATGCTTTTGAGAAACTCAGCCCAGACCTGTTTTTTATGCTATGATTTCATACACTTTGATCCAGCCAACAGGATCCTCCTGGGAAGCATAACATGTACTATAAAATTATCTGGTAGCCTACTTGTTTTGAACAACATATTGTAGTTATTAAGTGATTGTTATACAATATATAATCATATAACTATAAATCGTTCTTCAAGAATCTTTATCAAAACGATCAGCTTTGCATTTAACATTGTTTCTCACAAGCAGTTCTGTGCTAACCATGTATGTGCACTAAATATGAAATGTCAGAATGAGCAAACAAATGTGAGCTCTTGGAATATATGTAGGCTTGGGTATCGTTTGAATTTTAACCAAAAAGGGTTATCTCTGATATCATTCACATTTATTTGATATCTTGTTGCTAAACATTTCATTGTAGCTGAATACCACGGACAAAAATCAACAGGCTAAAGAACACTTTCACAAGGAACTTTAGCCTATGGTTTAAAAACACCATAGCAAAAACAACTAGCCTAACTAATATAAATTTCAAGCAGCATTAAATACAAGTATATACTGTCTCTCAGTAGTTAAAAAAGAACAAATAAAAAAATTAGCAAGTGCACAAATAAATACAACTGAACAAAGATATGATTGAAATAAACAGAAGATTTTCAGGTATTCAGGTACAGAAACTGTAATCAAATGTAAAATAATACTTAACAGGAATATTAGGCTTCTGCCACTTTAAGAGCTGCATGGATCCAATGTACTACATGGATTACACATGTGTTTTATTTGTCAACTGTTTACGTTTACTTAAGACATAACCAACTGTGTTTACGAGGATTTGACATTTTTGTGTCTATTTGTCCATTCAAAATACACAGATTCGTGCAAAAAGACGCGGAAGAGAACTTGGTTCAGTATCATGCACCATTCAGTATGAGAGGCGGCTTTCTGTGCACACGCTTTGGATGTGCAAACAGCGGGCCAGTCTTCTTGCGCTTAAATGGTTTAAAGTAATATTAAAATGCACACAAAGGAATCGATAAGAGAAATAAAATGTATAACAAGTATCCAATTCCTGACCTCATGTATTTAAATTCCCAACCCTGATTATGAAATGTAAAGTATTTTGCATATAGATTTGTAACTATACAACATCTATACAAATGTGTCTAAACAGGTTGCCATTATAAAGAGCATGGTAAATTTTGTCTAAGCGTTTGCTTGAATAAAAACAAAACAAAAAACACCCTGTTTACTTTATTAGTGCACATACCTGGTCTTGTACAAGATATATCTGTTCCAAAGAAAAAAATGTCTTTGTGATTTTAGAATCATAATTTAAAAATCTGCTCCTCCTTTTCCCTTTTGGCTTATGTCAAATAGGCCTTACTGTGACGTAATATGAGTAATGTAGCCATTGTTATAGTTATCTCACCTTTGGTCTAGCTCCGTTCTGAAATGCAACACCTACTTTTTACAATCCAATTCCTGATAGATAAAATGAAGTCCCTCCCTATTTTTTTCTGGCAACTCAGAAATGTGTCAGAAAAGGAAGTTAATTCACATTGATTTTATCATAAGAGCGCATGAGATCTAAGCCTGGACATAGAATGAAAATGAATACAGTCTTAATTTAAAAATAAATTCTAGTTATGCTCAGCTCTAAAATATTGCATGAGCTCTTTGTAAGCACAATGAATTCTGTATCCAGTAATCATGAATTTCAGGCAGGTCATGTGAATTAATTTGTCAAAAGATGTGAGAACTCCTTTTAAAGATTGACTGATGTTAGTATCTTTATTATTTTCCAGGTTATGCAATGGTCTCTGCAACATATCCAGTCCCCCAGGTGGTGCTTTCACTTTCAGAAGTGTGCCGGTTCTCCATCGCTCCTGAGGAGAAACTGATTTCTTCTGGTGTGCCAGCGACATAAGCAGACAAGATTGCAAAGATCTGCCCCGTGTCGAGTATGACGGCCACGACCCGTGGCTCCCCTGTGGGAGGGAATGACGGTCAGGGCCAGGCTCCGGATGGCCAGTCCCAGCCACCCCTGCCCCAGAACCAGGTCAGTGCTCCATTTGGAATTCCCCCTTTACATTCCGATCGCTGTTGGAACACATCTGCCTTTTGCTGTTACTCAAGTAAAACTGTCACTGAAAATAATTTATATTTCATCGATAAGGTTTGCAGTCCCCTGGGTTGTGCTGCGTTACATTCTTCAAACCACATTTGATCTGGTTTGACAGTTGACTTAGTTCCAAAAAAAAAAAAACATTTGCTGACACTCATGGATGCAAATGTGTTTCTGTAATTGTGCTCTTCCCTGAAAGGAACAGATGTCAACAGAGGGAAAAGTTATTAGGTAGCGGTAGGACGATCCAAAAAAACGCCTCTCCTGTATCGGATCACAGTGTTTCTTCTTTAATGTATGTGCCTTCTGCATTTAAGAGATCAACATGAGCTTATCTCTGAATTGTTTGTAGTAATTGATTACATTTTTCCAGTATTTAATAAATATGAATCTTGTACACAACTTAGAAAATGCCAAAAATTCTTTGTTTCTAGGAATGTCTGTGATATAACAGTACTTTTTTGGGTGGTCAGACTTTTTTGATCACACATGGCGCTTTTCCATTACCAGTACCAACTCGGCTCGGCTCGCTTTTCGCTCCGTTTTCCATTGCAGATAGTGCCTCCACAATAGTACCTGGTCGTCATAGCGATGCCACAGGAAACTGCCGTGACTTAATCTTCTACGCGAGACACACCCGCTACCCACACACACAGGACAATGGAGGAAATCAAGTGTATGCTGTTTTTGGATGTTTTTGTTTTTGCTGTTTTTTTATTCAGGATACTCCGTCTGGCGCGTGCAATGATGACGCAGTGAATAGTGACGATTCTCTCTGACCAATCAGCAGTCTGCCGTGTTTTCACGTCACATTTTAGTATCACCTCAGCTCGCTTAGAACCTCGCCGGAGGTGGTACGAAAAAAAGTACCTGGAAGCAGGTACAGGTACAACTTTTACACAGTGGAAAACCAAACAAAGCCGAGCCGAGGCGAGCTGGCACTGTGTAGTGGAAAAGCGGCAAAAGTGTGTACATATTTTCCATGGTTTTTTTTTAGCATTGTTGGTACAATAATCCACAGCGTTCTGCTGCATCATTATTTGAATTACTTAATTGCTCATCAGCCTGTTATTATAATTGATTTTAGGTTTACTTGCCCCTAAATGTCACGGTACACGATCACAGTTTGCGTATAGTTTTGCATGAATCTCAGGTTGTTCCTTTCTAAGTGGTAGTACAGAAAAACCTGTAAAGTTGACTATATTTTATGCAGATAGTCAAAAGTGTTTCTTAAGCCGCTTTCCGACCGGAGGAACCTTTTCACAGTTCCTAGAACTATTGGCTAAAGTACCCGTATGTTCCTGCGGTGCGAACACGCCGACTAGGAACGACTTTAGTTCTAGGAACTCCATTTGGAGGAACTAATTTAGCTCCTACTTCAGAGTAGGGTCTAAACCAGCACTATAGGAACTACCCGTGACGTTAGTGTACGCTGATGACCGAACGCACGCAAAACACCAGCACCTGCCATTTTTAAAACAGCTAGATGTAAACACACAGATTATAGCCTATATATTTACTCCAGAAACTAGATACAAACATGGAAAACAGTGATAAGCCGCTTTCCGACCGGAGGAACCTTTTCACAGTTCCTAGAACTATTGGCTAAAGTACCCGGATGTCGGTGTGTTCGCACCGCAGGAACTAGGAACGATTTTAGTTCTAGGAACTCCATTTGGAAGAACTAATTTAGGTCCTACTTCAGAGTAGGGTCTAAACCAGCACTATAGGAACTACCCGTGACGTTAGTGTACGCTGATTGACTGAACGCACGTGGAGCACCAGCACCCGCCATTTTTAAAACAGCTAGAATGTAAACACACAGATTATAGCCTATATATTTACTCCAGAAACTAACTATACAAACAGTGATAGATGGGCCTCTAAACCTTTTTGCTGAAGAGAAAATCCAACGCAACTTTGAGGGGACCAAGTCAAACATGATTATGTATTTCTGCTCAGCTAGCAACACTGGACATCAACCACATGGCATAGGCTAATAACTTTTTTTTTCATATACTGTGTACTTTCTATAACAGTTCTATCTAATAACATGTTAAACAGTACTGTTATACAGATCGCTAACTAATGAACACAGAGAATGCGAGCATTGTTTGCTCTAGCGTTCTCAGCGCCGTCAAAATGAAGGTCCGTCGCTCCGTCAAAATAAAAGTCACCGTGCTTGCGTCACTCCCTTACCCCTCCTACCAGTTCCTATGGCCACTTGGCCGGTGCGAACACAAACAGCAAAACCGAGTTTGGGGGAGAGTAGTTCTTAGAACTGTTTAGAAGTGGACAGTTCCTATAACTAAGTTCCTGTAACTACTTGGTCGGAAAGCGGCTTTAGTGAGACCTTAAAAAGATCAATGTTCACCTAAAAATTTAGATTTTTAATATTCTCTTTTATTTTCATCATCAAATATGGTAAACAGAAACTTAACCTTGCATGCTTGATGCAACTTTATTGGTTCTTGTACGTCAGCAAGTATGTTTCAGCTTCATTGTACCATATTTGATTTGCTTAATGCATGTGCATTGATCAATGTTTATATGTAAAATTTACAACAAAAGCTTAAATTAAATCTGTTTATCATATGAAGTGATTATGTCACAGAAGACTTGGATTAAACTGCTCGGTTCATATTAATGTGTATATGAACTTTTTGAAGCTTAAATTTGTTTTGTGTGGACCTTTAATGGATGAAACAAAATTATAAGAGAATGTCTTAATTTAGTTTCAGAATATGGAAAAAATTGGATTTCTTCTGAGATGTATATAGCCTATGTCTTACTGAGCTTTTGGAAGCAAGGGCATCACTGTCTTTATTGTGTTTCCGATTGAATAACGCTTTAACAATGGTTTAATGCATTTGTGGTCAAAATCTGAAACCCCAGCATTATGACCAAAGAAAAGGCGAGAGGCTCCCTTTGATTTTGTTTCAGAGGGCAACTGTTACATTCTCCAGGGATAGACTGCAGCAGTGTTATCTATTACACCTGTGCTCATCGAATGCATGTTAAAAGGGAGGAATCAATGAGGATGAGACGCCTGGCAGAGAAAAGCACACCAGTTGGTTAGAAATGTGTAGTGCCTAGACATGAGAAGCAAACTGGCTATGTAGGTCAGCCAAGCAGAAGGAGCCTTTTCCAGCACACCCCCACATTTCCCAAGTTCCGCAGGCTCCATTCAGCTCTACATGCAGAGCTCCAGCCCACATGCATCCATTGACACGGCACAGGAAACTGACTCTGAGCATCTTAAAGCTGCTTTATCTTCCTTACGGTCGCTTTCATTCTTTTAATCCCTCACATGGAAACATACTTTATGCTTGCTTATAAGACACCTGAATCATTAAGGTGCAGACCCGCCGCCGTGACACAAATTCACGGACGGACATTACATTTTTTCAGGGGGGCACAAATGAGATCAACCTCATTGCATAATAACATTAATCGATAATAGGGATGCACCGATGTGAAAATTGTGGCCGATACCGATAACCGATATTAATATTGCTGTTATGGCCGATACCGATATTTACCGATGTCGATATCTCTGTATAGAAAACAAATTTTAATGATTATCAAATAAAGAGCTATTTTCCAAAACACTTTTTTTTTTTTTTTTTACTTTAGAAATGACTGATATTGGGCACCTTTACCTGTATGCATTGCAAAATATGTCACACATACGACACACATGCATTATATTGCATTGCATATAATGTGTGCTGGTCAACTTGTCTGAAATTAAGAAACCCTTAGAAAACAGGAAAAAAAAAAAACAGGAACATTGTGTACAATTAAGATAGGCTACTTAATTTATTATTCCAATATCCAAATATGATACTAAATACCACAGGGAAAAGGACTTCTATTTGTGACGTGCTGTCTTTGCCTTTGAACATTGCACATTTTAAACAGGGCACGCATTAGCTGAATAAATGTTAACAGTTGACAATGAATAGACAGGAGTCCAATAATAGCATAACGAATCACTTATTCTAAAAATAATAACAAGTAGGCTAGACGAATCCGACATATGGGCTGTGTTAACAGTAGCCTAAAACGTCCGTCTTTTAACGAATTTTAAAAACACGAATGGATAATACAAAATGCTTTCTGACATTTTGATAGAAAAAAACAAACAAGCAAGAACAAAATTTAAACTTAGCCCGTCAATTTTTCATTTTAATTATCTTCTCTCACTGTGTGCGCGCGTCCGTGTTTGTGAGGGAGAGCTCGCGCAGCACTGATACAACGGTAGCCTACTTTTTAATCCATAAGTAACGAACGCGCTAGTTTTCATACAAAATAAATATGTAACATAATTAGGTAGGCTACTTTAGTTATTATTAACACAATAACGTAACACATGAAGGCTACGTTTCTCAACACTGAGAATGAATAAATAAACGCCTGTTTCTCCACTCGGCTTATCAGTAATCCACAAATCACACGTGCCCTCACTTTTGAGAAAAATCTAATTCGAACCGGTATCAAATATCATGCAATATATTCAAATATCTACGAGTCAAAAAACGATCAATCAAAAATGTGTCATGAAGAGGGAAAAAACATAACTGCTTTAACAATGTTACTGACGGGACAGTTCTCTGTTATGCACGTCTGAACGCGGCACTAAAGACCGCTTTAAAACTTTCACAGAGACCTCAAACAGAAAGCACAAAGCCTGTCTTTAAATTTAATTTCGTTTTGTATTAATTGTATCTTAATTTTGATCAATGTTTCATCAAAAATAAATAAGAAGTAAATATTAGAAAATATTTAATCAGGACATGGAGGCAACGGCGCGTGAACTGAAGCACGTCTCAAATGAACCGAAACCTACCTGCCTCACAAACCTAAGACATATATAGAAAGCTTGAAACATCTATTTTTAAACAGAACAATTCAAAACGAAAGAAAATAGACTGTTCTATGCTTATGTCATCTGTATGAAATGTGTATTTCTCTCAGGCGTGTTCACTACTGCTAAGATCGCGAGTCGTCAACTTCATCTTCAACTTCACGTCAAATATCGGCCTGTTCACATCGGCCCTATTTTGACATCGGAACGATACCGATGTGTAAAAAAAATGACCATATCGGCCGATATTATATCGGCGGCCGATATATCGTGCACCCCTAATCGATTATGATCGATTATGAACAATGATAATGATCGACAGTGCATAATAATGTACTGACGGTAACAAGGTTGCAATGTTGAGGCTCGCGCAGCCTCTCGAGGAGAAATCGAAACAAATGAACGCAAAGCACACAAAGAAACTCAGTTAACACATTGTGGTAAAAATTCAGTTTTTATATTTATAACATGATACAGTTAATCACTCGACCACGAGTGCTGAATACCATCACGATTGAAAATATGACTGATTTCATATGACAGTTCAATAACAAGTAATTCATATTAAGTCACTTAAATTTTAGACTAAATATTGACTGTTTTTGTTCCATTTTAGCTGCGAAAATAGTTCCAATCCAAACAAAGATCACAGCAGAACCATTTTGTCTCACCATAACACTCAACCGTGTTTTCATTAGGCCTGTCACAATAACAAATTTTGCTGGAACATAAATTGTCCAAGAAATTATCGCGATAAACGATAATATTGTCGTTCTGAGACCATTTTCATTTAATATAATTATAATGGCATAATAATGCAGGTACACCTTTTCAACGATCTATAAACTTTTATTTCTAAAGAATATTAAACATTGAAAACGGAAAAACATTTTAAATATCCAAAAAAATGAACAAAACAACCAAAAACAATAAAAGCAATGGACTCTTAGTGTCTGTTAACAAAATAAATGTCTGTTAATAAATAAAATGGATGTAAACAAAATTGCACTTCAAAAAATATTAAACATTAGGCTTTAGACATTAGGCATAAATAGTGATACATTCCATAACAGGCAAAACTGACAGTTAGGACCTTTGTAAACAAAACAAAAAAAAGCCTCAACAAGCCATATCGCACAATTTTGCACTGTTACTCCTGTTACTTTGTCCTCCTGTTACTTTGTCAAGTGATTGTGTACTGTTGGGAAGACGGAGACGCGCTTTATTGCGTGTATATGCTACGCACTGAATATACTTGGTTAGGATTAGGGGTGAGGAGTGCGTGCGTATTACACGCCATAAAGAGCGTATCAAATGCACGCAAAAACTATTTTTGGCGTATAAATGGCACGAGAAATAACATTCGTGGTATAGATACGCATTTTCATGTGATCGGGCTCGCTGTCGCAACTCACAACTAGCGTCTTCTCTCTCTCCTGGCAGTCGCCGCAAACAGTCCCGCCGGCGCTTTCCCACACAAAGACCATGTGACTGACAAGCGCCGCCTCCCCACACAAAGACCATGCAACTGACAAGAGAGTTCACTCCTCCTATACACTAAAGAACCGAGAGTGGTCATCCAGTCTCTTTGGTAGAGACTGAGAGAGAGAGACGAGGAAAACAAACAAGCATGCAAATGGAATTATCGCGGCCGGAAAAATTATCGAGCTCATTTTTTTTTATTGTGCGATTAATTGACTTATCGACTATCGCGACAGGCCTAGTTTTCATTACTGAATGATTCAGCGTTTTGAACGAATCGGTTGAGCCAAAGATTCAATGAGCCATTCAGAACCCATTCATAAACAACTGGCTCATTCTTAATGAATCAGCAGTTTGAATGAATGACTCAATGACTCTCTAAATAAGACCACTTATCACCTGCTTTCCCGCTCATTATCGACAAACCAATCAAATCTGTTTAAAATTATTCTTTAAAAAATCAGAACAAACACATTTTTATTTTTATTCAGGAGTTATGTATATACAAAACGATAACTTTTGATAACAGTAGCCTACTGATTAAGAAAATCTTTTGTTCAAACAAGCAAGGACGTGGAGTTGGTGAAGGGAGACATGCTCGTCCAGGGCGTGCACTAGTGACTCACAGGGCGGGTCAGGCCCCCCAATGCCCGGCCATGGCGCCGGGATGAGTGTGGCTTTCGTTTTTTACTTTCACTTAAACCACATAAAGTGTTAAAAGGAAATCTTCTAGATTTTTTTTTTTAAAATCTCAAAATACCAAAAAAATTTAAGTAAATTATTTTACACTTATGTTTAATTTATTTACCATTTACCATCATTTATTTGCCATGAATAGTCTTTATGCTAACTAGAGCTGCACGATTAATCGTTAAAAGATTGCAATCACGATTAAAAAACCCACACAATCTTATTGCTAAATGACAACGATTCGGATGTCTATTAAACCTTGGACAAAGTCACACCGGAACATTCAAATCTATGTTTGCGCTGTCACTTACTAAGAAAGCAGTTATCATAGGTATAAATACAGGTCTTTTCACCCACACATTATCATTATTTCTGTTACAATAAAAGTTTTTAGTTTTAGTCTATGTTAGCGATCAATCTTTTTTTTTTTATGTAACTTGACATTTCAAATACAGATTGTAATATTGTATCAATTACATTGTAACACCATTAGCGGCGACAAGTGATTTAAATTGGTTTGTTATTGAATCATTCATTCAAGAGATGATGAAACAAGGGAAGTTATCACCTCTAGTAAAGTATATGTAACTTTGTTTAGTTGTCTATTCAGAATCATGATCTCTGTTTAAAAAAAAAAAAAAAAAAAATGTGATTCTCAATTTATCTGGAATCATGCAGATCTGATGCTAGACGTTCCAAAGTTGAGTTGATAACATTTTTAAAAATGTTTTCTCTTATGCTGCATTTATTTGATCAAAAATACAGTGAAAATTGAAATTTTGTGAAATGTAATAACTTTTCATTTATGGCAAAGCTGATTTTTAGTAAGCATGACTTCAGTCTTCAGTGTCACATGATCCTTCAGAAATCATTCTAATATGCTGATTTGGTGCTCTATAAATGGTTGGTTTACTGTCACTTTTAATCAATTTAATACATCCCTGCAAGATGAATAAATTAGTATTAATTTAAAATCTTGCTAATCCCAAACTTTTGAACTGAATTGTAGTGTATATTTGGGGCAAAGCCTATCATTTCATTTCATACAATTAATGGTTCAATCAAATCCAGGTGGATAAAACCACCCTACATGGTTATACTGGTAAATGCAAAGCATTACAGAAAAGAAGTGTTACGAGCATAGTTTTGCATCATCTTTTACAGCCTGTGTGGCAAACTTTGTTTAATGAGGCCACTTAATAGTGCTCTCCAAGTTTGTAGTAATGACCCAGAATGTTATCTTTGTATCTGAGTCGTGCACTTCCTCAACCTCTGAACTGTTTGCATTGCAGACATCCTCTCCCAACTCATCAAACGAGAACTCCCCAGTGAGCCCTCCAGATGAGCAGGGTCAGGGGGACTGTCCCACTCCCCTGGAGGAGGAGGAGCCAGCTTTCCCTCACACTGAACTGGCCAAGCTGGATGACATGATCAACAGGTTTGGGCTCTTATTCTACATTTGGTAAAATTTTGTGTATAATTGAATCAGGAGCACTGGAGATGAACGATAAGGATGTTGATATGAAGTATATTTATTTAGGCTATTATCCATTGATAGAGAGATTGCACATCTGTGTCTTATCAGTTATGTATTAAGTAGACTAATTACGTTGTTGTTGTTTTTTATGTACAGACCTCGCTGGGTCGTTCCAGTTTTGCCAAAGGGTGAATTAGAAGTTCTTCTTGAAGCTGCTATAGATCTTTGTAAAAAAGGTAATGCTTTATTTTTAGCTCTTGTTTGTCATTTGATATTCTTTCTTTATTCATTAGTTTTTTTGCTACTCAGTAGCAGAAGCTGTATTACCTTTATCTGCATAATCTTAAGCTTTCACTTTTGCTCTCAAAGGAATTATTCAGCCTCATTAAATGTCAGCCTCTGATAGGTTTTTATTTCATTTCTATCTCCAGGACTTGATGTCAAGTGTGAAGCATGCCAGAGATTTTTCAGAGATGGCTTGACAATATCCTTTACGAAAATACTGACAGATGAGGCTGTTAGTGGATGGAAATTTGAGATCCATGTAAGTCCTGCAACCTGCTTGATGGTGGCATTTTAATCATGCCTCCCATTTCAGAAACACATTTCATCTTTTTGTTTCCACATTAAAGTGTTTTACTAACTATTTTGCTGTCAGATCTATCCTCTCAAGAATTGATTACTTATTTGGGTGGCTGTGAAGAAACATAATGTTATTTTGGTTGCCTTCATCTTATTTGGCTGTTTGATTGAAATGCCAAAGCTTTGATCAAAGAGCTCCTTTCAGTAAAACAGAGGCAGTATTAGGACATAGCTCTGAGTCATCGCTCTCGTATAAGGCTTGTTTTCGCTCCTTAATGGCTGCTCTAGGATCAGCTTCAATGGCACTGCAAATATAGATAATGTTTTTGCATTTAAAGACTTCCCACTCACTGTAAATCAAAGTGCTTCAACTACATTTGCATTTTAGTGTATTTTAAAGCCAGAACATACTCAACACTTCTAGGGGTACGTTTCTGGCCTGACATGTTCTGTCTCATTCTTTCGACAGCGGTGCATCATTAATAACGCCCACCGACTGGTGGAGCTGTGTGTGACCAAGCTATCTCAGGACTGGTTCCCTCTTCTAGAACTCTTGGCAATGGCCACCAACCCCCACTGTAAGTTCCACATCTACAATGGTACCCGGCCCTCTGAGACGGTGCCTGCTGGGGTTCAGCTAGCTGAGGATGAGCTGTTTGCCCGTCCACCTGACCCTCGCTCTCCCAAGGTGAGAGGGTGTTTGTGCCACTGGAGAAATTTAAGATTAATCTTTTGGACCTTTATGAAACCTTCAATTTATGAATTATTGAATTGAAGGTATATATATTATTGACGTTTTTTGAAATGGTTAAACTTAAAAAGAAATGGAGACTATTCACACAGCACCTGAAAAATACCCTTTTTTTCTTATGCATTCCTATACATTTTTAACGTGTATTTTAATTTGATGGACATTTTAAGCACCAGCTACCTGTTTATGAATCTGTCTTTAGCTTTAATTTTAAATGTTTTATCCTGTATTGGTCTATTCAGTGACAACTTCCTGTTTATTTGTTTCCTGCAGGGCTGGTTGGTGGATTTAATAAACAAATTCGGCACCTTAAACGGGTTTCAAATTCTGCATGATCGATTCATGAGCGGCCAAGCTCTGAATGTTCAGATTATTGCTGCACTCATTAAGTAAGAACTATCAAACATATTGGACCAGTTTGCTTGAAAGCTGGAATTTATTTTAGTAAGGTTTGATTAATTTTTTTTTTTTTTGCAGGCCTTTTGGACAGTGCTATGAGTTTCTCACTTTGCACACAGTGAAGAAGTACTTCCTTTCCATCATAGAAATGGTTCCCCAGTTTCTTGAAAACCTAACGGATGAGGAATTGAAAAAGGAAGCAAAGAACGAAGCCAAAAACGATGCCCTGTCTATGATAATCAAATCTTTGAAGAACCTGGCTTCTCGAGTACCAGGACAAGAGGAAACCGTGAAGAATTTAGAGATATTTAGGTTAAAAATGATTCTTAGGTGAGCTGAACATTGGCTTAAACCAGTTTCAGTTTAGGCAGTACGTTAAATGGTTGTTCTTAATCATTAACCTTTTGTGTTACAGGTTATTGCAGATTTCTTCTTTTAATGGCAAAATGAATGCACTAAATGAAGTAAACAAGGTGATTTCAAGTGTTTCCTACTACACGCATCGTCATGGCAATCCTGAAGAAGAGGAATGGCTGACAGCAGAGCGCATGGCAGTAAGTCATGCTGCAGTACTTAACGATTGAACCGGAGAATGTTATGAGCCTTGTCAGCCAAATTATTTGGTCATTATCATTGAATATACTGAGCAAACGAAACTTGTCATTAAGATATATATAAAGGTCTTTAAGGCAGTCGAAATACATTTTTGGTTAAAATCTGTATCTTAACATTATATGAACATGTATTTATTTCTCGCAGGAATGGATTCAGCAGAACAACATTTTGTCTATTGTGCTGCGAGACAGCCTTCATCAGCCACAGTATGTGGAGAAACTGGAGAAGATCCTTCGATTCGTCATCAAAGAAAAGGCCCTAACGCTTCAGGACCTGGACAACATCTGGGCCGCTCAGGTGAGAGACAATCTCAAGTTCCTGTGTGATTAATGTATATTTTATGATAATGTATAATTGTTTGAAATGATGGCATTCTTACATTCTTCTTAAATTTGCTTTTAATTATAGAAAAAAATCCCTTTAACTCATTGTTTCCAATAATGCATTAAGTACCTTTAAGAACATTGATGACATTCACACATAGCCATACAATGTCTACAATATTACCAATCAAAACAAAACATTAATCTGTAAATATAATTAAATTATATATTTGTTAACGCGTTACATTTGGCAGTTTTTCTAAAATGTATGCTTTATTAGTAAAGCTTTATTAGGCAAACTGTCATTCAAAGAGGTTTTGTGATTGTAATAATGGTATTTATATCCTCAGGCTGGGAAACATGAGGCTATTGTCAAGAATGTTCATGATCTCCTTGCAAAGCTGGCGTGGGATTTTTCACCTGAACAGCTGGACCATCTCTTCGACTGCTTCAAGGTTATTTATAATGAACTGGCGATTGCAGTTTTATACATAATTATTTGTTTTTTTATTAATATAGAGACCATACGTTGGTCATACGTAGACTTTTCATTAGGACTCAGCATGTCTGTGTGCCTTGCTAGCATTCCCACAGATTACAGAATCTCTGTCTTCAAAGGAATCATTTTATGGTTTATAGGAGAGCTGGACTAATGCAAGTAAAAAGCAGAGAGAGAAGTTACTGGAATTGATTCGTCGGCTGGCAGAGGATGACAAGGATGGTGTGATGGCTCACAAAGTGCTCAATCTGCTGTGGAATTTGGCCCATAGTGATGATGTCCCTGTGGATATCATGGACCAGGCCCTTAGTGCTCATATCAAGATTTTGGACTATAGCTGCTCCCAGGTACCATGATCAACCTTGGTTAAATATGGAAAATGTACTTAATTTACTTGTAAATGTATGTAAATGGTAAATGTACTTACATGTACCAAAATTCATTTTGATATGATGTAAACGGTTGAGAATGTTAAATTAAAAACAGTGCTTTTCATCTGCTGTAGGACAGGGACACACAGAAGATGCAGTGGATAGACAGATTCATAGAAGAATTAAGAACTAATGACAAATGGGTGATTCCTGCACTGAAGCAAATACGGGAGATCTGTAGCCTCTTTGGAGAAGCCCCCCAGAATTTAAGGTAATACAATTGGTCTCAACCAAATTTAAACATCAGTAGCATTGATGCTTGTTTTAGTGCAAAAAAATAAGTGGACAAATATATTTTTGGTGTTATTTACTCATATTCAAGGAGTATTTTCATGAAATTCAACCACACATTTTAGGAAGAGCATGTAAATGTAGCAAATGTATCGTACACATCCCTGTTGTTTTTCAGAAAGAAAATACCTATTAACTTACTAAAGAGCTTAGAGGGGTAAGTGGACAGTTAATTTTGGGAAATATTATCATTATTATTATTATTATTATTATTATAACTAATTTTAAAGCTTAAGTTTGCTTTTGAATTTCAGTAAATGAGTAATTTGCTTGGTGTCTCCTGCACCATCTAATCAAATCACCAATCAGTGTCCATGGACAAGATTCATGTGTATAAAGCTTCTTACAGTAAGAGTGCTGCTGTGGGTTACATTTCATAAACTTACAAATGCATACTCTTGGTATATGGACAAGGTTTGGATCTAGTGCACTCTTCCTTTGGGATGCTTTAAACATGTGAGTCCGTTGGAGAAAAATAAAATTGCAGAGGAAGGCTGAACTCACATTTTCCAATACTTTCCAACACCTTATGCAATGAGTTTTATATGACGTCAAATTCTTTTTCTGCCTTTGCTTTGATGTCTCGGGATATTGCTTCTCTTATGTAAATTTAAGCTTTCAATTAGGGACAAGGAAATAGTCTGTTTCTATATACCTAAAAAGCCCATTGTCATACGATTTAGATGAATAAATTGCAATATAATGGACATATTAAAAATAATTAATGTGAAGGAAATTTAATTCAGTTATGTTTAATGCGTTTTTCTTTCTTTACAGTCAAACGCAGCGGAGCCCACATGTCTTCTATCGACATGACTTAATCAACCAACTGCAGCACAACCATGCACTGGTCACTCTTGTAGCAGAGAACCTGTCTGCATACATGGAGAATATGAGGCAGTTCTCAAAAGGTTTGTGAGTCTTGACAATGTTGTTGTTGTGTTTTTTTTTTTTGCACATACCTATTCATAATTTATTCATTAAAACATTTGTTTTTGTTCAGGTTTATGCCCACGATGTTAAACATTTGTTGATGCTAACTTTGTTTTATCAGAGCACACAGACTTTGATCCTCAGACGGTTAGGCCAGGAAGTCGGTATAGTCATGTTCAGGAGGTCCAGGAACGGCTTAATTTCTTGAGGTATTTATACTTTACAAGCAGCCTTTCTATATGCTGTATAGATTGCAGAACCCATATTCTATTCCATCCCTTTCTCTTTTCACATTATTATTGGACTCGGAGCGTTACTAGAATAAACTGTTTATCACTGTAGCTAGGTAATGAAGGTGCCAGAAATGGAATGTGTTTTTCACTTCACATTTTTACTTGTTTTTTCATCCCTTTGATTTAATTACCAAAACTAAACGCACACAGAAATGTTCTTTGTGTACTAGGCTATTGTATTATTAAAATCAAATTATTTGTCATAAATGTCAAGATTTTTGTACACCAAGGAACAGACAGTTTCTTGGTGTGCACCTTAGGTCAGGAAAACTGATTTCACACCAATCAAACTTTGTCATCAAATGAATTTGGTCAGCACCACAAGGTCTATTATGAAAACGGACAGTTCTTAGACTCTCTATAGACTCTTAACTAGTGCTGCACGATTAATCGTATCGCAATCGCAATCGCGATGTCAAGCCTACGCGATTATATGACGCAAAATGCTGCGATTTTATATTAAATAAACAAATTAGCTATAACACACTTATTAATGCAAATGCTTTTAAACCATTCATGCGCGATAAGACATAAAAGAACGAGCTGCCTGTGAATGTCCTCCTGACACACACAGATAGACGCGTGCCAGTATCAAGTTCTCTTTCGCTGTAGAACGAACAACACACATGTAGCACTATGACAAAATGAACGCGCTTCCTGTGACTGTGACAGACAGAAAGACTCGCGCTAATATCGTGCGTGCGCACAAAAAAGCATGACAGAATACAGTTCTCTTTCGAGCTTGAACGAACAATAACACACACAATTATGCCAAAATGTCTTTTTGTCGAGTGTCTTCATAACATAAGAGTAGTATTATGATGAACGTGAAGAGTTGTGAACTTGTGATGACTCGTGAAAGAATGAGGCGCGTGTGAGATCCGCGTCTCTGACAGCGGCTGGTCTTAAAGGGACAGTACACAGTAGCCACTAATTATATCTGTCGCTAAAGTTATTCTTTTTTCTTTTTCTATTTTTTTTATTATTATTATTTTTCAATAAAATTAATATTAATATAATTATAATATTAATAAAATTAATATTCAAAAATAATTTTTCATTATTTAAATTTTCTTTACCCCTGACATGTATGGTAATATGTACTCTTGTATGTAAATTATGTTTTGTTCTTGTTAAAATGCAATAATAAAAAAAATCTGTCGCTAAAGTTAATCAAAGAACAAAGGGAACAGAGAAAAACACTCACTGCTCTTGACTAACGAACTTTTTTCTTTAGGCTGAATATCACTAATCTGTGTGTACATTTATTTTCCTTGAGAACCAAGCAAGTTGACTCATGAAACTATTTGTTTATTATATCGCATATCGCAATATTGACCTCAATTATCGCAATTTGACATTTTCCCCAAATCGTGCAGCCCTACTCTTAACAAATCACTAAATGCCCTCATCCTTCAGGTTCTTACTGAAAGATGGGCAGCTCTGGCTTTGCGCACCTCAGGCTAAGCAGATCTGGAAGTGCCTGGCAGAGAATGCGGTGTTCTTGTGTGATCGGGAGGCCTGCTTCAAATGGTACTCCAAACTTATGGGGGACGAGCCCGACCTTGACCCCGACATCAACAAGGACTTCTTTGAGAACAATGTGCTGCAGCTCGACCCTTCACTGCTGACAGAGAACGGAATGAAATGCTTTGAACGATTCTTCAAGGCAGTCAACTGCAGGGAGGGAAAACTAGTGGCAAAACGCCGGGCGTACATGATGGATGACTTGGAGCTGATAGGGCTGGATTACCTGTGGAGGGTAAGCTGTTGGATCTTCATGGGTATGTTCAGAGCTGCTTGTTCTGGGATGTTACCTGCCTAAAATGTCTTCATCTTTAGTCTCTTGGTTATTTTGGTAATTTTGAAATATGTCACTGTCTTGTAAATGGCAAGAAGCAAAGTTGGAAAAAAGCCCTTAAATGAAACATTTGGGTTTGTAAATAGTTATCAGAATTGTATATTTTATTGTAATGTCAACAGGGGAACAATGCTAATTTTGCTAGTATTTTAAAGCTAAATGACATTTAGCCAAATACTAAATGTCTGTCTGAGCTCAAACCATCTCTCGTCTTCCTTTTTTTATTGACAGGTTGTGATTCAAGGAACTGATGATATTGCTAGCAGAGCAATTGACTTGCTTAAAGAGATTTATACAAACCTTGGACCAAAATTACAAGCCAATCAGGTAATAGTTTTTAATGGAGATGCATATCACTTGGTGTAATAAATGTTGCGTTTCTCTTGAGCTTGTTTTTAAAATGTGTCACATGACTGTTTGCAGGTAGAGATCCATGAGGATTTTATTCAGTCTTGCTTTGACCGGCTCAAAGCGTCCTATGACACCCTGTGTGTGCTGGACGGAGATAAAGACAGCATTAACTGTGCCAGACAAGAGGCCATCCGCATGGTGAGAGTACTGACTGTGCTCAGGGAGTATATAACTGAATGTGACAGTGACTACCATGAGGAGAGGACCATCCTGCCCATGTCTAGGTAGACCCATTCAACCCTGTCATAAATTGAGTTTAAATAGTTATTTTTGCTTTGGTGTGATGACCAGATTCTAACAAACTCTCTCAAACTCTTCCTTTAAGGGCTTTCAGAGGAAAGCATATTACACTAGTTGTGCGTTTCCCAAATCAAGGCCGACAGGTTGATGATCTGGATATTTGGTCGCATACCAATGACACAATTGGTTCTGTGCGACGCTGCATTCTGAACCGAATAAAGGCCAACAGCACGCACACCAAGATTGAACTTTTCATCGGGGGAGAGATCATAGACCCAGCAGATGACAGGAAGCTAATTGGGCAGCTAAACCTCAAAGACAAAACTGTAGGCATTTGCTTGGCTGTTTTTCTCAATTTACACAATAAGGAATTTCACACACAAAACCGTTGCCTTAAATTTAACAGCATGTGTGAACATGATCTGTTATATTTTTCAAGAGTACGTTTTCATTCCCTCTCTTCCAGCTCATTACAGCCAAGCTCACCCAGGTCAGCGCCAATATGCCTTCCAGTCCAGACAGCTCCTCAGACTCCTCCACTGGCTCCCCTGGGAACCATGGAAATCACTACAGTGATGGGCCAAACCCTGAAGTGGAGAGCTGTCTTCCTGGCGTGGTGAGCATCATGCCATTCAGGCACATAATTGAGCCAAATTGTCTATTGTGTTAGGGTAATGTTTACACATTGAAAGGGGAGCGCAGTGACTTAAATGATAAATAGACATAGATAGATAGATAGATAGATAGAGCTGAATTTTGGAATCTGGCATTTGTGTCTCTAAGGTTCCATATATATTAGGGGTGGAACGGTACACAGAAGTCACGGTTCGGTTCATACCTCGGTTCAGACATCACGGTTCGGTACGAGTTCGGTTCAATGGAGGGAAAAGCAAAACAAAAATGCAGAAGGCTTGTGCATGTCTCAGGCTGTACCACCAAAGGAAAATAAATTACTTAAGCCTTGTATTTTTTAAATAAGTTTTATTAATAAAGTAAAGTCATAGAACCAGTTTATTTGTAGTGCACTGACAATAGTTTTATATAATTAGTTTATTAATTGAATTAATAAAAATACAAAAAGACCTTGAGATATGGTTGGTAATTGTACCTGAATGAATTGAAAGTTAATTTGCTACATTTCAGATTAATATTTGTTTTCCTTAATTTTAATTAACAGTAACTTTAACACTTTGCAGTTTGAATGATGTATAAACAAAATGTAAGTAAACACTTTGCCTCTCTCTCTCTCTCTCTCGCTCTCTCGCTCTGCACGCAAGTTTTATTTATTTTTATACCGTGTATTCTCCATTGTAAATTTATGTACCGAACCGTGACGCCCGTACCATTTCGGTTCAATACGAATACATGTACTGTTACACCCCTTATATATCTTTTTTTTTTTTATATATATATATATATATATATATATATATATATATATATATATATATATATATATATATATATATATATAATTTAAAAAAATTTTTGTCTGGATCTGGATAAGCTATATAGATGTAGATAGCTTCGGACCTTAGAGGCACATATGCCAGAATCCAAAATTCAGCTTTTAAAGTTTTGAATCTACTTGGCAACATTGGCAACTCGGCACCAGTATTGCAGATACCTTCTCCCCTGGTCATTTATTCTATTATGTATTATATTAAAGTGTATATTGTAAGATATAAACATCCCTTCGCCTATGCCCTTGAGAAAGGCACTTGACAACATTGCTCCAGGTGATTGTCCATGTAATGTGTGTATTGGAAGTGTTGCAGAAATGGTATTACATTTATCACTGCCTTTAGTACAACTACCGTTAATGTTTTGTGTTAGGCAGTTTAAGTGTAACCTCTGATTCTTCTTTTCTCAGATAATGTCGCTGCATCTGCGCTACATCTCTTTCCTCTGGCAAGTTGCGGACCTGGGCTGTAATCTCAACATGCCTCTCCTACGGGATGGAGCTCGTGTTCTAATGAAGCTCATGCCTCCAGGTGCTCTATATGCTTCATTAGATGCCTGTTTGAGATGACTAGCTGTACCAATCTGCTGTCTCTATTCATTACGCTTTCTGCTTTCCAGATAACACCACAGTGGAAAGCCTGCGAGCCATTTGTCTGGATCACGCCAAACTTGGCGAAAACAGCCTTAGCCCCACATTGGACTCTCGTTTCTTTGGGCCGTCACCATCTCAAGTGCTTTACTTGATTGAGGTTTGTTCAATATGACAATAGCTACTTTTCCACCATTGGGCCGAACAGTTCTAAAAACTGCAGGGACCGGTTCCAGATATATTTTCACTTGAGCTTGGTTCGGCAAGGCACGATTACAAACAGTTCTCGGCCCGGAATTCTCCAGTAGAATGTGTGTAGTCATGCTGCCACTCAGGATTGGTCACTTGTCTGTTGCCTGGCTACCTCTGTAGCTGACGAAGCGTGGTATTTTAAACGCAAGTAAATAAAAAAATGAAAAGAAATATCATCCTTTATAATGCAGTTGCTATTTACATGTCATACGTCTGTAGACTGTTGTGTTGCTAAGGCAATGACTGCCACAGTGGAAAACGAAACCATATCCATACCGGCTAGGCCAGGTCGGCACGGAATGGAACGGTTAAGCACCGAGAACGGTTTGGCCCGATGGTAGAAAAGCGGCTAATATTTGATGAAACTAGCCATGTATAGAGACACAGCTGGTTATGTGTACCACTCAAAAGCAAGTTTATTTTAATATGTATATACCATTATAGTATTTAATAATATTTAGTATATGTATGTATGTGTTTTGTATGCATATAATACAAATAAAGCAAAATGTCAGGCAAACACAGTTATACACATTAAGTGTACTAAAAAAGTAACATAAATAATAATACAATTAGTTTTAGTTTTTTTGTCATTTTAGATGTTTTTTTTCTGTTACTTGCCTAGGCAAGTAATAATATTTATATTTTATTTTAATGAACAATAACAATATTTCATAGTTTTAGTATTAGTTGCAATAACAGCTTTTTTGTGTGTGTGTGGCATGAGTCTTTGATTCGCACAATGTCTCTGTGTACCTCAGGTGGTGTACGCCTTACTCATGCCTGCCAGTGGGACGTTGGGTGAGGATGCTAGTGACTTCCAGTACAACTTCTTGAAGAGTGGTGGGCTGCCACTTGTTTTGAGCATGCTCACCAGAAATAACTTCCTGCCAAATGCTGACATGGAGACCCGGCGGGGAGCTTATCTCAACGCACTAAAAATAGCCAAACTGCTGCTCACAGCTGTAGGCTTTGGCCATGTGAAGTCTGTGGCGGAGGCCTGCCAGCCTGTGGTGGAAGGGACTATCCCTGTATCTCCTGTAAGTTGCCCTTGCTTGAGCTCTTAACTGTTCCTTTTAAGGAAGGTGTTGCAGAAGTATAAGCACAATACCTTCAGTGACTATTATTTTACAGAAAAGAGAACATGTACACATTCAGTAAAAAAAAAAAAGATTTTATAATTTTGTTTTAATCTTGTAATTTTTTACAAGGAACACAATTAAAAAACATTGCAATATCATATTTGGACTTTAAAACTGCAGAAAACATGAGAGAGGAAGAGAGGGAGAGCCTGCTGTCACTTTTACACTTTTGTCCAGTACTGCATCTCATAAAATTGCACTTGGCACAGCCATAGTTTGTAGTTGGGACTAAGTATGGGGGATGGTGTTTTATTGCAAAAACAGAATTCTGTTGCAAATACTGCAAGTAAGTAAAGTGTTTCCTACTGAGTGGTTATTTATTCAGTGGATTTTATAGGTTCAGTACTGAGCGTTTCATTTCTGTTTAAGACTAACCTTTCAGCCTCCCTGACATTCATCAATCATATTAGAAACAGTCTGGCTTGGACTATGTATCTCCACAAATGTCAAGGGTGTACAGTGTCTTGTGAGGAAAACTCACACAGACTCCAGAAACGCTTCTGGAGTCTGTGTGAGTTTTCCTCACAAGACACTTACATAAGGGATTATTAACCATGAGAAAGAAGAAAGTCTGGAGTGCTTGAATCATGCAATTTTCTCTTTATTTGACAATGTTTCTATACATATAATCGAACAATATGTGTGCAACTAATAGAGGTGAATAATTACCACGGACTCAATGATACAGTATCACCAATGTGAAGCTCAATTTTTCTTTTCTTTTTTTATACTAACTTCCATGAATTCTTTAAAGTGTTACCCACTTTTTATTGTTTTATATTCTAGTAGTACATGTAAAAAAACAACAACAATGTTTACTCGTTCTCCGGCTTACCTGGACCAAGACATTCAAGTTAATTTGTCAGCAAAAGTTCTCCAGATGACGTGTTCTGGCAGCTAGGGCTTTCATGAAAACTACAGATTATACTTCTGCATTTTTGTGTTCCCACCCATGGACAGTCGGATTGACAGAAGGTTATTAACAGTTATTGTAAGGGTAGGTTTATTACTGAAATGTGTATCTTACTATGTCTACTCTTTAAACAACATTATGGTAAAAATTTAACACTATGGCAACAGCTTTCTTTCTTGCTTCAGGGGGTTGGGCGGAACTGAGAGAATGACAGTTTCTTTCATTTTACCCTTGTATTTGGCCTAAAACACATTCCAGTTTGAAATGTTGACCACAAACAACAAAAAAGATTTTTCAGATTTCCCGTCGCGGAGTCCTCCATATTTACTATTCTTTTATTTAAAGCCCATTTTGCCAGCCATGAAGGATCCCTTTAAAAAAATCATGATTTGAGAGATTAAGTCCTTGTTTTAGGATGTGGAAATGACTGATGTTGGGGAGAGTTTGCTGCATCTAAACAGTATTTCACAGATTATAACTTTGCTCGGAGAGGGTTGTTAAACCGTTATATCACTCCAGTCTCATGCTAAAACTTAACACTTAATGTTGAAGTTTTGTGGTTATACCTCTGAAACAGTATGATGCTGGCATTAGGGTATCTCACTATAAAATACGCATTACAATACATTTCATGTATATACACTACCATTCAACGTTTGTTAAAAAAAAAATCCAGCTTTGCCATCACAGGACTAATTTAAAAAAATTATTTTAGTTATTTTATTATTTATTATTTATTATTATTTAGTTATTAAAGTTATTTTAAATTATAATAATACTTTACAGTATTTTGTTTTTTTTTACTGTATTTCTGATCAAATAAATGCAGCCTTGGTGAGTTAAGTGATTTATTTAAAATAAAAAAGACAAACTTCCCAAACTTTTGAACAGTATTTATTTTCTGTTTGTTTACTTTTTGGAATCTGCAGGATAACACTTTTTCTTTAATCATTCATAGATCAACCAGACTACACATGACCAGGCTCTAGTGCTACAGAACGCCCTACAGAATATCCCTAACCCCTCCGCCGAGTGCATGCTGCGGAACGTGGCAATCCGCCTCGCCCAGCAGATCTCGGATGAGGTATGTTATACAACTCCACACAACCTTAGCCTGCAGAAACTGGTTTATTTGCATTCAATTCAAATGAATGTCCTCAACTGTCTTGACAAAAATGTCTGTAATGTATTTTATGATCAAAAGGAAAGCAGATGTACTATTAATGTTGGCTGCATAGTGTTTCGTCAAAACCTCTCCTTTTCTTTGAATGTGACAAAAGATATGTACAAGGGAAATGCCTCATGTTTCAAGCTCAGTTTTCAAAGTTTGTCCTTCTATTCCTATACCTAGAACTTCTTCCAGGCCTCCAAGTATATCCCAGATATCTGTGTCATTCGAGCAGTTCAGAAGATAGTCTGGGCTTCTGGCTGCGGCTCTGTTCAGCACGTCTTCAGTTCTAATGAGGAGATCAGCAAGATCTATGAGAAGGTTCTAGTTCTTATCTGTATTGAAACACCCCTATGTGTGATTGATTGATAAGAATCAGACTCAATATTTACACCTGTTATGTGTGATCTCCCGCAGACCAATGCTGGCAATGAGCCGGATGCAGAAGATGAGCAGGTGTGCTGTGAAGCTCTTGAAGTCATGACCCTGTGTTTCGCTCTCATGCCCACTGCACTAGATGCACTTAGCAAAGAAAAGGCCTGGCAGACCTTCATTATAGATCTGCTGCTGCACTGCCAGAGCAAGTGAGTTATCGTAGACATCTTTTAAACTTTCATTGGGTAGTGTGCTTGGGCCATTTCAGTCATGCTGTTCCTTTTGAAATGTATGACTTTTTTCTTTTTTTTAAATAAATGTTTTTTTTTGTATTTATTTCATTTTAATTTTATAACATATTATACTAGACTTTCAGAAATGTTTTTAATTGTAAAATCCTTAAATGTTTAATTATTTGTATTTAATTTTGTAATTTATTATTAATTAATGCAACTTATTTACATAATGTCAAGAAATGTAACTGAAAATTTACTATGAAACTAATAAGCTCAGTGAGGAATTCAGAGTATGAACCTGAAATTAAGATTTTGTAATTTTTGTAACTGGATTTGGAAAATCAGTTGGAAACTGATTTCTGTAATTTTATCAAATATGATGTGTGGTTTAGAGACAAACCAACAATTTCGTAAAATTCATAGCTAATACATTCTGATGTTTGCTCCCAGGTCTGTTCGTCAAATGTCCCAAGAACAGTTCTTCCTCATGGCCACCCGATGTTGTATGGGCCATAGGCCTCTTCTGTTCTTCATCACCCTTCTCTTCACAGTTTTAGGTGTAAGTGTCTTTCATATTTCTCTGGGACAAAGCTGGAAGATTAAAATGTTTCCTTTTTTTGCTAGTTCAGAACATCTCATGATTTATAGTTCTCTGTATCCATTTGTGTTCCAGAGCACTGCAAAAGAGCGGGCAAAGCACGCTGCTGATTACTTCACTCTTCTAAGGCACTTACTCAACTATGCATATAACAGCAACATTAATCTTCCTAATGCAGAAGTTCTCTTAAACAATGAGATTGATTGGTTAAAGCGAATCCGGGTATGTTCATTTACTTGAACTTCTTTTTGGAATTAACACAAAGCAAACTTTAGTGTGTGCAATTTTGAGTCTTGTCTCCCTTTATTTTTATTTTTAGGATGAAGTGAAGAGGACTGGGGATCCTGGGGTTGAGGAGACCATTTTGGAAGGTCATATTGGTGTCACAAAAGAACTACTGGCTTTCCAGACCCCAGAGAAGAAGTTCTACATTGGCTGTGAAAAAGGAGGTGCTAGTCTCATCAAGGTAATTTCCTTGGCCATTTTTAAATGACAAAAAATAAAATAAAATAAATGCCTATTTGTGGTTGCATTGTGTCAAAACTAATTGATTTTCCTTTTCTTTGTACAAACTCTTTATAGGAGTTAATGGATGACTTCCTGTTCCCAGCATCTAATGTGTACCTGCAATACATGAAGAGTGGAGAATTCCCCACTGAACAGGCCATACCTGTGTGTAGCACCCCAGCCACCATTACTGCTGGCTTTGAACTGCTGGTTGCACTTGCCGTTGGATGTGTGCGAAATCTCAAGCAGATTGTGGACACACTAACTGATATGTACTATTTAGGTGTGTGTGCAAATATTAGAAAGAAGTGCAGCAGATTCTGATTCCTAGAAACAGTGCAGTCAACTCCATCATATATGCAGTTATTAACTTGTTTTTTTTAATGTATCTTCAGGTTGTGAACCACTCACAGAATGGGAATATTTGCCACCAGTTGGCCCACGGCCCACCAAGGGGTTTGTGGGTCTGAAAAATGCAGGTGCGACTTGCTACATGAACTCAGTTATCCAGCAGCTTTACATGATTCCCCCCATCAGGAATGGCATCCTGGCCATCGAAGGCACAGGCAGCGATGTGGATGATGATATGTCTGGAGATGAGAAGCAAGATAATGAGGTACTGCCTAACATGGTTCATTCAGTTCATGAGAATTTTAGCCTTTATGTGAATGCTTCGAACAAACATAGACTCCTATTATGCAAAACAAATATCTCTAGATATGGTCCTAGTATGGTTCAATTAAAAAGCACAGTGCGAATGCGAAGTGTTTAAGTTTTTAAAAAAAAATTTAATTTTAGAGATTCTATATTTTTGGCCATTACATATTTGAAGTCACTTTCAATGGATAGTGCGAATGCGAAAGTGTGAATGCGAGAGTGTGAAAGTGAACTCACTTCACTTTTGGTCCATATAAAGTGTTGAAGATTTAAAAAGTGCTTCAGTGTTATTTTAGTATTATTTCATATTAGTATTAGATTCATATTGCCTTGGGAACAGCTCAGATGGAGGGGTGTGGCTTCTCATTTCCCACCTTAATTAAGCTCAGGTGTGAGCTTTAATAATCCAGAGAGTGCTTGCATCTCTTGCACTTGTTTAGGAAGCACAATTAGTGGACTGGTCCAAGAGAGATTGTGTCTTCAGTTTCTGTTGTATGTTCGTGTCATTAAAATTACATTGTACTTGTTAAATTGTTGAACTGCCCAGTGATGATGATCATCCTTTCTCAGTACCAAGTGACTGACAAATATAGCCATCTCCAGGGTGTATGCCCTGTTGCCATTCCCTGGAGCTGAGGGCATTTTTACAAAAGATCTCTGTTTTAATCATATCGCAATGGAAGTTACTTAAATTTACTGAAAATCTTGCTTTAATTTTGCAGAGTAATGTGGATCCCCGGGATGAGGTGTTTGGCTATCAGCACCAGTTTGAAGACAAACCTTCTCTCGGTAAGTCAGAGGACAGGAAGGAATACAACATTGGGGTTCTCCGGCAGTTGCAGGTCATTTTTGGACACTTGGCTGCCTCCAGATTGCAATACTACGTGCCTAGGGGTTTCTGGAAGCAGTTTCGGTAAGTTCTCCCTCTGTTTTCGTTTCTTCTAAGACTACAGGACAATATGTGACACTTTAAACTGGTCTCTTCATCTCTTCCTCTCTCTGCAGGTTGTGGGGTGAACCAGTCAATCTGAGGGAACAGCATGATGCTCTGGAGTTTTTCAATTCGCTGGTGGACAGTTTGGACGAGGCTTTGAAAGCACTGGGTCACCCTGCCATGCTGAGCAAAATACTGGGTGGCTCTTTTGCTGACCAGAAAATATGTCAGGGCTGTCCTCACAGGTACATCAGAAATCTAATACTGTGTTTTTTTTTTTGTTTTTTTTTGTTTTTTACTAGATACTTTGTCTGTCATTGAAACACTCCATACTGTCTTTTCAGATATGAATGTGAGGAATCGTTTACGACGTTGAATGTAGATATCAGAAACCATCAAAATCTCCTCGATTCTATGGAGCAGTATGTAAAAGGAGACTTGCTTGAGGGTGCAAATGCCTACCACTGTGAAAAGTGCAACAAGAAGGTGCGTGTTCCGTTTTAAATTATCTTTATGATGTCTCTTGTTGATTTAAGAGAACGCCATATTAAGCTCAAGGTGGTGATGTCTTTGTGGCAGGTGGACACAGTGAAGCGTTTACTCATTAAGAAGCTTCCTCCAGTGCTGGCCATCCAGCTGAAACGCTTTGATTATGACTGGGAACGAGAGTGTGCCATTAAGTTCAATGACTACTTTGAGTTCCCACGGGAGTTAGATATGGAGCCCTATACAGTAGCTGGAGTAGCTAAGCTGGAGGGGTCCGATGTGCACCCAGAAAACCAGGTATTACACCAACATGCTCTTTCTTTGGTCTTTTAAGCTATGTTTAATTTAAATAAATGTGATTTGGGAATATGTTTTACATAACTGGAGTTTAAGTTGTTCTTTATGGCACCAGGTGATCCAGCAGAATGAGCCGTCAGAGCCGGAACCCCCCTGTAGCTCTCGTTATCGTTTAGTGGGAGTGCTGGTCCACTCAGGCCAGGCTAGTGGAGGTCATTATTACTCCTACATCATTCAGAGGAATGGCAGTGGTGGTGAGGGAGAAAGGAACCGTTGGTACAAGTTTGACGATGGTGATGTCACCGAATGCAAGATGGACGACGACGAGGAGATGAAGAACCAGTGCTTTGGTGGAGAGTACATGGGCGAGGTCTTTGACCACATGATGAAACGCATGTCCTACAGGCGGCAGAAGCGCTGGTGGAATGCCTACATCCTCTTTTATGAGCGAATGGACACGTTAGACAAGGACAGTGAGCTGGTTAAATACATCACTGAGCTCACAGTGACCAGCAAACCTCACCAGGTGAAGATGCCCTCTGCTATCGAACGCAGTGTGCGCAAACAGAATGTGCAGTTTATGCACAACCGTATGCAGTACAGCTTGGAGTACTTCCAGTTCATCAGGAAACTGCTGACCTGTAACAGTGTGTACTTGAACTCACCGCCAGGTAAATCCAGCCATCGACCTTGCTTTGTTCTCTTCTGTTGTAGATGGGATTAGGGCTGTCACTTGAACAATTTCATTATTTCAAAAGAAAAACAAAATCTAATTTACCCCAAACTTTTGAACAATTGTATATGTGCTGGACAAAAGTCCTCTGAAATGCATTAGGGGCCATTCACACAATGCATTTTTGCTTTGAAAAAAACGCAGGACACGGGCAGTGAAATGGGGAAAAAACATCTCAAGATGCGTTTTTTAAAGAGTCGCTGCAAAAGATGCAAGCGTCTAAGTATAGTTGTTATTACTGTGCAAATGCACTTATACCACCTCTTAGCAACATTAAACAGTCAGTGTAAATACACACAAATACCACTTTCAGATGCATGTTTGTTCCTCCACTTCTCTGCAGTGTAAATTTGGCATTAGATTCAGTATTTTGCAGAGGTTTTTGTTCTCGTAACCATCAGTGTTTGAATTTTTTGTCTTTTAGGTCAAGACCACCTTTTGCCTGAAGCAGAAGAAATGGCTATGATTAGTATACAGCTTGCTGCTAGATTTCTCTTCAGTACTGGATTCCACACCAAGAAAGTAGTCCGTGGCCCTGCTAGCGATTGGTAAGTTTGTGTGTATGTTTGTTTGTTTGTGTGTGTGTGTGTGTGTCAGGCACATATTTGCATGTGTTCTTCAACAGTTAGTTGGTCCTTGTTTATCAATGTTTTTTTTGTTTCAGGTATGATGCTCTTTGCATCTTGCTGCGACATAGTAAGAATGTGCGTTACTGGTTTGCACACAACGTCCTCTTTGCATATCCAAACCGCTTCTCTGAGTACCTGCTTGAGTGCCCCAGTGCAGAGGTTCGAGGGGCTTTTTCCAAACTCATCGTATTCATTGCACATTTCTCATTGCAAGATGGACCCTGCCCTTCACCGATTGCCTCACCTGGACCTTCAAGTCAGGTACGTCTTTTTAGTCCTAGTTAGCATTCATTTCAGTCTCTACACAGGCTTTTGTGCATTCATGGAAAATCTAAACATATCTGTGGATACCTGACTTTCGCAACTTGGTGTGGCAACTCGGTCGATAGGTTTTTGTACATTTATGATTTTTGTCCATTTGTCTCAGGGCTGTGATAATTTGAGTCTAAGTGAACACTTGTTCCGTGCCGTACTTAATCTGCTGAGAAGGGAAGTGTCTGAGCATGGCCGCCATCTACAACAGTACTTCAACCTTTTCGTCATGTATGCCAACCTTGGTAAGGAGCAATTGCCAGCCTTAAGGTCTTCATCCATGCAGACTTGCATGCTACAGTGCTGTCCTGTCTCACTCCTCATTTTGTTCACTCAGGCTTGGCAGAGAAGACGCAGCTGTTGAAGCTTGGGGTACCAGCCAACTTCATGCTTGTGGCCCTGGACGAGGGTCCTGGCCCTCCAATTAAGTACCAGTATGCTGAGCTGGGAAAGCTTTATACTGTTGTCTCACAGCTGGTTCGCTGCTGTGATGTGACATCACGTATGCAGTCATCAATCAACGGTAATGAGTTTTATACCCTGCTGCCAAATGTTTGTAATATTATAACAAAATGGTCTGTAGGCTTTTACACGTAGTTTCGGTCCCCATTGCCCAATGAAGATCCTCATCCTTGCTCAGGACTTCCTGACTGACACAAAGCCATCTCCAGGCATGAGTGCCAGGTTGGCATTGCTTGGAGCTGAGGGCATTTACAGTCAAGCAGATCTGCATATATTATATTATATTTTATTTTATTTTATTTTATTTTATATTATATATATATATAATTAGTTCTTTTTTTACTGCCATGCCAGTATCAAATACATGGTTTTGCCATTGTTCCATAGTGTTTAGAGTAGTTTGTTCTGTTGATACTGATTTAAGTATTTGCTTTCACAAAGAATGTTTTTCTCCACTTCTGCCCAGACCACCAGCCAGGTTATGAGCTGACATTTCCTAATCTTGACATTTTTAGGTAACCCTCCCCTGCCAAACCCATATGGAGACCCCAACATCACTGCTCCCATCATGCCTCTGCAGCAGCTGGTGGTGGACATTCTGTTTGTGCGCACCAGTTATGTCAAGAAGATTATCGAAGACTGCAGTAACTCAGAGGACACTATCAAACTGCTAAGATTCTGCTGTTGGGAGAACCCTCAGTTTTCTTCCACTGTGCTTAGTGAACTACTGTGGCAGGTGAGTGAGATCAGCAATTTCTGAAAGACAAGCACGGTATAGCTGGTGGTGATTAGTTGCGAGCTAGTTAATCAATTCAATATTCAAGTTTTGATAAGTGTTGAAAGCATGCCTTAGTTATTTTAGCTTCTGTTAGTCATTTGAGTCAAGTAGATTCAAAATGTCTGTTTGGATGATCATTCTGAATTTTTTTTTTTCTAATTTTTTAACTTCTCTGGAGATATTAATTAATTTCAATGTTTTTCTTTTTGCGTAGGTGGCATATTCATACACGTATGAGTTAAGGCCTTACCTGGACTTGCTCCTCCAGATCTTATTTATTGAGGACTCATGGCAGACTCACAGGTCAGTCTGCATTTCTACTGTTATTTCATCTTTAGCAAATTCCTTTTATATAAACCAGTGTACAGCAAAAACTTGTTTCCTATGCATTATGAAAAAAGTATGGAATTTGATTTATTTCCAGGTCTAGATGATATAGAAAAAAATTTTTCCAGTCTATTGCCCCTTTCTTTTTCAACAAAAGAAAGTTATACAAGCAAGTTTTTTTTTTTTTTGTGAGATGGTCAGAATACAACATGCATGTTAACAGTTGGAATTAAAACCATTTATCAGGTATTAAATATGGTCCAAAATATCTACAGAGAATTAAAAAAAGTAATTTTGAAATGGAAAACATGTAGGAACTCTTGAACGCATCTTTTTACATCCATGGGTGAAGGAAATTCATGATCGCATAATGATGTCTTTCACTGCTCCTTTTCTTTATGGTTTGTTAGGATCCACAATGTGCTGAAGGGAATCCCTGATGACCGTGATGGGCTTTTTGACACCATTCAGCGCTCCAAAAACCACTACCAAAAGAGAGCTTATCAGTGTATCAAATGCATGGTGGCTCTTTTCAGCAACTGCTCAGTGGCCTATCAGATTCTCCAGGTGAGAACAACTGCATAAAAATAAAAGACTGTGCACTTGGATGGGTTTGTTTTATGGTTTTGAATATGCAAAAACTGGTTGTTTTGCCTTTTCCAGAGCAATGGCGATCTAAAGAGGAAGTGGACATGGGCAGTGGAGTGGCTCGGTGATGAGCTGGAACGAAGACCGTACACTGGCAATACCCAGTACACATATAACAACTGGTCCCCTCCCGTTCAGAGCAATGAGACTTCCAATGGATACTTCCTGGAGCGCTCCCACAGTGCCCGTATGACTTTAGCCAAGGCCTGCGAGTTGTGCCCAGAGGAGGTATGTGTTGGCTCATGCTACCCCTCATTGTCTGAAGAATTAGTGCCAGTATATTTAGTTTAAAAATTGTAACCATGCATGTGTGCTTTGCCTAATTAGTCAGACTTTTTAATAATTACTTTTGTTTTAATTTTTGCATGATTGCCTTTTACAGAACCCCTTTCAGTAAATACTTTTACTGAAAAAAAACTTTCAGAAATCAGCACATAAATCACACAATGACTGTATCATTAATGATGGGCTGGCACACATATCAAACATTTTAACTTTTGGAAAATAATTGTGAAAACGATTTTGAAAAGAGTGCTAATCTAGAAATGTTTTGAGTGCTAAATAGCCATGTTTAACTATAGGTAGGGCTTTGAGTTTTCGACATTTTTATTTCCAGGTTTATTTGTTTGTTTTTTCTAATGCAAAGCAATTATAAATGCTGTTGATATTTGCATAAATTTAAGTTTCATTATATTTATGCTTGATTTCATGTCATAGATATATTTTTTAAGAATTTCTATTAATTTGCGGAACTAAAGCGCTTGCTTAATCAAATCCAGTTTAATGATGAATAGCAAATTACCACAAATGTTAAATGTATACAGCCATATATGCATAATTTGTTTTAAGTGTACAATATTAACTGCCATTTCAAAATAGTGTCACTTAACGAAGCACGAGGTGGTATCTGAAGAGGACGCTGGCCGGAACCCGTCCTCGACACAGCAACTTTTGCCAGGGGAAGTGACAGGCCAACAACAGCACACCGTAAGACTCGTATGGCCCGGCCACACTGGTGCCATCTGCGTTACTTTTTGATGTTCACAGGGCGTGATGTAGACAGAACCATCTTCCACCTACCTCAAAAACAACTCTGAATCAACTGTTATTTCGTCCTCATCTCAGTGTGTCCAAACTGTTTCTTTCTACCCAACTACAAGTCTTAATGTGGTATCTAAGTGTTCGAAAACTCTAAGCCTTGGCTATAGTGTACAGATGAGTTGGAGGTAATCTTTGTGTCTGGTGGTGTTTTTCTGTTTTGTTTGAGTCTTCTTTTAATTTCTTTTGGGGATGTGATATCGTTCTGGTCATCTGATCTGAAAACGTTCCGGCACTATTAAGAAGCTTTTGTATGACTGCAAATTTGGTTCGTTTTATATCCAATTCTGATGATTAACTGATCAATTCATCCATGTGCAAATTCCTGTGTCATCGGAAGCTTCCTTTTTAGTTTGGAAAACAATTTCAGTAAAATCGAAGTATAGGAGTGCTTGGTATGTGTTGTCCATTTATGGTGTTCTCTCATCTGTCATTCAATTTAAGTATGTCTTTGAGTAGTACAGTGTTCCAAGTTATTTGCCTTCTAAATCTAAATCAGGGATGGGCAACGTCAGTCCTGGAGGGCCACTGTCCTGCAGAGTTTTGCTCCAACCCTGATTAAAAACTCACCTGCCTGTAGCTTTCTTGTAACCCTTCAGACATTGATTAGTAGGGCTGGGACGATACACCTATCTCCCGATTCAATACTATCACGATACTTGGATGCCGATACGATTTGAAGAATTGCGATTCTACAAGTATTGTGATTCGATATTGCAATTTTTTTCAAGTCAACACTAGACCATCGGGAAAAGTTAAATCATACACTTATACAGACTGTACATGTATAAGATGAGTCATATTTACAAAAACAAATCATCACATCTTTCTGACTTTTATTTCAGAAGCATCATACAATACTACATTCTCTTGAATAAATGATTCAATAACAAATAAATTTTTTAACTGTAACTTGTAAACAATGTAATCGATAAATACGTAATTTTAAGCATCAAGTTTCTATCAAAAGCTACGCTATCGTAGACATATTTGAACTTTAAACTTATCCAAGTACTTCTATGATAATTTTAACTATTGCATCACAGAAATAATGATAATGAGGTTGAAAAGACTGTTTGTGAAGCTGTTTCATGACAACTCTCTCCGGGTCAGTGGCAGCGCCAACACAGCTTTGAATGTTGTGATATGATTTTGTCAAAAGTTTAATAGACACACAAATTGAAAGATCGCGTGGGTGTTTGAATCGAGATCACAGTCTTTTAAAGATGAATTATTACGTCACTCACCACTCATAGATAATGACACATTTCATCCTCTGTTGAAACGAAAGTGGCTAACTTCTGTCAACCTCATCTACAAGCAAAGACAAGAATAAAGCAATTGAATTTGAATTAATATAGATTCTGGAATAAAAAAATCGATGTTAGAATCGTAAAAAAAATCAAATAATTTGCTATAGCTAGGTGAATCTTTTTTTTTTCTTTTTTCTTTTTTTTTTCTCCCAGCCCTATTGATTAGTTGGTTCAGGTATGTTTGATTAGGATTGGAGCTAAACTCACTGCAGGACCGTGGCCCTCCTGGACCAAAGTTGCACATCCCTGATCTAAATCAAGCCTATAAACCCTGAGCCTTCATATTATATTGGCTTTGCATGTTTAACATGTAATGGACTCTCTATAGAGGACTTTATTCACTCACATCCCTGGTTAGTTAGTATTAAAGACACCAAACCAAATAATCATTTTGTATTTAATAAAAAAGGCATAATTGAAATCTAGTGCAAAATTTCATTTATGATGGTTGTTTTAGGAGCCTGATGAGCAGGAGGCCCTTGAAGAGCAGGACCCTTCTCCCCCAGAGGACACTGCTCTGTACCCTCACTCTCCAGGCACAAAGTTTCAACAGGTACTGAGCTTTAGTCACACGAATCTCTTACTAGTCATCTTTTAAACTGTGTATATACAGTGTATGACAATTTGACTTTCATAAGCTTTCTTCACTGCAAACCCATGTTGTGATTTATTTATTTATTTATTTATTTATTTATTTATTTTTATGCCTAAAAAAAGGCACTCAACACCCCTCTTGATTTGAAAGATTGTTTTTGGATTTATTATCAGATGGCTAAAGATTTTAACTGAAGTTTTAGTCTATCATTTTCATTCAGACTGCATTTATTTGATAAAATACAGTACAAACAGTAATTGTGAAATATTATTACAACTTTTTATTTATTTAACTCTTTCCCCGCCAGCAAGTTGCCAGTCAGCGCCAGCATTTGATAATTTTCACAAAATTTCATGGCCCTTAGAATATGTTGCTAAATGAATATCTGAACATACAGTACATCAAAACAAAGAACAGAACCTCTGCTTTAAAATTTAGTTTTTTCCTATCTTCATGCGTTCATCAACACTTGAATTTGGGTAAGTTTCATTAAAAAGTAACATTTTGAACAAAAAGCTTTGGCATTTTTGCCAAAGACTGTCCAGATCAGATTTTGAACAAAAATCAAAACAGAATGATTAGTCTGCCAACACCCCGTAAAAGCTTGCACAGTCCTATACCTCTTTGTGGGTTTGACATTTAGGCATTTTTTTATTTGTTTGTGATCGCGTTAGCTTACATATGCACAAGCTATCAATTCTATCACTTGTTTTTACTTTTTGATTTTGGGTCTGGAGATTCTGTTCTCTTTCAGAAGATGCGTAATAGCTCCCCCTGCTGTATAACAGTGGAAACAGATTGCTTGAAAATTCCGTCAATGGCGGGGAAAATGTATTTAAATATAATTATTTATTCCTGTGATGGCAACACTGAATTTTCAGCAGCATTCCTCCAGTGTCACATGATCCTTAAGAAATCATTCTAATATGCTGATTTGCGGCTTCTGAAACATTTAACGTCGAAAAAAAGTTCAAAAGAAAAGGGTTTATATAAGAAATCTTTTGTAAGTGTTAATATACAAAAGAACAGGGTTTATATAAGAAATCTTTTGTAAGTGTTAATATACAATGCATTTACAAATCTAAGTAAAACATGAGTATAAATGTGATCTCTGATTGTCATGCACTCATTTGATTGTTCTGGCATCTCTTCAGCAGAATAACCTCCCGCATGCGCAGCCGTACACTGGCCCCGCAGCACAGCACGTCAACAACCCTCAGCGTCCAGGCCCACGAGCACAAGAGAACTGGGAGCCCCCTGAGGAGGTGCCGCCCACCCAGACTAAAGACTAACAATATGTTGTCACACTGTCCTCCATCTGAATTCTCCAGCGAGATACTCGAATCCAGAGCAAGGCCAGGCCCCACCATGCTGCTCCACTCCAGAGCCTGTGTAACCAGAACATTCAGCTTCCCTCAATTTCTAACCCTGGAGTGGAGTCTCTTCACTGTCTGCTCTGCAGTATTAACTGTCAAAAGTGTAACTTGCAGTGGACTGTGCATATTGTTTGTAATAATAAAACGGGCCTGACGCACTTGTCTCATGACAGAGGTGTACATACTATGTTAATGTTTTGACTGTTCAAAAGCAACAGCGTGTGTGATGCTGTTGGGAGACTGCAGATTTATGAAAATGGAAAAACAACACAAAAAAAAATGCAAATACAATGGTGAAAGACAAAAAAAAAATCCCTGTTTTATCCCATGCTCAGTAGTAAGGTTTGGGCCGTTTGGGTCATTCTGCTTTTGATCATACATTATATTCATGTCAAAGCTTAACCGGCTACGGCACCTCGTGAGCAAGAGTTGGCCATAGTTTGTGAACGATGGGACGGTTGGGTGATGATCTTGACGTTTAGTTGATGTGAATGGGGTGATGATGCAATTTTAATCTGGAAACTCCTATTGCCTTTCTTTCTTTCTTTTTTTTTCTGGTAATAATTCAATAATTTGAAAGCTCCAGCTGACACGCTGTAACATCTTAGCATGGCTTCACATCAAACTAGCATAGCTGAAGGGCAATTCTGTGATTTCTTTTTCCACAGTGATTTGGAAGAGCCCTTTTGTTGGTCCCCTCCTCCATATGCTCTTCTAGATTTGATGTTTTCGAAGCAATGTAAGAAATAAGTGGCTTTACAATTGCACACGTTTCCTCGGATAAATATTTGGCTGTCGCTTTTTTTTTTGGGTGGGATAAACACTTAGGTTTTGATGATAGGAATTTTAGAAAGAGAAAATATATGCAACAGTTAATGCCAGGATGCCTGGAACATTAGTGGACAGAACTCGTTTTGCTTATTTGTCTTGAACATTGTGTCAGACAAATGACCTGGCAATTTAGTCGATCGCCTAAATTCGTGATCCCTGTTCACATTCGTGTTCTCGAATAGAGGCTCTGTCTGGGGATTCTTCATTTAAGGAGAGTGAACGTAAAAGCAGGGTTGTACCATAAAATAACTGCTGGTTAGTCATGTTGCAACTTCAGTTAGTAAAGTCTCTTGGATTAAAGGAGTAAACATCAGTAGATACTGTATGTATTTAATTGGTAACTTGAATGCTTTTTTTTTTCTTGGATTTTGTTGGAAAAATACCAAATACTCCTGCAAATGAAAATATTCTGCCCATCATATATTTAAATATTTTGCTGTTTTATTTTATAGAATTTATTTTGTTGTATTTCACTAAAAGAAAAATAGAATTTGATTTAAGAGGAACATTTTTGTCCTTGTGTTATTTTTAAAGATTATTGACTGTACAGAGTTCATCGCCCTGTTTTTTGCCGACTTTTGTTTTGGCCATGATGTGACGTTGAATTCTGAAGCCACAGTCACAATGTTGACTTTCACTTTGTGAGGTTTTTGTGCACAGAAATATTAGAAAAAAGCATTGCGCCCTTCAAGAATAAAGAAAAGAAATCGGGAAAGTGTCTCTGTTATTGTCAAGATTCAGACCTGCATGATGTTTTATGTATTTATTGTATTAAATTCACAAATTTGTCACTGTTGAGTACACAGCTCTAAAGCCACAAATTTGAAAATGTGTGTTGGTAAGTCAGGTATTACTTTCTTAAAATGCCTTTATAATTCATAGAATATTTAAGACAACTTAATTCAGTTTGCCTAGATGAACGGGAATATTTTTACCAAATTTGTCAATCATATGCTAATAAACCGTGCAAGGATTTAGCTTAAAGATTTCAAATTGGGTTGGACTGCAGTTCCAAACTATCCTCATCTTTGTAAGTTTTTTTTTTAATGTTTGTTTATGTTCAGCCTCTGACCAGAAAAGGCACCCAGAACAACTGTTAAAAATGCATTAAACCAACAAATTTTCTTTAGAATGCAACAATTCTGGGAATATTATGGTAAAGGCTGTCATGAGAACTCTCTTAAATTGCACCTCCAATTTTTGGTAGGTTGCTGCCACCAGCCCCTTAACCAGCTTTAATTACCCACAAGGCCAATCTTAATTAAGAAAAAGTTATTGCCATTACATGCTCTGCATTGAAGATGCTTAGTTTGTTTTGCACTTGATCTACAGCACCTAGGTGTGCTTTGGTCATTTCCCATGCTCTCATTTAACTTAACCATTGTTTTTTTTAAATATAATTGTCAAACTAAAATGCTTCTGATCGGAGTATGACAATAACTACTTATAAATATATACACATTTCGCATAGGGAATAAATATTTAAATCTGTATACAATTTTAAAATTCCAATATTTAATTTCACTTTCATTGACCCTTAAAGAAAAAACTACACGTTTTAATCTATTGCATTATAACTACACAAGTTGAATAAAACTCAGATGTAGAAGGTCGGCTAATAACCTGTAAAATATTTGAGAACTATAAATTGAGATCTTGCAGGCACCATGTAGCATTCTAACATGTATTATTTTTTACTTGACAACACTAGTCGTGCTCGTGCAGAGATAGTAAGTGATAACTGACAAAGACATCAACGGAAAATGGAATTTGTTGAGACACATTTTATTATGAAGATACACATTAGTTCTCTTTGTCCTGGACGGTCTTTGTTCCACGCAGTCTGCCAGTACGACGGGCAGCGATGAGACCGACCTTGCGTCCAGCGGGCGCGTCCCTCCTGATTGTTGAGGGCTTGCCAATATGCTGATGGTTACCACCACCGAAGGGATGCTCAACAGGCTGGAAAAAGAAACGGCATACAGATTTAAAACCACCATAGAGGGAACAAATCAGACTGTGCAATCCATAAATCGCAGAAAAATACATTAAATTTGCTTACGTTCATAGCCACACCACGGACACGAGGCCAGCAGTTCCTCTTGGCCTTGTACTTGTGGTATGCACGTCCTGCCTTCAGGATGGGTTTGTCAATACGACCACCGCCAGCAACAACACCTTTAACATATCACATTAAACATGTCGTATTGAATTCAGTCTCAAAGTCTATAAAGCCAAAATTAATACACAAAAACCCTTACATGTTTGCTATACGAGTAATTTACAAGCATTTTTTTCAGTGCTGTAAAGCACCCCTGAGGGCTTAGAGTTAATTTCTCAATATAACACAGTTCTCTGATGTTGGTTAAAGGTCACATAAAATTATGTTTATCTGAATGTCAGTTTTATTTTGATTCTTTTAAAAATATTTATTTCAAATTTACATTTGTCATTATAAGTATTAGTTCTTCAACTCACGAGCCCCCTGCAGTTCCCTCACAAACCCCAGTTTGGGAAACCCTGTGCTATAGAATATAATACGCTCTTAAATTATAGCTCCCTGCAGTCACAAAACATTTCACTGGTTTGTACATTTAGTTTAGTTTAAAGATTTTGCAGATGCTTTTATCTATTGTAAAAGAAATGAATAAAAAAAAAAAATACAAGCCTAAGGATTTAAGAAAATGAAGATCAATCAGAAATCTAAATTAAAACCATACTAAGCAAGGAAAACAATACTACTCCAAAAGATAATCATATCAAATCAAAACTTTATATTTTCTGAAACCATAACATTTGCTTACCAACAACAGCTCTGTTTGCAGAAGAGATGGCCTTTTTGGATCCAGATGGAAGCTTGACTCTGGATTTCTTGGTCTCGGGATTGTGGGAGATGACTGTGGCGTAGTTTCCGGATGCGCGAGCGAGCTTGCCCCGGTCTCCGGGCTTCTCTTCCAGACAGCAGACAATGGTACCCTCAGGCATGGTGCCAACGGGCAGCACATTGCCAATGTTCAGCTGGGCTATAACAGTTCGAGCACAGAGACTGATCAACAGGTGCACATAAGACTGGATGTTTGCTTGCCTTAATCTCAGTTTAAAAGTTCATTACCTTTCTTGCCACAGTAGATGAACTGCCCAGTGTGGATGCCTTCAGCTGCAATGAACAGCTCGGTCCTCTTCTTGAAGCGGTATGGGTCACGGAAAACCACCTTAGCCAGGGGAGCTCCACGGCCGGGGTCGTGGATAATGTCCTAAAGGAGAAAGCAGTTTTTCTTTTTTGCAATTCCCTCTTTAGATGACATGAGTGACCTTTTAACAATTTCAACGTTGAATCCACAATTTTACCTTCACAATCCCCTTGATGTAGCCATGGCGTTCAGCAAAGTCAATATGACGGAGTTTAGCAGCACCTTTTCTGTGCTTGACATGGGCTTTGAAGACGGAGCCCGCACCTTTTCTCTGTCCCCTGATCACACGTCCCATTGCGGCCTGTATAAACAAGCAATTACACATTTAATAAGACTTATTACATTTATACTTTTATTTATTAATATAACATTTACATTGAGGGTGTCATTCTGCCTAACATTTGATTGTCACCACTGCAATGAAACAGATTGAGATTGGGAATAACATGATTAAAAATAAATGTATATATTCTGCAAATATGCATTGAACAAAATGGCTCAATGTTTTTTTTGTTTTGTTGTGCGGTTATATTTTGTTTCATTAATTTAATTTAAATAAGGTTCTCACATTCTCAGTGTACTTATTTCGTCCATAACGATATCTATCCCTCTAACAGTGACAGCCAGCCGCTATAATAAACTCATGTGACTTGCGAGGAGATAACAGTGAACCGTATCCCACATTTACGGTTAAAACAATACTTAATACCTCGTTTAAGCGGTTTAATAAATTAATTAGGATCGTATAACAAGCAAAACCTCCTCCGAGTCGTTTCAGAATTGCCGGTCCTCTAGGCCACAACATGACCAGACATCATCAATTCAATGATAAATAACACATTACATTTCGACATTCTGAGACACAAAAGTGTAAAGATATGTCCTTAACTAATATGTTAACAATATCCAGCTTATTGTATACGTGGATGGTGAACTTTAAACGGTGATTACAATCAGATTGAGCAGAGAGACAGAATATTATTTCGCATACCTAAACTCCGTTGACGGAAAGAGGAAGCAAAAGGGAGTGATGGTGGTTTTCTTCCGGTGAAATGGGGCGAGCGGGAGGGGTCAAGTACCCGGATGTGTGTTCAGTACGCGGTCTGCCCTCCAGAGGCTGAACATGGAAGGAAAGAAAGAAAGAAAGAAAGAAAGAAAGAAAGAAAGAAAGAAAGAAAGAAAGAAAGAAAGAAAGAAAGAAAGAAAGAAAGAAAGAAAGAAAGAAAGAAAGAAAGAAAGAAAGAAAGAAAGAATGAAAACAGTGAGTGATTTACAGCAGTGGTTCTCAATCTCAACCCTCAACTTGGTGATTTGACCACGGAACCCACATTTTCCCATGGTCATTATTAGGCCGCGACCTGTTTTTTTGTTTTTGTTTTTTTTAGAAATATATATATATATATATATATATATATGCACACACACAGACATTTACTTTTAAAAATATGCACCGTCCCACTTTATGCACATAAATTGTAAGAAAATGACCAATGCTGATAAATAAACAGTATAAGGTAGCAGTCCCAAGCTTTTAGCTTTTAATACTATAAAGTGAGTACGAGCCACCAATCATTTAAAACTACACAAAATAACACAAAGTGAAAATCAAGTGGTAATTTGTCACCATGGTAAATACACAATACTTACATGAACTTGCAAATCCTTTCAAGCTAACATATGAAGTACAAATTACGTAATTTGTTGGCTTTTTTTTTTTTTTTTTTTTTTTTTTGTGTGTGTTAATTTCATGACTTACTAATTATCAACGTAACTACGCCATTGCATGCTCGTAATTTATTTTTAATGTATAATTTTGATCTTCATAGTGAAGTGATACATAGTGGCCTCTGCATTGCGCTTATAGTTTTTATAGGCTTAATACCATAAGGAGGCAGCATCGGGTCAATCACCTGGCCTATGCTGTTGTATATTTTGTGTTTCATAAATTATGTAGTCTTTTATCTACAGAATTTAATAGATAGCATTTTTATGTATCACAGAAGTGGCAGAAGTTGAATCAATAACCATTAAAGGATTGATATATTCTGCATTGGAAAAATGGCTAAAATGGTTGTCTATTGTTTAAAACTATGCTATTGTATATTTTGTTAAATCTCGTCTCATTAAACACAGACTCAATTAACTTAATAATTTAAAATATAGCATTTTATGTATCCTAAATACACATAAATAATGTTCCTCACATCTTTACATAATTTGAATATATATATATATATATATATATATATATATATATATATATATATATATATATATATTGATTGATAATAACCTGTTCAAGAGATATATTTAACGTGATCTATATATAGAATGAATTTGAAAACTAGCAGAAATTAATAATAAATGCATGATGATGAAAAAGGTATATAAAAGTGGGATATAAAAGTGTCAGCCAGAAGTAGTAGAAAAGCACATAAAGGATTTATATATTCTGTATATATGAATGAGAATATTAATTATTCATTTACATTTTTATACAGAAGTACAAAGTGAAAGATTGTCAAAGCTCGAGCATTAATAAATAATAATACGGTGGGTTTTTTTCCAACACAGAGTGCCAAGAGACGTCTAACATCTCGCGATATTTCGGCCGCTGTGACGTCTTTCCTGCATTCGCTGATCCAATGGCATTTAGCCTAAAGCCAACAGCCACAGCACACACTGGGCTGCCATCAGCACAGCGGGCAGATTACAGAGTAATCCTGAAAGAAACTTCAAATTGCGGGGTTTTTTTTCCCAATACAAGCCCTTAGGGAGGATAACGTACACTTAAACATTGCCTTATTTTTTTCCCCACGGTGGTCTTGGCACAAAAAGCCCTCGGAGAAGGACAGGACTACAAAAGAACAAGTGACGTCGTTATAAAAGGAGACTTGGCTGAAATCCTTTAGACAACAAAGAAACGGCTTCTCAGAAATAAAGGAGGAATCCTCACTTATTCTCTTTAGTTATGAGTCATGTGGTCGTCGACGGTTCACACGGTCTAGATCAGCAGGTAGGCTATGAATATGTGTTTAAATATGTGTGAGCTTTGTAATCGCTTTGATCGGTTGGCTTTGACAAGCAGGCTATGTCTCAAAACCTAGTGAGCTGCCTTCCTAGACAGCACTCCTAGCATTGCGTTGCCTCAGAAATGCTGTCAAAGAAGGCACCTCAGTAGATGTTTAGACAGTCGCAGTTCCTCGTGTTATAATTTTTGTCTTTAATTAAAGATATACAGTTTAAGATATGTTTAGACTGAGTCATTTCTCATGTCCACATTTAGAGTTTAAAGTGTTGTTTAAAACACAGCCGACGCCTTTTCCTGTTTATCTGTTTAGTTTAGGCTTCGGCAGCCGGCATAACGTTACTAGAATCAACATCAGTATTAAACTTTTTAAACTGTCATCGTTACAGTTTCTATCAGGTTATGTAAAAGCGTTCAATTAGTTCGTCTTCTTACAAGTAACGTTAACTTAGTTTTTATTAAACTAACTCATGGAGAGGAAATCTATCGGAAATTTCAGTCTGCGGCCTGTTGTAACGTTACCATTCAACCTTTAAATTGTAGCAGCTATACGTTCGAATAATTTTTAGCTGCTACATGGAACAGGCTGATGATGGATTATGCATGTTTTATCTGTTTATCAATTTCTTTATCATCCACTATGACCAGTTCGAAGAGTCTCTGGTATAATGATCATAGGCTTTAGGCTTGACTAGGGCCGTGACGGCTTGCCAAACATTTGTGGCAGGCGCTTTTGAAATTTGATTAACCAATCTAATCCCAGCGGCTACGTTACGTTTGTGGTCGAAAATTAGTTTAAAGTGTCTAAAAGAATTTAGTTGGTTTTCTTTTATTTCAGTGGACAACTATAAATGACCGCGCAGACTGTTTTGATTTCATGTGACATTTTTATATGGCTGATGTAAACAGTCACGTGACCAGGGCCGTTTAAATACGCTTTACTCCTCTGAAAGATGATGTTTGTCAAAGCTCTTAAAGGGATAGTTCACCCAAAAAAGAAAATCCTGTCATCATTTATTCACCCTCATTTTGTCCCAAACCTGTATGAGTTTCTCTCTTCTGTTGAACACAAAATAAGATATTTTGAAGCATGTTGGCAACCAGACAGTTGATGGACCCCACTGACTTCCATAGTAGGAGAAGTAGGAGTTCCATAGTGGGGGTCCATCAACTGTATGTTTACCAACATTCTTCATAATATCATCTTTTGTGTTCATCAGAAGAAAGAAACTCACACAGGTTTGGGACAACATAAGGGTGAGAAAATGATGACAGAATTTTTTTTTTTTTTTTTTGGGTGAACTATCCCTTTAAGAGCTTTGACAAACATCATCTTTTTTAGTTGTTAAGATTGCTCAGTCTCACAGTTGCAAGGCATGTCAGTGGTCACAACTGTCTTATTTACTCTACCCAGATGTTGTTCTAAACTTATTTGACTTTCTTGTGGACACAAAAGGAGATGCTAAGTGGGTGTTGTTTTACATTGCATGGAAAAAAGATGCACTGAAAGTGAAAGGTGATTGAGGCCTAACATGTCCTTTTGTGTTCCATGGAGGGAAAAAGTCATACAGGTTGTCAATCTAGACAATTCCACGTTCTCTCATTTTAATTGAATAAACTCTTATGCTCAGTACTGTTTACATGGGTTGACATGGCCCTCTGCTTTTTCTGTCTTTTAGCTTGCTGTCTTAGACTTGAACTCAGCTGATGGACAGGGTGTTGGCACTGGTCGTAAGTGTGTTTTATCCCATTCAGTGCTTTTACAACATTTAGATTGAATGCCTGTGAAAAGCACAAACAGCCTTCTCATAGTTGTTCTCCTCTACTTTTTGTATTTGTACAATTTATTTCCCTAGTGTTCCTGAACTTTCATTGATAAATAAGTGGATGTCTTGTCTTTCAGGGCGTTACATTCCTCCTCATTTGAGAAACAAAGAAGTATCACAAAATGGTATGTTCTGCTTGTTTACTTTACATACAGTGGGTTGTTTTATTAAATGTTTGCAGATGCATGTCTGTTTGGCAAATATTTGTGAGTATAAATTTTTAAAGAGTTCTGGCCTTTTGAGTTGCTTTTTATTAATATTTTGTGGGTTCTTTAGTATTTTTTTTAAATGTCTGATTCACAACTCCTGTCATGTAAAAAAAAAATTGTCAAACAAAAACACTAGAGATGCACCAATTGCAATTTTCTTGGCCGATTCTGATTTAAAAAAAAATTAAAAAGGAATTGTAAGATTGACCTACCAATACCAATTTTTGCCGATTCAGATTTTTTTCAAAGAACTATAATTGACCACATAATATATGAACAAAAATCTACTTTACTTCCACGCAAAATTTTATTTTCTTAAAAAAACAGTAATAGAATAAGAGCAAATAAACAAATTTCAATCAACAGCACAGATAAATGCAATAAAATAGAGTTTTTCAGGTGGGTATACAGTATATTCGGGTATGGAATAATTGCGCAATTAAAGTAATCAAGTGTTTCGGAAAGACGTGAGACAAACCGGCCGGACCGGTCTGTAGTGATCATGTGGAAAATCAGCCGATTCCGGTCCCTGCCCAGTCGATTGGTCCTTCAGCTTGTTAGTAAGGGATGCTCAGATCGATCGGCCGCAGTGTTTTCCAACGTCATTTGAAAGTTCAACCAATGGAATCTGGATCTCTGGATGGACGATATGTTGAGACCAATCGTACATGTTTTACAGCCGGAGCGCACTTGTATCGGATTGATCGCTCAGATCGACAGGTCTTGATTTATCATGCGCCATAGAATAGGAGCACAGTGTTGGAAGATCATCATTATGTTAAGCATGAATAATAATAAAATAACTCCATAAATTGCTTAACTTTTTCTGGTGTTTTCTCAGCAGTGTTGTTACAGAAGAACCCCCAAACATAATCAATCTATTTTCTTCAAAATTTGGAAGGTTTTCTATCAAATGAGACCATGTACTTTATGATGGCTTTTTTTTTTTTTTTTTTGTAGAGTAACTAAAAGTAAGCCATTACTTCAAAATCATGTAAAATCATTAAAAATTCCTTCAGGGTATAAGGGGTTTAAAGTGACAGCCAACAGAGAGCTTTACATATTACTTATTTAAAGCTTAAATGATCTGTATCGGCCAATCATGATGACAAGAATCGGGAGTCGGTATCGGCTGCAAAAATCCTGATCGGAGCATCCCTATTGTTAGTATCACTGTAATATTTTTTGGGACTCTATTCAAAAAGTTTTTTGAGCCTTTCTTTTACATAAATCATTTTAGAGTATAATTTTCTCATTCCAATTGACACGAGCCACTCTCCATTTCATCACTTTAAAGAATGATTTGTAGATTCTCTTAGATCTTAAAATCAATGTTTTATAATCGGTTGTTGAGTTTCTTTCTACACTTTGACTTCATTTTTGTTTTTTTCACAGCAGGAAATGCTTATTCCTCTGGTAGACAGAGCGGTTATTCAGTGGCACCAGTACAGAGCTGTAAGTCTTGGTCAGGTTCTGCTGAAGGTGCTTTGCTTCCAAGAATGCATGAAAATTTAATTTTATGACTTCAGAGCCAGTACTTTGAGGGCAGAAACCAGTTCTCAGAGTGTGAACCTCACACTTTTTGAAACTGAAGGAGATGTTTTTGAGTCTGCAAAGCTTTGATCGCTTTGTCTCACTGGCACTGCTCCCTGTGATTATCCAGCAGCAGCAGTTGCTTGCATTCCTCTTTCTTCTGTTCAAATTGACTCTGAACAAATAGGAAAGAGGCTTGTATGCGATAGTGCACACACACTCCTTTGAATGCTTGTAATTATTTTGGCATCTTCTGACAATGTGAAACTGTTCCTGAAGTTTCTCCCAAACAGTATCCTCAGAGTTGGCATCCTGAGGGAAACCAAAGCTACAGGCATAACTATCCAACTGGATGGAATGACTTTAGGACTGGTAATTATTCAAAACAACCTGATTTGCTCTTGCGTTCCTCCCTTTGTGAAGGAATTGTTGTCTTTTAAGTGCCCTGTGCCTCTGCTTAGGTTCCCAGAGATATCCGTTCCAGGAGCTCTTGTTTTATCACGCCTACACTAGTGGCTGGCCAGACAGATGTGGTATATCTCTGTGCATGTGACATGTGCATTGTCCCTCTGTGCCCTCTGTGTCATCTGCACTTAACTAGACTCTGAGACTGAAATCTTTTCTCGAGATGTGTTCTGATGCTACATGTCAATAACATGCTTAATCGTGTGGCCATTCTATTTAAATACTAAAGCCCCGTTCACACCGCCTGCGACACGCAGAGACAAAGCGAAATCCCATTCATTTCAATGGAGCGCTGGCGACACGAGCGACAGTGACCATTGGCGACAGAATGTGGGCGTGTCAAGCGACGCAAGACGCGACAAAAGTAAAAAAAAAATCAACTATGCAAATGAGAAGTTATTTTTCGCGAGAGGCAACCAATAGGAAAAGACTTTCAGTGGAGCTCACGTCACCGTCTCAAGTGCAGGCAAGACAGAAGAGTTCGAGGGCGATTTCACTGTTTTATATGATTTGACTGTAACCACATACATGGATATAATACAAAAAAATGCAAGAAAAAGAAACTGTCGACAGTCTCTGAGTTTAATTCATACATTTATAGTTCAAATTTTATGATGCAAGTTTTGCACTGCTGCAGTTCATTTTACAGTTTCTCTTGCATTATGTTGACTATTATGGACAAGAAAATTTATTATTTTTCAAATTCAAATGACGTTTTTGTAATTTATGACAGTATGAGTGAGTTTAATTTGTTGATTGATCGTTAATCTAGTAAATTATTTAATCCACTGAACACTGCTGTGGTAATATAAAAACACTCTCCCAACAGCATACTGTTACTTTTAATTCTTTTGAGCCTAATTCCTAGTCAAATTAAAATGAAAAGTTGTATATATCACTTGTGATGGTATTTTGTATAGATATGGGCAGACGTGCTGAGCGACAGCACTACGCACGCCCACAAGCACCTCGCAGTACAGAGACTAGCGACATACAGCGAAGTCGCTGGCGGTGTGAACGGGGCTAAAGTGATGCTAATGTTAACATCTCTTAACTAAACTAAATTTGTTCACTCCAATTAGCTCAAGATCAACTGATCTGAGCTTTGACATGTTTCACTGCTGCCACGTCAATTGTTAGGTTTCATACTTGCCAAGAAACACCATGTTCTACCCCCCCCCAGTTTACATTTATTGGAAGACTATGTAGGCAAAAAAAAATTTGCTTAAGGGGTTTGTTGTTTACTTTGCCTTCTGTTGCATTTACTGCCTGACACACAGGCTATTTTTGTTGATTCCTCATATGTTTGACGTTATTCCTTGGCTTCCTGATTAGCAAGTAGTTCAGCAGTGATTCGGTCTTTGAAAGCTTTGTAAAGTAAATTTTGAATGATGTTTGGTTGTGTAGTATAACCACATCTGAGGCAGTTAGATATGCAAATGATTTGTTTTTGGACTTTTTGTAGACTGGAGTAACGAAGAGTGTGTATGCATGTGCGCAGTCCTGGCTAATTTCTGTGTGCGTTTCACTTGCAGCCACAGACGGAAATGAGGACGCAGCCAGTGTTATCAGCTGGGCTGATTGCTGTGGTAAATTAGAGCATTTGACGGTGACATCATGGCTTGGCCTGCTTTTGCCGGTTTCTGGACAGAAAATTGTCACCCATTTATGTGGTGATTCATTCCTATAGACTCTAGCGCTTGTAATATTTTTCTTTTTGTGGTTACAACCTTTTTTGATAAAGTACATTGCATTATAAAAGGTCATATGATGTGTTTTTTGGAGTGTGTGTGCTCTTTGTTCCTTAAACTGGATTTTTCTCAGAAAGGAATAGCTGGGTGTGTCACTAGGTTGTCCTAGCAGGTTAATTTTTGATTCATATGGTTTTGTAAACACCAGGAGTGCCAGTTCTGCTCAAATATGCATATTGTGTTCTGTGTTCTTGATCTGGTTTTTTTTTTTTTTTGAGAAGTGCCATGATCCTGTTTGTCTGGTTCACTCAACTGACTTGAATTGTTCTATTTGCTGCCGTAAGAGCAAATTGCTTAATGGCTTTTTCACATCTGCCACTCACTCAACCATCACTGAGAACCAGTCTTGGCTTTGAGCTAAGCTATAAATTAGAGCCATTTCCTCAAAATCCTGATGTTCTCTACCAAGCGTTCTGCACAAGTGCTGAAAAGTGAAGCCAAAGCGTCTTGATCGGCCCCCCTTTGGCTGGTCCCAGTATAGCTCATAAAGCCCGCCTCCCCATGAAGTCTAATGAACACGATGGAAACTAAACAATCAAATTACACTTCAAATAAAAAAAAAATTCAAAGATGGTTTCTGTCATTTTAGGTAATTTTTATCGCGCTGATTTTAGCTTAAGTGTTCGTGTTTTTTTTTATTTTATTTTTTTTATTTGATGCTATAAAAATGGGAATGTGACGTCATGATTGACAGCTGTGATTGACCTCTTTAAACGAAGTAGTCATCAAGGCACCAATAGACTTTTTGGGGGATTTTCGGGATGAGATTGGAGCTTCAACTTTAATTTTTACATGTCCATAACTGTTTATTTCACTCAGTAAACTTTGTACTAACAGTTTCTGCGGGAGTGAGGGCGGGACCTTGATATCGCAGCTTTACTTCTGGTTCACTACTGCGCAGACTCGAGTCCCGCGATCACTACTGCGCAGAAGCAGGTCCCAAATTTGCGCAAGATGTCAGCGCCATATTAGGACTCTGGCGGCTTCACTTTTCACCAATGGAAGAGAGTGAAGGGTAGTCGTCCATCTTTTTTTACAGTCTGTTCTCTACCTGCCTGTCACTTTTTTTTATAGATTCTCCAGGATGGGATGGCGGTCATAGCAATGGTTTCGTCAATGGGTACCATGATGGTCGTATAAATGGGACTGCAAACTTTGCCCGTGGACTTCCTCGCAATGACAGAGGAGGACGTGGTAGCTTCCGTGGAAGCAGGAACGGTGGATCCTTCAACCAGCCAATGCATAACGCAGGTGAGAGTTTTACAAGTCTTATAAATGATAAAAGAGACATTGAAGGGTACGTTTACATGACTACAATGTATTAAAAAATGAAAAGTTGATTCCTTTTTCATGTACAGATGTCCAAACTATCCCCATTCACATGGATCTGTGAAAATGATTAAAACGCTGTGTTATGCATGCCAGAGTTGATGTCATTTTGTAAAGAAACACTATGTGCCTATAGACTGAGCATGTAATACACACACGCATGAGGCCACCTTTTTCAAAAACTGACGTTTTTGTAGTTTACACTGAGGCGATAAGTGTCGTTTTCAAAAACTTGCACTTTGAAACCAGTTAAAGGTTTTTGTTTTCAGGCCACTAAAACGCTGTTGTCATACAAATGAACGTTTTCTGTTTTAGTTGAAAACTGTGGCCCCTTGCGAGTTGTACACATTTTAATCATCTAACATGATGAAATTGTAGGTTATGGCACTTATGAGAACAAAGATGGAGGGTGGAACGCAGTGGTGAACAGAGATGCCTACACTAGCTTTGGTGGGCGTTCTGACAGAGGAAAGTCTGCGTTCTTCAATGATAGAGGAGCTGGCTCAAGAGGAAGGTGAGTAAAGATGCAGTACTGTAACAAGGTTGTTTTAGATGCCATTCTTGACACGAATTTCAATATCTCATCTCATCTAAAACTAATACTAGCCTAACTAATATAATTAAAAAGTTCTCAAATTCCCAACTGTTGGGACATAAAGACATAATGTTAATGCTTTACTTAAGACATAAAGGACTGTGTTTTGAGTATCCTTGCCAAGATGGACATTTTGCCATGTTTTTCTGTGCATTTGAACATTTATGCTCAAAGCGCCAAAAAAAGAACTAAATGTAGCTCTGTGCACACGCTTCGGGTGTGGGTGTGCACTGACACCATTTGCTTGACGGCCTGCTAGTGCCAAATTGCACATGCAAATGCTAAACTTTGATGATGGCACTGCACTGCAATGTAACATGAGTGTAACTGCGATAGAGGTGATGATCCAAAATAATCCACCGGTTTATTGTCTGTTTTATCGCCCATCGTTTCTACAAAGGTCACCATAAATTGCTGCACCCATGCTACAGATGTGAATGATGCCTCAAGTTGTGTGGTTTGAGTTATGAGATATGCACTTCTATTAATTGGCTGTTACTTTTTTTAAGCAATTGGATGATAAAATAAGCTTTTTAATGCAAAGTGCTCAGAAGAAATCTTGTAATAAATGCACTAAATTTTACATGATTTATACTGTGCTGCGGTGTTTTTAATTACAAAAAAAATCTTGGCAGGTATGAGCGTGGTGGCTTTGGAGGAGGAACAGGAGGGAACAGTCGTTGGGTTGAAGAGTCCAGAGATGAAGAGGACTGGTCAAAGCCAATGCCCCCCAACGATCGTCTGGAAAAGTAAGTGGCCCACTGCTAAGCGCACTGTCTTGTTTCCTGAGAGAGTCCATCTGTCGTTGTGATTTAAGCCATTGTTTTGTCTTCTGTGTCCCCTTGAACAACAGTGAGCTGTTCTCTGCGAGCAACACAGGGATTAACTTTGAGAAGTATGATGACATTCCTGTGGAGGCCACTGGATCAAACTCTCCTGGGCACATTGAGAGTGTAAGCCTAATAATTATAGTGCCTTGTAGAATCAAGTGCCCAACTAAGGCCATCCTTAAAAATATTCTTGTTTGCCGTAACCCGACCGACCCTGTCAATTTAGGTCCGACCCAATTAAAAAAAAATTTTTCCCTTTTAGTCCGACCGACTTGCCGATTGTAAACTTGCGTTAAGACCGACCGATTTTTTTTTTTTTTTTTTTTTTTTTTACTCTTCAAACAACTAATACAAATGCAATAAAATGATATTAATTAGCCTATATTTTATTGTGAATAAATAGGCCTACAAACGTATTCTTTTAAATAAAAACCCGTGGCGTCATCTATGATTATAAGGGCTGTAGGCCTACAGGCTGTATGCGGAATGAAACCAAAATCGCAGTGTTTTAATAATTCTATGAATTACACTGCGCAAACCAAAAGTATAGGCTAATATACCCACCGGATGAAGAGGGGTCGGCTCTCCACAGAACATAATATATTCATTTTATTTTATTTTTCGTGTTCGCATTTATGAGGAAGAAACAATGTGGACGTGACCGCTCTGAAAGCGGCAGCTGCGGCACTAGGCTACAATTAAAACTTCACAGAGATCTCAAACAGGCATTTAAAACACCAAATATTAAGAATGGGCATATCAAGCAAAATAATATTCGATGATTGATCGAAAATTGTATCTCTCCCCCCACATGCTCACCGGCAACGCTCCGACATTAAATTTCTCTGTAGGCTACTGTAGGCTAATATGCCTATGTGTTGTAGCCCGCAGTCATTAAAAAACGATTTAGTTTCATATTCATGTTTAAATAAAATAATATATATTTTTTTTAAATTTCATGTTGATTATATGAAAAATGAAAAGCATGAATAAGATAAGATGATCCCGAAAATATCGGAAGACAAATGGAGTGGACAGACATGATTTTGACCACTTCATTAAGTTTGTTTTTGTAGAAAGTCTGTCTTTAAAGTGAATTTCGTTATGTATTAATTGTATCTTAATTTGAATCAATGTTTCATCGACCAATTTCCTGTATTTAATAAATAAGAGGTAGGCTAAATAAGGCAATATAATCAGGACACGGAGTCGCCGGCGCGTGAACTGGAGCTGGTCTCTTAAATGAACCGAAACTCAGCGTATAAGCTACTTGCCTCACAGAACTGAGACATATATATATATATATATATATATATATATATATATATATATATATATATATATATATATATAGGCCTATATATAAAAAGCATGAAATGTACACTTTTAAACAAAACAATTCAAAACGAAAGAAAACGGACTGTTCTCTGCTTATGTAATGAAATGTGCATTTCTCTCTGGCGCTTTCACTATGCGAAGATCGCGTCAGCATCGTCAACTTCATCTTTGACACAGAAAACACTTGTTTATTAATAAACAATTGAAATGTCTCCTTGATATATTTCACATTAATAATCATTACTTTCCCCAGTTCTGACAGCTTTTAGGTGCGTTATTGGCAGCGCACCCACATGTTACATGAATATACTATTACCGCTATAATATTATTCTTTGGTGTTCAGTTTATACAGGTTTTCTAAATGTTATTTAAATATATACTATAACTTGGCACGAAGTTCTGGAAAACTGTCAGTGAAGTCCCGATATGCAAATTTGACCAAAAATTTACTCTTTTTTTTTTTACATTGAATCTCGAAAAAAATAAAATAGACCGACCTACCGACCTTTTTTTTTTTTTTTTTTTTCTGTTACGGCAAACCAAAATATTTTTAAGGATGGCCTAAAACAGCGAAAGAAACTGGCAGCTGATGTGTTTTTGGATAATTTCTGTTAATCTTTTCAGTTCCATGATGTGGACATGGGCGAGATCATAATGGGAAATATCAACTTGAGCCGCTACACACGCCCTACTCCTGTTCAAAAGTATGCAATTCCCATCATCAAGGCCAAGAGGGACCTGATGGCCTGTGCACAAACAGGTGGGTCATTAGACAGTGGGTCATTAGACAGTGGGCCACCGTGTCAGTCTGCTGTGGGAAAATAGTTTAAAATTGCATCCCAGTTGAGCTGTAACTGCAAACTATATTTGCAATTATGTGATGAAAAAATAAAACTAAGTAAACAGGACATTACTTTTTTATTATTTTTGTTTTGCACCGTTCGGCAATGCAAATAGCTTTAGTTGGACTTAGGGCTGGGTACCGAGTTCGATACTTTTTAGGTACCGACCGAATTGCCTCGATACTATCGAGTATCGAAAAATGACTTCTTGTTCGGTACCAGATTTCGATACCTAAGGGGTTAACTCGTCAACATCAGTGCTCAAACAAATACATATGAAATGCACAACGACACACCTAAAGTCGCTCACGCACATACACGCAAACTCTACACACACGAGACGCGCGGAACTCTCCACGCACATACTCATATGAGACGCGAGCACACACACACACACACAAACTCGTGCACATACTCAATGAGACGCGAGCACACACACAAACTCTCCGCGCACATACTCATATGAGACGCGAGCAAACACACACACACACACACACACACACACACACACTACCCTAAAGATGTGGAAAAGCGATCAAAAGTGTGGCTACATTTCTCCAGGCTCGATGCCAACAGCGCGCGATGCAGTATTTGCGGTAAAATAATTGCTGCAAAGACCGGTACCACGACAGATATGTGGAAGACCTTGACAGTGCACGGAGTAAACATATGAGCAGAAAGTTGCTCCGTCTTCGATGCTCCACAATGTTACAAGTTTTACTGTATTTTTGATCAAACAAATTCAGCTTTGGTGAGCATGAGCTCTTTATAAAAAAAAAGTGTTCCTTTGTGCACTGGCTAAGGAGCATGAGTCAAACTGAAAAAATAAAACCACAGTTTTTCTGAGGTAATGTGTTATGTAATCTTGTTAAAATGGATTTCATAAAATTGGTATCGAAAAAAGTATCGTTCAGGAACAGGTATCGAAATCAAGGTATCGGTATTGGTATCGAATTTTTTTTTAACGATACCCAGCCCTAGTTGGACTTGCCAGAAACAGCAAAGACTGCTGATACTGCGTTGTGTGTCATTTACATAATGTAAACACTGACCCATTGTTTAAGTGAACACTTTTCTGGTTGACTTGAGTATGAGAAAGGCTTAGTGTGAGCCTAAGTTCATGCCGCTGTATACAGTTGCATTCATGGATTTGTCATTGAACTTTTGAAAAACATTTAATTATTCATTCAGAGTCCAAAAAGTGCCAAATGCAGTTACTCACCACGGCATTTCATATTTGTATTGCTTTGATTTGAGTCACTCATGTCAACTTGCGCATCTTCTAAAACTTTTACCTAACAACATTTACCTTCTAGGATTGGTCCCTTTTACGTGAGGGTTAAGGCAAGCTCAAACTACACGTCTTTTGGCTTGATTTTGCCGTCGTAGACAGATTTCTAAGGTCTGTGACAACCCCCGGATCGCGGCCAAATCGATGCTTGTTAAAGGGTTAGTTCCCCCAAAAATGAAAATTCTGTCAGTAATTACTCCAGTTTACGCAGAACATAGACTCACTATTGGCCAGCATCACACATGTGACCAGCGTCGGCCAATGGTGAGCCTACTTTCTTACGTAGGTAGAACCCAGAAGCGATGCACTGTTTACACTACGTCAACAGCGTAGGAGAAAGACAAGGAAGGGAAGAGATTGTTGAATAAAGTCGTTATTTGTTTTGTGCACAAAGTATTCTTGTCGCTTGATAAACTTAGTTGAGCCACTGTAGTCACTTGGACTCTTGTAACGATGTCTTTAGTAACTTTCTGGGCCGGCAGACGAAATTACATAGCAAATGTCTTGTAGTTTGTGCACCTCGTCAGCATTGTGTTTAGTATGAACGCTGCTATGACAAGACTACGACAGATGACAAGAAAACTTGTGTAGTGTGAGCACCACAGCAATTCAGGTAGTCTTACAGTTCTGTAGTGTGAGCTTGCCCTTAGATGAGCACTTCCTTTCTGAGCAGGCTGGGCTTGGTCAGAATAAACTGCAATGTTGACCAGGTTGTGCAAAGTGTGGTTTTAGCTGCCCTGTCAGGATGAAACCACAGTGTGCAGCTGTTTTAAAGTGTGCTTTGTGTGTGTGCGCGCGTGCTCCTTTCACTCAGGCTCTGGGAAGACTGCAGCCTTTCTGCTTCCTGTTCTTAGTCAGATCTACAGTGATGGACCTGGAGAGGCACTGCAGGCCACCAAAGCCAGTGCCCAGGTTATTATACAGATCCATTTTAACATCTCTTTACTGGCCTAAAGTTGTGCAAAGAGTCTTGTGAGGGGAAAGAAGTTCTGCTTCTGTGACTAATACATTTTGTTTTGGTCCTCCTTAAGCAGGAGAATGGAAAGTACGTCCGTCGTAAGCAGTTTCCCATCTCTCTAGTCCTGGCTCCAACCAGAGAACTTGCTCTTCAGATTTATGATGAGGCCAGAAAGGTATATCTTGCTAGAGAACCAATTACAGGTTCACAAATGTTGGTTCAATTTAAAGCTTGTCTCCCAACAATTTTTGTTCTCATCTTCTGCAGTTCGCTTACCGCTCCCGAGTGCGTCCGTGTGTAGTTTACGGAGGCGCAGATATAGGCCAGCAGATCCGCGATTTGGAAAGAGGCTGTCACCTGCTAGTGGCGACACCTGGTCGTCTGGTAGACATGATGGAGCGAGGCAAGATTGGCATGGACTACTGCAAGTAAGTGTAGCACAGAAAGGATCTAGGCTTATAGCGGAAGGATTGTAGGTTGTTTTTAACCTCCAATACATCTTGGTTCTGAAAAATAATTAGATATGTTTTGTGTAGATATCTGGTGTTGGATGAGGCAGACAGAATGCTCGATATGGGTTTCGAACCCCAGATCAGACGTATCGTGGAGCAGGACACCATGCCTCCAAAAGGTGCTCGTCAGACCATGATGTTCAGTGCCACCTTCCCGAAAGAGATCCAGGTATGCATGCATTTAATTTGACACTTGCCAGCAAGACTCACTAGGAACCTCGATATTAATAAGGAACTCTTTGTATCTGTACCTTTTTATGTATAGATTCTGGCCCGTGACTTTCTGGAGGAGTACATTTTCCTGGCTGTGGGCCGTGTGGGCTCCACCTCAGAGAACATCACCCAGAAGGTGGTTTGGGTGGAAGAGAATGACAAGCGCTCCTTCCTCCTTGACCTGCTCAATGCCACAGGTGAGATGCCTTTCCTTGTTCACGGTTTTACAATGTCATCGGGTGTTTGTTGTAAGAATAACAGACTTGGTCAAGCTCTGTTTGAGAACAGATGGTATACGTTGGTGTACATATTTTATTGTATTGTAGCAGAACATTTTTAGAAATATTATTGTTATTTGAGTGGAATTGGAGAGTCAGGTAAGAAGTTTTTTTTTTTTTCCACATGTCTCTTTTTGAAGTGACTTAAGTGCCGCAGAAGAGATGAAGATTTTCTGTTGTGCTAGTAAACCTTTAGATTCAGTGACTGGCTCTTGGTCAAGCGCCCATGTAGATCCATAGCAACACAGTACTGAGACACCAGTGCTTTTAGATAAGTCTGGTTGGTCATTGTTACCATGCCAACATTATCTAAGCAAGGACTGGAGCAGAAGGCTTGGTTAGTATGCAATACAATACAATGTTTATTTATAAAGCACAATTTAAAAACAACTGAAGTTGACCAAAGTGCTGAAAAAAAAAAAAAAAATGCTCTAAGAATAAAACACAAGCTGTAACAACAAGTCAAGATATATTAAACACCAAAGAAAATAAATGAGTCTTAAGAGTAGACTTAAAAGTAGATAAAGTTGGGGCATTTCTGATATGAACTGGGAGACTATTCCATAGGTTAGGGCCGATGACAGAAAAGGCACGATCACCTCTATTTTTAAGTCTTGTCCTGGGAACTTGCAATAGTCCTGAATTAGCGGATCTAAGTGACCTTGACTGAGCGTAGGGATGTTGCAGATCTGATCAATCTTAAAGGGAGGGAAAGAAGTCTCACAGCGAGACACTTTTAATGCTCTACAATCTCTTCCTTGCGTGCTAATGGGAGTCATGCCGAAACTTGACTACAGTAGAGATACAAACTGGCTGAAATTGCATTGAATTCAGAAAATTAGGGTCACAAACACACACATACACTACTGCCTTCTGCAGATGCTTTTATTCAAAGCTTTTATTACCCTGCAGGCAAGGATTCTCTCACACTGGTGTTTGTAGAAACTAAGAAGGGTGCAGACGCTCTTGAGGACTTCCTGTACCATGAGGGTTATGCCTGCACCAGTATCCATGGTGATCGCTCTCAGCGTGATCGTGAGGAAGCGCTCCAGCAGTTCCGTTCTGGGCGTTGCCCAATCATGGTTGCCACTGCTGTGAGTAGAGTCTGTGAGTTCACCAGAAGCCTGTGGTTTTCCTTGCGCTTGTTTGAGTGATTGTATTCTTGTCTTGATAGGTGGCTGCCCGTGGCCTGGACATCTCCAATGTAAAACACGTCATCAATTTTGACTTGCCCAGTGACATTGAGGAATACGTCCACCGCATTGGTCGTACAGGCCGTGTGGGAAACCTTGGTGAGTTTTGCAGTTTATAGAAATAACTTGCATGCATCTTATTTTTGCCAGAACATCTGTTTGAATTATTGATATATCTTCAGGGCTGGCCACATCATTCTACAATGATAAGAACAGCAACATCACTAAGGATCTGCTGGACATCCTGGTGGAGGCCAAACAGGAGGTGCCTTCCTGGCTTGAGAACCTAGCCTACGAGCACCAGCACAAGAGCACCAACCGTGGACGACCCAAGAGGTACGGAAACATCCAGCTTTCCAAACCTCCCATTTGGATTTGTTTATTTTCCAGGCTTATGACATGTTGCTCTTCTTCTCCAGGTTCTCTGGTGGCTTTGGAGCCAGGGATTACCGCCAGATGCCTGGGGGTGGCAACACTTTCGGGAACCGTGGTGCTCGCAACGCTGGTGTCCATGGAGGGAACAGAGGTTTTGGAGGCAATAAGGGTTAGTTTAATTTTTAGTTTAAGCCTAAATTTAATCCTGTTTGTCAAGTCAACACTTAAAGGTTTATTTAGTTAACATTGATTCAAGCGTTAGGAATGGCCTAACAATTAAATCTTTTACCACATTTATGAATTTTGTAAACATTATTTACTTCTATATTGATTAAATTATTTTAAAAGTGAATTTTATCACTGTTCATTAACTCGTCTTTGCGTAATACATTAACCTTTTATTATTTATAAATAGATTAAAAATAAACTCTAACAAACTAACAATGGACAATATTTCTACAGTGTTTATTAATGTAAAGTGTACATTTTAATGTGGGATATTTGTTATATAATTGAATTATTAAAAGCAGTCCTGAAATCATTGTCTGTTTTAGGTGGCTTTGGGAGCTTCGGCGGTGACAGCTACGGGGGCAACTATGGAAACTATGGTGGAAGCTTTGCCCAGGTGGACTGGTGGGGCAACTAAAAATATGCCAAACTAGAGCCGAACAGATACCACATGTTATCATAGCCAGACTCTACCCCTTGTGTAGCTTTATGAACTCGGTACATTACACGCTGTGATTCTCTGCCCACATCCTAAAGGGAGTTGATCTGTGGCAAAACCGGTGCAGAATATTAAGGATGCCCACTTGTGTATTTGATCTATTACAGCACCTAGGTTTTTGACTTTTCTTTTTTTTTCTTTTCTTTATCTTTTCAGAAAAAAAAAGAGGATCATTTGTATGTGAATGTACTGTGCCTTTTTGAATATAGACAGGAATTTAGTTTTGTTAATTTCGAGTGAACTTGGCCAAGAGCTTAACTTTTGTTTTGTTTTTTGCTGTAAAGACGTTTGAAAGCTTGTACTTAATCAAACCTTGGCAATTACTGGGATAGTGTGACTCGATGAGTCGCTGTTTCCATTTGAACTTCAAATTATCACTGATATCATGAAGCCAACAATACAAGCCACTAAGTAAAGCACCATCACAGGCACTTTGCAGACGTTTGAACCGCTCTGTGAAGCGACTGTGTCACAAGGGACAAATCAGTCTGACTTACTTTTTGTTTTGCTCACTCTATCCTGGAGAGACACCTATTTAGGGATATGGTTGTCTTGAAAAGGCCATTCCAGTTGTGATATTCATGACGAAATATTGGAAACACTCAGTGTTTGAAAACTCAAAATGCAGGAACTTCTTAATCCACTTGTTTTAATTGACTTGACAGTGTTATGGCAGCTAGTAAGAACCATATGCTAGCCACTCTAAGTGGGCAGCATTTTTTGTTAAGTACTACTTTTTTTTTTCTTTTTTTTCTTGAAACATTTTAGAGAAGCAGATGTGATTTTATTGAAAAACTCTAAGGTTTTTTGGTAAAATGTTTCTTTACAAATGTCAGCAAAACAAAAAATGCCTGCCATCCTGAAAGAGAAGTTCAAATGGCTACAAACTGACCACAGAACCAAAGCGGCCGTGCCTTTGGAACATGACCGCTTTGGTCATCTACGCATGCTAGTGTTTTGTTTTTTGGTCAAGGAGAGAAGACTAATGAATTGTTGCAGGCTTTCTTTTAATACAAACGTCCTCTTTTCAAGCTGTGCAGCAGGCATGGCTCCCTTTTTCGTAGGTAGAGGAAGCGTGAGGGTTCATTTTGAGGCATTGACAGATCCTAACCGGGAGTTTGTTTGCGTTGGGCCTGACGCAAGTGCAGATAGGCAGGCCACCATTTTAGCTTATGTCTGGTCCCACGGTTCTTTGCGGGAACTGGACACCAGGTATGTGAATGCTGTCAGCTCCTGAAATTCATCTGGTTAGTTGTGAACTAAACCACTGGCTGAGGAGCCAGTTAGCAGCTTCTTTTCTTGAAAAGGAAGGAAGCGGTCGAGCGGAGGAGAAAAAGGCATTTATCGCAAGTGCAATAGATATTCTTCTCAAGTGAGTTGTGCCTTGACTTTCTTTTTTTATTTTTTAACTGATGAATTCATCAGATGCACTGACAGTATTGAGAACTTCAAGTTGAATGGTGCTACTTTAGTTAGGTCTAGGCCCGTGTACGTTGTGCCCATCAAGTTTTACAAAGTTCTTTTATTGCACATTTCGAGTTTTATATACGTGTCTTGAGTGCATGTCCTCAAGCTTCCAAATATTGTGTCAGGAGAGTGGAGATACGCAGCTTGTTTACAAAATGGGAAGGGTTCTCACTATTTACCAGGATTTATTTGGGACCAGGGCGATCAGCAGTGGGGAATTTAGCTATTTGCACACAGATTTCTAGATTCTACTTTTGCTGCTAGTTTTGTGTAATTTATTAAGCATTTTTTGAGAAATATTTATTTTTATAAGCCTCAAAGTGATTCTTTGAAAGTTTCAAGAAACTTGACCAAAAGACAATACCTAAACACTGGCACTTGAATGTTGAATGTCACCTGTATGCGTGAAAAATTTCTATATTTCGGGGTAGCGTGAGCTTTTTAATGTTTCAGACATAATGTACTCGGTCAGATTCCACAGCTGTTAAAGGCCTAACGGCAACATGTCGCTATGGAATTACCAATTGGCTTTCAAAATTGGAAACAGTGAAAAAACATGCCAAGGTTTGGAATCAAAAGTCGTAAAAAAAAAAAACTAAAAAAAAAAAATTAAAAAAAGTATCAGTGCAAAAAGTGTCCAGATTCTCCAAATGTGTGCTTTTTTTCTGTCCAACAGATTGGCATTTGTTCTGTTGAAGTTATGTTTCTGTCAATGTCTGGCACATGGCAACCTTGAACACGTGGTTGATCTCTATTGTATTTACATATATGGTGACTCTGGTATTAGTCCACTCAGGAGAAGCTGCAAGTGTCCACACTAGCAATAAGTCTTAATGTGTATTGGCCCTTCTTTCAGATGGAAATAGGAGAATAGTTCACTCCCTGAGAGGACACCAGAGCTCCTTAGATTTAGTATTTGCTTTGTCGTAGCTTCTAGGCTCTGCACTGCATGAGACGACTCGGCTGTGCGTTTATTGTATGATTTTACCAAAATAAAAGTTTCTGATGCAAATTCCTTACAAATCAAGCATGGCTTCTTAAGTGTTTGATGTTGCAGAAATTGGGTTAGCACTATATTCTTATTTTGAACTCATTGGAGTTAGCTCATGCTAGTTTTTTTACAAATAGAAAATTCCTCCTTAGTGTCCCTTGTCTTATTTCCTCTACTCTCATTGGTTATGCTCATGTGGCTGGTACCTGATGTTTCAAGTGTTGAAGCATTCTGACCCTCGGTCTGAAATGATCAGTTTTTAAGGGGCGGCTCCTTTAAGGATTGTCAGAAACGGCTGCTGTTATATGATTGGCTAACGTCATTGCACAGGGAACAGTATCAACACCCACTTGCTATTGCACGCGAGTAAGTGCTATCCGTGTCATTACACTGTGCCTCATTTACAAAACAAAATGCTCCGAACAAACATAATCCTCCGACATGATCCAGGATGCCATTAAAATAAACCATCTACTTGTTTCCTGGGATCCTTCTGAAGTCTGTACAGGGACGACCTGTTTAAAAGGATAGTTCACCCAAAAATTTGAAAAGTGTCATTACTCACCCTCATGTCGTTCCAAACCTGTAAGACTATAAGCCTGAATTAAATTAAATCATATAAAGCGATCATGTCTCTTCAGGAATTTTGGACTAAACGTATAGTTGAATATATAATGCAGCAGGGGAATATGGGTCCTGATAATGCCAAATGTCTGATTTTACCAGTAAGAACGGGCCTACATTATTTTAAATGCATGTAGTCAGTGACAGAGTGCAAGCATGATCTTTGACACATGAATATTTTTCTTCTGGTGTCACTATTGCCCTGTGCACTGGGGACCAAGTAAAAACCTATTCAAGTCCACCTCGTAATACCAAATTTAGCATTTTAATCAGTTAATTACTGTATATGTTTTAACGGTAATTATTATAATTTTTTTATAAAATTATAAAAATAAATAATTTGGACAATTCAAGTGATTTAGTGGACTAATATTACTACACAGTCTTAAAATGACCAGGTCTAAATATATGCATATTGATGAATTGCCATTGTATAAAACAATGTAAGATTTCTCACAAATTATTACATTTTGCCCCAAAATGGTAGGTGGTAGTTGTATAGTAGTGCGACGCTTCAGGGAAAATAGCCAGTGTCTCTACTAATGATGTCATAAACTTAGCATTTATAAAATCAAATGTTGTTTCAGTGTTAAATATTCCAAATATTACTCCTGGTGTGTTTGACTATCTTTATGAAAATGAGAATATGTAGCACACTGTTATTTGATTTAAGTTTTTTGAGCTGTATACATTTCAAATAGATTTTTGTTGTTGTTGTTAAATCATTATTGTATTCATCAGTAATTCAATTTGCTCCTTAACATGGGGTTTCTGAACACTGATGGCTCCTATTTTATAGATGCTTTCTATATATATTTATTTTATTTATTTATTTATATACATACATACATACAGTGGGGAGAATAAGTACTTGATACACTGCCGATTTTGCAGGTTTTCCCACTTACAAAGCATGTAGAAGTCTGTAATTGTTATCATAGGTACTCTTCAACTGTGAGTGACGGAATCTAAAACAAAAATCCAGAAAATCGCATTGTATGATTTTTAAGTAATTAATTAGCATTTTATTGCATGACATAAGTATTTGATACATCAGAAAAGCAGAACTTATTATTTGGTACAGAAACCTTTGTTTGCAATTACAGAGATCATACGTTTCCTGTAGTTCTTGACCAGGTTTGCACACACTGCAGCAGGGATTTTGGCCCACTCCTCCATACGGACCTTCTCCAGATCCTTCAGGTTTCGGGGCTGTCGCTGGGCAATGCGGGCTTTCAGCTCCCTCCAAAGATTTTCTGTTGGGTTCAGGTCTGGAGACTGGCTAGGCCACTCCAGGACCTTGAGATGCTTCTTACGGAGCCACTCCTTAGTTGCCCTGGCTGTGTGTTTCGGGTCGTTGTCATGCTGGAAGACCCAGCCACGACCAATCTTCAATGCTCTTACTGAGGGAAGGAAGTTGTTGGCCAAGATCTCGCGATTACATGGCCCCATCCATCCTCCCCTCAATACGGTACAGTCGTCCTGTCCCCTTTGCAGAAAAGCATCCCCAAAGAATGATGTTTCCACCTCCATGCTTCACGGTTGGGATGGTGTTCTTGGGGTTGTACTCATCCTTCTTCCTCCAAACATGGCGAGTGGAGTTTAGACCAAAAAGCTCTATTTTTGTCTCATCAGACCACATGACCTTCTCCCATTCCTCCTCTGGAACATCCAGATGGTCATTGGCAAACTTCAGATGGGCCTGGACATGCGCTGGCTTGAGCAGGGGCACCTAGCGTGCGCTGCAGGATTTTAATCCATGACGGCGTAGTGTGTTACTAATGGTTTTCTTTGAGACTGTGGTCCCAGCTCTCTTCAGGTCATTGACAATCTCTAGGTATGGTGAAGGTTATGTGATGATGTGGGGCTATTTTAATTCCAAAGGCCAAGGGAACTTTATCAGGATGCATAGTATCCTAAAAAAAAAATTTTTTAAATACTTAAAAATAAAAATCTGCCTTCCTCTATGGGAATTTAACATAGGGGTGTACTCACTTATGCACCATGTATTTTAAGGAAGAACATTTATTTATTTACGATACATTATTCATTCACAAAGAAAATTGGTGTCCTTAAAGGTTGGATTTTTCCTAATTTTTTAAATTAAGGCATTAAGTTCAATTTCCAAAATAGGATTTTTTATTCCTCTTTTTAGTCAACTTTAGCATGGGTGTATTCACTTATGCATTGCACTGTATATATATATATATATATATATGAATTACTTATACATATATAATTGTATATAATATTGTATATAATAAAAATATATACATTGTAATTGTGTGTTATATTACTTCTGTCACTTGTCTAAGTGTAAAGTGACCACACTGTTCCCTAATCTGAAAAGGGCCTCTAATGAAAGGTGTTAACATCCAGCTCTTGGCAAATGTTTCCTGAAAAGTTTACATTAGTTTGTTAGAGTACCTTACAGCCACTGGTTTATGTAAGATTGCAGACTGTAATCTGCATGTACCATTGAGGCCCAGGGTCATTTCTGCTTGCTTTGATTTCAGAGTACTGCTTTAAATGCTTATAATCCTAGGATTTTTCTGCCATTAAGTGATGGCTTTCTAAAAGGGAGTTCTGATGTTAGTGCATGTGTGCACACATACAAACACAAATGCTGAGCGATAGAGCCTTTAATCCATTCATATTTTCACTTGGAGCGAAGCGGTACAGACATGTAGTCGTGTCGGGGAAACTTGTGGATGCGCTTTTATCAGCTGTCAGAGCAGAAGAATCTTTACTGAACATGCTTGGCAGGTAGGTAGTTTGGGGCTAATGTTGACATTTTGTAATCATTGAACATTTGGGGACTTTTGATATTACCAAGAGAAGATGGACACATTCTATTTGATACCAAGATGTTTGAAATGTCTTAGTGGAAATATTGAAGTTCATTTGCAAAATATTTCATGTTATCTTAAAAATCCACAGCTGAGAGAAACCAGTGATGTGTTCCATCGTTATTGCTGGTAAGTCCCTGATTTCTGCTGTTATGTTCCTTGGTGTCATCGGTTTGGTGTATTTCTTCAGCTATTCAGTTCAAGTCTCAATGCTTCTGAGAACATTTATATTAAAGCATTTGCTGAGGTTACAATGCCCTGCTGAAATACAGTATCTCTACTTACATTAATTTAAGGGAACAAACAAGAGCTAGTGTATTTGTGTAATCTCTAATCTGTGCTTTCTTAATCACCATAATTTCAATGTGCAGAGCAGATGCAGGACAGAGGGAGGCCACACATTAAATTATTCTTCCAGTCTCTGATTGTGCTCTCTGTAATCTTCCCATAACTGCTGGGAAAACCAGACTCATTTGCAAAGTGATTGCTTATGCTGCATGACTAGAGTTTTGTTTTGGTATAATTATCATAATAAAGTCCTGGAAGTTCCCTGAAACTTTCATTAAAGAACAGGTCATTAAAGGCTTTTTTTGTGTCAAGTAAATATCAGCATTTCTATGCAGTTTAGACCATGTTAAAGTACAAACCCGTAGTGTGGTATCAATGTGGCTGTTTACAGTTCAGTGTGATGTAAGTTAAGGGTTCATTCTAAAAATAGGAATTAAAATAAAAAGATTTGTATTTTAGTATTTTTCAGTAAAATGAAATGTTTTTTTTCTTCTTCACATATATATATATATATATATAAATTATATATAAAATATATACATATAAAATATATACAGACCCTTTCCAAAAAAATTTGAATATCATGGAAAAGTTTATTTATTTCCATAATTCCATTCAAAACATTAAACTTCCATAGATTTTAGATTCAGGGCCCACAACTTAAACGATTTCAAGTATTTAGTTGTTTATTTGTACATAATTTGGGCTTCCAGCTCATAAAACCCATGAAAACAGGATTTCAAAAAATGAGAATATTACATGAAATCACACAGTAATTACACAGTAATACCATGGTCATTGAACCAGGTTTTGGTTATTTTGGCAGTGTGGGCAGGTGCAAATCCTGCTGGAAAATGAAGGAAACATGAAGTGCTCTGAAAATGTCCTGGTAGACTGCTGCGTTAACTCTGGATTTAATAAAGCACAGTGGACCAAAGTCCTCTTTTCTGATGAGAGCAAATTTTGCATCTCATTTTGAAACCAAGGTCCCAGAGTCTGGAGGAAGAATGGAGAGGCACACAATCCAAGATGCTTGAAGTCCAGTGTGAAGTTTCCACAGTCTGTGTTGGTCATCGGCTGGTGTTGGTCCACTGTGCTGTCCACTCAACGCAGCCGTCTACCAGGACATTTTCAGAGCACTTCATGCTTCCTTCAGCAGACAAGCTTTATGGAGATGCTGACTTCATTTTCCAGTAGGATTTGCACCTGCCCACACTGCCAAAAGAACCAAAACCTGGTTCAATGACCATGGTATTACTGTGTAATTACTGTGTGATTTCATGTAATATTCTAATTTTTTTAAATCCTGTTTTCGTGGGTTTTATGAGCTGGAAGCCCAAATTATGTACAAATAAACAACTAAATACTCGAACTCGTTTAAGTTGTGGGCCCTGAATCTATAATCTATGGAAGTTTAATGTTATGGAAATAAATAAACTTTTCCATGATATAAAAATTTTTTGGAAAGGGTCTATATATATATATATACACACACACACTGTGGTAAAATGGCACCCTCTAACACATCTCCTTTCCCTTCTCTCCAGTGTATTTCCTCCTCCTCCCCCCTCAGGCCCTGTCCCTGTGGGCCTGCACTCGCTCCTGCCCTCCCAGTTGCACGTGTACTCAGGAGAAGAGCTGCAGCGTCCTGTGTGACCACGTCAACATGATGGACCTGCCCAAAGAGTTCCCATGCGAGGCGTCCTCCATCAACCTGGACAAGAACAGCCTAAAGTTTCTGTCCGAGCGAGCCTTTGGCACCCTGCCTTCACTTAAGACACTCTCTCTCAACCACAACAACATCTCCTTCATCACACCCGGAGCATTTAAAGGGCTGCCCAACCTGGTGGAGCTCAAGATGGCCCACAACGAGTATATCCGATACCTGCACACTCGCACCTTCACGGCACTCAAACGTTTGGTGCGCTTGGACATTTCCGACTGTAACCTGTTCAACATGCCAGACCGGATCTTCCTGGAGCAAATCGCCCTGAAAGAACTGCTGTGTTTCCAAAACAACTTTCGACGCATCACTGGTGCCATCCGAGGGATGGAAAACCTCACGCATGTTTACTTGGAGCGCAACAAGATCGAAGCAGTGGCCTACAACTCTTTGTTGGGCCTAAGCAACCTCAAGTACCTCAACTTACAGGAGAATCGCATAAACGTGATACATGACGAGGCCTTCAAAGATCTAGTGCGTCTGGAGAACTTCTACCTAAACGATAATCTGTTGGTCGACTTGCCCCAGCAGGCTTTCAAGGGCCTGAGCAAATTGAAAATGTTGAATCTGGGTGGGAACCTGATGACCAACATCTCCAGAACATGGTTCAGTGACCTGGTGGAGCTGGAGGTGCTGTACCTGGATCGAAACCGCCTGTCCTATATCGAAGATGGCAGCTTTGAGAACCTGACGAGCCTCATCACGCTGCACCTCAACAGCAACAATCTGTCGTCTCTGCCCTTCTCCGTCTTCCAGCCCATCTATTTCATCGGCCACCTGTATCTCTTTCGAAACCCTTGGGAGTGTACCTGCGACCTGGAGTGGTTGAAGGAGTGGATGGAGAGCTATAAGTTGGTGAGAGACATCCCATGTGCATCCCCGTCCTCAGTAGCCGGCTTGGACCTGAGCGAAGTTGTCTACGCCCACCTGAACGGCACCTGTCTGGATCCTCCAGAGCTCAACCTGACCACATCTCTTCCGGACTACCCTACCATGGAGAACAAGTTTAACAGCCTCATCTCCAAACTGCTACAGCAGGAACTGATGGATGAGATGGTCAACGCCACGGACGGTCTGAGGAACGGCACCCAACAGGACCCCGCCGAGAGTCAGGTTTCTTCCGGACATGGATTATTCTGTGCTGCTCAGACTGTGTTTTTTCTTGTGTTTCTTTTTCAAGCCCAGATTGACTGCATTAACGTCTCTTGAGAGTCTGGTGAATACTGAAAGGGACTGAAGCGCATTCAAGAGTGGAAGTACTTTCACAGTAGTTGGATGGGAAATGTTTGGATTTAAGGCTGTGATAAAACGTTTGATCCATCTTGCCATGAGCAGTGCGTTGGAAATGAAATTCTGGCTGATATAATGGAGTTGGAGATGATCGTCTCTTTAAATGAATGGAAACTGGTCTTGAAAGGAAAGGATTGTTTCAAGCCAATGAGACTTTAAGAGACTTCTTGTCTGTATGAAAGGCTTTCTTAAAGTATAACAGGGCCATTTTGCGAGACCTGCAACTAGTGGCACAAACGTTTTTACTTCATTTTTTATTTTAATATGATTTAAAATGCATCTTTATAATGCATTTATAGTATGAATACGTTTGTACATGTTCTGTTGCATAACCTTGAAACATTTGTTGTGTAGGAGATTTATCTGATAAAGCTTCTCACTATCATTTCACCAGATGGCATAACACACTGTCCTCTTTTGTTTGGTTCATTAAACTGGGTAAGTTTCCATTTCTGGAAAATGAATTAAGTCTTCCTATTCCATAAATCTTAAGTGCACTCTGTAACATAAGCTGCTTCATATTGTAACCAAATGAATTGGCTTTATCATGCCGTTTTACTGTTATGAACATATATTTTCTCTATACAGAGAGCAATGTGCATAGGAGGATGATGGCACGCTCTGAGCCATGCATGAGATTTGTATAAGAACCCTTTTAATTTAACTGATTTTTGTTCATTTGTGATTAATACTTTGAATAAACAAAGATCACTGCATAAAATCACTAAACTGACTGAAAGTATAATTTTGTCTGTTTGTGATGAGACTAGTTGTCTATTTAAATGAAAATAATAAAACTGACCAAATACACAAATTCAAGATTTGGCTCTGGTTTCATATTCCATTGTTTTCGTTAAGTCTCTCCTCCAGTTCAGATAAAAATAGTTATCAGTATTTGTGTAAGGTTTTGAATGACAGCTGAAATGAGACGCGCACTCATATCCCTCTCTTTATGTGGTTCAGCAGGTGAAAAGTGTGACTATCTTTCATTCATTCATGGGTGTATATTTCATCAGTTGGCATTTCAAACTTCTGTTCTTGATTATGGCAGAAACTGATGTGAAGAAACTCCCTCCATGAGGAAAGCAGTTTGTGAGCGAGCAGGAGAAAGTTCATGATATTATACTCCAACCCAGCTGGAGGAAGGTGATGCCAAGCGCCCTTCAGTTGTGCATCCTGGGATTTAGAATGTGAATAAATCCTGCTTCTTTATTTATGACAGTTTGTATGTATGTTGTATTCACCTGTGTGACAGTACCAAAATACACTACCGTTCAAAAGTTTGGAGTCAGTGAGATTTTCTTTTAAAGAAATAAATGCTTTTATTCAGCAAGGATGCATTAAATTGATCAAAAGTGACAGTAACAACATGTGTCACAAAAGAATTTTATTTCAAATAAATGCTGTTCCCACAAAATATTAAGCAGCACAACCATTTTCAACATTGATAATATAAATGATTTCTAAAGGATTATGTGATACTGGAGTAACGGCTGCTGAAAATTTAGCTTGGCTATCACAGGAATTAAAGGGATAGTTCATCCAAAAATGAAAACTCATCCTCAAGTTGTTCCAAACCTGTATGAATGTCTTTCTTCTGCTGAACAAAAAAAAAAAAGATATTTTAAAGAATATGGGTAACCAGACGTTGACTTCCATAGCATTTTCTTTTCTATACTATGGAAGTCAATGGTGGCCCACAATGGTTTAGTTACAAACATTCTTCAAAATATCTTCTTTTGTGTTCAGCAGAAGAAAGAAATTCATACAGATTTGGAACAACTTGAGGATGAGTAAGTGATGACAGAATTTTCATTTTCAGGTGAACTATCCCTTTAATAAAACTGCATTTTTGATCAAATAAACCAGCCTCTGTGAGCAGAGACCTCTTTGAAAACATAAAAAATCTTAACCCCAAACATTGAAAGGGTAGTGTATATTAAGACTTAAACTTTACACATGTAGCAACACGCTAGCTCTCGGTTTCAATTCATCAGAAATATGTTAGACATACAGTATCATTGGTCAAGCAAACACACTCTGCGTTACTCTCGGACACATAACTGGGCATTGATCCCGACTGCAGTCACACAGAGTCAACGGGCAGGGCGTGACCTACCACAGCTGCTGGGAAAAATCCGGAAAAACAAAATGGTAAAAGAGGAACAAAAAGTTTCCATTGACCCCGTCTCTGCCAACTCACACATAGAGGCCGAGCGAAAAGCTGGATGAGACAACAGAGCAGAGGACACAGACGAGATCTTCACCACATTAAAGGAAATATATTTAAAAAACAAAACAAAAAACGCTCATGCCGAAGAGCTGCTCCGTCATCGGCAGAGCCATTTATACAGGGCAGTTTGAGTAAACAGTTTGTCATGTACAGAACCATTCAGATGAACAAACAGCGTCGTCTTTTTGCTTTGCATGGACGCACCTCTTCCTCAAACAACTGCACAGAATAAAAATGGGATTTCTGAGTCAACATTAATGTTCTCAAACGACACATTTCTGAAATGCCAGAACAGTTTTGTGCACTCATTTTTATCCCGAACCCCTTTATCTTACAACAAATAAAAATTTAGACCATTTACAAACACATTTTACTACATGATTGGTAAAAATAAACTTTACAAAGTTGCCAAAATGCAAGGGATGTGCATAGGTCTTTTTTTTTTTCTTTTTTTCTCCTCGTCACCAGCTCCACCTGTTTGAATGTGTTCGTCCAGACGAATGGAATGTTTTCTGCCGTGGGTGACGGTCTGAACACAGCTAACACTGACAGCATGGACGCTCGTGAATGTTCACATGCATGAGATCTCATTCAAATCTCTAAAACATTTATGCACGTCTTTAGAGAGACAGTATCCACATGTAGAGGAGGGTGAACTGGGAAAAACAAACCAAAAAGAAAAAAAAAGGCAAAGGTTTGGTTTTAAATGAAAGCTGAATCGGTGGGTTGTGCGCTAAAGCAGCTAGGGTCTGCCGCATGGATAATGTGGGGATTATGTATTAATGGACGGGCTGGACAGATGAAAGCTATGAGGATTCTGCTGTAATAATGTTGCACTTTTTCTCTGGTACTAACAGAGAAATGGGCAGAAAAACTACAAAAATATTCCTTTTAGGAAAATGCATCATGTAAGATACTGTCTCTTTAAATTAAACGTCTACAAAATGTCGCCTCCTAGCTATATAGACATGACACTATTTAGTAATTTATTTTATTGATCTTTTTTCATTAATACAACACTACGTCTAGGTAGTCTGTGAGGGGCCAAGACTAGGCTCACTGCAGGTACACTGATGTTTTTGAACATCAGAGGTGAGCTTTTGTTTGCATCATCGGAAAGTTCTGAAGTTTTTTTCTTTTTCTTGCAGAGATTCACTGCAAAGTGTGAGGTTATGAAGGGCATAAGGTTATAGGTTGATGGGTTTGCTGATTTAGTAGACCCAAGACACTGGAACCCACTGGGCTGTGGTGCAAACCAGGTCTATGGCTTCCTCCAGGAGCCGGATAGTCTCGTCAATCTCATTATTGATGATGGTTTGGTCAAAATAGTGTGCATATGTCTTCTGGAGGATCTCCGACTCCTTCTGCAGCCTCTGTAATGACTCGTCCTGCAGCATGAAAGAAAAAGAGTGAGTAAAAGAGCAGACGAGAGGTAAAAAAAAAAAAGAAGGGCCTTTTTGGCGCTTTTCCACTGCATGGTATGGTACGGCTCGGTTCGGTACGGCTCACTTATGGCGCATTTCCACTGCATGGTACGGTACGGTACGGCTCGCTTTAAATGGTACCACCTCTGTTGAGGTTCCAAGCGTACCGTACCGATACTAAAATGTGACGTGAAAACACTGCAGATCACTGATTGGTCAGACAGAATCATCTCTACCAGCGTCATTGTATTTACGACACGAGACACTTAAACCCGCTAGATTTAAATAGCCAGTAGACAACAGCCAACGCTGTAGCACCTGTTTTAAAAGTATTTGCTTCAAAAAAGAGTATAAACTTAAAAAAAAAAGAAATGGCTGAATCGTGGTCAGTGGACGAGGTGCAGACGTTCCTCTCGTTGGTTGCCGAGGAGTGGATGGGGAAACACGGAATGAAAAATTCGCATTTAATATGATGATGTCATGGTAGTAGAGACGGCAACTATAACGATCAGTCACTTTGAAGCGGTACTAACTGCAGTGGAAAAGCAACCGAGCTAAAGCGAGCCGAACCGTGCCGTACTGAGTCAAGTCGTACCACGCAGTGGAAAAGCAAAGCGAGCCGAACCGTTCCGCGCCGAGTCGAACCGTACCAAGCCGAACCGAGCCGTACCATGCAGTGGAAAAGCGCCATTTGAAAGATCAGTGGAGGACAATGGATGAATTCGGACCATGTGCCCATTTAAGAAAATTTCATTGATGATCCCAAAGGTATTTGCAGGACAGACAATGGGAGAGTTGGGAAGGATTGTACTAGTGTATATATACAATACTGTTCAGAAGTTTGGGGTCAGTCATTTATTTGATCAGAATAAAGTAAAAACAGTAATATTGTTAAATATTATTACTATTTAAAATAACTGTTTTGTATTTATACTATCCTGGATAATGTATTTGTATTTTGTATTTTAATATATTTCAAAATGTAATTTATTCCTGTGATGGTAAAGCTGAATTTTCATCAGCCATTACTCCAGTCTTTAGTGTCTCATGATCCTTCAGAAATTATTCATATATGCTGATTTTGTGCTCATGTAACATTTATTATTATTATTAGCAATTTTGTGCAGCTCAATATTTTTGTGGAAACATTATAATATTTTTAAAAATGCATCCTTGCTGACTCCAAACTTTTGAACGTTCTAAAGCAGAGTACTTAAATGTGGATAAGGATTTTCTTAAAGGGTAACTAAACCCTAAACCAACTTTTTTTAGTTAATGCTCTGTAAGAATGGGGCTTTATTAGTGCTGTTCACTGATTCAAGTAATTTTTTTAACATTTGTGTTTAAAGTGTTTTAATTTTACAAAATATGGTGTAAAAACGTCTCAGTGCTGCCCTCTTCAGGTTGAACAGTGGCTACTGCAGTTGAATTTTCCTATTGGAAGTTGTGGTACACTCTGACGTCAGAGGGTACCAGTTAACCACACCCTAGCCTACAGAGAGATACATCTCAGATGCACGCCCCCTCTCCACTGGGCTCTGCCCACTTTTCCAGCATTTTTCAAATATTGCCAGTGGGTGGAGTCAAGCTCTGACCAGGGGTTTAGTTACCCTTTAAAAATTGCCATCTGTCAAATTGACCTTTGTTCTAAAGGTCATGAATAGAGTGGAACTTTTTTGGCTAGAACTTCGTGATCTAGCTGACTTCCTGTCATACTCACAGGCAGCTTCCTGCACCATCTGGGAAGCTGAGCATGATGTAAGGAAAGGTAGAAGAAATTAAAAAACATGCAAAAAAGTGCATGCAAAAAAAAAACAAAAAAACAGACTACATAAAGATTTAGCTGAATGAAAGAAGGAAGAGAAGTTAGGTGGAGTTATTCTGCCAGTGAGGGACGCATGCCATGGCATCTGTTTTGGATCCTGATCTCACCTCATTCATGCCAGGAGTGATTGTTGGTGCAGCAATGAAAACCACATAGGGAGCAAATTCAGCTGTCCGTAAAACCTTCAGTGCCTGAGAATAATCAAACACATTACAATATGTACAACAGTTTTATGCTCCAATCATGTGTGTCAATGTATTCCAAATAAGATATTAAACTCATTAAATTAAAGATGAAATCAAACCAGTTAGTTTTCTATTATCACAATATCACAGTTTTACACTGTTTCAATACTTTGGTTTGAGCAGATGTTGTTAGTTTTGCCTTGTAACCTTTAACAAAATAATTTAATAAGGAATACTGTTGTAATTGGGAAACAATTCATATGTGTCTTAATATCCCTTTCCATTTGCCTTTTGTAAAGTCCCTATAACTAACAACAGACAGTTCTCTAAAGGAAGCGACATCATTTCTGGTATGTAAAAAACAACATAAACATTAATTCTATTTGACTTCATAGTTTTATGGTATTAGTTGCTTTGTCTCAATCTAAAACATTCCAGACTGTTTGATAATATTCTGGAAATTACTATGAAAATATCAAAACATGGTTTAAAAAAAAAAAAATCAAATCAATTTTAAAAATGACTCTCATGTAAGATAACTCAATTCCTCACAAAGCAATGGCTAACTAATCTTAGGTCTTTATTTCCATCATATTAGTTTGTATTATAATAAATAGAGTTCAAGTGCTTCAGCTTAACCAGAGCATATTTCCTAAAGTCTTTAAAGCTATCTGATTTAAAGGAGCTGCATCACAGTAATGACGTGCAGGGTTTATGTCAGAACATCTTCTGTCATTAATACATGCTGAGGGCAGTGAAATGTTCACCTGTGGCTCTACGTCCAGTATGGCTATGAGTCCCTGCTCGTGGATCTTGCGTATCGTCTCCAACCGAGTGCCGTACATTGCATCCTCGTGGCTCCCGTACTCCAGGTAATCGTTGTTGGAGATGTCCTGCATCATTTGGTCGTGGGTTACAAAGAAATAATTCTTGCCGTTCTCTTCTTCTTTCTTTGGAGGTCTGGTCGTGTCTTTTGGGGCAGAGATGAGTTTGCGGTTATCAGTTCAACAGTATCGGTGTGCAATCATGTGGACTGTTAGAGATTTGGGGAAGTTTCTTACGTGGAATGGGGTAAGCAAATCTGTCTGGGTGTTTGGTGATGAGCGTGTTCTTGATGTGTCTTCGGCCAACACCGTGGGCACCTGCCAGTTGAACAAACCACAAACGTAAGAGACAAATACTTCCTACCAACTAACAAAAGTAAGATGTGGAATTAAAGCCTACATACACACCTAGTAAAACTAATGTTTTCCTCTTGAACGCTGGCAACTTCACGACTTCCTCATAAGTGACCAGATCTAGTTGATCAAACACTAAAAACAAACAGAAGACTGTTATTTAATAAGGGCGAAGGATTGATCTTAAATTTCCAAAATTGTATGTTATTGTTATTAGACTCCAACAAACCAGTGGTTCTAAAGTAAAAAAACAAAAAAAACCAAAAGTTGAATCTTACATAAGAAAAGGAGGATGTTTTGAGGGGGGGTAATGCTATTGGTGTTTGTTCTCGATGAGGACTCTGCATGTGTTTTGGCAGCTAATGTAATGTTACAGGCCTGATGGGGGATTTGATACTGTGCCTGACTGACATTCAATCTCCACTGCAGCTGATTGGCATCATCAAAAACTAAACTGAGAGAAAACATCCCAGCCACTCGCACTTAGCATTTCTACATATTCAAACTTTCACCAATGTCAAACCTGGAGACATTTTACGTGTTCATTTTCCTATATTTCGTACTTTATTTAGATTACCTGTGCAGTCATCTAACGCTCAAAGTTAAAGTTAATCTTTAAAAACGCTAATTTAATAAAACAGATAAATGCAAATCTATAAATGAATATCCATTATTCACTATTGCATTTAAAACTTAAACTTAATTTTACTTTGTGTTTTCCTTTACATTTACTCTACCATTCAAAAGTTTGGGGTCAGTAAGGCTAATGTTTTTGAAAGAAGTCTCTTATGCGGTTATGCTATCGCATTCGTGCAACTTAAACCTTAGAGCATGGCTCTAGCAACGGCAAGGTCAAGGGTTCGATTCCCAGGAAATGCATGAACTGATGAACCTGAACGCAATGCAAGTCACTTTTAATAAAAGTGTCTGCCAAATGCATAAATGTAATGTAAATGTATGTTGTGCGTAAATGCACCAAGGATACATTTATTTGATAAAAAGTACAGTACAACTAATTCAAATAATTGTTTGAATTTATTCCTAATTTATTTATTTACTCAAGTCTTCAGTCACATGACTCTTCATATATTCTAATATGCTGTTTTGGAGTACAAGAAACATTTCTGATCATCATCAATGTTGAAAACATAATTGAACAAATATTTTTTTTCTAGGATTCTTAGACGAATAGAAAGTTCAAATGACCAGCAAATGTACTTAGGCAGCATTGTGTCTTTACTGAAACTTTCAATCAAATGAATGTGTCCTTGCTGAATAAAAGTATTAATTCTATTAAAAACACCTTACTGACCCCAAACTTTACAATTTTAATATCGGTGCATTCTTATATGCATGTGCAAGTGAGATTTATGAGTTACAACAGAGTGAATGATTATCAGCTTGATTTCAGTCATCACACAAAGCCATGACTTTAGTACAATAGTTGCATGGACTACTTCTATGGTGCTTTTTGGTCACTGTATGCTTGTTGAATGGGAAAAAAAAATCGGAGAAAAACCCCCCTGCTAATTATCTTCTTTTGTGTTCCAAGGCAGAAAAAAAGCCATACAGGTCTGGAACGATATGAGGGAGAGTAAACGATGAGAGAATTGTTTTATTTTTCTGTCAACTATTCAAACATTAACAAAAATGCTACATACACCTGTTAATTCTCACAGTTAGATGCTGTAACGAAAAAAAGAGTAAAAAAGCTGAAGGGCTAGAGCGATGATTCCTCTGAAATATGACTGCACTGAAGGACAAAGTATCACAGCTATTGTGAACTTTCACAAAGCTATACCACTAAGCCTTTTCTACCAGTGTTATGGTTGCATAATGAGTAAAACTGGCTGCAGTGTGCATGCGGGGGGTGTTGAGGAGATATCATGCATGTGTGCAGGAGACAGTGAGTTGACTTGGCTGTGGGAAACGTGAGCCATCTGTGTCAATTCCAAGTGAAATGTGATTCCAGCACTCATCTCCCTCTCTGAATAGATGTCTTAAATGATTCATGCTCCTTTTTCACATGACCTTGAGTGTGCAGCTCTATATGTGTAGGATGCTTAATGGATTTGCACACAGAGAAGCCTCATGCCATGTGGTGGATATAGTGAATATAGATGCACAGGGTTGAGAGAATACAGAATTAGCAGGAAACTAAAAACACAACACTGAACAAAACAAAACCACAAATGAGTACCACAAACATTCAAACACACAATTAAAAATATCTTTGTTTTGTTGATTGAGAAAAAATGGAATTTGCTAACGGGCATAGATGGATTCGGGGTTAATAAGATCACCACAGCAAAAGCGTTGAGTGAGACAGAGAGACAGATAGAGAAAGACAGAATTAAGCACAGAGGCTGTTGTATGCCACAGCAACACAGTTACTTACATGCACAGAGGCCATTGGTAGATAGACAGCATGTAAAATGGACAGGGGAGGGGGGGTCATTGAGTTATGGCTCAGTTAACATCAGTAAACAAATACAAGAACAAGCACGCTTAAAGCTGTAATGTCCGAAGCACAGAGACATGATGACCATCCGTGAGCTCGGGCTGCTCTGGATGGGACGCTTTCAGAGTGTTTGACACATCACGGCTCTGAACAATGAAACATGCCTCTGACATTCACAGCAATGCACTTGCATATCAAGGCTGGAATCTGAAAGCTGCAATTAAAGGGTGGTATTAAGAGGTTTTTGTGATCATCTGGTAAGTATTATAATTCGCAGTCACCATATGAGTAACGTTCTATTGCAGTAACGCTATACATCATGACATATATGGACATAGAAATATCACATGATCATGCTGTAATGGCTTTTCTTGGATAATCCAGTGAATAAAACAATTATTTTCTATTTTTTATGAACTCGATAGACACAAACCAATAGATCAGATTAAGCATAATAAATGATACTGATAATTACTCAAATATATACACTAATGAGCCAAAACATTATGACAACCTGCCTAACTCTTCATCATGTTCCTCAAACCATTCCTGAACAATGTGTGCAGTGTGGCAGGGTGCATTATCCCGCTGAAAGAGGCCACTTTCACCAGGGAACACCATTGTCATGAAGGGGTGTATCTGGTCTGCAACAATGTTTAGGTAGGTGGCACGTGTCCACATAACTGTCTGGACCCAGGGTTTTCCAACAGAACATTTCCCAGAGCATCACACTCCCTCCACCGGCTTGTCATTTTCCCATAGTGCATCCTTGTGACCTCACTGCCCCAGGCAAACGGCGCACACATACACGGCCACCCACGTGACGTAAAAGAAAAAGGGACTTGTCGGACATGGCAACCTTCTTCCACTGCTCCAAGGTCCAGTTCCCACGCTAGCGTGACCTTGTGTACTGTAGGTGCTTTCGATGGTGGACAGGGGTCATCAAAGACAATCTGATTGATCTGTAACTACGCCCCATACGCAGCAGAGTGCAATGCACTGTGTGATGTGACATATTCCTCTCATAACCATTATAAAAATTTTGTGGACCTTCTGTTGGCCTGGACCATAGCCTTTGTTGCCCTCGTGCATCGATGTGCATTGGACGCCCAACACCCTGTTGCCGGTTTGTCCCTCCATGGACCACTGTTGGTACATTCTCACAACTACTGACTGGAAGCAAACCACATGCCTTGCTGTTTCAGAGATACTCTGACCCAGTCTCCTTGCCATAACAATTTGGCCCTTGTCAAAGTCGATTCCTGCCCATTTCTCCAGCATTCAACACGTTGATTACGAGAACTGATTGTTTGCTTACCATCTAACCTACCCAGACCTTAATATGTGGCCTTGTTAGGAGATCAACGATATTCGCTTTACCCGTGACTGGTCATAATGTTTTGGCTCATCAGTGTATACTGTGGTATAAACAATAAAGCAAAATCTCTACTGGCTGACAGATTTCTACCATTGCTGTGTATCATTGCTCTTGCTATATGGTTGCTAAGTGGTTTCTTTAATGTTCAATGCTAGGTGGTTTCTTCAATGTTTCTGTATACACTAACATTCAAAAGTTTTGGGTCTGTACGATTTTTTTTTAATGTTTTTTGAAGATGTCTCTTATGCTCACTAAGGTAGCATTTATTTGATCAAAAAGTAAAAATGTAACATGTTAAAATATTATTATAATTTTAAATAACTATGAATTATATATAAAAAATATATATATATATTACTGACCCCAAACTTTTGAACACACTCTCTCTGCATGACGTTAACGTGCCATTCATGTATGTAACTAGAAAAACAAGCAGCTTGAACAAACCTGTCTTGTGTAAAATACAAACAAATGTAATCAGTCCGTTTTTTTTTTTTGTTCACCATACAATGAAAAGTGGATTTAGATCATGTGTGTCAATGCTGAAATAACTAGGCTGGAACTTCCTGCACTTGAGATGCACAGATGCACTTCCTGGCTTGTCAATATGTACATGTCTCTAAATAGAGGTCTATTTTCTTTATAAGCCTGTTGCAGCGATGTTGATTTGTTTTTGTCTCGAGTCTCCCAAATATGAAATTCTCCTTGTGAAGGACAAGTCCTTAACAACTGCTTCCTACTGGAAAATCCCCAACCATATGCTTCCCATTTCCCGTTCCTAACCTGATCTGAACCTGCGCATTAAAGCTTGAAAAGCCCAAAGCACAACTCTAACAAAGCCGCCATAATCAAAACAGTTTTAGACAATTAAACAATCCTAGAGGAATTCGTGACAAGACCAGAAAAAAAATCTGTAATACTCCGAAGAGTCCCATTTCCTGCCTCTCTGACTGAGTGAGCTCAACTCAGACTCTCTAAAGTGGGGCACTGGGCTCAGAAGGGATTATGTCTGATCTGCGCTCCCTGCCGCTGCTGGCTGAGGGGTGTGTGCTGAACACAGCGTTTTTGATCACCTAAGTGATTGGGTGCTCAGAGAACATTGTGATTCCAGCAGCCCAGATATGATCAGATCTACCGTCAGGCCTCCTAAGACCAGAAACACTTTATGCAAGTATGCAAATGCAGATTCAAATGCTTGGCCAACACATTTCTGACATATTGTTGGCAATTTTGACAACTTTAACCAACTTTCTCAGCATGACTTTATCCAAACAAACCTGGGGGGGAAAAAATCTGAAAATATTTCAATAATTTATTTTGGCATTAGAACGGTGATAATCATTAATTTTTTGCAACAATTTTTTTTGCAAAACTAAGAATTCTGAGCATGCACCACTGTTCAAAAGGTTGTTTTTTTTTACATTTTTTAAAGAAATCTCTAATCAGCAATACTGTGAGATATATATATATATATAGATATATAGATCTCACAGTATTGCTGTGTATATATATATAAAAAAAACTCTTTTCTGTATTATACAAATAAAAAAAAATGTTTTATTCCTGTGGTGACAAAGCAGCCATTATTTTGTCTTCAGCATCACAAGATTCTTAAGGAATCTATGGAGCGAATTATGTGCCATAATTAAACAAACAAATCCAGCATTTTGCAAACAAACTACTTTGCAATCTACTTTGCAAAGGAAAACTCGACTCGCAAACAAACAGAAAGCAATGTGCAAGTACAAAGGTCAGTTTGAGTGAAAATGCAGTTGAGTAACAAATATGTGTTGTGTTTTACAAATATAAATAAATGAGCCAAGATAATACTTCACAAATAAATACAAACCATCCTACAAATTGCATGTAACCTTTGAACAAATACCAAATCTAGTGCATACAAATGCATATCTGTCTGTTATGATTGTGACACTTGGCTTTTTATGAGATCTCTCGGCTCGATTTTCTCACAAATGTGTCCAGGCAGATTTTCTCACAAATGCAGTTGAGCAACTTCCTAGTCTCTCCCGGGAGAAGCACTGATTTGAAACTTGCCTTTGCCTACAGCTGAGGAAAATGACCAGTGAACGGGTGTGTTTCTGTCTTATTTGATCTATAATTAACCTTTTTGAGGTTTTCTTTTGCAAAATGTTTATTACATATCTAGACAGAATCCACATTAGCACTTAGTAGCAAGTGCGAGTCGAGTTTTCCTTTGCGAAGTAGATCGAGTTTGTTTGCAAAATGCTGGATTTGTTTGTTTAATTATAGCACATAATTCGCTCCATAGGAATCACTCTAATATGCTGATTTGGTGCTCAAGAAAAATGTTGTATTATCAATGTTTAAAACTATTGTGCTGCTTAATATGTTTGTGGAAAACTTAATACATTTTCTCAGGATTCTTTGATAAATAGAAAGTTCAAAAGAACAGAATTTGTTTGAAAAATGTTTTACAGTTACTTTCGATCGATTTAATGTGTCCTTGCTGAATAAAAGCATTAATTTCTTTAAACCTTTTGAATGGTAGTGTACTTTCTGTATATATATATTTTTTCGGAAACACTGCATAATGCAACAATGTGAAATCAATGTTATGTACAGTAGCTAGAGGGGGTTGCATTCACATACTTGCGTATAACATGTTTCAGGCTTTGTGATGTTAGGAGTGAAGTCTATGTCTACAGTCTAAACTAACAAATCCACATTTTTAGGAAGCTCACCTTTAAACTATTCTACACCATCAGGGATATCTTGACAAAATGATGGCATCATTTAACATCTTGTGTGTTCAAAGGTGGTAACCTGACCCTATTTTAGCTAGTATTACAGACTGAATTAGGACCTTAATGACTTGCTTATATAAGATGTTAAAAGCAGTGGGGTTCACTGTGCCTCTAACAAGATCATATAATTGCCACCTTTCATAACGACAGGATCATTTTATATAGAGGTTGTAAAATGTGTGCCTAGTTACAGTACATCTGAGAGCAGGAGGTGTTCCACTACATCTGCAGTTTTAGTGGAGGTCTGTGTGTTGGTTTAGACCTGAAGCCATGATGAAGACGTGAACTTCTGCTGACCACATATAGTCATATAGAGTCACTCACAGCAAAGACACACTCTCTCTCTTTCTCTCCTCTGGCCCTTTATCAGCAACCATAAACTCTTATGGAAAACATGGGCGTCTCACGTATTGTTTTTTGATAGAATATACGCATAAACACATTTGTTGTATAGTGTACATGCAGGTGTGCTCATCTGCAATAACTAGCTAGGTTTCCACTGTGGCTGGCTTTAATGAGCCCCTTTGGTACTTGAAGCAAAATGAAAGACTCTCTAGAGCACTCTTAAGAGACTGTGTGGTCAGGGACAGCAAGCAGAATCAGACACACAGCTACTTGGCTATGTATTGGCACAAGTCACCCTGCTATTTGTGGAAATGCTGCAGTCAGGACCTCGGGTTATTTGAGCTAGAGAGTACAGGGCCCCGTTACCTGCCCATACCTACCACCAGACACACAGGAACGGACGTTCACTACAGCTTCTGAACTACAGTCTGAATCATTCAAAAGAGGTGTTTCTAGCAACAACTGCTGACAACCATCCCATGACAACCATCCCATGACAACCATCCCATGAGGGTAAAAGTCAGCTTTTGCAGAAAAGCAGGAACTAATATAAACACGAGACTTAGTGTTATAGACATATATGCATTCTTTCTCATGGAGTTCCACCTGGACTGAATTAGCGATGGGCATCAACCACAGTGTTCTATTGTGCTTCTGATCATAAACTGTTTCTGAGCATCTGACGACAGAAAAGATGTGTAAAAAAATTCAGTGCAACTACATGATTATGAATTAAGATTATGAATTACCAGGTCAATTAAAACAGGTGCCATATGTGTCTACCATGAGTTAAGGTCTCCTGGTTTTGATATGTTTGTCAGTAAGGGACAATCTAAAAATGGCAGCCCTGTTATGATTTTGTATAGTAAACAACTGATAATTGAAAAGTGGATATTTGTAGAAATACAAGCATTAAAATTCTCTTTTTAAGAGTGCAATTTTCTTTAAAAAATAAATCGTACTGACCCCAAACTTTAGAATATACTTTTGTATATATACACTCAAGCTATATAAATAATTTTAATATAAAATAATATATAATATACTGTATATTTAATATAATAAAACATTATTCATTTAGCTTGAGATAGCACAATGGAATTACCATGCTCAAAATAAAAATGTACCTACAGTATCAAACTACAGTATAAGAGGCTGCCAATTTATGAAATGACACAATGGTTGTTTTACACACGTCTCCACAAACATTTGCAAAACAGACTTTAAAGATAAAATTCTTAAAAATGAAGGTTTATCATTAATCATTAATTGTGTACAGTATATATCCCGGGCAGCTGTCCATGTGACGTCAGACTCCCATGTCTCAACAATGACACCCTATTTCCAAGTAGGAAGCATAACTTTCAAAATACACTTCCTACTCTGCAAACTATTAGTAAACAGTAAACTTACTGATCTTAGAGCCTATTTGATATTAAGGGCTGTTCACACCACGGACGATAACTATAATGATAACGTTTTAAATATCGTTCTAATTAAATGAAAATAGGAAAGTCCATGTCACAGCTATACGGATAATGACATAGTGGAACGATATTGTTGGAATCAGTATCAGAATGATTTTGTCCAGTTGATGAACAACAAAAACATTGACAGCCAATCAGGATTCACTCGACTTGATTGAGCTTTAGGATTTAAAGGTGTTAGACAACATGTTATTATGTACTAGTGTGGAGATCTATATAGTTATAGTTATCATTCTTGGTGTTAACAGGGGCAGATAACTAACTAACTAGATTACTAAAGAGTTACTAGAGTTGATTGACCAGCATCATCTGTTGTCTATATGGAGATAAAAGAAGCCCAGTGGAAACTGTACCTGCGTTGTGCTTTGCTAGGTATTTGTCTTTGTACTGCTTTTTCTTCTTGCCAAACCAAGTACAGCTCGCCTGCTGCTCTTGCTTGGTTTTCTCCATGGCTATACAAGCCACCCGCCTAGAACAAAACAAACAAAAGAAAAAAACAATTAGATGGACATGCAGCATATCTTTTAGTGCTTTTAAATCATATTGAGAGCGGCTTGCATTGTTCTGAATCTTCATTCCCTCCTCACTCAGCACAAGCCAATCGTAATCTTCTGACTTCCATCATTCAAATAAAATAAATGATTCAAATTGCTCATTCTGCTCTAGAAAAGAACCAAACTTGCCACTCCTGGAGTTCAGGTGAGGGAATCAGACCCGCCGTGCCATTCTTGGTGTTTTCCAGTTTGCCTTGCCACCAGTTGTGGTCATCTTTGTTGATAATCTGGATTATGTCACCCACTCTGAAGCGAATTCCAGCCTCTTTACAGGGGATGAGATCATCCTTCGCCGGGTCATACTCGAACTGTGCCCGTACATAAATCTGAGAAGAGACATGTTCAGCTGAAGTCAGAAAAGCCCTAGAGTGGCACAAGGAAAGGAGACTGACTGATGGAGGAGGTCAGGGTACATATGGCGGTCAAGGTACAACTGGGCATCAGGGTTCAAGTGGAGATCAGGTTTTGGTTGCGATGAGAGGCATGCTTGGCTGAAGCTCTGTATGAGGGCGAGTTATGTTACGGAGCCCTCGCTGAACATTTAGTGCAGTTGGATACCAAAATGCGGTCTGAGAGTAGAGTGGTGTGTGACTCCCGCATTTAAAAAAATTACATTGGATTGACTAAAAGGGGCCTTTAAGTATAAATTGTGCACAAATTGAGCTTAACATTATATTTTCTAAGAATCACAGTGATGATGTAATTGTTTTTGAGTCCTTGGTACATTTGGACTTAAATGGTTACACAACAGTTTTTCAGAGCAGTGGATTGGGCTCATTCTTTAAAATCTTACCTGGATGGAAAATTTATCCTTGATTGGAGGTCTGGAGATCTAGGGCATGAGAGTATTACAAACATCATGCAATATCATGGCACTGTGGCTGCATTAGTATGGCACTGTGAGCAGGGGTTGGGGAGATGAAGAATGCAGCTACGAAAGCTAACATTCAGAAAAGTTATGGGTCGACATAAAGGAACAAAGCAGGGTGGAGATTTCATTCACATCACTGTGTTATCATCACTTGTAATATAGTGAATAATTTGAAGCACTCGGTGACGCACTTCAACCAACACAGATGTGCTTGTGCTGGCAGATGGCGCCCTCTGCTGATCGCCTATCTTCCTTTCTACTTCTCATCCTATTAGGACACAGTTACTCAAGGTGAGGACTAGAGATAAGGAGAACAAATTGGGATGAGCTCTTTCATCCCTCATCGTCTGCTTTGTTGATTTACAGGGTAATCTAGTTGAGATGTGAAAGGATACACACACCACTCTGTAGCCCAGAGCCAGTAGAAAAGCATAAAACTGCATAGGGTTCGATCAGGACAGACACAACAATTTGAAAAACTTGATTGATTCACTTCTTTAATAAAGTCCAACAGGGACAGAATGATAGTTGGGCCGGTGTTTTATGGTTTATGTGGAGTTACTCATTTAAAAAAAAAAAAAAGTGAAACATTAGCAAGTTTTATTGTTGACATGCTGTTGACAAAATTTAATTTGTTTATTGTTGACAAAAAGTTGGATAAATTGGGTCTTTTTAAGAAAACTGTTATTTTCTATTATTGATCTCTTAGCTGTTACAGTCTTTAGTGTAATCAATTGTCTGTGAGGTTATTCGTCACAACACATGAATAATTCACTTATTTATTTTTAAGAAGAGTACAGATAAAATGCTACTAATTTATTACATTTATTTCAAATCTTAATGGTTGTTTTAGACATTTTCCCAACTGTTGTGCTGCTAACGCATAGAATAACCCACTTGTAAGACTAAAAATGTATGTTAAAATTATACATTTATTTAAACTTTTTTAGTAGTCACTAAAACAACATAATTAATAAGACCTCTGCATTTGCAATCTTGTTATAGTGTAAATACAATGCAATAACACTACAACCAGTCTGTCTGCAGAGCAACTCAATTATGCAGTGAGATGTAGTGAATGGTGTTAGTGCAAGAACTGATTAAGAAAGTAGGGTGTTAATAGCAGTGAATCACTAACTTCTTGTTCATTCAATCTCAAGCACAAAAGCAAAATGGAAAGTCAATAGAGGAGGCTAAGAAGACTGAGGAATGCTCTATTCACCTGGCGTCCTTTTGGCTGGATGGTTGATGGCAAGTCCTGTAAAGCAAAGCCCAGCAGTGAAATAGAGACTGACCATTTACAGAGGAAAGGCAGACTTTGACTCATGAAAGACGTTAACAATAAAAAGACAAAACGTAACAAAAAATCTGGTTGAGAGGAGACAATGCTAACTCCACAGGGGAGGATGACAAAAGTTTCTTCATTTTATGTGTATGCGTATGTTAAAAGAGAAGGTCGGCTGTTGAAGGTAAATCTTGCAACAGCAACGCACAAGAAAGCAAGGAGCAAGCAAGCAGCTTTAGCACCACACTCCATTCAAGCATGTTCATGAGGTGGAGATTAACTCTCCACTATTAAGAACACCAAGAGGGTCCCACTGGGTCCATATCAGGGATGAGCGATATTAGAAAACATTTATATCATGTTATTCTTACAAAATCTGGTTTTTTTTTTTAATGAATTTATTTAAATATTACTGGTTTTAAGACTTAAAACCATGTCCAAAGTAAAGGAAGGTTTATCACACATTTAACGAATTATTATTATTCATTTAAAATTTAAATTAAATAATTAAATAACTTATTAGTTATATATTTATTATAAATAAATAAATAAATATAAATAAATATATAAATATAAATATAAATATAAATATATATATATATATATATATATATATATATATATACACACTTAATACTTAAATACTTTATTATTATATTTGTATGACTAAATATTGATTACAAATATTTCTTCTGCTTAGAATAATTTTTAGGAATATATCCCAAAGAATACATGACAGGAAACCTTTTTCCACTTTCCTAAACTTTTTCCAAACTTGATCCATTCTTTTTAATGTCATTACCAGGCCAGCAGTAAAATATAAGAAAATTTCTATTTTCTATAGATTTATTGTGTCAACGTCTGTATCGCCCACCCCTAGTTCATATACCGGGCTAATGCAGATCTCACTGGATTTTGTTAGAAGTATGCATGCAATAAAAATTGATGCTAGGAATCCTTCGCATGCCTCCATAGAGTTTTGCCTAATCATTGTGCTCACTGTCTGCAATTAGGCTATAGATCACTGATATTAACTCATGGGGATATTTAATTACAAACAACTATAGTAGATCCCACATTCACTGTACATAACACTCCCCTTCAGTGGATGTACAGTGTTTACAGAAACAGTATTAACACTGACAGTCAGAGTGATTTACAGCAGCACAGAGCACACCAATTTGTGAACTGAGATAACGGAATCTAGCAAACTATGTTCAATGGATGTTACTTGCGGTCTTGTTCAGTCGTTGTGTTTGTGTTTATTGAGACTGTCAAAAAAAAATTCTAGTGAAACATAAAAACAAACTGGGAAAACAAAAAATACCATAAAACTGGACATTAAACAGATTTAATAACATCTAGTGCAAATTAAGAGGGTATGATTGCAAGAATTGGGTGAAATAATCACAAACAACATTAGGAGATTGTTGGGGGGAGGGAAGGGGAGTCGTTATTTGAGGTTGCCTGGGATCCTTACCAAGATAGAACTGTTAAGGCTGGAATGGCCATTAGCAGGGGACTGTCTGGAGGTGGAGGGGGATTCTTTCTGTAATAAGATATAAAGGTCAGCGAAACAGCAGAGCAAACGGACACTAGGCCAACACTGCGGTAAGAAATTGGGGACATCATGTAAGGGAAACCAAAAGATTTGCTTGAGATGAAAGTTATTAAATGGACATTTTTAAAGCATAGTAATGTTATTGTTGCAAAGGGAAATATGTTGTGAACATCAGGCCATATTGCAGCTTCCCACAAGAGGGGGGGCCAACACAACTTGGTGTAAAACATCTTCCCAGAGAGATTTAAAGTGAAATCTGACCTCTTTAATGCCAACATGTGTTTAGAAATGAGGAATCGTGTGATATGGAAGGGGAGTTTTATGAGAAATATTTATCTGTATGCAATACGGTACAGATTAACTTTATAAATTGTGAATAATGCTGCAACACTGTCAGACTGTGAAACATTCTCACATTATACATCTAAACTCCTCTCAAAATTGGTAATATGTAAGGGAGGGTTCCGGTATCTTGGTTGTGAAATTGGTGTGCGGTAGTGTCTGAACCGGGCCTTTTGGTCCGGCAGGATGGAGGCTTTTGGGGAGAAAAGCGTTAACACGCAGCCATCAGGCAGGCAGTTAGTCACACAAGAGTCCACGGCAATCAAACCCCACCACACAAGGCCACGACAGCACTGCGGAGAGAGGAGACTGGCAGAGACACAGAGCAGAAGAGAGTGCAAAGGCCACAGAGGCCGTTACCTCACAGGACGACTGCTGCGTGCGGTAGCTGGGCACAATCTTAAAGGTGATGCTGCCTCTCATTTCTCGCTGTCAATAGAAAAAAACAAAAAGCTAATTATTAAAAAAGGTACATTTTACTGGATTATGTCTGGACAATGGTGGTAAAGTTTAATGCCTGTTTAAGAGACTCAAATGAAAATGTGTCATCTACTCATCTTCATGTTGTTCCAAATCCATATGATTTTCTTACTTCAAAGGAACACAAATGGAAAAAAGTAGACAATACAAACAGTAGCTTTGTGTTAAGCAGTGTTCAGATCGACAGACTGATTTCTAGACTGCTCTCCACTCACTGAGCATGTAATATCTGTTAAAGTTCACCTCACTTGACAAAACATGTTCATTTGGAACACCCTGCGATGTCATCAAACAGACAAGTCACCATGAAATAAAAATTTACAATTCTTATTTTTATGGAATATAGCAGTGTTTATTACTATATGTAAATGTATCCATGCACATCATTGTTTTTAAATAACGTGCCCTCTTAATCTTTAATGAAAAAACTACATTTTTTTCCTCAATCAAAAAGCCATCTAACTCATATGAAAGGCTCAATAGGGAAGAAAAGATGCTCGCAACTTCTGCTTCATGCAGATTTTTAAGGTATGATGACATAAAAAATAAATAAAAATAAACGTAAATAAATATAATTTACCATACATTTGTGTAATAGACATGACATCCATGTGTATTTAAGTAAATACCTTTATCATTTAACTAATAAATATAATTTTTTTATATTTTATATTTGAAAGTGCTAAACTGAGTGATAAGTGTCTGTTACGATGTTTAATATAAAAAGGAATGCAATTTGGTTATATTAGAAGTGTATATTATCTTATTTAACCTGTGAAGTCCACTTTGCAGGGCACTTACAGTCGAATGGACCACCTTTAGAAAAAGAACAAAATCTACTCTAAGTCATCAGTGGTTGAGGTCTGGCAGTCTGGACATTTTGCTAGATAACTCCATTTGTGTTCAATGAAAAAAAACCCTCATCATAGTTCAAACAACATGAGTGTGAGTAAATGGTAACAATTTAAATGGTTGGGTAAACTATTCCTTTAAAGAAAACCATAGCTTAAAAAAAGGTTGTTCCCACTCACAAGCATCTTCTGAAGCTGCTCCACCGTTTGATTTGCTACACTTATGCCGTTGATCTCTCTGATCTCGTCTCCAATGTGTAAAGTTCCTGATTTGTGACAAAGTGAGACATTACACGTGTTAATAAATGGCGGTAATATTACAGTCTTCATAATTTGATATCTATCTTGACTACTTTCACTTCGTGAGATTGTCCTGCTTGATGATGGCATGTGTTTGTTTGGCAAGTGGGTAAGGCCTGTACGTCAGTGTTACACTGCTGCCAAGTTCCAAGAGATTGTGCTATCTGCCCTTCACGAGGTAACGGCACACACTCTCAAGCTTGCCATGTAGAAATGTGTATTGAGGGGTCTGTTTTGAAGCAGCATGGGTTGCATATCATTCCTATTAATTTATCAAGTGTTTATGGAAATATAAAAATATAGAAGTGGCTGCAGTGTATGTAGCAGTGTGGGGTGAATTTTTAAAGACTACCAGGTTTTAAGGGGGGATCTGTTCTGGTGCATGTACCTTGTCTGTGGATCATTCCTCCATGCATTATTCTTGCCACAATGCAATGGTTCAGGTCGTTCATTTTCAACGTGATGCCCTGAAACAGAGCCCACAAACTCATTTGAAGCCACATTGATGAGAATGTCAAACTTTCAGGAAGTGGATATAAACTGTAACGACTGTGAGAACTTAATCAACAACACGATCAGCTCAGCGTGGCAAAATGCATGCAGAATCTCACAACACAGGATATTTAATGTGCAGAGCTAGTGTTTGCACTTAGAAAGTGAAGGGATCAAAAACTCTAAAATTTAAAGAGTAGCTATGATAGCTACTCTAACTACAAGAGAAACTGTTCTCATGTTCATGCTAGGCATATATGCTAGACATATAAGTTTATATATGTGTACATGTAAAGTTAAGCATTCATACCATTGGTTCGTCTGTGTTCTTCTGGAACTGAACAAGGCGCACCCGTGTGACATTCTCTATGTCCATGTCTCCGTTCGTGCTTTCAGGTGAGTCTCCGTTGAGGTATGGTGATGTAGGTGGTGGAGTGACCCTCAGTGCCTCGTCACTGTACACCTCATGTGCCACAACATCATGTGTCTGAAGTAAGGCCTTGAAAGAAAGTAATAGAGAGAGATATATGACACACACACAAACAACAAAATCTCATAGACTGGAGGTATATTCAGCGTGAGAGTCACGCAATTGGCACTGTTCTCATGCTCTAACACCACTATTCCATTTTCTCACGCAGTTAAAAAACATCATGGAGCAAAGAGGACACAGACAATGCTCTAAATCACAAAAAGTCTGGGCTGTATAACTTAAGTTTTATTACAAAATTCAAACAATAAATACCGTTTTGGCGCTTTCAATCTGGCGTGACAGATTGCTATAGCGATGTAGACAGATCAAGTGAAGCGGGAGCGCACTTGAACCGATCATCTCTTAGGCCTACTTTTTAGTACTATTTGTTACAGCACAAAATACAAATAAATGAACTTCAGAAGGTATGTTGAAAGAACCAGTACAACTTACTGAAATGTGTCATGTCTTGCCACATAACGTTACATTTACCTCAGAAAAGTCATTCAGTGGCCATAGACTGTACAGTTAGCGAGAAAAATGAACTCTAGAGAGGAGCATTTTGCAAAGAAAAAGGACTATAATACATATTAATTTTCTTTTCTCTAAAACCATTAAAAAGAAGTTAGTATTATAACATTATTATTATAAAAGTATTATTATAAGAACACCTTACATTTGCAATATACAAATCAGTTGTAAATGAACATTTAATAACAATATCAGCTGAAAGGGTTCTCTGTATAGTTTACAACATTAGTTGAGAAAGTTTTTTTTTTCTTTTCTTTGAGAAAAATGAACATGTAGGGCAGGGTACAATGGGGCTAAATAGAACATGTGCTTATCAATATGATTGCAGAAAAATCGATAGGCCTAGGTTTTAATTGAACATTGATTGTTTTAAAACATTTTGTGGGAAAATAAATTATTAAAGTGGTTTGTTTTGTATAAAAATAGTGTAAATGTACAAGGTGGTGAGGGGGGCCTTTTACCCCACTCTGGAGGTAAAACGGTCACCAGAATGGGTCAAAAAGTCCCCATTATTGATACAAATATATATACAATACAGTGCCCTCCACAATTAATGGCACCCCTGGTAAATATGATCAAAACTGGCTGTAAAAAATAAATCTGCATCGTTTATCCTTTTGATCTTTCATTCAAAAAATTTGCAAAATTCTAACCTTTCATTGAAGTAAAAGAATTGAAAGTGGGGGGAAATCACATTATGAAATAAATGTTTTTCTCCAAAACACGTTGGCCACAATTATTGGCACCCCTAGAATTTTTTACGAGTAAAATATCTCTGAAGTATATCCCATTAATATTTACCTTTTTTAGTACACCAGGGTGACTAGGAACATGAAACTGTCCAGCTATGACTTCGTGTTTCACAGGAGTTTAAATATGAGGAAACACAAAGGCCAAATCCCCTTAATCATCCATCACAATAAGTAAAACCGCAGAATATAGTTCTGATGCGTAGCAAAAGATTGTTGAACTTCACAAAATAGAAAGTGGCTGTAAGACAATAGCTAAAGAATTGAAAATCCCCATTTTGACCATCAGGGCAATAATTAAGAAGTTCCAATCAACTAAAGATGTTACAAATCTGCCAGGAAGAGGACGTGTGTCTATACTGTCTTAATGCACGGCGAGGATGAAAGTTTGAGTGGCCAAAGACTCTTCAAGGATCAATTGCAGAGATTAGTTGAGTCTTGGGGTCAGAAAACCTACATCCCCACATGTTGTTTGGGAGGGTTTCAAGAAAAATCCTCCTCGCTCCTCCAAAAACAAACTCCAGCAAATTTAATTGTCAGACATGACTGGAACTTCAAACGGCACAGGGTTCTGTGGTCAGATGAGACTAAAAAAAATAGCTTTTTGGCAGCAAACACACTAGATGGGTTTGGTGAACACAAGGATAAAAAGTACCCCATGTGTACAATTTAATATACTGTTGGATCTTTAATGTTGTGGGCATATTTTTCTGCTGGAGGTCCTGGACTTCTTGTTCAGATACATGGCATCGTGGATTCTATCAAATATCAACAGATAAAAAATCAAACCCGGGGGGCTTCTGCTAGAAATCTTATAATGGGCCGTGGTTGGATCTTCCATCAGGACAACGATCCAAAACAAACATCAAAATCAACACAAAAATTTGTTGCGGAGCACAAAATGAAGCTTCTGCCATGACCGTCCCAGTCCCCTGACCTGATGAGTGGGCTGAACTGAAGAGAAGAAGCACAAACATGGATCTGGGAATCTGAAGGATCTGGAGAGATTCTGTATGGAGGAATGGTCTCTGATCTCTTGTCAGGTGTTCTCCAAACTCATCAGGCATTATAGGGGAAGACTCAGAGCTGGTATCTTGTCAAAAGGAGATTGCAAAGAGTATTTAATAAAAGGGTGCCAATAATTGTGGCCAACGTGTTTTGGAGAAAAACGTTTATTTCATAATGTGATTCCCCCCCCCACATTCAATTCTTTTACTTAAATGAAAGGTTAGAATTTTGCAAATTTTTTGAATGAAAGATCAAAAGGATAAACGATGCAGATTTATTTTTTACAGCCTATTTTGATCATATTTACCAGGGGTGCCATTAATTGTGGAGGGCACTGTATATATATGTTTTGCATAAGATTTTTTCAAAACTTCAGCAAACTTTGTACAATTTATGTTTGTTCAATCAACATATATTAAAATAAATATTTAAAAACTATACACTCTGAAAGCTTTGAAGATGATCCCATAAAAATGTAATATGGCGTTACAGAACACTGTAAATTTATTGTCATGATTTATCACAACTTATCTTTTGTCAAATCAACTTAGATTATTAATGTTGTTTAAATAACATAATATTTTGAGTTTCTATTTACTAAACCAATATCATTCAATGTATTAACTACATTTTTTCATTACAATGAACTTCTTTTAATTAAGGTAACCAGGTAACTTACTTAAAAGTTAAACCAACAATTTTTTTACAGTGCACAGTAACAATAAATATTTTACTATATGATATGATTAATATAATATTGTTATGATCTTTATGAGGCAAGTTTTGTGCCATCTAGTGGTTTAGAGGATAATAAAATCAATGCGCCTTTTACAGAGGTGCGCCTTTAGCCCTTTTGTAACCCATGTATATAAAAAATGTATTGATATTGACTCTGAGTCGTGATCGAAATTGAATCACATGAATCGAATCTCACTCCAAGCTGAGCTCAAAAGTTGACAAACCTTCTTAGTAAGGGCTTGCTAGTAAGCAACCAGCTAGTAAACACTCAGAACACACTAACAAGCAGATAGTAATGCACTAAAATCCACTCAGATCACATTAGCAATCACAGAGCAATGTCTTGGTAATCAATCAAGGAGGCGAGTTGTGCAAGCACCACTCATGTTTTCTTGAGAAATGAACACTACTGTTGTTTGGACTCAAAGATTTTCTTTCAAAGAAGTCTCTTATTTCTCAACCAGGCTGTATTTATTTGATCAAAAAGACAAAACAGTAATCTTTTGAAATATTATTACAATTTAAAATAAAATTTAATATATTCCTGTGATGGCAAAGCTGATTTTTCAGCAATCATTACTCCAGTCTTCAGTGTCACATGATCCTTCAGAAATCATTCTAATATGCTGATTTGCTGCTCAAAAAACAATTCTACTTATCGTTGTTGAAATCAGGTCTGCTGCTTAATATTCTTGTGGAAACCATAATAATAGATTAGATTAGAATAGAATATATTTTTGCATCAATGTAAAACAGTCACATTTGATCAATTTATTGTATTCATTTAGTTTAAAAAAGTGGATCTTACAGACCATGCACGTTTGAACTATTTATGACTGTTTGCCTTCCTTAAAGTGTGCAGAGCCTAACCAAATTAATTCATAATAATAAGCACCACAAACTTTGTCTCTTTTCTTGCCAGCTCATCTGACACTACCATCTTGTGTGGAATTATGAGACTGTGAGAAAAGTATCGAGGGCAAGGTCATGCTGGAATTCTACAGCTAGTACCTGATGGTGCCTCCCTCCTCTCTTGCATTTTATCTCTTCCCCCGCACCCACACACACACACACACTCTGGATCCTGCTGACGGAGTTGGTGATCACCTAAGTCTCGCTTTTTTCATGCATGAGCTCTTTTTGACTTTTGAAAGCAACCGTTCCCTCTTTATTTCTCTCAGTTCTGTACTAAATCCCCAGTTCAAGTGGAAGTAAAAACATTGCAAAAAGCCCCCAAATAAGTCCCTTGCAGCCTGGATTATGCCAGATTAATTTAATCAGTCTCGCTCAGTGTTCCATGACACATCACTTATCTCACACACTTTGAAGAATCAGATTTTCCTACACTTTTTTACTTTTAATCTCACCAACAATTCTCACCCTCACTATCCCTCCCTGATTGAAAGGTAAACCTGTAGAATTACCTGATATTAACGTTTCAAAAAAAGGTCTTTTTGAACTGGGGAGGATATTTTCACTTCTAAGAGTTAAAACATGTTTTCTGTGTAAAAAGTGGAGGGATCTTTAATCAGCGAAACCCTCACAAACATTCGGTTTGAAGGGCAAAGGGCAAACTCTCTGCTTCATCTGTCATGAGGTTGTTTGTCCAGCTGAGAATAATGCTCTGAACACAACTGACGAATATCTCATTGATTATAGAAGATTGCAGAAAAGGATTGCAAAGACTGAGATGGTGAAATAAGTCTGCTGACAACATGCTGAATAAACATATTTACCTCATAAAGACTAAGTACAAGTGCTCTAAAAAATCTCTGAAAGATAGATTGCTGACTGAAATTTAAGTAAACTTGAAGACTCCACTTTTGCTGTTTAACTGTACTTCATGATGTAAGCAGTGCTCTCTAATGCTAATATTATAATAAGGATAGGCTTGAGATCCTTACAGCCAATATGAAATGACGTTCACAAACCATTTTACTTTCGTAATGCAACATACACTGCAATTAAAAAGTTTTGGGTCAGTAAGATGTGTTAATGTTTTTGAAGGAAGCCTCCTAAGCTCTCTCACAGTAGTACTGTGAAATGTTGCAATTTAAATATTTATATTTTTTCTATTTTAATATATTTTAAAATGTTCGTTTATATTTTAAAAATTCCTGTGATGGCAAAGCTGAATTTTCAGCAGTCATTACTCCAGCCTTCAGTGTCACATGATCCTTCAGAAATCAATCTAATATGTTGGTTTGGTGATCAAAAAACTCTTAAATATTAACATTGTTAAAAAACAGTTGTGCCGCTTAATATTTTTGTGGAAACTGTGCAACATATTTTTCAGGATTCTTTGATGAATAGAAAGCTAAAAAAAACAAAACAGCATATATTTATTTACTGTCATTTTTTGTCAATTTAATGTGTCCTTGCTGAATAAAAGTATTAGTTTAGTGTAATAATTACTAAATAGAAATGTGGCTATTGGCTACCATTATCCAATAGCCTAAATGACATCAGGAAGAGGAAGGTTACGTGTTGATTAAATATTACAAAGAATAACATGGACCAATAATTCATTTATAACAAGACCAGAACGTGCATTAAGGAAAGTAAATAGGGTTATACAATTTTGATTTCATATTGATTTGTTGAGGTGTTTTTGCAAAGAGATTATCAAAAGAATTCGAGCTGTGTTGCTGTGACTCACCATGAAATGGGGCTGGGATAGGATCCGTCTCAGTTCTTTAGCATCTGCATTCTCCGGGTAGCATGAAATCTCCTCCAGTACCTACAGACAGACAGAGTCATCAGGCTTTACCTCAGGCTGTCATCTCCACGCTAAGTATATCTCTTTAGGTGAGTAAAGATGCTATATCTGACGTAGGCTTTTTAATCTCATACACTGCAACACAACTTTGAGCTGGACTGCTGAGACCCCACACACCATATATCAGAACTGACACACACACACACAAATTTCTGGCATGACCCTTAAACCCCATGTGACCAATAAGCACTGCTGTCTGGACTCATTTGGCCCTTCTATTGGCGGGGTGGGACGGGTCAGGTGGGAAGGGGGTGATTTGGCACAGTACTGCAGATATGTCACAACTCCCCGCTGAATGCTTCTGAGCGCCGGAACCTGAACGTCTTTTGAAACCACACTAATCATCTCTAATGAGCTCTAATCAATGTGTAAACCCATCTGCCAGTCAACATCACTAAATGTAAAGCTCAGACATTTACAAGAATCCGTGTAGCTAGAAATTTCCACATGTTCTACAAGAGTGGTAAAAAAAAGTGGACATAAGATTGGGAAAATGTCTGCAGCTTACATATTCCAGATGTTTCAAAGCCGAGCTCGACCCGTCTTCAGCGGAGGTCTTAGCATGAGAGACACACACAGGAGAGTTTTATAACATTTGATACATATAGTCTATGTAAGAAGCAGCAGAGTCGAAGGCTGAATTTTGGAGGTAGGCATTTCGCCGTCTCCGCAAGATTCAGTCGCTCAGGAAAACAGTGAGAGGTGATGGGTTAGTTTCCGCCCCGCTGGCTCTAAGCAATACAAAGAGGATAATCCTTAAGCATTTCACCACTGCCAGTGATCACAAGCAAGAGGCCAAGGAGGGTTATTCGAGAGCACAGCTCTTTAATCACCAGTCAGCCTGAGTTCCTTTTTGATGTGCAATACTAAAGGAAGTAGTTGAGCTTTATAGGTTGTGTGACTTGTGACTGAGAAGAAGGGACTGGTTTTAGAGGAGTCAAGACTAAGAGAACCACTGAGGGAGGCCATCAAACTATAGATTAAGACCAGAAGCAACCATCAAGACTTGTTTGAAACTTACTATTTTTATCGTAGAGAATGCAGATGGTTTTAACTATCCAAACTAAGATTACTTTAATCTCATTATGGGAACCTGAAAATGAAAATCTGTTTAACACATCTTTTTGATCAAGCTTATCAGATAGCATCAAGTTAGGATTCGTTGACATATTCAGAAAGCTCCAGTTGACGCAAATAATATATGATAAGACATTATCAGTTTTGGTTCACTAACTTCAAGTCAGCAGCATTCGCAACCCATTTTACTTCAAGAAAAAATTGAACTGAATGGGGGACTACTCCACTCCTAAAACAGCAGTTTAAAGTCGAGATGTAATGGAAGCGGCAACAGATCTTTTCTTCTCTATTGTAAAGAATATCTAAATAAATGTGAGCTTGCAGTCGGTTGTGGAGTGGCATGTTTAAGCTAACTAAATGATTGGAGAAGTCTGACATACATCACCAGAGAGAAGTCTGTCGTTTCACTGGAACATTTAGTAAAAAGAAATAAAAAAATAAGAAAAATGTTCACATATGTACATAGATGAATCATTGACAATAAGATCAATAGGGCTGCCCCCTAATAGTCGACTACACGTTAGTCTTAATTGACCAAATTTGGAAATCAAAATGTTCGCCTTTCATTCATCAACCTCAAATATGGCTTATCATTTGAAACATGTAAGTAGCAGCCTAATGTTAGCCACCTTACATGGCCGCTCGTTCAAATGTTATCCTAGATAAATGTGCGCATATCCCAGTATTCATGCGGAGATCATTTGCATTTTTCCTGATAACAGCGAAATTAACTTAAAATAGACTAATACATCATTTAAAACTGTGTCTACTTGTATTTGTGTGCACTCAAAATTACAACAAAACTCGAGCTTTAGTAAAATAAAAAGAACAAACAGGATGCACTTTCTGCCATCTCTGTCTCTGTGTACGTCTTTCTGGAGCGTGCCACAAAAATGATCCGATACCAATACTCACACAAGCATATATACATGCCTCACAGACATATACTATATGTATATAGCAAGCTTGAAATGGCTACTTTTAAATTAACCAATCAAATTTGAAAACAAATATTCTCTGACTACGTAATCCGTATGAAACGTCAAATTCATCTTTGTAGCCGACACTGACTAAAAAAAAAAAAAAAAATTCGGACAAATTCAGAATCATTACTTTTCCTAGTGCGCTGTGGCAAATGATAAGCGTGTGCTTGCGGGCTAATTTATTATAAAGTAATATTTAAGTAATTAATTTAAGTCAACTATTCGCTTAAATGAACAACTACTTGTCGACTAGAATTTTTTTTATTCGGGGGCAGCCCTAAAAATCAATAATATGCATTAACCAAATAGATAGAGTGAATTTAGATGAGGATGTTAAAAAATCCATCATCACTTCCTATTATTCCCATAATATTTATTACATTGAATTAAATTAATTAAAGTGCTACATTTTAGACTGCATTACCTTGACTTTATCTTTCCTGCCCACCTGACCTCATTAACATCAGCTGTTTATAAGAAATACTATATCAATGTCTTTTATGTCTTTAGAGCCAGCAAGGGATTTTTTTTCTTTTGAATGCTCGTAAAGTTACTGGATATTGTGGTTAATGGATAGTTAAACTTCATTTAGTGTGTTAAGAACAAAATAGAACCATTAGCATAACTATTTACTGTCTATTTGTGTTAATTGTGAGGATTTTAACAGTTTCTGTGCAAATGAAGAGAGCAAACGCTTCAGCCAACAGTGAGGAAACCACACAGACATAACCACACATCAAACATACAGCCCGATAAGATCACCAAGCTAAATGCATGTTCACTTTCTCAAATTTACTTTCAGGTAAATTGAGAAGCGTCATGTCAGTCTCTGTGATCTCAATGATAATCTTCTGCACTTACATATCAATGGCTATAAAACAGCTGCTTTGTCCAAATCCACACAGTCATTATTAAATTTTTTTTTTTCTAGTCTACTCCGTAGGTAAAAGCAAAACACACATTCACTTTTGATTTTTTGACTGCAGCTGGTTTGAATGCATTCTAATTCACCAGGAAGAAAACAGTCATATGTTCACACAAGCAATAGACAACTAGGGATCTGTAAATGTCACATAAATCATACACTGAGATAAAAAAAAATTCTAAGAGGCACTGACTACAAAACAGGCCTCTGGTTGAGGCCTTTTGTTAAACTATATAAAATTACATGAATGTCTGTCACATGGTGCTTTCTAAATAACAGATATGAACAGAGACGGTATAAAATTACTAAAACGGATTTGCTATTTGAAAAGCTAAAATGTGTGAGACCCTCATCGGTAAAATAAATTTAATTTTAACAAAATGTATACGAACCAAGCCATAATGTGTTTTTTACCATGTTATCAGCTTTCAGTTATAATATGAAAATTCAGCTCACTTCAAGTGTCACAAATTAATTTTGAAGAAATTCGTAACGAAAAAAGCCACAAAGCAGAAGTGGAAAAAACCATGATAGAAATATGCAGTGAGGAAATTCAGTTTCTAGGAAAGCCAAGGTGTGAGGTCATGCAGTGAGCCATTTCTGAATATCCATATGAGCTGTATTAAAATGGAAATATAAGCTAGACAGAATAGTTGTTAAAAAAAGGAGGACAAACATACACCAAAATATTCTGATTAATTCTATTAAATATTTAAAATGTCATTCTGAATTAACACATTCAAATCATCTAAATATTATTCTAAGTCCTGAGTCACATTAACATACTTTCTTGTCGAAGAAATTGAAAAGAGGCATTAAACTGCATCTTTTCTGAAATGGACAGGTTGTGCATAAAAGTAGAAAAAATTTGTCCTGGTAGAGTTTATTTTAATTTTTACTGACAAACAAGTCAAAAACTACAATGAAGGTAATTAAACTTGTGCTAGGAACCTCTCTGTACCTCATAATGTTTTATTTGCTACTACAACAGCATCTTTCCATTACTGTAGCCTGCACTCACCTCTTTGGCTCTCGATACTGCGTCACTTGCAGGATTCCGGATTTGCGGTGAAGACTTGGTGTTTATCTTGTCGTATAGCTGAAACAGTGAAAATGGACAGAACAATAATCAGAAGACTCCTTGGCTCCTTTTGCTTTTTGAGTAGAGGAAAAACAATAAGAGGTTAACCCTCACAAACAATAACATTTCACTGACACTGCTGCTTTTCTTAGGGGCCTGCAAATTGTCATCACAACTGAGCAGCTCTATTGCATGTAACAGGCTACAGTTTTTCAAGCAATATGTTAATAAAAAAGACAAATAATTAAATACTTTTTTAAAATGTATTCCAGTGATGAACAGCTGTAATTGCATTAACAGATGTTTTCCATGTCTCCAGAGGTCATGCCTACAGGTACATTATTCTGCGCATCTGAATCAGCTGCAGTATGCTGTGAGTTATTTGCATTTAAATATTTTTGTAAAAATCTGTTAATATGTGATTCTTCAGTGGCTTAGCTCGAGTGTCAACCCTCGCGTCCTGCAAAGCCATTTCACGGCCAGGATCACACCTCTACTACATACTTTTTAGAGTGCACAGGATATCCATTCTTTATCTATATTTCACAATCTTTCACACATACAGTTTTAGCTGAGTTTAAGGGTAGCATTGAGCAAACGTTGCAACACCTCCAGCAACAACACATATGAAAATATCTCACAGGTTACTCACCACAGCCAAAGAAAAAACAACCAAAACCGAAGTTAAACTCCAGGCAAAGTTGGTCCTGATAGGATCTTAACCCCTCTGTCCTCTGTTTCATGAAGGTAGAGTTACACTCAGAGCTTGAATGGAGATGATGGCAAAGTCTGGAGTAACTCTTCTGATACACAGATACTGCTGGAGCCACAACAGTAAAAAAAGCACGGAGGTTGACAATAGGTGCTATTGTTTCCCTCCCTATTCAGGGTAGGAGTTGAGTTCTCAATGGGACGACATGCATTCACACCCTCCTGGTGATAATCTTACCCACAGAGCCCTCCTCTCTGCTTTCCTCTGGCCTGTGGCTATGGAGACAGACCCTATCATCCACACTGGGTTGTACCAAGCTGTATGCCTCTCTATAGAGGCCTTGGTATACAGACACACACACACAAATATAGAGACTGGGAAGAGAGTCCACAGCTGCACTTATTCACACACACAAAAATGTGCATAATGCCATAATACTAAAAGACACAAGTGCACGTGTGTGTGTGTGCCGAGGCAATGCAGCGTGTGTGCTTGCAATGAATGAACAAAGAACAATGCATGAACAAAGTCCATTGAGTTCTAAAACAAACAAAAATTCTGAAATTGGTCTACTGACATTTATTGTCTGATCAGCTGTGGTAGCCAGAAAAGAAACTACAAGTTAGTTCTGGCCAATGATATCAAGTAAATTGATATCTGTGGCATGGATGGCTTTTTGTTTGGGTAGTGGAAGAGTAATGATCAAGATTGTAGGCTGTTAGCAGCCCATTGTGGAAGTCACCAAGAACAAATCCTGAACTACTACTTGTGTGCAATTACCCACAAATCACTCCTCCGGGGCTGTGCCAGCAATGAATATACTGTAAGATGATTTGTTAAATGTCAAGAAACCAAATCCAACCTGTTTACACAGGTTATAGCATAGCCAAACTTACTATGGCTAATAGTTCAAATCAGTTGTGTTAAATGCTACAAGTGAATTTAGGCATCACAACATTATATTATACAGTATGAAAAATGGATAATCATTGAGATTCACACTTAACAGTGTTATAAAATGATTTACTGTGTTCATTGAATTCAACATTAGATGAAGGCAAAGGTAAAATAAATGTTTTAAAAATAATAATCTAGCTAACAATCTAGCACCCTGAGATCCCCAGAAATTGCACAAAGCCAGTTAACCAGACTGGAACTGCAATCTCAGTGAACTCTAGCCATTTTTATGTGCAATATGCATCAGAAGGTCTGTGAATGATCCGAGGCCGAGACTAGGTTGTTGCCGACTCATCAAAAGCAAGAAAGAAAGAAGAAAATCCTAATGTGACATTTACTTTAAAGTTTTTAAATTGTATGGGGTGTGTATATGTATATTTGCCTGTATAGTACAGTCTCTTACATCAAGCAATGTGTGGAGGTGATGGTCCTGGAAGACGCTGTGTAGAAAGTCCAGGTCTTTCTCACTGCAGTCTGTCAGTGCATGGATCTCCTCCAAACTGTCCAGCACTTGAGACACAGCCCCTTTACATGCACACAAACACAAGCGAGCAAACACCATGACCTTCAGATACCCAGGAAAAGTAACTTGATTTGAAAGAATCAAGACTTCGTAAAGGGACAGACAGCGACACCTACTTTCTGCAGCTAGTAGTCCTGCAGGGTGGCCAGCATAGAAACAAGCAACAAATATTACTTCAACAATACAGAGATGAATTGTCATGTGATTAGAGCTAGGATTCACCCACACTCTTAAGTGCGCACATAAAACAATCAGTTTGTGAATAACTACTTACAAATGCACAATGCACATTCAAATGAAATTCCCAGTATATCTTAGGAGGGGATATGTTCAGAACACAAATTAAGATATTTTTAATAATATCTTAATAAAATCTCTCCATTGACAGCTACGCAACTACCACTTTGACACTTCAAAAAGTTCATAGAGTGATCATAAAACAAATCCAAATGAATTGAGTGGTTTAATCCAAATTTTCTAAAGAGACAGAATCGCTTTATAATGATGAACGATTGAATTCAAGCTTTTATTCACATATAAACATTGATCAGCGAACATAAACAGAAGCTCAACTGAACCTGCTTTACGCAAAAGAATGAACCTCATCGGTTCTTGTGGAAGCTCAAATGTGTTGTTTAACATACGAGAATGAACCTCATTGGTTCATTCTCGTATGCACAATCACAATCACAATTCACATCAAGCAAACATGCTTGAGCTTCCATTGATCATAACGGATGTGTGTTGATGAATGTTTATATGTGAATAAAAGCCTAAATTCAATCTGTTGAGCGTAGAAACTGATCGTGTCTTCGGAGAATTTGGACTAAACCACTCAATTCATGTGGATTCGTTTTACGATCTCTTTATGAACTTTTTGAAGTGCCAAAGTGGTAGTTGCGTAGCTGTCTATGTACGGACAGAAATCGCTCAGACTTTATTAAAAATATCTTAATTTGTGTTCTGAATATGAACAAAAGTATTTGATTTGGAATGACATGAGGTTGAGTAATTAATGACAGAATTTTTGGGTGAACTAACGCTTACTGACACTTAGAGATTGGTTCAAATCCCTAAATTGTGCGCAATAATGACCATGATGCTTTTCTTAGCAAGTTACCAATAAGCTTAATTTCTTTCTCTCTGTCTGCAGATAACATCAAAGTAACCAGAAGGATAATTCAGCACAAAAAACATCAGTTCAGGAAGTGAGTGGGAGCTCATGTTGCATCTCTGCTGGTTGCTGTAGTACCTGATGAAGTAGGGTCCTCAGAGAAGTCAGGCAGTTCTTCAGGTGGGTCACCATAGAAAGAGTTGAACTTGTGACTTGAGACTGCGGCGAGCACTGCACCCTGTGAAGCCGTACAGATGAGATTAACTCTGCATATTTGGCAACAACTGAATTTAGCTGACATTCCCCTCTAAACATGTATTTCTATCCTTTTTACTTTCACAGTGCAATGCACATAGTACAATGTGGCTGCCCTACTTATTATTTATTTGTGGTCTTTATATTACACTGAAGAACATGAATCATGCACAAGAGCAGTTGCTAAAACAATACGCAGACTCTAAAGTGTCAATAACTCACTTTTAGCTTCCTCCTGGCATTGAACTTCCTCAGCTGCTCGACTGTTTCAAGAAGGTGGATTTTGTAGGCATAGCGGTCTCTCTCCTAACAGGAAACACACACACTTCAAATGGTGCTTATTCATCTCATTAAAGAAGGGCAACTTAAGTCCATAAATTATTGCAGAAACATATGTAAATCTATATGAACACAAATGCAAAAAAAAAAAACCCATATAATAAAGCATATTAATAAAACAATGCTGAAAAATAATATATAATTAGTATATAATGCATACAGTTTGTATGGTTTTAATAGTATTATTAATTAAAACAACAATAGCAACAACAACAACAATAATAAAACTCTGTAAGATCAGTAAGCAGATATTTCTTGAGTTATGTTGATACCTTGAGCCAGGGGTGGTTGAGAGCTTCATACACTGTGATCCTCTCGGCAGGGTCCAGCATCAGCATACGACGAACCAGGTCTTTGGCACTCTCTGAGATGTGGCCCCACTGCCGTGGGTTCATCTGCAAAGCACACGTATACATAAATGGACAAACCCAGTTCCTCTGATGCAACTTTTCCACCAAAATGGTGATGGTGCCAGAATCAATGCTCAGAATCTGCCAACATTTCCACGGACAATAATGACACTTGATACTAATGGACTAAAGTGATTTATGTGTAAAAAGTAACTGACTTCAGGTTTCTTACCTCATAATCTAAGCCCTTAAACAAATCAGTATATGTTGCCGCTTTTATTAGCCTGACTTCAGCCCCTTTTGAAGGCCTTAAAGATATTTCCAGCATGTCTTGACGGACTATGCTATTAAACTACTACCTTGTATTTTCCTTTAATGATTGCTTCAAACAGGCGTTCTTTGGTGCCATAGAAGGGCAGGCAGCCACTCAGCAGGATGAAGAGAATGACACCACAGCCCCAAACATCCACAGGTTTCCCATAGGGTTCTCTTTTCACCACCTCAGGGGCCATGAAGTGCGGAGTGCCCACCCGGCCTGTGGCACAGACAACATGTCACGTGTGAGCATCCATTCAAATACATGCAAAAGAGCTGTCGCTGATACAAGATTTAAACAATCAAGCAGCACAATCATGCATATACTGTCACTCACAAACAGCAGTAGTGACAAAGAGCTCATGGATCAGGATAAAATCATTGCCTGAATGATTCGAAATTTAAGACCCAATTTATGAAGTGACAATGAGTAAGAGTTATTATATCCTAAATGGTTTTGTAGGATAAAATAAGGAACTACTATATTAAAATTCTGATGAGTTTCAGTTCTTCAAGCCAATATAATGAAAATAGGATTGTTATTGCTTTGTGTAGTTCATGCTTCATTTAACTTCAATTACATGCTTTTTCATATGAATAATGTTGATCAGAAGCTTCTCAATGCATGAGTCACTGACGCCTCTAGTTTGCAGGTAGAGTACACATGAAATGTCCATGTGCTGTATGTTACAAGTTTAAACAGGGTTTTTCCAAGTACCTCCAGCCACTAATCCGGACTCTCCCAACTGTATAGCCACACCGAAGCCACCCAGTTTCACTGGAGCAGAGTTCTCCTTCGATGCCAGCAACACACAATGAGGCTGCAGTGAAAAAGAAAGAAAAGACAAAAAAGATAGTTACTCTGTTGTACAAACCACACTGGAATTGACATTGAAAGTCAAGGGAAGTGAAGACACATTGCGATTAATTAAATATGTAATGTGATTCTGAGTGATTTCTGAAAACTAATTCATCAATAAACAGTGAAGAAAGAAAGAAAATGTTTATTTAAACAAAATCCAGACAAAATATTTAACAAAAGTATTGTTTCAATTATAGGTTCAATAGTTTGCTTTTTTTGTGGATTTATTCCATCAATTTACACATAATGATGACTGCCACATGTTAGATGGGTGGGTAATGGAGGGGGTTTGATGAACATAATGAACACCTATATTTGTAAAATGGAATGTCCTGTTTTGTCAATTTGAAGGAAATAAAATGAAAATAAAAAGTATGAATCATAATTTGTATTTTGTATTTTCATCAAATCTCAACAAGTGGAATATCACCCATTAGTAAAACAATGTAAAAATAAGATGATATAATCACAATTAAATATTTTAAATTGATTAAATATCATTTCAACATTGTTCAGCAGGCCTAATATATCTGAGGTCACGAAAACTGAGGTGGAGTTGAAATGTGGTTTTGAGACAAGCTCTTCCCCCTTTTAAAGTGTTAATACTGATTGGTGCACAGCTGTGCTTTGCGGTAAGTTAACCGAGGAAGTTTGCAAATACAGTTCTGAAGAGAGATTAGACAGAGACATTCAACATGAAACTCAAGTTTTCTGATGGACAGAATTAACAAGGCAAGTTACTCTCCAATTACCTAGTACACATCAGAGATTTAGTTCAATGCAAACTATTATAATTAGTATTATAATGACATCTGTTTGTCTTTCTAAGATTTGATTATGCACATGCAAAGATGAGCAACAATCTTCAAAACTTCCCCAAAGCGTCACCGACCAGCATGTCAAAAATCCCCCAGCAAGACTGCCAGATGGACAACACCAGCTTGCAGGTTCCGCTGGCTATTTTGTACGCACTCATCTTCCTGTTCGGGTTGGCTGGAAACCTGCTAGCTCTTTGGGTGTTTCTGCGAGTACATCCAAAGAAAAACTCTGTTCGCATTTTTCTCATTAACTTGGCTCTGGCTGACTTACTTCTTGTGATATGCCTGCCTTTCCGAGTGGTGTACCATTCCAACCATGACCAGTGGGTGCTGCCGTCATTACTGTGCAGGATAGTGGGTAACATCTTTTACATGAACATGTACATAAGTATAGTCTTACTGGGCTTCATAAGTGTAGACCGTTTCTTGAAGTTCCAGAGGGCATCCTGTAGGCGGGTGTTTCTGCAGAGCCGGTGGAGTGTACTTCTCTGCTGTGTCATCTGGACTGTGTCACTTGCTGCAGTTATGCCACTTATTGTCCAGACTCCAGATAATGATGAACCCCAACACTGCTTCCAATATAAAAAACTGCAAAAATCCAAATGGAAAGCCTATTTCAACTTTGCCATCGTGGGTATATTTTGGGTGGTCTATGGTGCGTTGGTAATCTCCTATGGAAGGATCGGAATGAAGCTCCTTACAGCCTCCAGAAAGAACCCAGATTTCCCAAACGCAGTCAAGTATAACAAAACAGCATGGAAATCCTTCTTCGTGCTCTTCCTCTTCACAATATGTTTTGTGCCCTACCACTCAGTGAGGATTTTCTATATTATGTCACAGATGGAAACTGACACATCTTGCAACAGGATAAATGTGTTGGATAAAACCAATGAAGTAGTTCTACTACTATCTGCACTTAATAGCTGTCTGGATCCAGTCATGTACTTTTTGTTGTGTAGTTCTATTCGCAAAATGATGCTGAAAATCATCTGTAATCGCTTCTGTCAGCAAATCACCAAAGGACTGATGAGTTCTAGTGACACTCCTCAAGAACAGCCAAAAATTAGTGTAGATGTGCCTATGACAGACGCCCAGGAGCATGAGGTGCAATGAGAGTTCATTAAACATATGAACCATGTCCAAAGGCACAGCAAAGTTAAAGGAAACAGTTCTATGTTGTGAACAGTGTGAGTTTCCCTTTTGTTAACCATCGAAAACACTTTTATAAAAAAAAAAAAGTTACACTTTACAACAAGGTTCAATACTTTAACATTGTTTATTGCATCATGAACTAACAATGAACATTGTTAAAGCATGTATGAAACATTTAAAAAAAAATTTTAAGTGAACTATTGTTCATTGTTAATACATTTTTGTTCATTATACATGAATTCATTTTAATTTATGTAGCTTGAAGTGTTACAAATGTATTAGTATTAGGGCTGTCGATTTAACGTGTTAATTGAATTAGTTATAAAATAATTAGGCTACGTGAATGAAATGATTAGCGCATTTAACTCACCCGCCCCACCCCAGACCTACGTAGGTCATCTTACATTTCAAACAGTTGATTGGTGACGAACAAAGCAGATCGACAACTCACTATTAATATGTAGCCTACAGGAAGTCGTTAGAATGGCCTTAAAATTCAAGATTTCAGGGCAAAAATGAGTTTTTGTCTCATATTTAAATCATATGATAAGCTAATAGGTAACCGTTAAGCAGTATCAATGACGAGAGCAATATCACACAAGTGCTGTTTTTGTCCCGACTAGCTCTAGTGCAAATGTGATATTGATTTTATTCAACAGTTCAAAAAATAAGAAGTTAATATTGTGTGATATTTTAGACACAATATTGTTTGTTTTTGCTCAATTTTGGCAATGAAAATATTACCTATAAAGCCAGAGCAGAACTGTTGTGCATCTCCGAACAATGTGTTTTGAGCGAATCAATCGGGTGAAGCAGATTCAATAGCCCCTTCATAAAGAGAGCCATTTTACGTCATTCCTGAATGAATCAGCCGTTTAAGACGAATCGAATGAATGAATCAATGACTCAATGACTTACTTATTTAGACATTTACCACAGTTTTACTTTCTAATTTAGAGTTTCACTTCATTAAAAAAAAAATTTGGGGGACAGTTTGCCCAAAAAATTTAATTCTGTTTATTTACATTTACCCACCCTTGCGTCATTTCAAAACTGAATGATTTTCTTTCTTTTGTGGAACATAAATGAAGATATTTTGAAGAATGTTGGTAATCAAACTGCTTTGGTCTGTAATATATCTTAATTCCAATTCAGATGCAGCTTCTGAAAAAATCATGGCCATTTTAGTCTAAAGGTTTATGTGTACTAATCTCTAAGTTGAATCAAATAAAACATGTTTCTAAAGCTACCTTTTGTAATGTTTATTTGATGCTTTTTCTGATTTAACACAATAATGACTTCAAATTATCTTTTGGAGGTTATTTCTCAGCCAAATTTGAAATGCAATTAATTAGATTAATTAAATGGCACATCATGTAATTAATTAGATTTTAAAAAATTATCGCTCGCAGCCCTAATTAGTATATATAAAAATGATCATTAAGCTATAATGTACCCCCCGCTTCGCGTCGGGGTCCTGATCACCCTGTCTGGGTTTATTCTGAGATAACAACCAGCTGGATGTACATTATCCCACTTATTACACGGCTACTTGCCACATAAGTAAATAATCAGACACAAATTATTGATCTGAGTCGAAATATTTTATAAGGTCTTTAAACGCAAAGCTTCCGCGGAGAGAGCAGTTGATAGCGCGGCAAGGTCAAACTAGACGGACAATTAAGGGATACGTTACAGTCATACCACTTATTACACAGCACTTCGCCACATATATAATTATGGGGATAAGAGAAATTGATATAAGATAAAACTCTTTTAAAATTGTACCTGTTTGTTTTATCTTATCCAACAGTGTACAAAACAATAGTCGCAATATGGCATCAGCTGCATTTGTATGAAACGAGAGCGAGTCCACGATACTGGAAGACATAATTAAATAACTGCATAAAATATTGATTTGACTGAATTTTAATATTTTATTAGCTCACCAAACGCAAAACGTGTATAGCGCTGCTGACTTCCGTAACCCGGATGAGCCTGTGTTATTTGTTTTCAGCGGTTGTTATTGAGGAATAACATACCGCTGGATGGCGCGATTGACCAATCAGAATCAAGTATTCCACAGAGCCGTGTAATAATTTTAGTTAATGATACTTAATGCATCAATTAAGGTTTACAAACTGAACCTTATTGTAAAGTGTTAGGTAATATTAATCAATTTAATCCATTCTTGTAATTGTGTTTGCACTGCTTCAATATTAGTATAACAAATAAAATAAGCATATAATTAAATTATTTAGATTATTTAATTTAATGGCATAATAGTTATGCTATGTTTTATAATTTCAAGACTTTTAAGATGTGTCTAAGCAGTGGGCTCTAGAATTTGTTTAATGAAGGCTCAAAAGGATAAACAATGCAGATTTATTTTTTTTACAGCCATTTTTAATCATATTTACCAGGGGTGCCATTAATTCTGACCACCACTGTATGTATATGTATGTATGTATGTATGTATGTATGTATGTATGTGTATATATATATATAATTAAACTGACACAATGTCATGTGCTATATATTAGACCATATCATGAGAAATGCACCAGGGGTTTAACATGCAGAAAGAGTAGCACAGATCTTTGGGTGCCCCCTAGTGTTAAAACACTGAGAAAAGAACAATAAGGAAGGGAGGGAAGGACTTCACAAAAAGGTGTCTTACATGTCACTACAAAGGGGTTATGCCCTGTGAACAGAAAAATAATTAAATGCTTGCACAAAAAGTTTGTCACATGGTCTTATTATATTTATTTGTTAATATTAATTATATGGTTAAAATGATGCTATTATATATGAATAGGAAAAAAAATTGACTTTAGGTGCAAACTGTGCCACAAATAATCTGCTTCCAGGATGTGGTCAGAAGAGAAGCTAGAGTTCCTATATGTGAAGCACATTTGAAGAGCACACCCACAAACAGCTTACACTTGCGCACAAGATTCTACGAGTAAAAATTACGAACATGAGTATCGGGCAACGAAATGCGAAGAGATAAGCATCATGTCTGTGCAAGGTGGCATAGCAATCTATCCCTCAGGAGTCAATGATTCAGACAACATTCAAAGGTACTGTATACTGATTTGCCTCATAACTCAATGGAGAGGTTACAACTCCAGTCTGAACAATAATAATCTATTTTTATTTCCTCAGCGTATGTCTGTTTTGGGTTTGTATGTTAGTTATTCAAATTTGAAATGCCTGAATTTTCTTGCATTGATAATGGAGTATCAAACAAGCAAACAAGGGCTTTTAGACCTTTTCTTAGAACTAAGCTTTTTTTTTCAATCCTTTTAACCAACTGGCCACAAGATTATTTTAGTGCAAGACTCTAGTATTAGGGAGCCAATGGGAAAACATTTAGGAGTTGAAAGCGCATTAGTTAATTGAGTGCATAGTCTCTCACTTCAGTTTTTAACAAATCACTGCTGGGTTTTGTGATGAAGAGACTATGGATGTATACATGGAAAAATACGTATATATACTAGACATTCTTAGTTTGTGTGTGAGTGTGTATATATTTATATTTGGTACTATATTATCTGTAACTGATGAAAATAACCGTCATTTTGTCCCTTCCTATCAAATATTGCACTGCCAATATCAATAACAGCTTTAAGTTGTCAGTGGTATAAGTGGGATAATCCATAGCTAGCTGTGCATTCAACGATTTGAATGCACTTTGCATCGGGTGGTTCTTCACTAAAATCATTTAATGCACAGCTAGCCATAGAATATCCCATATATATATTTAATATACTACCGATTAAAAGTTTGGAATCAATATGTTTTTTAATGTATATATACACACACACACAGTCTGACATGTTGAGTAAAAGGATAACTGAGTCGAGTTGCTCATTTCCATCCAGAGATAAGAAGCTGTGAGTTCCCCGTTTTCATTTTCTTCCTCTCTTTATTTCTTTAGCACATGCAGGATACATCCTGAAGAAAGCAATGAAACCATCTTGCCTTGGCTCTATCTCTTTTTGGCTGTCCTGGGCCTTCCAACTAATGGAATAGTCTTGGTGGATCTTTGGAGATCAGAGAGGACACCCACTGCCATCTTCACTTTGAATATAATTGTGTCAGACCTGCTGATTTGCTGCAGTTTTTTCTTCAGGATAGCCTACTACAAAGAGAACATCAATTGGCTATCTGGAACTCCAGCCTGCAATGCAGTAGAGCTGATAAATTTTTCTTGCTTCTACATTAACCTCTATTGCAACATGAGCTTCCTTTTGTGGACCAGCATCAATCGCTATGCCACAGTGGTAAAACCAAGCTACGCTTTCTTTCAGATCTTTAAACGTACTTGGTCTAGTTGGTTCCTCTGCTTTTCTACCTGGTTGGTTATCACCACAGTCGTCGGCACTAGCATGGGACTTAAACTGAGTCTACAAATCAATGGGACCTGCTTTGACCAAGTTGTCAACAGTTACATTCTCTATCGATATCAATTCAAAACTATCCACTGTGTTGGTGTTTCAGCATTCTTCTTCATTTTGTGCTTGATGTTGGTCAGCTATAGCCTGCTGGTCTTCCATCTGCAGAAGGTGAGGGGAGCTAGATTTGGACCCGGAGGAACTCTAAAGGTTCGCAGAAAGATCCTGGCCTCAGTCATAATGTTTGTCCTATGCTTCCTACCCTACCATGTGCAAAGGATAATCTTATTAACATCAGATAATGAAAACTGTCAGGCAAAGTACAGGATAAAAACAAGCACCATCTTCATTGCAGCTCTTAGCTGTTGTCTGCATCCCATCCTCCAGCTGGTGTTTCGTTTGCGCTGCTGTCGGGCAAATCGCAACACCAGGGTCAAACCCAAACCTGAAGCCTCCAAGAGCATGGACACACCTCAGATATATACTATACATATGACCGAAAACATTGAAGAACCGCAGAAAAATGGAACTGAATTAAGCCATGAACCAAAGAAAAATGAAACTGAATGAAGCCACCAACCAACACAGTTGTGAAGAATTTGGTTTGCAACTTTGTATTTCCTGTGTGACGCATTCGGCAAACTGTGAAACATGCTAACCTCAGGGAGCTGTGTTATCACAACCATTACTAATGGACAGAAGCAAAACTTGCAGCCAATTTACATGGTACAGTGGTACCTCCTCGTGCTTTTTTCACAGTATACATACTAACAGGGCCGGCCCGCGGCATAGGCGGTATAGGCAAATGCTAAGGGCGCCACTCATCCATAGGGGCGCCAGAATGAGTGAACGAGTGAATTTTTTATTTATTTTTTACATTTTTTTTTTTTTTTTATAATAGGCTACTATTTTAAAACCATTAATTCGAAATACTACCAAATAAAGCAAAAAAAAGAAAAAAAAAAAAAAAATCCGGCTCTTCAATCTCCCCCCGCCCATCGAGTGCTTGAAGTGCGTCAGAAACAGAGCGCGCGCGCGATCAGTTGTTGGTAATTTGTTGTGTAGCGCGCCCGACGCGCATCTAATGTAGACAGCACTGCTAACAGCTCGTAGAAACGGGCCTGGCAGCTCGCGCCAGTTCTAGACACGGTGAAAGTTTCCTGATTTTGACGGAAGGCCGAATTTACATGACACATTATAAATGAGCATAGTCTGCGATAGATACAGTGCCAAAAAGAAGAGAAGAGGATAAAGACAGAGGTAAAGAGATGTAGTGAATGAACAATTTATTGCATAGGAGTAAGATACTATAATTTCATGGCAGTTATTTTTACCTTAAACTTAATGTTAGCAGCTGGTCTGAGTTCTGAGTCCCCAGACTGTGATTTTGTACAATCATGTCAGTTTTAAGACGCATTTTTTATTATCACTTTTTTTATTAATGTTTTACTCTACAGTTGTGCAGTTTTTGGGGGGATACAGTACAGGCCAAAAGTTTGGAAACATTACTATTTTTAATGTTTTTGAAAGAAGTTTCTTCTGCTCATCAAGCCTGCATTTATTTGATCAAAAATACAGAATTTTTTTTTAATATTGTGATATATTATTACAACTTAAAATAATTTGTTTTCAATTTATTATACTTTAAATTATCATTTATTTCTGTGATGCAAAGCTGAATTTTCAGCATCATTACTCCATTCTTCAGTGTCACATGTGACATCCGGTCTATCACATGATCCTTTAGAAATCATTCTAATATGATGATTTATTATGAGTGTTGATGCATGGGGCGCCAGGTAAAATCTTGCCTAGGGCAGCAAATTGGTCAGGGCCGGCCCTGCATACTAAAACAGTCCTTGTTGGCTATGGTGGAGCAACCTTCTTGGTATCAATGGCAACTAAACTATTAATTCAGTAAGGCTGAAATTGTGTTAATATTCTGCGTGTTATAAAGTCAGAACTGCGAGATATAAACACAATTGCGAGAAATAAAGTCCAATTCTGAGGAAAAAAAGACTAATATATCTTAAACTTATCTTATATCAGAATTTATATCTTACAATTCTGACTTTATAACACACAATTGTACCTTTATATCACGTAGTTCTGACTTTATAACTCACAATTGCGACTTTATATCTTGCAATTCTGAATTTATAGCTTGCAATTGCGACTTTATATCACGCAATTCTGACTTAATAACTTGCAATTGCGAGATGTCTGAAAAGAGTCAGAATTGTGAGATAAAAAGGCACAATTACCTTTTTAATAGCTTGCATATGCTTTTGTATTTAATCATTGTTAGTACTAAATATTGTAGGCACACAATATACATTTTGCATGGTCAAAATGCATCCATAAAATAAATAAATATAAGTATCAAAGTGATTTTAGCACTTGTTTTGAATAGTCCTTCAACTGCAATGTGCCTATTCAACCCCAAGGGGTCGTGAGGGGATCATTAAAAATCCTTGACAGGTATTTTAGTAAGAAGGCCAGTTTCGGTAGAGCTTCCTCTTAGGCTAAAAATGCTACCACAGCAGCTACAGTTTATGACTGTTAAAAACCTACATAGCAACTAGAGTTGAGAAAAAGTTCAGATGATACCAAAATGTCTTGTGTTCCTGCATGTTATGCAAATTAACAATTCTATAAGAATTGGAGTTTATGAGCTACTTCGTAAAGCAATTATTAAATAACAAAAAGCACCTTTTATAGAGTCAAGCGGAATTTCTACTATCAAAGGCAAGTGCCTCTTTGAAAGGAACCTTGCAAAAGAGAACTGAGTATACATCATTCGTGCTCAGACCTCACTTCCTTTAGACAGCGAGTCTAGCGAGGTGGTCCAAACAAAGCAGTTCACAGACGCCTATTACACACATCAGTGACTGTATATATAGAGGGTAAGTGTGTTATATTGCTTAATGCTTACAGTATGTATTCTATTCTTACCTGTAAAATGTTTTACTAATTATTTGTATAAATTATTTTTCCCTTAATAATTAAAAATGTTTCTTATAATCTACTTAGCATAGCTAATTGACATGAATTATTTGAGCCTCAGTTAGGGCTATATATAAATGCCTAATTCATTCATGGCCTAAATTATCATGATACAATTTTTCATATCAGTCGATATCGATAATTAGCACAATAAATGTCAAATCTTTATTTCTTTTTTAAATTTAAAGGCAGATTTTTGCTCCTATGTAAAAGTTGAGGAAACCAGATCGTTAATTGATGTTTTAAACCACCCTTTATTGTCAGAACATGACAAACACTTCACGTTTTTGAATTCTTAAAAATCTTCCAAAATAAATATCTAAATAGAAAAAAATAATTTCTCAGTGTCTGCAAACAGGTGATGTTGTTTCAATTAATGAATGTGTTGCCTGACTTTGATGACATGTATCTTCAGCACAATTTGCAGTGCAGGCTGCAATATTAATAATATTATATGTTTTATCTCTTAGAAACACACATTTCACAGTAGCAGTAGCTTAAGTTAGGATGCAGAAAGAACCAGAAAAAACAGTAAGACTTGTAAAAATTTTAACAACCTAATTTTTATATGGTAAAATTGAAATATTCTGACTGAGTTTTATTATAATTAACCATTGGTCTTCTATAGTAGCATTCATTTAGATCATGATAACCAGTTAAAACCACATAGCACATCACTACTATAGTAAAATCTAACTATATGGTTTCTATGGTATTTGTATGAAAAGCAGTAGCCTAAATAAATACATTTATTATAAATGCATGCTATAAAAAAAATCACAAAAATACTGTAATTACATTTCATTACACATTTCTGCCACAACACCATGGTGCAGTTAGTGTTACTATTGTAAATCCATGGTAAATGATGGTGATTTGATGATTGAAAAGCCTTCTGACTGTATCAGCGCAGTTTTATCTGGCTTTAAACTAGTTTAAATTATCATTTTATCGAGGAAAATTATATTGCAATAATTATCGTTATCATTTTATCGCCTAGCCCTAGCCTTAGTTTTACCAAAACTGTAAAGCAAAAGCAATGAGATTTTAATTATAATGACTTAAACAGCCATTACAGAGAGAGACAAACATAGAGACAACAAGACAAACATATTTAATTGAATTATTTTTTCCCACACTTTGAGAACCACTGTGTTAGGGTGACAAAAAAAGCTGACATATTGTGAAAGTGGTTTATCAGCTTCTGCAATTGGGTAGAATATTTACAGGAATGCAAGTGACATTTAATGATGCTTCTATAAATACAGAAGATAGGAAGCACAGGTTTATCATTAGTGTCCAAATTTTTACTCACTAGTATAAATAGTTAAACTATTGAATTTTTCGCAATGATATAACTATTTAATTATTTTCTTCCTCAGCTGTTGGGAATCTCTTTCTTTTTGCGAGAGCTCAATGGCAAACAGTTCACATGCTGAACACAACATTTCTAACCTGTGCCAAACAACCACTACAAGTGTAGTTCTGCCCATTATCTACACCATCATGTCTCTCACTGGCCTGCCTGGGAATGCTATTTCTCTTTGGGTGTTCATGCACAAGATTTCCATCAAAACGTCCACCCATATCTACCTGATAAATCTAGGGATCTCAAACTTGTTGCTCTGCCTCACCATGCCATTCCAGGCTGCATACTACTCGCTTGGGACCACATGGGACCAACACAATACTATGTGCCAAATGGCAATAAATGGTCTTACTCCAGTGATCCATATCAACATCTGCATTGGTGTGATGATACTGAGCTGGGTGGCGCTCAGTCGCTTTGCCTCACTAATTCAACATTCGCATGCAGATCGCCCAAGCCGGTGGCTCAAAGTTCTACCCAGAGCCTTCTTTTGTCGAAAACGGCAAGCAAAACTGGCCAATGCACTGTGCCTAATCACCTGGGCTATAGTGGCCATAGCAGTCACATCCTTTGTGGTGCTGTACTCGATCAGGGCTGGAGGCATGAAGGACGGTGACGGAGATGAAGTGTGTTACAGTTTAGCGGTGGAGGTTGGAGGGGAAGGATCTCACGCCTTCGCGCTAGTGGCTGTTTCATTGTTCTTCGTCTTCTTCCTGTTGGTCTTAAGCGCATACATGGCAGTGATCAGGCACATCTGGAGGTCCAAGAAAAGCGCGATCATCTCTGACAGTCAGCGAGTCTATGCAAGAGTGTTTCGGAATATCGTTGTCATTAAGGTCGTGCTGGTGGTCTGTCTCCTGCCGTATCACATCTATAAGGCCATCTTCGTTAATATTGTCAATGAGCAGCCTTGGACTACATCACCCACAACAGATGCTTGCCATCCATTGTCCATGTACGTGGAGGTAAAAAGCATCCTCCTCTGTTTAGCGACTATGCGATGTAGCACAGACCCCATCATGTACTTAGTGCTGGACAAGACATTTCGTAACCATGCGCTTAGCCTGATGAGATTAAGCACTAACGCAAACGACAGTCAGTCATCAAAGTCTAACGGGGGACAGTTATCTCAGGCAACAACTGGGTGTCTTTAGACATTACTTGAGAGGATACTGTACGCTGACACAAAGGAGTCTCATTGTGAGCGATGTTCCGTAACAGCTGAACGATGTTTGGCTGCACACACCAATAAGAAAGTGAATGGGCATCTCTTCAACTGGATTACTTCCGCATGTCTATTGTTCTTCAGTATTGACCTGAAGCTGTGAAAACTCTTGTATGGAATTACACAGTGCTGAGAAATGCTTTATAATAGAGGATATGTGGGCAGGCACACTGTGTAACCCAATGCAAACAAATAATATTTCAAGATAAAGTTCCAATAAAATAATTTTGAAAAGCAACTACAAATCAGACAAGAATTCATCTGATGCTTCCGTTCCCACACCACTTTGAATTGCTTGAGTACCTTGTGTAGCTATAAAGAGAGAGTTCAGCCCAAAAAAACTGCTCAGATGCTGTCATGCTGTCATCATTTACTTACCTTAAAGTCATTCTAAACCTGAATTACTTTTTTCATTCTGTGGTAGACAAAAGAAGATATATTTTTTTAAATGTCTGTTTTTTTTTTTGTCTATGTCCTGGTGACATATGCCAGACTTCTCCAATTATTTAGTCCGCTTAAACCCCATCCCTTTCTCAAAATCGACTACAAACTTGCATTCAGATCTGTCCTCCATTCAATCAACAACCAATGCATTGAACAAAGTGCCCACCCTACATTTTTTTTCTCACTGTTTCACTTAGATTTACATCACAACACAGGAGAAAAGATCTGTTGCTACTTCTGTTTCATCACAACTTAAAGAAAGTAAGTCAAACAAGTTTGGAAAGACATCGGGGTGAGTAAATGACAGCAGAATTTTGTTTTGAGTGTGTGTGTGTGCGTGCACTATCCCTTTAATGTGATTTCTTGCACATTTACAGCATGCCACATTAACTTTTAATGACTGTACTCACATTTCAGGTACATGTTGTTATAGATCTTGTCCATGCATTGACAACTTTGTTTTTTTATTTGTTACATTACATATACCTACTTTCTTGTTTCCATTTGCATGCTGGTTATTGTGGTAAATGTTATAAGCTTCCCATTAGCTGTGCAAACAGGTAATGTGTGCTTGCAAACAGTGCCTTTACATTTTTGCAGCACACTCATATGACTGTAATAGGTAATGATGCATGATGGACTAGGTATCCATTTATATTTCTGATAGAAGCAGCATTAAAAACCATTACTTTATAGACAGTAAATATTAAAGTCTCTCAGGAGCTTCAAAGTCTGCATCATTACTCCTATAAAAGAGCAAGATTATAGTTGCCTATTTTTCTTTTGTGCTGTCAATCTAATCTCAGCAAGATAGCTGGCTCCATTAACCATTTTCCAGAATATAGTCCATGAAATTAAAGGGCAAATCTTAGGCAAACTGTATCTAAAAAATCAGGAAGTTAAAAGGAAACCATTTGCTTGGTGTAGCACCATATCAATGGTACATATGCTAAACATACAGAGCAATTCATAAAGAGCAATGTTAATGTATAATCAAGATTATTAAGAAAACCCCTGAAAACTTTGCAGTGTTCACAAGTGAGCAAATTCTCACTCTTGGCACTCTAAACTGCAGTTAAGTTCCTGTCTTATTCAAACTAAGCTGAATGTGACCAAGTGCTCTGCTAAGAATAGAAATAACCTGTTTCCAGATGAGGTGTTACGATTCTGGCTTCTGTAGTGTTACATCATTGTAGATCAAATCAGCCAATACGTATACTATACTCTGTCTAAAGTTTATTAAAGTTTGTCTTTGCATTTATTCTTAACACAGTTTAATTAAACCAGTGATTATAAAGTCTGATCAATACCCAATATTATTATTTATGTTGGAAAACATATTTTGAGCAGTCAAATAAATGTATTTCAGGGTATTTTATTTTCATGTTTAACCTTCTAATGTTATGTCACAATTCTTAGGTTTTAGGTTTCTATATTTAATAGCCTTTTTCATGTCTGCCAAGTTCAAATATTGAGAATAAAGTTGTTAAAAAACATGCATATTTCTTCAATATCAACCAAATTACTGACTTTTATATCAGCTTTCAGTAACAAAAGCACATCTGAAGCTTTTTTCCTAAAAATCTGTGAGCATAGTTGATCTTCATATTTTCATTTATAGGCTGTGAGTTGTGACTGAACTGCATTTGGATTTTAAGCAACTGATTGTCATCACCCTCTATTAGTTTCACGTTTAATTCCCTCCTATTGACAGCTGCAGGCTGCTTATGAGAAAAGAGAACATCCCTTTAGAAGCAGTTTACGGCAATGTGTAATTTTAGGATTTTAAATGACACATCTTTAAATTCACAGGGGGGAGGCTACAAAAGTGTGAAAATCGCAAAGATGTCAGTGTGTAAAAAAGGGGTTTACTAGTAATCTGAAGCACTAAGACACCACTGAGCTTACCTTCACATCCCGGTGAATGATGTTGTTGTCATGGCAATACCGCAACGCCTCTAGGATCTGTCTCATGTAGTGACTAAAGGAATAGAGAAAAGAGTGGTGTGGGAAAGAGAGAAACCCATTTTAATCTGAATGGAAAGAAAGTGGGAACTAGGTTTGAAACTTTATGATGGTGAGTAAATAATGACAGAATTTTCTTTTTGGGGGGAACTAGGTTTTTTAACACAGAGATCTCAGTCTTCAATTTTAAGGCGAGCACAGGAACAGGAAATGGATGAAACTGTCCTTAGAGCTGTTTACCTGGCTACTGCCTCACTGTAAACAAAACCAGCGTCTGCTCTCTTCACAATCTCAAAGCAGAGATCGGCTCCATCCATACTGAAAGACAGAACAAGACAAGAAACTATATATCAGCAATATAAAGTCAAACTTTAAGATACTGGTTGTTACGTCCTATGTTATTATTAGTTTGGAGTTGTTTTTTTCCTTCCCTTTCTCTCTTTACTTTCACTCTTAGCAGGAAGACGCGGCTACCTGATTGGTTCATCCATCTGTCAATCATCGAAATGCTTGGTGATGATATAACGCGGCTTCACCAATGAGGGCGCGCCATGTGCCTATAAAGAGCGCACCTGTGTGGGAAGCGGGAGATGATTTGCACGCTAGAGCACACTTACTTTCACTTGATCGTTTTGTGATGCATGTTTGCCCTGAACCATTTTAGTGTTTTGAGAAACGTGTTCTTTGAGAACTTGGTAATAGAGGCTCATTTGGGCTGTCTTTTCTCTGTGAGTATTTCGCCGTTTTTCTGTTCTGGTTGTTTGACCTGTTATTAAACGGGGAAGAGAAAAGAACAGCTGAGATATCACGTGATATCCATGTGCTACACTGAGTTATCAATTGTGTATAGAACACTAGTTTAGCAACACATGCCACTGTTTGTATTTTTCGTTTTTGTTAGCAAGAGTAGTTTATTTAGGGCGTCTTTGACGCTGAAGATCTTTTGTTTTTGTCTTTGATGAATGTTAATTTAGTCAGACTATACATTGTTTTGTTTATCTAGTAAGATTGGTTTTGGTTTTACTTCTTTCTTTGATTTGGCACGGTCTAGTTCTTTTCTCTTTACCTCTTTCTTTTGTGAACCTTTTCTTTGGTTTGTATAAATTGTAAATTTATGTAAACAATTATTTTGAGGTGTCCTTTTCATCTTGTTTCTCATTGTAATAAATTATCACTTTATTTAAACTAGATTGGTTTGTGTGTGAGATGTTTTCCAGTACACGTTCAGTATTTTAATGTTGCACGCCTTATTCTCTCTAGACTAAAAGGGTTAGTGACACTGGTGAAAAGCCAATTGTGTTTGTGACCCCGCCTACACATTAAACATCAAGTTTGATTTCAAAAACTTTCGCAACTTTCAGTGTGGGAAGACACATTTATTGCAAAACATGTCTTAAGTGTGATTTTTGCATCTTAAGGCAAAACCAGAGCGCCATGCTGGTAGTAGGACAAACTGAACTGTAAGAGTAAATTGTGGCCAATTTCAGATATGAACACTTTTCTGATTGAAATTTTTTCCCAATGCTTTAACAATAAGACCGTGATGGTGTTGTTTCCAGGGGGCAGCAGAGCTCTGGAAGCTCCTGCTTTTGTGTCGGCTCGGGTCTCTAAGGCCTTTAAAGAAAATCCCTTGAGAGGCAGCTGCGCTTCTCCAGATAAGAACTCACACTTCATGAAAGTTCTTTGAGAAAAGCTTGGCACTTCAGATAAGCATATGAGCATTTAGCATTTGAGGAATTAAAAAGCTCACCCTAGTCCACAAAACTGCTGAGAGAGCATCAGACACAGGCTCCTCTGGACAGAGAACAGGATGTTCATGTCTTGTTTTGAGATGCTTTTTAGAGTTCACTGACCAAACCTCACCACAATATGCTTCTAGATAACCTTCAAAAACACTGCTACTTTCACACACTAATCCAGACGGATGTGTTGGACTCGTGTTACAATAAACAAAACAAAAAACGGCACTGCATTTGGATTTCTTGTGTGCATGAGTGTGTCAAGCTTTTCGATGTAATATTTCCCAATGCTATAAATCCAACATTTACATTTTTTTTATTGCATTTGGGAGTTTGTGTGAAAAAAGAATTAATGGAATAATAAAACAAGTGCACATTTGCTCAGAATGAAGGACTTACAACTCAAACACCATGTAGAGCATGCCATCAGAGCTGTAGGTCTCCAGAAGCTCCACTATGTGAGGATGTTTCAGCATGTGACAGATGCTCGCTTCCCTCTTCAGATCTATAGGAAGACAAAGAGGCGAATTTCAGTTTCAAATCAAGTCATTTTTAGGAAATGTAATTTTGTATAAACCAATTTATTATTTTTAGCAACATTAAAATACACTTTTATCCAAAGGTTTGGTAACTATGCTAATTGTAAGCATAACGAATGACCTTGTTTCCATGTTTATTATCTGTAATATCCCCAATTTAATACAAAAAGTCAAGCTCAGCACCATGTTCTGATCTCATCCACATCTTTCACTTATAAAACTAGTTTGCACAATTAGCAGAAAAAATGTGCGAGTGCACAATTAGACATCTGTGGTGAAAGAATTGCATAGTCAACCCCACACACACCGCTGCTCTTCTCATATGTAATTAAAACTGTTGGCATTCAACAATAACAGCAAAAAGAAAACTGTAAGAACTGTTGTTTTACAAAACACTTGTGCTGAGTGAATCCTTTCAAGCCTGGCTGAGAAAAGCAATGCATGATAAAAGTATTTTGCATGTGTGAACCTTTGCATGGATCTCCCATGACAAAATAACTTTAAAGGTGCTTTTATACTGTAGTGCTCAACAGTCACAGTTCCACTTCTTAATTTCCACTTTCTGGTGCCATTAATTGAACATGCTGTATAGTGTGATACACATAAACATACATACGCATTATACACTTTGACTAAGGAACTACCATGGATAAAACTTTTCAAAAATCATACAATAGAGGGGTCAATGACACAACACTCAGTTTTTGTCCAGATCTATTAATGTGTTTAAAAATATAGTGCAATTCATACAAGGACTTGAATACATCTCTCCTATGACAAATGTTTTTATTTTCTGTATTAAAATTATTAATTAATAATAATATATTAATAATTTTTAAGACAAAAATGTTTGGGTGTTACAACTGTTCCGATATCATTAATGGATTAAAAAAAATAAAAATACCATTAAACTTTTTATAATTAAATATTTTTTTTATTTCTTTGTTAAAATGTATTATAAATAAATATATATATATATATATATATATATATATATATATATATATATATATATATATATATATATAAAGCGTCAATGTTCTCCGGCTAAACCAACACAAAACAAAACAGTAATTTGTTTGACAGAGCAGATATAGCACAGGAAATGAGCATCTCAGCTATGGAACGCGTGCTACTGCAAACCACAAAGCCATGAGTCGGAATAACAATATGCATCACACTAAGTGCATGCAAGCTCCTCGCTCTTTCCTGAAATTCCTCTGCGTTCTTTCAAACTTTCTAAATAGAGGAAAGTCCTCCCGCCTTTCCTGATCTGTTTCATCAGCTGTGACCCAGTTGGCAAACCACAGCCTTCAGGAGTGGGGAAATACCTCTTACTGTATATCATTGCAGATTACAGTGCAGCTACAGTACACAGACCGGAGAACACAACAGACACTTTATGATGTGTGAGGTTAGCGTGTTGCTGGTATGCAAATCTAGACCACTCTCATTATAATCATCCAAGTAACACTGCAAAACTGTAAAGCAGAACAACCGTTTTCAACATCGACAATAATCCAAAATGTGTTCTGAGCAGCAAATCAGCATATTAGAATGATTTCTGAAGGATCATGTGACTGAAGACTGGAGTAATGGCTGCTGAAATTCAGCTTTGCGTTACAGAAATAAATTACATTTTACATTATATTAAAATAGAAAAGAGCCATTTTAAATTGTAATAATATTTCACAATATTACTGTTTTACTGTAATAAATGAGAGACTTCATTAGAAAACAAAAAAAAAATCAAATTTTTGATAGGTACTGTACATGTTTAAATGCAGCTTTAATATCGAAATACTTTTTAAGGCCACAGTTTTCATGTTCGTTATAGTTTGTGAGTGGCTCGTCTCCAGACTGCAGTGTTTATTAAACTAGTGCTGTGGCAGTTCTGACTTCTGGCATGGCTTCTGGCCTCTTAATGACCACTCCATCACTATGACACCGCCTCCACTATATGCCTCATGTCTGGAGGTGAGAGAGGAAAGATTGACCACTTTTAGGTTCAGCACTTGCGCATTAAAACAAGCATTGTTTGCAAGATGAACATGAAGCGCTGATGTTTAATGTGACATGATATAACATAAGTATGATGGTTGAGTGAACATTAAACTATTGAACATTTACTTTTATCTTTTATCTGATTTCAGCATAAGATGTACAATAAAGTTATTTTCCCATTGTTAAAATCACTATGGTACAATCTCTTGTGGCTTCTTATACTACATTCTTATCTTATACAACATTGTCAAAAAAAAATCATTAATTCAATTGGTTCTAAAGTTTCCATTGTACTGAAGTTATTTTGTGTTTATTCAGTTGCAAATACGTAAATGTCGCAGGTCGTCGTGCAGCACCTCTTCCATCTGCTCCAGCTCTTTGAAGCCTGTGTTTCAATGGTGGGGTGCTTATGGAATTATGGGAAAATCTGGGACACTCATGTGGAGTCGATGTGCAGCTTTAATATGATGGAACGGCAATCTGAGATGCAACTCGATTATTTGAGGAGGAAAATCTTTCAAATCAGACGGTGAGATTTACTCACGGAGAAGAGGCAGCTTGGTTTGGATGTTTGGCACAACATTTCCACACGGTTTACGACACTCTCTACTCTCTATCTCTATTCAGCTTCCTCTAAGGGAGTCTACCCTGGGACATTCCCACGTGTATTGGTGTCTACAAGTGGCCACATGCATATGACACTCAGTGAAGTACAGAAGATTTTACGGCTTCTCTGGTGAGGGCTAACTGAGATGCAGTACTAAAACATGTTGGCTGAGCTGACAGCAGACATCCAGCACCTGAACAATCCCTCTCATGACAGATAAACACAAACACACTCACACTGCTGACCTTCTGCTGTCCCCCTGGACTCAGGCGCGCTTTATCTTGCACTACGCACTGTGTGTGAGAATGTGCGTTTTGAAGTGATGGGAAGTGCATCATGACAAACCTGCGGTCTAGTGGCTAGAACAAGTGCCTTAACACGTTGAACCGTGGTGCTAATATGGATGACAAGAATTCAGATCTGGCTTGCAACTTTCTCCTGTTCCCTGCTCTTCTCCTTATAATTTTGACTCCATTCTCTACTACTTAGTATAAATTAGTCGCCAATCAAGATGTTGTTGTTTTTTTAATACTGAAATCAAGCTGATATATCTTTAAACTAAACAATTTAATCTAAAGATGGTATAAAACATACAAAACATTACTGCAATAAAATTAACATTTTATTTAATATTTTCTAAAACCGCTTGAAATAACTGATTTCAAAATAAATCAATTTAGCAAAATCTCCTTGATTCTGTTCTATAACCCTATTACAGACTACAGTATTTTTTTACACAAATAAAAAACTTTTTTTTTAAAGAAATTAGAAAAACACTAATAAACACTCGGAAGCACTAATAAGCACTTGGAATCTACAATCTATTTTCTAAAATAAAGAACAGGTTATACTTATTATATATAGGCTACAGTACTAAGTGAATGAAATAAATAAATGTATATAAATATGAATAAATAAATAATAATTTTTGGAGCTCAACAGCATCTGTTTCCATTCGTCACTGTCACTGTAAAGAATAGAGCGGCATAAATATTCTGCCTAACATCTCCTTATGGAAAAAAGAAAGTCATACCGGTCTGGAACAAAAGAAGCATGAATAAATGATTACAACATGATCATCTTTTTGAGTACTCCTTTAATTATTATGCATTACCATTTTTCAGTCATGTTACATGCACAAAGCCCCTTGAAGTGGGATGATGCAAAATCATGACACGGTTATGCGGAAATAGCTTCAATGCTTTCTGTGATATCCAGTAAAGTACCACATTTGTGCTAACAACACAATTAAAACATTTGTAGTTAAATAAATGTTTCACTCTCTTTTATTAGGCACAGATCCATTCAAGTCTGTTGCAAAGTATTTTTTAACAGATTGTGTGTTAGAGCTATTCTGGGGGCATTCCTTACACCAGGGAATGATATACTGCACATTAACCGTTTGAATGTTGTGGAGAAATGTGCTTCTCTTTTAACTGCATTAACATTTAATGTCCTCCTGCTGCAATATAGCACATATGAGACACAGAGGCACAGAGGAGAATATGGAAACAATCAGTCACCCTGACGCGGTAAATAAAGAGGACTGAGACGAACGCAAGCAATCGGCCCATTTATAGAGCAAAGAATGGGAAAACAATGAACATATATCACTCTATGAAGATAAGCAGGCAAATCAACCTGTGCACACAAAATTACATTAGTCTGTGAAACACACATGGCACCTGCTGAAGAATGAGCACCATCACTCACACAGCACCATAACTAAAGGAGTGAAATATTCTCACAATCACTCGGGCAATTTACAACCGCAGGAAAGACCTTCAATTCAATGGCAACCATGAAGCCGCTCTATCCTTCTCTCTTGCTCTATAAAGAATGAAATGTATGGCAATCTCTTTGAAAGCAGATGAGAGTTCTGAAGGTTGCAGAGAGTGCAGATATTTTGCCCTGACCTACACCTCAGTATGAGGACTTCCATATAAATTGAAAAGGAAAAGAAAAAAAAATTCTGATCACCAATTAAAATCTGAGAGTGACATACTGAGACAAAAGTTTAAAGTTCCAGTGCCTTTCACTAATGGCGACTAAAAGTTGAGAGATATGTGAAATATGTATGAAAAATACAGCTGTCAATACAAAATTAAGCAACTTTATGACTAATGTAATCATTTAATGTGCTTTCATTTGGTCATTATGTTTAAGACTTGTTAGACTAGTTTTGTGATCTTAACTTGCAAGAATAAGACTTTTAAGAAAGAGTTTGTTTTATTAAAATTTCATTGGCAAAATAAGCATTAGAATTAGCCAATTTGATTAATTTCTGTAAATTGATTCAAACCAATGATTCACTGATTAGTTTGGATGATAGCTCATGAATCATTCATTTCTGTCTTTTAGTATGTGGATAAATATTGCTGATTTAATTGATTCAATGAAACGGACTGTTCCCGGAAATGATTCAAAGAGCTTAATGTATTATATTGGTGCCTAATGCCTATGTTTGTATATGAAATATCATATGCAGGCAATGATGAATGAAATGTCATTGTTTGCTCAGGCTGACATACACCACCCTCCCACTGGTCACTGTAGTTTACTGTTGTAATGACAGAGCTTTCCTTTCTATGAGGACTCAAAGGCCATGTACACACTGCAGCTAAACTCAGATGTCCATTCACCTTTTAGTGCTTAATCCTGTTCTGTACACACAGTTCAGTCATTTACAGGAGTGGCAACAGCATTCTACAGCCAAACATTTAGACAAAAATTCTATGCAGAGTGTATGGAACCGAACTGAACAACTACTTGTTGATGCCGTTTTTTAACGTGCATCAGAGAGGTTTTCTCTCTTCTGTCTGTGACATCACAGGGAAAAACGGTAAAAGCCTTGACTCGTTTGTGTTGCCAGATCTTGCTAGAAAACAGTGAACAAGAACAAGCCCACAATAAACTGAAATAACTTCAAATGTATGCTGAAAATAAGACCAAAATATCACACCCCACATTTGCTCGCTTTAAAGCTCCATAAACCCGAGTGCTTTATGAGCCAAACTGAAAAACAAGCCAAAAAACATATGCTTATAAGTGGACATGGCTAATTTATTACAAGCATAAGCAAAGCACAATGCTTTAAGTTAAAATTGTTGACCATAACGAGCATTTTGTTGCTGTAATATTTCTTTGGTCAGAATAGTGGTGAGCGATGTCATGTTCCGTAAACACGCATTGGCCAAAGATACTGAATCTTATCAAAGACACTCTCACAGAAACTGTAAATAATCTTACTGAGTTAAACACAACACACAGATGAGCTGATAGCGGTAGAGCCAGCTAGCGTGATGTGAACTACAGGACCACAACTGACCTTAAACATAGATTAGACAATATGCATCTATCTTAAATAATTGTTTTATGATATTTGAGAAATATCTACATTTATATATTTGCCATGTTGAAAGATTCAAACTGCTTAAAGGACAAAGTAAATTAAACAATCAAGTTAAAATTAATCAAGGTACCGTATTTTAAGGTACAGAAACTGTTTTTATCATTTGAGAAATATTTCTAAATTGAGAACATTGTTGTCCAAAGCTGACATGGACATGATTATTCTTATCCTTTATTTCTTCTCATTTAGATGATTGTAATTCTCTTTTTACTTGTTTTAACAAATCTTCTCTGAGTCGTCTCCAAATGGTGCAAAACGCTGCAGCCAGGCTTTTAACAGGAACCAAACAGAAGGACACACATTACACCGGTCTTATCCACACTCCATTGGCTTCCAGTCAAACATAGAATTGATTATAAAATTTTAGTTTTGACTTTTAGAGCACTACATGGACAGGCCCCCCAGTATATCACAGACCTGTTGACCCCCTACTCCTCCTCCCGCACCCTTTCCTTTCAGGCAGTTGCCCCCAAACTCTGGAACGCCCTGCCCCTGCCGCTGTGTGTGGTCGAATCTGTTGATTCTTTTAGAAAAGCAGCTGAAGACACTTTTATTTAGACAAGCTTTTAGTTGATTGGGCTTTTATGTTTTATGTTTAGCTCTGATAGTTTTATCTGTATTTTATTGTCTTTTATTTAAATTGTTGCACTTTGTAAAGAACTTAAAATACATAATACATGGAATAAACAGAATAATTTACCTACCTACCTATCTATCTATCTATATCTCTATCTCTATCTCTATCTCTATCTCTCTCTCTCTCTCTCTCTCTCTCTCTCTCTCTCTCTCTCTCTCTCTCTCTCTCTCTCTCTCTCTCTCTCTCTCTCTCTCTCTCTATATATATATATATATATAATATATATATATATATATATATATATATATATATATATTACTCAAATGTTTTAATAAATGAAAAATGACATGCAGAGACTCCAGGGTGCATTTTTCACAAACAAATCGTTGAATCAGAGTTTTGAATTGATTCACTGAATCCGACAGTTTAAACTGATTTACAGAAACAAATCAAGGCTCAAAAAACTAGTCTAATGGCAGTCTATGGGGAACTTAATGACCTATTAAAAGCACATTAAAATCATTACAATATTCACAATGTTGCTTCATTTTATCTTTATTTTTTATTTTTTTTATGCCAGCAAAATCATTGCAAATAAACCACTTAGTTTAACTAGCGTCACTTCATAACCCTACCCGTAAATCTCAATCCTTAATTTACAAGTTGAAAATCCCTTCAAGCATAGGCAACTCATTTGAATGCAAATACCTGGACCAATCAGCATGCAGACACCTCAGGACACATTTTTCAGGCTACGAACTTTCTGCTTAAACAGGAAGAATCTCCTACAGAAATGTGTGTACATGACAATTTCAATTTGTCCAAAAAGAATAAGCAGTGATTATAAAAAAAAAAAAAAAAAGTATAAGCAGTGTATGTCTAGTTTACTTGCTGTTAAGTGCACCAGCGGATCTGATGCCATAAACCTCTCACATTTTTGCAAATCCACTTATGAGTTCTTCCTAAGAAGTGTTCATTGCATTATTCCAGGATGCTTTTTCCTGGGGGACTAATAAAGACCTCTGCAACCTGACTCATAGAAGTTGTGTAAAGTTGGCCAATTGGAATGAAACTGCAGCCATGTCATGCAATTTCTTTGTGTGAACAAACCGTAGGAAGTCTGTGAGTGTGCCGACTGAGGCTGAGACAAATTCCAAGATAAAAGTTATGCTGGGCCACGACTGAAGCATATGTGGCCTCTCTCCATCACACCAGCGCTGTCACTAACCCGAGTAAACAGTGATCCATCAAACAGAGTATCAGAGAGCCACCTGACGCTGAGTCACTAACTAGCCGATTGACCCCCGAAGCATTTATGAAATGACATCCATCCCAGGCCCCCCAAAAGCCAAAGCACAGGACCCATTCAAAGCTTTAGAATCATTCACCACACTGCTGTCAAATATCTCAAACAAACACTCAAAAACAGTTAGTCAAAGACAGGAGAAAAGATCAGTGATGGGGAAGGATATAAACAGCTCTAGAGGGAAATGGAGAAAGATCCTTCTGCTTTACAACCGGGCTATTTCTGTGCCCTCTTTAACAGAAGAGGAACATATGTCTTTCTGAAAGAGGAGTCTGAAGGTCCAAATTAATGTCTTTCTGAATAACAGTCTGTTATCAACTGTATGGCAATCATTTGAAGCTTATTTCTAAATTATAGCCTACACACTCAAACCCACACTGTGTGGAGAGCACTGACACATTTTGACACATTCCAACACATTCAGTGAATGTTTCTTCAACTATAGGAGCATGTTTGGCCCTGTGGACGTTTAGAAGAAAAAAAAGCACTTAAAATGCACTTCTAACTGTATATTATAATTATAATATTCTAAATATTTACATTCAATATCACACCAATATTACAGCTTGGTTGAAAATGTCACTATTTAAATGCTCTTCACTGTCACTGTTGTCTCCTACGTAAAAAAAGTACACTTACATTTGATGGTATAAATTTGATATAGCCTAATAAAATTGATATAAATTAACACAATACATACTGAAATGGTCTGAATTGGTTATTATTTCACTATTCATTTAGATTATTAAAGCATTACATGAAATGTAATAATATTTGTATGAAATAAAGGTAAAACAAATTTATTTTTATTTTTGCTATATCTGCTAAAGGTTAGCTATTTGCTAGGAAAACACATATACAGTAGATGTCTTCAGTGCTAATAGACATATAGTAATTTGACCTACATATAATTAAAAAAAAAATTTTTTAAAGGTTCAAATCTATAAGTTTTAGTCTAAATCAACCCCTGGGATATATAAGTGACCGTAGATGAAGGAAAAACCCCATACAGAGACACACAACATTAAGCACTAACAACATCTTACTAACAAGCTCAACCTGTGCACACCGACATGGATTTCACGTCATGTAGAGACAAATGAGAGGCTGTTAACAGTCACTCTTTTATTTTTAAATAAAGATAGAGAAAGTTGCAGTCAGCATGTGATTCAAAGGTGCTGATGGGGGACTCACTGAGTTTCACATCCACACGCACAGTGTGCCCTCCATGGCTCCCACGGCACACAACACAGCTGCTGACGCACATATCCAGCAAACACACACCTCCCATGATCTCTCAGCCCCTGGAGTTTTTTTTTTTTCATGTTTTTTTTTTTTTTTGTTGTTATTTTATAAAAACAGCATAAAAATATATAGAATAATATAATGTAGAAATAGTACAGTTTTATTCTATTTGAATCTAGAGCATAAATACTACAAATGACAATTTGCACTGCTGAGAGGACTATTGTCCATCCTCTGGCCACCCTCCAAGAACTGTATACATCCAAAGTGAGATAAAGGGCTCAGAAAACCACTCTTCTCTTTGAACTTTTGCCGTCTTGCCGGCGATACAGAGCACTAAACACCAGAAAAGATTCTTCCCACAGACAATCTACCTCCTTAAAGGAACACTCCACCGTTTTTTGAAATAGGGCTTATTCATATTCTTTCATACATTTAGATAGGTGGGTAAATGCATTTTTGTCTCAGTGCATGCATTGTTTTAGTTTGACAGGGTCGGCGCTAGCTTAGCTTAGCACAATGAATGGAATCCTTTGTTGCCAGCTAGCATGTCCTCAGTAAAAGTGATAAAACATTTTTTTTTTTAAACCCACGTAATTACTTCTTGTGGCCTGCGTATTCACAACGAGTACAAATAGCGATGCAGATTAACACTAGGTGATTTCTTAGGCAGATATTGACTTGGGACTATATTATGGGGAAGCACAGGCGAAGCACGGCTACTTAGGCGAAGCACTGCTACTTGGGCGCAGAGATATCACGCAACACATGAAATCCCACGACTTCTGTCAACATACCGGTGTGCAACGAGTCAAAACACAGAAGAACAACACGCGTGACCTGCACCCAGTGTCTTTGCTTTTGGATTGTTTTTTTTTTGAGAAGTTACAGCTACAGTTACAGCAAACATGGTAATTATCTGCGTAGCAAAAGGTTGTGAGAACAAGCAAAGGACATACACGAATGTTTCACAGAATTCCATCGAATGTGGAACTGAGAAATAAATGGCTAGCTGCTCTGGAGATCTGTACTTCAACGCCTCTCTACAAAATCAAACAGTATCGTGTTTGCGAAGAGCATTTTGCACCGGAGGACTAAGTTACTTTGAAAAAATGGAATATGGGCCCAGAAAGACGGTACTACGTCTGAAACATACGGCTGTCCCCATCCCATCTATTTTCAAAGCACAGGCAGAACAAAGTGCACATATAAGTTGTCTTTTATTACTCTTCCTTATGTTAATCTGTGTCTTTATTCGGTTATAAGATAGATGCTGAGAAGCTGTATATAGACTACGGTTCAAATAACGTTAGCCTCCTCTAGTATAACCTCATGTTGAATTCAACCTGTTTAGCATGAAGAACCAAACTAAAATAAAAATCGCTGTTATCGTTACCTGTAAAATGAAATGACTGAGGGCTAAGTTAGCTATATTTCTCTCACCGAGTTAGCCTGGTTCTTTTGACTCAGGAGTTTTAGTATAACTACTAGAGAGGAGAAGGCTACAAGCAGTTTACTATACATGTGTCATGTTTAAAATAATCACTTACTCTGTGGACAGCTGTCCATTTGGTCTATTCGGCGTGGGGCGTTTTTTCCAGTTCACTTTATCACACCGGAAAAAAAAAAACACGTTGAGCCTGGTTATCGATGGCAGAAACTTGTCCCACTCGCCACAGCACAGACACTCTATTTCAGTCGGCATATTCCCCCACATTCACACCACCAGTTCGTGTTGGTTCTCATCCTCACGTCCTCGGGCTGTGGAGCGATCGCAACCTTCTCCTGTCGTTCTATTTCCACTAATTTTCTGTAAACTCTTGTATATAGGTATGGTTCTGGCTCACACAAAATCAGCCATGTTCATCGCCATTTATGTACTGTTGGGAAAATAGCCAGGCAGCAACTATTCACACCGGTATGTTGACGGAAGTCGTGGGATTTCATGTGTTGCGTGATATCTCTGCGCCCAAGTAGCAGTGCTTCGCCTAAGTAGCTGTGCTTCGCCTGTGCTTCCCCATAATATAGTCCCAAGTCAATATCTGCCTAAGAAATCACATAGTGTTAATCTGCATCGCTATTTGTACTTGTTGTGAATACGCAGGCAACAAGAAGTAATTACGTGGGTTTTTTTAATATTTTTTTATCACTTTTACTCAGGACATGCTAGCTGGCAACAAAGGATTCCATTCATTATGCTAAGCTAAGCTAGCGCCGACCCTGTCAAACTAAAACAATGCATGCACTGAGACAAAAATGCATTTACCCACCTATCTAAATGTATGAAAGAATGTGAATAAGCCCCATTTCAAAAAACGGTGGAGTGTTCCTTTAACAGTTCTCCCGACTGTGTAATGATAACTATGTGCAATGCCACTTACATTTAAAAATATCCTTCCTCTTCTCATTTCCTGTTAATGTTATTGTATTTGTATACAGCACATATGTACATACAAATGTGTCTATTTCGTTTATTTATATACACAGTACTTATTATTATCTTATTCACATATCTTTATTTTTTATTTTACTAATCTGTGTACTGTTTGTTGTCTCTGCGTACTGGAAGCTTCTTCTGTCACCACAACGTACAAAAAGTCAAAGTCTCCTTCTGATTCTGATCAAAAGCAGTGGCACAGCTACAACGCTAAAAGACAAGATATTACATTTGAGAAAAGCCATTTACCATCGGTTCTGTTTCGATTTATGACGTGAAAGGCACAGGAGGACCTAAAAATCAATACAGCATCTATTTTTTCATTTAGTAATTATTAAAGAATAAAGAAAATCCATATTTCAAGCTTCAGAATAATTCCACACATACAGTAAAGAGGGATGTTCAGTAAGAGATGTGTCATCATGGCTGAGTCAGCTCTGAGTAGACTTGTGGGATTTATGGTGAGGACAATTCGTGAATAGGTAATACAAAGACCCTCAGTCCCTATACATGGGGCTGGGTGGTCCATTCGTTCTCAAGGCCCTTGGTGAATACACTTCTTATCACATAAAAAAAAAAATATATATATTATTCACCAAGGGCCTTAAAAGTTAGAAACAGATGTACTGGATAAATCAAAACAGGTTCCAAAATATTTTGAGGGCTGAATATATAATTATGGGCCAAAGTTTTATACTTTGCTTCAACTCCAAAACTCAACCATGAGCTAAGATGTTTGCATCAGCATTCAGCAAACATCTCTAATTAGTAATTACAACAAAATAAAGTCCTTAGGACAACAAGAAAATTATTAAAATGTACTGTAATAATCTAACATCAATGAGACAGAGGTCAGAGGTCAACAAAGGCCTAGAAAGTGTTCCTTCTCTCACTGTTGTATCCTTCGGCTCCATCTCTCATTCTTTAGAGGCAGGTTGGCTGATTACAGCAGGCTTCTGAACAGCCTAATTGTCTTCTAAGTCTTGTAATAATCACAGCGAAAGTGAAGGGGTGTCCATCCCACCGCTGGCATGGGTTACAGATGCATGGCTTTAGCACCCTGTACGACAACGAATCGATTAAATCGATTAAAATCTATTATTAAAAGAATCGATTACGAATTTCATTATCGATTCGTTGTGTCGCGCGACTATTGCGCCACTCAATAAGGCGCAGAGATTTTTGTGTATAAGTTGAGTTGAGCGCGGAGCAGAGCTATGAGGCGCCGGACTGGACAAAAGCGAAGCGACCTCCGCGAGCGAGCAACACTGCGCGAGAGAGGCTGAGTGTGTCCGAGAGTCCGCGAGCGACAGTGCGCGAGAGAGACTGAGTGTGTCTGAGCATTAGTAAATGGGTATATAGTAATAATTACTATATAAGAGGCATGGAAGTTCGATAAATGGACAACAATATAAATAAAACCAACAATTCAATTCTTACCACTGAATTAGGAGACTGTGATTTGAATCAGATAGACAGAAGATGAAAACACTTTCTTGTCTGTCCCAAGTACCACTACAAGGGGAATATTTTTTCCACAATATGCAGCACTGAATTTTTCATTCTTTACTCTAAATGACTCAGAGAAACTTCACTATATGCTCTGAAAGGATGAGCTGCAAAATACCTTACACACCATACCAGGCGGTCAATCCATTGTATTTGTTTTTATTGTTTTTATTTTATTTTATTATTTTATATTGTATTTATATTTTATATACATTGCATTTATAATTAATATTAGGATAGACTAGCGATACTATCTTCTGTTATCATTATTATTATTGCTATTATTATTAACTATTATCCGACTGCGCGAGACTTGTCTTTTGTGTGCATGTGCTTGTCAAATAATGTCAAACATTTTGTTAAAGATTATAACATCTTTGACAAAAACCCAAAAACCAAGTTTGTGAGTGTGTGCGTCTGTGAGTGAGAGTTTGTGAATGTGTGTGTCTGTGAGTGTAGTGTAGAGAACAAATTCTGATGTTCAAACAAATCCTGGTAAGTTTTCTGATTTGTATTTTTCTTTATTTTTTATAAATTATTTTTTGTTCTGACAGCTCAGGTCCCTTTAAAAAAAAAATACATCTTTTTTTTCTTCTTTTTTTTAGTTTAACAGCTCAGGGATGTGCACTTTGCCTGTTTGTGCACTTTGCACTGTGAATTTGCACTGTCAGTTCTGTTTTTGAATAACGGGTTGGACATGAATGTTTTTTTTTTTTGTTTTTTTTCGATTCATCGATTAATCGAAAAAATAATCGACAGATGAATCGATTATTAAAATAATCGTTAGTTGCAGCCCTAATATATACATATATATATTAGGGCTGTCAACATAAATGCGTTAACACAAGCAATTCGTTCAAAATCCTTAACGCATTAAAATAATTAAAAGCAAATAAATTACTGAATACGTGAAATTGCATCATTAACGTAATTTACATCACGCAGCCAGCTGATCTTAAAAGTCGGGAGTTTATCACACTGGTAACCCTGATAGGTTTCTATCTATTCAATTTTATCTTCTCTGTTTGTGATCAAATTATTTTAAGACGATAAACTCCGGCAAAGTTTTCCGTCTAATGATACAGCAGGCAAATTCCTTCAAACAAGCAAACCAGGCTGATTACATCAGAGTTGGTGTTTTTAGTGAATTATTCATTCCAGTGTGTGCTTCGCTTTAAAACACGAGCTCATTTTCTGTGGTTGTTTCTGAAGAGCGCTAAATACAGGCTTTAAAGAATGTCAAAACATCACACCGCTGTAAGGCCAGATTTTAAGCAAACTACTTTCTCTGTTGGATAAAGCAAGCCAGATTCTCGCTAGTAAAGTTTTGATGGATGTGGATTGCAATCAAGGTAAAGACGATTGCAGTGGCGTACAGGAGTCGTACTATATCGTGATTCCGTTATATTGATGCCCAACTAAATCGTGTATGTGCGCTCTCGATGCACTGATCGCACATTGTATTTATGCACAGACACATTTCAATACATTCACGTTGTTTCCACACACTTTCAGGATGTTTTGATTTGTCATGTGTGTGTTGCTGCGTTTAGTAATCTCCATGTGGTCCTGTTCGGTATTGCAACTTGACTTGTCTAAAACGTAAACAAGCTCTCTGCTATTGCACTGAACACATACTATACACTGTGAATTCTAAAAAGTTTCTTTCTGCAATGGTTTTTTTTTTTTCATGGGTCCTCCTTAAGTGTGCACACATTTATGAATTTTATGGACTCCTTGTATCATTTGGTAATTTGGTGTCCTTTTGGAGTCTACAAGTGTCCTTATTTGAAAAGACACCTAAATTTACCTTGAAATAAGCTTGCAGAAAATACAGTTTTGTGAGAATCACCCTTAAATCTGATGGTTTACCTTGCTAGATATAGCAAATGATGACGAAATGAACGTGTTAAACAAGATAAATGCTGTATGCTTAATTTCACAATAAGGGTGCGAACAGTGCGATTACTCGCAACTACAACAGTATACTCTAACCTAGAAACTGATGTGACATTAACCAAAAGTAAATGATATGTATTAACTTGAACCATAAAGTACCTTGAGGATGTTTTTATTTGCATGTCTGTGTATAGTAAAAAAAAAGTCATCTGAAATAAGGCTGTCCCATCAGTGCTCTAGCAAAAAACAACCTTTGAAAAGTTGCTAAATGCTTCTGGAGAGAAAGAATAAGCTAGACTTTTTGATATCTCAGGTAGAAGAGGTTGAAACAAAGCACACTGATCTGATCCATAGGGAAAAACAGTTCACCCAGGCTAACAACCTCTGTGTCTACAGCTTTCTGAGCAAATCATTTCATGATTCAGTGACTTTATACAAACGTTGCGAAGGAGCAAACATGAAAAGCAATGGAGGGTCTTTTAAATTATAATTGTGGATTTCCCAGAGGCTGTTCGAAGGCTTTCTTCTCTGTATATTTCCTGAATAGAACCGCTTTGAAAAACATACACAAAACACTCTCTTTTCCAAAAATAGCACTAAATAAATTGGGTAGCTAAACAAAAAGGTAGCAGTAACCTCAAAACAACCTCTTGTTGCAGAAGACACTGCTGGAGCTCTGTATTGGGGATGATGATGATGATAATGGTTACAACATTTAACATTCGGCTGTTTGCGTGTGCAATGGTGAAGACTTTTGGACCTCCCGTAGAGAAGACAATAAAGGAGTCCATCTCTCTGCCTACTGGAGGCGACATTCCCTTCGATTCTGGACAAATTTCTCGAAGCATTGCAAGACTTTTTTCCCCCAAGATCAATAGAACCCCACTAACGTTCGATTGCAGTCCTCTGGACCACACACATTTTCAAAGAATTTGTTTGGGGGGAAAAAGCACAAGGTGAATGACAGGGGGTTACAGAACGACCAGAATTCATATAGAGAGAGGAGCTGTTGTCTCTCTCACATGTGATGGCTTATCTATGACTCTGAGAGCTGGAGGAAGAAAGACCTTTTTATTCCTGTAGTAGATGGAATAAGAATGAGTGAGTCTAACAGTCCTTGAGCACTTGGCAAAGATGTAACAAAGCAAACGTGGTGAGCTTTGAGGGATGGATTGTCTTTTTCAAGGAATGAAGAACAAAAATATTTTTTTCCATAAATTATAGAATCATATATTATATTATTAATATACAGTATATAATTGTGAATACTTTTAATTATAAAATGATAAATATAATAGCATAAATGTATTATAAAAAATTATATATGATTTTATAAAATATTTGAATGCAGAAAAAAATCTTTGAAGCCAAATGAAGAAATATCTGAAGTAACCTTTAGCTATGAGTTTAAGATGAGCAGTCATTTGAAATTACAGACATGTGAAAATTTGCACTTATATGAGAATTTAAAGTATGAATTTGAAGTATAAATGTATTGAATGAGAGCAAAGTCAGACACATGGTTTCCTTTTTGTGATGACATACGGTGATTCCGTCAAGTAAGACTTTTTCTTGAATCAACATCCTTACATCAACCCATAAAACAATCAGATTTTTCAACTTAATTTTGCTACAGTAACTCACATCAGCCATAAATATCCACTGTGTATACAAATAATGTTCAACACAGTCACTCACACACTTGAGCACTGCCTTCATTTAAAATAAACCTCAATCTGTCATTAGGAAACTTAAACCACACTGAATATAACCTTTATGGTCGTTTATGTCCATCAGTAACAGAGAATCTGAGCTAAGTGGCCCTCATGGGCTTTCTTTAGCTTTACGGTAAGTGCTACAATGGTACGTGAAAGCATCCGTACTTCAGAGTATTGATGTCCTAAGTGCAGCTATAACAAAACACTGGATTCAAGCAAATAATAAGAGTGTGCGTTTATAGACCCTAAACACAGAATGGGTTTTACAGAGTTTGGAGAGGATTTGTCACAGATGGCTGGCAGCTGGCACGGTGACCTTAAGGTGCTACAAAAACACAAAATATGGCACAGATGACAGTTCAGTTTGCCCCGGCTTAAGTCTAGACGACACAAAACGATGGGTTTTGAGATGTGCCAACAGCAGTACAGCGTTTTAAACAGATTTATGTATACAGGTGCACAGATACTAAAAATGCTAGTGGCGCTGTTTTCACCACCTGTTAATCATAATACAGTAGATAGGATAGGGGGGAAAAAACTTCACACAAAAGCTTTATTTTTATTTGACAGTAGTCCTCTTTTCCCTGAACATAGCACATACTGAACCGTACCGAAACCATGAACCTAAAACCGTGATACAAACCGAACCATGAGCAATTTGAACCGTTGCACCCCTATTATTTACATAATGTCTACACTTTGTTATAATGAGAGTAGGGCTGCACGATTAATCGCAATTTAGATGTAATCGCACTTAAATCGAGATGGCTTATCGCGAAGGCTGCGATTATTTTTTATGCGCAGTTTGTCATTGATGTACGGCTCTGTAAACCAGGCGCGGATTTATGGGTGGGCACGTGCCCACCCAGATTTACCGGTGGCCCACCCAATCAGATTAATAAAAACAATTTAAATTTTTGATTTTAATAATAATAATAATGAATTAATAAATAATTTCATTTTAATAGTTTCCTGAGGACATTTATGTACAATAGCTACGAAAAATAGCTACAAAAGAAAAATATTATGTCGGCATATCACATGTCAGTCCAGTGATGCTATCACGCAACGCCGCTCTCTGTGCGCGCACTGACTTAACGTTGTGATAGTCTACATGCGACTCGCGTGACAGACAGATGAACTTCAGGTTTAAAGCAGCCGGGAGGGCTGACTGACATGAGTACAAGGTAGTTAAATTCACTACCTAAGTACCGATCTGCTATAGTTGACATATTTATCAGGCGTGTTACATAGGCGTAATTTGCGGGTGGGGCGGGTGGAACATGTCCCCACCACTTTTTAAAACATCTCGCGGCACGAATGTACCAATTCTACAAATAAATTAAACATCTCCAGTTAACCAGCAGAGCATTCATTTCGTTCGTTTGTTAAATAAGATACGATCTAGCGCTGAAATGTGTTTTTTAAATCAAGTGATGAAAGTGCTCGTTGCAGTGGCGCTGATAATGTGTTCTCTTGTGGCTCGCGCACACCGCACTTTCTTCACGCGCTTCAATCCGTTGCGGATACTCTCTATTCGTTCTGGTGAAATCAGACTATTTAGGTACGTTGATCGAGTGGGCGAATCTATGTATTTTAGTCACACAAAAATTGTCAGCACTGACAACATATATTAGGCTACATCTCATTAAACGACAAATTAAACACCATGTAGCCTACTATTTAAATCAATTTCTGGACATCGTAATTTTATTGCACAATGTACATATATCTAATTTAGCAAAAGTTACGCCACTGGGCGTGTATAAGCTTAAAAAACCGAAGCCCCCCCGTATATTCACCAGGCCCACCTATTAATGACATTCTGTATCCGCCACTGCTGTAAACGCTGCTCCATCTGAAAGCACTGTGAGTTTGAGTCACTTATAACGTGCATTTGAAAAAAACAACACGCATCAAACATCTTTCCAAAACATGAGAAGCATTTATGAACCTCGTCCAACAACAGACAACATTTAATAACATGCATTTACTCCAAACTCACTTCATAACGACAGCTGAGCTCCTTCTGTGAGATGATGTGCCTTCTTACACAGAATAAGGCAGTCGTGTATTTATAAGTCATGTTTAATCAAAGCGTTTCAATCTTCTGTTTATTCAGCTACAGCGATACGGATTTCCTGGAATGATGCCATGAAGCCTTTATTGTACTTCTGCGGAGGGGCATATTTATCGTGTTTGCGTGAGAGCGCCCTCTGGCGTTCAAATGGGGCAGTATTTACTACCAATCAACCGCACTCCACTGACAAGCTGCGCACAAAATAATCGCAGCCTTTGCCAAATCGCGTGCGATTTTATTGCGATTAATCGTGCAGCCCTAAATGAGAGAATTTGCGAGCGTGCAGAACTCAGCACTGGACTAAAACTCTGGCTTTGAGTGGTGAGAGGATTCTAACTTAAACACCTCTGACTGGCCTGCGTTCAAGAAAACAACGCATATGTCTGTGATTGGCTACATTGCTCAACGCTGCAAAAACAGGTTGTAAATAGAAACCTTTGACACTCTCCTGAGTGCAAACACACATAGGCACTGGATCCTTTTCCAAGTTAAGTAGGCTACATAATCAAATTAACAAATATTACACCATTTAAAACATTATTAAAAATACATACTGAGTTACTAAAACAATCTTTGTCAAAGAATACACTTGTTTGTTCACAGTTTGAACGTTCTTGTTTCCGTTTGTTTAATTTCAAGATCTGAGGTGAATTATCCATTGTTGCTTCGCTACAAAGCTGGGAGGACTAAATGATATTCAAAGTCACATTACACGCTTTTAACATTAAATAAATTCATTGCCACACTTTGTGTTCGTTGTTCCAGCCGCGACGTCGCAGAAAAATAGAAACCGTTTCTAAAATAGAATCGTCACGTGTCGCCGTCACGGCTGGTTAAGACAAAAACTCAGATTAACATGGAAAAGATACCTTTTATCCAGTGTCGTGGCGTTGCGTCGTGTGTAGTTAGGAAACGACGTACGCCTTGCCCAGCCTTTCACATGCTCTGTCTATGACTATTTTACCTTTGTTTATTGTTCTTTCTTATTCTGTTCATTGTTTTTTTTTTTTTATGAATGTATTTTGTTGTTTTCATGAAACTGAAACTAAATCACATTTAACTGATCTTAACTGTCAGATCATTTTTTATCCCATGTATTGTAAAATGATGTAATTTGAGAGTAGCCACTAAGGTCCACTCAGTTTAAAATGTGTGGCCTCGCCATTGCTTCAGTTATATCAAGAGAAGTTGAGTCCTACATCTGTTTCACTGGCTGAGAGTATTTGTCATGGTGTTAGAGGCGAGTGTGTGTGTGACTACAAAAAAACCACAGGGAGGCAAAGTTTTAGATATTTGAAAGGTAAACACAGTGGGAAAAGTCATTTTAATCACTGAGTCTCATGGGTTTTACAGTAGATTCTGAAATACCAGCATGAGTGTGTTCCCTCCCACATAGGAGGAAAGACAGATGGGAGGTGGGCAGAGTGTTTGCCGAGACTGTGAAACTCAGGAGAGATGAGACAGAGGTTTAGCAGTGGACTGAGATAACACAAAGCCCTGAGCAAAGAGTTCTTTCTCACATGCACACATATTTACCATCCTACCCAAAGATATTCTCCCTCTTAAGAGAATTCACGCTGAAACTGTACAGCTATGTTTCCATGCTTACACACACCCGCACTGTGATAGAGGAAGTGCTGTACAGTGAATCCATCTGTTTAATTTCCTCTGTAACTCACCCTCATGTTGTTCCAAACCCGTAAGACCTTCGTTCATCTTCGGAACACAAATGAAGATATTATTGATGATATCCGAGAGCTTTCTGACCACCGATAGACTACAACGTTATAACCACTTTCTAGACCCAGAAAGGTAGTAAAGACATCGTTAAAATAGTCCATGTGACTAGCGTGGTTCAACCTTAAATGTTATGAAGCGACAAGAATACGTTTTTGTGCAAAAAAACAAAAATAACTTTATTCAACAATTTATTCTCTTCCACGTCAGTCTCTTACGCTGTTCACGTCAGTCTATCGGTGGTCAGAAAGCTCTCGGATTTCATTAAAAATATCTTAATTTGTGTTCCGAAGATGAACGCAGCTCTTACGGGTTTGGAACGACATGAGGGTGAGTAATTAATGACAGAATTTTCATTTTTGGGTGAACTAACCCTTTAAGGGAGACTCGCAGACTCTAATCTCAGTACTGTACAGATGGAGTCTACCGGTCAGTGGTCCTGTTAGCTGACTAAGTTTGGATGGTCCACTAGCTATTTTTCAACATTGTCAATCTAGGATCAGTCTGTGTGACACAAATACATGCCACTAACATTCAAAAAAGAGCTACGTTTCTTCATTAACTCCATCCGAATTACAGGGGAACTAAAACGAAATAGGAAGTAATGGTGATTTAAAGGTCCCGTTCTGCGTGATCCCATGTTTCAAACTTTAGTTAGTGTGTAATGTTGCTGTTAGAGCATAAATAATATCTGTAAAATTATAAAGCTCAAAGTTCAATGCCAAGCGAGATATTTTATTTAACAGAAGTTGACTACAAAAACGGCTCGATTGGACTACATCCCTCTACTTCCTTCTTTAATGATGTCACTAGAACCGTTTCTTGACTAACCTCCGCCCACAGGAATGCTCCCTCAACTCTACTGGCTACTTGCGCACTTCTTATAACTTAGGCTACTGTTTACTCAGCTCTTACGGTGATTTTCTGAAGTAAAACTGACGCTTCATCTTTTGTGTGATGTACAATAAACTTTATTAAACTCATCAGTACATGTTTGATCATCATTCAGACAGCAGACTTGTAGGCTATTAATAAATAATGGATACATAGCCTACAAGCAGATGACAAATACGTTATAATAACCGTAATTAAACTACTAAACCATACCTGTTTCATCTCTATACAGCACTCTGACTCTGTAGGCATTATTGTCCGACTCGAAATGAACGCCGTTACTGAGAGTTTCTGATATTATCATCATTCCGTGAGATGAAATTGTCCTGAGAGACTGAGCGCGACCTCATGAAGCTCCGCCCCCTGGGTCTTCCAGCAGCACCTCATTTGCATTTAAAGGGCACACACTGAAACAGCTCGTTTTTCTGAGCCCCAAAAAATGTCAATTTAAACATGCTGTAAAAAATGATCTGTTGGGTATTTTGAGCTCAAACTTCACATACACACTCTGGGGACATCAGAGACTTATTTTACATCTTGTGAAAAGGGGCATAATACGGGACCTTTAACAGATGTGTTATCATTGTTATTTGTGGCAGGACACTTAAAACTGTTGAAGTAGTTACAAGGGGGGAAACAGTGATATTAGTTTGTTGTTTTGTTACTAGGGCGCAGCCATCTTGAGCTTCAACGGTCCGTGACGTCACTGGCATGATAGGCTACCTTGACAGCTCCAGCAAAATGGCATAACAAGAGCATAAGAGATCGAGAGGGGGGGGGTCTTATTGCATTGCATTATTTGCATTGCAAAAATTGTGATCTGTCCAACAAGCGAATATAACACATCCGATGCCATCAAGGACCTAATAACCTGTTTGCAAAATGACTGTGGCAAAAATGTGACCACGGCAGGTCCTGTAAACAAGTTCCACTCACCCCTTAGTTGTCATCCTGATGTTCACCTTCACCGCAGATCACCTTGCTAAATTAATCCGACATCGAGGATGCTATCCAATATAAGCAATATCCATCGACGACACCCGCAAGATACTTGTTAGTGTGATTTCAGCCACTTTCAAACTGCGTATGAGAGACGCGGTGGCGCGCCTTGCCAGTTTAAATTTGACGAGCGCACACGCCTAAACGCAGCGCGTGCACTAAACTAAATTCTCTTTATCGTCTTATTGCATTTAAAGTGTCAAAAACACAAGGTTCACATAAACAGTTGGTTTTGTCTTAAGTGAATGTAGATTTTAAAGTGACAGCAGTCTATATAAGAATCAATCAGTATATGTTTCATTCATACAGTGAAGAAGATGCAGTTTTATTATTTCATTTGATGATTCAATTTCTTACTTATATGCTGTTTTTAGTTGTACTTGTAAATCTTGTAAATCTGTATTACCATATACTGTCAAAATCAGTCAGTTCAGTCTGAGTAGCAGTAGAGTAGCCTGACATAACATTAGTAGCCTACAGTGGTACCATGCCAGTGACGTCATCAAACACGGCTGCGCTCTGATAACAACAAATGTAAATTTCAGTATTGGGAAAAACTTCATATATGTTTTGGTTTTAGTATTATGTTTGAATTAATTTGTTTACAATTTTAATAACCAACATGCTATCGAATTATATTTTGTTCGTTTCAGTTTCCTGAAGTCTATTTATGTTTGTGTGGTACTCCTGTCCTTATTTAGACAAGCTTCACATTAATCCGCTGCCAAAATGGAACAATGCAAAGCGGAAGGGAAACAGAGAACAGTGAGAGGCAGTTGTTTAGTCCACTTTAAATAAGTGAGTGTGATCTAAACAGAAGAGGATAAAAAAAAAAAGTCTTCTAATTTCTTGGATAAAAAAATACAGTAAAAGCAGTACTATTGTGATATTACAATTTAAAATTACTTTTTTTACTGTTTTAAAATATATATATAATTTTTTTGGCACACACACCTTGAGAAACATCTAGCTAAACCAACATACACAGAGCAAGACTTGGAATACACTAAACCCTACTGTTTCTAGATGCTCCCTAAGGTGTCGTTTAAGATGAAATATGTGATCACACATAGACCATGCTACTGTACAAAGAGTCAGGTATTCAAGGTTACTGTTTCCCACTGTAATGTACCGTATGATCAGCAGGCCCATCCATTATCTCAGCAAAACACACATGCTGCCCACTCATGGTATACATTACAGCCAAGCAGCACTTCATCTATTTTCACACCAACAAAGCAAAGCTAATTCCACAGTAAATTCTGGACAGCTGTATTAGTTACTGTAACCGCAGATGTTAAGAAGTTGAGCTGGTGGTCTAGACTGTTTATTTTGCATTAGAACAGGATTTCCTATGCAAAGGTTCTGATTAGAGAGTGGCTGATCAAATCAACATAAACACAGACACGTTCAGTTTGGTTAATTTCTAGCCATAAGAAAAAGAATTCAATGATTATTCATGAGAAAACACTGATTATGTATTTTGAGCTCCCGGAAAGGTCACAGCTGATGAATTCTCCACACAATCATCAGCTAAAGAGGAAAACAGTTGAAGATAACAGAGATGACGTGTCTTACCCTCTGTGCTGAGGCCAGGGCTGGAGGTGAATTTGGCCACATCCACAATCTTCACTGCAAACTGTTGACCCGTCTCCCTGTTGATGCATCTTCTTACCACGCTAAACGGCCCCCTGAAAAGGAAACAAACAGGTAAATTAGAGTCCTGCACATTTTGGGATTATTGATTAAGTCAATATCAAGACAGGATGAGAAAAGGTCAAAATAATCCAACAGACCAAAAACAATAATTGGATACTAATACACAAGCCTGAACCTCCAGTGTGAACAGCTTATTTACATTTAGTTGGCCCCAGCATTGCCTTTTTTTCCACTACTCGCTAAATAATTGAGCTATTGTTGCTGACTTGCTGTTCTGGCCCATAAACCTGTTAAATTTAATCTTTAAATGGTGAGATTACACAGCCATAATCCAGTCAACAAAAAATATTCACACTGACAGTGATTCACAGAAACCAAGTGCCCAGAAGTCATTCGTTTTCAATCAATTTGAGGTGGCATTAATCGTTGACAAGGTAACAAAATTCAACATTATCCAAATAAGCAGAGAACTGCAACGAAGCTGACAGTTATTACAGCTGATATATGACTCATGTGGAAACTCTTTTGGAGGAACAATGAGTGTCATTATTGAGCCATACTGTAAGTTCAGCGGCTGAAGTGAGAAGCCTGCCCTCCTTCTAGGAATGGAGAAATGCTCACAGCAGCAATGAGAATGATGGCAACGCTCTGTGTGGGCTGAGTGTTTGAGGAGCAGCGGGGAGTATGGGGGCTGGGGAGAGGTTGGCTTTCCGTGAGAAGCTGTGATCAGACTTCCCAAAGCCTTTAACCCTCCTCAGCATGAGCTCAGTGTTTCTGCAGGCCTGAAGAGAGATGGCAGCAGAGAGATCACTGGATCAAGTTTTTGCTTCTGTTTGTGTGCAGTGGGTTGATTGTCGATAGGCCTGTTTTCTGTATCTGTGCTACAGGTAAAGATGTACAATCAGTCGTTCAATACTTCAAAATAAATACAGACAGAATGCAATGTGAAGGGGTCTTGTATCATCTTAAAGTGGACCATTTTTATGATGACCATCTAAATGTACATTATCCCACTTATATTCCTACTTAACAAATAGGCTAATACATGTATTGACAAGGAAAACATATTGAAGTAAATGCCAAATCGTTTATTTCAAAAGAGAGGAACATTTTATTTCTCATTATGAAGCTTTAAAAAACATTAAACAATAAAATAAAATCTGAAAATCTTTGGTCAACACAGGAATCAATTTATCCAAGTTTAAATTTTTTATTCTTAGGACTTCAAGTTTGTTAGATCAGAATCAGATCATCTCTCGTGTAGTAAAAAAAGACTAAATTGTTCCTCTACAATGAGGGAAAATGTGCTGGTGTGATATTTACATAGAATACACTAAGCTCAGCGTGGCCACATTTTCAAACTTGACATTTATTCTCTATATTACTGCCGGAGAGTCGGTAAGAATTTTCACCTTCCTCCTCAGGTACGCGGGTTACATTTCATTACAGACGACCCAGTTCACTCTGCCCCACAGATATCCAGGCAGACGTAAAAATAGACAGACTTTATGAAATATGTGTTGTCAGAACCTCTCTGTACAGTTCCTAGGTCAGTGCTCTGGAGAGAACACTTTCTGGCTGACTTCTGTCTTCCTGTCATCTGAGTTCTCTGGCTGAACTGTTAACAAACTGCAGGTGCATTGAACGTGTGGAGGACAAAGTTCAGCATTGCTAGACTGTGGCTGCGTCTAAAAGCTGATAAATGCTGCATTTCAAGGTCGGAAGGCATCAACTCATGTCTGAAGACAATGTTAGCTTAACTTGCTGTCTCCTGAGATACCTTCATCTGACCAATTTTTGAAAGCAGCATAAATGTATCCTTACCTGCCTTTGATATCCCACAATCCCGTGCGTTCCATTCCATGACAAAAATAAATATGGCATCTGAAAGTTGCGGTTGATGCTCAGTTTCTGTGAAAGTGTAAATATTTGACCAACGTTTACCACTTTTGATGTCATTTCTAGCAAGAACTAAGGAAAACAGCTTGTAGGCTATACAATGTCACTTAACGCTACATTTACCTCAAGAAAGCTATTCAATGTCCATAAACTCATTAGTTAGCTAGACAAATAAATTCTATAGAAGAGCATTTCGTTGAAAATGCACTGTATTATTTATTCATTATATTTTTAATTAACCTGTTAGTTAGCCTATGTCTTCATTATTTAATGTATGTTTGAATAAATCTGTCATGAAAAGGTATTACAGTTCATTGTTGTTTAAATGTTATATTTTCACCAACAAACAATTCTGTTATTAAAAAGTTGATATAAAAACTGCTTAACAAGTCAGCTGCCAAAGTTTCAGGATGCAGCCTGTGTCTGAAACTAAATGCTGCTGCTTTGCTGCCCAGTCAGTCATTGACTAAATAGAACTTACCAAAGAACTTACAAAGAAAATACCAAAATAAATAATTTCAGACCAACTTCCAAATAACTATGCCCATAACTGATGAACAAACATAAATAAAAAAATCTGCATTAGACGTAAGCAAGTAAATATTCAAGTGCCAAATTTGAGAAATATTGGCTTTGATGGGAACTCAAAAAGAGATGCACAGACCTAGGAGATTGTTCATATCATATAAAAGTGCAAGTGTGTGTGTGGGTGTGTGTGTTGCCAGCAAAGGACAGCAGTTTTCAGACTAAGCTGTGCTAAAACATATACAGGACTCAGATCAGGACTGCAGTGCTCTCACATTCTCTCATTCATTCACATCTCCACAATTAAATTTTAAAAAGCACACAAACACACAGGCTGTTGCGGAGTTTTGTCCTATGAGTCATGACTCAAGTAAATTCATTTTTAAACAGAGCATTTGCTGAGATTTACTAAAGCAATAAGCCACAAGGTTAAAAGGTCTTGTTTGGCACAGAACAATGAACGGAAAAACCATCAGTCTCAAATTTCATTTGAGATTTTGAAATAGACACAATCACTGAGCTGCCAATAAGCCAGGAAAATCAGGGAGCTGGGCAAAAATCAGTGCGTGTTGTATGACCTTTACATGATAAAAGAACATGGTTTTAAGGTGTTAACATGACCTTACACATTGTCATATTATATTATAACTGGTTTAAGATGTTTAACGTAAAGAAAATCTAATCTCATGTCCTTACAGCAGTCTGCTGACCTTCAAGACTCTGAAAAAACAAGCAGATGCTTCTTAATAAATAATGCGATCTGCATTTAAAGCAGAAGTCTATTCTGATTCAGCTATAAAATTGCAATGCCGGCAAACTGGAGAAGAATGCAAATTGAAGAGGTGGTTGAGTGCTTATTATTATCACTATATCTTGCTAATATGGGTGCGAGAGGGGCTGTGTTTTCCCCAACACAAACTGCAGGAGCAGATGGCATGAGGCATAAAGCCGCTTACTGGCAGAGAGCCGAGGACCAGCCATGCGTAGCTCAGAGCTGGACTTGGCCAGACTAAACTGCTAGAACTGTGGATGCATGACACTCAGAAGCACCATAACATCTGAATGAGCTTTATCTACTCAATCTGTCATGATCCTCATGTTGTTCTTAGTGCAAATGTTCCCTAGACGTTATGTAAATGACGTTATGCACTGTATATAACACCAACCAGAAATGCAAATATAATTTAGTTGCTCTAAGATGTCTCTTTAAGGTATAAGGAATATGTGCATTTATCTTTACTGTTGGAGTCCATTGTAGTAGAGATTGATGGCAGGCTTAACGGACTGACTGTACCATTTGCGGAAAAAAGTCATACTTATTGTGGAACATCTTGCTGTAATATTCTGTAATATAACAACTGAAATTTTTGAAATCAAAATTTTCTTCCCAACAAAGTTCTAAACAATCAGTATTTCAAGGTTCATCAAACTGTTTCAGGAGATTTTTCATCTCGACAGTCATAATAGGTACCTTGTAAAAGTAATAAAAGTCACAATAGTCTCTCTGAAATTGCAGTTTTTCCAAAAAAGAATCGAATTTATTTTATTTATTTAAAATGTTTGCGACTTGCTCGCTTCAGGTTGGTGGAGAGTTCCTGCCTCAAATGGAGTTCAAGTATCTTGGGGTCTTGTTCACGAGTGAGGGAAGGATGGAACGGGAGATCGACAGAAGGATCGGTGCAGCTTCTGCAGTAATGCGGTTGATATACCGGTCTGTCGTGGTGAAGAAGGAGCTGAGCTGCAAGGCGAAGCTCTCGATTTACCGGTCGATCTATGTTCCTACCCTCACCTAAAGGACAAGATCCCGGATACAGGCTGCCGAAATGAGCTTTCTGCGCAGGGTGGCTGGGTGCTTCCTTAGAGATAGGGTGAGGAGCTCGGTCACTCGGGAGGAGCTCAGAGTAGAGCCGCTGCTCCTCCAGATCGAGAGGAGCCAGCTGAGGTGGCTCGGGCATCTGTTCCGGATGCCTCCTGGACGCCTTCCTGGGGAGGTGTTCCGGGCGCGTCCCACCGGGAGGAGACCCTGGGGAAGACCTAGGACACGCTGGGGGGATTATCTCCTGGCTGGCCAGGGAACGCCTCGGTATTCCCCCGGAAGAGCTGGAGGAAGTGTCTAGGGAGAGGGAAGTGTGGGCGTCTCTGCTTAGACTGCTGACCCGGCCCCGGATAAGCGGAAGAAGATGGATGGAAATTAATTATATTTATTTTATATAGAGCTTTTAATTATACTAGTAAGAAACTTCACAGAGATATTTAAGATTTATAATAGTTATTTGCGATTGTTGCTTGTCAGACTGTACGAACATGTCACACTGTGGGATCTCAGTTTTCATTAATGTCAGACTGTACAGTCAAGACGCCTTAAAAACGGACGCACGCATGAAAACTCATACAGTTTTACATCAATCCAAACGTTCAGTGACTGTGCACTGCATTACTTGTGCAACTGAAATGGTGGCTAGCAAACAAAAACAATCTCCAGCATTCATTTTGATCACAGCGAAGAAGATGTGTGTGGAGCAAGTGGTAGTTTGTTGTTGTCTCATTTCAAACTAATTGCATCATCGCATTCGGCTCTCCAATTGGTTTTTGATTTGATGGTTGTCATAGGAGAAGTTACACTACAGGACTGTGCGTCAAATCTTCTGACACTGCCAGAATTTCGTCAGAGGTAAAGTTAGATCACACATTAATCTGCTGTTGGCGAACATTTCAAACTAGTGATCAAAGACTTAGGCCTAGGATCTGAGGAATCTTTTAGGATTCTCAACATTTGTCTCAGACGGCCAAATCGTGGCCAAAATACTACAGTGTGCACCTGGCTTTACTTAAAAACAAATGAAAAGAAACACTAAACTTTCTTTTTTCAGGGAAAAAGAAAAAGCATTAAACAACCAGCACAGAGAGGAACATGTGAGGTGCACTGCTGGGCTGATTTATCATGGCATCCTGAGAGCCTTTGCGAACCGAAGCGGTGCAGTAAGTGTGCATCGGCCATTCGCTCCCAGCAGCTGCTAGAGATGACAGGCACAAGCAGTGACATGCTGTAGCACACAGCAGGGATGCCGTGTTTGGTGCCAGAAAGAACCAGGCAGATTAGATAAGGCCAGTGCAGACATGAGAACAGCGGGTACAGGTCACATGCAGGATAAACAAGCCTGAGTAAACCACTTTACAGTAAGTCGAGCAGGTGAATATTTCATTGAAGTGTCTTTCTGTGCAAAAGTGCTGAACGCAGGGATCATAAATAATGATGGACAGAGAAGACGTCCTCTGCAGCAGTGCATGACTGGGGGATATGTGCTGGCAGGCAGAAATATGAGGATGGAAGGAAATGCAGAGTAAAAAACACAGAGAGAGGTGACACAGGAAGATGAGAGAGAAGAGAAGTAGAGAAAAGGATACAGAGGAAGATGAGAGAATCGGTCAGACAGCTGCGGGGAAGAACGCTGGTGTTTGTGACAGCTGGTATCGGTTACAGTGAGCAAGAGATGACGGCGTAGGTGTAGGGTTTCTCCTGCGGAAGATAACTTCTCAGACGGCATGTGTGCGTGGGTACCTGCAGTACACCTGACAGCTCTCGGCTGTATGCTGGTGAAACTTGGCCACACTGCAGTCAGAAAATGTCATTTTCTCCTAGAATGGGACGATACAGTTTATATTATATTATATACGGAGAGAGCTGCTGCAGGAAAAGTGTCCGAAAACATGACGTGATTTATATTGAGAGCTTCAAACTAACTTATAAGCACACAGTTTAAAGCGGCATGTCCTCTTGTCAGATGCATGTGCTGTTTAATGCATTTGATTTCCTCCGTACATAACTTGAGCCTTACGGTTGTATCCTTATCTGTAAATGTTAGAGATTCAAATTCAGAAAGTATTCATTTCACATAAAGGCTCGTCCTGACAGTAGGCACGTCTCCGTTAGACTTCCCTGAACCAGCGAAGATGGCCGCAAGCGCGTCAAAGAGACCATAGAATTCTGACTAAAATAAACATTTTGCAAAGTGGAAGTACTTAAAATCTTCCCAGGAAGTAGGAAGAGTGTATTTGAGAAGTTTAATTGAAAGATAGAGCCATAGTTTGTTCAGTAAACCACCGTTTAATAAAAAATAAAGAATTTTTTTTTTCCTCTGCCATGAGGTTGAGAAAATGATGACAGAATTGTCATTTTTGGGTGAACTATACCTATATTAATATGGAAGTATGAAATTATTTTATTAATGAAATGATACTCTAAATAAGAAACTAAAACTGCCAGTATAGGTGGCAGTAAATGTCTAAATGAGTAAGTCATTGAGTCATTGATTCATTCATTTGATTCGTTCAAAACGCTGACTGAAGTAAATGGCTCTCTTTATGAATGGGTCATTGAATCCTTGGTTCACCCTATTCAACCCTATGGGCTCGGAGACGCAAAACAGTTCTGCTCTGGCTTTATAGGTAATATTTTCGTCGGCAAATTTGAGCAAAAACAGACAATAGTGTGTCTAAAATATCACAAATATTAACTTTTTATTTAACTTTTGTATAAAATCAATATCACATTTGTACTCGTGGTACTCGTGTGATATAAATCAAGACATGATGCATCTTCCCTCAACCCAACCTGCTGCCACTTGTGTCTCTGCTGTGTCAATGTGTATATATATATATATATATATATATATAAACAATTTTTTTTTTTTTTACATAATGTCTGTATTATAGTAAACTTGTACACTGTATTTATCAACAGGATTTGAAGAGTTATATCTGTTTCACTGCTTTTTATATTTGTATTGTTCACTGTAATCTTCTTATTGTGTTTTTTTAGGTAGACAATTTTAAGATCTGTCCAGGGACAACGGATGGAAAAATAGCCTTTTGGCTAATTCTGGTGCATTTGCAGCAAAATGCTAATTAATGTACACTGTCCCTGTCAAATAAATTAATAAATAAAATAAGATAAAATAAATAAATATGAGACAAAAATACGAGACAAAAACTCATAAAGGGGCTTTTTTGCCCTGATAGCTTGAATTATTCTAACAGCATTCTATACGCTACATCACACAGTGAGTTATTGTTCTGGTTCGTCACTAATCAACTGTTTGAAATTTAAGATGACCTACGAAAGGTCTGGGGCGGGATGGGTGTTTTAAATGCGTTGATAATTTTATTTCTCCACCAAAACTAATTAATTAAATGAACATGATAAATCGAAAGCCCTAATTATTTTGATAATTTAGAATTTAAATATACATCGATTTAAAAAACATACACATTAAAAGCTAATTAAATACTGACTAACTAAAATCATCATTCTGCATCTGCATCGCTCTGTCACATAAATGACATTTTTAGACTCAAAACGCTGACAAGTTTGCAGCACTGATATTAATTTGACTACAATAATCGTGGAACTACATTATTCAAAATCCACTTGGCCCCGTCAGTTTGAACGTGCATGTTGCCGCTACCTATTTTAAAGTCCCTCCTTGCCACATCAAAAGCATGGGATCAGGATGTCAAGAAAGAAGTGTGTTCGTTATACATAAGGCAAAGGGTCTGTGTGTGCACAGGTGTGTGTACATGAATTAGTGCATGTTGTGTCAATATGTGTAACTAAGGTCAATGCATAAAGCAGATGGAACGACCTCACTGCAGTAACAGGCAATGTGGCAGGCAAATGAAGAATCTTAGTTAAGGCCTTAATTAATGTTCGCATTATCCACTCAAAACAAACACCATAAACGCCAAGTCAACTCATCTTGTGTTTCTAAGAGAGAAGTAAATATGGGCACTAGAGTTATTAAAACAAAGGAAGAGTGACAGGAAGAACTAGCATTCAAGAAAAATGTTTGTCCAAGCATGAGAGTGTAGTCTTGCATAAATTAATTTGAACTGCTAAACAAGATAAAATTGTGGTATTCAGCTGCAGAACTTAAAAAAGGGCAATGCTTTACAATAAGGTTTAATTTTGTTAGCATTAGTTATAATTTTTACAGCATTTATTAATCCAAGTTAATTTAAGTATACTATTCATTATTAATTCATGTTCATTAATATACATTAGCTAATGTTTTCATTGCATTTTTTGCCATTTTGAACTTATATATAATTTGAACTTATATTAAATACCCGATTCAACAATTATAATAAATCAATAACAAGAACTCATTTCATTTAATCAAATGTGGTTTAGAGTAGAGTATCAAAACCACTCGCACATGGCCTCAAGGAATTGAGGCCATATTCATTAGAAGCGGATATGAAAAGGCTTTGTGTTCAACAGTGTCCAATTTCTTGCACTTTGTTTAATAAACTGCACTGTGCTGTACTGCACATAATTAACACAAGTACTCACTCCCGCTCTTTATGGCAGAATTAGCTGCCTGATATTTAACCGTAACTGATAAAAGGGTTGAACGATTGTGTTCCCTGACAGGGCAGTGGATATTTCATTAGAGTGAGATGTAAATCTAGATGATTAAGACACTGCCATCGCTCCAACACTTGAGTTTGAACTGCAGTAGAATCTCCAAAATTGCATGCCATCTAGAAGACAAGAAGAAAGGGGAAAAGTGGGGTTTAAATAAAAACCCGCTCAAGTGACTAATTCAAGAAGGAAATGAAACTAAAAGGAAAGGAAATCAGCATCTCAGTGGCTAATTTTATAAAGATTAGAGCCACTGACGCCACAATGGAAACCGGATGATCTGCAATAGCTGGATGCAGAGGGTGAAAAGGAGGCCTTTGGAGAGAAGTATACTGCTTCAGCTCTCCACGGGACATTCAGGAAGTCTTGGAGGAGTGCAGCTGCACGAAAGAGCGACCACTGCTCTGAACTCATCAATCTGTGGATTGCTCTGTGAACAACTGCATTGGACCGGGTTTTTTTTAACCGTCTTGAAGCAGAAATGGTCTTTATTTAAATAAATAAAACAAATAAAACATTTCTAATAATAAAAAAATAAATAATTAACAAAAATAAATAAAACTAAAATAAACAAATACATTTAAAATAACATTGCTAAGCCAAATTCAACTAAAAGTTATTTACCTTTTTTTTTTTTTTTTTTGATTTGTTATAAAACATTAATTAAAGAATTCATAATTAACATAGAAAAACTTTAAGCATGGTGTATTTTGGATTTATATTTTTGGATGGTGTATTTCTTCGCATTGCTATATTCATTTGAAATTCCATCATTTCATGGCAATACATGATTAGATTTTAAAGTGCACCAAACGATCACAAACAGTCTATTATGTAATCGTAACTGGCCTAGAGGCAACATGGCCTTACAGAAAAGAAAAAGGACAGATAGGCTATTCCAGTACCTTAATACTCCCTTTCAGCTCTAACAAATCAAAATCACAATGTCAGCCTAGATACAAACACCCACACACGTTAGAAAGGACTTTAGAGACATGCCCGCCAGGGCAGGTGAGATATGTGAATCATAAACCCTGCCAGTTTAGCTCAAAAAAAGAAAAAAAAGGAAAAAAAAGAAGAGACCCTTGTTCTAGAATCCCCATCTGTCCCAGGAACGTGATTTAAAGAAAGTCCCTCCGTGTCCTTACAAAGGGAATTCATCACAAAAAGAGGTCAGTACTGTAAATGTCATGTGTTTTACAGCACGCTCGTCCATGGCCCAGCGAGTGGATATTATAGCCTTCAGCGAAGTGGAGAAACAGAGGGGTGTGTGAGGGGACATGCTGCAGTATTTCTGCCCCCTGCATCTCTGACAGCACACAACAGTCAATAATCGCATACCACCTGCCTGCAAAAAACACACGCTGGAAAACTGGAGGGGCTGTGCATGGAGACTGTTTTTACTGACTGCTCTATTTGTGGTGCTGGTACAAAGAGCCGGAGACTGAGCAGCTATGCTTCAAATACCAGAGAACTGCCTCGCTGTGTCTATCGGCCAATAGCTTCTCAGAAAGTCAACAAAATGGAACCTAATTAGTGTCCCTCTCGTGCTCGTTCATATAATGGCAGTGAATAGCGACTAGCATCAAGCTTTTAAAAAAAAGACGCGAAAGTATCACAGAATGGTCTGATGCTTCACATGTCGTATATCCCACGTGTTCTGGGGGTATACAATATGATTCAGTGAAGAAAAAAACGAATTTAAATGTATTATTTAATGAAAATCCTTACCTTGGCCATTGGTCTTCTGTACACGACTATGTGACTCTAATAGCGCCACAGTTGAGTTCACTTCGACTCGCCCAAAAGCAAACAATTTGTGAGAAATCAAGACTAAGAAAAACGTGACATGAAATACAATCCATGTACTTTCTACACTGAGGTGAATATATCAGTTGTGTTGATGATGGTCACTATTCACTGCCATTATACGGACGAGTGTGAGTGTAGAGAAGTGAAATTTTGCACTTTTGAATTTAGATTCACCCTTTTAGATTGCAACAGAGTAAAGAATAGCGCGTCCGGTGTGTGTGTGTGTGGGCTGTAGGCCTTGTTAGACTAATAAAATGAAAAGTAAAATAAACAAATAACATTAAGTTACTTCTGTTACTAAATAAACCAGTAATTGATGTCATAAAATCATAAGTCTGATTTGCTTTAATGGTTAGAAGCTATAGCCTATATAGGCTAAAAATAAAAATAAAATAATAAAAATCACTAACATGATGCTTGCAAATTAAATAATTGTATATATAAAGTTTATTAATCTGTAAAATAAAATAAAAAAAGCGTTCAAACAGATGATCACAATAACTTGAATCCAAGGAGCTCTAAAATAACTTTTAGATTTTTTTTATCAGAGGCTTAAGGTGGCATCTTTTAACTTAACGCTTCATGTGTTGACGACTCCATTGCTGTAGACCATCTACAAATGTTAAATCCACAAATAAAATGTTTAGGTTACAACTCCATCTGTTTGAAGGAAAAAAACAGCAGTGATTTAAGTTTTTTTTTTTTCTCTTTCAATGTATTCTTGTTATAAAAAGAACTTGAGAAACATTTATTTAGTTCTGACAAGTAAGCTTTTGAAACAGAAAAGGAAAAATAAAATAAAAATTCTCAATACTAATTGAAATGAAAAATAATGAATTTATAATTCCTGCACTGGAGAGACTTGGTGTTTTCCCAAACAAAGTTAAAAAGATATGTACATATCGGTATCAGCATCGGCCAAAACGAGTTGAAAATATCAGCATATCAGAAAAATATCGGCATATCGGCAAAGTTCTAATATAATGCATCCCTAGAATCTTTTTTTTTTTATAGGATTTTACATCCAGAACTTGACTTATGTTGTTAAGCAACTTTGCACACACAAATAATGATTGAAATCTATTATTATCTTATCTATTTTAATAACAATTAAATTTTTACTCTTTGAAAGCCATATCAGGAACATAATTATGATGACTAAAAAAAACTGTTTAGCAAGATAGTGTGTAATACAGAATGAGTGTCTGTTTCAGGAACACTACTGCTGACGGCAGAAATCTTTAATGCTGGGAATGCACTAAATTCAAATTTGCATTCACACACAAATTCGAAAAGTGGACAAAAAGTCAGTTCATGTCAGCGGCAGTCAAAAGCCCTGCAGCAGCAGAACAACACAGGAAAGTTCCCTCCCAAGGAAGGGAAAAAATCATATCAAACGTTACTTCTGAGGAGAGAACAAACATTTGGGAAATGAAGCCTAAGTGGAATTTATTAGCATATATTCTGCAGAATAAAGCAGCTAATTTCTTCTTCTCCTCCTCTCAGTCTCTTATCGACAGTCTGCTGCGCGCAAGCACTCACAGCACACACACACACACACACACACACACACACACACACACAGCTCTACAGGAAAGAGATATCACACGCATCATGGGACAGGCGCTCCATACAAACACATGCATCAACCCTCTTTACTGTCATAATTGCATGAAAACAAACAGAAGGATGCATTCAAAAACTGCATCACTCCAACAGTTGTTATAGTCAAAAGAAGACCACCAACCACAGTTTGAGATAGACAACCTGGCTGGCATGAGATCAAACGTCTTTATTTCTTCTCCTTTTGGACAAATGGAATACAGTATGCGCTCACTGAATACGCACCAGTTTTATCTTTGTGTCAGAAAGACATTTTTAAACCATGATTAACTATTCTAGATTAAGGCGTACTCCTGTCTTAATTTAAACCCTGTATGGGAAACCGCCCCTAAAAGTTTTGCCCTCTACAATAAAGCTATAGAGCTTTGATTATAAAACTAAGAAGGTAAATATCCTCTTACTAAGACATATTAGGAGATTTATTTGCATTTTATGGAAGTACTGTAGTCTGCTGTAATGTTATAAAGATCTCATTGATTTACATTACAATCTATCAGAATTTCATTTAATTTAGTCAAATAAATATCAGCGACTGCACCAAATTGCTTGTTTTTGATCAATTTGGGCCTCTGAATAAAACAGGTGTTTTGCCCTTCTTGAGTGTGAGCTATTTTGTTTTATCATACTATATGAGCCATAAAAGCCTGATGCATGTACACTTTTATTTTGTCTGTTCCAACTGTTTCATTTCAAACAATTATATTTTTCACATATGTCAGGATTTATAGGATTAAAAAGGCAGGATGATTGTTTATTATACAAATAAAATAGCTCTTTCCACTTTTTTAATAAAAGCAATTAGCTTGCAGTTGGTTTTCTCAGATCTTTAAAGTCTTAAATGTTCAGTAGCAAAACTAGTCTGGTTAGTTATAAGAATCTGAGACTAGGGACAGCAGTTATATTCTCAATTAAGCCTGTTTAATTAATGTGTCTTTCCTCGTGCTAGACACATTGACACAAGACACACAAATCCTCTTATTATATCAGAGAGGTCCACTTAACCTCTCGGTTGTACTGATAATATGATGAAGAGCATATTAGGCAGAGAGAGTGCTGTGTGGTGAGGGAAGCATTAGCTGTGTGAGATTGCTTGTGGTCAGTTCAAACATTAAGACCGAAAGAGGAGAACTGATGCAGAGCAGCAGATAATGAAGTGAACATGAAACAACCTCTCTCAACCCTTTTCCATCACTAGGTATGCACACACACACACACACACACACACACACACACACACACACACACACACACACACACATTCTTTTTTTGTATTCAGAAAAGTACTTATTGGTCTCAAAACAATGATCTTGATTTGGGTGACAGAGATAAACAGCATTTGAACATAAATTAGCCTAGCCTACACATTAATACATTCAGGGGTTAAATTGTTTTCGAAGCGGAGAACTGTAAAATCTGGTGGTCTTCTTAAGAACAGATTACTAACATCTGGACTATGAAGACCTGAACTAATATAAACAAGATTAATTTAAAACCAACTGTGCTAATCTGAATTAGGTTGTCTATAAAACATTAAAATGTTTCAAATAAAGATACTGATCAGTTGTATTCAATACTAACAGGAATGATTGAGAGCCAGCAACCTTTGGAGAACATACTATATGATGACCATGATTTCCTGGAGAAAAACCAGAGCTACTCCAGTACTATGTGTATGATCTTCACTGACATAGTCCCAGGAATCAATGTGTCTTCTACAGTAAATCCATGGTAAATGATGGTGATTTGTAGATTTAAAAGCCTTATCGTTCATGGCACAATGTTTCTCGTGTTTGTCAGTGCTGTAGAGAATGTCAGAGCTGTTTCATCTGGCTTTAAACTTGTTTAAATCACCAAGACATTTGTGTTCTTCGCTGAATTTAAGCACCGGACCTCACAGCACTGTTTAGCAGTCGTGCGATCAAGACCGATCAGTAAGTAAACACACCTGGAGCGCAAGGCCGGATTAACCACCGGGCTGATTGGGCCGGTGCCCGGGGGCCTCCAAGACCCCACTAACTGTGTGACCTTATCCTTTTATTTTATTAAATTAAAATAAAATTCATTAATGAGTGTGTGTGTGTGTGTGTGTGTGTGTGTGTGTGTGTGTGTGTGTGTGTGTGTGTGTGTGTGTGTGTGTGTGTGTGTGTTAACAATCATTTATTTGCACACAAAAAAGTATCATGATCAGATCAGTTTTTTGGCTGTGTCCTGAGGCTTCCTACACCGTAAACTAAACACAGTAACGAACGATGACGTCGATTTTACCATATCAATCCGAACGTGAGTCCGATGATGAAACACTGGAATAACTAGTTATTCAACCCGAACCTCCATCGCAAGGACGACTTGAGCAGGACGTTTCTCAGTGATACACTACTCAGTTTGAGGTACATTATGAGATGTTGCAACTGTAATTCCTCACCATCAGCATTAACAAGTGCATGTACATCAAACAAACCGATTATTTTACCAAGTATTTTTCTAATTTATTGCGGTGAACACGTGGAAACTGTATCAATTATAGTGCATACATTAGCCGAGCTCTAGCGTGAATGACTGATGTAACATAAACGTTGGTAAAACAAATCTTGCTCCATGCTTTCCTCAAAGTAGTGAGAACGACAGATAATCTGCATTATTAGACACAGTTATAGGTAATAGTGGCCCACAAACTGATTAGCATATGGTATTTAAGTAAGACAGTGATAACGTGAGGAGACCTACACAAAATAAAACTCAAAACTAAGTATTTTGAACTCCATCTTCCAAGAGAAAGCGGTTTGCGAATCCGAGATTTGAGAAGCAGTCGTCAGTAAAATAAAGGGAACACAGCAAAAGTTTAGGATTATACTGCTATGATATCGTGGTAAAGATGAACTTTAACCACTGATTCTTCCCATACTCCTCCTTGGGCAGTGAAAATAAAACTGGCTTTACCGTCACATTGTAGAGCACAGCGTCTTCTCAACTTGATGCTATCCAGCATCCACAGGGATCAGCTGTAGTGTTTGAAGGGTTTCAAGTTTTCCCTGGTGTCGGCAATATGCTAATGTTTCATCTTGACGTCACAACGAAATGGCTTATGACTCGTTTGAAAAACGATTAGTTTCATTGACTCAGAGCTGTTACACACTACATGAAAGTTTGCTCTGCTTTCTAAATCCGTGCCTGCTGGAGCGCTGCGCTTATATTGAACATTTATCTAACTTTTCTTAGTATTTTAAAGAGGAAAATTATTGTTATCGTTTTATCGCCCAGCCCAACTATAAAGTATAAACTATCAATCAGAGGGCAGAAGTCATGTAATAGATTACGCAGAGCAGGTTTTTTAGCAAAGTTTTGATCACGCTGATAATTAAGAGGCCTAAGAAATTTGCATATGAAATATGGTTCAGTAACCTTATTGGGTTAATGTGGTTTCATACAAACACTCGGAAGAACGGCATGGAAGAACAAATCTTGTAGTTTATTCAAATTCTATATGAGAGAGATGTGTCTTCAGGGGCTTTGTCAAGCATCCAAACTGGCTAAGCTATAAGCTCGACACGGAAAGAATTTAATAACCAACAGCCTGATATAAAAATCTAACAATACACTGTTATGACATTTCAAAGAGATATTTTTTAAAGACATGGATTGAATTTTCTGGAAAAAAGTTCAAATAAAATAAAAGCTGTAAATATTAAAGATTTCTACACGAATCTGTTCTCAACATCTTCCTCGACTGTGAATGATTCCTCCAAGTTAATGTGCCGTTTTCCTTGTCTCTTTGTTTTGCTCTGTTCTGACAATCTCCTTTCATTGGCAGTTTAAGAAAACAATATGTTGGCAGCATCACAGGAAGAGACAATTGTTCAAAGACATGCTCGCCCCCGCTAACACACTGCTGCTAAGATTCAAGCAATAATAAACCGCCAAACCACAGAGGTACAGAGCAATAACCAAACACCTGTTTAGCTCACAGTAGGGGAAAGACCTTCCCTGTCTGACTGTGCAATCTCCAGATGGAGGGATAGACCTAATCTCAGGTCATAAGAAGCTTTGTAAACTAGACAACACTGCCTCAAGACATCCAACACCAAAACCTTCTTGGTTTTCAGCAGAAAATCAACAAACTTGTGAGGTTAGCCTTAAGGTGAGCAAAGCAAAACTGATGTGAGATCAGAGTGACGAGTCTCTAAACTGAGAAAGCCGCAGCAGAGGCGGAAGTCATGGTATCTGAGCTCCGGAGTAGATGTGCATAAAAAAGCCAGGGATAGATGAAGAGTGAAGGAGCAGAAGACAGGGAGACAGACAGAGAGCAGGGGACAGCAGACAGACAGGCGGATGGATGCTCCAGGGGTCTGTGGCAGAGCAGACAGCAACCTTAGCTTCCACTCTGCACCTTTCCTCCCAGACAGTGCTAATGATTTCCTGTCAGCGCTGGCCAACACACACAAACACACAGACGACTGCATGAGCTGTAGAAAGCACTTACCACAGCAAATAACCGAAGATGATACATAAGCTAGAATGCTGAGCAATTTCAAACTTAATTTCCAGAGACAACAAGAAGTGGAAAGGCACTAGAAAAGATGTCCAGTTTGTCATGACCTATCATGGGCATGAATATACGTTTTTTTCTCCTCTTGTTGTACTGCTGCAAACTCTACACTAGCAAATTAAGCTAGTTTCTAAATTTTTGGTCACGTCTGATTACAATCAGATACAAAGGGTATTTTCCCTGTTGCAAATGCATTTGATTTAATTGATTTTAATTACTTAATTTATGGTCTGTTCATCACACAAAGATGAAACAAATATATAATACGCAATATAAATAAAAAATATAATATGCACAAACAATTTTAAGGTTGTTTTAAAGTATAATAGTGTGTAAACTACTATAAAAACGTAACCTTTTTATTTTTTTAAACAATTCCTTTATTTGTAAAAATACTGTAATAGAATTACATAAGTAGCCATCTAAAGTATAAGTGTTTATTTCACAGATTTATTTGAACAAAAATTATTAAATATTAAGTAAAATAAATATAAATTATAAATATATCTGCTTTATATTGGCCATCGGCCACCCTTCTCAAAAAAAAAAAAAAAAATCAATATCGGTCGACCACTAGTGATGATGCTGTCTCTCTCTCCCTCTTCCATTTGCCTTTCACTTTCCTCTGTTTGCTGGTCCTCTAGTGGCCAGCTGGTGTCAGCAGCTCTTTATTGAGAGCAGCTGCCACATCAGGTACCTGTGCCAGCTGGGCACACCGCCCTGTTGGCCACAGCTGCCACAGCGAATCAGAAAGCACTGCTGGCAGGGCAAATCTTGATGGAGCAGACGTGGAGAGATCTGTTGTCCGTGCGGCTAAGAGCCCTGGGCTGCCCAATGCAATGCCTGCTGTGCCTCTCTCCACAGCGGGTAGAGCACACAAGATCAATGTAGCCTCCAGCTGGCATCAACAACCTCAGTGGCAGGGTGTAGATTAAACACTGACGCCCAACTGGTAAAGAATGGTTCTACAATAAATCAGTAAAGCTAGTGGAGAAAATCAAAGGATTGGGTTAAAAGTAGTGTTGGGCGATATGCTCCATACTCATATCCTCCTATCGTCAGCCTGTTAGATCGGCAGGACACAATATTAAATATTAACGATAGTGTGTTTTTGTGTGTGTGGGGGAGGGTATGTGTGTGTATATATATATATATATATATATATATATATATATATATATATATATATATATATATATATATATATATATATATATATATATATACACACAGGTGCTGGTCATAAAATTAGAATATCATCAAAAAGTTGATTTATTTCAAGAATTCAACTTAACAGGTGAAACTAATATATTATATAGACTCATTACATGCAAACTGAGATATTTCAAGCCTTTATTTGTTATAATTTTGATGATTATGGCTTACAGCTTATGAAACCAAGAAATCAAAATCCCAGAAAATTAGAATATTACTTAAGACCAATACAAAAAAAGGATTTTTAGAAATGCTGGCCAACTGAAAAGTATGAACATGAAAAGTATGAGCATGTACAGCACTCAATACTTAGTTGGGGCTCCTTTTGCCTGAATTACTGCAGCAATGCGGCGTGGAGTCGATCAGTCTGTGGCACTGCTCAGGTGTTATGAGAGCCCTGGTTGCTCTGATAGGGGCCTTCAGCTCTTCTGCATTGTTGGGTCTGGCGTATCGCATCTTCCTCTTCACAATACCCCATAGATTTCATATAGGGTTAAGGTCAGGCGAGTTTGCTGGCCAATTAAGAACAGGGATTCCATGGTCCTTAAACCAGGTACTGGAAGCTTTGGCACTGTGTGCAGTTGCCAAGTCCTGCTGGAAAATGAAATCTGCATCTCCATAAAGTTGGTCAGCAGCAGGAAGCATGAAGTGCTCTAAAACTTCCTGGTAGACGGCTGTGTTGACCTTGGACCTCAGAAAACACAGTGGACCAACACCAGCCGATGACATGGCACCCCAAACCATCACTGACTGTGGAAACGTCACACTGGACTTCAAGCATCTTGGATTGTGTGCCTCTCCATTCTTCCTCCAGACTCTGGGACCTTGGTTTCCAAATGAGATGCAAGATTTGCTCTCATCAGAAAAGAGGACTTTGGTCCACTGTGCTTTATTAAATCCAGAGTCAACGCAGCCGTCTACCAGGACATTTACAGAGCATGTCATGCTTCCTTCATTTTCCAGCAGGATTTGCACCTGCCCACACTGCCAAAAGAACCAAAACCTGGTTCAATAACCATGATATTATTGTGTAATTACTGTGTGATTTCATGTAATAGTCTAATTTTCTGGGATTTTGATTTCTTGGTTTCATAAGCTGTAAGCCATAATCATCAAAATTATAACAAATAAAGGCTTGAAATATCCCAGTTTGCATGTAATGAGTCTATATAATATATTAATTTCACCTGTTAAGTTGAATTCTTGAAATAAATAAACTTTTTGATGATATTCTAATTTTATGACCAGCACCTGTATATATGGGAAAATAACTACAGGGAAATAACCTGATTTGTTAAAAATCGTTTTCTGTGATTATAAAACTAAATATATATAAGGATGTAATAGAAAGAGTGAAATTAAAGGAATTTCCTCCATTTGCCCTTTTATAAAAAGGAAGTGTCATGGCAGGCACTGTGGGTGGTAAGCAGTAAGTCTGTCCAGGCCTCCGTGCCAGCTGGGCACAGCGTAACAGATGTAAAGGGAACAGGAAACAGAAGAAAGAGAGATAAAGAGACAGCCCAGAGCCCACTCCACTGGAAATCAGAGACAGGTAATCGGTCTCAACCCTTCTCAATGCAATCAGACTCAAACTTTCAATTTTCGCTCTCCAAGCTGCACTCAGCAAGAGAAACAGAGCAGTGGATTAAAAAAGACATCATGACACTGAGAAACAACCAGAATGCACACCCACTTTAGTGTTTAAAACAGTCACAAAGCTTGTCAAGAACATTACAGTTAAAAATAAATAAAAATTGCACTAGGGGCTATTTATATAAAAAATAAATACATTTAAATAAATATAGATATTGTTTTAATAATACACATATATAATAATATTGTAAATAATCTAGCAGCAGTATCTGGTTGACATTCTGATATAGTAGGTGGCAGTATTGCACCTTAAAGGGAAAATCTGAAACATTTACTGTACTTTCACTTACATCATTTACTCACCCTCAGGTTGTTCCAAACCTGTATGGGTTTCTTTCTTCTGCTGAACATGATTTTTTTTTTTTATATATATATACTATGGAAGTCAATAGGGCCAATCAACTGTTTGGTTTAAATTTTTGGTTTTCATGATTTTCATTTTTGGGTGAACTATCCCTTTAAAGGCAGGGTCGGCAGGTTTTTAAAAAAAAAAAAAAATCCAAATTTGTTTACACTTTCTTTATATACCAATACATAATTAAAATGTAAGTACTCTGAAAAAGAGAGTATAAAAATTGAGTGTCTGTAGTCACAATAAACACAGCTACTTATTTCCATTCGGAACGAATGAAATGATTGGCTGGGCGACTGTCACTCTCCCTCGCTACCATGGCTACCACCCCTACCGCTACAGGAGCTGCCCACATGCGCGCGCCCGAGGAGGGGAAGAGGCACGGAGAGAGGCATGGAAGCTAGGAAGACTCACAATAATGGCAGAGAAAGAGCAGTCAAAATTCCCAGTACCTGCATATACAGTCAGCGAAGGCAAACAAGGCAAAAAAAGGAACTAGTAAGGTAGAAAGGTAGGCTATTTGTCTCTGGAGTGTAACGTTAGTCCTCATCAGAGCCAACAGTGCTTTTATCGTGGAAGCTCTTACATGCAAAACACCGTATATGTTATGAATCTTACACGAAATTCACCTTCATCACAGTGTAACTGATGGTAATGGGAAAACGTGTATCAATGCAACCTGTTTTTAGCTTTGCCTTATGTTACTAGCTCGTTACCGAATCAAACTCAATATATTTTAAACTTTACCAGTATCGATATGCTAGCTTGATAGTGAGTACTAACAGCCATGTTAGTTGTTTATATTCATAATGATAAAGTTAGGTATTTTATTACATGTGATTCTGACATGATGTCACTACATGCACTGCGCTCCTCTCCGCTCGGCGCTGGCAAACGCGTCCTCCAGCTGAGCGGTCGGCATCGCGCGTTCATGTGTTTTGGGGGCGTGGCTTTGGAAGGAGCCCAGAAGGGAGGGGGTGGGAGTGAATGGAAATAAGTAGCTGTGTTTATTGCAGTCCTGAGAGGACTAGAGACACTCGATTTTTATACTCTCTTTTTCAGAGTACTTACATTTTAATTATGTATTGGTATATAAAGACAGTTTAAACAAATTTGGGAAAAAGTTTTTTAGAAGAATCCTGCCTACCCTGCCTTTAATGCTGAAGCCATTAATCAGGCAAAAGCATGAGAGAAGTCAGCAGGAAGTGCCGATAAACAGTACTCTTTTTTTAATGCTTTTGTAGTAATGGTTACTTCTCTCTCCGCCCCCCTACACTCATATTTTAAAACAGAAAATACAAAATAAATGAAGATAAAAATCAATTTGTCTGATAGCAGTATTGTTATCATGAATTATTTTGGCCACGATAATCATGTAGTGAAAATCTGATATCGTGACAGCCCTTTTATGCTGTAAGAAAATTTTTTATTATTATATTGACTTATCAAATTGATTTATTTAAGGCTATTGTGTTTTTTTTTTCGCATTTACATTTTATGGACAATTAAGCACATTTAATTAAGCACATTTTTTTTTTTAAATAATGAAATAAAACTATTTCTACAACATGGTTGTATTTGTTGTAGGCTACTGCATTTAAAAAAAGTTCATTGTGTCTTAGTTACTTACATGAAAGAGATCTCAAACCAGCATCTATGCTAACCTGAAGGCAAAGCCGTTACACTCTACAGCTTCATTATTCTAGCACTATTAGGCTACGTTCAAACTGTCAGTCCAAATCCGATTTTTGAAGAGTGAACGGCAAAAAAAAATCCATTTCAAGCTACATTCATGTGGTTCGAAATCCTATTCAAATTCCATTTCAGGAGATCCGTTTCAGTCTGACCGCTCCGATTGGATTTCGCGTGGTTTATGAGACTTTCACACACCACATAAAAAGTAAACGGCAGACATTGTTATAGGAAACATGCTTAATGTTGCAGCAGAAACAAGGTTGTGTTGTTGCAAAGTGCCGGACTGGCAGAAAATGGCAATAAAACAGAGACATGTTTTGAAACCGGCGGAGACGACAGCATGGAATAAAGCCAAGCCATCATCTCCTCCAGCCTTTCTGCCGCTGCCTCATAAGACGCAGTAGTCCAGCGTGGCGGCTACACATTGTCATGTTGTGAATAAGACATTGCAAGTATTGCAAACCCCTCCAATGTTGCGGTTGTTGTTGTTTTCGGCATATGCCTACCAACGCAACATCATTGCCATAGAAACCAATGCAGATATTCCAGAAAAAGGAGGAGCAGCATGGGACACACAAATCGGATCTGAACAGTTGCGATACACGGTGTGGACATTTAATACTTTCAGATCAGATTCTAATCGGACACACAAATAATTGGATTTGGACTGACAGTGTGAACCTTAGAGGTCACGTCTGTGTCAGAACCAAAGGCTCAAAGTGCTTATCAGCTCACCAAAGGGCTGACTGGCCACTCATTGACATCTAATCACATTTCAGACTCTCCTGCACTGTAAATGAAGAGTAAATGAGAACTAATAACTGTTAATACTGTGCTGAGGCCACTCCAGTTCATTATTCCTTGTATAATACTTCATCTGTTGTCCAGCCCCACAGCTGTCCCTCCTTTACATGAGAGCATAAGGTCAGGTGAGTTGTGTGTGTCAGTATCGTTGCAGTATAAATGTACAGGAATAGAAGCATAAAAGTACACCTACACAGAATATAAAAAAATAGCAATGATAAAGTAGTATGTGTCCAAATTTAAAAAATACCATATATGCGTGTGAACGTGTGACCTGCATTGCCATGACACAAACAAGCAGTCTGTATTACCCCATAAAGCCTCCACCAAGAAATATTTATGAGGCATGCGACTCCATTTCAAGCATTACCATCCGGCTGCTCATTGCCCTGCTGACACTCTAATCACATTTCCAACCCTCCACCACCTTACCACTCTTCACTGCAAACCTGTTTCCTTTCTTCTTTGGAAGAAGGCCAGAGGAACAGCACTTCATCCTGTGCGGAGGCCTGTGCTTCAAACACGCTCAGTGTGTGTATTTGGCTCTGTTATTGGCGCGAGCGAGAGGTTTGACTCAGCACTTTAACCGCACACATAGGGCTGGGCGATAATTCGATCTCGATACGGGATCGCGATAATATTCTGAACGATTTCGATAATATGCTTGGGACGTATTATTCGATATCACATGAAAAACTAAGCGCAACAGTATCTGCCGGCTGCCGTATCTGCCGGCAGGGCACGCCCACTTCTCAGCGAGCACCGTGGCTACAGTAAACAGAAGGAGACTGAGAGAGGGAAAAAAGTTGTAAAAAGGATAAAAAAATGAGCGAAACTGAAGTTGAGGACAGCGAAAATAATGCCGAATGTGAAGGCGACATCACTACATAACTCGAGACCGAAGACATTGTTGAAAAAAAAAGGTAACACGACGTCAATTGTGTGGACGCGTGGTTTGGATATGGCAGACAACTGACAAGCTGAGCCATATAGCATTAATTATCACAGGCGATCCCGATCCGTGATAATTAATGCGATATGGCTCAGCTTGTCAGTTAACTACGTCTCTGTGTTGTAAATGCTGCTCCATCTGAAAGCAGGTGATGGCGATTTACTACTAATCAAGGAACCGGCTTTACTGACGAGATGTGCCTAACAATGTCATGCGATATATCGCCCAGCCCTTGGTTTACTATGTTTACATATTTGTGCAATTTTGGCTCAGATTTCATTCTACTTATAAAACAATTCTAGAGATCTACCTTAATCTTACAGGTAGTATTTGTGCCAGGGCCATGTTTACTCTTTTTGTAGGCTACTTGAGATGTTCACTGTCCAGCAGAGCATGTGAGCGGAGTGGAGCGGGAGCGAGCGGGGAGCGCGAGCGGGCGGATCTTGGACAGAGCGCAGAGCGGCAATTTCAAAAGGACGGAGCGTCGCATTTCCCGCTCCAATTTTGCTCCGCTCCGCTCACACCACGAGTCTGAAGCATGCTCAGTCAAGCCTGACCCCGAATCCATTTGTCTTGCACAGTCATCAACAGTAGACTATTTTCAGGCAAAACTCGGCTCAATAATGGAGTTCAAAAAGTAAAATGAGAATTCATACAGGTGTAGCCTATCAATATAAGTCGCTCCGGAGTAGCCTATAAGGCGCATCAGTCAAAAAATGCGCCATGAAGAAGAAAAAACATAGGCCTAGCCTCGCACTGGACTATAAGTCACATTTATTTAGAAATTTATACAAAAAAAAAAAAAAAAATGTTATGGACGGGACAGTTCTCCGTTACGGACGTGAGCGCTCTGAAAGCGGCACTAAGACTGCTTTAAAACTTTCACTCAGACCTCAAACAGAAAGCACAAAGCCTGTCTTTAAAATTAATTTCGTTTTGTATTAATTGTATCTTAATTTTAATCAAGGTTTCATCAATAATTGTCTGGATTTAATAAGAAGTAAATATATTAGAAAATAGATAACCACGATACGAAGGCGCCGGCGTGAACCTGGAGTTTGTCTCATGAATGAACCGAAACTCAGCGTATAGCCTACTTGCCTCACACACCTGAGACATATATATAAAGCTTGAAATGTCTACTTTTAAACAGAACAATTCAAAACGAAAGAAAACAGACTGCTCTCCCGTATGAAATGTGCATTTCTCTCAGGCGCGTTCACTACTGCGAAGATCACGAGTCAGCATCTTTCCAGCCGACAGACATAAAAAAAATTAAAATGTCTTCTGCTATATTTTACATATTCATAATCATTTTGCCGGTTCGTTGTGACAGCTTTTAGGTGCCCTTACATGTTACGTGAACGCATCAGCACTGAAAACATAGAGATTTTTTTTCTTTTGGGGGCATTTTGTTTGTTTTCAGACTTTCTCATTTGCCTGCGCGATGTTAGAGGACGCTGTTAATAAAGTTGCGAGTAGGCCTACACATTGGATTCACGTTTATTATTATAGGCTATTTAAAAAAATACCCCAGTTTTTATGCCAGTCGTATCATTTTAATCATTTTTGTTGTATTTATCCGCCACACACCTTGAAGGCCGGTCCGTGTCTGATATTGTCTGATTTTAAACCGGTCCGTGGCGCAAAAAAGGTTGGGGACCGCTACAAGTGATATACATGTCGATTTTTTTTCCTTTTTTGGAGCGAGCGGGGGGTGATTTGAGTGGAGCGCGAAGCAAACTGCGTTGAGCGCTGAGCGAAAATGAGCGGAGCGGCCTGATGTAGCTTTGAGCGGGGGAGCGGAGGGGTGAACAGTTCAGTGAGCGATGAGCGGAGATTCTCACCGCTCCACTCCGCTCACATGCTCTGCTGTCCAGCCAAAGCAATTTGATGTGATAGTTGTCACAGCTGTTAGTTTATACAATGTTTCAATAAGTAAAAGTTTGTATTATTGTATAAAGGGAGATGACTCATGTTTGCAATTACAAATGATGTGCACAACCTTTTATTTTTGTATTTTTCAATACCTCCAAATACGCTGCTCTCTTGACCAATAGAAAGATTCATAAATGTGGGAGTGTAATGTGAATCCTTTGGCTGCATGAAGACCTTAACAAAAATATTTTGTGCTCATTATTGAAAGGCATATTGTTTAATTTTTTATGTTATTAAACTTTATTCTAAAGTTTCAGTGAATATCTTGTTTCTTCAAGCTTCAGGATGTCCCTTACACTGGCAGCATCTGCAAAAACTACATATCGTGATAAGAATCGAGATCGATCAATATGGAAAAACATATCGTGATAAAAAAAAATTCCATATCGCCCAGCCCTACGCACACATATTCACAATTTTTTTGCTATCCTGTATTAATCTTACAAATCCCCTTACATCTGTCTTCCTGTTATACATTGTGTGTGTGTGTGTGTGTGTGTGTGTGTGTGTGTGTGTGTGTGTGTGTGTGTGTGTGTGTGCGTGCGTGCGTGTGTGTGTGTGTGTGTGTGTGTGTGTATGTGTGCGTGTTTGTGATGTGCGTGTGTGAGAATGACACTGGCTGTGTCCCAAAATCTAGTGAACTGTCAACCTAGATGGCTTTTTGGTGCATCATAGGTGTGCTAATGTCCAAAAATGCTGTCTAGCTCAGAACCTCACTAGGTTCTGAAATGCAGCCAACACTCCCTGATCTCCTAGATAAAATTAGGAAGAAACAGATTAAATCAGTGATGCAGTATGTGACGGCTGAGAGAGTCATAATGCCCTCCGGTCATTCTCCACTCCCAGAGGACTTATGCACAAGGTTCCTCAAACTGTATTCAAGATAGACCTAAAATACCACTGGATTTATAACAAGACACTTTCTCTACAATAAATGCATATGTAAAGCAGCCATTACTCCATATCCTTCAGAAATTATTCTAATATGCTGATTTGGTGCAGAGAAACATAAGAAACACATCTTATTATTATCAAAGTTGTGCTGCTTCATAATTTGTTTAAACCTGGATCTTTTTTTTCCAGATTTTATGAGAAATAGAAAGTTCAAAAGAACAGCATTTATTTGAAGCTTAATGTCAAATTTTGATCAATTTAATGCATCCATGCTGAATGACTGTACTAATTTCTTTCAAAAAGAAATGCTAAACCTGAAGTTTTAAACTGTTGTTTATGCAAACAACTTGTCAAATATGTCATTATTTATTTGGATCAAAAAATCACTAAAGAGAACTGAATTGGGGAATTGCATGCTGTCTTTCTGTGCGCGAGCTTCGGGTGTGTGTCAGTCAGCGCGAGTAACGCATTGAGATCTTTATTCGTTGGCTTATTGCGCTTACTAACTCAGTTTAACATCAAGCACGTCCTGCACTTTATTTTCTCATTCATGCATGTTCTTTTTGTGATCACCGAAACATCAGACACATGTTTTTTACTTATGAAGGATAAGCGCAACTTTTTTATAGTGCGTTATAATATAGCCTATAATAAGAGTACTTTATTTACAATAAAACGGTACATTAATATGTATGATAGGCCTTCTTAAAAATCAATTGTTCTGTTTTTATTCATTGATGCAGAATCATTCACATCAGAATTGCAATCCATCGTAAAAACGATTATACTCCACAGCTCTATTGTTAAGTCTGTCTCGCATCTTTGAGTGGCAAGTGGGAGAGGTGTTGGGTCTTAAAACTAAATTAAAGATTGATTGATTGATTGGTTGCAACCACGAGTGAACTGTCATGGCATTTTTTACCTCTACTGAAATTAAAAAAAAAAAAATAATGCTGTTAAAATGCATTTAAAATTATTTATTAAATTGCTAGTTTATTATTTAATTTAGACATGCATTTTCTGTAAAGCTTTGAAAATATGTATTGTTATACAAATAAATGTGAATTGAAAATTATTTTATCTAACTACATTTTACAACATGAATTAAATAAAAGTTTTAAAAAACGTATATTAATTTATCCATTAACATATCTATTTTATTTGAATTATTAAATTGATAACTTACTCCTTCATTGTAGGGGTGTAAATCGGACAGTTCATGACGATACGATACGATATCGATTCTCTCAGCCAGCGATACGATATTTTTCGATACTTCAAAAAATTCCACGATACGATACGATTCGATTCGATTCAGGGCTATATCGATCGATTAATCGATATTTAGATATTATGTTCACACAACCAGTTACGTTTTTATTAACTCACAAATGCAACCAAAATATATAACATGAACGTTTAATTAAACTCTTTGAAAATTGCACACCCTCTCCCAATTGGGACATTTATAACAGAATGTTATGGTTATTTGCAAGTACTCATAAATCATGTTTTTTATTATTATTGTGCATTCCAAGTAATACCAATCAAACTGCAGCTGGGTTGTTTTGATTAATAATAATAATAATAACTTAAAAAATACAGGTAAATTACAAAATTAAAGTTAATTGAAAGTATGCTTTAATATGTTTTTTTTTTTTTTTTTTTTTTTTTTTTTTTAGCAGAGCAGAGCAGATACATTCACATTTCATCTTTCTGAGTCAAACACAACCAAGTAATTGCTATGATAAATAATACAACACTCGGTTAATCTTCATAACGTTAATCTCCTCAGCTGACATATGCCTGACAAACTTTGTTGTTGTGATTAACGTACGTACACGCAGTACAGAGAGCTTTTCCCTCACCATTCCGTTCCCTAAACGAGCTGCTTTAGTAAGGTTCCGTGAAAATGTTTCAGGTTTTATTTTCCTTTTACGCCCTGAAGAAGATATCACGAGTTCATTGAAATGATCCATCCTCGATCACTTTTAGTCAGCTTTGACGAAACTCCTCTTAGCCAGCGCGCGTCTTTTCAAAGTGACATCTGACCTGAATATTGCGCGCTGACTGAGTCGCTAAAACGGACTTCTCGTGTTGTGTTCACCAACAAGGGTGCGACGTGCGAGTGCTTGTCTGTTTCTACTGTAAAACATGAACTCGCGATGCCTTGACAGCGGACAATACCGGCTTTTGTGAAAAAAAAAAAAACTTGTTTAGGGTTTAGTCAGTCTTGTCAGGCGTCTTTTTCAGATGAGGAGATTAACGTTACACTACACACCGGCAGGCGGTTGGTGAGTAAACGAAAATGTGCGCTTTAGCGGAAGGATGTTACGTGTCGTGATAATGTGGAGAGTGTCAAAATAAAGGTGCATATCGATATTTTAAGTGTGGAATCGATGCATCGTATCGTTAGACATTATATCGATGCATCGATCCATATCGATGTATCGTTACACCCCTACTTCATTGTCCAAGTGTCACTCCAAGTCCTACATACAGCGGGGGAAATAAGTATTGAACATGTCATCATTTTTCTCAGTAAATATATTTCCAAAGGTGCTATTGACATGAAATTTTCACCAGATGTTGGTAACAACCCAAGTAAGCCATATATACAAAGAAACAAACAAAAATAAGTTCAGAAATTAAGTTATGTGTAATAATGTGAAATGACACAGGGAAAAAGTATTGAACACATGAAGAAAGGGAGGCGCAAAAAGGCATGGAAAGCCAAGACAACTGCTGAAAACTTACAGTAATTAAAAAGCAATCCAGCCCCATGTCAGTGGAAATTAATAACAGCTGGTTCAGTCCCAAATGATGGCCTACAAAAAGGTCTCATTGCCAAGGTGTCACACAAGACACATCTCATGATGGGTAAAAGCGAAGAGCTGTCTCAAGACCTTCGCAACCTAATTGTTGCAAAACATAATGATGGCATTGGTTATAGGCGCCATTCTAAGCTTCTGAATGGTCCAGTGAGCACTTTTGGGGCCATAATACGGAAGTGGAAAGAATAATTTCACCATAAATTTGCCTCGACCAGGTGCTCCTCGCAAGATTTCTGATAGAGGAGTGAAAAGAATAATCAGAAGAGTTGTCCAAGAGCCAAGGATCACTTGTGGAGAGCTTCAAAAAGACCTGCAGATAGCAGGTACTGTTGTCGCAAAGAAAACAGTAAGTAATGCACTCCACCGCCATGGCCTGTATGCACGCTCACCACGCAAGACTCCATTACTGAAAAAAAAGCATGTTGAAGCTCATTTAAAGTTTGCCGCACAACATTTGGAAACGCCAGTGAAATACTGGGAGAATATAGTGTGGTCACATGAGAGCAAAATTTAACTGTTTGGATGCCATAATACACACCATATTTGGAGGAGAAATGGCAGTGCACATTACCCTAAAAACACCATACAACTTGGTGTTGGCTCTTGGACAACTCTTCTGATTATTCTTTTCACTCTTGTTTGTTTCTTTGTATGTATGGCTTACTTGGGTTGTTACCAACATCTGGTGAAAATTTCATGTCAATAGCACCTTTGGAAATATATTTACTGAGAAAAATGATGACGTGTTCAATACTTATTTCCCCCGCTGTACGTTGCTGTGAAAGTCCCAATACAAAAAGTGCAAACAGGTGCAGTTCTAAAGACATCTATAAATTTAAAATCATGAATGCATTCCAAGAGATACATTCAATCTCTGAAGCCCTGTCCTCACAAAAGGCCCCCTAAAACTTCAGACATGGTACATTAGTGTGCCACACAGGGGCTGAGAGAGTTCATGTGCACAAATCCTCCATGTGGGTCTCCTGAATTCCAGTCAGCCACTGAGACATGAAAAGCGGGCTGGCACATATTCTATAATTATTCAATTAGGCAAAAAGAATTAATCCCTATGTGTTTGAAACTCACTGTTTTCCAAACGGCTGTCGCAATGCATCGGATCAAGCAGAGCTGGCGGCAGAAGAGCCTTGTTATTTCCTGTGGTTCTGCTCTGTGCATGGCTGGGCATCAATGACCTGAGCAAACAGCGTTAGCATAGCAGAGAATACTGCACTGAGACACGGGAAACATCCCTCCAAGACACACATATTCCACTCCGCTCATTAACTTAACGGTCAACACAAGTGCAGTTTGGCTGCCCTCTAAAAAGCACGTGAAAATTAAGGCTTAATAAGGTCCTTGTGTTTTTGCATTGCCAAAGCTTTAATTACGTGTTTCTGCGAAGCAAATAGAATGCAATATCATAATGAATGAATGCAGCAACTTTTTCTTTCGAAAAGCAGTACTCGAGCAAACAAAAGTCACCACCATAATGCAAAGGTGTTGTGGGCGATTGCCAGGGCATTTTCTATGTTGCTGCTAAGGGTGTACTCACACTAGGCGATCTGAACCGTGCCAGAGGACGTTTGACCCCCAAAGTCTGGTTTGTTTGACTAGTGTGATTGCTCAGTGATCGAACCATGCCCTGGCCCGCTTGAAGAGGTGGGCTCGGGCACGGTTCAGTTGGGCACGAGCTCAGTACGCATGTGCTGGCAACCATGCCTAGTGTGAGTATGCCCTAAATCTTAATGATATTCAGGTCTCTAGATTCCTCTGATATAAGATATTTTAAAGAATGTTTTTGTCCATACATTGAAAGTCAAAGGGGTGTAAAATAGCACTGGACCCCATAGAATTGTTTTGGTTTTTTTACACAATAAAATATTCTTTTTTTTTTTTTCACCAAAGAAAATGATATTTCTCAATCATTTAAGCAACACACAGTCACACACACAAACAAACAGTTGTAAGAGTTGTTTTAATGCGAATATGTAGCGTATTTTATCTTTGTTAGGTAATCATCTGAAATATGAAATCCCCAAGCTTACCCAGTGTAAGCCAGTCTAATTAACTAGAGCAGGGTGAACAGGTCATAGTCTGTTTACAGCACTGGCCCAGAGGCCTGTCTGTGAAAGCTGCCACACACACACACACACACACACGGCTTCTCATTAGAATTACAAACTAATCTCTGCCAGGCGGGTGAGGAGAGCCTTCGGATCAAATGTCAATGAAATATTTAGTTAGCTACATCAATTCACCAAAGGCGGGTTAACAGCTAAGTGAAAATATGCCAAAAAAGTGGTGCATTGCATGAAGTATCATTTGACATGATAGAGTAAGTTATGAGTTAGAGAAGAAGAGAAAGAAAACAAGCAGAGATGATACATTTTTAATGACCAGACAGTGATTTCATCTGCATTCATGCTGACTCACTGCTAAACCTTAGCATTGGTGCAAACCACCCATTAGCACTAAATTAATACTGTTTTATTAGTGTGCTGTGGACACGCTGACTCAAAGATAACTCTGTTTGAAGGTGTGCACGTGTGTTGACGTTAAAGAAATAGTTCACCCAAAACTCAAAATTCTGTTAATTTACTCACCCTCGTGCCGTTACAAACCTGACTTTCATTGTGTGAACAAAAAAACAACACAATTTTCCAAAATATCTTCTTTTGTGCTCCACAGAATAAAGAAGTGCACTTAACTCTTTCCCCGGCAAGCACAGAATTTTCCGTTATTTTGTGAGAAAACGCTTTTTCGAGGATTCCGTGTTTTCACTGTTACACACTAGGGGGCGCTATGACGCATCTTCTGAAAGAGTGCTGAATCTCCAGATCAAAACACATGCTAAGAAGCAGCAGAAACAAGCACTCACATATGTAATCATATGCAAATGTAAAATAACACGATGATAAATAGAAGGGGTGTAACCCAAATTCCATCCATTGGCCCTTACCAATCGTGGCCTCCTAATAATACCCATCCATTGAATTGTTTCTATCACTCTCTCTCCTCTCCACCTATAGCTGGTGTGTGGTGAGCGCACCGGGGCCGTTGTACTGTGGCTGCCGTCCGCATCATCAAGTAAAAAAAGCGCTATATAAATGCCTCATTCATTTAATAAGGTACAAAAAGTGAGACAACTGCAGGCACCTTTCTTTCTCTCTTTCCACACACATGCATCCAGAGCCCCTCTCTCAGAGAAAGACCTTTAAGGTCTGCTCAAAAAGACGTAACACTCACCAGAAAGACAAAAGGTTATTCCATGCAATGGATGTCAATGGAGGAAATGCTTCAGTACACTGGATAAACCGCTATAGTGCAGAAACAACTAATGTCTTCATAAACTAATCTTCAACATACTGTATTTACCATGACAAATTACTTTTGGATAGAGCAGGACGTTACCTCGAAAAGTAGCTTGCTTGTAAGGGAAATCACAGACATTTGTGACACGCAGGCAACACATTTCCAAAGTCTTTGCCAAGTGTGACTTGTAATACTCCAAAAGAATTTCAATGACGGCAGAACAATTATCTCACCAGGCTTACAAGGCGCATGTCAATCAATATAACTGCCGACTAAAACAATTTTTCAAACCTTTTAAGGTTGCTCTTATTTAGTTGCAAACAGAGTTGCAAGTACAAATTACACACAAATATAGCTTTCTATTCATTAAATGTATTTAGATGTTTTGGGTTCCGCTCCATGTAGATTAATTTACCATTTGCATGTGATCCCCCTCATCATAAATTCCATTTGACAATAACCATGATTGCTAAAGTTCTTAATGGCCCACTCCTGGTAACCACTTTATAACATACAGCCATAATCAAAAAATAATGTATAGCGCTGCTTACTATGCAGCTCACACCTGATTTTTTATTTGATAAGGCAAGTTTTGAATATACAGTGAGGAAAATAAGTATTTGAACACCCTGCTATTTTGCAAGTTCTCCCACTTAGAAATCATGGAGGGGTCTGAAATTGTCATCGTAGGTGCATGTCCACTGTGAGAGACATAATCTAAAAAAAAAAATCCAGAAATCACAATATATGATTTTTTAACTATTTATTTGTATGATACAGCTGCAAATAAGTATTTGAACACCTGAGAAAATCAATGTTAATATTTGGTACAGTAGCCTTGGTTTGCAATTACAGAGGTCAAACGTTTCCTGTAGTTTTTCACCAGGTTTGCACACACTGCAGGAGGGATTTTGGCCCACTCCTCCACACAGATCTTCTCTAGATCAGTCAGGTTTCTGGGCTGTCGCTGAGAAACACGGAGTTTGAGCTCCCTCCAAAGATTCTCTATTGGGTTTAGGTCTGGAGACTGGCTAGGCCACGCCAGAACCTTGATATGCTTCTTACAGAGCCACTCCTTGGTTATCCTGGCTGTGTGCTTCGGGTCATTGTCATGTTGGAAGACCCAGCCTCGACCCATCTTCAATGCTCTAACTGAGGGAAGGAGGTTGTTCCCCAAAATCTCGCAATACATGGCCCCGGTCATCCTCTCCTTAATACAGTGCAGTCGCCCTGTCCCATGTGCAGAAAAACACCCCCAAAGCATGATGCTACCACCCCCATGCTTCACAGTAGGGATGGTGTTCTTGGGATGGTACTCATCATTCTTCTTCCTCCAAACACATTTAGTGGAATTATGACCAAAAAGTTCTATTTTGGTCTCATCTGACCACATGACTTTCTCCCATGACTCCTCTGGATCATCCAAATGGTCATTGTCAAACTTAAGACGGGCCTTGACATGTGCTGGTTTAAGCAGGGGAACCTTCCGTGCCATGCATGATTTCAAACCATGATGTCTTAGTGTGTTACCAACAGTAACCTTGGAAACGGTGGTCCCAGCTCTTTTCAGGTCATTGACCAGCTCCTCCCGTGTAGTTCTGGGCTGATTTCTCACCTTTCTTAGGATCATTGAGACCCCACGAGGTGAGATCTTGCATGGAGCCCCAGTCCGAGGGAGATTGACAGTCATGTTTAGCTTCTTCCATTTTCTAATGATTGCTCCAACAGTGGACCTTTTTTCACCAAGCTGCTTGGCAATTTCCCCGTAGCCCTTTCCAGCCTTGTGGAGGTGTACAATTTTGTCTCTAGTGTCTTTGGACAGCTCTTTGGTCTTGGCCATGTTAGTAGTTGGATTCTTACTGATTGTATGGGGTGGACAAGTGTCTTTATGCAGCTAACGACCTCAAACAGGTGCATCTAATTTAGGATAATAAATGGAGTGGAGGTGGACATTTTAAAGGCAGACTAACAGGTCTTTGAGGGTCAGAATTCTAGCTGATAGACAGGTGTTCAAATACTTATTTGCAGCTGTATCATACAAATAAATAGTTAAAAAATCATATATTGTGATTTCTGGATTTTTTTTTTTAGATTATGTCTCTCACAGTGGACATGCACCTATGATGACAATTTCAGACCCCTCCATGATTTCCAAGTGGGAGAACTTGCAAAAAAGCAGGGTGTTCAAATACTTATTTTCCTCACTGTATATATAAGGGCTGCAACAACTAATCAATAAAAACGATAATATTCGATAATGAAAATCAACAACAAATATCATTATCGATTAGTTGCGTCTGCTGACCGTGGACAGAAAACTTCCGCCAGTTGTGTCAAATTACAAATTAAGTTCACCCAAAAATGTTAATTATGTCATCATTTACTCACCCTCAAATTGTTCCAAACCTGCATGAGTGTCTTTGTTCTGCTGAAGACAAAATATATTTTGAAGAATGTTTGTAACCAGACAGTACTATGACTTCTATAGTTTTTTTTTTTTTCATACTATGGAAGTCAATGGTGCCCATCAACTGTTTGGTTAGCCTTATTCTTTAAAATATCTTCTTTTGTGTTCAGCAGATTACTCAACAACTTGAGGGTGCGCACATGCGCATCAAACAGACGGGACGCATTAGAGATGGAGACAATTAATATTCAGCGCAAAAATAATACGTTTCTAACATTTACAGCCTTACAGGATAAAGAAATTACAGTAACAGGTTACTGTGTCCAGAGTGAATGTGTGTTTTCCTGCATAACATTTCTCTTATCTGTTAGTTCTGATTTTGTGTTTTTATTTTTCTTTATTATCTTTATTATTATCTTCATTTTTAATGTAGGGATTTAAACTGTTCTTTTGCTTTAAAGCTCTTTCGTATATAGCATAGATAGATATATTCACTAAATAGTGTTTGTCACTAAAATATATAAAAAAAAAGAATATTGGCCTTTTTTATCAGGTTAATCAAAGAAATAAGGCTGCAACTACCGATTATTTTGATAATAGATTAGTTGGCCGATTATTTCTTTGATTAATCTGATAAAAAAGGCCAATATTCTTTTTTATATATATATATATATACAGTATAGCCTATATAATTATTATATATAATATAATAATATATATTATAATATAATATATATATATATATATATATATATATATATATATATATATATATATATATATATACACATCATACGGAGTACAAAATTACTTCTAGTTTTTTGCCTCTTTTCACTCCTCACCATTGACCCGCATATAGTCACTATGTGCTCAGAACAAAAACAAAAGCAGTTTTAACTAGAGATGCACCGATTACAATTTTCTGGGCCGATTCCGATTTCCGATTTTTCATTAAGTGTGACCTGCCGATACCGATTTTAGCCGATTCCGATTTCATTTTTTCTAACCACTTTACAGCACACACAAATATTTATTTTATATCTTTTCTGTAATAGAACATTTTACAATTTGCATAGTACATCTTTTTTTGAACAGATAAACGCTATAAAATAGAACTATATAAATTACTCCAGATATGGGTAATTCACACACATCTGAAGTGCAGTGTTATGGAAGAACCATTTCCTTTTCACATTCAATATCCAATTATTTTTTTATATATGTATTTAGCAAACTAAACGTCTGTATGAAAACAGGGAATGGCAATAAAATAATATATAAATAAAAAATAAAATAAATATAGCCTTGCAGTATAAAGATATTTCTCAAAGCACACATACACAGGCATATTGCAATCACTTGTACAAACTGAATAATAAAACAAGTTTCTATAAATAGCCTATTAGTCTTCTTTTCTGACATGGCCTACACCAGTTCTTGTTAAAACACGCAAATTCTGTGCATTTTGGGCACTTTTTTGTGAAACCCTATTTAGGCTATTTTGTCCATCAAAAGTGTGCTTTCCCTTTAATTGAGCGTGAGCAGTGCAGCAAATAGACTCGGCGCCGAAACAGGCGCTTCACTGCTCGCGACGCTCCTGCTTGACGCTCACGCGCTGCTCCTGCTCCCGTTGTGAATGCACTCATCGATTAACATGCACGCCGAAAAAAAATACACGCTTGCGGTCTGAACGGACGTAATTCACGAGGTATCCTACATGTGTGTTCCGTGTGCACGTGTGATGCTGATGTTGCGCGATGTTAATCATGCGGCGCCCGAGTGCATTTGACCGGCATAAAATCGGCATTTGTCAGACTGACCCGCCGGTCGCCGGTCATGGTCGATCACGTGAAAATCGGCCAATTCCGGTCACCAGCCGATCAATCGGTGCATCTCTAGTTTTAACAGTGAAACTCTCCCAAACTTTTAAGTCTTAATGTCACAATGATAGCGTTGACATTTAAGTAGTTAACAGTTTTTAGTGTTAAATATGTTATGAAAATATTGATGTTTGTTCTGTTTTTTTTGTGACTCCTTAGCTCAGCTTGTCGCAGTTCTTGAGACAAGAGTTACACTAAATAAAAAGATCTCTTATGATCAACTATCAAAGTACTTGATTACAATGGCACTTCTACACTGCTAAGCGCTTTAATGGCACAACTCTGATTACAGTGCTGATCCCGCTAACAGAGAAACATTGTTTGTCTAAGTGCTGCTTTACATCTACATTTCTGAGCCAGTGAAGTCACCTTTGTGTCTTATTACAGAGGCAGAAAGACACAGAGGACAAGTGTTGTGCTCTCTCACAAAAAGTATGCATGTCATTCAGCAATAAAACAGCATGTGAATCTAATAAAGGCCAATGCACAACATGGCAACTGACGTAAGCAGCTTTCATTTCAAATTCTACTTCAGACAATACTATTCAGTACCACTTTTATTTTTCTCTCAAAAGCACAATCTAATCTCTAGAAAGACTGTGATGAGCCACAGGGTGAAAAGAGAGAGAGAGAGAGAGAGAGAGAGAGAGAGAGAGAGAGAGAGAGCTGTTTTCGTGGTCGGGTACAGCATGCTTAACTACATCCTATTGGACGCAATGGCTTTAGAGATTTCTTTGAAATCCTGTCCTTTAGATATCGCCCATCTGAGAGGTGATCCCACATGGATCAGTAACAGAGACTGATACACATAATAAACACAACTGAACTGCACAGTCTCTCGCTGAATCTTTCTAATTTGTACAATATTACTGAATATGATCAGATTTGCATTTGTTTCAAACTGAGATCAGCAACTCCCATTGAAAATGATTGAGACTGCCAGTGTGAATGCCACCTGAGGCAAAAAGGCTATACGTGATGCACAATCACAGCCAATCAAAACATATTTGATGTTCAATACACAGAAGGATGTCACACCAATGATATTTCACTGTGAGCGGTGTGAATTGGCCTTCAATAAATCAATTTAAGTTGAAGACATACATTTAAAGATAAATGAAAACTGAAAATATACAAATAAAAGCTAAATTCAAAATAGTTTCTACAATGCATTGCAATGCGGACATGGACGATTCTGCATCGATGCAGTAATAGACCATAATCGATTATTGCCGTTATAGCCTACTGACGTTTCTGTGGCGTCATTCGTCACACACGCACTTGTCTCACTAGCGTAAAATGGCAGTAACGTGCCATAATATTGCAACGCTTTGTGATGCATTGTGATATCAAATCAAATCATTGTTTGACATGATAATTATAATCGAGTTGAACCAGTGATGATTCACACCCCTATTCAAAATATTAATAAATACAAAAAAAAAAATACTAAAATAACATTGTCCTAGAATTATGGAAGTAATATTTACAAAATTCATTTATAATTCAAAACTCAAAGATCTAAACTATACAACCCAAACAATATGGGTCATTAATCAGCATCTTTATAGTGGCCATCTCACCCCTAATATATATTTGTATTATCACCTATAAGACATAAAAAGTCACAGTGACTTGCATACAAGATAGACAGTCTATTATTGATGGTTTTACAAGGGCTTCCTCTTTTTTTCATAATCATATAGTCAGAGAAGAGGAAGCACTTGTAGATTTATGGGCTGGTTGTCATGTCTTCAGCCAGGCATGAATAATGCAAGGCTCCATCCTGTGATCCAGATGAAAGGAGAGAGTGTGAGAAAGAGGGAGAAAGAAAGATTGAGACATAAAGACTGTGTTTTTAAAGGTGAAGTGTGTAATTTTCTCAATGTTAAAATACTATCACAGTTTATTGTGACTTCCTGAAGAGTGTGAACACTGGCGCTTTTCAACATTGCTCTTTTGTTTGAGCGATCTGACATCAGCTCAATCACGTGACAGCTTGAAAAATTCAAAAGCATTATTTAAATGAAAAAAAAAAGGATATTCTTAATCAAGCCTCTTTCTACATTATCGTGAAGCTTTAATTAAACAGTGATTTTCTGGGATGAAGATGAACATTCCTGCACTTCACTCCTGTTTTATTTTAGAGAAATGTTTCATAGTCATGTCTGAATTAGTTCCCATGGAAACCATAAAATGCACCAAGGACAGACGTTCTTACACAAACTCAGAAACCCATAGAGCAGGACATCAGAACTATGAGCCATGCACCTGAACAAACTTAATGAGCATACACACAAAGCCTACCTTAGCATTAATTTGACAATAAAATACTTCATGTCTGTAGACAGAAATGGTGAAATATTGTAGACTTTGTATAATATTGTAGATGAGGTTAAAGGGATAGTTCACCCAAAAAATTAAAAAAATCATTTACTCAACCTCAAGTTGTTCCAAACCTGTAATAAAAATTCTGCTGAGCACAAAATAAGATATTTTGAAGAATATGGGTAGCAAAACAGTTTATGCTAATTTTTTTTTTCCATACTATGGAAGTCAATGGGAAGTCATATCCCTATTCTATAACTTCTATACACAATAGTCCATTTCATACATGATACAGCAAGATACAGCAAAACATCTGCCACGCAAATGTAGAAAAATCTAAATGCAGCGCCTAGGTCTCCCGTCCCCTCCAAATCCAGGACATGGGCTATGGGACAGGGCTATGTGAATGTTCACGGATGTCCTTCACAGATGTGAGGAGCGTGAAAATCGATTCTGGTCAGTATCGCGACATTTTGGGCACGCAATTATATCGAAACTGTAGCGCAAAGTATTGCAATATTTAATTATAAAATTATCTGTTTTACTTTCGGATTTTCTCCATTGGTTTTCTCAGAGTAATACTTTGCGTATTACATCCACAAGGTGGCGCTAGTTGCGGTGCTTTGTTGTCGTGCATTCAACAGCAAATTCAAATGAAAATGGCTTCACCATCACAACCGGTTGTACACGACGCTCCGTCTTCTTTCAAATCAAAAGTGTGGGCATGTTGACCAACTCCTTTTTCTAAACAAAAATAGCAATATTCCCAAATGAATTTTGGTTGATGACCTTGCAGCCAACAGGACTGGACTCTAGCACTACACATTTTTGTTTATTTTTCTCAATTTGATTGAAGCTCTAAGTTACTCTTATTTATGATTATTCTCAGGTTTATGTTACTCTATTGTATTTAAATAATTTTAAGTTATGTGCTGGGAGCTCACCATTCATGTGAGAGGTCTCCTATTCAGAGAATAATTACGTCCTGTCCTGTAATAAGGTCCTGTGCCCTGAATGTTCAAGGACAACGTTTTAGCACTACCCTCCTAAGTTTTTGCACTTCAGTTAATGTGTAGAAGACAATGTTCACAGAATTAAATGTGACATTTGAAGTGAGTTGAGCAGTCTTTTTCTCATTTTTTGTAATGCCTTTGGATAATATGGGGGACATGATTCGCAATATATCGCAGAATCGAATCGCAATATCTAAAGAATCGCAATAATATTTAATAATTTTTGCCACCCCCAGTGCATTTCCTGCAAATTTGGAACATTTTTGCAGTGTTACATTGTTACCACAACTTGTCACATGACCAGAGCAGTTTACTTCTTGTTTGCACCATCAGAAGATGACGGCTGCATCAAAGCTCTAAAACAAAAGGTTAGTATAAGAATTTTGGTGACTGCAGAAATATTCAGTATACACATTATCCCACCAGTCACAATTTTGACCGACCATAAAACACAATTTATTCCATAAAAATGTTTAACAAAAAATAATTAATGACACATAATTTACATATTTTCATGTCTGGGAAAATTTGGGATTAAATGGGTTAAGACTGTGGAAATACACAGCCTTAAAAATTACTTCAAAAAGAAGTCTTATGCTCTCCTCTCCTCTGTAAAATGCACAGAATATGATACCCTGGGGCCGCTCAGTGGATTTGTGTGACCCTGCAGAAAGAAAGAAATAACACCCATTTGGTTCAACCTAAAGCCCATGGAATGTGACAGAGCCGCTGGCCATTAATTTGCCTGCATGCCTCCTGTGTGCTGACCTTAGGATGGACATCCTGTACTAATAAGATGCTGCTCATTCCTGCAGACTTAATCCCCTCACATTAATTGGTGGGTAAACCATCCAAAAATTAACATTCTGTTATCAGTTCCAAACCAGTATTTTCTTCCTTTATTCTGAAGAATGGACTGTTTTTCAATACAATGAAAATAAGTAGGGTCTAAAACAACATTGGGTCCTATGTGTGATATTTTTCAAAAAATATCCTGTTGTGTTCCACATAAGAAATAAAGTCATGCAAATCTGGAACGTCATGAAGGTGAGAAAATGATAACTGAATTTTCATTTGTGGGTGAACTATCCCTTCAAATCACTGATTACTGGCACTGCTGCCTGGGGTTTAAATCAGCATTCAGTGTGGACTGTAGGTGCTTCTTCAGATACAGACTCTCTTTAGCTGTGAAAAAAGCAGCATTATGCATCGAGTGTTATATCACAGAGCCCGCTGTCAACACATAGAGGTTTCATCTCAGATGACTCCGTTGCTCCAATCATGTCACAGTGTATCAGAACATTTCTTCAACCTGGAAGAAAGCACAAGCCTCCTATTGACAAATTAAGGCCCTGGTATTAACAACCATCTGGGGTGATCTGATCACATTCAGTGCATCGGTCAAAGGAACGATGGGTAGGGCTGGGTATTGAGTTCGATACTTTTTAGGTACCGACCGAATTGCCTCGATACTATCGAGTATTGATACATTGCTTGTCGTTCGGTACCAAATTCCGATACCTAAGGGGTTAATCTCATCAACGTCATTGACGCATGCGGCATGATTAGCTGTGGCGAGGCATCAAGGAAAAACACTAGTCTACGCGGTTGCCCACAGAGACGTGGCTCACAAGTGAGACTGTAGTGTGTACGCCATCGACTTTGTAGCCATCGACTCAGAAAACACTAGTTTATTAATAAACAATTAAAATGTCTCCTTGGTATTTTTTCTCGATACATTCATCATAATCATTAGGCTACTTTTGCCAGCGCTTTGCGGCAAGCTTTATGTGTGCTGAGCGTGAGGCATGTATCCCGCGCCAAAATAGCCTATATTCAATTCAATTCACATTTTATTTTTATAGCGCTTCACAATACATATAGTTTCAAAGCGTCATTGAAATCATAAGTTTCAATTCAAAGACTCTTGAGTCTGTAAAAAAAGTCAACAAACTGAAAAAATAGAACCAATGTTTTTTTTTTAGGTAATGTACAATTACATTGTAATTGTAATGAGGTCTTTGTAAAACGGATAGAAAAAAGTATCGTTCAGGAACCGGTATCGAAGTCAATGTATCGGTATTGAAAAAAAAAGTAACGATACCCAGCCCTAACGATGGGACTGGTAATAATTTTTCTAACAAATAGAAAAGCCTAATTTACTACTACTTGGGTCAGAGGAGTGACAATGATCCAGAGCACTCATCTACTACTCTATTCAAGATTATGTGGGTGGCATCCTATGACACGCAGCTGTGAATAAACACACAGAAAGTCATGAAACTGATATCAGAGGTCGAGGCGCTCTGCCAGCCATGTGTTGCCTGCCCTCCCTGAGTGGATAATGTGTAAAGGGCCATATGGCAAACTGAAGGCAATTCCCTTAGATAAATAGAAAACACCACACTCAAATCCTCACCTTTGACCTCCACTGCTAGGTGACATGCAAAAAAATATTAAGCATGCCAAAGGTCCTCTAACATGTAAACATGAAATAAAATCATAAAAAAAATATTTAAAAAATATCTAGAACAAAAGGATTCATTTTAAATTGAAATGCACTTATTCTGTACTTAATGTTTATTCTAATGGAATATCTACCAAATAATTTTATTTATATATATATATATATATATATATATATATTAGGGCTGCACAATTAATCGAATTTCTAATCGCGATTACGATTACGGGTGCCACGATTAGGTAATCGTTCAAAGCCGCGATTACAAAAGAAAATCCACTCTGCGTGCGTGTTGTTTAGATAAATGTTATGTTGAATCACGACAACTTCAGAAAACCCAGCACAATAGGAACTACCAGGCAGTGACGTAAGTGTATGCTGAAATAAAAAGTATTTCACCTCAGAAAAACGGACTTTCCTGTCCTGTCAGCCGTTACTGTGCTCGTAGCGTGCACTTTTCAATTGCACGCGCAAAATGCAGTGGCGCGCGCTGTGTGCAGCTTCACTGTATAAAGTGTAAAAGAAACTACGTGCATGCAACGTCGTTAAATTGTAAATTACACGAAATAAAAGTAAAATACCAATAAATCACGTTACTGGTACGTCGTGTGTTAGCTGAGAAGGATTTGCATGCAGGTATGATTTTCATTCTATTCACCTGGAGCAGTTTCCATGTTTCATTAACAGTTCTTGTTAGTATTGTGTATTCACCAATGTAACAGTCGTTTCCATATTAACCCCAAAATGCCACTTAAAAAAAAATAAAAAAAATTTAAATGACTGTGATGGCTCATACCAACATTGTATTAACAAAAACTAGTTTGGGACTGCTATTTAATAGCTTTAGCATAGGCCTAATTTTTATTTATTAGTAGTCTTTACTATTAGTCATATTCTTACAATTTATGTGTATGTTAAGTAAAGGGGGACAGTACTTGTGTGTGTTAATTTGTGTGTAAACATGTATTATAATATGCCTATATATATATACACACATCTGATTATCTATTTATATCTATTTATATATAAATTCTGATAATCGCAATTACAATGTCAAGGGAATAATCGGCAATTATGATTTCTGTCATAATCGTGCAGCCCTAATATATATACACACATACATACATACATACACACATACATACACACATACATACACACATACATACACACATACATACATATATATACACATATAGGCCTATATATATATATATATATATATATATATATATATATATATATATATATATATATATACACATATATATATATATATATATATATATATACATATATATATATATATATATATATATATATATATATATATATATATATACACATATATATATATATATATACACATACATATATACACACACACACACACACACACACACACACATATATATACACATATATATACACACACACACATATATATACTTTATATTTATACTTTAACAGTTTAAAGTAGGGGTGTAACAATATATTGTGTCAATATATCGCAATACAAAAATGATAATCTGTCCTGTGTATCGTTCAGCAAAAATGAAAATTACTGTGAGAGAAAAAAAAATCTAGTTTACAAAGTTGTGTCAGTAGTAGTACTACATTAAACTACTATTTATAATGTTGAATATAATATTGCAATGGGGGAATAATTGTGGGTCCTGACTCCTGATAATGCCAAATGTCTTATGTTACCAGTAAAAAGAGGTCTACATTATTTTAAATATATCTAGTCAGTGACAGAGTGCAAGAATATTCATCTAAAGTAATTCTGTACTTTCAGCTTCAGAATCATGAATATATTTCTATTCTGGTGTCACCATTGTCCTGTGCATTGGGTCACCAGCACAAGCCTGCTCATTTCCACCCGCAATGTAATACCAAATTTACCATTTTAATTTACACAAACAAACAAACAAAAATAATTGATTAAAAAAATACAATGTCTATGTCTGTTCAGACATGTGCAAATCATTGAAATAGAACAATCACTGAAATAGAACAAGGAGTGACAGGCAGCATGAGCGATGCACAGGCTCCCACAGGGCAGAAACAATAAGTGAGAGGTGACATGCGTTCGACTTAGTAATACAACAGTGTGTTGCATTTCTGATGCCATAAAACTTTAGAAAACATGAATATGGCCCCAAGCCTACATTTTACTTGAGGTGCATGTCAACAGCTATCTTCAGCAACTAAGAGGCCAAATCATTTTCTGCCAAAGCTGGATTACTGTGCATAAATAAAACCTTGTGATAAAAGACAAAGCTGTGGGTGAAAACAAACGCCAGAAAATGCAAATCTACAATACTCTCGTACACAGCCCCTTAGATCGGTTGCTTACGGCATGGTGAGGATTGGTTGCTTGTTTTTCCAGCACACATTTCTTCAGCAGCTCCCACAGAATGCAGGCCTCTCTATAAGATCAGCATGGAGATTTGCTACAAATGTTTGCCAAATTGCAAATCGATAAAATATTTAACCATGCCACTGTGACATTAAATGCTCTGCTATTATTAAATTAAAATATTTAAAGGCTCTGCTCTAACTGGCACAAAGCATGAAACAGCACAAGAAAATGTTCATATTTTAGCAGTTAGAAGAACAATAAAAAACAATAGAACAGCAGAAAAGAAAATACTTTAAGAGAAATAAATGAATAAATAAATAATATGAAGAAACCGCCTCGGCTAAAACTGACAGTGTATGCAGCGGCATAAAATCATAAGAGCAATAGAATAGCAAAAAGACGAAAAATGAAATAAAATTTAAATAATAAACAGTACGTATATATAGAAATATAACTATAAAATAAAACATTAAGTGGTATGACTCAATTTGGCAGGAATGGAAGTTGTTGGATGTAGCTCTGATTCAACATCTACCCCTAAAGTGAGCTTTCAGTGCAAACTGATTCATAACCAGCTGAGCGAGACTGAAGACCTCACAGGTGTTACATAGCTGAGAGTAAAGTGTAAAACGTTTAGCTAGTACTTTTCAGAAATGTTGCATAATGTGACATCTTTGGGGCCCTTGCCTATAAAAACACTAGCATTCGTTGTTATGTAACATGGTTGCTAAACAACTGAGAAACATCTTTCAGTTTAATTCTTTTCAGACAATTGAATTTGAGGTCCACTGAGATGAATACATAAAGCAGTAGCTCGCTAATGGGATCCGATTAACACAGCGCTGAAGAGCACAACATCTGCCTTGCAGCATCTCCCGCTCATTCCCAGTGAGATCGGCAGGTTTGGGGGGGGGTACATGTGTCATTATTGTGGTATCAGCAGGAGAGAGAAACGAGTTTACAGTGTCTCCGGGGAGGGACTCTATGGCTACACTCACGCAGCAGCAGAATACAGCTGTCATTCTTGAATAAAAGGGATAAATACAGTTCTGTTCAGACATAAAGAGATCGTTCACCCAAAAATTTAAATTCTGTCATTTACTCACCATTCCCAACCTGTATGACTAGAATCTTAATTCGAACTTTTTTCTTTTTTGAGTGAACTCTGTAATTTTCAGACCCATTTGAAGGCACTGTGATGTAATTAACAACACTTAAAAAAGCACTAACGGCAGCTTAGCCTTAGTTTTGACATAACCGGTCTCCTTTCATCATTACAGCTCTTTTGTTTACAGAGCCATCCCATCCACCAGGTTTCTTGATGTCTTTTAAATGTACAAATGAGCACTTTAGACATAAAAGCCACTTGATTATAATGCAAAAAAATCATGCTTGTGTGTCATCGCTGTGATTCTAACACGTATGACTCAAAATCACACAGGGATGCCTTTAGCAAACAGGACGGCTGCCAGATTCCCAGGCCTAATTGCTCCATTCTTCTGACATTATAAAGCAGCTGTCTTCTGGCAACACAGCAGTACATGCTAACAACACAACTGAAGGCATTTCCCCCCCTCTGGCGCTACACTTGTTATTTCTCTTTGGCCTTTACGAGAGATTTGTACAAAAGGTGAGGAGCGATCATAAACAAAGGCAGGTCTTCTGACACACCAGCTGGAAAAAGCAGGAAAGAAAATATAGCACAAGAACAGTTACTAAACTGCACACAGGGCTTAATGTGGCAAATCTAACAGTGTTTCTTTTCAAGTGAATAATGAAGGTCTAAACAATAATGCAGTTATGTCAAACAAGAATAAGTCAGATTCTGAATACGCAAACACATGCTAACGGGGTAAAGCTCCCAAATAGCAATGCAAACACTGCATTTCTCCAAAATACAAAAATTAAATCTTACAAGTGATGGCAGGACAATAAAGATGGCCTGCTGGCCCAAGCCAGTGTAAGGGAGTATCAGGCCAGCACAATTTACACAAAATATTAAGCACTATCTGAAGTAGGGCTGTCACTTTTTTTTTGAATGCACAAATTCGACTCACTTAATCTATATGTAGCCAATCACAAAATTAGATTAACGTTACATGGAAAAGGTGCCGACCGGTTGTGCAGGACAGTATGCAGTCATACGATGTTGGACGCCTGGCCATCTGCTGTGTCTCTGACTCCGCTGCCTCATTTGGATGGTAACTCGACAGGTGAGCGCGAAGATTGGATGTCGAGGATGCGCAAGTAAACCGTTTTGTGCTAATTCGGCAAACTACCATATCTTTAACGGTTACTTTACCATCTACGATGTAGAACCCAAAATATTTCCAGACACTACTTTTTAGATGAGTTAGGGTCGTAATTGTACGCTCAGGCTGGCCGTTCTGTGCGTTATCTTCCATTTGTAAAACAGGGTGGCTATTGGCTATTATTCGCTTGATTTGGTCATGGGCCAACGCTACAATACGTTTAGAGCGTCGTTACTGGACGAGATGGCAAACAATCAAATAAAAAACAAACGGTCTAATCATAGACTGTAAAAAATGCGCTACACGTGGCACTTTAAAAAACCTAATAGTTTATTTATAGTTCGATTTAGGGCTGGGCGATATATCGCATGACATTGTTAGGCGCATCTCGTCAGTAAAGCCGGTTCCTTGATTAGTAGTAAATCGCCTTCACCTGCTTTCAGATGGAGCGGCATTTACAACACAGAGCCGTAGTTAACTGACAAGCTGAGCCATATCGCATTAATTATCACGGACTTGTCAGATGCGCCTAACAATGTCACGCGAAATATCGCCCGGCCCTAGTTCGATTACGGATATTTCACGTCATGTTCGAATGCATATTCGAATATCGAATAAAAAGTGACAGCCCTAATCTGAAATGTGGAAATTTTTTCAACAGAGCATAAAATGGTCTGTAAAACTTCTACGCAGGAGCATCTGAAAAACAACAACAACCCAGGGCTCTCTTACCTCAAAAAGGGGAGACGGCAGTATTTGGACTATTACAGTGAATTTTTACAAATACGGTTGTCAATTCCATATTTTGTAACTCGTCAGCGTTCATACAGCATTCTGTTTTTACGAGCTGCCGTGGGTGCGAGGTTGTGAGACGCGCAGCTCAAACGCACTCTCTGCAACCGGTTACAAAGCATTTAACGCTGTTGTTGTTGGTTATATAGTTATATGGTTGGTATGGGAAATGCATGTTTTAACTAGCCAAGTGGCAGGTGTGGCAAACAGTTAATTTTGGACTGCAACCGTGGAAGACTGAAGTGTCTTGATTTGAAGCATTAGGGCACTGGGCTTTGGCTAAGGGGAGTAATTCCAACATAAGCAGAAATAGCACATCAGCAGTGGTTTAAAAAATTTTGACAAGAGAGATGGCGGCCAACAACAAGCCAAGCAGCTGTATGATCTCAATAGCACAGTGTGCTTGTCTTAGATGAGCATCCCAGTACCCTTGTGCTCAAGATTACAAAGGTTGAGCTCATTTCCATACAGATTCAGAGCCAATTCAAGACATGCACAACATTTCAATTCCAAATTCAATATCATTTCTTCATTGTTAGTCTGATTTTCCATGCAAATGAATCACTGTCACTAGGTAACAAATAACATACAGGCACATTGAACACTTAGCCTACTCCTGTTAAAAAAACAGAAACCACATAAAACTCTCTAACTCTCTGTAGCACTTTGCATACCGGTGACTATTAACTCCAACTAAGATTGAAAGATTATCAAAAATCTCAAATTGAAAGAATAGGAAAAAACTAATAATTGAGCTAACATTTAATGTATGCCACCAGTGACTGTAGATGAATAAGAAAAATAAATAAAAAAGCGCCTGTCTCACACAGCCCCCATTATCAAAAATCAATTAGTCATTTAGTCACATGATATCCTGTCCTCTGAGAGTCAAATTAATAAGAAACTAGTCTGGGTGTAGCCTATGTTAAGTGATCACTGATCAGTATATTGGCCTGGAGTCCATAAACCTTTACAAGGGCAAAAGTTGGAGTGAAACGATAAACTCCATCACTCTATCATGGCGACATTGTGAATCATCATGTCGTATATAAAATCAACTTCAACCGGCAATTTCATAGCATTCTCATTTATTTCACTCTACAGGCTTCAGCTAGCAGATGAGTATTTACTCTTTGTAAAAAAATAAAAAATAAAAAATGGCTCATTAAACACGATCATGAATGCATCATGTCTCAACGGGTGAAAAAAATAAGCCCTGTCCCAGGGTAGCTGTGAGACCATTGTGTTTTCAGAAGATGCAATGGTGTCCATACAGTAGTTCAATACACTTCTGTGTTTTCTAATATGGCCTATTAATATGCAAGATGCTAAAAAAGCAGCAAGATGACCAAAGACATGCATTCTTTGACATGTATGTACAATCTTGTGCAGTAAAGAAGCCATTTCTCTACTAACAAATAAATAGGAGGATGCTAGGCAACATACCTTGAGACCTAACAAATGAAAAGCAAAGCACTAAATGCACATTAAAGCACTGTTAATGTGCTATTTAATGAGCTTTATGATTTACTAGGCCACTTGCACCAAAAAGGGAAAAAAGAAATAACTTATTAGCTCAATTTCATTATTACATCTAATGAAGTAGAAAAGCAATCAGACTCAGGTTTGCTTGAATGAGCAGTAAATGTACGCGCTTGTCACATCTGTGCCACACATGAACATGCCTGCCTACACCCAAACATCACTACACCACTGCAAGCAGTCAGAGAGTGGGGGGAAACCACACTAAGCCCATTGGTTCTGCTATCAAGTCAAGCCAGTTACGTAACTCACTTGTGAGTCACAGGCAGACGATGTGCTGGCCGTAAGGGTTTTCAAGGCTCGAAATTGCGACCATTTTGGTCGCATATGCTCCTGAAACTTAATCTGTGCGACCTAAAAATATATTTGGGAGCATTTGTGCGAGTGCAAATAATGGTTGTGGTGCGACCTGTTTTCATTTCTCTACAAAACGTTTGCAAATTACTGCACAGTGTGTACCTTATGTGCGCTGATACGCGGTGGCCGGACCATCATTCTATCCAACATTACATAACCCATCAAACGTCATCCTTACGTTCTTAACTTTAAAGCAGATTTTAGATTGGTTAATATTAGCTGTCAATCACTCCCACTCACTGCGCTCCGTTGTCACGTGACAGGGAGCTGACTACCGCGCGAAATTTAAAAGGCTGATTTGACATTTACTTGACTGACAGGACAGTTGTTTCAGTGGTTGCCTAGCAACATAAAAAACAGCGCACTGCTCGTTCTGTATGATCGGGAAAAACATGACTGTTTTCGAACATGAAAAACGCGGTTGGTGTGATCGGCTCCTAAGAAAGAAGATGAAACGAATGCTGACAGATTTATTTTGTAAGCCGTCACCGAAAGAGGTGGAACACGCCAATCCTGATGGTGAGGATGTTTTTTATAAAAAAAAATTATTAATATTAATACATAGCTTATTTAGTATAATATAGCAATATATGATTAATATCATAATAAATACTTTGCTTGTTTCATTAATGGATGAATCTGCGTTTTTTGAACAAATCTCTTGAATGAATGATTCAATAACAAATACATTTAAGTCACTTGTCGCCACCTAGTGGTGTAACAATGTAATCGATACAATTGTTATTTGAAGCTCCATGTTACTTTCAAATGGTGCTTTTCTCTATTTTGATCACTTCTGTTGACGTCAGTGTTTATATCCAAACTATAATCTTTAATTCTAGTTCCAATTCAAGTTCTTCTGTGATAATAAGAATATTTGTAACACGGAAATAGCAATACTGTGTAGTTGAATATACTCTCTGGGTCCTTCATTTTTGGTAGGTGCTCCTAAATTTTTGCTGGTGCTCCTCACTTTTTGAAGTTACTGTACTTTATCTGCATATGATTTAGAACGAGCAGAAATCTGTGAGAAATTTAACGACTAGGGGTGTAACAATACATCATTATATCAAGATATCTTTGATGTAAACGATATGATTCAAGATATAGAGTTAGTTTTATCCAAGGCTCAGCATACTGTATTTATAAGGTATAATTGTGAAAGTGTACATATATGATAAAAGGGTGATCTGTTAATTTGCTTATGTAATCAACTTTGAAAGCCTTTGTTCAATGATAAATGAATGATTTTACTAAATAAATACCATTTTCTTTAGAGCTCATTTTTGTAGCTCTCTGAGATACGTTTCGGTTGTAAGACACACAGACTACCCTGGATCGGAATTTCAGACAAATACATTTTATTAGATTTTTACCATCGAGTGGCCTGACTTTTATTTTACTGGTAAATTTCCAACACAAGGTGAGTGGGACTTCCACTGAGACAGATGTTATATTGAGCATTGCGATTTCTTCTATTACTTTCTAAGTTGTCCGTCTCTTCCTCCATGTACTGTTTCTGACCTAACCCAGGCAAGCAGACAACAGAAAACGTGACTTGTAAGGCTAAATAAGAACAGAAGCTTCAGGGCGCCGTTAATTAATTAATTATTCATTCGCAAACGACCGTTTTAGGCGCAGTCCTTTTCTCCACACTCTTCTCTCTCTTAACCTTTCTAACCTAATTTATGAGAGTGATTTTGTTTTTGCATTCCCGTCTCCGTCAGTCAGCTTTCCTTTCGCTGGCACCTCTTCGGGGGGGGGGGGGGGGGGGGGGGGGGCACCGCAACAACACCACCATTACAATGGGCACCACACTGCTCCTTTTGAGAAGGCGATTAAGAGTTTCAAAGAGGGCAGGAATGTGGCTAGAGGAAAAACGATCCAGAAATTAAACCTCACAACTCGCTGAATGCATTATTCAGTTATTCTGCTGACAGATATGGATGCCGTAATTGTCATGGATGCTAATGAGAGTGTGCAAGAGGGATGGGGAATCATCAGGAAAGGGAGGGGATGCAGGGGATGCCTAAGGAGAAAGAGATCACATTACATTCATATTACACCACAGTCACTTTGATTTCAAAGAGCCACATGCAATAGCATGTCAGCCAGAGCCTTAAAGGGATAGTTCACCCAAAAATGAAAATTCTGTCAGTAATCGCTCACCCTCATGGTGTTCCAACCCCGTAAGACTTTCGTTCATCTTCGGAACACAAATTAAGATATTTTTTATGAAATCTGAGAGCTGGCTCACTCCTCCATAGGCTTCTAAGGGATCGAAACTTGCCGGCCCAGAAAAGTTAGTAAAGACATTGTTAAAATAGTCCAAGTGACTACAGTGGCTCAACCACAAGTTTATCAAGCGACGAGAATACTTTTTGTGTGCAAAAAACATCAAAAATAAAGACTTTTATTCAACTAATCATTTTCATCTGTGTGGGCCTGGATGAATTCAAGTAGTGTAACAGCGCAGCGCTTCTGTGTTGTACGTCACCACGTAGGCTCACTATTGGCCAACGCTGGTCATGTGTGTGATGTACAACACAGAAGCGCTGCGCTGTTACACTACGTGAATTCATTAACAGAATTTTTGGCTTAGTGATGGAATACAAAATGAAACTGAGCTAAAATGTTTAACTCATTTTAACATCAAATTAAGCAAAGAAATTTGTGTGACCGCTCTGAACATTTTTAAAAGAATACTGCTTTTGTTCTGTTTTACTCCATATCTAGCTCATCTCCTACATGAATGAGAGCACTGAAATTGGCAAGATGTACAGTAGCAAACAAACAAACAAACCATCTATGAGATCACAGCACACATGTAATGGTCGCCCACTTTCAGTGAAGTCAAACAACGAGTCATGCCTTATGCCATATGTCTTCATACTGAATCACCCAGACCGGCTTTCTTGACCAGGCTCCCTTTAAGGGAACACTAATAAAATGTTGCCTTTAAGAAACAGAAAAACACAAACAGAAAAGGAAGGTGTTGTTTGGCATGTGTTTGGATTTTCACAGTGAAACAGGAGCGCAAAAAGCACTTAAGGTGCAAAAAAATATTATTTTCAGTAACACATTGTTAGCTGGGGAGAGAAAGGCTTGAAATCTTCTTAGGGTTTCAACAGCGTCAGGCTGCGAGTGGCTGACCGATTGTGTTTGGGTATAAAAGCATGTAATGTTAGGCAGACTTCAAAGGGAGAAATCCTAGAGTAGACAACAGCTATAAAGGTAAAGTTTTCTGACATCGAGACAAATGGTGTGAGTGAAAGAAAGGAACCAGATGAGATAAAGACATGCCAAAGACTGAAACAGGAGATATATACACTACCGTTCAAAACTTGGGCTCAGTGAGGGTGTTTATTTTTTTAAAGAACAAGGATGCATTAAAGAGATAATAAAAAATATTAAAAATTCCGTTCTTTTGAAATTTCTATTCATATAAGAATCCTGAAAAAAAGTATCATGGTTTCTACAATAATATTCATCATTCATAAAAATAATAAGTAATGTTTCTTGAGCACCAAATAAGGATGAAGGATCATGTGACACTGAAGACTGGAGTAATGACTGCTGATAATTCAGCTTTTCCGTCACAGGAATAAATTAGGCCTACTCTCTAAAATACATTAAAACAGAAAGCAGTTATTTAAAAATGTAATAAAATCGCATTAACATGCGATTAATTCAAAAAAGAATTTTGTCATTAACGTAAATGGCATGCAGTTAGATGATCTTGGGACCTGAAAGGTGGAAATTTCTATTCTAACTAGGGCTGCACGATTAATCGAAATGAAACCACATGCGATTTGGCAAAGTCTGCGATTATTTTATGCGCAGCTTGTCAGTGCAGCACGGCTCTGTGATCAGTAGTAAATGCTGCTTTTAAAGGTCCCATTCCATGGATTATTTTTATTATTTTATAATGTTTCCAGGGGTGCCCTTATAATGTTAGTATGTTTTTTAGATCAAAAATTGTTATAATTTAGAAATAAAAGGCATATTTCCTAGCCTGATTTCATTCCCTGGTTTGAACACTCTGTTTGAAGGGGCGTGTCTGCTGTGAGACTTCAGTGTAAACGCCCTCTGCTGTGATTGGCTGACATGCTTGCATATGAAATATCTGGCATTACATGTGGAACTATCTGGAAAACTTTTACTATTACAGCTATTATACGTGTTTACTATTACAGCTATCTGGATTAACGAATCATGAGAAGTTTTTTAAGTATTTAGATCTATTACCATCACATAAAAGGTTGCAGTGATGAGCACTGAGCAGATGACAGTCTGTTGATCGCGTGAAAGATCTTATCATTGCAACGCAGTTTCTGCACTATCACTAATGATTTCACCAATGCAAACATGAGGCATATAAATACAGTAAGAGCTTCGTTGTGCAGTGTAACAGCGTCATTGATTTCATAACGAGTTTTGGCAAGTGTCCAGATAAACTCGCGCTGTGTGATTGATAGCTTGGGCGATTGGAAAGGGATTGTTCTTTGATCGCTTTCTGTATATTAATCACAGTTTAAGTAAGATTATTTTCATCCTACTAAGAGAAACGAATGATGTGAAGAGTGATCGCTACTTCCATATTAAATCACTACTTACCGCTTGCTGGAATATAGTTGAAATAGTCCCCTTCGTCAGTATGAAACGCTGAGAGAAGTCTGCTTGATATTATTCCAGGTTAGAAAAACAGTCCGTGGTGAAATGGACAGAGCAAACTAACAACTTCGAATTAAACTTTTGCGGTATCCGATTATAGATAAACATCAACCACGTCTGTTGACATTTCGCCATCAATACGCCTGTGTTCCTGTGGGCGGAGGTTACGGTTCTAGTGACATCATTAAAGCAGGATGTAGAGGGGTGTAGTCCAATCCAGCCGTTTTTTGTAGTCAACTTCTGTTAAATAAAATATCTCGCTTGGCATTGAACTTTGAGCTTTATAATTTTACAGATATTATTTATACTCTAACAACAACATTACACACTAACTAAAGTTTGAAACATGGGATCACATAGAACGGGACCTTTAATATAGAGTACATACTCGCGATATCGCTTGACAAAGCGTGAGGGTGAAATTAACTTAGAATAGCTATGCCACCGCTACGTTTACATTACATACCAGATGAATGTTATAAGCAACCCAAACTCACAGCATATGCAGAGATGGAGTTTGAAACGCGCTCCACACATGTAAGCAGCATTTACAGTATACGGAGACGCTCTGATACACACGTAACCCACATGGATGTAAATAAAGCGCATATATATACACACACGCGTGCGCACAAATAAATAAAATTTGCAGCGCACATATATTTATTTAATTGAATCGCAGCCTTCACAATAGCACTATGCTATAGTATGTTTTTTTAAATGACATTAATTAATTTCACGAAAAGTGTGCGATTAATCACGATTAAAAAATTTTAATCTATTGACAGCCCTAGTAATAATATTTCTCAATATTACCGTTTTTAATTTTGATCAAATAAATGCAGACTTAGAGAGTTTGGAGAGACTTCTGACTTTTGGATGGTAGTGTACACAAAATCCAACTTATTGAGTGAATGAAAAGATGAGTGTAGGGTTGACAGTCAAGAATCAGTTCTTATTTAGAACACATAAAGTACTAAAATAGAACACAACATATGTTTCATCTGAATTGGTCTAGTGACTCCTTGAATTGGTCACAACAGCTTCTGCAAATGTACTAAAAGAATAAGGCTGCGTTCACACTGCAGGGCTTAATGTGCAATTCCGATTTTTTGAAAAAATTAGATTTTTTTGCAAGGCCGTTCACATTTCCAATTAAATGCGACCTTTTGTGATCTCCTGTGTGAACGTGAAATGACCCAGAAGTGACCCGCATGCGCAAAAGAGTACTCAACGGTCAACGACGTCACTTGTTGTTTGCGGAAGTAGCTAAACTTCAACTAACTGTGATTCACTCTCTCACACACACACACACACACACACACACACACACACACGAGCGCAGCGACCGTTACACAAGAGCCAGACAGCAGCCGAGGTCGACCCGTTCGGCAGATTTACCTCAGCTCGACGAATATGCAGTCCGTTTTCAAACCGACGACTACTTCAACGCAGACTTATGACGTTTGTCGCGTATCAATGACGTGCGGGTCGGATACATGCGACCTGGCCGTTCAGACTGAAGTCGCATTTCAAAAGATCGGATACGTATCGGATTTGGACCACATACCCAACTGTCATGAAAAGATCAGATGCAGGTCGCATAGGGGCAAAAAAAAAAATCAGAATTGGGTCGTTTCAGCCTGCAGTGTGAACGTAGCCTAAGTCTAGATGGTGAATGGGAAAGGACATGTGGAATGCAGACAATCAATGAAAACTCAATAACCGGCTCTAAATTCTTTAGACAGTCTTCTAGAACAAAGAGCCTCTCATCATTTGAATACCTGCAAAACACTTCCCGAGCCAGACTAGCGTGATACTGTAGGTCAATATGATACAAATCAAAAACATTTGGACAGATTATGTCTTCCTAACAAGTTGGAAATGCAAAGAATAAAATGTTTTGAGAAATTAATTTGTGTGTCATACAAAGAGCCTGGTAGAATCAAGGTTTGAAAGTGTAGTCGCAGAATGTGCAGAGCATGTGAGCTCATGCAGCAGTCTGTGGCCTTTAGCTAGATGGTAGAGCTGCTTGAAAGGTTGACCTTTGTTTCATGAACAGGAACAAGTCGTCGACAGTGAGAAGACTTTGATAAGAGAGTGTATTTGTTCAAAAAGGCTGGGCACGCAGCTTAGCTCATCAACTACTCCTCCTCTCTCTGTTTTTTTTGGTAAAGATCTGCAGCGACTCTCTGAGCTCTCTTTGGAAGACTGCTTCTGTATAGAATCCCCTTAAATGCATACTGTAGAAGAGCTTTAGGGATTAGTACAATGGAATAAAGTATGTTGGCAGAAAATGCATGCATTCTGTAATAAGAATGAAAACATTAACTAGAAAATATTGGGCACATCATGCCGAGCTCAGACATATATCATCCACAGTCAGACCAAACAGATGGTCGCTATTGGAGATATTATCAGGTGTCTGAATCAGGTTTTCACTAGCCTAACTAATATAAAGTTCAAACATTATTAGACAAGCAAACAGTCAGTAATTTTTTTTTTTTTTTTAAAGGTACAAGCAATAGCACAAATAAATACACTAGACCAGATACAAATGAAATAAAACTGCATTCATATTTTTTAGGTAGGTCTAACAATAGTATTTGGTAGTATAATAATCAAATGTAAAATAACACTGCATGGATAGTCTTCACTGAATAAATGAAATACAGATGAATCTTTGTTAAAGCAACAAACATTATTTAGTAAATGGAAGTGAGTCTTTTGTTGATTGATTAACATTAATGACAGAGACAGAAGCGGGTATACTGACCTGCTGTCACTTTAAGACCTAATGCATGGATCCAATAATGATGCACATCATATTTCTTTCTAAACTGTTGACATTCATTTAAAGGGCACCTATATGACCCTTTTCACAAGATGTAAAATAAGTCTCTGATGTCCCCAGAGTATGTATGTGAAGTTTTAGCTCAAAATACCCAACAAATATTTTTTTACAGCATGTTTAAATTGTCATTTTTTGGGGCTCAGAAAAACGCGCCGTTTCAGTATGTATCCCTTTAAATGCAAATGAACGGCTGCCGGCCCAAAAGGCGGCTCCGGAGACTGTAAGCTGGATCATGAACAGTTGGTACAGATCCATCCTCGAGTAACAACGAGAGTAAATGAAGATTGCTATGTTCATTCTTACGTCCAACAACAAAACGCCTCAATCGCTTAGGAGACATTCTTGTCTACAGCTGCTCAAGCGTGGAAACAATGGCGGACTGTGTCCAGCCCACTCAGGGCGGGTCTATGCTCAAACTGCAGTGTCCGTCAATAGTCGTGGGAGGGGCCTGTGCAAAGTGACGTCACATTGCCCCGAATCTGAGAACAGCTCGTTCTGAGACAGTGCTTATGATTTATGGGGATTATTTAAAAAAAGCACTGGGTGGATTTTATCATTATAGGGTGGTTGTGTACACACACTGCCAACACACATGGTTCAAACACCATGTAAAAGTGAATTTTGCATAATAGGTGCCCTTTAAGATATAAACGACTGCTTTTATAAGGATACTTAGGATGGATATATTCACATTATTGAAGATATGAAAACAAGGTTGTGGGGAATAGACTTAGTCTTTACGAAGGCATGCACCACATAATGGTCCTAAATCACATCAAAACTTTCAAAACCGTTTTATTGAGTTTTGTCTATTAAAAGTTTTTTTTGGAAAAGATATACAACAAATACTGTAAGATATACTGTTATACAACAGTACAATCCACAGAACACAATGTATTTATATCCCTCACAGCCTTGTTTTCATTCATATCAAAAAATAAATCATGCTGTTTCTCTGCCTGAGATGTACAGCTGCCATTGCACTGCAAAAGGGGCAAGAATGGGTCTCTTGAGTGCAAAGCAAAAAAGACGCATACTGAGTGCCAAGAAAATGGCTTTTCATTTATAGACAACCAAACCCTACAACCTAGGCTTACCTAAATGTTAGTACTGCATGCACGCATGTCTTTTAAGGGAATGCAAACCCAGTTTTCTTTTTATTTAGGCTAGGTGTTATGTCACCCCTCTGGGTAATGCACTATTGAGCACAATTAAATACAGGGTTCCACATAAGTTCCACGATTTTTCCATAACTTCTCCAGTTGTACTGGAAATTGTGATAATTAAAAAAAAGATTAAAAAAAAACACATTTAACAATAGATTACGGGAATTTAAATTTGTAGGATTTTGTTCATTTCCATGACTTAGGATAACTATGTGTCTTGGGATGAGACGGGGAGGACATTTTCCCACCGGTTAATCGACGTGTGACAACACAGATTATACTGGTATCAACAGGGGGAGACGTTGGAGTTTTTCCCTCTTACTATAAAAAATCTGAACGACGGTGTGGGGCGGTGCCGCAGTGGGCAAATGATGTAACCGGTGTGCAGCTGTAGCAGGAACACTGGTAACACCGACCATCGCAGCAAGCCTATATGTGTCCATGACTTTACCATGACTATAAGAAGGCCAACTCGCACAGTGTGGTGATAGAGATCAAGCATCGTAGGATGAAATGGCTTGGGCATGTCCTTCGGATGGACCAGAACCGCATCCCAAAAGTAGCTATGAGCTGGAGACCACCTGGGTAAAAGGAAGCAAGGAAGGCCAAAGACAACCTAGAGGAGGACTACAGAAGCCAAACTAAAAAGCACTACACCAATCATGGGGAGAAGCACAACATGCTGCCAAAGATAAAATAAGATGAAAGCAGATGGCCATGGCCTTATGTTCTATAGGGAACTATGTGGCATATGCAAGTAAAAAAAAACTCAAAGTCTAACACTTGTAATAAGATTCTGAATTTTGTAACTCTTTGAATGTCACATATTTGACATCTGAATGAAAGACTCAAATATACTGGTGATCTATAATTCTGTATGAAGTGCAAGCTCCCACATGAATTGGTCAGATAAATCAAACTCTTCAGAGGGTCAATGCAGTCCATTAACAAGTAGCACAGAAGCTGGCGCTGTGTCAATATGGGCTATTGAAGAAGCGCCTTTCCTCTCACGTAAAGGCCATTTTGTTTAGGCACAGACTGGTCCCCTGGCTAATCGGACAAATGCAGCCACACAAAAAAGGAGAAAACAAAGAGCGAGTGAAAATGAGACAAATGAGAATAAGAGAACGACAAAAGAGGTTCCCGACTACAGCAAGGAGAGAGAATATATCACTGACTGCACTAACAAAATAACTTTTTCAAAGACCGAGCTGTCTTTTGCATCTGAGGTCACCCAAGCTGTGAGGAAGGAAGGCCCACTTCCAGCAACCTTTATTAACTTCATAAATAATGAACTCTGTGAGGCCTGAAGAGGAACTCTGTAACTCTGCCCCACAGCAATAAAGCAGCAGGACACTGCTCTCAGATGCCTGTCAGAGAGAAGAGAGTAAAGAAGCAGAGACATGGTATTCCGGTGTACAGCCACACACGTACATCCCAGCTCACCTCAAACATTAGCCCTGAACCCTTGGATTACTGCTAATACCCAGAAGCAGCACTTCCTCACCTTGCCTTGAGCTGAATAGTGTTAAAGTAAAGGTACAGCACATGAAATTCCATTTTATGTTTTCCCAAATTCTGTTTCATTTAAATTTTTATATATGAGTGTGTATATGATATGATGATAGTTCAAACAAATAAAATGGTGAAATGAAGTGACTTTCAGAGCAGCTCTGTGGATGGAGTTCATGTGAAGTGTCTCTCATATAGTGAGACGGACAATGAAAACACTGTATTTGAGTATGTGCAGTAGACAAAACTGGCGCTTGTTCACAGAGACAAACAGAACATGCAGACTCCATATTTAAATAGCACAAAAATTCACAGATACTGGCGCACAACACAAATTAAGTGTACAGTCCTACTTTTGCTGCATTTATCCAAATTTTGTAAAATTATGTGAAATTCTTTTATACTGTAAATTACATTATGACTAGATTCCACGATTTCGTCCACATATTCGCATAGCAGAAATCACCGGTCTCTATAGAATCATCTCACCATCTAAAGCTGGGGGCTGATGTATATGCCAGCATGCACAGTGGACTAATCCCGCATTATGCATGTTTACACCGATGTAGATCCACGGATTAAGACCCTGAATGGATAAAGGTCAAGGGTCGCTTGGGTGATCATGGTCATTACACACGCCGGGACACATAAATGCGTTTCTGTGAAAAAAAATTCCTCAAGATCTCTTATTTACAGACTGGGCAAGTCTATAGGGAGTTCTCTGTGTGGCTTTTCTAAAAATGCACTGTGTGCAAACTGTGGCAGTGACTAACAGTTAAGTCACAGAAGTGCAAGTTAAGGCAAGCGTAGATGTGAAAAGTTAAAAATGTAGTCTGGAAAGGCAGGAAGTGGTGCGGTACAGCGCCTTCAGTCCTAGAGAAGTGCAGAGGCAGAGGCTTACTTATTTCTCTTTAATCCCTGGTGGTTGGCTAAAGCTAAGATTAGCCCACATATACAACAGATGGGTCACACCACGGCGAATCAGGACGGTCCCAACCACAACCTCGACTTTTAATGAAACGCTAAGGGACCCCGTGCCCAGTACCCAGCTTCCAGCTACATATCCAAAGAAAATGTTCCTTTGTTATCATGCGTGCAATGCCACACAGTTTGGCACAAAGGTTACGGAAAGGGATACACTTTCAGATAGAACTCTCAAACAAATCAGAGCAGCAACTGCTTCAGTCAGAGGCTTAAACTGAGGACTGTGGCAGATTAATTTAGGGAGATAAACTTTTATTTTGTTCTTCTGAAGAAACGCATTTGACAGAGACTGCAGTCGACTGAGGTGTGGTCTTTACACACTTACTATTCTCATTAATAGACCAGGGCTCGACAATAAGGACTGCCCGATGGCCCGGGGCCAGCGTGAAAGACACTCGAGCCCAGTTGACGGAACGGTCACTTGCCCGATCGGGCCAGTGCTGCATCTCCACTGAAGTGGATAATTTGCGCCTTTTTAAGCCTTGTTAATTTAAACATTCAAGCACACATAGACGCGAAAGTACCCACGTCTCTGTTTGATAGGCTACTCGTGCGCTGTGTGATAAGTTTTGTGTGCGCAGCAACACACATCCAAAGCGTGCGCTCAGAACTATGCTCACACAGCGAACAAATACGCTTTCACGTCTTCTGAGCTTGCACCGACACACAAAATTGTCAAATTGCCCATCTTGTCGAGTATCATCGTAGACATGGTTGGGTCTAAAGTGAACGTAAACATCAAATTTGCCAGCCACCGCCAGTGTTTTTGGTCATTCTCACAAGTTTCATGGCCCTGAGAATATTTTAGTGTATGAACATCTGAACATGCAATATATCAAACAAAAGGACAGAGCCTCTGCTTTATACTTGCTTCATGCATTCCTTTTTTTATCAACACTTGAATGTAAGTTTCATAAAAAAAATACACCATTTTTAGCAAAAATCTGAGAAAATCACATTTTTGTCAAAAGACTAACATTACATCCAGATGGGATTCAGAACGAGTAAGTTAGATTGAGTCCATTCAACACCCCTAAAGCTTCACAGTCACGAGTCGTGTGACTCAACCCTCCTGGGTCGACATTTCATTTGGTAAAATTAGGCAGTTTTGATTTATATGCCGTTTAATGTTGATGATCGCAGTATTTTTCACATGCATCTCGCTCGTTTCTGCTTCTACTTCGCCTGTGTTTTAATCTGGAGATTCTGTACTCGTTCAGGAGATGCGTAATAGCGCCACCTACCGTATAACAGTGAACACACGGAAAGCCAGAAAATCTCTTCATCGGCAGGGAAGCGTAACTTAAAGGGGTGGTTGATTATGATTTCACTTTCCTAACTTTAGTTAGTGTGTAATATTGTTGTTTGAGCATAAACAACATCTGCAAAGTTACAATGCTCAAAGTTCAAAGCAAAGGGAGATTTTGCTTTTAAAGAAATTGCTTTTTAAGGACTACAACAAACGGCTGGTAGGGACTACACGACATTCCTCCCGGGTTAGTGACATCACCAACCCTAAAATTTACATAAACCCCGCCCCCTGAACACGATTTATAGATTATCAAGACAGAATATGCTAATCAATGACTAGAAGATAACTACACATCAGCTACATAAATTCATCAACTAACCATTCAGAAATGTCCTGTTGCATTCTACATGTTGTCACTTCTTCTTGAGTCTCTCCATCATTGACTCCGTTGACATCATCTGACTCCGGTTTGAACATAAAAGGCTAAAGGTTTTAGAAATTTTCAGTGCATGTCTGTGTGAGGTAAAATGACACAAGCTCTTGAAGCTTACCCTCAAAAAGTGACAGTTTTAACATGCTATATAAAAATATCTGTGGGGTATTTTGAGCTAAAACTTCACATGCACACTCTGGGGACATCAAAGACATATTTTACATCTTGTGAAAAGGACATTATACCATCCCTTTAAATAAGGGTAAATCTATATTTATACCATGACTGTAAAAAAAGATGGACAACGCCCCTTCGCTCTCTTCCATTGGTGAGAACTGAAGCCGCCAGTGTCCCGATATGGTGCTGACATCTTGGGACTTGAGTCTGTGCAGTAGTGATCTCGGGACCAGACCTGCGCAGTAGTGAGCAGGAAGTAAAGCCGCGAAATCAACGCCCCGCCCTCACTCTCGCAGAATGCACTCTCCCTGCATGTCTGCTCCATTCCTCCATTCTGCTCCAATTTTGATGTCTATTGATTGCAGTACGACAAGAGGCTTGTTCAAATAAAGTAAATACAATCTCCTCAGTCCTCCGAAGATCCCGAAAAAAAGCCTGTTGGTGCTTCAGTGACTACTTCGCTCAGAGAACTTGTCAATCACAGCTGTCAATCATGACGTTACACCACCGTTTTTATAGCATCATGTAACTAACTAAAAACAAACTTATTTTAAAAACAGACACTTGAACTTACATCAGCGTGATAAAAACGACAGCAAATGACAGAAACCACCTTTGGAAAAAAAGACATTTGAAGTGTAATTACATTTTTTAGTTGGTCTAATTTTTTGGCAGGGCAAGTAAAAATTTAAACCACTGGCCAGACCAGGCCAGTAGAAAAAACCCTTAGCGTTGAGCCCTGTTTACTGCATATCAATGCATTGTCATGGAGATGCACTGAAGAAACACCCATCTAGTCCTGTCTGCCCTCATACTCATGGTAAAGTAAACACCTGGTAAAGTAAGAACAAATCATATTCAGAAATGGGTGAGGAGAACGGAGAGTACATGTCCAGGTTTGGAAGGTGAAAGTAAAATATAGCTGGATAATATTCTATTAATGTATGGATTAGGCAGTCAGAGATGGGGGGAAAAAATGGAGGAAAAATGGAGGGAACAAAGAAAAAAAAAAATTATGTCCAGTCGCATTGTCACAGCAAATCATTGGCAGCATGAACGCCCCTTAGGCAGTATTTTGGTCATTGGGTCACACTGCTCTCTAGATATCAGTATCGGATTAGATTTATCATGCAGAAGCTCATCTCCAGAATTATAGCAAGAATTAAAGACGAGGGGAGGGTAAAAAGTCCAACTGTCGAGGAAAGAATTCAGATTGAGAAGAGAACCAACTTGCTGTTGGCATGTGGAACTGTACACAAACTCATATGAGCTCAGCTGTCCACTGGTTACCAACTAGGGATGCACCGAAATTTCGTTTTTTTTGTTTTTTTGAAAGTTTTTTTGCCCGAAAGAGAAAACGGCTGAAAATGTGATGCAGTCAGACATGTGGACACTGTGGGAAACCATCAAATCTCAAAAAGAAAAGGAAATCTCTTTACAATGAAAAGGAACCCCTCAACGAAGGCCCAATTGTCACTCTGACAAGATTCATAATATAGCCCATTTACAACACGCATTGAAATATTCAACACACATGACACATACTGTACCACCCTGAGTGTTATAAAGGGAAGCTACAGACAGGGTGCACAGTGAGGTATTTAGCTATGCTAATTACGGCTGCACCGGCACCTCAGTTGGTGACAGGCAGATGTCAGTTACTTTACGTTAGCTGTGTTCACAGCACTCTGATGTGCTCTGACAGGTGCCTGACAGCCAATCAGACTGTGCGAAAGCACCGTGACAACACATGCACATCAAACACCTCCTGCAAATCCTCATCTCTTTTTTCCATTCATAATGAACACAAATCAGCACCAGTCTCAGTGAATATCCAAGAAAATGCCTAAACAAATAGTCTATGAGGAATAGTGTTGTCAAAGACCCGGTACTTCGGTATCAAGTCGGTACAAATTTTTTTTTAAACGTCACGGTACCAGGTTTTCTCAAACCCGGTACTTGATGCGCGTGCATGCCCGAAGCGCGTGCAGTTGCGTCCTCTAAGCGCTGAGACATGGCAACCAGCGGTGCTGCTGATGTGGTGGCTGTAAATCCACTTGTTGATAAGAAAAGAGGAAAGAGACACATATGGAAATATTTTGGATTAGGCTAACGTCACGTTGCCATAAGTGGCCGTTCACATAGGCGTTTTTTGCGCGTGCAGATTCATTATTCCAAATGTAGGCGCGCGGCATTTTCCAGGCGCGCCTATGTTCATGGTTGCATAGCAACGACAGACGCCACGGGAGAGCAATCGCTTGTGGAAAGGAGAAACTTGTCGATCTCCGAATGCAACGTAACATGAGGAGAGTAAAGATGGAAAGCTCTTAAAGATTAGTTCCATATAAATTCACGGATAATTTGTTGTTTTGTCGTTAGTGAAAATCAATATTGACCTTGTATTTGAAAAAGGATCCTCATATAAGAAAAAATTCATATACTAAAATGCATTGTCAGTTCATTCGCATTCAGAGATCGACTATTTTTGAAACGGTGCGAACTGCGCTCTCCATAATGACGAGGAAGTATCAGCAAAGACTGAATTGATTTCTAGCCCTTTGGTACCGAGAACCGTGGATTTTCACTGGTATTGGTACCGAATACTAAAGTTTTGGTACCGTGACAACACTAATGAGGAATATTCACATGCATTTTATTATCCCTGACATTAACAGATCAACAAGCAAAACAGACCATTCATTAAAAGAACAGCGCACCGGTTAAAGAAAATTCTATCGTTTGATAAAGTTGTTGATCAGCATGTAATTCCTATCCTGTCAGCAGTAATCTTTTCTGTGGAATTTCTTTATACAATGAGAGCTGTAAAAAGCCATAAAAGTACTCCATGAGGAGTTTTATTAGTGACAGCTGTGGTCACACTGGACTGGAAAAGAGGAACATATGTACACTATCATTCAACATTGTGGGGTCGGTAAGATTTAGAAAATGTTTTGAAAGAAGTCTCTAATGACCAATCTAGGCTACATTTATTTGTTAAAAATGTGTTCACCGTAATAGTTAAATATTGTTACAATTTAAAATAACTGTCCTGCATTTTAGCATTTTAAAATACATTTATTCCTGTGTAGCAACGCTGAATTTTCAGCATCATTACTCCAGTCTTCAGTGTCGCATGATCCTTCAAAAATCATTCTAATATGCTGATCTGGTGCACAAAAAACATTTATTATTATTATCCATGTTGAAAACAGATGTACTGCTTAATAATTTTGTGGAGACAGTGATAATTTTTTACAGGATTTTTTGTTGACTATAAAGTTCAAAAGAACAGCATGAAATAAAAATTCATTTTTTATCAATTTAATGAGTTCCTCAAACTTTTAACAGTAGCGTATGACTGATATGACCTGAATCTCCACCAGCCACCCAGAGCATCATAAGTAACTCATCTGATCAAAGCATATAGTATTTCACATTGTTTTCAGACAATCCCATTTAGAAGTCAAAGGGGACACACCAAGCTGTGCGTAATAATGCAGCTTGCTCCACAAAGTCAGGTAAGGACGAGAGAGGTTAAATTACCACTGATAAGCAGAACTCACATCATGAATTTCTGGCAAGTGGTGCAACACTGGCATCAGCATAAACACACACATGCAAAGAGCCCAGTGGGAGACGGGGGACGTGTAGCCTGTTGTGTTTAGCAATGCAAATGAAATGGTGAAGAATCTGTAACGTTTGAGTAAACAAAACATCAGTCGTTCAACAGCAGCCCCAGCGTGCCTCTAACGTCCTTCACTCTAAACAACCCAAACAGTGCACAAACACTGTTTAACTCTCTGGAAGAACAGAGAAGTGTTTGTCTCAAACAAGTCAAGGATATATCCTGCAAGTAAAGCAATGAACAGCAGTGAAACGCTACCTGACCCTGGTGTAATGCTCAGCAGTTTAGTGGTTTAAAACTTGATTGAAGCATCAAACAATGCATATCAAATACTGATGTTTATATTCTATTGATTTCATATGCTTTTGCTGTAAAAATATTGGAAAACAAAGACATATGGAAACTATAAGGCAAGTCATTCTTGAAGACATGGGTTCAGACTAAGGTTATGCTTGTTTGTCCATTTGCAGAAGACATTTTTAAATGCCATATCAAAATAAAGTAATACGGAGGAGCTGGAGGAATTGGCCAGGGAAAAGGACGCGTGGGCTGCTTTGCTTTAGTCTGCTGCCACAACGACCTGTCCATGGATGAGTGGTGGAAAATTAAATTGGTTGATGAAAAATAATATAATATACTTTGAAACAACTATATAAAATACTTAGCTCAAATATTTAATAGAAAATCTAACATTTTACAAGGTGATACCTTTCTAAAAACATCCATGAGATTAATCAATGACATTTCTGAATAAAACCATTCCCTAGTAAAACAGGACAGTCCAGCAAAATATGCTCAAATAGTTAGTTGAAGTTAAAGATCAAGAAAAGCAAATCATGTCTTTTTAAAACCAGTGAGGTCTGAATATTCATTCAACATGTAAATCACCAGGTGATTACGCAGTATTTGTTTACACATATATGGTGTCAGTATCTACACTACCCAGCAGCAATATTCAAATATCACAGAAGTACTGAGATAAAAGTTTGTATTTCGGATATAAACACTGGTGTCTACGGTGGTGATCTCTTGACACTTCAAATAATGATTGTATGATTACATTGTTAAGCCACTAGGTGTCATTGAATCATTAATTCAAGAGATTTGTTCAAAAACACTGATTCTGTAATGAAACAAGTGAAGTATTTGTACGTGAGTCACTGAATCATTCATTCAAACAAATTTTTTTTAACATTATTAATTAAAATTAATTTTACATTTTTAAATAGATTGCAGGATTTACATTTTGTCAAAACCTCTTTTGTCAACCTTTGTTGTTTTGTTTAGTTGTCTGTTCAGGATCGTGGGAGAATCGTGATCTCTATTTGGAACAAAACAATCATGATTGTCAATGTATCCAGAATCGTGCAGCTCTAATAAAAATATTAATAATAATAATAATAATAATAATAATAATATAAAATATAATAATAATACTAAAATAACACAGCTACCATGAACACCAATCTGAGCCCCAAACTGCCTGCTTGCAAAATGCTCATATATATAGTCCAGAACCAGGTCAGTGGTGTGTCCAAGAAACTCATCTAAAAAATTAAGACGCTTCTGCATTATTGCTACATGTGGGAAAATATGCCGCAAAGAAAAATGATTAGCCAAAGATGGAGCACACATTGTGGAACAGTCATCACTCAGCTGCTTCTTGTCTGATCTCAGAAGAGGATAGTGAGAACTGCTGAGCGGGCCTGTTATCAAGGTGTTAATGTTTAAGTATTAAATACTGACCCAAGCACATTTCATACTGCCCTCACGCCAAAGCTAGTCTATTAAAATGAAGTTAACCTCATTTTAAATATGCACTATTGCATAATACTGAGCCAAAGCCAAGACAAGTAAGTAATATTGTAATAAAAACGTGCCAGTTCAATACTGTTCTGGGAGTGATTAAAATGAGATTCATCCGATATATACACAACATAAACGTTACATTACAACTTGAATCTATCTAGACACACACAAAAAAAAAAACTGTTAACTAAACAATTCACAACATTGTATTACAATTGTTTTCTACTTATAATTTTATGTATATGACAGCTTGAGGCTACACATCTTGCACTTAACTCTATTTTCGTCTACTTTATCAAGTGTTTTCAATGCCATGACTAGAAAAGATTTTAATAAAAACATACTACTGACAAAAATGTGAGAAATAACACTACTAAATTATTAGTAATGTATAAAAGGAATATGACTGAGTCAAATAACCTGATGTTTGTCAGTAATGTTGTGCACCACCGTTTGACAAGGTATGTTTTGCCTATATTAGTAAGATAGACAAACAAAACTGTAATAACATCCACACATAATGGGGCTGGCCAAAAACCACCGCAATAAAAATTACTACTTAAACTTTACACCAAAGTTCACAAGCAAACTTCCTATAATAAAGTGCCAGTGTTGACATCCCTCACCTTGTTTTTCTGTGACTAGCGAACCCAAAGACAACCCTATGCCTGTTCATCTGCTGGTTAATAAAGCCTGAAGCCACTGACTGCAGGAGATCCATCTCCACTGATATGTCTAAACGCCATGTTTTTCTAGGTCTCAATGAAAGAGAAAAAGAGAGCGAGTAAGTGGTTTGGAAATGAGGAGCACACTGGCTCTTCCCTGCTCTCAATCCCATTTGTAAACAGAATGTCTCTCTATCTGCAGAGGGAGAGGAGACTGCAAATATTTGAGAGACATGTAAACACTATAATGCAGACGAGAAAGTCTGTATTCAGTCATGTGGTGCACCGGTAAAAGAAAAATGAGGTGGTGACCTCATCTCCCATCCCTTTCGGAAAAAATTGAGTCTGCATTTGCATTTGGTCTCTGAGGCCCTGTTTACATCAGGTATTAAGAAGCATTTCGTCAATCTGATCACAAGTGGACACGACAGCGCTAAATACAGGTGTAGACAGAGTCTTGTCCACTTTCAACCACTTCCAGAGGTAGTTGAAAACGCTTTCGTGGTGTAGACACTCATGTGGTCGAATGCGTTTGAACAGCCACAAAAGACCTTACTTAATGCATAAACATTATGGGAAGCGTTTCTAACACGCATTCAAGGCATTTGCCGTGGTCTTGCGGCTATAAGAGCAGAAACGAAAGTAGTTTGTAGTATGTCTCCGTATGTTTGTCCGTCGTCTCTGGTTCGCGTTCATATAAATTGCGCAAGCATTAGATCAAAAGATCTGAAAAAGCCCTTTCATTTATCCACACATAAAGCCCTCCACCAAAAAAAATCCGGACAGAAATGGTTGAAAGAGGACAAAAGAGACAGATTAAAACACCAGGTGTAAACAGGTATGTGTCTCCCTCGTCTACTTGTGATTCGATCGACCAACACGCATCTTAATACCAGCTGTAAACAGGGCCCAAATGAAACTGATATGGAGATGTTCAGTCAGTTTAGCATTCTTCTGCATTTAGTAAGCAATGCTTTGTGGTAAAGTGTGAACAGCTTTTTATTGCACATCTACAAACGACATTCATTGTACTGAGGTCATGGCACTTCCTGCCTCGTTCAGGAATTAAGCCCTGGTGTCTGACCTTTTACATCCTACACGCTATTGTGTTAAACAGATGGAGGACGGAGGCGTCTCATTACACCCTCTTCTCCATATGGAGACCAGACACAGAGCTAAAGTGCTGTATAATCATAAGCACAGCCTTTGCCTTAAGTTTACATAAAAAGCCTGTAATGTGGTCAGACTGCACAATTTGGAGAAAAATCTACTGTGATTTAAAATGTAATTAAAAAAAACATGCATGTTAATAAATAATAAGTACGATTTTATTATATTATAGATAAATATAAAATATAAATCAGGGCTCGACAATAAGGACTGGCCGATGGCCCTGGGCCAGCGTGAAAGACACTCGGGCCAGTTGACGGAACTGCCACTTGCCTGATCGAGATTTCAATTTTAGATTTTAATTCTAATTCTTAAGAATTACGAGAATTATTGACAATGCTGGTTAGGATTATGTTCCGGCTCCCTGGTTGGATTATCTATGTTTATGTTTTTCTTTAGTAAACTTTTGCTGCATTTAGATCCTTGCCTCACCTCATCCTTGCCACCATTGTTACAGAAGCACTTGCCCAATTCTGTCAACTGTCCCGAAACGCAAGTGAAATCTTGCAGCGTGATGTGCTCTGATTTAGCCTGGCAAGCCAGACCTACATCAAGATGTTGGGTCTGGCAACTCACCATAGACACGGCTCACTCCGAGGGGCGGGATAAACGGCTGTCTTTCAAATTCCCTCTGCACGCAATAGGACAGCGCTTCAACCAACCAGAGCGTTTTCCCAACAGCGGAGCTAGTTGACAGATTCAACTTTTGCCATATCTGGCCGGCAAAACTACGAACACATCTTCCTTTTTTTAAGAATGACTTAAGTGCCGTTCTTTTCTCTTTTCTCAAAGAAAAACTTAACTCCAAGTCCTCCAGAAGCCGCGGCCAAAGCCGATTCGACAGACTGTTCTCCAGCAGCAGTTTTGCCATTCTTTGTTTTTTTTAAAGTAGCAGGGAACCGTCGCAACTCTGTCGTCATTATGTTAAGCCCGCCCCACCTACTCTATACACGACGTGATTGGCCTGACCCAATTTAGGTTTTTGCAGCTGGAAAGTCAATGGAGAGTTGCTAGACTACCCTGGCTGCAAAATACATTTTGCTGCCGCTAGGGTGCGTCTAGATTTCTAGGCTAGCTCTGATTATCTGTGTGGATCAATTTACTCTTTCAACCTATATGCTAGAGTGCATCAATGTTTGGGGGGGATTTCCTGCTTTATAATCGTGAAATCTGCGGGAATGTGTCAAATTATGCGCAATGCCTGCAAATCCCGTGACGATTTGTTTGTTCACACTAAGTTGGGCACTGGCAATAATCCGATTTGAACATTTTCTTTCATTTAGGCTATTTTCAAGTTCCGAGGTGAATTATCCATTTTCATTCTCTGGACCTGTCTAGACATGCTGAGCTTCAGATGAGAAACACTTAATTACTACATTCACAAGCCTGCCAGCACTGACTTAAACACAACTCGACTGCCTCCAGATAAGTGTGCATTTGGGTCGAGGCGATAAACCCTGCAGGCTTTGATTGGGTTTAACTCAGCACACTGCCATATTTACTAAAGGTGGTCAAGAAGCCTTAAGGGCCGTTCACAGTGTATGCATTCATACATTTAATAACAGCAAAATGCAGCACATGGGAAACAAGCAGATCGAAGGTATCTCCAGGCGCGTTCAACTTTTTGAAAAGTGCAGCACTCAAGGCACAAGACGTATCGCAATGGTCAAAGAAGCCTGTCTAGTGCATGTTCAAACACAAAAACAATTTAAAAACAGCTTGGGCAGACACAAAAACACATTCTGTGTTGAAAAACACACCTGGAGAGTACAACTCAGCAAAAGCCTTCACTTAAAGTCTTAAGGAAAGCTCTTCTTTGCCTCAAGTAATCCTCACCTTTCCCTTCCTAGGATTGGGTAAATGTGATTACAAGTCTATTTTAGACATCCCTGAAAAGATAAATATAGGTTAGAGTTGTCTATTTCTTGAGATGCTCTCTGTTCAAGTCTCTGGCCCTGTTTACACTTGGCATTAAGAAGCATTTTCGTCAATCCGATCTCAAGTGGACGACACTAAATACAGGTGTAAATAGGGTCTAAAATGTTTTGAGCTTGTCCTCTTTCGACCACTTCCAGAGGTAGTTGAAAACGCATTCGACTTGATTACTTTCATGGTGTAGACACTCATTCGAACAGCCACAAAAGACCATCTTCTCACCGCCTACTGACATGATGTGTAAACATTACGGGAAGCGCACTAGCCAGACGGGATTTAAACAAAGTTTGTTTTTTAAGACGGAAAATGTACCAAGCACAACGTTCTCTCACCATTCCAGATTTTACACTCACCGAAAAGTTGATGCTCTCCTTATTTTTCCCGTCATCTCCTTTCACGTTCATTTGTAAATTGAGTGAGCTTATTTTGTCCATTAGATGGAAAGATCTGAAAAAGCCCATACATTTACCCGCCCATAGACCCTCCCCTTGAAGAAATCAGGACAGAGGTAGTCAAAACTGGACAAAAGCGATGGATTAAAACACCAGGTGTCTTGGCTACTTGTGATCCGATTGACCAGAACGCATCTAAATACCAGATGTAAACAGGGCCTCTGACAGGAATAATAGAGAGATCTTGATAGTAAGAGCAGTGAAATTTCAAATTTCTTCTGGGGAGACAGACTAGGAACTTTGCTCTATACACATGATATTCATTAGCTTGCTTTATAGCAAAAGTCCTTTAGCCTGAGTTGCTCTGACAATGAAGACCTTCTTTCGTTAAGTCACAAAGGAAGTGCTTGTTTTTAGAGCGAAAGAGTGCAAAAGACTAAAAAGGTGTAGAGGAGGAGTAAGGCTCCCAGTGAAAGTGATTTAGAGAAAAACTGAAGCACTGACAAAAAAATATCCCAATGCAGAGCACATTGCTCGGGGATAGGAAGTGGCATTGTGTGGGTAATGAGAACAACTGAGCGGTTAGGAATATTTTTGCTGCTGTGAGATGCTGACGGAAGAGTTGGCCAAAAGACTAAACTGTGTACCTTTTGTGTCCATGTCCAGAGAGAGAAGCAACAATAAACAACAAGGTGAAAATCATCAACATGATCGAAAGATGCAAAATGGGAACATGTGCAGCAGAGACTGAGATCGACAGTAAAACTATACAATCAAGCAGTCTTGCTCAGAAAAAAGGAAGATGCGAGGAGAGGAAGAGGAGAAAAATTATGATTTGTGAAAGATGAATGAGAAGAGGGATATAATATAGAGGAATGATAATAGGAAGGTGTTAGCCAAGCGAGAGCATGATTTGTTGGCAGAGGGGAGTGTCGCAGAGCTATTTGTCTCTGAATTTCTTGCATCCAGGCAGATTGCAAGCAGCACTCCATCCGCTCAGTCTAATTATGCACCATGAAAATATGGTTCACAGAAGTAGTGAAAGACTTCACAGCTGAAGAGATTTTACTGTCAGTATGAATTAAGTATTACTGAAGAATGTAAAAAAAAGTATTACTGCAATAATGTAAAAAGGTTGTAGTAAGAAAAGAAAAAATAATAATTGCCGGAGCACCCAAGCAGCCGCAGAGCATTTAAGATCCACATGATTTGTTTCCTCTGCCCTTTATTACAAAGGTTCACAAACTACAGATTTTTATAATCCATTAGTTGGTGGGTTGTCAGAACAATCTGATGATTAAGATGAAGTGCCTTTTATTTCTATAAAGTACTTAGTTATGGATGCAGTTACATTCAAATTCCAGTTGATACGAATAGGCGGCAACAATTATTTTAATGTTATGTTCAATAAATAAATAGTCGATTTGAAAATTCTATGCTCTCTTGTATAATTTTATACAAAGCAGCTGTGCGATTAATCGTATTTCAATTTTGGTTTCCAACGAAAACAAGATAATCGAGGTAAAACGATTATTGTGCCACTTTCGTTCCTCCCTAAAGCCCAAACTTGACATCCAAATCAGACAAATAAGGGAGGAGGGCTGGGACAATAAACCGATGCATTGTGATTCGTGGATCGATTCCAATATTTTCCTAATGCCTATAAGTGAGTGCCCACTCGTCCGAAGCGAGCACACATCTCAGACAGCCTGTGAATACTAAATTGAGTTCGCTTTCAAGTCTTCTTGCGCTTGAACAGACAAATTCTCACAAGAATAAATCTGTATTAAATAGGCTATTAATACTGATAGACTAAAAGATTATTCAGCTTTATTTTATATTTGATTACTTTTTATTCAGTTTCTGTAGTATTTTTGTACCTGAATACTAGTGTTAGACCTACCCAAAAACTTCTCTTTGTTTCTCTTTATTTAATTTGTATCTTTATTCTATTGTATTTATTTGTGCTACTTTTTTCAATTTAATTCAAAGACTGAAATCAAGCTTTTTTTGTGTTGTGAAAACTCTTAAATCAACAGAATTACCCCTTTGTAAAAACAAATACAATGAGTGAGAAAACTTTTAGGTGAGATAAATGTAATAATAAAAAAAAAAAGTCAAAAAAAATTTGCTCACTGCTCTTGACTGAATAATTTTAATAAGGATTAATCTTTATTAATTTATCCAGTTAAGATTATATGCAGTGTTATTTTATATTTGATTCCTTTTAAACTAATTTCTGTACCTAAAAACTAGACCTACCTGAAAAGCACTGTTTGTTTTATTTGTATCTTTGCTCTATTAACACTTAACACCCGATGTACTCGTTAGATCATAAGAAGAATGGCATCTACGCTAATGTTAGTCTTTCTGTTTATTCCGAGGTTTACTGTAATCAGCCGGATCCGGGCCGTATCCAGATCAGATGGTGGACCTGCGCGTAGACACGGCCACAAAGCATGATGTAATCAGCCGGATCCGGGCCGTATCCAGATCAGATGGTGGACCTGCGCGTAAACACAGCCACAACGCATCCCTGAAGTGTCAGCAGAGATTGTGTCAACCAGAGCATGTGAGCGGAGTGGAGCGGTGAGAATCTCCGCTCATCGCTCACTGAACTGTTCACCCCTCCGCTCCCCCGCTCAAAGCTACATCAGGCCGCTCCGCTCATTTTCGCTCAGCGCTCAACGCAGTTTGCTTCGCGCTCCACTCAAATCACCCCCCGCTCGCTCCAAAAAAGGAAAAAAAATCGACATGTATATCACTTGTAGCGGTCCCCAACCTTTTTTGCGCCACGGACCGGTTTAAAATCAGACAATATCAGACACGGACCGGCCTTCAAGGTGTGTGGCGGATAAATACAACAAAAATGATTAAAATGATACGACTGGCATAAAAACTGGGGTATTTTTTTAAATAGCCTATAATAATAAACGTGAATCCAATGTGTAGGCCTACTCGCAACTTTATTAACAGCGTCCTCTAACATCGCGCAGGCAAATGAGAAAGTCTGAAAACAAACAAAATGCCCCCAAAAGAAAAAAAATCTCTATGTTTTCAGTGCTGATGCGTTCACGTAACATGTAAGGGCACCTAAAAGCTGTCACAACGAACCGGCAAAATGATTATGAATATGTAAAATATAGCAGAAGACATTTTAATTTTTTTTATGTCTGTCGGCTGGAAAGATGCTGACTCGTGATCTTCGCAGTAGTGAACGCGCCTGAGAGAAATGCACATTTCATACGGGAGAGCAGTCTGTTTTCTTTCGTTTTGAATTGTTCTGTTTAAAAGTAGACATTTCAAGCTTTATATATATGTCTCAGGTGTGTGAGGCAAGTAGGCTATACGCTGAGTTTCGGTTCATTCATGAGACAAACTCCAGGTTCACGCCGGCGCCTTCGTATCGTGGTTATCTATTTTCTAATATATTTACTTCTTATTAAATCCAGACAATGGTTGATGAAACCTTGATTAAAATTAAGATACAATTAATACAAAACGAAATTAATTTTAAAGACAGGCTTTGTGCTTTCTGTTTGAGGTCTGAGTGAAAGTTTTAAAGCAGTCTTAGTGCCGCTTTCAGAGCGCTCACGTCCGTAACGGAGAACTGTCCCGTCCATAACATTTTTTTTTTTTTTTTTGTATAAATTTCTAAATAAATGTGACTTATAGTCCAGTGCGAGGCTAGGCCTATGTTTTTTCTTCTTCATGGCGCATTTTTTGACTGATGCGCCTTATAGGCTACTCCGGAGCGACTTATATTGATAGGCTACACCTGTATGAATTCTCATTTTACTTTTTGAACTCCATTATTGAGCCGAGTTTTGCCTGAAAATAGTCTACTGTTGATGACTGTGCAAGACAAATGGATTCGGGGTCAGGCTTGACTGAGCATGCTTCAGACTCGTGGTGTGAGCGGAGCGGAGCAAAATTGGAGCGGGAAATGCGACGCTCCGTCCTTTTGAAATTGCCGCTCTGCGCTCTGTCCAAGATCCGCCCGCTCGCGCTCCCCGCTCGCTCCCGCTCCACTCCGCTCACATGCTCTGGTGTCAACTAGACTCTCCCCTGTGAAGGCCTCATCGACACGACAGCAATCGGCACTGATCCTCAACAAACTCGTCTCCACACCGCGTGATGACTCCGATCTTCAACCAGATGGAACTGGATAATATTCTGAATCTGAATGTTCCAATCCAATCTGACTTCTGATCTATAATGCTGCCTGAATCATAATCATACACTGTTCGTTCGTTGGCCATTCTGTCACCTGATGCAGTTTTGGTTCCTTGCCACTGTCGCCTTTTTCTATATAAATAAATGTGACTTGACTATTGTATTTATTTGTGCTATACCTTGTAGTTTGATTAGTGGTTCTTATTTTCTTTATTTTCATTTGACAGTAGTATTTTTTTTTCCTGAACATAGCACATACTGAATTGTACAGAAACCGTGACCCTAAAATGGCGATACAAACCAAACTGCGAGTAATTTGTAACCGTTACACCCCTAGGGGGCAGTCAGTAATGTGATTTTATTGAAGCTAAAAAAAACGATCTTCAAACACAAGAGATCAACTCTGACATCAAGTGTGAAATCTAAATTTTGTGGAAGCTATGGAAACCAACAATATGAAGATTTATACATTAATTACACAACAGTGTGAGGTACAAGAGTGGTACAACAGTTCCTACAATGAATGCCCTATTCAACAGGAGAATGTATGAAACGTCACAGAAATTAAATCACATAAACCTTCATTCTATATGTGTCAGGGAATAACATTTAATCTAGACCACTATACAGTACAGATATGGTTCAACATTTATAATATTACTGTATTTAAAAATTAGTCGTTTAAATATGTTTATTTTCCCATAATGCACTGCTCATGTTTGCTTGCGTTAACATCCTGCAAACCAGTCAAAACAACCCAAAAATAACATGATTGTGTAACAAAACTCCCAGAGTGATCAAAGCAGTCAGATGGATGTGCTGACAGAGAGATATACATTTTAAATAGTCATTCAAAACAAACAAAAAAAGCTTTGGGATTTTTTCTAAATAGCACGACAGTTGTCTCACAGCAGGAGATAAGGGCATTCACGATTACTGTACAAAATTTTACAGAATGTTTCGTAACATTATTTTTACACAAATAATCAAGAGAAAATATGCAAGTAACAAGTATACTAACATAAATCACAGAAAGACAAAATACGCATAACAATGTCAGTTCAAACGTCCTTTATCTGACTCTCAGAGTTCAGAGGAGCATTCCCTACAGACTGAATATATCATTCAGCTCTTTACCAAACTGAAGTCACATTCTTCATTGTCAGATGGAGCTGTTTATCATCACATGGCATCAGTACTTCACAATTATCATGAAGTCTGAGCAAGCTCTCCTTGAAGATATGACACAGGATGGGAAAAAACTAATTCACTGCAATATAGAACTACAAACTTTAAAGTTGAGTCATCTGTTTGGAAGCAATTTCAGGAATTTCAATCCCCAATATTTGAAATACTTTTAGGCACCCAATCAAACCAAAGAAACTTGCTGTAAACAGAACACTGTGCATTAAGAGATACAATATGGTTGCAAACTTCACAACCTGTTTTTACAGCCCGATCTCATCCCAAGGCGTCATATACTGACGCTTTTGACATTTCGTCTACATCCAATGCACATGGCACCCTTTAGCGTCAATATGAGACGCAGATAGATATGGGCCACAAAGTCATACGAATGTGCATCTTCTGTATCATCTGGTGTTTAACAGCCTATGAAATGACTACGATCAGTTTAAGTGCTAGCAAAGTGTGCTTACACCACGCAAAATTGATAGAGATGGATAGGGCTGGGGTACAGACCAAACGCACATCATGTGATCAAGAAACACTTGGGAGGGGCAGGCATGACGAAAATGGAATATAGCGTAAGAGAAAGGAGACTGTGAGACAAGTGGCCTGAAGGGAGGAAAAGGAGGACAAGAAGAGAGATAAAGGAGAGACAGACACAAGTGCAGATGGGAGAGACAAAAGAGTAATGGGAAATGATGGGATCTCCTCCATATGGGATTGATAGTCACTAACGTACAAAAGACAATGGCAATCTGAGTGTATGCCAGTGCCTGAAAGCTTTCATTCAAGCTATATGAATGCCATAATTATGAGTAGGCCTAAGCCATAATCTCAAGAATTTGACATGAAAGATGACGCATACATGTAATAATGTTAAAAAAGGGCCTTTATAAAAGGTAAATAACGCCCTAGGGTAGGGCTGCACGATTAATCGCAATTTACATGAAATCGCATTTAAACCGATTTGGCTTATGCGATTATTTTTTTATGTGCAGCTTGTCACTGATGTACGGGTCTGTAAACGCTGCTCCATTTGAAAAGGCAGACAGTTTTCCAAACATGAGAAGCATTTATGAACCTCTTGTCCAACAAAAGACAACATTTAATAACGTGCTTTTTCTCCAAACTCACTTCATAATGACAGTTGAGCTCCTCCTTCTGTGAGATGATGTGGCTTCTTACACAGAATAAGGCAGTTTAGCCTGGATGCCAGCCGAACTTAGCCCCGCCCACAACATTTTTAGGTCGGGAAGTTCGGTCTGGACCCGATCCGTTGAGGAGCTATTATGCCCGAACAAAAATTGTTCGGACCAATCAAATTGTTAGGGCGGGCTTTATACGATGATGGACAGATGAGCAACAGTAATCATCCACGTCATCAAAGAGCGCTTGGGTTGAATTCGTTTACTTTACAACAAAGATGACTGCCGCTGGAGAATTGAGATTTCACGAGTTCACACTTACAAATAAGTCATTTAGAATAAATGCATATTTGGCGTGCTGTCCGAGGAGAGGCTCCGGGATCGGTATTCGGCCCGAACCCAAAGTACTCCCCCCGTGTTCCTGGCTGTGGAAGAACAGGCCAAGAGTGAGTGGAGGGATGCTGGAAACTGTCAAGGAATGTTAGGTGAGTTGACAGAGTGAATATATATATGCTTCCTCTCATTGCAGATAGTGTAGACGGTAATTGTTTGATGACAAGTTGATTGGATTGATTATTTGAACGTGCTCCTCCCGAACTTTGTTTATAAAACATTATGTGTAGAATCCGCCATCGCGTCTGTTATAGAAGATATCGACAGCGCATTAATTTTAAAAGAGGAACAGAGAACCGCGATCAAGGCATTTGTCGATCAAAAACATGAATGAAAAACATACGTCACTTACTCCGTTGCTCTGATTGGTTGTAGGTCTATCCAATTGAATGCAGAGGCATTTTCCTTCCTGGTTCGTTTGAAACACGCCCCATAATCACAGCCCAACGGAGCAGTATCAGACTCACATTCTGACTAGAATCTGAGTATGACGACGTCAGGCTAAAGGCAGTTGTGTGTTTATTGGTCATGTTTAATCAATCACAGCATTTCAATCTTCTGTTTATTCAGCTACAGCAATGATGCCCATAAATAAACTTATGTTCAATAAAACACTAGATTAAAGAAGACAAATAATCACAATAAACAATTCTGCCAAGTCTTTACTGTATTTATAATCAAATAAATGCAATCTTGGTTAGAATAAGCTCATTTCAAAAACATTTATATAAATTATACCGACCCGAACTTTTGAACAATAGTATAAAATGAGAGTCAATTTCACAATTTCAGATATTGGTAACTTCCTCTGGCCTGTGGCTGGCCAAAGGGCACATAATTATTGTGCTTTCTTTTATCATAGTCCACAAAGCAGTTGTAACTGTTATAATATGATTCACGCATATACAGGGCAAAGACCACAGCACTTTCACTTTCCGTACAATGTGCGAACATCAAGTGTTACCCTCTTAAAGAACAGTTCCCATTAAAGATGCCCAGCAGTGACACGTTTCACATTTGGTTTGTCATTGTGCGATACCTGATCAAAGCAAGCACCACTTCAGGTCGGGGACTACTGTATGCACTTCGCCTCTGACTCACCGCTGCACTAAAAATAGTGCTGAGTGGTTACCTAGGAAATATAGTTAAATTTAAGCCAGCCGTTTTTGAGCTGCAGACCAAGGCTGCTGTGTATCTTGGCAATGCAGCAGGAAATGACTTCTGTTCAAAAGGCCCACCATGAAAGAGGGAAAGGGAAAAAAGGAAAAGACGTTTATAAAAGCTGAAAATGGTAGTGTCTGCCTCAGCAAAACCAGTGGGTCAGTTTGGCCCATCTGTGGAGAGTCAATAAGGCAAATGTCGTGAGTAGCATCCAAGCTGACTTAAGGGGTGGGACCTATCAGAGAGCAGTTTCAGGGGCAGTAGACACAGCAGTGATTGACAGGGTGAAAGAATGAGCCTAAACCCAAAACAGACCCAGAAAGAGACAGTGGCTTTGTCTTACCAGCTGGAGATTATTACAATCAAATAAAGGGATGTGAAGGCCAAGTTCACAACACAGATCATAAGGTCTTTCTAAGGCCAATTCAAACAAAGCAAGAGCAAAAAATAATTACAATAAAATGTTATGAGCGCAGGCACACAATTACAAGAGATGCATAAATAATTGGTTACTGTGCAAACTATATCTGAAGACATTTTTAACATCAGTGGCTACATGTACATGTTCCCGAACAATGCAATTAAGTTAAGAGTTCTGTAAACAGATTATTATAATTCATATTAATGCGTTTATGCTCATAATTAACCTTAAATCGCTGTAAAATATTTTAACTACACTATACTACACACACTATACTTCAATCTAGGGGTGTGCGATGATATGATTTTACATCAGTCTCCATGATCTGCTTTGAAGAGAGATTGTAGTATATTACTACAGTGCAGTTTCAGTTCTGGCAAGGCGCCCCCATCCCAAAATACTGTACAATGCCACGTATATTCACATCACATTTAGCAATGCAGCGGTAGGGTTACACACGTGACATTGCAGTTCTTCACCACCACTAAAGTTTATCATTTGCATGCGTTTTGCCAGTTAACTTTTTATTTGCACGCTGTTCTGACATAAACCTTTTTTTAAAGCATAGACCCGAAGAGCGTGTACATTACAGCCTATCACACAGCACCTGAGTACTGAACTGAGTTCTCTTTCACATCCGACTGCACTTAAACTGTCAAATACACACAAGGTAGGGGTGGGTGATAATATCGGTAGAAATTTGTCAACTGGTAGAGATTTTGGACTATCGTCTCTATCGCAGTTAAGCTCACATGACATTGCTGTGCTGCATGGTCACGAAAGCTTATCGTTTGCATGCATTTTTAAGCATTGCGGTTTAAAAACAAGTGATCTGTGAAATGGTCTGTCATGCCATGCGATATTTTAATCTGCTTATTTTGATTATTGGCAATATTCAGCCAATCTGCCAAACGTGTTCAAACTGCTAGGCTACAACTTGGGAATTCAGGGCCTGAATTTCAGTTTTGGAAAATGTGTGTGGCGGGGGTGATTCCCCCCTTAGGTGATTCTTATGGGGGGCATTTTTGGGGCAATTCTTTTTAAAGTTACATTTATCTCATTTACATTTATCCTAAATGGTTTCTCACTCATTGTATTTGTGTTTTTACAAAGGGGACTTTTACACAAGGAAGCTTGATAAAATTTTTTGAATTAAATAAATAAATAAAAAGCACAAATAAATACAATAGAATAAAGATACAAATGAAATAAAGAGAATTTTTTTTAGGTCTAACACTAGTATTCAGGTACAGAAATACTACAAAAACTGAAAGTAGCTTAATTAAATGTAAAATAACACTGGATGTTTTTTTAGTTCTGTAAATTAAATATAGGCTATATGCTATTAATCTAAAAGATCTTTTGTTGTTTTATCAACATTAATGACAGAGACATATTAGGTTGCTGTCACTTTGAAGAGCTAGTGCACGGATCCACTACGCATGCGTTTTCATCCTCAAGTTACTGTTTGTGTTAATTTAAGACATAACCAACTGTGTTTACGAGGATACTCACCAAGACCGGAATTTTGACATCAAAATGAATTTTGAATTTTTGTTTTGTTTTTGACTGTTAAAACACCCTAATCCGTGAAAAAGTTGTGTTACTCGCGAGCTGTTTGTGATGTGGCTTTACTGTGTATGTATGTGCGCAGAGAAAACCATCTCCCAGAGAGCGTGTGAGTACTAAATAGTTTAAAATCGCGAGATTGTTTAAACTGGTAAGACTTAAAGACGTGCAAATGATAAACTTTTGTGAGGATGCAACCTGGCCTGATTGTGCAAACCGCGAGAATCTAATATCGCCGCCTGAAGCGCTTGACGCTTGCCTTGTGCAATCCATTTTGAGAGACAGTGGCCTCGTTTACACTGTCAGTGAAATGTGACCCAATTCAGATTTTTCGCTCACATGTGACACAGATCGGATGTGTTCTATGACAGTGTAAACAGGAAAAAAATTCATGCATTCGGATAGTTTTAAAATTACTCATTTGATTTTATAATCTGTGTGGATTAATTTACTCATACAGACTACATGCTAAAATGAATAAATATTTGCTGGAATTTCCCGCATTATAAGTGCGACACCTCAGGTAATTATTAAAATCACACGCAATACCAGCAATCCAGTGCCGAAATTCGAGCCCTGGGAACTCTAAGACATTTTCTAAGAAGAGTTTTCATGCTTTGATCATCCACATAAACCTTCACTGTGACCAGGCTGACGAATGTGTTTTTCACATGGGTCAATGCTGTATTTTGTGAGAATGAGTAAAAGGCAGCACCTGCAGTCTGCAAAAGAGAAGGAAGAGAGAAGACTGTTGAGCAGAGGAAGTTAAGGAGGGGAAGCACATTGTGTCTCTGCCAATTGCCAAAGCATTACCCTTCACAGGAAGTGAGAAATATTAGCACGTCTGCTACCCATCTATCAACTCAAAAGGCACTTTTTTTTTTTTTTTACACAGGGGGCGTTTTTAAAGTCCAGGAACAGTGAGAAGGCAATCAAACAGCATCTGCTTCTGGCTTTAATAAGGTAGCAGAGTTAGTGACCTGAAAAGGACTGTCAGTGTCATTTGGCTCTATGCAGCATCTCTTAAACAGAAAAGAGGGCCAGTTGTCTTCTCAGTGAGGCAGAGAGCATTAAGGCTTAGAACATGACGTTCTAGATAAGGGCTCAACCCTGCTGGTATCAGAACAGTTTAGAGACACAGGAGAATGTATTACAAACAACTTCGATTTGATTCTTGAATCCCAAAAATCTATGATATACTTAATCAGTCGATGCTGTTTTTAGTTGATGTGTGAACAAAACGGAACATTATTTGTAGCGCCTCACTGCCTGCCATGCAAAAAGCTTTGTGCTTTGTTACTTTATATATGTCTCTGTAACAGTTTCAGTTCGTTGATGGAAGGAGGAGGCGGGAACCGGCGAACGTTTCACAACTTTTAATAAAATAAATAAACTACATAAATACAAAATGAAAGTAAGTCCCTCACGGACGACTGCTGCCACATATAATAAAACAGAAACAAAACATAAAACCCAGGCCTGGGCTCTCTCTATCTTCACTGTCGTCGCTCCTCCTTTTGTGCTTCCGCTCCTCCGTGAGAGATACGAGACCGGTGCGTCGTGCAGGTGTCGCTCATCAATAATCACGCCACCGGCCTCGCGCCGCTCTCTCACGGCCCTCAGCCTCGTCCTGCTCGCCACAGTCTCTTCTTTCCAATTCTGTCAATTTCATTACGAATTAAAAAAACGAAATACCAGAATTTTGGCTTAAAGTGGCATGACAGATCGCTGTGGCTGCCTCAGTTCAATTCATTTAATTAGAAATTACATAAATATACATAATTATTCCGAAATACTTATGAGGAACTACAACTTCTGTGAAGGTTACCAACATTTTTTTTTTTTTTTTTCTATTTAGCTGATATACCAAAAGCCAAATTCACATCCTGTGACCTAGGAAAAACACCAACATAAAAAGCCAAACACACAGATGATGGCAGAAAGTGGCAACCGAGCGCGAGCGATCACATAAATCAATAGAAATAAAATCAAATACATGAAAAAGTGCTGGAAGAAGGAATATGATGAAATGCAGAGGAAACTTTCTCAGTTCATGTTCAAATTAAAGGAAAGTAATATTCGGAGTGGCACTGCCTTCAAAATAACAACCTGCTGTCCGCTTCCACCTCGGCACAGATTGCCAAAACTCAACTCATAACAGCACAAAGCGGAGGAAAGTCACAACACTGTCAAACTTAATCACACTCCCCACCTTTTGCTCAAAGCTAGATGCTCCAGCAAGCCGATCTTGCTCTCTCATCTGGGTCAGTGTGTCAGTCAGCCTCGAATCAAAGACAGTGACACACACACAACCTCATTATCACCCCCTCATAAACTCATCAAAAAACACTATTGAACAACATAAGCATGCTGTTAATGAACATGTTAACACATGTTTTGAGGGGTTAAGGTGAAGTGTAGGGGGTGCTTGCCTTTATTAACAGCATTTTTCTTCTGCAGGTGGGGATAAATGAAGGTCAGTCACTGCTATTTAATGTTGCTTTCAAAACAGGACCCAGAATCATGGGGGTTTTAAAAGGCTGGAGGAAGGTTTGATTTGTGCACACTGGTGACTAACCTGCAGGAGGCCATGAGTTATCTACGGCTCTCCGTGGACAAAAGAGGGCTGTATGAGCAGGTTTCTGGAGCACAAATATGTTATATTACATTACCTGGGTGTATGAAAACGTTCCCGGTCTCTATAGGTGTTTGGATTTAAGATTTTAAACACTTTTGATTGTGTTTTGCTAGACTGCACTGCCAGGTCTAACGGAGCTAAATCTGCTGTGTAGCAAATTGAGGACTGAAACTCTTGTTCGGGCTGCTGGCTGATGGTTTCATGCATCAGCAAAGCTAAATCAGACTGCTAGATCACTCTGGCTGAGACTATAGCATTAGTGCCTAAACAACACAATCACTCTGGACTTAAAGCCCTTGGAAGTAGCATATTGTATATGACTAATAACAACATACAGGGGCTAAATTCAGCCACGATTTCAGCTCCATCATTCACAGTTCAGCCAGAATCCAGCTCTGGGCTTTGGCATATTACTAGTGCCCGTGCCTAATAGTTTGCAAAGCCATCTGCCATGGCTGTGTGAGACTCAAACAATGAATAGCCTAGATTATCATTTTTTATTCCACAAAACATCTGTGCTGAACATGAGAGTGCAAAAAACAAACATAAATATGTCTGTTTTGCTTTTTTTCAAATAACACGTTATTAATGGCAACTTAGAGGACAGCAGCTTTAAGTGTTTTACAAACAGACCAAGAGGCCAGACACAATGTAACAGTGAAATATGGCACTGCAGGGTGGCTTGGTCAGCTATTCTGACCCTTTGTCCTGCGCTATATTAGCATTCTGTGCCGTTTATAATAACAGACATACACACAGCACACACACCCACATCTCTTATTGAGCTCACAGAACTTGGCCTAGGGAGAGAAGCAGTGTCAGTGGGAGTGTATCTGCTTAATGGACAGCATCCTCTTTCCTCTTTACCTCCAAACACAAGCGTGAGAACTCAGGGTGGGCACAGAACAGCGACAAGCCACACAGGCAGAAAAAAAGGATTTCCTCATGTGTGTGTGTGTGTTTGTGTGTAATTCTGAAATAAATTTAATTTGTCTATGATGGAAGAAAATAAAGGCCCTGTAAACAAAAAATATTCTAAAATCTATTTTTTATAAAAAACAAGGGAGAGGTAAATATCTTCCTACACATAATGGTAATGGAAACAGACCATCAACAGAGTTTCCATCTTTTGCATTGGCTTATTTTGCTTGGCTGAATATTTCTACCCCATTTATATAATGTGCCCCTAAACATAGTTTGTTAGGTAAAAATCCACCACTGCGCACATGCTAACTATATGTTGTTTTGTTATTATGAGACAGCTACATGTACCGAACTGCTTCTAATTACAAACTCAGAGCACCAGTCAGAGTGCATGTTGGGAGCTCTAATTACATGGTATTAGAAATTTACAGCCACTATTGTCTTTACATTGAAACTCAGGCAAACACTTGCACAACAGTGACAGCTGGAGAAAAACTTGGTTATATAACATAAAAATATGAGATCTCATAACAGTCAAAACAATAAGTAAATGTTCCATCCAGTATAACTATGTGGTATCTGTCCACACGAGACAAGAGTAATGAACTTCATCCATTACTCATTCACTTCCATTCTCATACACATAGACTGGTGCAGGTATGATTCAAATTAGTAGGCCAAAATACAGAAACAAGTTAGCATTTAAGCACTTCCAGTTCCATCGTCCCAAAGTCAGTGGGGTTTTTTTAATGGGTTTTTGGTTAAATGGGTGAAATAAGGTCTGTGGTTAACACAGGCTGAAGATACTTTTACGTTTTATTCTACGACATAATACATCAGTATTACCCCATGTGTGATTTTTTAAGATGTTATATATCTTGAAAATGCGGTTGCTAACAAGTGGCTGAATGGGACTACATAGGCTGTTGAGGACATTAAACGTCATCACACTGAACAGGGACACTCGTCCGCTTTTACAGCCTCGTTATGCTTATAAGTGTGCTCATAAACTATTCTAACTCAAACTATCTGAGAAAATGCTTTTTTTAGATAAAAACTGAGAGTTGTCTGAAGCTTAGTTATGGTGACGTTTAATTTGTGGGACCGTGGTGTAGTTCGTTTATAGCCTACCTTTAGTCTTCAAAATTAAAAGTTGTGTTCATCTGTGAAAATTATGTTGATGGGGGGAAAAAAATGCGTAAGTATCATAAACTTTTGTTGATCACAGAGCTTGTTTTTTGCGATAATCCAAAAGCCAATGGTCAGAACACACAACAACACTTTTCAAAAAAGTAGTCAACAATACAATTCTTCTCATGAACACAACAAACTGCAATCTAAAAATGGTAAGGTAAAATGTGTTTCAGTTTAACATGAAAGGCTCCAAGCCTGCTGATACATGTGAGGGCTGTGCCCTTCATCACTGCAAAAAGTCACCAAACTCGTAATGTGGCTTAACAAAGCATTAAATCAGAAACAACTTTAATCTCTATGGTGTTAGATCGCTAGCCTATAGCTTTATTCCCTTTATTACTTCAAGCCTGTCTACAACTGTACTACTCTTGTTATGACTGACATGTAGGCTACCTTAAATGTGGCTCAATGTATAGTGCCACTAAAAATATTGTTACGTATAAAGATAACTGGTTTTACTGATATTTTTATCAACTTGTCTACCAATAAATTGCACCAAGTAATTGTGACCTTTTAGATGGTAAAAACTAAATCACAATAATTAGGCTTAATATGTTATATTAAATAGGCCTATATCACATTTTTAATAATAATAATAATAATAATAATAATAATACTCAATGAATATTATTTTTGAAGTATAATGATCATTTAGTAATTGTGTCAAATATAAGAAATAAAAGATTCAGCATAATATTAATCGGAAACAAAAATAATTGAAATCATATCGGTCATACAAAAAAGCAGTATCGTCCATCTATGTAGGAGAAAATCTCAGGTCATTCAGGGAAACATTCATGTCCATTTTGGGCCTTTATGACCTTATATTGAAATCAAACAACTGAACTAATTATAATAGCCAGAAGCCAAATGACATCGAACACTGACCACTCAATGTAAAAGACATGCAGTGACCATTAACAATGACCAATAACATAACTACAAACTAACATGACTGCAAGCACACACTTAATAATATTTGCTAGATAACACCTAAAACCCAGGTGACACATTGACCTCCCTGGTTGGTTTATTTATCATGGTCCCTCGCAGAAATCATCACTGTTTGATTATGACAATTAATGGGGCAATGTACAAACGCTTGTCTTGCGCTGTAGTTGTGAATAGCATCTACCTGCATGAATGCTCGAAGTACAGACTTCTCTCATCTCTCACACACGCCACTCCCATTCCTCTTGCTTCAGACATGCAGTTTTGAAGAGTTACGACTGAATGTAATTGTCATGTGTTCAACAGCAGCACTGCACCACAAGTCTAAAATGCAGTGACATCTATGACACTCGACACTAAATGCAAAAGACGCAGCTCGAGTTACAGATGGACATTTGTGTCATTATCAAAGTAATCAAACCGTGACACTTACTTGCCAATGACCTCGCACAGCTCGTAAACATCTTCAAAGAGCACGTCGTCGTCGGCCATGGTCCAACAAGACCGGGGAATTTACACTCCCCTCCAAAAAATTCCGTCCAAACGGTAAATATCAGAGGATTACAGCGTAGACACTTCAGAGTAACGTTACCTGGAATGAGCGGCGAAAGGGAATGCTGACAGCCGACGTTATCGCTCTCCAATTTCGGATGAACAAAAAAATGATTGATTCCTGTCGGTTTTGGAGAGAAAAAAATATCCGTTGGTGGTTCGGTTGAAGCGGGCGGGCGGACAGTAGTGAGCGCTCGGTCCGATTGACTCACTCTGCCCCACCTTCTCCTCCCTCTCTCCCGGCCCCCTTAATCCCGCCACTCGAGGCTGAGGTAATTCAAGCGTTAAAAACAACTCCACAATAATCGCTGTTGAAGTCACAGAACCAAGTGAGTTAAGTCGTCTAAACGCTAAACTAACTAATTCGACTCTGTCGATCCAAAAAAAAAAGAAGAAGCGCGCACTGTTTCTGGGATAGGCTACAAATGTTGGTTGTTATTAAAGTACGCAGTTCAGCTGATTCTACTCATTCTACCCACGCGCAGGGCTTCTGTGAAACGCGCGAGGCTTTTCCCTTGCTCGCTCACGCTGGCTGCCGTTGCTCTAGTTCCCACTCATAACTCCAGCAGCTCTGCTGCTCCCAGCTTCCAGAAAACCCAAACTCCTCCCACTCAAGGTTATGAAACTGGATTGCCTCACGCCATAATGGCTCCGGCAGGACTTTTGTATTCCGGAATTCCTGCATAACCCAGCACGACGGTTTGAGCCAAAATGACGACCAGGCGTCTCAGAGTTTGTCTGTCAAACTGACAGTTTCTTAATATGTTAGTAAGGTGGTGTAAGGTTAGTTAAACAAATTAAGCCGCTTTTGGAAACCTTTTTTATGTTATTGATTGTAACGAATGTTACAGTCAGGGGGGTACAGTGAGTAAACAAACAAACAAAAAAGGACACATAAAGAAACAGTGACAAACGTAAAAGTTAAACAAAAATGTGAAAATGTTTACAGATTGAAACACACTTTGCAGCTTTCTTATTTTTCAAACCCAATACAAAGGCTTATTTCCTCCAAATTTACATGTATGAATACTAAATTTAGCTAACAGAAGAAGCAGATTAATTAAGTAATATTTATAAGATTTGTCATAAAAAAAAAAAAAAAAATTTTAAAGCACAGTTGAAAGCTGGGCATGATATGAGCCTTAATAAAGGAACAGAAATCTGACCAAAAACAAACTGAATGAGGACAACTCCAAAATAAATGATCAAATGTTTCATCATGTAGACCACAAAATGTATCAATATCACAATAATTGCATGGGTAATATTTATAAATGAGTTTAAGCTAAATTTATTTGGTTTTGTTTGTGATTAAATATTTATGAGTTTAGCTTCTGGAAACCTCTTATTCACTTACTATGAATGTAGCTACATTATGTTAATGTATTAACGAAAATATCTGAGAAGTGGTTTAAAGAGTGAAGACATCTTTATCTCAATTTTCAATTCAAATTCAAAGTACTTTATTGTCCTTACTTTTGTAAGTACAATATTGCCAAAGCATTGATGCACACCATAAAAGCAGTCACAGGGAAAATAATAATAATAATAATAATAGAATAATAGAAACAAGTTTAAACCAATACATAGTATAAACAGTTTACAAAAAATAAAATGGCAAACATTTGCTTGCCTAATTAAAAGGTTGATCATTAGTTTAGTTAACTGTCTGTATTGTGCAAAATATACTTTACTTAACATGGATGTTAGAATACATTTAGATTCAGTATAGTTCTCACCTGCTTCATTGTACCAACAAGGTCCCAATTAAACGTTTGTACATTTTATGACTGAATAAATCTATCCAATGAGGATGTGATGGGTTTTCAGTAAGAGGTATGTACACTAAATTAAGTCTTTTTTTAAAGACTTACGCATTTCAATTAATAGTAACATTTAATAAATCATTTATTCAAAAAAGTGAATAATCCTTACATATTTTAATTGAATAATTAAACAGTCCTTAATCAATTATTCAATTCAAATATGTAAGGATTATTCAATTCAATTTGATGGAATTTTATCTCCATGATGAAAATCTTATTTTTAAAAATAAATGTAAAAAAGGCTTAAAAAATTTAGTGTAGAATGTCTAATAATTGGTAAAGCCATGCACATCTTTACCGGTACACATCCAAGCAGCTTCAGCAGTAATTGAAGGATCTAAATTGAAAATCTTATTGCAACCATATAATCCAAATCGAATCTTGTATTTGGTTTCCTTGTACTTATCTTCCCTTTGGAGTTAAGATAGGCTGCAGTCAGAATACCTTTGTTCTGTCTTTCTTGGATGTTAATTGGACCTGGTTCACTCTTGACCAACTGAGTACTCTTTTCTTTTCTCTAACTTCTGAATTATTTTTTTCTAATGGATTTCTTGTGAAATCTCAATGTTCGCGGTTGCTTTCAACAACAGCTATGTAATATTATTAATCACACTTTTATTCATATTACATGAATTGCACCTATCATTGCATCAGTTGACACCTGATTGCAATAAGTTGTTCCCGAATTAAGTACCAGGTGCACGTGTTCACGGCATTTTGTTATTACCGTAACGATTCGGAACTATCAAAAGCTTTTACGTGCTTGTTTAGAACTTATAATTACAACATGTAAACTGGCCGCTGTAACACCTGGCCACTGCAGATTTTAGATGTGATCGACTTTAAGCGGCGCTGTGCAGACCGATCGGTGTATGACATCACAGTACTGCGAGAGCGATTCGAAAGCATACACCGCTTTATTTACAGCACGGAGTGAGCGCAGCACTTTTGCTGTGTTCACGCAATGTCGTAAAGGCCCCATATACTTCAAGTGAAATCGAAGAACGAACTGATGTGACGTCATTTCGAACAAAATCAAGCCAAAATGAACCTTGTTTGGAGTTTGTTTTGGGAGTTTGAAACCGCTTTCCAAAGCGAACTTCGAAAAGTTCGCTTCGGCTGGTAAACATCTTTGTACTACCATTGGTCCGTAGTAATAAATGGGTGTGCCTGGAGGCTCCGCCTTCTTTCACTGGAACTCTTTTCTGGTTCAACTTCATTTTCCTCTGTTGACTCCGCAGAGGTCAGACGTAACCCGAACATGAACACACTGGAAAGCCGCTTTTTAGTAGAAAATGAAGTTGTACTTCTGATGAAATGAGGCAATGACACTGTATTTTCTATATAATTTATACTGTTTTGTGTTTTTTTGTTATTTTTTGCAATACACTGCTAAATATTACCTAAAAAAATCGGGTAACACTTTACAATAAGGTTCATTATACATTAGTCAATGTATTAACTAACATGAACGAACAATGAGCAATACATTTGTTACAGTATTTATTAATCTTTGTTAATGTTAGTTAATTGAAATATGGCTGTTCATTGTTTGTTCATGTTAGTTTACATTGCATTAACTAATGTTAACAAATTCAACCTTTGATTTTAATAATGTATTAGTAAATGTTGAAATTAATATGAACTAAGATTAATAAATGCTGTATAAGTGCAGTTCATTATTAGTTTATGTTAGGTAGTTAACTAATGTTAACTAATGAACCTTATTGTAAAGTGTTACCGAAAAATCATTTTGGCATAAAGTGTATTTGTAGAAAGTGCCATCCTAAGGAAGCTAACTTAAGATTGCGATGGAGGAACATTCCTCTGAAATGCATTCCTCTGTGTTTTGTCTGCACTTTTTACATTAGTGCATTTGAATTACTGCATTGATTTCTGTAGCTGATGATTAGTGAGATGCACTTGAGCTAATTGGATTTTGTACATTGAGTCCATTCATTCAGTCTAGAATTCATTCCGTCACTTCTCATTGTAAATTTATAGTCTGAGCCCTTTAAAAAAACTGTTGAATCATAGCCTCATTGATGTGGGCATAAAGGCAGCCGACTCAGCTGCAGTGATTTTCAAGGATGAAACTAATAATTCACACAGATGCACACACACACACACATCGACCACATGACTGCATATATTTTTCTGTCCACATATACACCCAAGAACCTGAAATGTGTTTTACACCATCATTGTTTGAGGGTAAATGTAAAATTGCTACTTTTTACTATAGACAACGAGTTTGAAATTATTATACATCAATTTGAAAGGGCTGAAAATGCCACTGATTTTTCAAACAATGTGTTTCAGGCATTATAAGTGAGATGGACAGAGGACATTTGGTATCTTCGGGTGCATCTGATATCCTCTCCTTGACTGATGGCAGCAGGCTGATTGTCAGAGCTCCTGAGTGACTGCGCAGCACAGGGCATGGCAAAATCTGCATTCTAACAGTAGTGTCTTCATTCATTCAGACCTGTCTCCTCTTGTTCTATTTTCAATTTTGTTTTATATGCTTGTGTATATTTCATAAAGAAAACACATAATTTTTTTTGTTTTCAAAGTTTAGCTTCAGGACTTAGACTTTACATTCAATCCAAAAAAAAAAAATGAATTAAATTATTCACTTGAACATTGGTTCCACATGTTTGAAGTGAGTTTTCCTAACATAAAATTAGCATGTAAACTCAACTCAAATACTCTGTAAATGAACTGAATAAAGCTAAATAGAATTAGACGTGTCAGAGTAACTCAAATGTCTTTCATTTCACTACTGGCAAGCTCTACTGGCTTGGAGTTTGTTTTGGGAGTTTGAAACAGCTTGCCAAAGCGAACTTCGAAAAGTACACTTCGGCTGGTAAACACATTTGTACTACCATTGGTCCGTGGTAATAGATGTATTAGATGGGTGTGCGTGGAGGCTCCACCTTCTTTCACGTGGAACTCTTTTCTGGTTCAACTTCATTTTCTTGAATTAACTAAAATCACAATCATTTAATGTTATACACATTAGCACACTGTAAAAAATGATTGTGATTTTAACGGTAAAAGACGGTAAATGTGACCGTAAAAACCTGTTAATTGGTTAACAGTAAGTTTCCTTATTCACTGAATAACTTCAATTTACAGTTTTTGGAAGTGAAAAAGAATTGTTTAAATATAATTTACAGTGAAAAACTGAAAACTGACATTCCTCAAATTCCGTGTGACACTTCCCATTTGATACATTTTCATTTAAATAACTGTTTCTTCTTAGTTTATTCAAACCATTTATGCACATTAGGGTTTTATGTATCTAATGTTTATTTAATTACTTTAGTGTCATGTGTGTTACCATGATGTTGTTTAGTATTGTGTGAATGACACTGTGCACCTTCTATATATTAGTATCTTCTCAGCTTGTGGGAAAGCTGCTTGTGATGAGCTTTGATTCATCAAGTCACTTTCTCGTCACCTGTTGTGCTGTCACCTCTTTGTGGTTGTCAGTGTATTACAAAGATACAAAACAGATATTAGTATAGTATATATGATGGTATAGTAACATTATATCACTTAATGAAATGTTTTTACAGTCAATTGAATTTAAATCTGTAAAACTTACGGTCAATTTCTGTATAATGTTTGCGTAGACTGCAACCAAATCCAATGGTGTATTATTAAGTCTATTTATTTTGCCATCTAAACGATGCACAATTATATGGTTATTTGCTTTTAAAATAGTTTTTCCTATCATTTACATCATCCTCTTAAGCCTGAAGTCCCATAACTGTCCCGAAATAATTAATTGCCTCTCTGTTCATCTCTTTTTGTCTGTCTGTGTTTCTCTGCCATTTCTATCTGAGAGCTGAACAGATTCAATCTAGACTATTATCACCTGCAAACACAGTGAATGATCAGCAATTTGTGATGAAAGCCACTTTGTGACATGCAAAGATGTCAATACAAAGATTGCCTTTTCGCAGCAGTTAACAATTGTTACTTTGACATGGCAATTGGCAGTGAAAAATTCAAACTCGACTACGAGTCTCTTGTTTTGACACATTTGAGGCTAATTGTATTGTTGTAATTGGGAACACTGAATTAAATGATCTGTTATTGCATTCAATGGCAAAAACAATTCAACAAGTCTCTGCTTCCTGCGGATGTTATCAAAGAACCAAAATCAATGCAGGTAAGCACTTTTCAATGCAGCCACCGAATACTTAATTTGAGTTGCTGATGGAGTTATATTTGGCCTATCTGTAGCAGCACTGAGCTGTTTTACTACATCGCTCACAGAGAGTGTTTGCATGTACTGAATGGCACTGCATTGTAGCACTGCCACATAGGAGGTAAGGTTTTATGTGATAATGGATTAACAAGGAAATAATTATATTGTTGATCGGTTTTCTTGTCTTACCTCTTATTCTGTTCAGTGTTCCTGACATGTATGGGTGTTTTGCCAGTATTGAACGATCGCGAGATTGATAACGTGACCTTGCATCACGCGCTGCTACGGCGGTATTTTCAGGAAGTTTTGACTATATTTGAGGCGGTTTTTTGATAGTTCAGGAGCAATGTCGCTCGAGTGATAGCGCGAATAGTGTGTGGACTATTGCGGCCGAGACATTTTGCACGTTACACACTGTGTACCGTGCAAAATGTCTCGGCCGCAATAGTCCACACACTTTCACGGGATCGCGCTGACACTCGAGCGACATTGCTCCTCTCCACCTACGGACATTGTAAATGTGGTGAAATTTTGTAATAGCCTACACTGTTGGGTTTGAATTGAAATTGTGTGATTCTTGTTTCTCCTTCCCTTCAGTTATCTGTAATGTTTTTTTGTTTTTTTTTATATTGTTTCCCTAATTTTTGTGTATCCTCAACAGTATAGGCCTACTACGCTGAGTGTTACAGCCACAGCATTGAAAAAAATCTCACTCTCTCTCTCTCAAACTTGTGCTTAATCTTGGTAAGAAGTTTTGAATTAGCTGTTTGTCTTTTTTCTTTTTCTTTTTTACAGTTTTAGTTTAAATATCTTAAACTTATTTATTTCAGTTAAATGCCAAGGCAACATTTAAGTTTTTCATCTAATATTTAAATTTTATTTTAGCTTTATTTCAATTACAGAAAATGATCATATAAGTCATTTTAGTTCACAATAACAATAACCTAACACTGGTTATAATGTACTGTAAATGTTCATTCCAATAGTATATGTGTTCATTGGGTAACAAAGGAGTGTTCAGAGGCCTTAAGTTCCTGAATCATCAACAGGGAAAACAGGTCCTCTATCGCCACAGGGAAGACTTACTGACCCTGCGATTGTTCCTCCACCTCCTTAGAGAAATGTCCCACAATGGGATCCTCTGAATTAAGACCTAAACTACTCTGGCATATTTCAACATGTCCAGCCAACCATGGCAACAAAAGTGCTCATGTATGTAGCCAGCAATTCTCATTACCCGAGCACCTCTCCAAACAGGCATGTTTGGCCAGTAGATAGAATTACCACAGCAAAAAAAAGTGTGTTGGTGTTTATAACTGTATGTGTCTACACATACATAAAGCTCAAATTAGTCTCCAGAGTCAGGGATGACCTCTTTTTCTGGTGCTTTGTAGGCTATATCTTATGGCGAGTTGTAAGGCCCTGTTTTATTGTCACAAGGGAGTGTTTCACACTGCGGAGTGCCCTAGGTGTATGTTTTGTACTGCTCTCTACTATCACTCAAGGAGATCATTACGATCTGATTAAACCAGCTCCAGACTCCAAAGACAGGGGATTGTGGGAAAATCAAACCTTCTTAATATGCTCAATTTCAGCTGCCCTGAAGAACAACACTGAGATAGTCAATTTAAAAGACAGGCAGTTGGGTTTTTTCAGACTTGATTTTGATGGACCACTGCACACAGTTGAATGGAGAAAATGGTAAACAAACTCTCAAAACCCATTATGCCCTCTGGCATGTATAATGAAGACATTGCAGCAATTATTAGTAAGCATAGTATTTCTAATTGCATTGAAGATGGCTCACAATCATTTTCTATGTAAATCTTGTAGCCCCATGCCTGATGCGCTCAATGTTTCAACTAAATTAACTTGGGGAGAAACATTGGTACTCATCATTCTAACCGTCTAATGTTAGAAAGCATCAGGGTGTCAATAGGCCTATCTCTGAAATCAGTGTCTGCAATATCAAACTACCTTGAGTTGGATATTGAAAGACTACCACAAAATATTTATGCTGTCCTTACCATTGATTCTAGATCAGCAGTGTCTAACTGCGTCTAAAAATGTTTGCAAAAGTGACAACAAAATATTAATTTGTGACAGTAATTAAAAATCTAAGGCAAATTCCATTTTGAAAGCGAGCGTTACTTTCCCTTTCTTGAAATGACCACTATGCTGTTTAGTACCTATTATATACCATTACCTGCGGGTTAATCATGAAGGATTTAGGTTGCTCACTTTAATTTGGAACAACCTTTTTAAACTTACCATAAAAATACGGTTTTGAATTTGCACTTAGTTGGGGAAAATATCCATCTCGCAGTGCAGCCCGAGCAGCTTGAACTCACTCCGAAAATGAATCATTCAAAGATGTTGAAGTTCACATCTGACTCCCTCACGCAAGTCATTTTTCAGTTATGTCCAATTCAAAATAAACATAATTAATTTTTTTTGACTGGCTGTTCACATGACAGATAACATGTGAATAAAGATCATATTCACAATAGAGTTCTGTGGCAAATAATAATAATAATAATAATAGTATTCCAAAGAACATTTATTCAACTACTTTACAAAAAATATTGGCATCAGTAGCCTAATACAGAAAGATCAGGCCTACCACTGTATTTGGTATAGCCTTTGTATTTTGAGTATGGATGAATAAAGATTAGATAAATATGAATATATGAAAATATGTCTCATCATACAAATATCATCTCATCCTGGGATGTTTTATTGAACAGTAGGCGAGTGGATAGTTCTTACATCAGATGCAATCTCTGTGATGCAAAATAGCCTGGCGGCCTGTGACCTAGAGGGATACATTTATTAGACTTGCTGTAATGAGATTATCACCACTTTTGATGCTCCAGGTCTCAGGAGAGGTTGACCTGACATGTACAGTACGATCAGCGCCCTCTTGCTTATGGATTAAACAACATAAACCCCTTGACCATACAAACATTTCACCTGATAAGTTATATCGTGAATATTTTGCAGGGATTTAAAGGCTATATGCACAATACAGAAATGCAAAAAATATGTCTGGTTATGCCAAAAGGCCTGAAAGAGAGGGGATTAGTAATGAATTGAACACATCTGTGACTCAGTGGCCCAATGGATGATAATAATGGGGTATCATATGTGTGCTGCCCCCATGTGGTTAATGCACAACTACATATCCTACACTTTCATTTCAGTATTCATTCATATTTATTACAGGCATTCAGGAATATATTTTAAGACTTTTTGAAAGCTCTACAAACAAAATACACTTTTATATTTAATTTGTCTTATTAGTATAAGACAAATTATGCCATACAGAGAATGTACAACCAATATGAGATTTTATTAAAGTGCAGACTGTAGACTGGTCTCAAAAACTAAGTAATAAAAATGAATATTATATATTTATATTATACCTAGCCAACATAGCATGTTTACAATTTACTGAGAAATAAGCAAGAAATAGAATAATGATCACTTTTTATGTCTATACATCAAAGTGTGATGCATAAACTCACAGAAGAAGTCTCACAGATGGTGCAAACAATTTGGAGTACAAGGCACTAAGAAGTTTCTGCACCCCCTTGGCTCCACATAGCCTACATACACAGAATCACCAGTGTTTAGAAATTAATCTGAGAGGAAAGACTGGTAAATTTACATTTTAAAGCTATTCTGTACTCCACAAATAGACAGAATCACTCAATAGCGTGTGATCACATCAATTACCTCTTAAAAATAAAGGTTCCAAAAGTGTGTTTAGAAGAATCATTTTGAGTTCTACAAAGAACCTTTAAGTGGGCCGTTTTGAGACCTTTTTTCTTAGTGTGAAGAACATTTTAATAATCTAAAGAATCTTTTCCACGATAAATAACCTTTTGTGCAATGGAAAGGTTCTGTGGATGTTAAAGGGGTCATGAATGAGAAATCAAATTCCCCCTGATCTTCTGACATGTACTGCAAAAGCATCCTGTAAGTCTCAGAACTCAAAACTTCCTTGTTAACCCCAAAACAGCTTTTATTGAATCCAAGCGCAGAAAACGACTTGTTTTGGCACATTATGATGTAATAGTGCGATGAAAGATGCCTCTGCAGAAGAAGATCAATGCCCATTTCTACATCATCATGTCTTTGGCCCTGCCCAACTGCACGTTAGATGCAGGATCATGCCACTAAAATAACATTACCTTTCAGAGGATTCTAATGCTAGGAAAGTGCTTATTTATTTTCAACTATGTGAATGTCTCAGTAGAGAATTATTTGCGTGTTAAACGCTCCCTTTATAATCGCTAGCTGTCAATCACACAGCGCAAGTTTATCAGACTCCCGTTATAATCAATGCTGTTCACATCATGTTTGAACTGTTAGTTATGATGAAAGCATTTGTTAGAATGCTTAAAACGAGTTGCAATGACGAGATCACTATGCGCTCAACAGACATGTCTGTCACCGGCTACAATGCTCATTACTGCAACCTTTTTATGCCATGGGAGAAGATCTAAATATAATGCTATAATCAACACTTTTCAAAATAAATTAATCTCGACAGCTGAAATGGTATACACTTAATACAAGTTTTCGAGAGAATTCCATGTGTAATACTTATTTAATATGCAAGATATTAGCCAATCACAGCAGTGGGCGTTTACAACTGAGTCTCAACATTACACTGAAGCTGTGAGACTTCAAAACATTCAAATCAGAGGCTAAAATCAGGGTAGAAAATGGCATTTTATTTCTAAATTATGACAATTTTGATGTAAAAATCATAATCATAATACCCCTCAGGAAACAATATAAAATGTAAAAAAAAAAAAATGCAGTTCATGACCCAGTTCTTCATAGAACCGTATAGGGAACCCTCATTTTTAAGAGTGTGCAAAGAATGAAATAAAACCAGTACAAAATTCCTGTTTCAGAAGCATGTAGATGCATAACTTTGCAACACTTTGCATAAACAATGAGTCTTTCACCTCTATATCAGTTAAATAAATCTAATATAGCCAGTCATTCATGATTTGTCATATTTCTACTATACAGATAATGAGTTGTGATTCACAATGAACTGTAGACAATCTACAATGGAGCAGGTGTTGGGCATGTCTATGTTTGGCCCACAGGTGATAATTCCCTTTGCTAGAACATCTGGAGCATCGCATAACGGGTCTCATCTGTGTGTAATGCCTCAGTGAAGCTCAAGCTCAAATTAAGCCAACAGAAAACTAACAAAAAGAATACATTTGAGGTATTGATTTCCTTCAGTTTTGGCAACAAATCTGAACAGTAACTGAATTTCCACTTACACTAACATTTCATCAGTTAAAAGGCAGAAGTGTTTAAGAGCCGATAGCTTTGGACAACTCGAGTCCTGGCTGGCGGTCCTGATCCTGTCACACTTTGCTTCTTGTCTACTCTCTGTACAGTCCTTTATAAAAGAAGGTAAAAATAACAAAAATAAATAGTTAAAAACAAACCAAAAAATGGCAGAACTGAGATCTGAGAAGAAATCTTTCATGCTGCATCAAGAAAAAGAAATGTAATGCTCTGCATAGTACTGAAAGGTCCATCAGCATGCAGCAGACATAAGATGATATATGACACTCTTAAACTTGATTCAATTATGGACAGTGGTCCCACACAATGGAAACATCATGTCATCTCTACTTAAATACTATGTAGATGAACTAAACTGAATTGAGTAAACTCAGCTAAACTTACACATCAAGTTATTTGGACGTTTCAATATACTAGCAAGCTTTTGTTAGGCGTAAGCGTCCCAATGATGAAACTGGTTATATCCATTAAACTTCCATAGTAGTTGCTTTTTTGTTAAAGAAAACTTGAATTCTTATTAGCAAGTCCTCAACTAAAGCACACGCTCGACACTTCACCACAATGGTAACTCCCAAAACACCAACATAACAGAAACTATTTTAAATAGAACAAATAGAATATTAATTAATAAGTCTTTTTCAATTTGCTCATTTTTTTTATTAATTTTTTTATTCATCAGCATAAAAAAATAACTTTTTTTTTAGAGAGATCCCTTAACTTTTATACAGCAATACAAAACATTATTATATGCACATATTACAATATTATGGGAGGGAGAAAGCAGAATGTTGAAATAAATGAAAGCAGATTTACATGTAGGTTTAATGCTTAATAATGTGCTGTAAAGCCTTTAATTGTGTAATGAAAGCATGCTGTGCAATGCATGAGGCATGGAGATGTGAGAGATGTAGATTTTATCATTGTTTAAAGGGGGTTTTCTGAGAGAGAAGTTTTAAAACCGCTCGGAAACCGATTGTCCCATAATGTGTTTCTGATATTACTGTAGCCTATATGTAATAAAGGGACGTTGTTCTGTGCTTGTCTTTTTATTGCATCTCAAAGTCTAAAGACCACATAATGTTTTGCATGTGTAATAGATCGAAATGACAGAGCAGCATTCGTGCCAAATTATGGTGGACAGCTGTGAAGAAGCCCATCTGTGTCACAATGGTGCATCGTTAAATCTTATGGTGGAATTACACACCTCATGTCCCCTCACTACTGACATACAAATACTAAAAGTTATATGTGAGAGAAATTAGTCAAATACATTTGATTGACAATCTAAAGTTGGAAAATATGAAAGCATCATATGACAAAAAATTACAAGTGCATTAAACTTTTTTTTTGTTACTAAATTAAATAACTTATTTAACAAATTTAGTTTGGCAACCACTACTAAAATTACACTACTTAAAAATGAAGTTGATAAATAATTAAAAAGATTAAAAAAATAATAATAATAATAATAATAGAATGATAATTGAAAAATACTGCACAATTAAAATAAGCTACATGGACAATATATTGGACATTGACCATATTGACAAATGTAGGTGGATAAATATTGGTCAATAGCACAATTTGATATATACTTCTTTAAGACCAACAGAGTTGCATTAGGTCACTTTGTATTTTCCTTATTAAGAGTCCAAACAGCAGGTACATTAGTGACTATAATTTATGACAAACATGGACAAACTCCATCCAACACCATGAACATCATCAAACAGGATCAGGAAAGGAAAGGTTTGAAAAGTAAGTCCTTATTAGTTCCAGATATTAATATTTCTGATCATTAGTATGTTAAAGTTGTGAACAGGTTAACATAACAACAAATCTTGTCTATGACATCTTAAAGCTTCATCAGTGTTGTAATTATATAATCAAAATTCATGGATTGTTCATCTGTGGTTTTTGTTGACAATTTGTTTTAACATTTTCCTTGAGTTTGTGCTGTTGGCAGTGCAGGTACGGTATTATCATGCTTATTTCCTCAGAGTCAGAGTCAAAGCTGAAATGCTTATCAAGATAAATCTATCCTGCCGAACTGGTCTCAGTTCAAATCTCCTGTGGTCGGACTATCACAGCTATTAGAGTTGAGTGTTGAGAATCTGCTATAAAAGACAACTTAAATTGTCTATCACAAAACTGAGGAGTGTTTTCAAAACCTGAAACTTCCTTTTTGAGAGAGGGCTGAAATAGAGATAGGAAATTGAAAGAGAGAGAAAGACAAGAGGGGGTATCAATGGACGTCCATTGAACATTTTTTGAATTAAACATGAGAGATGAGAGAGAACATGAGTGAGCACATTGACAGGCATAAGAAACAATCTCATGGGAAAGCTGGTGATGTTTTAATGAATTCTTCTGGGCATCAGCCCAAGCTGTGTTTTTATGTGTTGTGAGTTTAAACAGGGGATATGTTTCTTTTGGACTTAAACTTACCTGATAGCGAATGCCCTAGAAAGCCGTTTTGCATCTCCCGATTAGATTTGGATTACACTCAGAAGAAAAGGTACAAAATGGGGAGGTCAAATGCTGTCAATGGGGAGGTATTCTTTCAAAAGTACTTTATTTACCTTTAAAGGGTCAGGGTGCATAGCATATTAAAGGCCTACCTTAGTTCATAGTTCTTATTAGTACCTTTTGAAAGGGTATGGCCCCAGTGACAGCTTTTGTACTTTCTTTTTTTTTTAGAGTGTATAATTATGACCGCCGCTAGCGTAGCTAGCGAAAGCGGTCATATAGGGATTGTCAAAGTTTTTTTTTTTTTTTTTTTTCGTCACCTTACTGAATTTTTCGTCAACGATACCAGGGACACCGAAGCACCGGGGAACATGAAATTTGGTGGGCATGTAGCCCCACTAGACTTCTAAGGAAAAATTTCGTTTGGTCCCCGGGGGCCACTCCCCCCCCCGCGCTGGGCCCCCCCAAACCCCAAAAAATGCAGTTTTTCCTAAATAACTACCTGAACCGTGGCACCGAGGATGAAGAAATTTTTATGGTATGTTGGTCTACTAGACTTTTACGGAAAAATTTCATTTGGTCCCCGGGGGCCACTTCCCCCCCCGCGCTGGGGCCCCTGTAAATTTTTCGTCAACGATACCAGGGACACCGAAGCACCGGGGAACATGAAATTTGGTGGGCATGTAGCCCCACTAGACTTCTAAGGAAAAATTTCGTTTGGTCCCCGGGGGCCACTCCCCCCCCGCGCTGGGCCCCCCCAAACCCCAAAAAATGCAGTTTTTCCTAAATAACTACCTGAACTGTGGCACCGAGGATGAAGAAATTTTTATGGTATGTTGGTCTACTAGACTTTTACGGAAAAATTTCGTTTGGTCCCCGGGGGCCACTTCCCCCCCCGCGCTGGGGCCCCCGTAAATTTTTCGTCAACGATACCAGGGACACCGAAGCACCGGGGAACATGAAATTTGGTGGGCATGTAGCCCCACTACACTTCTACGGAAAAATTACGTTTGGTCCCCGGGGGCCACTCCCCCCCCGCGCTGGGCCCCCCCAAACCCCCAAAAATGCAGTTTTTCCTAAATAACTACCTGAACCATGGCACCGAGGATGAAGAAATTTTTATGGTATGTAGGGACCACTCTTAAGGGCCCACATCAACCTAGCCCATAATCACTCATTTGTGATTTGCGCCCCTCCCATAAAAAATGAAAATGCAATATTATTCTGCTTTAATCGCCCCTATCTTCAGTGGAGATGTTCAGAACTGCACCATATTTCATGTGTATGATTAACTTGACATCCTCTGGGGGTATCCTCTGCTAAGTTTTGTAGAATTTCATCCATGGGGGGGGGGTATAAAATAAATTCATTTATGTGCACATTTAGTGACTGTACACTCATCGGCCTGTAGATGGTGCTGTTGAGCGAAGGGTTGCTGGTTTAGGATGATACTGTCACACACACACATGCAGGAATACAAACAAACGCAAGCATGCACACACACTGACATCCACACGCACAGATACACACCCATACACACACATACAAATCCACATGCACAGACACACAAACACACACGCGCACACATGTACGCACACATACATACACGCACAGACACACACACAGACACACACATACACAAACACACACACACACACACACACACACACACACACACACACACACACACACACACACACACACACACACACACACACACACACACACACACACAGACAGACATGCACATACTATTACTTTTTTTAGGTATATACATAAACACGCAATACAGCCAAATTACTCCACGTCATTTATTTTTGTGGAAAGCCAGTGCAGGCCTGAGCGGCGGTCATATTTTGTACCGCGATGCGGTACATCTAGTTTGATTAATCTTGATTCATTCAGGCATATTTCAATTAATTTCAATTTTCGTTTCGTTTCGTTTTCCTCGTTCGTTTCGTGGACCATTGGACATCCACCTGGGTCGGACATCGCCACTCCTTCGCTGCGGACTTGCGGGCCATTCGCTACTCTCCGGCACTCCACCTCTTCAGCTTCGGCCAGCTCCACCCTCCCTCAGGCTCCACCTCTGCCCCGGTCACTCCAGCTCAACCTCAGTCCTCTAGATCCCCACTTCCATCTCGGGGGTGTCGTCATTGCGGCTCCGTTGCGGCCGCCTAGGTCATCTGCGTCCAATCGCTTCCTCGGCTCTACATCTGTACGAGGGGCTCCTCTCGTCATGGCTACCTCTCCGTTGGTCATTCCCAGGATGTCCCCTCCCTCCATCAACTCCGCAATGGGCTATAGTCCTGGTTGTGCTCTGGGTCAACACCATCCGGCCACTCATTCCATCATCTCCTCCTTGGTTGCTGCCTCCATCTACTCCTCCATGGTCTCGTCTGCCTGTTTTTACCACCCCTTCACCATCTCTTCGTCCTCCTCCCAAGCTGCCTCCTCCTCCACACTACGGCTCGAGGTCGCACCTTCCATGAGGAGGCGTAATGTAACAAATATTCAATCATTTTTGTCTTAATTTCATTTTCACTGACATTTAGTTTGTTTCTATTGTCCTTTGTTCCACATCCCACCAGTCTTTAGTTGACATAGTATCTAATTTGATTTGTCATTCTGTTAAGCTGTGTTCACCTCATTGTCATTTGTATTTGTTCATGTGTGTTCCCCTGCAGTTTGTCCAGTCTCGTTAATGCTAGAGTTGTTTCTTCGCCTGCCTGATCTTTTTCTTCATCGTGCATTCTCTGCAACCGTGCAGAGAATATAGTACATAGGCTATTTCTTAATGTTTTCTTTGCATTTGTGAACTGAATTAATGGGTATGATGTAGAGAGAGACAAACAGAAGACACATCACACATGCAGTCAAATGTTTGAAAATAATAGCAGAAAGAGCAAATACTTCATACTTCTATACTTCAACCTGCATGATGAATCTTGTACATCTTGTTGATTGGCTACATTGCTTAACGGCGCAAAACACAATGTAAATAGAAACACAAATACTGGACCGGTTGAGGAATTTGTTTTGCCAATATTCTATTATTGTTGTTTCAGCTGTACTGGGCCTGTCACTATTCTACTTCAAAAGTTCAGCTCTTTGATATATAATTTATTTTGGACTGGCAAAACTTTGAACTTTCCGGTTGCAATTCATTGTTGTGGTTGTTACTTATTCATTTGTCTCTGATTCAGATGCACCAGAATGTACACAACACAACACAACACAACACAACACAACACAACACAACACAACACAACACAACACAACATATACTGTTACGCTTCCATACAAGTTGTTAGGAAAACTCTTTGTATGAATTAATCAACACTCTACATGCAGCAGGAAAATCTAAATGTGTGAAGCTGAGCCGAGTCCTCTGAGATCATTTCAGCTCACAGCATTCATTTCACTGTAGGTGTGACAGGAGAGAGTGGTGTATCACCCCAGCAGATTAATTTTCACAAAGCTACAGTTAGAGATTGAGAGTACATTTTACTTTACATTACTTGTACAATTTAACAAACTTTACATTAATCATGATTGAAAGCTTTCCTGAAAGCTTTCGAAAAACCTCTCTAAAATCTGAAAGAGCCATTGACTGATAACACATGGTCTTTCTCTATATCTTTCTGCTTGTTTATATGAGTAGCATGTTATGAAGCACAGCTCACACTTTCAAATGAAGTAGCTTTCTGTTGGTAATCTGCAAATTTGTGCGACCAACTTGAACCATTGCAAAATCTTTTGCTCTTATGCAAAATTCCTGATCATGTTGAGTTATATTGAAATGACTGGATTCCTAGTGAAAATAAATTCGTTAATTATGATCATTTAGTGAAGCGATGTCCAAAACACAACTGGCGCCTCAATTATCAACAATTTTGCATTTCAGTTATCGACTGTAGTGAAAATGACATCAGAGGAGTTTTGTAGGCTGCATTGTAAATGTACAATTTTTTTCTTACAGGTAAAATAATAAAATAAATAAAAACTCAAATCCATATTTAAAGTTCACATAATTATTTATTCTGAGAGCACTTGTAGTGGGATAATGTATCAAATCAAATACTCTTTCAATTCAAATCAACAACTGGAAAAGACTGGAAAACAAGTCTGTCTGGTTATTTTCATGGATTACACAGATTTACAGCATAACGAAATGCAAGGTGACAAAAGACCACTTGTATTCTGACTCTCTTTGTCATTTTAACTCCCTGTGAGAACTGCATGGCTGGGTCTTGTAGAACTGATTTTTGATGGATTATGTGGAACGTAAATACAAAATGTCAAGAGCTCTCCATTGTGTTTGTTTGAGGGGACATTTCCAGCGTTAGTCTGGTGATTGTATGATGAAATGTCAGAGCTCCCCAAGTGGGTTTCACCTTGTCAGTGGCAACAATGGCTTCTGGAATATGGAGACAAGATCAGCTCAGAACTGTCAGGCCAATGACGTGGCCTTTGGAACGGCCAGTACAGATATTCATTCCACTCCTCCTGTTCTGTACACAGCATGTGATGCCAATCCCAACCTGTTTTCTTTTCTTAGCCTTTTTTTAAGTGGAAGATGTGGGTAAAAAGACAAAATAATGGAATAAAAAAGAAGGCAAGAGGAATAGAAATGGGGAAAAGAGAGGAGAGCAGTTTCCATAGCAACTCTGAGAGCAGTTGAGTAGAAGAACGGTGCTGGCAGTCGGCCAACAGAAAGTTTTAACTCAAATTTAATTGCTGCTCATGCAGTTCAGCCTAATTTCAAAAAGTCTCAATTAATCACAAATACGATGTTTTGGGAAACTCACAGTTGATGAACAGCTAGGATGAACTGTGTACTCTTTGCTGCTTCACACATACAGGACCATAAACATTCCATAATAACTGCATATCATTTAAGCCAAAAGTTGACTAAACCAGTTCAGTAATATGTGTACTTCCTTATTAGTATCCAAAAAGTGAATATATGCTGTATTCATGATACAGTAAATAAATAATTCCAGATGACCCAATGCATCCGCTGAAATTCTAAAAACAATAGACACTTTGCCATCCCGTAATGCCAGTGCCACAGGAGCTGAGAAGCTCAGACTACAAAAGTTCATAAACAACCTGAAGAACACGCTTCATCGAGGGTTGAGAAATACGTTTTCGTCAAGTTTAGTACATAATCAGAAAGTAGGGATGTACGATATATCAGCCACCATATCGGTATCAGCCATATCAGGTATGTTCATTTTTAATGTTATCGTTATCGGCCCGAAAAGAAATTTTGGCCGATATATTAAAGCCGATGAATAATGTATTATTTCCTTCAGCTAAGACACTTCAGATGCTCACTGGTCACCATGATGGTTTAGAATTGATTGAAATATGATTAGAATCACTTCAAATAGGAAAATAAAGTTAAATGCAACATGTGCAGCACAAGTCTGTCATATATGCTACATAAAATGATAATGAGAACATTATAATTTTGTGCCTGTTACATGGATTTAATGGAGAGACTTTTGTTTTTGTGATCAGTATCTCAAAAATTATTTATCGGCCAAAATATCGGTTATCGGCTTTCAAATATAAGGAATTATCGGTTATCGGTATCGGCCAAAAATCAGTGCATCCCTATCAGAAAGTACACAATTTTGGATGGATGGAAAGTGAGTCTTAGATTTAATTTTTAATGGAATGTAAATTAACTTTGTTTCATCATGTATTCGCCCTCATTTTTCAAAAGGATTCTTTTGTGTGTGTGCAAAATGCACAAGCTGCTTTTTTCCCCAAACAACAAAAGCAGATTTTCAAGCTCCAAAAAGGACACAAAATACCATGAAAGCTGTCCATACAACTTGTGCTTTCTATTCCAAGTACTCTCACCAGTAGAGTGTCATCAGTAAAATACCTCGTCACAGTCAATTGCACCATGAGTTAAGGCAGAGAACTTGAGACTTTGAAAACCAAAAATGGTCTACACACAGCAGATCCACACACACGCTTTCGCTGCTGACATTTCACACCTGCTGCTACTTTAATCAGTTCTAGCACAATGGCACCTGCAAATACATTATACTTAAACTGCCCATGTAATTATTCTCAACCTCACAGCAAACTGAAGATTGCAAACTGAAGATTGCTGAATTAGACAGCCGTAATTTGTCTTCTTAATTGTAATTTACTGGAGAAGTAATGTGTTATTAGCAAATATAGTGAGGTGAGAAGAATTGTTTTAAGAGAATTTATAGTTCTATTGTTGGTAACCTGAGTAAGATTGATTATCATAAGGCAAATACCATTATCATGAAGGCAGGACAACAGCTTGTGTTAGATGGCCTTTTATATCATCTAGAGTGAAACTACACACCAAACTAACAAGAGTAGCCAACTACACTGAAACTAACTACACTGAAGCTATAAAATAAATGAATGGTACTAATCTGATGGCTTTTAACTAAATACAATTTTAAAATAGAATAGATTGGCGAGGCCCAATTAACTAATATTTTATTTTAGTAAAAAAAAAAAAAATTATAAACACTATGCTATACTGGTTGAAACTTTTCACATCATGATAGCAATCAGTAATAGAAGTGGTCGGACCGAATGCAATGATACGATGGCAGGTTGCCTGTCAACATATGTATTTCCATACCTCTGTGCACCCTGCTCACGCAGACATCTGTCACAACAGTTAACAGAATCATGACGATGAAGAGCAAATACTAACATGTTAAATAAACATGAAGAGAATACATAGATGAAAGGCACAGATAATCATAGCAATTCATGTCCTCAGACATATGCGTTTCTATGTAAACACTGTCAATGCCGAAATAGAACTGCAGCAGTCAGGTGGTGCAAGAAAGAGCTCTGTAAGTTGTTTATGTTCATTATTATTGTAATGTTATTGAGGTGTAATGAGGTCATTTAACACCGTCTCGTGACACTTTGCAGACTCTGCTGTAGGGGTGGGCGATATGGAAAAAATATCATATCACGATTCACGATTTTATCACGATTCTTTTTCATGTTGGTTTTACTATTTTGTGACTGAGCATTACAGCCAAACTGATGTCCAAATGAAATAAACAGTGCTTTATGTTTTCAGCTACAGTAGGTGTAGGCTATTTAACAGTAGCATTGAAGTTAAATGAACAAATATGAAAATAAAACACAACATCAACTTCATTGTATAAATTATACATTGATACTTAAAAGCTATTTAAGTTCTCAGTCAAGAGCAGTGAGTGATTTCCTCTTTGTGTTTTTGTTGTTTAATTAGCATTAAAGGGATAGGTCTCCCAAAATTTACTCTGTCATAATTTACTCTCTCAAGTTGTTTTAAACTCGAATAAGTTCCTTTCTTCTTTTGAAAATAAAAGTTATTTTGAAGAATGTGGGTAACCAAACAGTTGATGTACCCCAGTGACTTCCATAGTATATATTTTTGAGGGGAACTATCTATCAAGCAGCAGCAATTACTATTAGGCTACTGTCTCTTTAAGAGCTGCACGCAACGTGTCTAAAGCCCTATTCGCACGGGATTAGTATTACCCCTGGACCTCTGTAATTAAGAAATTACCCCCTGACGTCTGTGTTTTTGGTGGCTCATTCACATGGGCAAATAAATGTTCGTAATTCCCTCGAGTTTAAGGACTTTACAGCGTGCGCCCACCCATTCACACTTCACTAGCTGAACATGCTGAAACGAAGATCGCGCTGCAGTATTGCAATTCAAAAAAAGAACTTATTTAAAACCAATTTATTAGAGAAATATATTATATATATTATAGAATATCATATTATTGTATAAATATATAATATATCTTCTTTTTCTTTTATTCTTTGTCCATATTTACAACAAGCCTGCCTGAAGAAGGTATTATAAATACCGAAACGTCGCGATAGGCTTGTTTTTCTATTCATTTTATTTGGTTTATTTCATTTTATATAATTTTTACTCTTTCACACTTTGATTTCTTGAGATACTTACAGGATGGACATCTTTAGAGGCCGTGTGAGACAAAGAAATGCTCCACGATACAGACTACTAAATTACACTACCACAAAAAGCGTCCAAACTTTCCAAAAGAGCTTCCATGTTGCGCCAAAATACTTAATTTGACGTTTCCATGACAACGGTCCGAGTTGAGCTTCCGGATCACATCTTTACTGTAGTTTGTTTTCTCTTTTGCAGCACTTCATAGTTTTTATTGGAGAAAAACTATAATCGGATTGGAGTAGAGCATATCGAGAGATTTTATTGTTTATATAGTTTTAATACAGACGTAAAATGGACTGTTAAACGGCCCATAATGGTTATTACTTTCTTTAGGAAACGAAAAACAGCCCAAATCACAGACATGGGGATTCGCACGGGACTGGTATTATCAGAGGAGAGGACCCCTGTGTTGGCCGAAATACGGTAGGTAATTTTCGGGGGAATTTTTACAGACATTTTTACAGACATGGCAGATTCGCACGGGATAAAAATCACAGACGACCTCTGCAGTTATTACAAATTACCGGAGGTCCCTAGGTAATACTAATCCCGTGCGAATAGGGCTTAATATACACGCATTTGACAAGCAGATTTTCTCTCAATTTTCTGTTTGCTTTCACTTTAGACATAACCGGCTTTGTTTATGTAAACCTTGTGTGTATTTGACAGTATTAGCACAATAACACTCGAAAGATAACTTAGTCCAGTAGGCTAACTAGGCTGCTGTTAGACAGGCTTTTAGTGCCTGTGAGCTTCACGTGTATGCATGCGCTCAGAAACGCGCACGTTAGAACAGCGCATCAGCACGCGAATTAAATGTTTAACCGACAAGGCATTAAGCACATGAAAATTATGAACTTTTGTGAACTGCAGTGTCCCGTTCCTCCGTGTTAACATTTGATCTGAATATATGTCGCGTTGTACAGTTTGTTGGGACAGAGGCGTCAGAACAGCATAGAATCCACGATACTACGATAAGGTTATTTCTTCAAAAGCAGATCGTGGAGACATTTTAAACGTCCATGATCAAAAATCGTGATATCGCACACCCCTACTCTGCTGTGTGGATTTGGAAAGCGCTCTGAAAGGAGGGAGCTCCTCCTATTGCTAGTCCCTCCGAAACTGCCTACCCTACCTTTAAAAAGACATGTCGCATAAGAGTCGAAAAAGAAAAACCTAGTGGCCAGGAGCCAGGGTTGATAATAAAAAAAAAAGCTAAATGATTCCATGACTGACCCTTAAGTTGTAATTTTGTGGACTCGAGTAATAAAAAAACTTAAAGATTAACAACAGTGTGCACATGAAATGTGGACTCTTCTGGGTGAAAAGAAAAACAAACAAACCAAACTAAATTGCTCATCCACTTACAACTATAATCCTCCAATCTCTTACTGCAGAGCAAGAGAACAGTTGGTGAGGCTGCGGAGATTTCCTCTAGTCACTGAGCTGTGACTGAACTCAAGATTCAGAACCCAGCATGAAGACACCAACTGTTCTGGAACTGTGTGAAATGCAGAGCTGTAGTCAACAGTCTTTTGGGTATATTTCATTACATTACAAAACTCCTCTTTTTGGATTTCATAACAGAGAGGCAACCTTCACCTTAGTGACATTTAAATAGGCAGAAAGCTAAATGAAGTACTTTATATTACACATTCTAAAGATTCTTTCTATTTCTAAAAAGTACATTTTTATTTTACTTATTTATATTCATTTATTAATAATACACAGTATGTTATTTTGAAAAGGGGACTTTAAATGCTTAAAGTTCATCCTTTCCTAATGATCAATAAATAAATAAAACAAGCTGTTTCAGGGCTCCTCCCTCATCTGTTAGGATCATCTCACAATTTAACCGAATTTTCATCATAAGCCTGCTTTTCTATAGTAAGCTGATGGGCGAGGGAGGAATAGACATGCTAGGCTGTTCATGTGGGAGAAAGATTTAATAACATTAGCTTTCTGAGTTAATTGTGATCTGAATCAAAACCTCCATCAGAAGTGAGCAATGATTAGCATTACCCGCTATAGGACAAGTGGGTAAATGTTTGACACTATAGCGGGTAATCATTGCTCACTTCCGATGGAGGTGTTTCCCCCTTTCAAAATAAATGTAAATAACATACTGTGTATTACTAATAAATAAATATAAATAAGTAAAATAAAAATATACTTTTTAGAAACAGAAAGAATCTTTAGAATGTGTCATATAAAGTACTTAATTTAGCTTTCTGCCTATTTAAATGTCACTCAGGTGAAGGTACAGCTGTAATCATGTTCTCTGGCACTCCAGGGAAATTTATAGTAATGAAATAGTTACTCTATTACTATATACTGGGTAATGCAAAGTTATTATTTCTATAACTTGTGCAAATAGACCTACATATATGCATAATGTACAATTCAATTCACTAGAATACAGCAACCTATACACCATGGACTCATGATGTTTTTCATTGCAGAATGGCATCTCTCTTAAATGAATAAATAGGCTTCTAAAATAAATGGTTATTGAAACTTTTGATTATAGCCCATTGCTTAATACAATGCATAACATTCCTTTACTTCCTGACAGATGTTATTGAAAAAAGGTGTCCTAAGAAAATTTTGGATTAATTGGAAATTGGATTATTTTTCTTGGTTAATAATTGTGGAGATGTCCCTAGTGTAATATAATTTCATGTACATGAAATGTGCATAACGTTTTTCATTGTGGAACTCGAAATGACTTTTTCTTCAACACAGAATATAATTTGAAGCTTAAAACCTTATTTATCTGAAGCATTTATCTTAAGGCCCTCCTTTTCATTTTTATAATTTATTTCTATATGTGTTGCCTTCAAACCCTATGCTTGCAGTTTAACAAAACAAGTTAAACAAGTTTTTGTTATTTATACCACAACAATAAATGTCTTTATAAACATTATATAATATATTATTGTAAAAATACATATAAAATTGTCTCTTCATTTTGAATGGACAGCATTATGTTTAATCGTGTCTGGTAACTTGAAAATGTATTTTAATATCATTCAATATAGATCCTGTAAAACATTCACATTTACAGTAAGAGCGGTAGAACATTTGTGACATGGTTATTTTTTTAACTACAGTATAAATGATATGTAATAAAAGTGTAATATAAGGTCAGATGTAATAATATACAGTAATATATAGTACAATATATATGGCAGCTCTATTCTATTATTATTAATAGCCTTTATTATTATTATTAATAGCTTAAAATACTATTAAGTATGATGAATATAATATAGTAGTAATATAATAACTAACAATAATAGCAAATAGTACATATAGTATAAATTGTAGAATGATATAGTCAATAAAATAAAAATTGTAAATAAAACAGTGAGTAGTGAATAGTACAATAATATATATTGAGACATATTCAACATTTAAGCACTTGCAATTTAGATTAGTTAATACTACAAAAAATCACTGCAAAAGATGCTTTCCAACAGGTGTTTTACCATTCGTTGTAAAACTGTGGACCTATTTTTCCAAACGCCTCACACCCGTACATTCTTCCGTTGAGAGCTTGAATAATAGACACTCCAGCCCAGTTGGTGGCGATAATGCACCTTTGCCAATTGCAAGCAAACCACTGGCATTTCATTGAATACACAGAAGAAGCAGAAGATCACCATAGACAGTATATAAATTGGACACAGCGACCCCATAGGTTTCAACGGAGAGAAGTGAAGCAAATTAGAAGCCCTCACTTCCTGATGGCTGAGCGTACTGCGCAGACTCAAGCTGAGCTTGACGACGTGGATGTGACGTGAGCAGCCTGCCTGACAATTGTAAGTTTTCTAGTAGCTGCATGTGCCAAACGAAATCTGAACCATTCCCTTTCGAATCTTGCAGAGACGGAGAGCGTGAGTAGGAGCTGTCCATGAGCTAGGAGCAGGAGCTACGTCATGACTCTCTGTGGGCTTCTCCCTTGACTTTATCGGACTTTATGCCTCCACGTCCCCCTGATTGACTGCGAGCTTCTCTTCCTGTCTCTACGGTAATTTCCAGAGAGTCGCGTGGTTATGACACAATCGTTAGCCTACTTTTACAAAAACTGCTTCTACGGGGCCATAACGTAAGATACAAGGTAATGGAGCCTTTTATACATTATCGTGTTTCTTTAGAAATAAACAATGGACAAATGGAGTCTTTAAACGCCTCAGATGTAAAGTTATTCGCTGTCAAAGTGACGCCAAAATGAATGGGAGTCAATGGGATGCTAACAGCAGGTGAAGGCTTGAAGGCTTGAATGGCGACTCCCAGGGGTGGTACGGAAATCGAGCGCTCGATTACCCCCCTGAAGATCGCTGTCTTAAAAATGTTTGGATAGCGTAGCCTACGATACCGCGACTGCACAAGACTACAGAAAGAATACAAACAACCCCATTTCCGTTTCCGGCGGCGGAGTAATACCGTACCTCACAGCACATCCAATACAAGTCAATGAAGTTGGACAAAAACTACGATAAAACCTGTTGGAAAGCATCTTTTGCAGCGATTTTTGTGTGAGCATATCAGTGAACACCCCTTTCACGTCTTTGTAAACGAAAGTTTAATGCGTTTTAGGAAGGATTGTTCCAGTGCACCTATGCAGCCATTGTGGAGGTGGGGGGGTGCTACCACAGAAACCGAAAATTCTCGGGCCAGCAGCATGTGTCCAAATTTCAAACTTAACCGTTCTATTTCATCAGAAACGATCTGAAAACAGGGCTTTAAGTGTAAAATACCGAACTTGTCCTTTAATATGATTAAAGAAAAGCATGATCTTTTTTGCCTTATTTATCAGAGCAAAAGTTCTTGTTTTTATTTTTTATGGTAACCAAATTTGTTAAACCCAGCATGGAGACCACAGCTATTCTGAAGCTGAGATGTAGAGATTTAGTCCATAAACTTTTGGTTTTGTTTCATGAAGCTATTGCTATAGAGAAAAATGGAAATGCTAATGAGTAGCGTTTCCAGGCATTACAGGCCTCCTTGAACCAGAACCTTACAAATTAATTTAATTGGTCATCATGCTCATTTATTAATATTAAATTGTTTCTTTGGCTTGAATAAAATAACCATAGGACTGCCGCCTCTGCAGTATTTTAATCCCCACTCTGAACAATTTTTTAGACCATCAGGGATATTGAGTGCTCTGCAAATATTACTTCCCACTCTAAAATCCCATGGACTGAGTCAGGCTATTAGACTGTAATATCGTATTGCTCTGACATTGTCAGCATGTTCAGCTGGTGAACTTTGCAGGCACTCTTTTATTCACTCTTGTCTTTGCTGAATTATTTTAATCACTTTATCACCTACAGAGTTCAAGGTGCTCTGTTTACCAAAGGAATGTTTCCATGGAATATTTGACCAAATATATGCAAATGAACAAAAGTCACAGTTGCTAGAGGTGCTAGGCCTATATTCCATCAGGGCTTGACTTTAACACCTGCCAACCCGCCAAATGTGGGTGGATTTCAGCGGTGGTGTGTAGCGCAGTCACTCCTATACTAGCCACTTTGGCGGGTTGAATTGTATACATTTTTCAATTATAGTCTTTTAACAAGGCATCTGAAATAATAAACTAAGTGCAATGCAGGGATAGCTCGATACCACAATTTAGGTAACGACAATCTAAAACCGAAATAGCAATATTAAATCGATACCATACAGGGTCTGAATGGACCACTTGCACTGAGCTTCGTGATGCACTTCCATTTTGAAATCTCACTTATTTCCTGTTATGTTTATTTTCAATGTGGTCATCGAGTTACTAAACACCACCTAAAATGAGTGTCCGCAAGAAGAAAAATGTGGACATTTTTATAGACAGGAGAAAGGATATTATTATTTTTACTGTGTGAGGAATTTTCCAAACTCATCGGAACATGAAGTTTTAAACCAACCCAAGCCGATCTAAAAAAGCTGCGGCTGTTAAACATACGCCATTATTTCACCACAGTGTGTCAGTGCCAAGGGGGTAATCCAGCACCCGGAAAGCGTACCTTCCATGGGGGCAGCCATTGGTTAGCAAGCCATCACCTGCTGTTAGCATTCCATTGACTCCCATTCATTTTGGCGTCACTTTGACAGCGAATAACTTTACATCTGAGGCGTTTAAAGACTCCATTTATCCATTATTTATTTCTAAAGAAACACGAAAATGTATAAAAGGCTCCATTACCTTGTATCTACGTTATGGCCCCGTAGAAGCCGTTTTTGTAAAAATATGCTAACGATTGCGTCATAACCACACGACTCTCTGTCTCACAGTAGAGAAATTACCGTATAGACAGGAGGAGAAGCTCGCAGGCAATCAGGGGGACGTGGAGGCATAAAGTCCGACAAAGTGAAGGGAGAAGCCCATAGAGAGTCATAAAGTTGCTCCTGCTCCTAGCTCATGGACAGCTCCTACTCACACTCTCCGTCTCTGCAAGATTTGGAAGGGAATGATTCAGATTTCTCTTGGCACAGCTGCTAAAAGACTTACAACTGTCAGACAGGTTGCTCACGTCACATCTATGTCGTCAAGCTCAGTTTGAGACTGCGCAGTACGCTCAGCCATCAGGAAGTGAGTGCTTCTAATTGACTTCACTTTTCTCCGTTGAAGTCTATGGGGTCGCAGTGTCCATTTCTTTTACTGTCTATGGTCAGTGCTCGTCTAAATTAGTGACCGCAACGCTGAAGTGTGTGAGAACAGATGAATAACATCAGTAAGAACCACGAACATTTATTTATATGAAATATTTTAATCATTCAGTGTAATTTTTTACTATTTACATTTTTATGCCCAAAATGCTTAATTAATATTCAAAGTAGGCTACTTGACTGTCATTCTCCTCTACGCTGTGTGCGTTACTGTTTAAAATCGTTACAGGCACCACCCAGCAAACACAGAACATTGGCACAACGAACCAACCTTCTAACAACGTTTTAACAACATGGCCAAAAGGTTGCTATAACTACGTTGTGTGGTGAAGGTTGTTGGCATTGAACCACTGTTGGCCATTACCATTAAGGTTGTGCCTAGGCCCTAGGGTGTCTGGACCATATGATGTCTATGGTCTGGACAACCACTGGACGACATATGTACTCGTCACTGCCCTGAAGCGCGAAAATCAGCCTTTTAAATTTCAACTGACCGTTGGGCCATCTCATTCTTCACCAAGCAAGGATACTTGAGAATTGCGTTTAATTTACCTCAGCTAAATAAGATACGTAATTATTCAAACAAAACCCTACAACTTCCTTGTCTAATGTGACATTTATTTTAACATCTTCTGGTCAGGTATGACAAATATTTAACTTTATGCAAAAAGTATGAAGCCAAAATTACTTTAATGATGAGTAATTGATTTCAGCACTCCTTGAACGGGCAGTGAAGCGCGTAGCCTAGTTGCACATTAATGTTTTTAAAAGTTAATGTTTAAAAAATTAAAAAATGTCATTAAAAGTTTGTAACTGCTCGCACACCTGTTTATTTTTTCCTTTGATTTGTCGTCTCATTCGTTTCTTTGCTAGATTTTCTCATGCATGCTCATGCTAGTTAACGTTAGTCCACTCCCTTTATAACATGGTTTTTTTTTTCTCACGAATGTGAGACTTTTGTGAGACAAATGTGAGACACAAATTGCACTTTTGAAAGTGCAATTTGATTACCAAATGCCGTTTTAATAAAGTTGAATTAGCCAACCTTCTATGTCATTTTTACTCTTCAAAGTGTACACTTGCAGGTGTTGATTATAATGAATTTACTGTTAGGCCCATAAATAACAATATTTAAAAAGTATATAATTATCTAACATATGACTAATTAAAAATTAACCACAAAACATAACATGCTAAATGGGGGATATCTATAAACATTTTTATTGTCAGATCGTCTCTGTTGCTGAATGTCGCGCAACAACGTTGCTAGAGCAAAGAGGCGAAACTCCTTGCAGTTTTGACAACAATCGCTAGATGGCGCTGCTGTCGCCATTTTGGACTGAACCAACGGCTTTACCGTTAGCACAACTACTATACAGCATTAACATTATGTCTGGAAATAATTGGAAACAAAGAAAACAGTGTTCTGCCATCAACTGCAACAACTACCAGTGTACAACCAATCAACTAGCATTTCATAGATTCCCCAAAGATCCAGAGAGGTAAAGTAGAAAATTTCTTATTAACGTTAAAGTGAGCTAACGTCAACGATAACAGGTGCTGTACTTTAATGACGAGTAATTAAAGGTTGTATCAGTGATTTCAGGCCCAAATCTTGCCTAACGATCCGCTAGCTGCCCTCCCCATAAGCATGCCGTCAAAAACTGCTTCTCTGTAGGCAGCCTAGGCTCTGAGATCTGCACACAAAAACAATTGGTTTCACCAACCACTCAAAACCAAAACAAATAGTGTTCCAACCAGGGGGTGGGTGTTGTGAGGTTTTGTGCTCGTGCACGGCTGCACGCGAAGTCGGAGCTGAAGAAGAAGCTGGCTCAAAACCTCACAACACCCTCCCCCTGTCGGTGATTGGTTGGAACACTATTTGTTTTGGTTTTGAGTGGTTGGTGAAACCAATTGTTTTTGTGTGCAGATCTCAGAGCCTAGGCTGCCTACAGAGACACGTTTTTTTGATGGCATGCTTATGGGGCGGGCAGCTAGCGGATCGTTAGGAAAGATTAGATGAATGTGATAAAAAAAAAATTGGGCCTGAAATCACTGATACAACCTTTAATGTAAGCTATCCCATAACTGCAGTAAACAGTTTGCTAACGTTATGTATTTGGTCGAAATTGAGTCAAGACTTGAAATGGGCTTTTTAAATTGCATATTTTCAGAGATATATGAACACCTAACCTGGCAAATGACCGCTTTATTAATTCATTGTTATCACTAAATTAACCCTTTAACTTTTTAGCTAATTTGCGGGCATCAGGGAGCCGCTATCAATATGCGAGAGACTCCCGGAACTTCCAGGAGACTTGGGATGTCTGCTATAGAGATATTAAAAACTAGAAACTACTATTTAGTTCACTTAACCACTTTTGAATTGGAACCGGTATCGTTCAATTCTATGACAGCTGTGTTGCATTCAGTCCAAGATGGCGGAGCTACAGCTCTGCGGAATGTGCGTTTGTTGCAATGGAGCGTTCTATTGAGTTTCGCCTCTTGGTACTTCTATACTCTTTGGCTAGAGCCCTGTCTCGTCTTACAATTCTACGTTGTTACAATGTTGCGAGCACGTAGACAGCGACGTTACCATAGAAGAAATGCAACGTGCCGCAGACGTTGCCACAACGTAAATGTGTTTGCTGGTACTGCTGTCTTGTCAGTGTCACTAAATAACTTTTGTAAGTTAAATTGTAAGGATTCAGTGTTATCTTACATTTGATTACTTTATTAAATTTCTGTAGCATTAGTAATTTAAGCATTTAGTAAATTTTCTGTTGCATCTGTATTTGAATACTTCTGTTAGACCTGTCCTAAACTTAAGTGCAAATATTATGAGATCTAGGCTAAACATCATTGGTTCAAATGCACGCTGGAGCTTTTGTGTTATTTAAACGATACAATCTTATGCACAGTAGGCTATGTGCGTGCCGTTGAAAGAAAGTAAATGTCTAAATTATGTCGTTTGAATGATGCTCTCACCTGTCGATCTCTTACGTCAGGATAGGCAAGTGACAGATGCTTGGCAATGTTTGATGGTTCTCTTTTCTTCTCTGCTTCTCTGATTGCTCTCTTTATTAATTCGTTTTGGGCGTGTTGAGTGAGATTCAACTGCTTTATCCATTTTGTTCCTCTATGTTGTCACGTTTGCCGGTTTCGCGTCAGTTTGGGTGGCACACTGCCACCTACCTAGCAGTGAACTTCGCAGCATATACCGAAATTAGCAAAATAATGATATCATATCGTTTGAAATAAAATATATACCAGTATTTTCTCAGTAACAGTTACAGGTAGGCTACACCGCACCCTAGTGCAATGTACTGTAGTGTTGTCAAAAATATAGATTTTCCGATACGTATCGATACTGAAATATCTGAAGTGCTTCCAATTCTCATTTTCCGCAGAATAGATACACGATACCAGCTGCGCTCTCTCATCTCTCCTACCGTGAGTTGCCACAAACCCGTCTCCCCTCACTCACTTGTTTCATTTGCTCCAGATAAATATTGTTGCTGTTAGAGGGCTTGAATTTCGGCGTTGGATTGCGGGTACTGCACATAATTTGACACATTCCCGCAGATTTTGTGCTCACACCCTAGTGTGCAACTGTGCATGCATAAAGCCACCTCACAGTACTAAATTGAGTTATTTTTCGCTGCTTATTGTGCTTAAACAGTCAAATCCACACAAAATAATGTCAAAATGCCGGTCTTGGTATTAGTCCACTAGTCGGTCTAGTATTCACGTAAACTCAGCCTGTTATGTTTTAAGTGAACCTAAACAGTTGAGAAAGAAAACACGTGTAACAGTATAATGGATCCATGCGTCAGGTCTTAAAGTGACAGCAAACTGCCAAATTAGGAGATAATGTTAAAAATGTCTATATGGCAGTTTTCCCCCATGGCATCGATGTCAAAATTGTGGCCACTGGCCAGAGAAAATGCTAAGTGGCTAGTAACTTTGGAAAACCACAAGCCACAGTGGCCGGAGAGCAAAAAAGTTAAAGGTTGTATCAGTGATTTCAGGCCCCCCCAAAAAAAGATCACATTCATCTAATCTTTCCTAACGATCTGCTAGCTGCCCGCCCCATAAGCATGCCGTCAAAAAAACGCGTCTCTGTAGGCAGCCTAGGCTCTGAGATCTGCACACAAAAACAATTGGTTTCACCAACCACTCAAAACCAAAACAAATAGTGTTCCAACCAATCACCGACAGGGGGAGGATGTTGTGAGGTTTTGAGCCAGCTTCTTCTTCAGCTCCGACTTCGTGTGCAGCCGTGCACGAGCACAAAACCTCACAACACCCTCCCCCTGTCGGTGATTGGTTGGAACACTATTTGTTTTGGTTTTGAGTGGTTGGTGAAACCAATTGTTTTTGTGTGCAGATCTCAGAGCCTAGGCTGAAATGCCATAGCCCCTGTATGCCATAGCCACAGTGCTATAGTAGAATAAACACGATATGGTATGGGAAATCATAGAAAATAAGACAAATTAATTAGCAAATAAATAAGGCAAACCTCAACAGATTACGCCCTGATTTACATGTATTCAACGTTTAAAATTCCTTTAAAAAAAAGCTTAAATTCTTCAAAAATACTAGTCCACATAAAGTCATTGTATAATTGACACACTAAAAGCACACCTAGAAAAATAGAAACCTGATGGGGTCGACCAGGTTCAAACGGAGAAAGTACATTTTCTTGTGGCAATTTGGCAATAAACATCACTCTGTAATATCAATGAATTGTGCTCTTCTGTTTGTCCTTTGACATAGAAACCCATCAGCAGAAAACCAATTATCCACCCACTGAAATCCTGATGCTAATGACTGAGAAGTAAATGAGACAGTATGACACATAACCCACACTGATTGATGTTGATCATTTTTCTCTGATGATCAGAAGAGTCTCACCTACTGCTAGATCTAATTCAGGCTAAAAACATCTGACTAATGGAGCGGGACGTAATTGCTTCCAAATGAAAAGCACTGCAACAACAGGCCATTCACATTAGAAGTCAAAAGACCTGAAATAGTTTATTAAGACAATGTTTTATGCCTAATGATATGCATATATAAATAGTTACAGTTGCATGTTCTTCCGTTTTGCAGCACTGCTCTTCTCTTTCAGTGTTTCGGGCCTCTGCTATTGTTTGTTGCATGGAGATTGCTATTTTCCTCCTGAGCATTTCTGTTTCTCCAGCTCCCTTTTCACCTTGATTACTTCTGTTTCTCTGTGCATCTGCATCGTTCAGAACAATCCAATCGCCCGGGTAATGTCACGATTTGTTAATTTAGATAATTTAATACTCTATTTCAAAAATGTTCTTTTTTTTTTCAGGACGCTCGACCCTTCGTGAGTGTTCTCTTTGATGCTGCAGTGAAGCAGTTTCAGTTCATCCTGTGGATATCCCTGGAATGGTTAAACAGAGACTGCAGATCAAACTTCATTTCACTCTCTTTCCTGAGGGCGCACAACACGTTTTAAATGAGATTTGTTCTGTGGAAGCATTCTGCTCTCTTCTGGGCTCCCCTCAAAGAGATGAAAACAATCCAGTGTTCATTTCCGAGAGGAGCTTTTAGCATGAAATTTTCACAGTTGTCAGACAGCAGAGGGCAGAAAGTGACATGGTCTGGGGGCTGTACCCTTTTGCATGAGCCCTGAGTGGAGCTCTAAACAAATTCTTTCATGACTGATTGAGAAACAAATTATCAGTGTCATGTTTCATGGGAATGGAATGGCATGGCTTAGAAGGCCTATATGATATGATAAAAAATGCAATATCCAAGGTCACCTAGCTTGTTTGCTTTTTGTGTGAATTAAACCACAAACTGTCTAGGGATAAGCGAGCTACTACACACCAAGAAATTTATTTCAGTGCTGTCTGTACCTGCAGACAGTTTGTGGTTTAGTTCAAAAAGCAAGCTAGCTAGCTGACCTTTGAAATTGAAGTTGGTATGATAACTCCCATTATGAGAGGTGTTGATGTAATGACTTAAAAAATGCTGATTCTATTTTGTGTGTGGATGGAGCTTAACTTGCATCAGTTTAAAGAATATATTTTTTGCCTTTTATTATGATAGGAAAGTATAGTATCAAGAAAGTTCGACGACCCTGGACTTGAACTCGGGTTGCCCAAAGCTAAAAAAAATATTGTCAGGGTACTGACAACTAGGCTATTGAGACTAGTAACTTCCTTCAATTTGATTGAGCTTAAACAGCATCAATTTGATAAATATAAGAACCTCAGTGTGTCAGAAATATGGGGGGAACAGAATCCGACGGCAAAAAGAAAAACAGGGTAACACTTTATTTTACGGTGCCCTTGATACAGAGTAATTACTTAATTAATTACTTAGTAATAGACTTTGTAATAACATGTAACAAAATGTACTTAACATGTAACTAAGTTATGGAACAGCCTATACTTACAGATTGTAATTACGCACATGTAATAGGCAGCTACTGTTACACATGTGTAACAAGCCGAGTCTGTTACATATTACATACACATTACTTGTATGTAACATAAAGTAAAGTGTATCAAGATTGTACTAAAGTGCACTTCCTGTGTATCTACAAATGGTATCCATCTGAATTAACCCACTAGTTCATAGCTTAAATACATGCATTAGCTTCCTAATTACATTGTAATTACATAATATTACACAGGTATAAGCTACGTAAAATAAAGTGTATCAAGAATGTACTTAAGTTTACTTTGTGTATACATACCTTATCCATCTCTGCCTTACTTTGATTTAACTCACTAGTTCACAGCTTAAATGCATGCAGTAGTTTCCTAATTACATTGTAATTACATAATATTACACAGGGATAAGCTACGTAAAATAAAGTGTATCAAGAATGTACTTAAGTGTACTTTGTGCATACATACCCTATCTTGATCTGCCTTAGTTTGATTTAACTCACTAGTTCACAGCTTAAATGCATGCAGTAGTTTCCTAATTACATTGTAATTACATAATATTACACAGGGATAAGCTACGTAAAATAAAGTGTATCAAGAATGTACTTAAGTGTACTTTGTGCATACATACCTTATCCATCTCTGCCTTACTTTGATTTAACTCACTAGTTCACAGCTTAAATGCATGCAGTAGTTTCCTAATTACATTGTAATTACATAATATTACACAGGGATGAGCTACGTAAAATAAAGTGTATCAAGAATGTACTTAAGTGTACTTTGTGTATACATACCTTATCCATCTCTGCCGTTTGATTTTACTCACTAGTTCACAACTTAAATGCATGCAGTAGAGTTCTCAACGGGTCGGGTCGGCCCGACAAACCCGACGGGACCCGCGGGTTCGGTCCGGGTTCGGGTCGGAAATATAAGCAAATGGGTCGGGTCGGACCTCGGGCTTAATCTTTTCCGCTCAGTGAAAAAAACAACAACAACAAACAATTTTTTATTAATCATCGCTGCTGTTCACCGTAAAGAAAGTCTGGCTGCTGCGTGCAACGTGCATCATGGAGAGGGGTGGGGGCAGACCTGACGCCGCTGCGTGCAAGCCTTTAGCCTGGAGAAGATGGAGTTGGTGAAAAGTAAACTTGCCGCAGGTGAATTCACCGTCGCTACTACAGGAGTGGGAAAATCAGAGGTCTGGAAAGTGTTTATTGTTTGTATTGTTAAAAGGCGTGAACATTAAAGGTTGATTTGAATTCCCGTCTGCTGGTCATGATAATAGGTGTATGAAAAAAAAAAAAAAAAACGCGGGTTCGGGCAGATAATTCAAGTTGATGTGTCGAGTTACATCGGGTCCGGGCTTTAAAAACCACGGGCATGCATGCAGTCGTTTCCTAATTACATTGTAATTACATAATGTTACACAGGGAAGAGCTACGTAAAATAAAGTGTATCAAGAATGTACTTAAGTGTACTTTGTGTATACATACCTTATCTTTCTCTGCCTTAGTTTGATTTAACTCACTAGTTCACAGCTTAAATGCATGCAGTAGTTTCCTTATTACATTGTAATTACATAATATTACACAGGTATAAGCTACGTAAAATAAAGTGTATCAAGAATGTACTTAAGTGTACTTCATGTGTATCTATAAACCTCATCCAACTCGGCTTGTTACACATGTGTAACAGTAGCTGCCTATTACATGTGTGTAATTACAATCTGTAAGTACAGGCTGTTCCATAACTTAGTTACATGTTAAGTACATTTTGTTACATGTTATTACAACGTCTATTACTAAGTACCTAATTAAGTAATTACTCTGTATCAAGGGCACCGTAAAATAAAGTGTTACCAAAAACAGTTGTCAGAATCCGTTCCCCCACTCCCATTATGAGAGGTGTTGATGTAATGGCTTAAAAAATGCTGATTCTATTTTGTGTGTGGATGGAGCTTAACTTGCAACAGTTTAAAGAATATATTTTTTGCCTTTGATTATGATAGGAAAGTATAGTATCAAGAAAGTTCGACGACGTTGGACTTGAACTCGGGTTGCCCAAAGCTAAAAAAAATATTGTCAGGGTACTGACAACTAAGCTATTGAGACAAGTAACTTCCTTCAATTTGATAAATATTAGAACCTTATTGTGTAAGAAACATTGGGGGAACGGAATCCGACGGCAAAAAAACAGCTGTCAGAATCCGTTCCCCCACTCCCATTATGAGAGGTGTTGATGTAATGGCTTAAAAAATGCTGATTCTATTTTGTGTGTGGATGGAGCTTAACTTGCAACAGTTTAAAGAATATATTTTTTGCCTTTTATTATGATAGGAAAGTATAGTATCAAGAGAGTTCGATGACCCGGGACTTGAACTCGGGTCGCCCCAAAGCTAAAAAAAAATATTGTCATGGGACTGACCACTAGGCTATTGAGGATAGTGAAATGCTTTAATTTAATAAATATTAGAACCTTATTGTGTAAGAAACATAGGGGGAACGGAATCCGACGGCAAAAAAACAGCTGTCGGAATCCGTTCCCCCACTCCCATTATGAGACGTGTTGATGTAATGACTTAAAAAATGCTGATTCTATTTTGTGTGTGGATGGAGCTTAACTTGCATCAGTTCAAAGAATATATTTTTTGCCTTTTATTAAAGAATATATTTTTTGCCTTTTATTACGATAGGAAAGTATAGTATCAAGAAAGTTCGATGACCCGGGACTTGAACTCGGGTCGCCCCAAAGCTAAAAAAAAATATTGTCAGGGGACTGACCACTAGGCTATTGAGGCTAGTGAAATGCTATAATTTAATAAATATTAGAACCTTATTGTGTAAGAAACATAGGGGGAACGGAATCCGACGGCCAAAAAACAGCTGTCGGAATCCGTTCCCCCACTCCCATTATGAGAGGTGTTGATGTAATGACTTAAAAAATGCTGATTCTATTTTGTGTGTGGATGGAGCTTAACTTGCATCAGTTCAAAGAATATATTTTTTGCCTTTTATTAAAGAATATATTTTTTGCCTTTTATTATGATAGGAAAGTATAGTATCAAGAAAGTTCGATGACCCGGGACTTGAACTCGGGTCGCCCAAAGCTAAAAAAAAATATTGTCAGGGGACTGACCACTAGGCTATTGAGGGTAACAAAATGCTACAATTTCATAAATATTAGAACCTTATTGTGTAAGAAACATAGGGGGAACGGAATCCGACGGCAAAAAAAAACAGCTGTCAGAATCCGTTCCCCTACTCCCATTATGAGAGGTGTTGATGTAATGGCTTAAAAAATGCTGATTCTATTTTGTGTGTGGATGGAGCTTAAATTGCAACAGTTTAAAGAATATATTTTTTGCCTTTTATTATGATAGGAAAGTATAGTATCAAGAAAGTTCGACGACCCGGGACTTGAACTCGGGTCGCCCCAAAGCTAAAAAAAAACATTGTCAGGGGACTGACCACTAGGCTATTGAGGCTAGCAAAATGTTACAATTTCATAAATATTAGAACCTTATTGTGTAAGAAACATAGGGGGAACGGAATCCGACGGCAAAAAAACAGCTGTCAGAATCCGTTCCCCCACTCCCATTATGAGAGGTGTAGATGTAATGGCTTAAAAAATGCTGATTCTATTTTGTGTGTGGATGGAGCTTAACTTGCAACAGTTTAAAGAATATATTTTTTGCCTTTTATTATGATAGGAAAGTATAGTATCAAGAAAGTTCGATGACCCGGGACTTGAACTCGGGTCGCCCCAAAGCTAAAAAAAAACATTGTCAGGGGACTGACCACTAGGCTATTGAGGCTAGCAAAATGTTACAATTTCATAAATATTAGAACCTTATTGTGTAAGAAACATAGGGGGAACGGAATCCGACGGCAAAAAAACAGCTGTCAGAATCCGTTCCCCCACTCCCATTATGAGAGGTGTTGATGTAATGGCTTAAAAAATGCTGATTCTATTTTGTGTGTGGATGGAGCTTAACTTGCAACAGTTTAAAGAATATATTTTTTGCCTTTTATTATGATAGGAAAGTATAGTATCAAGAAAGTTCGATGACCCGGGACTTGAACTCTGGTCGCCCCAAAGCTAAAAAAAAATATTGTCAAGGGACTGACCACTAGGCTATTGAGGATAGTGAAATGCTTTAATTTAATAAATATTAGAACCTTATTGTGTAAGAAACATAGGGGGAACGGAATCCGACGGCCAAAAAACAGCTGTCGGAATCCGTTCCCCCACTCCCATTATGAGAGGTGTTGATGTAATGACTTAAAAAATGCTGATTCTATTTTGTGTGTGGATGGAGCTTAACTTGCAACAGTTTAAAGAATATATTTTTTGCCTTTTATTATGATAGGAAAGTATAGTATCAAGAAAGTTCGATGACCCGGGACTTGAACTCGGGTCGCCCCAAAGCTAAAAAAAAATATTGTCAGGGGACTGACCACTAGGCTATTGAGGCTAGTGAAATGCTATAATTTAACAAATATTAGAACCTTATTGTGTAAGAAACATAGGGGGAACGGAATCCGACGGCCAAAAAACAGCTGTCGGAATCCGTTCCCCCACTCCCATTATGAGAGGTGTTGATGTAATGACTTAAAAAATGCTGATTCTATTTTGTGTGTGGATGGAGCTTAACTTGCATCAGTTCAAAGAATATATTTTTTGCCTTTTATTAAAGAATATATTTTTTGCCTTTTATTATGATAGGAAAGTATAGTATCAAGAAAGTTCGATGACCCGGGACTTGAACTCGGGTCGCCCCAAAGCTAAAAAAAAATATTGTCAGGGGACTGACCACTAGGCTATTGAGGCTAGTGAAATGCTAAAATTTAACAAATATTAGAACCTTATTGTGTAAGAAACATAGGGGGAACGGAATCCGACGGCCAAAAAACAGCTGTCGGAATCCGTTCCCCCACTCCCATTATGAGAGGTGTTGATGTAATGACTTAAAAAATGCTGATTCTATTTTGTGTGTGGATGGAGCTTAACTTGCAACAGTTTTAAGAATATATTTTTTGCCTTTTATTATGATAGGAAAGTATAGTATCAAGAAAGTTCGATGACCCGGGACTTGAACTCGGGTCGCCCCAAAGCTAAAAAAAAATATTGTCAAGGGACTGACCACTAGGCTATTGAGGATAGGGAAATGCTTTAATTTAATAAATATTAGAACCTTATTGTGTAAGAAACATAGGGGGAACGGAATCCGACGGCAAAAAAACAGCTGTCGGAATCCGTTCCCCCACTCCCATTATGAGAGGTGTTGATGTAATGACTTAAAAAATGCTGATTCTATTTTGTGTGTGGATGGAGCTTAACTTGCATCAGTTCAAAGAATATATTTTTTGCCTTTTATTAAAGAATATATTTTTTGCCTTTTATTATGATAGGAAAGTATAGTATCAAGAAAGTTCGATGACCCGGGACTTGAACTCGGGTCGCCCCAAAGCTAAAAGAAAATATTGTCCGGGGACTGACCACTAGGCTATTGAGGCTAGTGAAATGCTATAATTTAATAAATATTAGAACCTTATTGTGTAAGAAACATAGGGGGAACGGAATCCGACGGCCAAAAAACAGCTGTCGGAATCCGTTCCCCCACTCCCATTATGAGAGGTGTTGATGTAATGACTTAAAAAATGCTGATTCTATTTTGTGTGTGGATGGAGCTTAACTTGCATCAGTTCAAAGAATATATTTTTTGCCTTTTATTAAAGAATATATTTTTTGCCTTTTATTATGATAGGAAAGTATAGTATCAAGAAAGTTCGATGACCCGGGACTTGAACTCGGGTCGCCCCAAAGCTAAAAAAAAATATTGCCAGGGGACTGACCACTAGGCTATTGAGGCTAGGGAAATGTTTTAATTTAATAAATATTAGAATCTTATTGTGTAAGAAACATAGGGGGAACGGAATCCGACGGCCAAAAAACAGCTGTCGGAATCCGTTCCCCCACTCCCATTATGAGAGGTGTTGATGTAATGACTTAAAAAATGCTGATTCTATTTTGTGTGTGGATGGAGCTTAACTTGCAACAGTTTAAAGAATATATTTTTTGCCTTTTATTATGATAGGAAAGTATAGTATCAAGAAAGTTCGATGACCCGGGACTTGAACTCGGGTCGCCCCAAAGCTAAAAAAAAAATTTTCAAGGGACTGACCACTAGGCTATTGAGGATAGTGAAATGCTTTAATTTAATAAATATTAGAACCTTATTGTGTAAGAAACATAGGGGGAACGGAATCCGACGGCCAAAAAACAGCTGTCGGAATCTGTTCCCCCACTCCCATTATGAGAGGTGTTGATGTAATGACTTAAAAAATGCTGATTCTATTTTGTGTGTGGATGGAGCTTAACTTGCAACAGTTTAAAGAATATATTTTTTGCCTTTTATTATGATAGGAAAGTATAGTATCAAGAAAGTTCGATGACCCGGGACTTGAACTCGGGTCGCCCCAAAGCTAAAAAAAAATATTGTCCGGGGACTGACCACTAGGCTATTGAGGCTAACAAAATGCTACAATTTAATAAATATTAGAACCTTATTGTGTAAGAAACATAGGGGGAACGGAATACGACGGCAAAAAAACAGCTGTCGGAATCCGTTCCCCCACTCCCATTATGAGAGGTGTTGATGTAATGACTTAAAAAATGCTGATTCTATTTTGTGTGTGGATGGAGCTTAACTTGCAACAGTTTAAAGAATATATTTTTTGCCTTTTATTATGATAGGAAAGTATAGTATCAAGAAAGATCGATGACCCGGGACTTGAACTCTGGTCGCCCCAAAGCTAAAAAAAAATATTGTCAAGGGACTGACCACTAGGCTATTGAGGATAGTGAAATGCTTTAATTTAATAAATATTAGAACCTTATTGTGTAAGAAACATAGGGGGAACGGAATCCGACGGCAAAAAAACAGCTGTCGGAATCCGTTCCCCCACTCCCATTATGAGAGGTGTTGATGTAATGACTTAAAAAATGCTGATTCTATTTTGTGTGTGGATGGAGCTTAACTTGCATCAGTTCAAAGAATATATTTTTTGCCTTTTATTAAAGAATATATTTTTTGCCTTTTATTATGATAGGAAAGTATAGTATCAAGAAAGTTCGATGACCCGGGACTTGAACTCGGGTCGCCCAAAGCTAAAAAAAAATATTGTCAGGGGACTGACCACTAGGCTATTGAGGGTAACAAAATGCTACAATTTCATAAATATTAGAACCTTATTGTGTAAGAAACATAGGGGGAACGGAATCCGACGGCAAAAAAACCAGCTGTCAGAATCCGTTCCCCTACTCCCATTATGAGAGGTGTTGATGTAATGGCTTAAAAAATGCTGATTCTATTTTGTGTGTGGATGGAGCTTAAATTGCAACAGTTTAAAGAATATATTTTTTGCCTTTTATTATGATAGGAAAGTATAGTATCAAGAAAGTTCGACGACCCGGGACTTGAACTCGGGTCCCCCCAAAGCTAAAAAAAAACATTGTCAGGGGACTGACCACTAGACTATTGAGGCTAGCAAAATGTTACAATTTCATAAATATTAGAACCTTATTGTGTAAGAAACATAGGGGGAACGGAATCCGACGGCAAAAAAACAGCTGTCAGAATCCGTTCCCCCACTCCCATTATGAGAGGTGTAGATGTAATGGCTTAAAAAATGCTGATTCTATTTTGTGTGTGGATGGAGCTTAACTTGCAACAGTTTAAAGAATATATTTTTTGCCTTTTATTATGATAGGAAAGTATAGTATCAAGAAAGTTCGATGACCCGGGACTTGAACTCGGGTCGCCCCAAAGCTAAAAAAAAATATTGCCAGGGGACTGACCACTAGGCTATTGAGGCTAGGGAAATGTTTCAATTTAATAAATATTAGAATCTTATTGTGTAAGAAACATAGGGGGAACGGAATCCGACGGCCAAAAAACAGCTGTCGGAATCCGTTCCCCCACTCCCATTATGAGAGGTGTTGATGTAATGACTTAAAAAATGCTGATTCTATTTTGTGTGTGGATGGAGCTTAACTTGCAACAGTTTAAAGAATATATTTTTTGCCTTTTATTATGATAGGAAAGTATAGTATCAAGAAAGTTCGATGACCCGGGACTTGAACTCGGGTCGCCCCAAAGCTAAAAAAAAATATTGTCAAGGGACTGACCACTAGGCTATTGAGGATAGTGAAATGCTTTAATTTAATAAATATTAGAACCTTATTGTGTAAGAAACATAGGGGGAACGGAATCCGACGGCAAAAAAACAGCTGTCGGAATCCGTTCCCCCACTCCCATTATGAGAGGTGTTGGTGTAATGACTTAAAAAATGCTGATTCTATTTTGTGTGTGGATGGAGCTTAACTTGCATCAGTTCAAAGAATATATTTTTTGCCTTTTATTAAAGAATATATTTTTTGCCTTTTATTATGATAGGAAAGTATAGTATCAAGAAAGTTCGATGACCCGGGACTTGAACTCGGGTCGCCCCAAAGCTAAAAAAAAATATTGTCAGGGGACTGACCACTAGGCTATTGAGGCTAGTGAAATGCTATAATTTAACAAATATTAGAACCTTATTGTGTAAGAAACATAGGGGGAACGGAATCCGACGGCCAAAAAACAGCTGTCGGAATCCGTTCCCCCACTCCCATTATGAGAGGTGTTGATGTAATGACTTAAAAAATGCTGATTCTATTTTGTGTGTGGATGGAGCTTAACTTGCATCAGTTCAAAGAATATATTTTTTGCCTTTTATTAAAGAATATATTTTTTGCCTTTTATTATGATAGGAAAGTATAGTATCAAGAAAGTTCGATGACCCGGGACTTGAACTCGGGTCGCGCCAAAGCTAAAAAAAAATATTGCCAGGGGACTGACCACTAGGCTATTGAGGCTAGGGAAATGTTTTAATTTAATAAATATTAGAATCTTATTGTGTAAGAAACATAGGGGGAACGGAATCCGACGGCCAAAAAACAGCTGTCGGAATCCGTTCCCCCACTCCCATTATGAGAGGTGTTGATGTAATGACTTAAAAAATGCTGATTCTATTTTGTGTGTGGATGGAGCTTAACTTGCAACAGTTTAAAGAATATATTTTTTGCCTTTTATTATGATAGGGAAGTATAGTATCAAGAAAGTTCGATGACCCGGGACTTGAACTCGGGTCGCCCCAAAGCTAAAAAAAAATATTGTCAAGGGACTGACCACTAGGCTATTGAGGATAGTGAAATGCTTTAATTTAATAAATATTAGAACCTTATTGTGTAAGAAACATAGGGGGAACGGAATCCGACGGCAAAAAAACAGCTGTCGGAATCCGTTCCCCCACTCCCATTATGAGAGGTGTTGATGTAATGACTTAAAAAATGCTGATTCTATTTTGTGTGTGGATGGAGCTTAACTTGCATCAGTTCAAAGAATATATTTTTTGCCTTTTATTAAAGAATATATTTTTTGCCTTTTATTATGATAGGAAAGTATAGTATCAAGAAAGTTCGATGACCCGGGACTTGAACTCGGGTCGCCCCAAAGCTAAAAAAAAATATTGTCAGGGGACTGACCACTAGGCTATTGAGGCTAGTGAAATGCTAAAATTTAACAAATATTAGAACCTTATTGTGTAAGAAACATAGGGGGAACGGAATCCGACGGCCAAAAAACAGCTGTCGGAATCCGTTCCCCCACTCCCATTATGAGAGGTGTTGATGTAATGACTTAAAAAATGCTGATTCTATTTTGTGTGTGGATGGAGCTTAACTTGCAACAGTTTTAAGAATATATTTTTTGCCTTTTATTATGATAGGAAAGTATAGTATCAAGAAAGTTCGATGACCCGGGACTTGAACTCGGGTCGCCCCAAAGCTAAAAAAAAATTGTCAAGGGACTGACCACTAGGCTATTGAGGATAGGGAAATGCTTTAATTTAATAAATATTAGAACCTTATTGTGTAAGAAACATAGGGGGAACGGAATCCGACGGCAAAAAAACAGCTGTCGGAATCCGTTCCCCCACTCCCATTATGAGAGGTGTTGATGTAATGACTTAAAAAATGCTGATTCTATTTTGTGTGTGGATGGAGCTTAACTTGCATCAGTTCAAAGAATATATTTTTTGCCTTTTATTAAAGAATATATTTTTTGCCTTTTATTATGATAGGAAAGTATAGTATCAAGAAAGTTCGATGACCCGGGACTTGAACTCGGGTCGCCCCAAAGCTAAAAAAAAATATTGTCCGGGGACTGACCACTAGGCTATTGAGGCTAACAAAATGCTACAATTAAATAAATATTAGAACCTTATTGTGTAAGAAACATAGGGGGAACGGAATCCGACGGCAAAAAAACAGCTGTCGGAATCCGTTCCCCCACTCCCATTATGAGAGGTGTTGATGTAATGACTTAAAAAATGCTGATTCTATTTTGTGTGTGGATGGAGCTTAACTTGCAACAGTTTAAAGAATATATTTTTTGCCTTTTATTATGATAGGAAAGTATAGTATCAAGAAAGTTCGATGACCCGGGACTTGAACTCGGGTCGCCCCAAAGCTAAAAAAAAATATTGTCAAGGGACTGACCACTAGGCTATTGAGGATAGTGAAATGCTTTAATTTAATAAATATTAGAACCTTATTGTGTAAGAAACATAGGGGGAACGGAATCCGACGGCAAAAAAACAGCTGTCGGAATCCGTTCCCCCACTCCCATTATGAGAGGTGTTGATGTAATGACTTAAAAAATGCTGATTCTATTTTGTGTGTGGATGGAGCTTAACTTGCATCAGTTCAAAGAATATATTTTTTGCCTTTTATTAAAGAATATATTTTTTGCCTTTTATTATGATAGGAAAGTATAGTATCAAGAAAGTTCGATGACCCGGGACTTGAACTCGGGTCGCCCCAAAGCTAAAAAAAAATATTGTCAGGGGACTGACCACTAGGCTATTGAGGCTAGTGAAATGCTATAATTTAACAAATATTAGAACCTTATTGTGTAAGAAACATAGGGGGAATCCGACGGCCAAAAAACAGCTGTCGGAATCCGTTCCCCCACTCCCATTATGAGAGGTGTTGATGTAATGACTTAAAAAATGCTGATTCTATTTTGTGTGTGGATGGAGCTTAACTTGCATCAGTTCAAAGAATATATTTTTTGCCTTTTATTAAAGAATATATTTTTTGCCTTTTATTATGATAGGAAAGTATAGTATCAAGAAAGTTCGATGACCCGGGACTTGAACTCGGGTCGCCCCAAAGCTAAAAAAAAATATTGCCAGGGGACTGACCACTAGGCTATTGAGCTAGGGAAATGTTTTAATTTAATAAATATTAGAATCTTATTGTGTAAGAAACATAGGGGGAACGGAATCCGACGGCCAAAAAACAGCTGTCGGAATCCGTTCCCCCACTCCCATTATGAGAGGTGTTGATGTAATGACTTAAAAAATGCTGATTCTATTTTGTGTGTGGATGGAGCTTAACTTGCAACAGTTTAAAGAATATATTTTTTGCCTTTTATTATGATAGGAAAGTATAGTATCAAGAAAGTTCGATGACCCGGGACTTGAACTCGGGTCGCCCCAAAGCTAAAAAAAAATATTGTCAAGGGACTGACCACTAGGCTATTGAGGATAGTGAAATGCTTTAATTTAATAAATATTAGAACCTTATTGTGTAAGAAACATAGGGGGAACGGAATCCGACGGCAAAAAAACAGCTGTCGGAATCCGTTCCCCCACTCCCATTATGAGAGGTGTTGATGTAATGACTTAAAAAATGCTGATTCTATTTTGTGTGTGGATGGAGCTTAACTTGCATCAGTTCAAAGAATATATTTTTTGCCTTTTATTAAAGAATATATTTTTTGCCTTTTATTATGATAGGAAAGTATAGTATCAAGAAAGTTCGATGACCCGGGACTTGAACTCGGGTCGCCCCAAAGCTAAAAAAAAATATTGTCAGGGGACTGACCACTAGGCTATTGAGGCTAGTGAAATGCTAAAATTTAACAAATATTAGAACCTTATTGTGTAAGAAACATAGGGGGAACGGAATCCGACGGCCAAAAAACAGCTGTCGGAATCCGTTCCCCCACTCCCATTATGAGAGGTGTTGATGTAATGACTTAAAAAATGCTGATTCTATTTTGTGTGTGGATGGAGCTTAACTTGCAACAGTTTAAAGAATATATTTTTTGCCTTTTATTATGATAGGAAAGTATAGTATCAAGAAAGTTCGATGACCCGGGACTTGAACTCGGGTCGCCCCAAAGCTAAAAAAAAATATTGTCAAGGGACTGACCACTAGGCTATTGAGGATAGTGAAATGTTTTAATTTAATAAATATTAGAACCTTATTGTGTAAGAAACATAGGGGGAACGGAATCCGACGGCAAAAAAACAGCTGTCGGAATCCGTTCCCCCACTCCCATTATGAGAGGTGTTGATGTAATGACTTAAAAAATGCTGATTCTATTTTGTGTGTGGATGGAGCTTAACTTGCATCAGTTCAAAGAATATATTTTTTGCCTTTTATTAAAGAATATATTTTTTGCCTTTTATTATGATAGGAAAGTATAGTATCAAGAAAGTTCGATGACCCGGGACTTGAACTCGGGTCGCCCCAAAGCTAAAAAAATATATTGTCCGGGGACTGACCACTAGGCTATTGAGGCTAGTGAAATGCTATAATTTAATAAATATTAGAACCTTATTGTGTAAGAAACATAGGGGGAACGGAATCCGACGGCCAAAAAACAGCTGTCGGAATCCGTTCCCCCACTCCCATTATGAGAGGTGTTGATGTAATGACTTAAAAAATGCTGATTCTATTTTGTGTGTGGATGGAGCTTAACTTGCATCAGTTCAAAGAATATATTTTTTGCCTTTTATTAAAGAATATATTTTTTGCCTTTTATTATGATAGGAAAGTATAGTATCAAGAAAGTTCGATGACCCGGGACTTGAACTCGGGTCGCCCCAAAGCTAAAAAAAAATATTGCCAGGGGACTGACCACTAGGCTATTGAGGCTAGGGAAATGTTTTAATTTAATAAATATTAGAATCTTATTGTGTAAGAAACATAGGGGGAACGGAATCCGACGGCCAAAAAACAGCTGTCGGAATCCGTTCCCCCACTCCCATTATGAGAGGTGTTGATGTAATGACTTAAAAAATGCTGATTCTATTTTGTGTGTGGATGGAGCTTAACTTGCAACAGTTTAAAGAATATATTTTTTGCCTTTTATTATGATAGGAAAGTATAGTATCAAGAAAGTTCGATGACCCGGGACTTGAACTCGGGTCGCCCCAAAGCTAAAAAAAAATTTTTCAAGGGACTGACCACTAGGCTATTGAGGATAGTGAAATGCTTTAATTTAATAAATATTAGAACCTTATTGTGTAAGAAACATAGGGGGAACGGAATCCGACGGCCAAAAAACAGCTGTCGGAATCCGTTCCCCCACTCCCATTATGAGAGGTGTTGATGTAATGACTTAAAAAATGCTGATTCTATTTTGTGTGTGGATGGAGCTTAACTTGCAACAGTTTAAAGAATATATTTTTTGCCTTTTATTATGATAGGAAAGTATAGTATCAAGAAAGTTCGATGACCCGGGACTTGAACTCGGGTCGCCCCAAAGCTAAAAAAAAATATTGTCCGGGGACTGACCACTAGGCTATTGAGGCTAACAAAATGCTACAATTTAATAAATATTAGAACCTTATTGTGTAAGAAACATAGGGGGAACGGAATCCGACGGCAAAAAAACAGCTGTCGGAATCCGTTCCCCCACTCCCATTATGAGAGGTGTTGATGTAATGACTTAAAAAATGCTGATTCTATTTTGTGTGTGGATGGAGCTTAACTTGCATCAGTTCAAAGAATATATTTTTTGCCTTTTATTAAAGAATATATTTTTTGCCTTTTATTATGATAGGAAAGTATAGTATCAAGAAAGTTCGATGACCCGGGACTTGAACTCGGGTCGCCCCAAAGCTAAAAAAAAACATTGTCAGGGGACTGACCACTAGGCTATTGAGGCTAGCAAAATGTTACAATTTCATAAATATTAGAACCTTATTGTGTAAGAAACATAGGGGGAACGGAATCCGACGGCAAAAAAACAGCTGTCAGAATCCGTTCCCCCACTCCCATTATGAGAGGTGTTGATGTAATGACTTAAAAAATGCTGATTCTATTTTGTGTGTGGATGGAGCTTAACTTGCAACAGTTTAAAGAATATATTTTTTGCCTTTTATTATGATAGGAAAGTATAGTATCAAGAAAGTTCGATGACCCGGGACTTGAACTCGGGTCGCCCCAAAGCTAAAAAAAAATATTGTCCGGGGACTGACCACTAGGCTATTGAGGCTAACAAAATGCTACAATTTAATAAATATTAGAACCTTATTGTGTAAGAAACATAGGGGGAACGGAATCCGACGGCAAAAAAACAGCTGTCGGAATCCGTTCCCCCACTCCCATTATGAGAGGTGTTGATGTAATGACTTAAAAAATGCTGATTCTATTTTGTGTGTGGATGGAGCTTAACTTGCATCAGTTCAAAGAATATATTTTTTGCCTTTTATTAAAGAATATATTTTTTGCCTTTTATTATGATAGGAAAGTATAGTATCAAGAAAGTTCGATGACCCGGGACTTGAACTCGGGTCGCCCCAAAGCTAAAAATAAATATTGTCCGGGGACTGACCACTAGGCTATTGAGGCTAACAAAATACTACAATTTAATAAATATTAGAACCTTATTGTGTAAGAAACATAGGGGGAACGGAATCCGACGCCAAAAAAACAGCTGTCGGAATCCGTTCCCCCACTCCCATTATGAGAGGTGTTGATGTAATGACTTAAAAAATGCTGATTCTATTTTGTGTGTGGATGGAGCTTAACTTGCATCAGTTCAAAGAATATATTTTTTGCCTTTTATTAAAGAATATATTTTTTGCCTTTTATTATGATAGGAAAGTATAGTATCAAGAAAGTTCGATGACCCGGGACTTGAACTCGGGTCGCCCCAAAGCTAAAAATAAATATTGTCCGGGGACTGACCACTAGGCTATTGAGGCTAGTGAAATGCTATAATTTAATAAATATTAGAACCTTATTGTGTAAGAAACATAGGGGGAACGGAATCCGACGGCCAAAAAACAGCTGTCGGAATCCGTTCCCCCACTCCCATTATGAGAGGTGTTGATGTAATGACTTAAAAAATGCTGATTCTATTTTGTGTGTGGATGGAGCTTAACTTGCATCAGTTCAAAGAATATATTTTTTGCCTTTTATTAAAGAATATATTTTTTGCCTTTTATTATGATAGGAAAGTATAGTATCAAGAAAGTTCGATGACCCGGGACTTGAACTCGGGTCGCCCCAAAGCTAAAAAAAAATATTGCCAGGGGACTGACCACTAGGCTATTGAGGCTAGGGAAATGTTTTAATTTAATAAACATTAGAATCTTATTGTGTAAGAAACATAGGGGGAACGGAATCCGACGGCCAAAAAACAGCTGTCGGAATCCGTTCCCCCACTCCCAATTATGAGAGGTGTTGATGTAATGACTTAAAAAATGCTGATTCTATTTTGTGTGTGGATGGAGCTTAACTTGCAACAGTTTAAAGAATATATTTTTTGCCTTTTATTATGATAGGAAAGTATAGTATCAAGAAAGTTCGACGACCCGGGACTTGAACTCGGGTCCCCCCAAAGCTAAAAAAAAACATTGTCAGGGGACTGACCACTAGACTATTGAGGCTAGCAAAATGTTACAATTTCATAAATATTAGAACCTTATTGTGTAAGAAACATAGGGGGAACGGAATCCGACGGCAAAAAAACAGCTGTCGGAATCCGTTCCCCCACTCCCATTATGAGAGGTGTTGATGTAATGACTTAAAAAATGCTGATTCTATTTTGTGTGTGGATGGAGCTTAACTTGCATCAGTTCAAAGAATATATTTTTTGCCTTTTATTAAAGAATATATTTTTTGCCTTTTATTATGATAGGAAAGTATAGTATCAAGAAAGTTCGATGACCCGGGACTTGAACTCGGGTCGCCCCAAAGCTAAAAAAAAATATTGTCAGGGGACTGACCACTAGGCTATTGAGGCTAGTGAAATGCTATAATTTAACAAATATTAGAACCTTATTGTGTAAGAAACATAGGGGGAACGGAATCCGACGGCCAAAAAACAGCTGTCGGAATCCGTTCCCCCACTCCCATTATGAGAGGTGTTGATGTAATGACTTAAAAAATGCTGATTCTATTTTGTGTGTGGATGGAGCTTAACTTGCATCAGTTCAAAGAATATATTTTTTGCCTTTTATTAAAGAATATATTTTTTGCCTTTTATTATGATAGGAAAGTATAGTATCAAGAAAGTTCGATGACCCGGGACTTGAACTCGGGTCGCCCCAAAGCTAAAAAAAAATATTGCCAGGGGACTGACCACTAGGCTATTGAGGCTAAGGAAATGTTTTAATTTAATAAATATTAGAATCTTATTGTGTAAGAAACATAGGGGGAACGGAATCCGACGGCCAAAAAACAGCTGTCGGAATCCGTTCCCCCACTCCCATTATGAGAGGTGTTGATGTAATGACTTAAAAAATGCTGATTCTATTTTGTGTGTGGATGGAGCTTAACTTGCAACAGTTTAAAGAATATATTTTTTGCCTTTTATTATGATAGGAAAGTATAGTATCAAGAAAGTTCGACGACCCGGGACTTGAACTCGGGTCCCCCCAAAGCTAAAAAAAAACATTGTCAGGGGACTGACCACTAGACTATTGAGGCTAGCAAAATGTTACAATTTCATAAATATTAGAACCTTATTGTGTAAGAAACATAGGGGGAACGGAATCCGACGGCAAAAAAACAGCTGTCAGAATCCGTTCCCCCACTCCCATTATGAGAGGTGTAGATGTAATGGCTTAAAAAATGCTGATTCTATTTTGTGTGTGGATGGAGCTTAACTTGCAACAGTTTAAAGAATATATTTTTTGCCTTTTATTATGATAGGAAAGTATAGTATCAAGAAAGTTCGATGACCCGGGACTTGAACTCGGGTCGCCCCAAAGCTAAAAAAAAATATTGCCAGGGGACTGACCACTAGGCTATTGAGGCTAGGGAAATGTTTCAATTTAATAAATATTAGAATCTTATTGTGTAAGAAACATAGGGGGAACGGAATCCGACGGCCAAAAAACAGCTGTCGGAATCCGTTCCCCCACTCCCATTATGAGAGGTGTTGATGTAATGACTTAAAAAATGCTGATTCTATTTTGTGTGTGGATGGAGCTTAACTTGCAACAGTTTAAAGAATATATTTTTTGCCTTTTATTATGATAGGAAAGTATAGTATCAAGAAAGTTCGATGACCCGGGACTTGAACTCGGGTCGCCCCAAAGCTAAAAAAAAATATTGTCAAGGGACTGACCACTAGGCTATTGAGGATAGTGAAATGCTTTAATTTAATAAATATTAGAACCTTATTGTGTAAGAAACATAGGGGGAACGGAATCCGACGGCAAAAAAACAGCTGTCGGAATCCGTTCCCCCACTCCCATTATGAGAGGTGTTGATGTAATGACTTAAAAAATGCTGATTCTATTTTGTGTGTGGATGGAGCTTAACTTGCATCAGTTCAAAGAATATATTTTTTGCCTTTTATTAAAGAATATATTTTTTGCCTTTTATTATGATAGGAAAGTATAGTATCAAGAAAGTTCGATGACCCGGGACTTGAACTCGGGTCGCCCCAAAGCTAAAAAAAAATATTGTCAGGGGACTGACCACTAGGCTATTGAGGCTAGTGAAATGCTATAATTTAACAAATATTAGAACCTTATTGTGTAAGAAACATAGGGGGAATCCGACGGCCAAAAAACAGCTGTCGGAATCCGTTCCCCCACTCCCATTATGAGAGGTGTTGATGTAATGACTTAAAAAATGCTGATTCTATTTTGTGTGTGGATGGAGCTTAACTTGCATCAGTTCAAAGAATATATTTTTTGCCTTTTATTAAAGAATATATTTTTTGCCTTTTATTATGATAGGAAAGTATAGTATCAAGAAAGTTCGATGACCCGGGACTTGAACTCGGGTCGCCCCAAAGCTAAAAAAAAATATTGCCAGGGGACTGACCACTAGGCTATTGAGGCTAGGGAAATGTTTTAATTTAATAAATATTAGAATCTTATTGTGTAAGAAACATAGGGGGAACGGAATCCGACGGCCAAAAAACAGCTGTCGGAATCCGTTCCCCCACTCCCATTATGAGAGGTGTTGATGTAATGACTTAAAAAATGCTGATTCTATTTTGTGTGTGGATGGAGCTTAACTTGCAACAGTTTAAAGAATATATTTTTTGCCTTTTATTATGATAGGAAAGTATAGTATCAAGAAAGTTCGATGACCCGGGACTTGAACTCGGGTCGCCCCAAAGCTAAAAAAAAATATTGTCAAGGGACTGACCACTAGGTTATTGAGGATAGTGAAATGCTTTAATTTAATAAATATTAGAACCTTATTGTGTAAGAAACATAGGGGGAACGGAATCCGACGGCAAAAAAACAGCTGTCGGAATCCGTTCCCCCACTCCCATTATGAGAGGTGTTGATGTAATGACTTAAAAAATGCTGATTCTATTTTGTGTGTGGATGGAGCTTAACTTGCATCAGTTCAAAGAATATATTTTTTGCCTTTTATTAAAGAATATATTTTTTGCCTTTTATTATGATAGGAAAGTATAGTATCAAGAAAGTTCGATGACCCGGGACTTGAACTCGGGTCGCCCCAAAGCTAAAAAAAAATATTGTCAGGGGACTGACCACTAGGCTATTGAGGCTAGTGAAATGCTAAAATTTAACAAATATTAGAACCTTATTGTGTAAGAAACATAGGGGGAACGGAATCCGACGGCCAAAAAACAGCTGTCGGAATCCGTTCCCCCACTCCCATTATGAGAGGTGTTGATGTAATGACTTAAAAAATGCTGATTCTATTTTGTGTGTGGATGGAGCTTAACTTGCAACAGTTTAAAGAATATATTTTTTGCCTTTTATTATGATAGGAAAGTATAGTATCAAGAAAGTTCGATGACCCGGGACTTGAACTCGGGTCGCCCCAAAGCTAAAAAAAAATATTGTCAAGGGACTGACCACTAGGCTATTGAGGATAGTGAAATGTTTTAATTTAATAAATATTAGAACCTTATTGTGTAAGAAACATAGGGGGAACGGAATCCGACGGCAAAAAAACAGCTGTCGGAATCCGTTCCCCCACTCCCATTATGAGAGGTGTTGATGTAATGACTTAAAAAATGCTGATTCTATTTTGTGTGTGGATGGAGCTTAACTTGCATCAGTTCAAAGAATATATTTTTTGCCTTTTATTAAAGAATATATTTTTTGCCTTTTATTATGATAGGAAAGTATAGTATCAAGAAAGTTCGATGACCCGGGACTTGAACTCGGGTCGCCCCAAAGCTAAAAAAAAATATTGTCCGGGGACTGACCACTAGGCTATTGAGGCTAGTGAAATGCTATAATTTAATAAATATTAGAACCTTATTGTGTAAGAAACATAGGGGGAACGGAATCCGACGGCCAAAAAACAGCTGTCGGAATCCGTTCCCCCACTCCCATTATGAGAGGTGTTGATGTAATGACTTAAAAAATGCTGATTCTATTTTGTGTGTGGATGGAGCTTAACTTGCATCAGTTCAAAGAATATATTTTTTGCCTTTTATTAAAGAATATATTTTTTGCCTTTTATTATGATAGGAAAGTATAGTATCAAGAAAGTTCGATGACCCGGGACTTGAACTCGGGTCGCCCCAAAGCTAAAAAAAAATATTGCCAGGGGACTGACCACTAGGCTATTGAGGCTAGGGAAATGTTTTAATTTAATAAATATTAGAATCTTATTGTGTAAGAAACATAGGGGGAACGGATTCCGACGGCCAAAAAACAGCTGTCGGAATCCGTTCCCCCACTCCCATTATGAGAGGTGTTGATGTAATGACTTAAAAAATGCTGATTCTATTTTGTGTGTGGATGGAGCTTAACTTGCAACAGTTTAAAGAATATATTTTTTGCCTTTTATTATGATAGGAAAGTATAGTATCAAGAAAGTTCGATGACCCGGGACTTGAACTCGGGTCGCCCCAAAGCTAAAAAAAAATATTGTCAAGGGACTGACCACTAGGCTATTGAGGATAGTGAAATGCTTTAATTTAATAAATATTAGAACCTTATTGTGTAAGAAACATAGGGGGAACGGAATCCGACGGCAAAAAAACAGCTGTCGGAATCCGTTCCCCCACTCCCATTATGAGAGGTGTTGATGTAATGACTTAAAAAATGCTGATTCTATTTTGTGTGTGGATGGAGCTTAACTTGCATCAGTTCAAAGAATATATTTTTTGCCTTTTATTAAAGAATATATTTTTTGCCTTTTATTATGATAGGAAAGTATAGTATCAAGAAAGTTCGATGACCCGGGACTTGAACTTGGGTCGCCCCAAAGCTAAAAAAAAATATTGTCAGGGGACTGACCACTAGGATATTGAGGCTAGTGAATTGCTATAATTTAATAAATATTAGAACCTTATTGTGTAAGAAACATAGGGGGAACGGAATCCGACGGCCAAAAAACAGCTGTCGGAATCCGTTCCCCCACTCCCATTATGAGAGGTGTTGATGTAATGACTTAAAAAATGCTGATTCTATTTTGTGTGTGGATGGAGCTTAACTTGCAACAGTTTAAAGAATATATTTTTTGCCTTTTATTATGATAGGAAAGTATAGTTTTAAGAAAGTTCGATGACCCGGGACTTGAACTCGGGTCGCCCCAAAGCTAAAAAAAAATATTGTCCGGGGACTGACCACTAGGCTATTGAGGCTAACAAAATGCTACAATTTAATAAATATTAGAACCTTATTGTGTAAGAAACATAGGGGGAACGGAATCCGACGGCAAAAAAACAGCTGTCGGAATCCGTTCCCCCACTCCCATTATGAGAGGTGTTGATGTAATGACTTAAAAAATGCTGATTCTATTTTGTGTGTGGATGGAGCTTAACTTGCATCAGTTCAAAGAATATATTTTTTGCCTTTTATTAAAGAATATATTTTTTGCCTTTTATTATGATAGGAAAGTATAGTATCAAGAAAGTTCGATGACCCGGGACTTGAACTCGGGTCGCCCCAAAGCTAAAAAAAAATATTGTCAGGGGACTGACCACTAGGCTATTGAGGCTAGTGGAATGCTATAATTTAATAAATATTAGAACCTTATTGTGTAAGAAACATAGGGGGAACGGAATCCGACGGCCAAAAAACAGCTGTCGGAATCCGTTCCCCCACTCCCATTATGAGAGGTGTTGATGTAATGACTTAAAAAATGCTGATTCTATTTTGTGTGTGGATGGAGCTTAACTTGCATCAGTTCAAAGAATATATTTTTTGCCTTTTATTAAAGAATATATTTTTTGCCTTTTATTATGATAGGAAAGTATAGTATCAAGAAAGTTCGATGACCCGGGACTTGAACTCGGGTCGCCCCAAAGCTAAAAAAAAATATTGCCAGGGGACTGACCACTAGGCTATTGAGGCTAGGGAAATGTTTTAATTTAATAAATATTAGAATCTTATTGTGTAAGAAACATAGGGGGAACGGAATCCGACGGCCAAAAAACAGCTGTCGGAATCCGTTCCCCCACTCCCATTATGAGAGGTGTTGATGTAATGACTTAAAAAATGCTGATTCTATTTTGTGTGTGGATGGAGCTTAACTTGCAACAGTTTAAAGAATATATTTTTTGCCTTTTATTATGATAGGAAAGTATAGTATCAAGAAAGTTCGATGACCCGGGACTTGAACTCGGGTCGCCCCAAAGCTAAAAAAAAATATTGTCAAGGGACTGACCACTAGGCTATTGAGGATAGTGAAATGCTTTAATTTAATAAATATTAGAACCTTATTGTGTAAGAAACATAGGGGGAACGGAATCCGACGGCAAAAAACAGCTGTCGGAATCCGTTCCCCCACTCCCATTATGAGAGGTGTTGATGTAATGACTTAAAAAATGCTGATTCTATTTTGTGTGTGGATGGAGCTTAACTTGCATCAGTTCAAAGAATATATTTTTTGCCTTTTATTAAAGAATATATTTTTTGCCTTTTATTATGATAGGAAAGTATAGTATCAAGAAAGTTCGATGACCCGGGACTTGAACTCGGGTCGCCCCAAAGCTAAAAAAAAATATTGTCAGGGGACTGACCACTAGGCTATTGAGGCTAGTGAAATGCTATAATTTAACAAATATTAGAACCTTATTGTGTAAGAAACATAGGGGGAATCCGACGGCCAAAAAACAGCTGTCGGAATCCGTTCCCCCACTCCCATTATGAGAGGTGTTGATGTAATGACTTAAAAAATGCTGATTCTATTTTGTGTGTGGATGGAGCTTAACTTGCATCAGTTCAAAGAATATATTTTTTGCCTTTTATTAAAGAATACATTTTTTGCCTTTTATTATGATAGGAAAGTATAGTATCAAGAAAGTTCGATGACCCGGGACTTGAACTCGGGTCGCCCCAAAGCTAAAAAAAAATATTGTCAAGGGACTGACCACTAGGTTATTGAGGATAGTGAAATGCTTTAATTTAATAAATATTAGAACCTTATTGTGTAAGAAACATAGGGGGAACGGAATCCGACGGCAAAAAAACAGCTGTCGGAATCCGTTCCCCCACTCCCATTATGAGAGGTGTTGATGTAATGACTTAAAAAATGCTGATTCTATTTTGTGTGTGGATGGAGCTTAACTTGCATCAGTTCAAAGAATATATTTTTTGCCTTTTATTAAAGAATATATTTTTTGCCTTTTATTATGATAGGAAAGTATAGTATCAAGAAAGTTCGATGACCCGGGACTTGAACTCGGGTCGCCCCAAAGCTAAAAAAAAATATTGTCAGGGGACTGACCACTAGGCTATTGAGGCTAGTGAAATGCTAAAATTTAACAAATATTAGAACCTTATTGTGTAAGAAACATAGGGGGAACGGAATCCGACGGCCAAAAAACAGCTGTCGGAATCCGTTCCCCCACTCCCATTATGAGAGGTGTTGATGTAATGACTTAAAAAATGCTGATTCTATTTTGTGTGTGGATGGAGCTTAACTTGCAACAGTTTAAAGAATATATTTTTTGCCTTTTATTATGATAGGAAAGTATAGTATCAAGAAAGTTCGATGACCCGGGACTTGAACTCGGGTCGCCCCAAAGCTAAAAAAAAATATTGTCAAGGGACTGACCACTAGGCTATTGAGGATAGTGAAATGTTTTAATTTAATAAATATTAGAACCTTATTGTGTAAGAAACATAGGGGGAACGGAATCCGACGGCAAAAAAACAGCTGTCGGAATCCGTTCCCCCACTCCCATTATGAGAGGTGTTGATGTAATGACTTAAAAAATGCTGATTCTATTTTGTGTGTGGATGGAGCTTAACTTGCATCAGTTCAAAGAATATATTTTTTGCCTTTTATTAAAGAATATATTTTTTGCCTTTTATTATGATAGGAAAGTATAGTATCAAGAAAGTTCGATGACCCGGGACTTGAACTCGGGTCGCCCCAAAGCTAAAAAAAAATATTGTCCGGGGACTGACCACTAGGCTATTGAGGCTAGTGAAATGCTATAATTTAATAAATATTAGAACCTTATTGTGTAAGAAACATAGGGGGAACGGAATCCGACGGCCAAAAAACAGCTGTCGGAATCCGTTCCCCCACTCCCATTATGAGAGGTGTTGATGTAATGACTTAAAAAATGCTGATTCTATTTTGTGTGTGGATGGAGCTTAACTTGCATCAGTTCAAAGAATATATTTTTTGCCTTTTATTAAAGAATATATTTTTTGCCTTTTATTATGATAGGAAAGTATAGTATCAAGAAAGTTCGATGACCCGGGACTTGAACTCGGGTCGCCCCAAAGCTAAAAAAAAATATTGCCAGGGGACTGACCACTAGGCTATTGAGGCTAGGGAAATGTTTTAATTTAATAAATATTAGAATCTTATTGTGTAAGAAACATAGGGGGAACGGATTCCGACGGCCAAAAAACAGCTGTCGGAATCCGTTCCCCCACTCCCATTATGAGAGGTGTTGATGTAATGACTTAAAAAATGCTGATTCTATTTTGTGTGTGGATGGAGCTTAACTTGCAACAGTTTAAAGAATATATTTTTTGCCTTTTATTATGATAGGAAAGTATAGTATCAAGAAAGTTCGATGACCCGGGACTTGAACTCGGGTCGCCCCAAAGCTAAAAAAAAATATTGTCAAGGGACTGACCACTAGGCTATTGAGGATAGTGAAATGCTTTAATTTAATAAATATTAGAACCTTATTGTGTAAGAAACATAGGGGGAACGGAATCCGACGGCAAAAAAACAGCTGTCGGAATCCGTTCCCCCACTCCCATTATGAGAGGTGTTGATGTAATGACTTAAAAAATGCTGATTCTATTTTGTGTGTGGATGGAGCTTAACTTGCATCAGTTCAAAGAATATATTTTTTGCCTTTTATTAAAGAATATATTTTTTGCCTTTTATTATGATAGGAAAGTATAGTATCAAGAAAGTTCGATGACCCGGGACTTGAACTTGGGTCGCCCCAAAGCTAAAAAAAAATATTGTCAGGGGACTGACCACTAGGATATTGAGGCTAGTGAATTGCTATAATTTAATAAATATTAGAACCTTATTGTGTAAGAAACATAGGGGGAACGGAATCCGACGGCCAAAAAACAGCTGTCGGAATCCGTTCCCCCACTCCCATTATGAGAGGTGTTGATGTAATGACTTAAAAAATGCTGATTCTATTTTGTGTGTGGATGGAGCTTAACTTGCAACAGTTTAAAGAATATATTTTTTGCCTTTTATTATGATAGGAAAGTATAGTATCAAGAAAGTTCGATGACCCGGGACTTGAACTCGGGTCGCCCCAAAGCTAAAAAAAAATATTGTCCGGGGACTGACCACTAGGCTATTGAGGCTAACAAAATGCTACAATTTAATAAATATTAGAACCTTATTGTGTAAGAAACATAGGGGGAACGGAATCCGACGGCAAAAAAACAGCTGTCGGAATCCGTTCCCCCACTCCCATTATGAGAGGTGTTGATGTAATGACTTAAAAAATGCTGATTCTATTTTGTGTGTGGATGGAGCTTAACTTGCATCAGTTCAAAGAATATATTTTTTGCCTTTTATTAAAGAATATATTTTTTGCCTTTTATTATGATAGGAAAGTATAGTATCAAGAAAGTTCGATGACCCGGGACTTGAACTCGGGTCGCCCCAAAGCTAAAAAAAAATATTGTCAGGGGACTGACCACTAGGCTATTGAGGCTAGTGGAATGCTATAATTTAATAAATATTAGAACCTTATTGTGTAAGAAACATAGGGGGAACGGAATCCGACGGCAAAAAAACAGCTGTCGGAATCCGTTCCCCCACTCCCATTATGAGAGGTGTTGATGTAATGACTTAAAAAATGCTGATTCTATTTTGTGTGTGGATGGAGCTTAACTTGCATCAGTTCAAAGAATATATTTTTTGCCTTTTATTATGATAGGAAAGTATAGTATCAAGAAAGTTCGATGACCCGGGACTTGAACTCGGGTCGCCCCAAAGCTAAAAAAAAATATTGTCAAGGGACTGACCACTAGGCTATTGAGGATAGTGAAATGCTTTAATTTAATAAATATTAGAACCTTATTGTGTAAGAAACATAGGGGGAACGGAATCCGACGGCAAAAAAACAGCTGTCGGAATCCGTTCCCCCACTCCCATTATGAGAGGTGTTGATGTAATGACTTAAAAAATGCTGATTCTATTTTGTGTGTGGATGGAGCTTAACTTGCATCAGTTCAAAGAATATATTTTTTGCCTTTTATTAAAGAATATATTTTTTGCCTTTTATTATGATAGGAAAGTATAGTATCAAGAAAGTTCGATGACCCGGGACTTGAACTCGGGTCGCCCCAAAGCTAAAAAAAAATATTGTCAGGGGACTGACCACTAGGATATTGAGGCTAGTGAATTGCTATAATTTAATAAATATTAGAACCTTATTGTGTAAGAAAACATAGGGGGAACGGAATCCGACGGCCAAAAAACAGCTGTCGGAATCCGTTCCCCCACTCCCATTATGAGAGGTGTTGATGTAATGACTTAAAAAATGCTGATTCTATTTTGTGTGTGGATGGAGCTTAACTTGCAACAGTTTAAAGAATATATTTTTTGCCTTTTATTATGATAGGAAAGTATAGTATCAAGAAAGTTCGATGACCCGGGACTTGAACTCGGGTCGCCCCAAAGCTAAAAAAAAATATTGTCCGGGGACTGACCACTAGGCTATTGAGGCTAACAAAATACTACAATTTAATAAATATTACAACCTTATTGTGTAAGAAACATAGGGGGAACGGAATCCGACGGCAAAAAAACAGCTGTCGGAATCCGTTCCCCCACTCCCATTATGAGAGGTGTTGATGTAATGACTTAAAAAATGCTGATTCTATTTTGTGTGTGGATGGAGCTTAACTTGCATCAGTTCAAAGAATATATTTTTTGCCTTTTATTAAAGAATATATTTTTTGCCTTTTATTATGATAGGAAAGTATAGTATCAAGAAAGTTTGATGACCCGGGACTTGAACTCGGGTCGCCCCAAAGCTAAAAATAAATATTGTCCGGGGACTGACCACTAGGCTATTGAGGCTAGTGAAATGCTATAATTTAATAAATATTAGAACCTTATTGTGTAAGAAACATAGGGGGAACGGAATCCGACGGCCAAAAAACAGCTGTCGGAATCCGTTCCCCCACTCCCATTATGAGAGGTGTTGATGTAATGACTTAAAAAATGCTGATTCTATTTTGTGTGTGGATGGAGCTTAACTTGCATCAGTTCAAAGAATATATTTTTTGCCTTTTATTAAAGAATATATTTTTTGCCTTTTATTATGATAGGAAAGTATAGTATCAAGAAAGTTCGATGACCCGGGACTTGAACTCGGGTCGACCCAAAGCTAAAAAAAAATATTGTCCGGGGACTGACCACTAGGCTATTGAGGCTAACAAAATACTACAATTTAATAAATATTAGAACCTTATTGTGTAAGAAACATAGGGGGAACGGAATCCGACGGCCAAAAAACAGCTGTCGGAATCCGTTCCCCCACTCCCATTATGAGAGGTGTTGATGTAATGACTTAAAAAATGCTGATTCTATTTTGTGTGTGGATGGAGCTTAACTTGCATCAGTTCAAAGAATATATTTTTTGCCTTTTATTAAAGAATATATTTTTTGCCTTTTATTATGATAGGAAAGTATAGTATCAAGAAAGTTCGATGACCCGGGACTTGAACTCGGGTCGCCCCAAAGCTAAAAAAAAATATTGTCCGGGGACTGACCACTAGGCTATTGAGGCTAGTAAAATGCTATAATTTAATAAATATTAGAACCTTATTGTGTAAGAAACATAGGGGGAACGGAATCCGACGGCCAAAAAACAGCTGTCGGAATCCGTTCCCCCACTCCAATTATGAGAGGTGTTGATGTAATGGCTTAAAAAATGCTGATTCTATTTTGTGTGTGGATGGAGCTTAACTTGCAACAGTTTAAAGAATATATTTTTTGCCTTTTATTATGATAGGAAAGTATAGTATCAAGAAAGTTCGATGACCCGGGACTTGAACTCGGGTCGCCCCAAAGCTAAAAAAAAATATTGTCAAGGGACTGACCACTAGGCTATTGAGGCTAGTGAAATGCTTTAATTTAATAAATATTAGAATCTTATTGTGTAAGAAACATAGGGGGAACGGAATCCGACGGCAAAAAAACAGCTGTCGGAATCCGTTCCCCCACTCCCATTATGAGAGGTGTTGATGTAATGACTTAAAAAATGCTGATTCTATTTTGTGTGTGGATGGAGCTTAACTTGCATCAGTTCAAAGAATATATTTTTTGCCTTTTATTAAAGAATATATTTTTTGCCTTTTATTATGATAGGAAAGTATAGTATCAAGAAAGTTCGATGACCCGGGACTTGAACTCGGGTCGCCCCAAAGCTAAAAAAAAATATTGTCAAGGGACTGACCACTAGGCTATTGAGGATAGTGAAATGCTTTAATTTAATAAATATTAGAACCTTATTGTGTAAGAAACATAGGGGGAACGGAATCCGACGGCAAAAAAACAGCTGTCGGAATCCGTTCCCCCACTCCCATTATGAGAGGTGTTGATGTAATGACTTAAAAAATGCTGATTCTATTTTGTGTGTGGATGGAGCTTAACTTGCATCAGTTCAAAGAATATATTTTTTGCCTTTTATTAAAGAATATATTTTTTGCCTTTTATTATGATAGGAAAGTATAGTATCAAGAAAGTTCGATGACCCGGGACTTGAACTCGGGTCGCCCCAAAGCTAAAAAAAAATATTGTCAGGGGACTGACCACTAGGCTATTGAGGCTAGTGAAATGCTAAAATTTAACAAATATTAGAACCTTATTGTGTAAGAAACATAGGGGGAACGGAATCCGACGGCCAAAAAACAGCTGTCGGAATCCGTTCCCCCACTCCCATTATGAGAGGTGTTGATGTAATGACTTAAAAAATGCTGATTCTATTTTGTGTGTGGATGGAGCTTAACTTGCAACAGTTTAAAGAATATATTTTTTGCCTTTTATTATGATAGGAAAGTATAGTATCAAGAAAGTTCGATGACCCGGGACTTGAACTCGGGTCGCCCCAAAGCTAAAAAAGAATATTGTCAAGGGACTGACCACTAGGCTATTGAGGATAGGGAAATGCTTTAATTTAATAAATATTAGAACCTTATTGTGTAAGAAACATAGGGGGAACGGAATCCGACGGCAAAAAAACAGCTGTCGGAATCCGTTCCCCCACTCCCATTATGAGAGGTGTTGATGTAATGACTTAAAAAATGCTGATTCTATTTTGTGTGTGGATGGAGCTTAACTTGCATCAGTTCAAAGAATATATTTTTTGCCTTTTATTAAAGAATATATTTTTTGCCTTTTATTATGATAGGAAAGTATAGTATCAAGAAAGTTCGATGACCCGGGACTTGAACTCGGGTCGCCCCAAAGCTAAAAAAAAATATTGTCCGGGGACTGACCACTAGGCTATTGAGGCTAACAAAATACTACAATTTAATAAATATTAGAACCTTATTGTGTAAGAAACATAGGGGGAACGGAATCCGACGGCAAAAAAACAGCTGTCGGAATCCGTTCCCCCACTCCCATTATGAGAGGTGTTGATGTAATGACTTAAAAAATGCTGATTCTATTTTGTGTGTGGATGGAGCTTAACTTGCATCAGTTCAAAGAATATATTTTTTGCCTTTTATTAAAGAATATATTTTTTGCCTTTTATTATGATAGGAAAGTATAGTATCAAGAAAGTTCGATGACCCGGGACTTGAACTCGGGTCGCCCCAAAGCTAAAAGAAAATATTGTCCGGGGACTGACCACTAGGCTATTGAGGCTAGTGAAATGCTATAATTTAATAAATATTAGAACCTTATTGTGTAAGAAACATAGGGGGAACGGAATCCGACGGCCAAAAAACAGCTGTCGGAATCCGTTCCCCCACTCCCATTATGAGAGGTGTTGATGTAATGACTTAAAAAATGCTGATTCTATTTTGTGTGTGGATGGAGCTTAACTTGCATCAGTTCAAAGAATATATTTTTTGCCTTTTATTAAAGAATATATTTTTTGCCTTTTATTATGATAGGAAAGTATAGTATCAAGAAAGTTCGATGACCCGGGACTTGAACTCGGGTCGCCCCAAAGCTAAAAAAAAATATTGCCAGGGGACTGACCACTAGGCTATTGAGGCTAGGGAAATGTTTTAATTTAATAAATATTAGAATCTTATTGTGTAAGAAACATAGGGGGAACGGAATCCGACGGCCAAAAAACAGCTGTCGGAATCCGTTCCCCCACTCCCATTATGAGAGGTGTTGATGTAATGACTTAAAAAATGCTGATTCTATTTTGTGTGTGGATGGAGCTTAACTTGCAACAGTTTAAAGAATATATTTTTTGCCTTTTATTATGATAGGAAAGTATAGTATCAAGAAAGTTCGATGACCCGGGACTTGAACTCGGGTCGCCCCAAAGCTAAAAAAAAATATTGTCAGGGGACTGACCACTAGGCTATTGAGGCTAGTGGAATGCTATAATTTAATAAATATTAGAACCTTATTGTGTAAGAAACATAGGGGGAACGGAATCCGACGGCCAAAAAACAGCTGTCGGAATCCGTTCCCCCACTCCCATTATGAGAGGTGTTGATGTAATGACTTAAAAAATGCTGATTCTATTTTGTGTGTGGATGGAGCTTAACTTGCATCAGTTCAAAGAATATATTTTTTGCCTTTTATTAAAGAATATATTTTTTGCCTTTTATTATGATAGGAAAGTATAGTATCAAGAAAGTTCGATGACCCGGGACTTGAACTCGGGTCGCCCCAAAGCTAAAAAAAAATATTGCCAGGGGACTGACCACTAGGCTATTGAGGCTAGGGAAATGTTTTAATTTAATAAATATTAGAATCTTATTGTGTAAGAAACATAGGGGGAACGGAATCCGACGGCCAAAAAACAGCTGTCGGAATCCGTTCCCCCACTCCCATTATGAGAGGTGTTGATGTAATGACTTAAAAAATGCTGATTCTATTTTGTGTGTGGATGGAGCTTAACTTGCAACAGTTTAAAGAATATATTTTTTGCCTTTTATTATGATAGGAAAGTATAGTATCAAGAAAGTTCGATGACCCGGGACTTGAACTCGGGTCGCCCCAAAGCTAAAAAAAAATATTGTCAAGGGACTGACCACTAGGCTATTGAGGATAGTGAAATGCTTTAATTTAATAAATATTAGAACCTTATTGTGTAAGAAACATAGGGGGAACGGAATCCGACGGCAAAAAAACAGCTGTCGGAATCCGTTCCCCCACTCCCATTATGAGAGGTGTTGATGTAATGACTTAAAAAATGCTGATTCTATTTTGTGTGTGGATGGAGCTTAACTTGCATCAGTTCAAAGAATATATTTTTTGCCTTTTATTAAAGAATATATTTTTTGCCTTTTATTATGATAGGAAAGTATAGTATCAAGAAAGTTCGATGACCCGGGACTTGAACTCGGGTCGCCCCAAAGCTAAAAAAAAATATTGTCAGGGGACTGACCACTAGGATATTGAGGCTAGTGAATTGCTATAATTTAATAAATATTAGAACCTTATTGTGTAAGAAAACATAGGGGGAACGGAATCCGACGGCCAAAAAACAGCTGTCGGAATCCGTTCCCCCACTCCCATTATGAGAGGTGTTGATGTAATGACTTAAAAAATGCTGATTCTATTTTGTGTGTGGATGGAGCTTAACTTGCAACAGTTTAAAGAATATATTTTTTGCCTTTTATTATGATAGGAAAGTATAGTATCAAGAAAGTTCGATGACCCGGGACTTGAACTCGGGTCGCCCCAAAGCTAAAAAAAAATATTGTCCGGGGACTGACCACTAGGCTATTGAGGCTAACAAAATACTACAATTTAATAAATATTACAACCTTATTGTGTAAGAAACATAGGGGGAACGGAATCCGACGGCAAAAAAACAGCTGTCGGAATCCGTTCCCCCACTCCCATTATGAGAGGTGTTGATGTAATGACTTAAAAAATGCTGATTCTATTTTGTGTGTGGATGGAGCTTAACTTGCATCAGTTCAAAGAATATATTTTTTGCCTTTTATTAAAGAATATATTTTTTGCCTTTTATTATGATAGGAAAGTATAGTATCAAGAAAGTTTGATGACCCGGGACTTGAACTCGGGTCGCCCCAAAGCTAAAAATAAATATTGTCCGGGGACTGACCACTAGGCTATTGAGGCTAGTGAAATGCTATAATTTAATAAATATTAGAACCTTATTGTGTAAGAAACATAGGGGGAACGGAATCCGACGGCCAAAAAACAGCTGTCGGAATCCGTTCCCCCACTCCCATTATGAGAGGTGTTGATGTAATGACTTAAAAAATGCTGATTCTATTTTGTGTGTGGATGGAGCTTAACTTGCATCAGTTCAAAGAATATATTTTTTGCCTTTTATTAAAGAATATATTTTTTGCCTTTTATTATGATAGGAAAGTATAGTATCAAGAAAGTTCGATGACCCGGGACTTGAACTCGGGTCGACCCAAAGCTAAAAAAAAATATTGTCCGGGGACTGACCACTAGGCTATTGAGGCTAACAAAATACTACAATTTAATAAATATTAGAACCTTATTGTGTAAGAAACATAGGGGGAACGGAATCCGACGGCCAAAAAACAGCTGTCGGAATCCGTTCCCCCACTCCCATTATGAGAGGTGTTGATGTAATGACTTAAAAAATGCTGATTCTATTTTGTGTGTGGATGGAGCTTAACTTGCATCAGTTCAAAGAATATATTTTTTGCCTTTTATTAAAGAATATATTTTTTGCCTTTTATTATGATAGGAAAGTATAGTATCAAGAAAGTTCGATGACCCGGGACTTGAACTCGGGTCGCCCCAAAGCTAAAAAAAAATATTGTCCGGGGACTGACCACTAGGCTATTGAGGCTAGTAAAATGCTATAATTTAATAAATATTAGAACCTTATTGTGTAAGAAACATAGGGGGAACGGAATCCGACGGCCAAAAAACAGCTGTCGGAATCCGTTCCCCCACTCCAATTATGAGAGGTGTTGATGTAATGGCTTAAAAAATGCTGATTCTATTTTGTGTGTGGATGGAGCTTAACTTGCAACAGTTTAAAGAATATATTTTTTGCCTTTTATTATGATAGGAAAGTATAGTATCAAGAAAGTTCGATGACCCGGGACTTGAACTCGGGTCGCCCCAAAGCTAAAAAAAAATATTGTCAAGGGACTGACCACTAGGCTATTGAGGCTAGTGAAATGCTTTAATTTAATAAATATTAGAATCTTATTGTGTAAGAAACATAGGGGGAACGGAATCCGACGGCAAAAAAACAGCTGTCGGAATCCGTTCCCCCACTCCCATTATGAGAGGTGTTGATGTAATGACTTAAAAAATGCTGATTCTATTTTGTGTGTGGATGGAGCTTAACTTGCATCAGTTCAAAGAATATATTTTTTGCCTTTTATTAAAGAATATATTTTTTGCCTTTTATTATGATAGGAAAGTATAGTATCAAGAAAGTTCGATGACCCGGGACTTGAACTCGGGTCGCCCCAAAGCTAAAAAAAAATATTGTCAAGGGACTGACCACTAGGCTATTGAGGATAGTGAAATGCTTTAATTTAATAAATATTAGAACCTTATTGTGTAAGAAACATAGGGGGAACGGAATCCGACGGCAAAAAAACAGCTGTCGGAATCCGTTCCCCCACTCCCATTATGAGAGGTGTTGATGTAATGACTTAAAAAATGCTGATTCTATTTTGTGTGTGGATGGAGCTTAACTTGCATCAGTTCAAAGAATATATTTTTTGCCTTTTATTAAAGAATATATTTTTTGCCTTTTATTATGATAGGAAAGTATAGTATCAAGAAAGTTCGATGACCCGGGACTTGAACTCGGGTTGCCCCAAAGCTAAAAAAAAATATTGTCAGGGGACTGACCACTAGGCTATTGAGGCTAGTGAAATGCTAAAATTTAACAAATATTAGAACCTTATTGTGTAAGAAACATAGGGGGAACGGAATCCGACGGCCAAAAAACAGCTGTCGGAATCCGTTCCCCCACTCCCATTATGAGAGGTGTTGATGTAATGACTTAAAAAATGCTGATTCTATTTTGTGTGTGGATGGAGCTTAACTTGCAACAGTTTAAAGAATATATTTTTTGCCTTTTATTATGATAGGAAAGTATAGTATCAAGAAAGTTCGATGACCCGGGACTTGAACTCGGGTCGCCCCAAAGCTAAAAAAGAATATTGTCAAGGGACTGACCACTAGGCTATTGAGGATAGGGAAATGCTTTAATTTAATAAATATTAGAACCTTATTGTGTAAGAAACATAGGGGGAACGGAATCCGACGGCAAAAAAACAGCTGTCGGAATCCGTTCCCCCACTCCCATTATGAGAGGTGTTGATGTAATGACTTAAAAAATGCTGATTCTATTTTGTGTGTGGATGGAGCTTAACTTGCATCAGTTCAAAGAATATATTTTTTGCCTTTTATTAAAGAATATATTTTTTGCCTTTTATTATGATAGGAAAGTATAGTATCAAGAAAGTTCGATGACCCGGGACTTGAACTCGGGTCGCCCCAAAGCTAAAAAAAAATATTGTCCGGGGACTGACCACTAGGCTATTGAGGCTAACAAAATACTACAATTTAATAAATATTAGAACCTTATTGTGTAAGAAACATAGGGGGAACGGAATCCGACGGCAAAAAAACAGCTGTCGGAATCCGTTCCCCCACTCCCATTATGAGAGGTGTTGATGTAATGACTTAAAAAATGCTGATTCTATTTTGTGTGTGGATGGAGCTTAACTTGCATCAGTTCAAAGAATATATTTTTTGCCTTTTATTAAAGAATATATTTTTTGCCTTTTATTATGATAGGAAAGTATAGTATCAAGAAAGTTCGATGACCCGGGACTTGAACTCGGGTCGCCCCAAAGCTAAAAGAAAATATTGTCCGGGGACTGACCACTAGGCTATTGAGGCTAGTGAAATGCTATAATTTAATAAATATTAGAACCTTATTGTGTAAGAAACATAGGGGGAACGGAATCCGACGGCCAAAAAACAGCTGTCGGAATCCGTTCCCCCACTCCCATTATGAGAGGTGTTGATGTAATGACTTAAAAAATGCTGATTCTATTTTGTGTGTGGATGGAGCTTAACTTGCATCAGTTCAAAGAATATATTTTTTGCCTTTTATTAAAGAATATATTTTTTGCCTTTTATTATGATAGGAAAGTATAGTATCAAGAAAGTTCGATGACCCGGGACTTGAACTCGGGTCGCCCCAAAGCTAAAAAAAAATATTGCCAGGGGACTGACCACTAGGCTATTGAGGCTAGGGAAATGTTTTAATTTAATAAATATTAGAATCTTATTGTGTAAGAAACATAGGGGGAACGGAATCCGACGGCCAAAAAACAGCTGTCGGAATCCGTTCCCCCACTCCCATTATGAGAGGTGTTGATGTAATGACTTAAAAAATGCTGATTCTATTTTGTGTGTGGATGGAGCTTAACTTGCAACAGTTTAAAGAATATATTTTTTGCCTTTTATTATGATAGGAAAGTATAGTATCAAGAAAGTTCGATGACCCGGGACTTGAACTTGGGTCGCCCCAAAGCTAAAAAAAAATATTGTCAGGGGACTGACCACTAGGATATTGAGGCTAGTGAATTGCTATAATTTAATAAATATTAGAACCTTATTGTGTAAGAAACATAGGGGGAACGGAATCCGACGGCCAAAAAACAGCTGTCGGAATCCGTTCCCCCACTCCCATTATGAGAGGTGTTGATGTAATGACTTAAAAAATGCTGATTCTATTTTGTGTGTGGATGGAGCTTAACTTGCAACAGTTTAAAGAATATATTTTTTGCCTTTTATTATGATAGGAAAGTATAGTATCAAGAAAGTTCGATGACCCGGGACTTGAACTCGGGTCGCCCCAAAGCTAAAAAAAAATATTGTCCGGGGACTGACCACTAGGCTATTGAGGCTAACAAAATGCTACAATTTAATAAATATTAGAACCTTATTGTGTAAGAAACATAGGGGGAACGGAATCCGACGGCAAAAAAACAGCTGTCGGAATCCGTTCCCCCACTCCCATTATGAGAGGTGTTGATGTAATGACTTAAAAAATGCTGATTCTATTTTGTGTGTGGATGGAGCTTAACTTGCATCAGTTCAAAGAATATATTTTTTGCCTTTTATTAAAGAATATATTTTTTGCCTTTTATTATGATAGGAAAGTATAGTATCAAGAAAGTTCGATGACCCGGGACTTGAACTCGGGTCGCCCCAAAGCTAAAAAAAAACATTATCAGGGGACTGACCACTAGGCTATTGAGGCTAGCAAATTGTTACAATTTCATAAATATTAGAACCTTATTGTGTAAGAAACATAGGGGGAACGGAATCCGACGGCAAAAAAACAGCTGTCAGAATCCGTTCCCCCACTCCCATTATGAGAGGTGTTGATGTAATGACTTAAAAAATGCTGATTCTATTTTGTGTGTGGATGGAGCTTAACTTGCATCAGTTTAAAGAATATATTTTTTGCCTTTTATTAAAGAATATATTTTTTGCCTTTTATTATGATAGGAAAGTATAGTATCAAGAAAGTTCGATGACCCGGGACTTGAACTCGGGTCGCCCCAAAGCTAAAAAAAAATATTGTCCGGGGACTGACCACTAGGCTATTGAGGCTAACAAAATACTACAATTTAATAAATATTAGAACCTTATTGTGTAAGAAACATAGGGGGAACGGAATCCGACGCCAAAAAAACAGCTGTCGGAATCCGTTCCCCCACTCCCATTATGAGAGGTGTTGATGTAATGACTTAAAAAATGCTGATTCTATTTTGTGTGTGGATGGAGCTTAACTTGCATCAGTTCAAAGAATATATTTTTTGCCTTTTATTAAAGAATATATTTTTTGCCTTTTATTATGATAGGAAAGTATAGTATCAAGAAAGTTCGATGACCCGGGACTTGAACTCGGGTCGCCCCAAAGCTAAAAATAAATATTGTCCGGGGACTGACCACTAGGCTATTGAGGCTAGTGAAATGCTATAATTTAATAAATATTAGAACCTTATTGTGTAAGAAACATAGGGGGAACGGAATCCGACGGCCAAAAAACAGCTGTCGGAATCCGTTCCCCCACTCCCATTATGAGAGGTGTTGATGTAATGACTTAAAAAATGCTGATTCTATTTTGTGTGTGGATGGAGCTTAACTTGCATCAGTTCAAAGAATATATTTTTTGCCTTTTATTAAAGAATATATTTTTTGCCTTTTATTATGATAGGAAAGTATAGTATCAAGAAAGTTCGATGACCCGGGACTTGAACTCGGGTCGCCCCAAAGCTAAAAAAAAATATTGCCAGGGGACTGACCACTAGGCTATTGAGGCTAGGGAAATGTTTTAATTTAATAAATATTAGAATCTTATTGTGTAAGAAACATAGGGGGAACGGAATCCGACGGCCAAAAAACAGCTGTCGGAATCCGTTTCCCCACTCCCATTATGAGAGGTGTTGATGTAATGACTTAAAAAATGCTGATTCTATTTTGTGTGTGGATGGAGCTTAACTTGCAACAGTTTAAAGAATATATTTTTTGCCTTTTATTATGATAGGAAAGTATAGTATCAAGAAAGTTCGATGACCCGGGACTTGAACTCGGGTCGCCCCAAAGCTAAAAAAAAATATTGTCAAGGGACTGACCACTAGGCTATTGAGGATAGTGAAATGCTTTAATTTAATAAATATTAGAACCTTATTGTGTAAGAAACATAGGGGGAACGGAATCCGACGGCAAAAAAACAGCTGTCGGAATCCGTTCCCCCACTCCCATTATGAGAGGTGTTGATGTAATGACTTAAAAAATGCTGATTCTATTTTGTGTGTGGATGGAGCTTAACTTGCATCAGTTCAAAGAATATATTTTTTGCCTTTTATTAAAGAATATATTTTTTGCCTTTTATTATGATAGGAAAGTATAGTATCAAGAAAGTTCGATGACCCGGGACTTGAACTCGGGTCGCCCCAAAGCTAAAAAAAAATATTGTCAGGGGACTGACCACTAGGATATTGAGGCTAGTGAATTGCTATAATTTAATAAATATTAGAACCTTATTGTGTAAGAAACATAGGGGGAACGGAATCCGACGGCCAAAAAACAGCTGTCGGAATCCGTTCCCCCACTCCCATTATGAGAGGTGTTGATGTAATGACTTAAAAAATGCTGATTCTATTTTGTGTGTGGATGGAGCTTAACTTGCAACAGTTTAAAGAATATATTTTTTGCCTTTTATTATGATAGGAAAGTATAGTATCAAGAAAGTTCGATGACCCGGGACTTGAACTCGGGTCGCCCCAAAGCTAAAAAAAAATATTGTCCGGGGACTGACCACTAGGCTATTGAGGCTAACAAAATACTACAATTTAATAAATATTACAACCTTATTGTGTAAGAAACATAGGGGGAACGGAATCCGACGGCAAAAAAACAGCTGTCGGAATCCGTTCCCCCACTCCCATTATGAGAGGTGTTGATGTAATGACTTAAAAAATGCTGATTCTATTTTGTGTGTGGATGGAGCTTAACTTGCATCAGTTCAAAGAATATATTTTTTGCCTTTTATTAAAGAATATATTTTTTGCCTTTTATTATGATAGGAAAGTATAGTATCAAGAAAGTTTGATGACCCGGGACTTGAACTCGGGTCGCCCCAAAGCTAAAAATAAATATTGTCCGGGGACTGACCACTAGGCTATTGAGGCTAGTGAAATGCTATAATTTAATAAATATTAGAACCTTATTGTGTAAGAAACATAGGGGGAACGGAATCCGACGGCCAAAAAACAGCTGTCGGAATCCGTTCCCCCACTCCCATTATGAGAGGTGTTGATGTAATGACTTAAAAAATGCTGATTCTATTTTGTGTGTGGATGGAGCTTAACTTGCATCAGTTCAAAGAATATATTTTTTGCCTTTTATTAAAGAATATATTTTTTGCCTTTTATTATGATAGGAAAGTATAGTATCAAGAAAGTTCGATGACCCGGGACTTGAACTCGGGTCGACCCAAAGCTAAAAAAAAATATTGTCCGGGGACTGACCACTAGGCTATTGAGGCTAACAAAATACTACAATTTAATAAATATTAGAACCTTATTGTGTAAGAAACATAGGGGGAACGGAATCCGACGGCCAAAAAACAGCTGTCGGAATCCGTTCCCCCACTCCCATTATGAGAGGTGTTGATGTAATGACTTAAAAAATGCTGATTCTATTTTGTGTGTGGATGGAGCTTAACTTGCATCAGTTCAAAGAATATATTTTTTGCCTTTTATTAAAGAATATATTTTTTGCCTTTTATTATGATAGGAAAGTATAGTATCAAGAAAGTTCGATGACCCGGGACTTGAACTCGGGTCGCCCCAAAGCTAAAAAAAAATATTGTCCGGGGACTGACCACTAGGCTATTGAGGCTAGTAAAATGCTATAATTTAATAAATATTAGAACCTTATTGTGTAAGAAACATAGGGGGAACGGAATCCGACGGCCAAAAAACAGCTGTCGGAATCCGTTCCCCCACTCCAATTATGAGAGGTGTTGATGTAATGGCTTAAAAAATGCTGATTCTATTTTGTGTGTGGATGGAGCTTAACTTGCAACAGTTTAAAGAATATATTTTTTGCCTTTTATTATGATAGGAAAGTATAGTATCAAGAAAGTTCGATGACCCGGGACTTGAACTCGGGTCGCCCCAAAGCTAAAAAAAAATATTGTCAAGGGACTGACCACTAGGCTATTGAGGCTAGTGAAATGCATAATTTAATAAATATTAGAACCTTATTGTGTAAGAAACATAGGGGGAACGGAATCCGACGGCAAAAAAACAGCTGTCGGAATCCGTTCCCCCACTCCCATTATGAGAGGTGTTGATGTAATGACTTAAAAAATGCTGATTCTATTTTGTGTGTGGATGGAGCTTAACTTGCATCAGTTCAAAGAATATATTTTTTGCCTTTTATTAAAGAATATATTTTTTGCCTTTTATTATGATAGGAAAGTATAGTATCAAGAAAGTTCGATGACCCGGGACTTGAACTCGGGTCGCCCCAAAGCTAAAAAAAAATATTGTCAAGGGACTGACCACTAGGCTATTGAGGATAGTGAAATGCTTTAATTTAATAAATATTAGAACCTTATTGTGTAAGAAACATAGGGGGAACGGAATCCGACGGCAAAAAAACAGCTGTCGGAATCCGTTCCCCCACTCCCATTATGAGAGGTGTTGATGTAATGACTTAAAAAATGCTGATTCTATTTTGTGTGTGGATGGAGCTTAACTTGCATCAGTTCAAAGAATATATTTTTTGCCTTTTATTAAAGAATATATTTTTTGCCTTTTATTATGATAGGAAAGTATAGTATCAAGAAAGTTCGATGACCCGGGACTTGAACTCGGGTCGCCCCAAAGCTAAAAAAAAATATTGTCAGGGGACTGACCACTAGGCTATTGAGGCTAGTGAAATGCTAAAATTTAACAAATATTAGAACCTTATTGTGTAAGAAACATAGGGGGAACGGAATCCGACGGCCAAAAAACAGCTGTCGGAATCCGTTCCCCCACTCCCATTATGAGAGGTGTTGATGTAATGACTTAAAAAATGCTGATTCTATTTTGTGTGTGGATGGAGCTTAACTTGCAACAGTTTAAAGAATATATTTTTTGCCTTTTATTATGATAGGAAAGTATAGTATCAAGAAAGTTCGATGACCCGGGACTTGAACTCGGGTCGCCCCAAAGCTAAAAAAAAATATTGTCCGGGGACTGACCACTAGGCTATTGAGGCTAACAAAATGCTACAATTTAATAAATATTAGAACCTTATTGTGTAAGAAACATAGGGGGAACGGAATCCGACGGCAAAAAAACAGCTGTCGGAATCCGTTCCCCCACTCCCATTATGAGAGGTGTTGATGTAATGACTTAAAAAATGCTGATTCTATTTTGTGTGTGGATGGAGCTTAACTTGCATCAGTTCAAAGAATATATTTTTTGCCTTTTATTAAAGAATATATTTTTTGCCTTTTATTATGATAGGAAAGTATAGTATCAAGAAAGTTCGATGACCCGGGACTTGAACTCGGGTCGCCCCAAAGCTAAAAAAAAACATTGTCAGGGGACTGACCACTAGGCTATTGAGGCTAGAAAATTGTTACAATTTCATAAATATTAGAACCTTATTGTGTAAGAAACATAGGGGGAACGGAATCCGACGGCAAAAAAACAGCTGTCAGAATCCGTTCCCCCACTCCCATTATGAGAGGTGTTGATGTAATGACTTAAAAAATGCTGATTCTATTTTGTGTGTGGATGGAGCTTAACTTGCATCAGTTTAAAGAATATATTTTTTGCCTTTTATTAAAGAATATATTTTTTGCCTTTTATTATGATAGGAAAGTATAGTATCAAGAAAGTTCGATGACCCGGGACTTGAACTCGGGTCGCCCCAAAGCTAAAAAAAAATATTGTCCGGGGACTGACCACTAGGCTATTGAGGCTAACAAAATACTACAATTTAATAAATATTAGAACCTTATTGTGTAAGAAACATAGGGGGAACGGAATCCGACGCCAAAAAAACAGCTGTCGGAATCCGTTCCCCCACTCCCATTATGAGAGGTGTTGATGTAATGACTTAAAAAATGCTGATTCTATTTTGTGTGTGGATGGAGCTTAACTTGCATCAGTTCAAAGAATATATTTTTTGCCTTTTATTAAAGAATATATTTTTTGCCTTTTATTATGATAGGAAAGTATAGTATCAAGAAAGTTCGATGACCCGGGACTTGAACTCGGGTCGCCCCAAAGCTAAAAATAAATATTGTCCGGGGACTGACCACTAGGCTATTGAGGCTAGTGAAATGCTATAATTTAATAAATATTAGAACCTTATTGTGTAAGAAACATAGGGGGAACGGAATCCGACGGCCAAAAAACAGCTGTCGGAATCCGTTCCCCCACTCCCATTATGAGAGGTGTTGATGTAATGACTTAAAAAATGCTGATTCTATTTTGTGTGTGGATGGAGCTTAACTTGCATCAGTTCAAAGAATATATTTTTTGCCTTTTATTAAAGAATATATTTTTTGCCTTTTATTATGATAGGAAAGTATAGTATCAAGAAAGTTCGATGACCCGGGACTTGAACTCGGGTCGCCCCAAAGCTAAAAAAAAATATTGCCAGGGGACTGACCACTAGGCTATTGAGGCTAGGGAAATGTTTTAATTTAATAAATATTAGAATCTTATTGTGTAAGAAACATAGGGGGAACGGAATCCGACGGCCAAAAAACAGCTGTCGGAATCCGTTTCCCCACTCCCATTATGAGAGGTGTTGATGTAATGACTTAAAAAATGCTGATTCTATTTTGTGTGTGGATGGAGCTTAACTTGCAACAGTTTAAAGAATATATTTTTTGCCTTTTATTATGATAGGAAAGTATAGTATCAAGAAAGTTCGATGACCCGGGACTTGAACTCGGGTCGCCCCAAAGCTAAAAAAAAATATTGTCAAGGGACTGACCACTAGGCTATTGAGGATAGTGAAATGCTTTAATTTAATAAATATTAGAACCTTATTGTGTAAGAAACATAGGGGGAACGGAATCCGACGGCAAAAAAACAGCTGTCGGAATCCGTTCCCCCACTCCCATTATGAGAGGTGTTGATGTAATGACTTAAAAAATGCTGATTCTATTTTGTGTGTGGATGGAGCTTAACTTGCATCAGTTCAAAGAATATATTTTTTGCCTTTTATTAAAGAATATATTTTTTGCCTTTTATTATGATAGGAAAGTATAGTATCAAGAAAGTTCGATGACCCGGGACTTGAACTCGGGTCGCCCCAAAGCTAAAAAAAAATATTGTCAGGGGACTGACCACTAGGATATTGAGGCTAGTGAATTGCTATAATTTAATAAATATTAGAACCTTATTGTGTAAGAAACATAGGGGGAACGGAATCCGACGGCCAAAAAACAGCTGTCGGAATCCGTTCCCCCACTCCCATTATGAGAGGTGTTGATGTAATGACTTAAAAAATGCTGATTCTATTTTGTGTGTGGATGGAGCTTAACTTGCAACAGTTTAAAGAATATATTTTTTGCCTTTTATTATGATAGGAAAGTATAGTATCAAGAAAGTTCGATGACCCGGGACTTGAACTCGGGTCGCCCCAAAGCTAAAAAAAAATATTGTCAGGGGACTGACCACTAGGCTATTGAGGATAGTGAAATGCTTTAATTTAATAAATATTAGAACCTTATTGTGTAAGAAACATAGGGGGAACGGAATCCGACGGCAAAAAAACAGCTGTCGGAATCCGTTCCCCCACTCCCATTATGAGAGGTGTTGATGTAATGACTTAAAAAATGCTGATTCTATTTTGTGTGTGGATGGAGCTTAACTTGCAACAGTTTAAAGAATATATTTTTTGCCTTTTATTAAAGAATATATTTTTTGCCTTTTATTATGATAGGAAAGTATAGTATCAAGAAAGTTCGATGACCCGGGACTTGAACTCGGGTCGCCCCAAAGCTAAAAAAAAATATTGTCCGGGGACTGACCACTAGGCTATTGAGGCTAACAAAATACTACAATTTAATAAATATTAGAACCTTATTGTGTAAGAAACATAGGGGGAACGGAATCCGACGGCAAAAAAACAGCTGTCGGAATCCGTTCCCCCACTCCCATTATGAGAGGTGTTGATGTAATGACTTAAAAAATGCTGATTCTATTTTGTGTGTGGATGGAGCTTAACTTGCATCAGTTCAAAGAATATATTTTTTGCCTTTTATTAAAGAATATATTTTTTGCCTTTTATTATGATAGGAAAGTATAGTATCAAGAAAGTTCGATGACCCGGGACTTGAACTCGGGTCGCCCCAAAGCTAAAAATAAATATTGTCCGGGGACTGACCACTAGGCTATTGAGGCTAGTGAAATGCTATAATTTAATAAATATTAGAACCTTATTGTGTAAGAAACATAGGGGGAACGGAATCCGACGGCCAAAAAACAGCTGTCGGAATCCGTTCCCCCACTCCCATTATGAGAGGTGTTGATGTAATGACTTAAAAAATGCTGATTCTATTTTGTGTGTGGATGGAGCTTAACTTGCATCAGTTCAAAGAATATATTTTTTGCCTTTTATTAAAGAATATATTTTTTGCCTTTTATTATGATAGGAAAGTATAGTATCAAGAAAGTTCGATGACCCGGGACTTGAACTTGGGTCGCCCCAAAGCTAAAAAAAATATTGTCAGGGGACTGACCACTAGGCTATTGAGGCTAGCAAAATGTTACAATTTCATAAATATTAGAACCTTATTGTGTAAGAAACATAGGGGGAACGGAATCCGACGGCAAAAAAACAGCTGTCAGAATCCGTTCCCCCACTCCCATTATGAGAGGTGTTGATGTAATGGCTTAAAAAATGCTGATTCTATTTTGTGTGTGGATGGAGCTTAAATTGCAACAGTTTAAAGAATATATTTTTTGCCTTTTATTATGATAGGAAAGTATAGTATCAAGAAATTTCGATGACCCGGGACTTGAACTCGGGTCGCCCCAAAGCTAAAAAAAATATTGTCAGGGGACTGACCACTAGGCTATAGAGGCTAGCAAAATGTTACAATTTCATAAATATTAGAACCTTATTGTGTAAGAAACATAGGGGGAACGGAATCCGACGGCAAAAAAACAGCTGTCAGAATCCGTTCCCCCACTCCCATTATGAGAGGTGTTGATGTAATGGCTTAAAAAATGCTGATTCTATTTTGTGTGTGGATGGAGCTTAACTTGCAACAGTTTAAAGAATATATTTTTTGCCTTTTATTATGATAGGAAAGTATAGTATCAAGAAAGTTCGATGACCCGGGACTTGAACTCGGGTCGCCCCAAAGCTAAAAAAAAATATTGTCAAGGGACTGACCACTAGGCTATTGAGGCTAGTGAAATGCTTTAATTTAATAAATATTAGAACCTTATTGTGTAAGAAACATAGGGGGAACGGAATCCGACGGCAAAAAAACAGCTGTCGGAATCCGTTCCCCCACTCCCATTATGAGAGGTGTTGATGTAATGACTTAAAAAATGCTGATTCTATTTTGTGTGTGGATGGAGCTTAACTTGCATCAGTTCAAAGAATATATTTTTTGCCTTTTATTAAAGAATATATTTTTTGCCTTTTATTATGATAGGAAAGTATAGTATCAAGAAAGTTCGATGACCCGGGACTTGAACTCGGGTCGCCCCAAAGCTAAAAAAAAATATTGTCCGGGGACTGACCACTAGGCTATTGAGGCTAACAAAATACTACAATTTAATAAATATTAGAACCTTATTGTGTAAGAAACATAGGGGGAACGGAATCCGACGGCAAAAAAACAGCTGTCGGAATCCGTTCCCCCACTCCCATTATGAGAGGTGTTGATGTAATGACTTAAAAAATGCTGATTCTATTTTGTGTGTGGATGGAGCTTAACTTGCATCAGTTCAAAGAATATATTTTTTGCCTTTTATTAAAGAATATATTTTTTGCCTTTTATTATGATAGGAAAGTATAGTATCAAGAAAGTTCGATGACCCGGGACTTGAACTCGGGTCGCCCCAAAGCTAAAAAAAAATATTGTCCGGGGACTGAACACTAGGCTATTGAGGCTAGTGAAATGCTATAATTTAATAAATATTAGAACCTTATTGTGTAAGAAACATAGGGGGAACGGAATCCGACGGCCAAAAAACAGCTGTCGGAATCCGTTCCCCCACTCCCATTATGAGAGGTGTTGATGTAATGACTTAAAAAATGCTGATTCTATTTTGTGTGTGGATGGAGCTTAATTTGCATCAGTTCAAAGAATATATTTTTTGCCTTTTATTAAAGAATATATTTTTTGCCTTTTATTAAAGAATATATTTTTTGCCTTTTATTATGATAGGAAAGTATAGTATCAAGAAAGTTCGATGACCCGGGACTTGAACTCGGGTCGCCCCAAAGCTAAAAAAAAATATTGTCCGGGGACTGACCACTAGGCTATTGAGGCTAACAAAATACTACAATTTAATAAATATTAGAACCTTAGTGTGTAAGAAACATAGGGGGAACGGAATCCGACGGCCAAAAAACAGCTGTCGGAATCCGTTCCCCCACTCCCATTATGAGAGGTGTTGATGTAATGACTTAAAAAATGCTGATTCTATTTTGTGTGTGGATGGAGCTTAACTTGCATCAGTTCAAAGAATATATTTTTTGCCTTTTATTAAAGAATATATTTTTTGCCTTTTATTATGATAGGAAAGTATAGTATCAAGAAAGTTCGATGACCCGGGACTTGAACTCGGGTCGCCCCAAAGCTAAAAAAAAATATTGTCCGGGGACTGACCACCAGGCTATTGAGGCTAGTAAAATGCTATAATTTAATAAATATTAGAACCTTATTGTGTAAGAAACATAGGGGGAACGGAATCCGACGGCCAAAAAACAGCTGTCGGAATCCGTTCCCCCACTCCCATTATGAGAGGTGTTGATGTAATGACTTAAAAAATGCTGATTCTTTTTTGTGTGTGGATGGAGCTTAACTTGCAACAGTTTAAAGAATATATTTTTTGCCTTTTATTATGATAGGAAAGTATAGCATCAAGAAAGTTCGATGACCCGGGACTTGAACTCGGGTCGCCCCAAAGCTAAAAAAAAATATTGTCCGGGGACTGACTACTAGGCTATTGAGGCTAACAAAATACTACAATTTAATAAATATTAGAACCTTATTGTGTAAGAAACATAGGGGGAATGGAATCCGACGGCAAAAAAACAGCTGTCGGAATCCGTTCCCCCACTCCCATTATGAGAGGTGTTGATGTAATGACTTAAAAAATGCTGATTCTATTTTGTGTGTGGATGGAGCTTAACTTGCAACAGTTTAAAGAATATATTTTTTGCCTTTTATTATGATAGGAAAGTATAGCATCAAGAAAGTTCGATGACCCGGGACTTGAACTCGGGTCGCCCCAAAGCTAAAAAAAAATATTGTCCGGGGACTGACTACTAGGCTATTGAGGCTAACAAAATACTACAATTTAATAAATATTAGAACCTTATTGTGTAAGAAACATAGGGGGAATGGAATCCGACGGCAAAAAAACAGCTGTCGGAATCCGTTCCCCCACTCCCATTATGAGAGGTGTTGATGTAATGACTTAAAAAATGCTGATTCTATTTTGTGTGTGGATGGAGCTTAACTTGCATCAGTTCAAAGAATATATTTTTTGCCTTTTATTAAAGAATATATTTTTTGCCTTTTATTATGATAGGAAAGTATAGTATCAAGAAAGTTCGATGACCCGGGACTTGAACTCGGGTCGCCCCAAAGCTAAAAAAAATATTGTCAGGGGACTGACCACTAGGCTATTGAGGCTAGTGAAATGCTATAATTTAATAAATATTAGAACCTTATTGTGTAAGAAACATAGGGGGAACGGAATCCGACGGCCAAAAAACAGCTGTCGGAATCCGTTCCCCACTCCCATTATGAGAGGTGTTGATGTAATGACTTAAAAAATGCTGATTCTATTTTGTGTGTGGATGGAGCTTAACTTGCAACAGTTTAAAGAATATATTTTTTTGCCTTTTATTATGATAGGAAAGTATAGTATCAAGAAAGTTCGATGACCCGGGACTTGAACTCGGGTCGCCCCAAAGCTAAAAAAAAATATTGTCCGGGGACTGACCACTAGGCTATTGAGGCTAACAAAATGCTACAATTTAATAAATATTAGAACCTTATTGTGTAAGAAACATAGGGGGAACGGAATCCGACAGCAAAAAAACAGCTGTCGGAATCCGTTCCCCCACTCCCATTATGAGAGGTGTTGATGTAATGACTTAAAAAATGCTGATTCTATTTTGTGTGTGGATGGAGCTTAACTTGCATCAGTTCAAAGAATATATTTTTTGCCTTTTATTAAAGAATATATTTTTTGCCTTTTATTATGATAGGAAAGTATAGTATCAAGAAAGTTCGATGACCCGGGACTTGAACTCGGGTCGCCCCAAAGCTAAAAAAAATATTGTCAGGGGACTGACCACTAGGCTATTGAGGCTAGCAAAATGTTACAATTTCATAAATATTAGAACCTTATTGTGTAAGAAACATAGTGGGAACGGAATCCGACGGCAAAAAAACAGCTGTCAGAATCCGTTCCCCCACTCCCATTATGAGAGGTGTTGATGTAATGGCTTAAAAAATGCTGATTCTATTTTGTGTGTGGATGGAGCTTAAATTGCAACAGTTTAAAGAATATATTTTTTGCCTTTTATTATGATAGGAAAGTATAGTATCAAGAAATTTCGATGACCCGGGACTTGAACTCGGGTCGCCCCAAAGCTAAAAAAAATATTGTCAGGGGACTGACCACTAGGCTATAGAGGCTAGCAAAATGTTACAATTTCATAAATATTAGAACCTTATTGTGTAAGAAACATAGGGGGAACGGAATCCGACGGCAAAAAAACAGCTGTCAGAATCCGTTCCCCCACTCCCATTATGAGAGGTGTTGATGTAATGGCTTAAAAAATGCTGATTCTATTTTGTGTGTGGATGGAGCTTAACTTGCAACAGTTTAAAGAATATATTTTTTGCCTTTTATTATGATAGGAAAGTATAGTATCAAGAAAGTTCGATGACCCGGGACTTGAACTCGGGTCGCCCCAAAGCTAAAAAAAAATATTGTCAAGGGACTGACCACTAGGCTATTGAGGCTAGTGAAATGCTTTAATTTAATAAATATTAGAACCTTATTGTGTAAGAAACATAGGGGGAACGGAATCCGACGGCAAAAAAACAGCTGTCGGAATCCGTTCCCCCACTCCCATTATGAGAGGTGTTGATGTAATGACTTAAAAAATGCTGATTCTATTTTGTGTGTGGATGGAGCTTAACTTGCATCAGTTCAAAGAATATATTTTTTGCCTTTTATTAAAGAATATATTTTTTGCCTTTTATTATGATAGGAAAGTATAGTATCAAGAAAGTTCGATGACCCGGGACTTGAACTCGGGTCGCCCCAAAGCTAAAAAAAAATATTGTCCGGGGACTGACCACTAGGCTATTGAGGCTAACAAAATACTACAATTTAATAAATATTAGAACCTTATTGTGTAAGAAACATAGGGGGAACGGAATCCGACGGCAAAAAAACAGCTGTCGGAATCCGTTCCCCCACTCCCATTATGAGAGGTGTTGATGTAATGACTTAAAAAATGCTGATTCTATTTTGTGTGTGGATGGAGCTTAACTTGCATCAGTTCAAAGAATATATTTTTTGCCTTTTATTAAAGAATATATTTTTTGCCTTTTATTATGATAGGAAAGTATAGTATCAAGAAAGTTCGATGACCCGGGACTTGAACTCGGGTCGCCCCAAAGCTAAAAAAAAATATTGTCCGGGGACTGAACACTAGGCTATTGAGGCTAGTGAAATGCTATAATTTAATAAATATTAGAACCTTATTGTGTAAGAAACATAGGGGGAACGGAATCCGACGGCCAAAAAACAGCTGTCGGAATCCGTTCCCCCACTCCCATTATGAGAGGTGTTGATGTAATGACTTAAAAAATGCTGATTCTATTTTGTGTGTGGATGGAGCTTAATTTGCATCAGTTCAAAGAATATATTTTTTGCCTTTTATTAAAGAATATATTTTTTGCCTTTTATTAAAGAATATATTTTTTGCCTTTTATTATGATAGGAAAGTATAGTATCAAGAAAGTTCGATGACCCGGGACTTGAACTCGGGTCGCCCCAAAGCTAAAAAAAAATATTGTCCGGGGACTGACCACTAGGCTATTGAGGCTAACAAAATACTACAATTTAATAAATATTAGAACCTTAGTGTGTAAGAAACATAGGGGGAACGGAATCCGACGGCCAAAAAACAGCTGTCGGAATCCGTTCCCCCACTCCCATTATGAGAGGTGTTGATGTAATGACTTAAAAAATGCTGATTCTATTTTGTGTGTGGATGGAGCTTAACTTGCATCAGTTCAAAGAATATATTTTTTGCCTTTTATTAAAGAATATATTTTTTGCCTTTTATTATGATAGGAAAGTATAGTATCAAGAAAGTTCGATGACCCGGGACTTGAACTCGGGTCGCCCCAAAGCTAAAAAAAAATATTGTCCGGGGACTGACCACTAGGCTATTGAGGCTAGTAAAATGCTATAATTTAATAAATATTAGAACCTTATTGTGTAAGAAACATAGGGGGAACGGAATCCGACGGCCAAAAAACAGCTGTCGGAATCCGTTCCCCCACTCCCATTATGAGAGGTGTTGATGTAATGACTTAAAAAATGCTGATTCTTTTTTGTGTGTGGATGGAGCTTAACTTGCAACAGTTTAAAGAATATATTTTTTGCCTTTTATTATGATAGGAAAGTATAGTATCAAGAAAGTTCGATGACCCGGGACTTGAACTCGGGTCGCCCCAAAGCTAAAAAAAAATATTGTCAAGGGACTGACCACTAGGCTATTGAGACTAATGAAATGCTATAATTTAATAAATATTAGAACCTTATTGTGTAAGAAACATAGGGGGAACGGAATCCGACGGCAAAAAAACAGCTGTCGGAATCCGTTCCCCCACTCCCATTATGAGAGGTGTTGATGTAATGACTTAAAAAATGCTGATTCTATTTTGTGTGTGGATGGAGCTTAACTTGCATCAGTTCAAAGAATATATTTTTTGCCTTTTATTAAAGAATATATTTTTTGCCTTTTATTATGATAGGAAAGTATAGTATCAAGAAAGTTCGATGACCCGGGACTTGAACTCGGGTCGCCCCAAAGCTAAAAAAAAATATTGTCCGGGGACTGACCACTAGGCTATTGAGGCTAACAAAATACTACAATTTAATAAATATTAGAACCTTATTGTGTAAGAAACATAGGGGGAACGGAATCCGACGGCAAAAAAACAGCTGTCGGAATCCGTTCCCCCACTCCCATTATGAGAGGTGTTGATGTAATGACTTAAAAAATGCTGATTCTATTTTGTGTGTGGATGGAGCTTAACTTGCATCAGTTCAAAGAATATATTTTTTGCCTTTTATTAAAGAATATATTTTTTGCCTTTTATTATGATAGGAAAGTATAGTATCAAGAAAGTTCGATGACCCGGGACTTGAACTCGGGTCGCCCCAAAGCTAAAAAAAAATATTGTCAAGGGACTGACCACTAGGCTATTGAGACTAGTGAAATGCTATAATTTAATAAATATTAGAACCTTATTGTGTAAGAAACATAGGGGGAACGGAATCCGACGGCAAAAAAACAGCTGTAGGAATCCGTTCCCCCACTCCCATTATGAGAGGTGTTGATGTAATGACTTAAAAAATGCTGATTCTATTTTGTGTGTGGATGGAGCTTAACTTGCATCAGTTCAAAGAATATATTTTTTGCCTTTTATTAAAGAATATATTTTTTGCCTTTTATTATGATAGGAAAGTATAGTATCAAGAAAGTTCGATGACCCGGGACTTGAACTCGGGTCGCCCCAAAGATAAAAAAAAATATTGTCCGGGGACTGACCACTAGGCTATTGAGGCTAACAAAATACTACAATTTAATAAATATTAGAACCTTATTGTGTAAGAAACATAGGGGGAACGGAATCCGACGGCAAAAAAACAGCTGTCGGAATCCGTTCCCCCACTCCCATTATGAGAGGTGTTGATGTAATGACTTAAAAAATGCTGATTCTATTTTGTGTGTGGATGGAGCTTAACTTGCATCAGTTCAAAGAATATATTTTTTGCCTTTTATTAAAGAATATATTTTTTGCCTTTTATTATGATAGGAAAGTATAGTATCAAGAAAGTTCGATGACCCGGGACTTGAACTCGGGTCGCCCCAAAGCTAAAAAAAAATATTGTCAAGGGACTGACCACTAGGCTATTGAGACTAGTGAAATGCTATAATTTAATAAATATTAGAACCTTATTGTGTAAGAAACATAGGGGGAACGGAATCCGACGGCAAAAAAACAGCTGTAGGAATCCGTTCCCCCACTCCCATTATGAGAGGTGTTGATGTAATGACTTAAAAAATGCTGATTCTATTTTGTGTGTGGATGGAGCTTAACTTGCATCAGTTCAAAGAATATATTTTTTGCCTTTTATTAAAGAATATATTTTTTGCCTTTTATTATGATAGGAAAGTATAGTATCAAGAAAGTTCGATGACCCGGGACTTGAACTCGGGTCGCCCCAAAGCTAAAAAAAAATATTGTTAGGGGACTGACCACTAGGCTATTGAAGCTAGTGAAATGCTATAATTTAATAAATATTAGAACCTTATTGTGTAAGAAACATAGGGGGAACGGAATCCGACGGCCAAAAAACAGCTGTCGGAATCCGTTCCCCCACTCCCATTATGAGAGGTGTTGATGTAATGACTTAAAAAATGCTGATTCTATTTTGTGTGTGGATGGAGCTTAACTTGCAACAGTTTAAAGAATATATTTTTTGCCTTTTATTATGATAGGAAAGTATGTATCAAGAAAGTTCGATGACCCGGGACTTGAACTCGGGTCGCCCCAAAGCTAAAAAAAAATATTGTCCGGGGACTGACCACTAGGCTATTGAGGCTAACAAAATGCTACAATTTAATAAATATTAGAACCTTATTGTGTAAGAAACATAGGGGGAACGGAATCCGACGGCAAAAAAACAGCTGTCGGAATCCGTTCCCCCACTCCCATTATGAGAGGTGTTGATGTAATGACTTAAAAAATGCTGATTCTATTTTGTGTGTGGATGGAGCTTAACTTGCATCAGTTCAAAGAATATATTTTTTGCCTTTTATTAAAGAATATATTTTTTGCCTTTTATTATGATAGGAAAGTATAGTATCAAGAAAGTTCGATGACCCGGGACTTGAACTCGGGTCGCCCCAAAGCTAAAAAAAATATTGTCAGGGGACTGACCACTAGGCTATTGAGGCTAGCAAAATGTTACAATTTCATAAATATTAGAACCTTATTGTGTAAGAAACATAGGGGGAACGGAATCCGACGGCAAAAAAACAGCTGTCAGAATCCGTTCCCCCACTCCCATTATGAGAGGTGTTGATGTAATGGCTTAAAAAATGCTGATTCTATTTTGTGTGTGGATGGAGCTTAACTTGCAACAGTTTAAAGAATATATTTTTTGCCTTTTATTATGATAGGAAAGTATAGTATCAAGAAAGTTCGATGACCCGGGACTTGAACTCGGGTCGCCCCAAAGCTAAAAAAAAATACTGTCCGGGGACTGACCACTAGGCTATTGAGGCTAGTGAAATGCTATAATTTAATAAATATTAGAACCTTATTGTGTAAGAAACATAGGGGGAACGGAATCCGACGGCCAAAAAACAGCTGTCGGAATCCGTTCCCCCACTCCCATTATGAGAGGTGTTGATGTAATGACTTAAAAAATGCTGATTCTATTTTGTGTGTGGATGGAGCTTAACTTGCAACAGTTTAAAGAATATATTTTTTGCCTTTTATTATGATAGGAAAGTATAGTATCATGAAAGTTCGATGACCCGGGACTTGAACTCGGGTCGCCCCAAAGCTAAAAAAAAATATTGTCAAGGGACTGACCACTACGCTATTGAGACTAGTGAAATGCTATAATTTAATAAATATTAGAACCTTATTGTGTAAGAAACATAGGGGGAACGAAATCCGACGGCAAAAAAACAGCTGTCGGAATCCGTTCCCCCACTCCCATTATGAGAGGTGTTGATGTAATGACTTAAAAAATGCTGATTCTATTTTGTGTGTGGATGGAGCTTAACTTGCATCAGTTCAAAGAATATATTTTTTGCCTTTTATTAAAGAATATATTTTTTTGCCTTTTATTATGATAGGAAAGTATAGTATCAAGAAAGTTCGATGACCCGGGACTTGAACTCGGGTCGCCCCAAAGCTAAAAAAAAATATTGTCCGGGGACTGACCACTAGGCTATTGAGGCTAATAAAATGCTACAATTTAATAAATATTAGAACCTTATTGTGTAAGAAACATAGGGGGAACGGAATCCGACGGCAAAAAAACAGCTGTCGGAATCCGTTCCCCCACTCCCATTATGAGAGGTGTTGATGTAATGACTTAAAAAATGCTGATTCTATTTTGTGTGTGGATGGAGCTTAACTTGCATCAGTTCAAAGAATATATTTTTTGCCTTTTATTAAAGAATATATTTTTTGCCTTTTATTATGATAGGAAAGTATAGTATCAAGAAAGTTCGATGACCCGGGACTTGAACTCGGGTCGCCCCAAAGCTAAAAAAAAATATTGTCCGGGGACTGACCACTAGGCTATTGAGGCTAACAAAATACTACAATTTAATAAATATTAGAACCTTATTATGTAAGAAACATAGGGGGAACGGAATCCGACGGCAAAAAAACAGCTGTCGGAATCCGTTCCCCCACTCCCATTATGAGAGGTGTTGATGTAATGACTTAAAAAATGCTGATTCTATTTTGTGTGTGGATGGAGCTTAACTTGCATCAGTTCAAAGAATATATTTTTTGCCTTTTATTAAAGAATATATTTTTTGCCTTTTATTATGATAGGAAAGTATAGTATCAAGAAAGTTCGATGACCCGGGACTTGAACTCGGGTCGCCCCAAAGCTAAAAAAAAATTTTGTCCAGGGACTGACCACTAGGCTATTGAGGCTAGTGAAATGCTATAATTTAATAAATATTAGAACCTTATTGTGTAAGAAACATAGGGGGAACGGAATCCGACGGCCAAAAAACAGCTGTCGGAATCCGTTCCCCCACTCCCATTATGAGAGGTGTTGATGTAATGACTTAAAAAATGCTGATTCTATTTTGTGTGTGGATGGAGCTTAACTTGCATCAGTTCAAAGAATATATTTTTTGCCTTTTATTAAAGAATATATTTTTTGCCTTTTATTATGATAGGAAAGTATAGTATCAAGAAAGTTCGATGACCCGGGACTTGAACTCGGGTCGCCCCAAAGCTAAAAAAAAATATTGTCAGGGGACTGACCACTAGGCTATTGAAGCTAGTGAAATGCTATAATTTAATAAATATTAGAACCTTATTGTGTAAGAAACATAGGGGGAACGGAATCCGACGGCCAAAAAACAGCTGTCGGAATCCGTTCCCCCACTCCCATTATGAGAGGTGTTGATGTAATGACTTAAAAAATGCTGATTCTATTTTGTGTGTGGATGGAGCTTAACTTGCAACAGTTTAAAGAATATATTTTTTGCCTTTTATTATGATAGGAAAGTATGTATCAAGAAAGTTCGATGACCCGGGACTTGAACTCGGGTCGCCCCAAAGCTAAAAAAAAATATTGTCCGGGGACTGACCACTAGGCTATTGAGGCTAACAAAATGCTACAATTTAATAAATATTAGAACCTTATTGTGTAAGAAACATAGGGGGAACGGAATCCGACGGCAAAAAAACAGCTGTCGGAATCCGTTCCCCCACTCCCATTATGAGAGGTGTTGATGTAATGACTTAAAAAATGCTGATTCTATTTTGTGTGTGGATGGAGCTTAACTTGCATCAGTTCAAAGAATATATTTTTTGCCTTTTATTAAAGAATATATTTTTTGCCTTTTATTATGATAGGAAAGTATAGTATCAAGAAAGTTCGATGACCCGGGACTTGAACTCGGGTCGCCCCAAAGCTAAAAAAAATATTGTCAGGGGACTGACCACTAGGCTATTGAGGCTAGCAAAATGTTACAATTTCATAAATATTAGAACCTTATTGTGTAAGAAACATAGGGGGAACGGAATCCGACGGCAAAAAAACAGCTGTCAGAATCCGTTCCCCCACTCCCATTATGAGAGGTGTTGATGTAATGGCTTAAAAAATGCTGATTCTATTTTGTGTGTGGATGGAGCTTAACTTGCAACAGTTTAAAGAATATATTTTTTGCCTTTTATTATGATAGGAAAGTATAGTATCAAGAAAGTTCGATGACCCGGGACTTGAACTCGGGTCGCCCCAAAGCTAAAAAAAAATACTGTCCGGGGACTGACCACTAGGCTATTGAGGCTAGTGAAATGCTATAATTTAATAAATATTAGAACCTTATTGTGTAAGAAACATAGGGGGAACGGAATCCGACGGCCAAAAAACAGCTGTCGGAATCCGTTCCCCCACTCCCATTATGAGAGGTGTTGATGTAATGACTTAAAAAATGCTGATTCTATTTTGTGTGTGGATGGAGCTTAACTTGCATCAGTTCAAAGAATATATTTTTTGCCTTTTATTAAAGAATATATTTTTTGCCTTTTATTATGATAGGAAAGTATAGTATCAAGAAAGTTCGATGACCCGGGACTTGAACTCGGGTCGCCCCAAAGCTAAAAAAAAATATTGTCAGGGGACTGACCACTAGGCTATTGAAGCTAGTGAAATGCTATAATTTAATAAATATTAGAACCTTATTGTGTAAGAAACATAGGGGGAACGGAATCCGACGGCCAAAAAACAGCTGTCGGAATCCGTTCCCCCACTCCCATTATGAGAGGTGTTGATGTAATGACTTAAAAAATGCTGATTCTATTTTGTGTGTGGATGGAGCTTAACTTGCAACAGTTTAAAGAATATATTTTTTGCCTTTTATTATGATAGGAAAGTATGTATCAAGAAAGTTCGATGACCCGGGACTTGAACTCGGGTCGCCCCAAAGCTAAAAAAAAATATTGTCCGGGGACTGACCACTAGGCTATTGAGGCTAACAAAATGCTACAATTTAATAAATATTAGAACCTTATTGTGTAAGAAACATAGGGGGAACGGAATCCGACGGCAAAAAAACAGCTGTCGGAATCCGTTCCCCCACTCCCATTATGAGAGGTGTTGATGTAATGACTTAAAAAATGCTGATTCTATTTTGTGTGTGGATGGAGCTTAACTTGCATCAGTTCAAAGAATATATTTTTTGCCTTTTATTAAAGAATATATTTTTTGCCTTTTATTATGATAGGAAAGTATAGTATCAAGAAAGTTCGATGACCCGGGACTTGAACTCGGGTCGCCCCAAAGCTAAAAAAAATATTGTCAGGGGACTGACCACTAGGCTATTGAGGCTAGCAAAATGTTACAATTTCATAAATATTAGAACCTTATTGTGTAAGAAACATAGGGGGAACGGAATCCGACGGCAAAAAAACAGCTGTCAGAATCCGTTCCCCCACTCCCATTATGAGAGGTGTTGATGTAATGGCTTAAAAAATGCTGATTCTATTTTGTGTGTGGATGGAGCTTAACTTGCAACAGTTTAAAGAATATATTTTTTGCCTTTTATTATGATAGGAAAGTATAGTATCAAGAAAGTTCGATGACCCGGGACTTGAACTCGGGTCGCCCCAAAGCTAAAAAAAAATACTGTCCGGGGACTGACCACTAGGCTATTGAGGCTAGTGAAATGCTATAATTTAATAAATATTAGAACCTTATTGTGTAAGAAACATAGGGGGAACGGAATCCGACGGCCAAAAAACAGCTGTCGGAATCCGTTCCCCCACTCCCATTATGAGAGGTGTTGATGTAATGACTTAAAAAATGCTGATTCTATTTTGTGTGTGGATGGAGCTTAACTTGCATCAGTTCAAAGAATATATTTTTTGCCTTTTATTAAAGAATATATTTTTTGCCTTTTATTATGATAGGAAAGTATAGTATCAAGAAAGTTCGATGACCCGGGACTTGAACTCGGGTCGCCCCAAAGCTAAAAAAAAATATTGTCAGGGGACTGACCACTAGGCTATTGAAGCTAGTGAAATGCTATAATTTAATAAATATTAGAACCTTATTGTGTAAGAAACATAGGGGGAACGGAATCCGACGGCCAAAAAACAGCTGTCGGAATCCGTTCCCCCACTCCCATTATGAGAGGTGTTGATGTAATGACTTAAAAAATGCTGATTCTATTTTGTGTGTGGATGGAGCTTAACTTGCAACAGTTTAAAGAATATATTTTTTGCCTTTTATTATGATAGGAAAGTATGTATCAAGAAAGTTCGATGACCCGGGACTTGAACTCGGGTCGCCCCAAAGCTAAAAAAAAATATTGTCCGGGGACTGACCACTAGGCTATTGAGGCTAACAAAATGCTACAATTTAATAAATATTAGAACCTTATTGTGTAAGAAACATAGGGGGAACGGAATCCGACGGCAAAAAAACAGCTGTCGGAATCCGTTCCCCCACTCCCATTATGAGAGGTGTTGATGTAATGACTTAAAAAATGCTGATTCTATTTTGTGTGTGGATGGAGCTTAACTTGCATCAGTTCAAAGAATATATTTTTTGCCTTTTATTAAAGAATATATTTTTTGCCTTTTATTATGATAGGAAAGTATAGTATCAAGAAAGTTCGATGACCCGGGACTTGAACTCGGGTCGCCCCAAAGCTAAAAAAAATATTGTCAGGGGACTGACCACTAGGCTATTGAGGCTAGCAAAATGTTACAATTTCATAAATATTAGAACCTTATTGTGTAAGAAACATAGGGGGAACGGAATCCGACGGCAAAAAAACAGCTGTCAGAATCCGTTCCCCCACTCCCATTATGAGAGGTGTTGATGTAATGGCTTAAAAAATGCTGATTCTATTTTGTGTGTGGATGGAGCTTAACTTGCAACAGTTTAAAGAATATATTTTTTGCCTTTTATTATGATAGGAAAGTATAGTATCAAGAAAGTTCGATGACCCGGGACTTGAACTCGGGTCGCCCCAAAGCTAAAAAAAAATACTGTCCGGGGACTGACCACTAGGCTATTGAGGCTAGTGAAATGCTATAATTTAATAAATATTAGAACCTTATTGTGTAAGAAACATAGGGGGAACGGAATCCGACGGCCAAAAAACAGCTGTCGGAATCCGTTCCCCCACTCCCATTATGAGAGGTGTTGATGTAATGACTTAAAAAATGCTGATTCTATTTTGTGTGTGGATGGAGCTTAACTTGCAACAGTTTAAAGAATATATTTTTTGCCTTTTATTATGATAGGAAAGTATAGTATCATGAAAGTTCGATGACCCGGGACTTGAACTCGGGTCGCCCCAAAGCTAAAAAAAAATATTGTCAAGGGACTGACCACTACGCTATTGAGACTAGTGAAATGCTATAATTTAATAAATATTAGAACCTTATTGTGTAAGAAACATAGGGGGAACGAAATCCGACGGCAAAAAAACAGCTGTCGGAATCCGTTCCCCCACTCCCATTATGAGAGGTGTTGATGTAATGACTTAAAAAATGCTGATTCTATTTTGTGTGTGGATGGAGCTTAACTTGCATCAGTTCAAAGAATATATTTTTTGCCTTTTATTAAAGAATATATTTTTTGCCTTTTATTATGATAGGAAAGTATAGTATCAAGAAAGTTCGATGACCCGGGACTTGAACTCGGGTCGCCCCAAAGCTAAAAAAAAATATTGTCCGGGGACTGACCACTAGGCTATTGAGGCTAACAAAATGCTACAATTTAATAAATATTAGAACCTTATTGTGTAAGAAACATAGGGGGAACGGAATCCGACGGCAAAAAAACAGCTGTCGGAATCCGTTCCCCCACTCCCATTATGAGAGGTGTTGATGTAATGACTTAAAAAATGCTGATTCTATTTTGTGTGTGGATGGAGCTTAACTTGCATCAGTTCAAAGAATATATTTTTTGCCTTTTATTAAAGAATATATTTTTTGCCTTTTATTATGATAGGAAAGTATAGTATCAAGAAAGTTCGATGACCCGGGACTTGAACTCGGGTCGCCCCAAATCTAAAAAAAATATTGTCAGGGGACTGACCACTAGGCTATTGAGGCTAGTGAAATGCTATAATTTAATAAATATTAGAACCTTATTGTGTAAGAAACATAGGGGGAACGGAATCCGACGGCCAAAAAACAGCTGTCGGAATCCGTTCCCCTCTCCCATTATGAGAGGTGTTGATGTAATGACTTAAAAAATGCTGATTCTATTTTGTGTGTGGATGGAGCTTAACTTGCATCAGTTCAAAGAATATATTTTTTGCCTTTTATTAAAGAATATATTTTTTGCCTTTTATTATGATAGGAAAGTATAGTATCAAGAAAGTTCGATGACCCGGGACTTGAACTCTGGTCGCCCCAAAGCTAAAAAAAAATATTGTCCGGGGACTGACCACTAGGCTATTGAGGCTAGTGAAATGCTATAATTTAATAAATATTAGAACCTTATTGTGTAAGAAACATAGGGGGAACGGAATCCGACGGCCAAAAAACAGCTGTCGGAATCCGTTCCCCCACTCCCATTATGAGAGGTGTTGATGTAATGACTTAAAAAATGCTGATTCTATTTTGTGTGTGGATGGAGCTTAACTTGCATCAGTTCAAAGAATATATTTTTTGCCTTTTATTAAAGAATATATTTTTTGCCTTTTATTATGATAGGAAAGTATAGTATCAAGAAAGTTCGATGACCCGGGACTTGAACTCGGGTCGCCCCAAAGCTAAAAAAAAATATTGTCAGGGGACTGACCACTAGGCTATTGAGGCTAGTGAAATGCTATAATTTAATAAATATTAGAACCTTATTGTGTAAGAAACATAGGGGGAACGGAATCCGACGGCCAAAAAACAGCTGTCGGAATCCGTTCCCCCACTCCCATTATGAGAGGTGTTGATGTAATGACTTAAAAAATGCTGATTCTATTTTGTGTGTGGATGGAGCTTAACTTGCAACAGTTTAAAGAATATATTTTTTGCCTTTTATTATGATAGGAAAGTATGTATCAAGAAAGTTCGATGACCCGGGACTTGAACTCGGGTCGCCCCAAAGCTAAAAAAAAATATTGTCCGGGGACTGACCACTAGGCTATTGAGGCTAACAAAATGCTACAATTTAATAAATATTAGAACCTTATTGTGTAAGAAACATAGGGGGAACGGAATCCGACGGCAAAAAAACAGCTGTCGGAATCCGTTCCCCCACTCCCATTATGAGAGGTGTTGATGTAATGACTTAAAAAATGCTGATTCTATTTTGTGTGTGGATGGAGCTTAACTTGCATCAGTTCAAAGAATATATTTTTTGCCTTTTATTAAAGAATATATTTTTTGCCTTTTATTATGATAGGAAAGTATAGTATCAAGAAAGTTCGATGACCCGGGACTTGAACTCGGGTCGCCCCAAAGCTAAAAAAAATATTGTCAGGGGACTGACCACTAGGCTATTGAGGCTAGCAAAATGTTACAATTTCATAAATATTAGAACCTTATTGTGTAAGAAACATAGGGGGAACGGAATCCGACGGCAAAAAAACAGCTGTCAGAATCCGTTCCCCCACTCCCATTATGAGAGGTGTTGATGTAATGGCTTAAAAAATGCTGATTCTATTTTGTGTGTGGATGGAGCTTAACTTGCAACAGTTTAAAGAATATATTTTTTGCCTTTTATTATGATAGGAAAGTATAGTATCAAGAAAGTTCGATGACCCGGGACTTGAACTCGGGTCGCCCCAAAGCTAAAAAAAAATACTGTCCGGGGACTGACCACTAGGCTATTGAGGCTAGTGAAATGCTATAATTTAATAAATATTAGAACCTTATTGTGAAAGAAACATAGGGGGAACGGAATCCGACGGCCAAAAAACAGCTGTCGGAATCCGTTCCCCCACTCCCATTATGAGAGGTGTTGATGTAATGACTTAAAAAATGCTGATTCTATTTTGTGTGTGGATGGAGCTTAACTTGCAACAGTTTAAAGAATATATTTTTTGCCTTTTATTATGATAGGAAAGTATAGTATCATGAAAGTTCGATGACCCGGGACTTGAACTCGGGTCGCCCCAAAGCTAAAAAAAAATATTGTCAAGGGACTGACCACTACGCTATTGAGACTAGTGAAATTCTATAATTTAATAAATATTAGAACCTTATTGTGTAAGAAACATAGGGGGAACGAAATCCGACGGCAAAAAAACAGCTGTCGGAATCCGTTCCCCCACTCCCATTATGAGAGGTGTTGATGTAATGACTTAAAAAATGCTGATTCTATTTTGTGTGTGGATGGAGCTTAACTTGCATCAGTTCAAAGAATATATTTTTTGCCTTTTATTAAAGAATATATTTTTTGCCTTTTATTATGATAGGAAAGTATAGTATCAAGAAAGTTCGATGACCCGGGACTTGAACTCGGGTCGCCCCAAAGCTAAAAAAAAATATTGTCCGGGGACTGACCACTAGGCTATTGAGGCTAACAAAATGCTACAATTTAATAAATATTAGAACCTTATTGTGTAAGAAACATAGGGGGAACGGAATCCGACGGCAAAAAAACAGCTGTCGGAATCCGTTCCCCCACTCCCATTATGAGAGGTGTTGATGTAATGACTTAAAAAATGCTGATTCTATTTTGTGTGTGGATGGAGCTTAACTTGCATCAGTTCAAAGAATATATTTTTTGCCTTTTATTAAAGAATATATTTTTTGCCTTTTATTATGATAGGAAAGTATAGTATCAAGAAAGTTCGATGACCCGGGACTTGAACTCGGGTCGCCCCAAAGCTAAAAAAAAATATTGTCCGGGGACTGACCACTAGGCTATTGAGGCTAACAAAATACTACAATTTAATAAATATTAGAACCTTATTATGTAAGAAACATAGGGGGAACGGAATCCGACGGCAAAAAAACAGCTGTCGGAATCCGTTCCCCCACTCCCATTATGAGAGGTGTTGATGTAATGACTTAAAAAATGCTGATTCTATTTTGTGTGTGGATGGAGCTTAACTTGCATCAGTTCAAAGAATATATTTTTTGCCTTTTATTAAAGAATATATTTTTTGCCTTTTATTATGATAGGAAAGTATAGTATCAAGAAAGTTCGATGACCCGGGACTTGAACTCGGGTCGCCCCAAAGCTAAAAAAAAATATTGTCAGGGGACTGACCACTAGGCTATTGAGGCTAGTGAAATGCTATAATTTAATAAATATTAGAACCTTATTGTGTAAGAAACATAGGGGGAACGGAATCCGACGGCCAAAAAACAGCTGTCGGAATCCGTTCCCCCACTCCCATTATGAGAGGTGTTGATGTAATGACTTAAAAAATGCTGATTCTATTTTGTGTGTGGATGGAGCTTAACTTGCAACAGTTTAAAGAATATATTTTTTGCCTTTTATTATGATAGGAAAGTATGTATCAAGAAAGTTCGATGACCCGGGACTTGAACTCGGGTCGCCCCAAAGCTAAAAAAAAATATTGTCTGGGAACTGACCACTAGGCTATTGAGGCTAACAAAATGCTACAATTTAATAAATATTAGAACCTTATTGTGTAAGAAACATAGGGGGAACGGAATCCGACGGCAAAAAAACAGCTGTCGGAATCCGTTCCCCCACTCCCATTATGAGAGGTGTTGATGTAATGACTTAAAAAATGCTGATTCTATTTTGTGTGTGGATGGAGCTTAACTTGCATCAGTTCAAAGAATATATTTTTTGCCTTTTATTAAAGAATATATTTTTTGCCTTTTATTATGATAGGAAAGTATAGTATCAAGAAAGTTCGATGACCCGGGACTTGAACTCGGGTCGCCCCAAAGCTAAAAAAAATATTGTCAGGGGACTGACCACTAGGCTATTGAGGCTAGCAAAATGTTACAATTTCATAAATATTAGAACCTTATTGTGTAAGAAACATAGGGGGAACGGAATCCGACGGCAAAAAAACAGCTGTCAGAATCCGTTCCCCCACTCCCATTATGAGAGGTGTTGATGTAATGGCTTAAAAAATGCTGATTCTATTTTGTGTGTGGATGGAGCTTAACTTGCAACAGTTTAAAGAATATATTTTTTGCCTTTTATTATGATAGGAAAGTATAGTATCAAGAAAGTTCGATGACCCGGGACTTGAACTCGGGTCGCCCCAAAGCTAAAAAAAAATACTGTCCGGGGACTGACCACTAGGCTATTGAGGCTAGTGAAATGCTATAATTTAATAAATATTAGAACCTTATTGTGTAAGAAACATAGGGGGAACGGAATCCGACGGCCAAAAAACAGCTGTCGGAATCCGTTCCCCCACTCCCATTATGAGAGGTGTTGATGTAATGACTTAAAAAATGCTGATTCTATTTTGTGTGTGGATGGAGCTTAACTTGCATCAGTTCAAAGAATATATTTTTTGCCTTTTATTAAAGAATATATTTTTTGCCTTTTATTATGATAGGAAAGTATAGTATCAAGAAAGTTCGATGACCCGGGACTTGAACTCGGGTCGCCCCAAAGCTAAAAAAAAATATTGTCCGGGGACTGGCCACTAGGCTATTGAGGCTAACAAAATACTACAATTTAATAAATATTAGAACCTTATTGTGTAAGAAACATAGGGGGAACGGAATCCGACGGCAAAAAAACAGCTGTCGGAATCCGTTCCCCCACTCCCATTATGAGAGGTGTTGATGTAATGACTTAAAAAAATGCTGATTCTATTTTGTGTGTGGATGGAGCTTAACTTGCATCAGTTCAAAGAATATATTTTTTGCCTTTTATTAAAGAATATATTTTTTGCCTTTTATTATGATAGGAAAGTTTAGTATCAAGAAAGTTCGATGACCCGGGACTTGAACTCGGGTCGCCCCAAAGCTAAAAAAAAATATTGTCCAGGGACTGACCACTAGGCTATTGAGGCTAGTGAAATGCTATAATTTAATAAATATTAGAACCTTATTGTGTAAGAAACATAGGGGGAACGGAATCCGACGGCCAAAAAACAGCTGTCGGAATCCGTTCCCCCACTCCCATTATGAGAGGTGTTGATGTAATGACTTAAAAAATGCTGATTCTATTTTGTGTGTGGATGGAGCTTAACTTGCATCAGTTCAAAGAATATATTTTTTGCCTTTTATTAAAGAATATATTTTTTGCCTTTTTTTATGATAGGAAAGTATAGTATCAAGAAAGTTCGATGACCCGGGACTTGAACTCGGTTCGCCCCAAAGCTAAAAAAAAATATTGTCCGGGGACTGACCACTAGGCTATTGAGGCTAACAAAATACTACAATTTAATAAATATTAGAACCTTATTGTGTAAGAAACATAGGGGGAACGGAATCCGACGGCCAAAAAACAGCTGTCGGAATCCGTTCCCCCACTCCCATTATGAGAGGTGTTGATGTAATGACTTAAAAAATGCTGATTCTATTTTGTGTGTGGATGGAGCTTAACTTGCATCAGTTCAAAGAATATATTTTTTGCCTTTTATTAAAGAATATATTTTTTGCCTTTTATTATGATAGGAAAGTATAGTATCAAGAAAGTTCGATGACCCGGGACTTGAACTCGGGTCGCCCCAAAGCTAAAAAAAAATATTGTCTGGGGACTGACCACTAGGCTATTGAGGCTAGTAAAATGCTATAATTTAATAAATATTAGAACCTTATTGTGTAAGAAACATAGGGGGAACGGAATCCGACGGCCAAAAAACAGCTGTCGGAATCCGTTCCCCCACTCCCATTATGAGAGGTGTTGATGTAATGACTTAAAAAATGCTGATTCTTTTTTGTGTGTGGATGGAGCTTAACTTGCAACAGTTTAAAGAATATATTTTTTGCCTTTTATTATGATAGGAAAGTATAGTATCAAGAAAGTTCGATGACCCGGGACTTGAACTCGGGTCGCCCCAAAGCTAAAAAAAAATTTTGTCAAGGGACTGACCACTAGGCTATTGAGACTAGTGAAATGCTATAATTTAATAAATATTAGAACCTTATTGTGTAAGAAACATAGGGGGAACGGAATCCGACGGCAAAAAAACAGCTGTCGGAATCCGTTCCCCTCTCCCATTATGAGAGGTGTTGATGTAATGACTTAAAAAATGCTGATTCTATTTTGTGTGTGGATGGAGCTTAACTTGCATCAGTTCAAAGAATATATTTTTTGCCTTTTATTAAAGAATATATTTTTTGCCTTTTATTATGATAGGAAAGTATAGTATCAAGAAAGTTCGATGACCCGGGACTTGAACTCGGGTCGCCCCAAAGCTAAAAAAAAATATTGTCCGGGGACTGACCACTAGGCTATTGAGGCTAACAAAATACTACAATTTAATAAATATTAGAACCTTATTGTGTAAGAAACATAGGGGGAACGGAATCCGACGGCAAAAAAACAGCTGTCGGAATCCGTTCCCCCACTCCCATTATGAGAGGTGTTGATGTAATGACTTAAAAAATGCTGATTCTATTTTGTGTGTGGATGGAGCTTAACTTGCATCAGTTCAAAGAATATATTTTTTTTCCTTTTATTAAAGAATATATTTTTTGCCTTTTATTATGATAGGAAAGTATAGTATCAAGAAAGTTCGATGACCCGGGACTTGAACTCGGGTCGCCCCAAAGCTAAAAAAAAATATTGTCCGGGGACTGACCACTAGGCTATTGAGGCTAGTGAAATGCTTTAATTTAATAAATATTAGAACCTTATTGTGTAAGAAACATGGGGGGAACGGAATCCGACGGCAAAAAAACAGCTGTCGGAATCCGTTCCCCCACTCCCATTATGAGAGGTGTTGATGTAATGACTTAAAAAATGCTGATTCTATTTTGTGTGTGGATGGAGCTTAACTTGCATCAGTTCAAAGAATATATTTTTTGCCTTTTATTATGATAGGAAAGTATAGTATCAAGAAAGTTCGATGACCCGGGACTTGAACTCGGGTCGCCCCAAAGCTAAAAAAAAATATTGTCAGGGGACTGACCACTAGGCTATTGAGGCTAGTGAAATGCTATAATTTAATAAATATTAGAACCTTATTGTGTAAGAAACATAGGGGGAACGGAATCCGACGGCCAAAAAACAGCTGTCGGAATCTGTTCCCCCACTCCCATTATGAGAGGTGTTGATGTAATGGCTTAAAAAATGCTGATTCTATTTTGTGTGTGGATGGAGCTTAAATTGCAACAGTTTATTAAAGAATATATTTTTTGCCTTTTATTATGATAGGAAAGTATAGTATCAAGAAAGTTCGATGACCCGGGACTTGAACTCGGGTCGCCCCAAAGCTAAAAAAAAATATTGTCCGGGGACTGACCACTAGGCTATTGAGGCTAACAAAATGCTACAATTTAATAAATATTAGAACCTTATTGTGTAAGAAACATAGGGGGAACGGAATCCGACGGCAAAAAAACAGCTGTCAGAATCCGTTCCCCCACTCCCATTATGAGAGGTGTTGATGTAATGGCTTAAAAAATGCTGATTCTATTTTGTGTGTGGATGGAGCTTAAATTGCAACAGTTTAAAGAATATATTTTTTGCCTTTTATTATGATAGGAAAGTATAGTATCAAGAAAGTTCGATGACCCGGGACTTGAACTCGGGTCGCCCCAAAGCTAAAAAAAAAACATTGTCCGGGGACTGACCACTAGGCTATTGAGGCTAGCAAAATGTTACAATTTCATAAATATTATAACCTTATTGTGTAAGAAACATAGGGGGAACGGAATCCGACGGCAAAAAAACAGCTGTCAGAATCCGTTCCCCCACTCCCATTATGAGAGGTGTTGATGTAATGACTTAAAAAATGCTGATTCTATTTTGTGTGTGAATGGAGCTTAACTTGCATCAGTTCAAAGAATATATTTTTTGCCTTTTATTAAAGAATATATTTTTTGCCTTTTATTATGATAGGAAAGTATAGTATCAAGAAAGTTCGATGACCCGGGACTTGAACTCGGGTCGCCCCAAAGCTAAAAAAAAATATTGTCAGGGGACTGACCACTAGGCTATTGAGGCTAGTGAAATGCTATAATTTAATAAATATTAGAACCTTATTGTGTAAGAAACATAGGGGGAACGGAATCCGACGGCCAAAAAACAGCTGTCGGAATCCGTTCCCCCACTCCCATTATGAGAGGTGTTGATGTAATGACTTAAAAAATGCTGATTCTATTTTGTGTGTGGATGGAGCTTAACTTGCAACAGTTTAAAGAATATATTTTTTGCCTTTTATTATGATAGGAAAGTATAGTATCAAGAAAGTTCGATGACCCGGGACTTGAACTCGGGTCGCCCCAAAGCTAAAAAAAAATATTGTCCGGGGACTGACCACTAGGCTATTGAGGCTAACAAAATGCTACAATTTAATAAATATTAGAACCTTATTGTGTAAGAAACATAGGGGGAACGGAATCCGACGGCAAAAAAACAGCTGTCGGAATCCGTTCCCCCACTCCCATTATGAGAGGTGTTGATGTAATGACTTAAAAAATGCTGATTCTATTTTGTGTGTGGATGGAGCTTAACTTGCATCAGTTCAAAGAATATATTTTTTGCCTTTTATTAAAGAATATATTTTTTGGCTTTTATTATGATAGGAAAGTATAGTATCAAGAAAGTTCGATGACCCGGGACTTGAACTCGGGTCGCCCCAAAGCTAAAAAAAATATTGTCAGGGGACTGACCACTAGGCTATTGAGGCTAGCAAAATGTTACAATTTCATAAATATTAGAACCTTATTGTGTAAGAAACATAGGGGGAACGGAATCCGACGGCCAAAAAACAGCTGTCGGAATCCGTTCCCCCACTCCCATTATGAGAGGTGTTGATGTAATGACTTAAAAAATGCTGATTCTATTTTGTGTGTGGATGGAGCTTAACTTGCAACAGTTTAAAGAATATATTTTTTGCCTTTTATTATGATAGGAAAGTATAGTATCAAGAAAGTTCGATGACCCGGGACTTGAACTCGGGTCGCCCCAAAGCTAAAAAAAAATATTGTCAAGGGACTGACCACTAGGCTATTGAGACTAGTGAAATGCTATAATTTAATAAATATTAGAACCTTATTGTGTAAGAAACATAGGGGGAACGAAATCCGACGGCAAAAAAACAGCTGTCGGAATCCGTTCCCCCACTCCCATTATGAGAGGTGTTGATGTAATGACTTAAAAAATGCTGATTCTATTTTGTGTGTGGATGGAGCTTAACTTGCATCAGTTCAAAGAATATATTTTTTGCCTTTTATTAAAGAATATATTTTTTGCCTTTTATTATGATAGGAAAGTATAGTATCAAGAAAGTTCGATGACCCGGGACTTGAACTCGGGTCGCCCCAAAGCTAAAAAAAAATATTGTCCGGGGACTGACCACTAGGCTATTGAGGCTAACAAAATACTACAATTTAATAAATATTAGAACCTTATTGTGTAAGAAACATAGGGGGAACGGAATCCGACGGCCAAAAAACAGCTGTCGGAATCCGTTCCCCCACTCCCATTATGAGAGGTGTTGATGTAATGACTTAAAAAATGCTGATTCTATTTTGTGTGTGGATGGAGCTTAACTTGCATCAGTTCAAAGAATATATTTTTTGCCTTTTATTAAAGAATATATTTTTTGCCTTTTATTATGATAGGAAAGTATAGTATCAAGAAAGTTTGATGACCCGGGACTTGAACTCGGGTCGCCCCAAAGCTAAAAAAAATATTGTCCGGGGACTGACCACTAGGCTATTGAGGCTAGTAAAATGCTATAATTTAATAAATATTAGAACCTTATTGTGTAAGAAACATAGGGGGAACGGAATCCGACGGCCAAAAAACAGCTGTCGGAATCCGTTCCCCCACTCCCATTATGAGAGGTGTTGATGTAATGACTTAAAAAATGCTGATTCTTTTTTGTGTGTGGATGGAGCTTAACTTGCAACAGTTTAAAGAATATGTTTTTTGCCTTTTATTATGATAGGAAAGTATAGTATCAAGAAAGTTCGATGACCCGGGACTTGAACTCGGGTCGCCCCAAAGCTAAAAAAAAATATTGTCAGGGGACTGACCACTAGGCTATTGAGGCTAGTGAAATGCTATAATTTAATAAATATTAGAACCTTATTGTGTAAGAAACATAGGGGGAACGGAATCCGACGGCCAAAAAACAGCTGTCGGAATCCGTTCCCCCACTCCCATTATGAGAGGTGTTGATGTAATGACTTAAAAAATGCTGATTCTATTTTGTGTGTGGATGGAGCTTAACTTGCAACAGTTTAAAGAATATATTTTTTTGCCTTTTATTATGATAGGAAAGTATAGTATCAAGAAAGTTCGATGACCCGGGACTTGAACTCGGGTCGCCCCAAAGCTAAAAAAAAATATTGTCCGGGGACTGACCACTAGGCTATTGAGGCTAACAAAATGCTACAATTTAATAAATATTAGAACCTTATTGTGTAAGAAACATAGGGGGAACGGAATCCGACGGCAAAAAAACAGCTGTCGGAATCCGTTCCCCCACTCCCATTATGAGAGGTGTTGATGTAATGACTTAAAAAATGCTGATTCTATTTTGTGTGTGGATGGAGCTTAACTTGCATCAGTTCAAAGAATATATTTTTTGCCTTTTATTAAAGAATATATTTTTTGCCTTTTATTATGATAGGAAAGTATAGTATCAAGAAAGTTCGATGACCCGGGACTTGAACTCGGGTCGCCCCAAAGCTAAAAAAAATATTGTCAGGGGACTGACCACTAGGCTATTGAGGCTAGCAAAATGTTACAATTTCATAAATATTAGAACCTTATTGTGTAAGAAACATAGGGGGAACGGAATCCGACGGCAAAAAAACAGCTGTCAGAATCCGTTCCCCCACTCCCATTATGAGAGGTGTTGATGTAATGGCTTAAAAAATGCTGATTCTATTTTGTGTGTGGATGGAGCTTAAATTGCAACAGTTTAAAGAATATATTTTTTGCCTTTTATTATGATAGGAAAGTATAGTATCAAGAAATTTCGATGACCCGGGACTTGAACTCGGGTCGCCCCAAAGCTAAAAAAAATATTGTCAGGGGACTGACCACTAGGCTATAGAGGCTAGCAAAATGTTACAATTTCATAAATATTAGAACCTTATTGTGTAAGAAACATAGGGGGAACGGAATCCGACGGCAAAAAAACAGCTGTCAGAATCCGTTCCCCCACTCCCATTATGAGAGGTGTTGATGTAATGGCTTAAAAAATGCTGATTCTATTTTGTGTGTGGATGGAGCTTAACTTGCAACAGTTTAAAGAATATATTTTTTGCCTTTTATTATGATAGGAAAGTATAGTATCAAGAAAGTTCGATGACCCGGGACTTGAACTCGGGTCGCCCCAAAGCTAAAAAAAAATATTGTCAAGGGACTGACCACTAGGCTATTGAGGCTAGTGAAATGCTTTAATTTAATAAATATTAGAACCTTATTGTGTAAGAAACATAGGGGGAACGGAATCCGACGGCAAAAAAACAGCTGTCGGAATCCGTTCCCCCACTCCCATTATGAGAGGTGTTGATGTAATGACTTGAAAAATGCTGATTCTATTTTGTGTGTGGATGGAGCTTAACTTGCATCAGTTCAAAGAATATATTTTTTGCCTTTTATTAAAGAATATATTTTTTGCCTTTTATTATGATAGGAAAGTATAGTATCAAGAAAGTTCGATGACCCGGGACTTGAACTCGGGTCGCCCCAAAGCTAAAAAAAAATATTATCCGGGGACTGACCACTAGGCTATTGAGGCTAACAAAATACTACAATTTAATAAATATTAGAACCTTATTGTGTAAGAAACATAGGGGGAACGGAATCCGACGGCAAAAAAACAGCTGTCGGAATCCGTTCCCCCACTCCCATTATGAGAGGTGTTGATGTAATGACTTAAAAAATGCTGATTCTATTTTGTGTGTGGATGGAGCTTAACTTGCATCAGTTCAAAGAATATATTTTTTGCCTTTTATTAAAGAATATATTTTTTGCCTTTTATTATGATAGGAAAGTATAGTATCAAGAAAGTTCGATGACCCGGGACTTGAACTCGGGTCGCCCCAAAGCTAAAAAAAAATATTGTCCGGGGACTGACCACTAGGCTATTGAGGCTAGTGAAATGCTATAATTTAATAAATATTAGAACCTTATTGTGTAAGAAACATAGGGGGAACGGAATCCGACGGCCAAAAAACAGCTGTCGGAATCCGTTCCCCCACTCCCATTATGAGAGGTGTTGATGTAATGACTTAAAAAATGCTGATTCTATTTTGTGTGTGGATGGAGCTTAATTTGCATCAGTTCAAAGAATATATTTTTTGCCTTTTATTAAAGAATATATTTTTTGCCTTTTATTATGATAGGAAAGTATAGTATCAAGAAAGTTCGATGACCCGGGACTTGAACTCGGGTCGCCCCAAAGCTAAAAAAAAATATTGTCCGGGGACTGACCACTAGGCTATTGAGGCTAACAAAATACTACAATTTAATAAATATTAGAACCTTAGTGTGTAAGAAACATAGGGGGAACGGAATCCGACGGCCAAAAAACAGCTGTCGGAATCCGTTCCCCCACTCCCATTATGAGAGGTGTTGATGTAATGACTTAAAAAATGCTGATTCTATTTTGTGTGTGGATGGAGCTTAACTTGCATCAGTTCAAAGAATATATTTTTTGCCTTTTATTAAAGAATATATTTTTTGCCTTTTATTATGATAGGAAAGTATAGTATCAAGAAAGTTCGATGACCCGGGACTTGAACTCGGGTCGCCCCAAAGCTAAAAAAAAATATTGTCCGGGGACTGACCACTAGGCTATTGAGGCTAGTAAAATGCTATAATTTAATAAATATTAGAACCTTATTGTGTAAGAAACATAGGGGGAACGGAATCCGACGGCCAAAAAACAGCTGTCGGAATCCGTTCCCCCACTCCCATTATGAGAGGTGTTGATGTAATGACTTAAAAAATGCTGATTCTTTTTTGTGTGTGGATGGAGCTTAACTTGCATCAGTTCAAAGAATATATTTTTTGCCTTTTATTAAAGAATATATTTTTTGCCTTTTATTATGATAGGAAAGTATAGTATCAAGAAAGTTCGATGACCCGGGACTTGAACTCGGGTCGCCCCAAAGCTAAAAAAAAATATTGTCCGGGGACTGACCACTAGGCTATTGAGGCTAACAAAATACTACAATTTAATAAATATTAGAACCTTATTGTGTAAGAAACATAGGGGGAACGGAATCCGACGGCAAAAAAACAGCTGTCGGAATCCGTTCCCCCACTCCCATTATGAGAGGTGTTGATGTAATGACTTAAAAAATGCTGATTCTATTTTGTGTGTGGATGGAGCTTAACTTGCATCAGTTCAAAGAATATATTTTTTGCCTTTTATTAAAGAATATATTTTTTGCCTTTTATTATGATAGGAAAGTATAGTATCAAGAAAGTTCGATGACCCGGGACTTGAACTCGGGTCGCCCCAAAGCTAAAAAAAAATATTGTCCGGGGACTGACCACTAGGCTATTGAGGCTAGTGAAATGTTATAATTTAATAAATATTAGAACCTTATTGTGTAAGAAACATAGGGGGAACGGAATCCGACGGCCAAAAAACAGCTGTCGGAATCCGTTCCCCCACTCCCATTATGAGAGGTGTTGATGTAATGACTTAAAAAATGCTGATTCTATTTTGTGTGTGGATGGAGCTTAACTTGCATCAGTTCAAAGAATATATTTTTTGCCTTTTATTAAAGAATATATTTTTTGCCTTTTATTATGATAGGAAAGTATAGTATCAAGAAAGTTCGATGACCCGGGACTTGAACTCGGGTCGCCCCAAAGCTAAAAAAAAATATTGTCAGGGGACTGACCACTAGGCTATTGAGGCTAGTGAAATGCTATAATTTAATAAATATTAGAACCTTATTGTGTAAGAAACATAGGGGGAACGGAATCCGACGGCCAAAAAACAGCTGTCGGAATCCGTTCCCCCACTCCCATTATGAGAGGTGTTGATGTAATGACTTAAAAAATGCTGATTCTATTTTGTGTGTGGATGGAGCTTAACTTGCAACAGTTTAAAGAATATATTTTTTGCCTTTTATTAAAGAATATATTTTTTGCCTTTTATTATGATAGGAAAGTATAGTATCAAGAAAGTTCGATGACCCGGGACTTGAACTCGGGTCGCCCCAAAGCTAAAAAAAATATTGTCAGGGGACTGACCACTAGGCTATTGAGACTAGAGAAATGCTATAATTTAATAAATATTAGAACCTTATTGTGTAAGAAACATAGGGGGAACGGAATCCGACGGCAAAAAAACAGCTGTCGGAATCCGTTCCCCCACTCCCATTATGAGAGGTGTTGATGTAATGACTTAAAAAATGCTGATTCTATTTTGTGTGTGGATGGAGCTTAACTTGCATCAGTTCAAAGAATATATTTTTTGCCTTTTATTAAAGAATATATTTTTTGCCTTTTATTATGATAGGAAAGTATAGTATCAAGAAAGTTCGATGACCCGGGACTTGAACTCGGGTCGCCCCAAAGCTAAAAAAAAATATTGTCCGGGGACTGACCACTAGGCTATTGAGGCTAACAAAATACTACAATTTAATAAATATTAGAACCTTATTGTGTAAGAAACATAGGGGGAACGGAATCCGACGGCAAAAAAACAGCTGTCGGAATCCGTTCCCCCACTCCCATTATGAGAGGTGTTGATGTAATGACTTAAAAAATGCTGATTCTATTTTGTGTGTGGATGGAGCTTAACTTGCATCAGTTCAAAGAATATATTTTTTGCCTTTTATTAAAGAATATATTTTTTGCCTTTTTTTATGATAGGAAAGTATAGTATCAAGAAAGTTCGATGACCCGGGACTTGAACTCGGTTCGCCCCAAAGCTAAAAAAAAATATTGTCCGGGGACTGACCACTAGGCTATTGAGGCTAACAAAATACTACAATTTAATAAATATTAGAACCTTATTGTGTAAGAAACATAGGGGGAACGGAATCCGACGGCCAAAAAACAGCTGTCGGAATCCGTTCCCCCACTCCCATTATGAGAGGTGTTGATGTAATGACTTAAAAAATGCTGATTCTTTTTTGTGTGTGGATGGAGCTTAACTTGCAACAGTTTAAAGAATATATTTTTTGCCTTTTATTATGATAGGAAAGTATAGTATCAAGAAAGTTCGATGACCCGGGACTTGAACTCGGGTCGCCCCAAAGCTAAAAAAAAATATTGTCAAGGGACTGACCACTAGGCTATTGAGACTAGTGAAATGCTATAATTTAATAAATATTAGAACCTTATTGTGTAAGAAACATAGGGGGAACGGAATCCGACGGCAAAAAAACAGCTGTCGGAATCCGTTCCCCCACTCCCATTATGAGAGGTGTTGATGTAATGACTTAAAAAATGCTGATTCTATTTTGTGTGTGGATGGAGCTTAACTTGCATCAGTTCAAAGAATATATTTTTTGCCTTTTATTAAAGAATATATTTTTTGCCTTTTATTATGATAGGAAAGTATAGTATCAAGAAAGTTCGATGACCCGGGACTTGAACTCGGGTCGCCCCAAAGCTAAAAAAAAATATTGTCAGGGGACTGACCACTAGGCTATTGAGGCTAGTGAAATGCTATAATTTAATAAATATTAGAACCTTATTGTGTAAGAAACATAGGGGGAACGGAATCCGACGGCCAAAAAACAGCTGTCGGAATCCGTTCCCCCACTCCCATTATGAGAGGTGTTGATGTAATGACTTAAAAAATGCTGATTCTATTTTGTGTGTGGATGGAGCTTAACTTGCAACAGTTTAAAGAATATATTTTTTGCCTTTTATTAAAGAATATATTTTTTGCCTTTTATTATGATAGGAAAGTATAGTATCAAGAAAGTTCGATGACCCGGGACTTGAACTCGGGTCGCCCCAAAGCTAAAAAAAATATTGTCAGGGGACTGACCACTAGGCTATTGAGACTAGAGAAATGCTATAATTTAATAAATATTAGAACCTTATTGTGTAAGAAACATAGGGGGAACGGAATCCGACGGCAAAAAAACAGCTGTCGGAATCCGTTCCCCCACTCCCATTATGAGAGGTGTTGATGTAATGACTTAAAAAATGCTGATTCTATTTTGTGTGTGGATGGAGCTTAACTTGCATCAGTTCAAAGAATATATTTTTTGCCTTTTATTAAAGAATATATTTTTTGCCTTTTATTATGATAGGAAAGTATAGTATCAAGAAAGTTCGATGACCCGGGACTTGAACTCGGGTCGCCCCAAAGCTAAAAAAAAATATTGTCCGGGGACTGACCACTAGGCTATTGAGGCTAACAAAATACTACAATTTAATAAATATTAGAACCTTATTGTGTAAGAAACATAGGGGGAACGGAATCCGACGGCAAAAAAACAGCTGTCGGAATCCGTTCCCCCACTCCCATTATGAGAGGTGTTGATGTAATGACTTAAAAAATGCTGATTCTATTTTGTGTGTGGATGGAGCTTAACTTGCATCAGTTCAAAGAATATATTTTTTGCCTTTTATTAAAGAATATATTTTTTGCCTTTTTTTATGATAGGAAAGTATAGTATCAAGAAAGTTCGATGACCCGGGACTTGAACTCGGGTCGCCCCAAAGCTAAAAAAAATATTGTCAGGGGACTGACCACTAGGCTATTGAGGCTAGCAAAATGTTACAATTTCATAAATATTAGAACCTTATTGTGTAAGAAACATAGGGGGAACGGAATCCGACGGCCAAAAAACAGCTGTCGGAATCCGTTCCCCCACTCCCATTATGAGAGGTGTTGATGTAATGACTTAAAAAATGCTGATTCTATTTTGTGTGTGGATGGAGCTTAACTTGCAACAGTTTAAAGAATATATTTTTTGCCTTTTATTATGATAGGAAAGTATAGTATCAAGAAAGTTCGATGACCCGGGACTTGAACTCGGGTCGCCCCAAAGCTAAAAAAAAATATTGTCAAGGGACTGACCACTAGGCTATTGAGACTAGTGAAATGCTATAATTTAATAAATATTAGAACCTTATTGTGTAAGAAACATAGGGGGAACGAAATCCGACGGCAAAAAAACAGCTGTCGGAATCCGTTCCCCCACTCCCATTATGAGAGGTGTTGATGTAATGACTTAAAAAATGCTGATTCTATTTTGTGTGTGGATGGAGCTTAACTTGCATCAGTTCAAAGAATATATTTTTTGCCTTTTATTAAAGAATATATTTTTTGCCTTTTATTATGATAGGAAAGTATAGTATCAAGAAAGTTCGATGACCCGGGACTTGAACTCGGGTCGCCCCAAAGCTAAAAAAAAATATTGTCCGGGGACTGACCACTAGGCTATTGAGACTAACAAAATACTACAATTTAATAAATATTAGAACCTTATTGTGTAAGAAACATAGGGGGAACGGAATCCGACGGCCAAAAAACAGCTGTCGGAATCCGTTCCCCCACTCCCATTATGAGAGGTGTTGATGTAATGACTTAAAAAATGCTGATTCTATTTTGTGTGTGGATGGAGCTTAACTTGCATCAGTTCAAAGAATATATTTTTTGCCTTTTATTAAAGAATATATTTTTTGCCTTTTATTATGATAGGAAAGTATAGTATCAAGAAAGTTCGATGACCCGGGACTTGAACTCGGGTCGCCCCAAAGCTAAAAAAAATATTGTCAGGGGACTGACCACTAGGCTATTGAGGCTAGCAAAATGTTACAATTTCATAAATATTAGAACCTTATTGTGTAAGAAACATAGGGGGAACGGAATCCGACGGCAAAAAAACAGCTGTCAGAATCCGTTCCCCCACTCCCATTATGAGAGGTGTTGATGTAATGGCTTAAAAAATGCTGATTCTATTTTGTGTGTGGATGGAGCTTAAATTGCAACAGTTTAAAGAATATATTTTTTGCCTTTTATTATGATAGGAAAGTATAGTATCAAGAAATTTCGATGACCCGGGACTTGAACTCGGGTCGCCCCAAAGCTAAAAAAAATATTGTCAGGGGACTGACCACTAGGCTATAGAGGCTAGCAAAATGTTACAATTTCATAAATATTAGAACCTTATTGTGTAAGAAACATAGGGGGAACGGAATCCGACGGCAAAAAAACAGCTGTCAGAATCCGTTCCCCCACTCCCATTATGAGAGGTGTTGATGTAATGGCTTAAAAAATGCTGATTCTATTTTGTGTGTGGATGGAGCTTAACTTGCAACAGTTTAAAGAATATATTTTTTGCCTTTTATTATGATAGGAAAGTATAGTATCAAGAAAGTTCGATGACCCGGGACTTGAACTCGGGTCGCCCCAAAGCTAAAAAAAAATATTGTCAAGGGACTGACCACTAGGCTATTGAGGCTAGTGAAATGCTTTAATTTAATAAATATTAGAACCTTATTGTGTAAGAAACATAGGGGGAACGGAATCCGACGGCAAAAAAACAGCTGTCGGAATCCGTTCCCCCACTCCCATTATGAGAGGTGTTGATGTAATGACTTGAAAAATGCTGATTCTATTTTGTGTGTGGATGGAGCTTAACTTGCATCAGTTCAAAGAATATATTTTTTGCCTTTTATTAAAGAATATATTTTTTGCCTTTTATTATGATAGGAAAGTATAGTATCAAGAAAGTTCGATGACCCGGGACTTGAACTCGGGTCGCCCCAAAGCTAAAAAAAAATATTATCCGGGGACTGACCACTAGGCTATTGAGGCTAACAAAATACTACAATTTAATAAATATTAGAACCTTATTGTGTAAGAAACATAGGGGGAACGGAATCCGACGGCAAAAAAACAGCTGTCGGAATCCGTTCCCCCACTCCCATTATGAGAGGTGTTGATGTAATGACTTAAAAAATGCTGATTCTATTTTGTGTGTGGATGGAGCTTAACTTGCATCAGTTCAAAGAATATATTTTTTGCCTTTTATTAAAGAATATATTTTTTGCCTTTTATTATGATAGGAAAGTATAGTATCAAGAAAGTTCGATGACCCGGGACTTGAACTCGGGTCGCCCCAAAGCTAAAAAAAAATATTGTCCGGGGACTGACCACTAGGCTATTGAGGCTAGTGAAATGCTATAATTTAATAAATATTAGAACCTTATTGTGTAAGAAACATAGGGGGAACGGAATCCGACGGCCAAAAAACAGCTGTCGGAATCCGTTCCCCCACTCCCATTATGAGAGGTGTTGATGTAATGACTTAAAAAATGCTGATTCTATTTTGTGTGTGGATGGAGCTTAATTTGCATCAGTTCAAAGAATATATTTTTTGCCTTTTATTAAAGAATATATTTTTTGCCTTTTATTATGATAGGAAAGTATAGTATCAAGAAAGTTCGATGACCCGGGACTTGAACTCGGGTCGCCCCAAAGCTAAAAAAAAATATTGTCCGGGGACTGACCACTAGGCTATTGAGGCTAACAAAATACTACAATTTAATAAATATTAGAACCTTAGTGTGTAAGAAACATAGGGGGAACGGAATCCGACGGCCAAAAAACAGCTGTCGGAATCCGTTCCCCCACTCCCATTATGAGAGGTGTTGATGTAATGACTTAAAAAATGCTGATTCTATTTTGTGTGTGGATGGAGCTTAACTTGCATCAGTTCAAAGAATATATTTTTTGCCTTTTATTAAAGAATATATTTTTTGCCTTTTATTATGATAGGAAAGTATAGTATCAAGAAAGTTCGATGACCCGGGACTTGAACTCGGGTCGCCCCAAAGCTAAAAAAAAATATTGTCCGGGGACTGACCACTAGGCTATTGAGGCTAGTAAAATGCTATAATTTAATAAATATTAGAACCTTATTGTGTAAGAAACATAGGGGGAACGGAATCCGACGGCCAAAAAACAGCTGTCGGAATCCGTTCCCCCACTCCCATTATGAGAGGTGTTGATGTAATGACTTAAAAAATGCTGATTCTTTTTTGTGTGTGGATGGAGCTTAACTTGCATCAGTTCAAAGAATATATTTTTTGCCTTTTATTAAAGAATATATTTTTTGCCTTTTATTATGATAGGAAAGTATAGTATCAAGAAAGTTCGATGACCCGGGACTTGAACTCGGGTCGCCCCAAAGCTAAAAAAAAATATTGTCCGGGGACTGACCACTAGGCTATTGAGGCTAACAAAATACTACAATTTAATAAATATTAGAACCTTATTGTGTAAGAAACATAGGGGGAACGGAATCCGACGGCAAAAAAACAGCTGTCGGAATCCGTTCCCCCACTCCCATTATGAGAGGTGTTGATGTAATGACTTAAAAAATGCTGATTCTATTTTGTGTGTGGATGGAGCTTAACTTGCATCAGTTCAAAGAATATATTTTTTGCCTTTTATTAAAGAATATATTTTTTGCCTTTTATTATGATAGGAAAGTATAGTATCAAGAAAGTTCGATGACCCGGGACTTGAACTCGGGTCGCCCCAAAGCTAAAAAAAAATATTGTCCGGGGACTGACCACTAGGCTATTGAGGCTAGTGAAATGTTATAATTTAATAAATATTAGAACCTTATTGTGTAAGAAACATAGGGGGAACGGAATCCGACGGCCAAAAAACAGCTGTCGGAATCCGTTCCCCCACTCCCATTATGAGAGGTGTTGATGTAATGACTTAAAAAATGCTGATTCTATTTTGTGTGTGGATGGAGCTTAACTTGCATCAGTTCAAAGAATATATTTTTTGCCTTTTATTAAAGAATATATTTTTTGCCTTTTATTATGATAGGAAAGTATAGTATCAAGAAAGTTCGATGACCCGGGACTTGAACTCGGGTCGCCCCAAAGCTAAAAAAAAATATTGTCAGGGGACTGACCACTAGGCTATTGAGGCTAGTGAAATGCTATAATTTAATAAATATTAGAACCTTATTGTGTAAGAAACATAGGGGGAACGGAATCCGACGGCCAAAAAACAGCTGTCGGAATCCGTTCCCCCACTCCCATTATGAGAGGTGTTGATGTAATGACTTAAAAAATGCTGATTCTATTTTGTGTGTGGATGGAGCTTAACTTGCAACAGTTTAAAGAATATATTTTTTGCCTTTTATTAAAGAATATATTTTTTGCCTTTTATTATGATAGGAAAGTATAGTATCAAGAAAGTTCGATGACCCGGGACTTGAACTCGGGTCGCCCCAAAGCTAAAAAAAATATTGTCAGGGGACTGACCACTAGGCTATTGAGACTAGAGAAATGCTATAATTTAATAAATATTAGAACCTTATTGTGTAAGAAACATAGGGGGAACGGAATCCGACGGCAAAAAAACAGCTGTCGGAATCCGTTCCCCCACTCCCATTATGAGAGGTGTTGATGTAATGACTTAAAAAATGCTGATTCTATTTTGTGTGTGGATGGAGCTTAACTTGCATCAGTTCAAAGAATATATTTTTTGCCTTTTATTAAAGAATATATTTTTTGCCTTTTATTATGATAGGAAAGTATAGTATCAAGAAAGTTCGATGACCCGGGACTTGAACTCGGGTCGCCCCAAAGCTAAAAAAAAATATTGTCCGGGGACTGACCACTAGGCTATTGAGGCTAACAAAATACTACAATTTAATAAATATTAGAACCTTATTGTGTAAGAAACATAGGGGGAACGGAATCCGACGGCAAAAAAACAGCTGTCGGAATCCGTTCCCCCACTCCCATTATGAGAGGTGTTGATGTAATGACTTAAAAAATGCTGATTCTATTTTGTGTGTGGATGGAGCTTAACTTGCATCAGTTCAAAGAATATATTTTTTGCCTTTTATTAAAGAATATATTTTTTGCCTTTTTTTATGATAGGAAAGTATAGTATCAAGAAAGTTCGATGACCCGGGACTTGAACTCGGTTCGCCCCAAAGCTAAAAAAAAATATTGTCCGGGGACTGACCACTAGGCTATTGAGGCTAACAAAATACTACAATTTAATAAATATTAGAACCTTATTGTGTAAGAAACATAGGGGGAACGGAATCCGACGGCCAAAAAACAGCTGTCGGAATCCGTTCCCCCACTCCCATTATGAGAGGTGTTGATGTAATGACTTAAAAAATGCTGATTCTTTTTTGTGTGTGGATGGAGCTTAACTTGCAACAGTTTAAAGAATATATTTTTTGCCTTTTATTATGATAGGAAAGTATAGTATCAAGAAAGTTCGATGACCCGGGACTTGAACTCGGGTCGCCCCAAAGCTAAAAAAAAATATTGTCAAGGGACTGACCACTAGGCTATTGAGACTAGTGAAATGCTATAATTTAATAAATATTAGAACCTTATTGTGTAAGAAACATAGGGGGAACGGAATCCGACGGCAAAAAAACAGCTGTCGGAATCCGTTCCCCCACTCCCATTATGAGAGGTGTTGATGTAATGACTTAAAAAATGCTGATTCTATTTTGTGTGTGGATGGAGCTTAACTTGCATCAGTTCAAAGAATATATTTTTTGCCTTTTATTAAAGAATATATTTTTTGCCTTTTATTATGATAGGAAAGTATAGTATCAAGAAAGTTCGATGACCCGGGACTTGAACTCGGGTCGCCCCAAAGCTAAAAAAAAATATTGTCAGGGGACTGACCACTAGGCTATTGAGGCTAGTGAAATGCTATAATTTAATAAATATTAGAACCTTATTGTGTAAGAAACATAGGGGGAACGGAATCCGACGGCCAAAAAACAGCTGTCGGAATCCGTTCCCCCACTCCCATTATGAGAGGTGTTGATGTAATGACTTAAAAAATGCTGATTCTATTTTGTGTGTGGATGGAGCTTAACTTGCAACAGTTTAAAGAATATATTTTTTGCCTTTTATTAAAGAATATATTTTTTGCCTTTTATTATGATAGGAAAGTATAGTATCAAGAAAGTTCGATGACCCGGGACTTGAACTCGGGTCGCCCCAAAGCTAAAAAAAATATTGTCAGGGGACTGACCACTAGGCTATTGAGACTAGAGAAATGCTATAATTTAATAAATATTAGAACCTTATTGTGTAAGAAACATAGGGGGAACGGAATCCGACGGCAAAAAAACAGCTGTCGGAATCCGTTCCCCCACTCCCATTATGAGAGGTGTTGATGTAATGACTTAAAAAATGCTGATTCTATTTTGTGTGTGGATGGAGCTTAACTTGCATCAGTTCAAAGAATATATTTTTTGCCTTTTATTAAAGAATATATTTTTTGCCTTTTATTATGATAGGAAAGTATAGTATCAAGAAAGTTCGATGACCCGGGACTTGAACTCGGGTCGCCCCAAAGCTAAAAAAAAATATTGTCCGGGGACTGACCACTAGGCTATTGAGGCTAACAAAATACTACAATTTAATAAATATTAGAACCTTATTGTGTAAGAAACATAGGGGGAACGGAATCCGACGGCAAAAAAACAGCTGTCGGAATCCGTTCCCCCACTCCCATTATGAGAGGTGTTGATGTAATGACTTAAAAAATGCTGATTCTATTTTGTGTGTGGATGGAGCTTAACTTGCATCAGTTCAAAGAATATATTTTTTGCCTTTTATTAAAGAATATATTTTTTGCCTTTTTTTATGATAGGAAAGTATAGTATCAAGAAAGTTCGATGACCCGGGACTTGAACTCGGGTCGCCCCAAAGCTAAAAAAAATATTGTCAGGGGACTGACCACTAGGCTATTGAGGCTAGCAAAATGTTACAATTTCATAAATATTAGAACCTTATTGTGTAAGAAACATAGGGGGAACGGAATCCGACGGCCAAAAAACAGCTGTCGGAATCCGTTCCCCCACTCCCATTATGAGAGGTGTTGATGTAATGACTTAAAAAATGCTGATTCTATTTTGTGTGTGGATGGAGCTTAACTTGCAACAGTTTAAAGAATATATTTTTTGCCTTTTATTATGATAGGAAAGTATAGTATCAAGAAAGTTCGATGACCCGGGACTTGAACTCGGGTCGCCCCAAAGCTAAAAAAAAATATTGTCAAGGGACTGACCACTAGGCTATTGAGACTAGTGAAATGCTATAATTTAATAAATATTAGAACCTTATTGTGTAAGAAACATAGGGGGAACGAAATCCGACGGCAAAAAAACAGCTGTCGGAATCCGTTCCCCCACTCCCATTATGAGAGGTGTTGATGTAATGACTTAAAAAATGCTGATTCTATTTTGTGTGTGGATGGAGCTTAACTTGCATCAGTTCAAAGAATATATTTTTTGCCTTTTATTAAAGAATATATTTTTTGCCTTTTATTATGATAGGAAAGTATAGTATCAAGAAAGTTCGATGACCCGGGACTTGAACTCGGGTCGCCCCAAAGCTAAAAAAAAATATTGTCCGGGGACTGACCACTAGGCTATTGAGACTAACAAAATACTACAATTTAATAAATATTAGAACCTTATTGTGTAAGAAACATAGGGGGAACGGAATCCGACGGCCAAAAAACAGCTGTCGGAATCCGTTCCCCCACTCCCATTATGAGAGGTGTTGATGTAATGACTTAAAAAATGCTGATTCTATTTTGTGTGTGGATGGAGCTTAACTTGCATCAGTTCAAAGAATATATTTTTTGCCTTTTATTAAAGAATATATTTTTTGCCTTTTATTATGATAGGAAAGTATAGTATCAAGAAAGTTCGATGACCCGGGACTTGAACTCGGGTCGCCCCAAAGCTAAAAAAAATATTGTCAGGGGACTGACCACTAGGCTATTGAGGCTAGCAAAATGTTACAATTTCATAAATATTAGAACCTTATTGTGTAAGAAACATAGGGGGAACGGAATCCGACGGCAAAAAAACAGCTGTCAGAATCCGTTCCCCCACTCCCATTATGAGAGGTGTTGATGTAATGGCTTAAAAAATGCTGATTCTATTTTGTGTGTGGATGGAGCTTAAATTGCAACAGTTTAAAGAATATATTTTTTGCCTTTTATTATGATAGGAAAGTATAGTATCAAGAAATTTCGATGACCCGGGACTTGAACTCGGGTCGCCCCAAAGCTAAAAAAAATATTGTCAGGGGACTGACCACTAGGCTATAGAGGCTAGCAAAATGTTACAATTTCATAAATATTAGAACCTTATTGTGTAAGAAACATAGGGGGAACGGAATCCGACGGCAAAAAAACAGCTGTCAGAATCCGTTCCCCCACTCCCATTATGAGAGGTGTTGATGTAATGGCTTAAAAAATGCTGATTCTATTTTGTGTGTGGATGGAGCTTAACTTGCAACAGTTTAAAGAATATATTTTTTGCCTTTTATTATGATAGGAAAGTATAGTATCAAGAAAGTTCGATGACCCGGGACTTGAACTCGGGTCGCCCCAAAGCTAAAAAAAAATATTGTCAAGGGACTGACCACTAGGCTATAGAGGCTAGCAAAATGTTACAATTTCATAAATATTAGAACCTTATTGTGTAAGAAACATAGGGGGAACGGAATCCGACGGCAAAAAAACAGCTGTCAGAATCCGTTCCCCCACTCCCATTATGAGAGGTGTTGATGTAATGGCTTAAAAAATGCTGATTCTATTTTGTGTGTGGATGGAGCTTAACTTGCAACAGTTTAAAGAATATATTTTTTGCCTTTTATTATGATAGGAAAGTATAGTATCAAGAAAGTTCGATGACCCGGGACTTGAACTCGGGTCGCCCCAAAGCTAAAAAAAAATATTGTCAAGGGACTGACCACTAGGCTATTGAGGCTAGTGAAATGCTTTAATTTAATAAATATTAGAACCTTATTGTGTAAGAAACATAGGGGGAACGGAATCCGACGGCAAAAAAACAGCTGTCGGAATCCGTTCCCCCACTCCCATTATGAGAGGTGTTGATGTAATGACTTGAAAAATGCTGATTCTATTTTGTGTGTGGATGGAGCTTAACTTGCATCAGTTCAAAGAATATATTTTTTGCCTTTTATTAAAGAATATATTTTTTGCCTTTTATTATGATAGGAAAGTATAGTATCAAGAAAGTTCGATGACCCGGGACTTGAACTCGGGTCGCCCCAAAGCTAAAAAAAAATATTATCCGGGGACTGACCACTAGGCTATTGAGGCTAACAAAATACTACAATTTAATAAATATTAGAACCTTATTGTGTAAGAAACATAGGGGGAACGGAATCCGACGGCAAAAAAACAGCTGTCGGAATCCGTTCCCCCACTCCCATTATGAGAGGTGTTGATGTAATGACTTAAAAAATGCTGATTCTATTTTGTGTGTGGATGGAGCTTAACTTGCATCAGTTCAAAGAATATATTTTTTGCCTTTTATTAAAGAATATATTTTTTGCCTTTTATTATGATAGGAAAGTATAGTATCAAGAAAGTTCGATGACCCGGGACTTGAACTCGGGTCGCCCCAAAGCTAAAAAAAAATATTGTCCGGGGACTGACCACTAGGCTATTGAGGCTAGTGAAATGCTATAATTTAATAAATATTAGAACCTTATTGTGTAAGAAACATAGGGGGAACGGAATCCGACGGCCAAAAAACAGCTGTCGGAATCCGTTCCCCCACTCCCATTATGAGAGGTGTTGATGTAATGACTTAAAAAATGCTGATTCTATTTTGTGTGTGGATGGAGCTTAATTTGCATCAGTTCAAAGAATATATTTTTTGCCTTTTATTAAAGAATATATTTTTTGCCTTTTATTATGATAGGAAAGTATAGTATCAAGAAAGTTCGATGACCCGGGACTTGAACTCGGGTCGCCCCAAAGCTAAAAAAAAATATTGTCCGGGGACTGACCACTAGGCTATTGAGGCTAACAAAATACTACAATTTAATAAATATTAGAACCTTAGTGTGTAAGAAACATAGGGGGAACGGAATCCGACGGCCAAAAAACAGCTGTCGGAATCCGTTCCCCCACTCCCATTATGAGAGGTGTTGATGTAATGACTTAAAAAATGCTGATTCTATTTTGTGTGTGGATGGAGCTTAACTTGCATCAGTTCAAAGAATATATTTTTTGCCTTTTATTAAAGAATATATTTTTTGCCTTTTATTATGATAGGAAAGTATAGTATCAAGAAAGTTCGATGACCCGGGACTTGAACTCGGGTCGCCCCAAAGCTAAAAAAAAATATTGTCCGGGGACTGACCACTAGGCTATTGAGGCTAGTAAAATGCTATAATTTAATAAATATTAGAACCTTATTGTGTAAGAAACATAGGGGGAACGGAATCCGACGGCCAAAAAACAGCTGTCGGAATCCGTTCCCCCACTCCCATTATGAGAGGTGTTGATGTAATGACTTAAAAAATGCTGATTCTTTTTTGTGTGTGGATGGAGCTTAACTTGCATCAGTTCAAAGAATATATTTTTTGCCTTTTATTAAAGAATATATTTTTTGCCTTTTATTATGATAGGAAAGTATAGTATCAAGAAAGTTCGATGACCCGGGACTTGAACTCGGGTCGCCCCAAAGCTAAAAAAAAATATTGTCCGGGGACTGACCACTAGGCTATTGAGGCTAACAAAATACTACAATTTAATAAATATTAGAACCTTATTGTGTAAGAAACATAGGGGGAACGGAATCCGACGGCAAAAAAACAGCTGTCGGAATCCGTTCCCCCACTCCCATTATGAGAGGTGTTGATGTAATGACTTAAAAAATGCTGATTCTATTTTGTGTGTGGATGGAGCTTAACTTGCATCAGTTCAAAGAATATATTTTTTGCCTTTTATTAAAGAATATATTTTTTGCCTTTTATTATGATAGGAAAGTATAGTATCAAGAAAGTTCGATGACCCGGGACTTGAACTCGGGTCGCCCCAAAGCTAAAAAAAAATATTGTCCGGGGACTGACCACTAGGCTATTGAGGCTAGTGAAATGTTATAATTTAATAAATATTAGAACCTTATTGTGTAAGAAACATAGGGGGAACGGAATCCGACGGCCAAAAAACAGCTGTCGGAATCCGTTCCCCCACTCCCATTATGAGAGGTGTTGATGTAATGACTTAAAAAATGCTGATTCTATTTTGTGTGTGGATGGAGCTTAACTTGCATCAGTTCAAAGAATATATTTTTTGCCTTTTATTAAAGAATATATTTTTTGCCTTTTATTATGATAGGAAAGTATAGTATCAAGAAAGTTCGATGACCCGGGACTTGAACTCGGGTCGCCCCAAAGCTAAAAAAAAATATTGTCAGGGGACTGACCACTAGGCTATTGAGGCTAGTGAAATGCTATAATTTAATAAATATTAGAACCTTATTGTGTAAGAAACATAGGGGGAACGGAATCCGACGGCCAAAAAACAGCTGTCGGAATCCGTTCCCCCACTCCCATTATGAGAGGTGTTGATGTAATGACTTAAAAAATGCTGATTCTATTTTGTGTGTGGATGGAGCTTAACTTGCAACAGTTTAAAGAATATATTTTTTGCCTTTTATTAAAGAATATATTTTTTGCCTTTTATTATGATAGGAAAGTATAGTATCAAGAAAGTTCGATGACCCGGGACTTGAACTCGGGTCGCCCCAAAGCTAAAAAAAATATTGTCAGGGGACTGACCACTAGGCTATTGAGACTAGAGAAATGCTATAATTTAATAAATATTAGAACCTTATTGTGTAAGAAACATAGGGGGAACGGAATCCGACGGCAAAAAAACAGCTGTCGGAATCCGTTCCCCCACTCCCATTATGAGAGGTGTTGATGTAATGACTTAAAAAATGCTGATTCTATTTTGTGTGTGGATGGAGCTTAACTTGCATCAGTTCAAAGAATATATTTTTTGCCTTTTATTAAAGAATATATTTTTTGCCTTTTATTATGATAGGAAAGTATAGTATCAAGAAAGTTCGATGACCCGGGACTTGAACTCGGGTCGCCCCAAAGCTAAAAAAAAATATTGTCCGGGGACTGACCACTAGGCTATTGAGGCTAACAAAATACTACAATTTAATAAATATTAGAACCTTATTGTGTAAGAAACATAGGGGGAACGGAATCCGACGGCAAAAAAACAGCTGTCGGAATCCGTTCCCCCACTCCCATTATGAGAGGTGTTGATGTAATGACTTAAAAAATGCTGATTCTATTTTGTGTGTGGATGGAGCTTAACTTGCATCAGTTCAAAGAATATATTTTTTGCCTTTTATTAAAGAATATATTTTTTGCCTTTTTTTATGATAGGAAAGTATAGTATCAAGAAAGTTCGATGACCCGGGACTTGAACTCGGTTCGCCCCAAAGCTAAAAAAAAATATTGTCCGGGGACTGACCACTAGGCTATTGAGGCTAACAAAATACTACAATTTAATAAATATTAGAACCTTATTGTGTAAGAAACATAGGGGGAACGGAATCCGACGGCCAAAAAACAGCTGTCGGAATCCGTTCCCCCACTCCCATTATGAGAGGTGTTGATGTAATGACTTAAAAAATGCTGATTCTTTTTTGTGTGTGGATGGAGCTTAACTTGCAACAGTTTAAAGAATATATTTTTTGCTTTTTATTATGATAGGAAAGTATAGTATCAAGAAAGTTCGATGACCCGGGACTTGAACTCGGGTCGCCCCAAAGCTAAAAAAAAATATTGTCAAGGGACTGACCACTAGGCTATTGAGACTAGTGAAATGCTATAATTTAATAAATATTAGAACCTTATTGTGTAAGAAACATAGGGGGAACGGAATCCGACGGCAAAAAAACAGCTGTCGGAATCCGTTCCCCCACTCCCATTATGAGAGGTGTTGATGTAATGACTTAAAAAATGCTGATTCTATTTTGTGTGTGGATGGAGCTTAACTTGCATCAGTTCAAAGAATATATTTTTTGCCTTTTATTAAAGAATATATTTTTTGCCTTTTATTATGATAGGAAAGTATAGTATCAAGAAAGTTCGATGACCCGGGACTTGAACTCGGGTCGCCCCAAAGCTAAAAAAAAATATTGTCAGGGGACTGACCACTAGGCTATTGAGGCTAGTGAAATGCTATAATTTAATAAATATTAGAACCTTATTGTGTAAGAAACATAGGGGGAACGGAATCCGACGGCCAAAAAACAGCTGTCGGAATCCGTTCCCCCACTCCCATTATGAGAGGTGTTGATGTAATGACTTAAAAAATGCTGATTCTATTTTGTGTGTGGATGGAGCTTAACTTGCAACAGTTTAAAGAATATATTTTTTGCCTTTTATTAAAGAATATATTTTTTGCCTTTTATTATGATAGGAAAGTATAGTATCAAGAAAGTTCGATGACCCGGGACTTGAACTCGGGTCGCCCCAAAGCTAAAAAAAATATTGTCAGGGGACTGACCACTAGGCTATTGAGACTAGAGAAATGCTATAATTTAATAAATATTAGAACCTTATTGTGTAAGAAACATAGGGGGAACGGAATCCGACGGCAAAAAAACAGCTGTCGGAATCCGTTCCCCCACTCCCATTATGAGAGGTGTTGATGTAATGACTTAAAAAATGCTGATTCTATTTTGTGTGTGGATGGAGCTTAACTTGCATCAGTTCAAAGAATATATTTTTTGCCTTTTATTAAAGAATATATTTTTTGCCTTTTATTATGATAGGAAAGTATAGTATCAAGAAAGTTCGATGACCCGGGACTTGAACTCGGGTCGCCCCAAAGCTAAAAAAAAATATTGTCCGGGGACTGACCACTAGGCTATTGAGGCTAACAAAATACTACAATTTAATAAATATTAGAACCTTATTGTGTAAGAAACATAGGGGGAACGGAATCCGACGGCAAAAAAACAGCTGTCGGAATCCGTTCCCCCACTCCCATTATGAGAGGTGTTGATGTAATGACTTAAAAAATGCTGATTCTATTTTGTGTGTGGATGGAGCTTAACTTGCATCAGTTCAAAGAATATATTTTTTGCCTTTTATTAAAGAATATATTTTTTGCCTTTTTTTATGATAGGAAAGTATAGTATCAAGAAAGTTCGATGACCCGGGACTTGAACTCGGGTCGCCCCAAAGCTAAAAAAAATATTGTCAGGGGACTGACCACTAGGCTATTGAGGCTAGCAAAATGTTACAATTTCATAAATATTAGAACCTTATTGTGTAAGAAACATAGGGGGAACGGAATCCGACGGCCAAAAAACAGCTGTCGGAATCCGTTCCCCCACTCCCATTATGAGAGGTGTTGATGTAATGACTTAAAAAATGCTGATTCTATTTTGTGTGTGGATGGAGCTTAACTTGCAACAGTTTAAAGAATATATTTTTTGCCTTTTATTATGATAGGAAAGTATAGTATCAAGAAAGTTCGATGACCCGGGACTTGAACTCGGGTCGCCCCAAAGCTAAAAAAAAATATTGTCAAGGGACTGACCACTAGGCTATTGAGACTAGTGAAATGCTATAATTTAATAAATATTAGAACCTTATTGTGTAAGAAACATAGGGGGAACGAAATCCGACGGCAAAAAAACAGCTGTCGGAATCCGTTCCCCCACTCCCATTATGAGAGGTGTTGATGTAATGACTTAAAAAATGCTGATTCTATTTTGTGTGTGGATGGAGCTTAACTTGCATCAGTTCAAAGAATATATTTTTTGCCTTTTATTAAAGAATATATTTTTTGCCTTTTATTATGATAGGAAAGTATAGTATCAAGAAAGTTCGATGACCCGGGACTTGAACTCGGGTCGCCCCAAAGCTAAAAAAAAATATTGTCCGGGGACTGACCACTAGGCTATTGAGACTAACAAAATACTACAATTTAATAAATATTAGAACCTTATTGTGTAAGAAACATAGGGGGAACGGAATCCGACGGCCAAAAAACAGCTGTCGGAATCCGTTCCCCCACTCCCATTATGAGAGGTGTTGATGTAATGACTTAAAAAATGCTGATTCTATTTTGTGTGTGGATGGAGCTTAACTTGCATCAGTTCAAAGAATATATTTTTTGCCTTTTATTAAAGAATATATTTTTTGCCTTTTATTATGATAGGAAAGTATAGTATCAAGAAAGTTCGATGACCCGGGACTTGAACTCGGGTCGCCCCAAAGCTAAAAAAAATATTGTCAGGGGACTGACCACTAGGCTATTGAGGCTAGCAAAATGTTACAATTTCATAAATATTAGAACCTTATTGTGTAAGAAACATAGGGGGAACGGAATCCGACGGCAAAAAAACAGCTGTCAGAATCCGTTCCCCCACTCCCATTATGAGAGGTGTTGATGTAATGGCTTAAAAAATGCTGATTCTATTTTGTGTGTGGATGGAGCTTAAATTGCAACAGTTTAAAGAATATATTTTTTGCCTTTTATTATGATAGGAAAGTATAGTATCAAGAAATTTCGATGACCCGGGACTTGAACTCGGGTCGCCCCAAAGCTAAAAAAAATATTGTCAGGGGACTGACCACTAGGCTATAGAGGCTAGCAAAATGTTACAATTTCATAAATATTAGAACCTTATTGTGTAAGAAACATAGGGGGAACGGAATCCGACGGCAAAAAAACAGCTGTCAGAATCCGTTCCCCCACTCCCATTATGAGAGGTGTTGATGTAATGGCTTAAAAAATGCTGATTCTATTTTGTGTGTGGATGGAGCTTAACTTGCAACAGTTTAAAGAATATATTTTTTGCCTTTTATTATGATAGGAAAGTATAGTATCAAGAAAGTTCGATGACCCGGGACTTGAACTCGGGTCGCCCCAAAGCTAAAAAAAAATATTGTCAAGGGACTGACCACTAGGCTATTGAGGCTAGTGAAATGCTTTAATTTAATAAATATTAGAACCTTATTGTGTAAGAAACATAGGGGGAACGGAATCCGACGGCAAAAAAACAGCTGTCGGAATCCGTTCCCCCACTCCCATTATGAGAGGTGTTGATGTAATGACTTGAAAAATGCTGATTCTATTTTGTGTGTGGATGGAGCTTAACTTGCATCAGTTCAAAGAATATATTTTTTGCCTTTTATTAAAGAATATATTTTTTGCCTTTTATTATGATAGGAAAGTATAGTATCAAGAAAGTTCGATGACCCGGGACTTGAACTCGGGTCGCCCCAAAGCTAAAAAAAAATATTATCCGGGGACTGACCACTAGGCTATTGAGGCTAACAAAATACTACAATTTAATAAATATTAGAACCTTATTGTGTAAGAAACATAGGGGGAACGGAATCCGACGGCAAAAAAACAGCTGTCGGAATCCGTTCCCCCACTCCCATTATGAGAGGTGTTGATGTAATGACTTAAAAAATGCTGATTCTATTTTGTGTGTGGATGGAGCTTAACTTGCATCAGTTCAAAGAATATATTTTTTGCCTTTTATTAAAGAATATATTTTTTGCCTTTTATTATGATAGGAAAGTATAGTATCAAGAAAGTTCGATGACCCGGGACTTGAACTCGGGTCGCCCCAAAGCTAAAAAAAAATATTGTCCGGGGACTGACCACTAGGCTATTGAGGCTAGTGAAATGCTATAATTTAATAAATATTAGAACCTTATTGTGTAAGAAACATAGGGGGAACGGAATCCGACGGCCAAAAAACAGCTGTCGGAATCCGTTCCCCCACTCCCATTATGAGAGGTGTTGATGTAATGACTTAAAAAATGCTGATTCTATTTTGTGTGTGGATGGAGCTTAATTTGCATCAGTTCAAAGAATATATTTTTTGCCTTTTATTAAAGAATATATTTTTTGCCTTTTATTATGATAGGAAAGTATAGTATCAAGAAAGTTCGATGACCCGGGACTTGAACTCGGGTCGCCCCAAAGCTAAAAAAAAATATTGTCCGGGGACTGACCACTAGGCTATTGAGGCTAACAAAATACTACAATTTAATAAATATTAGAACCTTAGTGTGTAAGAAACATAGGGGGAACGGAATCCGACGGCCAAAAAACAGCTGTCGGAATCCGTTCCCCCACTCCCATTATGAGAGGTGTTGATGTAATGACTTAAAAAATGCTGATTCTATTTTGTGTGTGGATGGAGCTTAACTTGCATCAGTTCAAAGAATATATTTTTTGCCTTTTATTAAAGAATATATTTTTTGCCTTTTATTATGATAGGAAAGTATAGTATCAAGAAAGTTCGATGACCCGGGACTTGAACTCGGGTCGCCCCAAAGCTAAAAAAAAATATTGTCCGGGGACTGACCACTAGGCTATTGAGGCTAGTAAAATGCTATAATTTAATAAATATTAGAACCTTATTGTGTAAGAAACATAGGGGGAACGGAATCCGACGGCCAAAAAACAGCTGTCGGAATCCGTTCCCCCACTCCCATTATGAGAGGTGTTGATGTAATGACTTAAAAAATGCTGATTCTTTTTTGTGTGTGGATGGAGCTTAACTTGCATCAGTTCAAAGAATATATTTTTTGCCTTTTATTAAAGAATATATTTTTTGCCTTTTATTATGATAGGAAAGTATAGTATCAAGAAAGTTCGATGACCCGGGACTTGAACTCGGGTCGCCCCAAAGCTAAAAAAAAATATTGTCCGGGGACTGACCACTAGGCTATTGAGGCTAACAAAATACTACAATTTAATAAATATTAGAACCTTATTGTGTAAGAAACATAGGGGGAACGGAATCCGACGGCAAAAAAACAGCTGTCGGAATCCGTTCCCCCACTCCCATTATGAGAGGTGTTGATGTAATGACTTAAAAAATGCTGATTCTATTTTGTGTGTGGATGGAGCTTAACTTGCATCAGTTCAAAGAATATATTTTTTGCCTTTTATTAAAGAATATATTTTTTGCCTTTTATTATGATAGGAAAGTATAGTATCAAGAAAGTTCGATGACCCGGGACTTGAACTCGGGTCGCCCCAAAGCTAAAAAAAAATATTGTCCGGGGACTGACCACTAGGCTATTGAGGCTAGTGAAATGTTATAATTTAATAAATATTAGAACCTTATTGTGTAAGAAACATAGGGGGAACGGAATCCGACGGCCAAAAAACAGCTGTCGGAATCCGTTCCCCCACTCCCATTATGAGAGGTGTTGATGTAATGACTTAAAAAATGCTGATTCTATTTTGTGTGTGGATGGAGCTTAACTTGCATCAGTTCAAAGAATATATTTTTTGCCTTTTATTAAAGAATATATTTTTTGCCTTTTATTATGATAGGAAAGTATAGTATCAAGAAAGTTCGATGACCCGGGACTTGAACTCGGGTCGCCCCAAAGCTAAAAAAAAATATTGTCAGGGGACTGACCACTAGGCTATTGAGGCTAGTGAAATGCTATAATTTAATAAATATTAGAACCTTATTGTGTAAGAAACATAGGGGGAACGGAATCCGACGGCCAAAAAACAGCTGTCGGAATCCGTTCCCCCACTCCCATTATGAGAGGTGTTGATGTAATGACTTAAAAAATGCTGATTCTATTTTGTGTGTGGATGGAGCTTAACTTGCAACAGTTTAAAGAATATATTTTTTGCCTTTTATTAAAGAATATATTTTTTGCCTTTTATTATGATAGGAAAGTATAGTATCAAGAAAGTTCGATGACCCGGGACTTGAACTCGGGTCGCCCCAAAGCTAAAAAAAATATTGTCAGGGGACTGACCACTAGGCTATTGAGACTAGAGAAATGCTATAATTTAATAAATATTAGAACCTTATTGTGTAAGAAACATAGGGGGAACGGAATCCGACGGCAAAAAAACAGCTGTCGGAATCCGTTCCCCCACTCCCATTATGAGAGGTGTTGATGTAATGACTTAAAAAATGCTGATTCTATTTTGTGTGTGGATGGAGCTTAACTTGCATCAGTTCAAAGAATATATTTTTTGCCTTTTATTAAAGAATATATTTTTTGCCTTTTATTATGATAGGAAAGTATAGTATCAAGAAAGTTCGATGACCCGGGACTTGAACTCGGGTCGCCCCAAAGCTAAAAAAAAATATTGTCCGGGGACTGACCACTAGGCTATTGAGGCTAACAAAATACTACAATTTAATAAATATTAGAACCTTATTGTGTAAGAAACATAGGGGGAACGGAATCCGACGGCAAAAAAACAGCTGTCGGAATCCGTTCCCCCACTCCCATTATGAGAGGTGTTGATGTAATGACTTAAAAAATGCTGATTCTATTTTGTGTGTGGATGGAGCTTAACTTGCATCAGTTCAAAGAATATATTTTTTGCCTTTTATTAAAGAATATATTTTTTGCCTTTTTTTATGATAGGAAAGTATAGTATCAAGAAAGTTCGATGACCCGGGACTTGAACTCGGTTCGCCCCAAAGCTAAAAAAAAATATTGTCCGGGGACTGACCACTAGGCTATTGAGGCTAACAAAATACTACAATTTAATAAATATTAGAACCTTATTGTGTAAGAAACATAGGGGGAACGGAATCCGACGGCCAAAAAACAGCTGTCGGAATCCGTTCCCCCACTCCCATTATGAGAGGTGTTGATGTAATGACTTAAAAAATGCTGATTCTTTTTTGTGTGTGGATGGAGCTTAACTTGCAACAGTTTAAAGAATATATTTTTTGCCTTTTATTATGATAGGAAAGTATAGTATCAAGAAAGTTCGATGACCCGGGACTTGAACTCGGGTCGCCCCAAAGCTAAAAAAAAATATTGTCAAGGGACTGACCACTAGGCTATTGAGACTAGTGAAATGCTATAATTTAATAAATATTAGAACCTTATTGTGTAAGAAACATAGGGGGAACGGAATCCGACGGCAAAAAAACAGCTGTCGGAATCCGTTCCCCCACTCCCATTATGAGAGGTGTTGATGTAATGACTTAAAAAATGCTGATTCTATTTTGTGTGTGGATGGAGCTTAACTTGCATCAGTTCAAAGAATATATTTTTTGCCTTTTATTAAAGAATATATTTTTTGCCTTTTATTATGATAGGAAAGTATAGTATCAAGAAAGTTCGATGACCCGGGACTTGAACTCGGGTCGCCCCAAAGCTAAAAAAAAATATTGTCAGGGGACTGACCACTAGGCTATTGAGGCTAGTGAAATGCTATAATTTAATAAATATTAGAACCTTATTGTGTAAGAAACATAGGGGGAACGGAATCCGACGGCCAAAAAACAGCTGTCGGAATCCGTTCCCCCACTCCCATTATGAGAGGTGTTGATGTAATGACTTAAAAAATGCTGATTCTATTTTGTGTGTGGATGGAGCTTAACTTGCAACAGTTTAAAGAATATATTTTTTGCCTTTTATTAAAGAATATATTTTTTGCCTTTTATTATGATAGGAAAGTATAGTATCAAGAAAGTTCGATGACCCGGGACTTGAACTCGGGTCGCCCCAAAGCTAAAAAAAATATTGTCAGGGGACTGACCACTAGGCTATTGAGACTAGAGAAATGCTATAATTTAATAAATATTAGAACCTTATTGTGTAAGAAACATAGGGGGAACGGAATCCGACGGCAAAAAAACAGCTGTCGGAATCCGTTCCCCCACTCCCATTATGAGAGGTGTTGATGTAATGACTTAAAAAATGCTGATTCTATTTTGTGTGTGGATGGAGCTTAACTTGCATCAGTTCAAAGAATATATTTTTTGCCTTTTATTAAAGAATATATTTTTTGCCTTTTATTATGATAGGAAAGTATAGTATCAAGAAAGTTCGATGACCCGGGACTTGAACTCGGGTCGCCCCAAAGCTAAAAAAAAATATTGTCCGGGGACTGACCACTAGGCTATTGAGGCTAACAAAATACTACAATTTAATAAATATTAGAACCTTATTGTGTAAGAAACATAGGGGGAACGGAATCCGACGGCAAAAAAACAGCTGTCGGAATCCGTTCCCCCACTCCCATTATGAGAGGTGTTGATGTAATGACTTAAAAAATGCTGATTCTATTTTGTGTGTGGATGGAGCTTAACTTGCATCAGTTCAAAGAATATATTTTTTGCCTTTTATTAAAGAATATATTTTTTGCCTTTTTTTATGATAGGAAAGTATAGTATCAAGAAAGTTCGATGACCCGGGACTTGAACTCGGGTCGCCCCAAAGCTAAAAAAAATATTGTCAGGGGACTGACCACTAGGCTATTGAGGCTAGCAAAATGTTACAATTTCATAAATATTAGAACCTTATTGTGTAAGAAACATAGGGGGAACGGAATCCGACGGCCAAAAAACAGCTGTCGGAATCCGTTCCCCCACTCCCATTATGAGAGGTGTTGATGTAATGACTTAAAAAATGCTGATTCTATTTTGTGTGTGGATGGAGCTTAACTTGCAACAGTTTAAAGAATATATTTTTTGCCTTTTATTATGATAGGAAAGTATAGTATCAAGAAAGTTCGATGACCCGGGACTTGAACTCGGGTCGCCCCAAAGCTAAAAAAAAATATTGTCAAGGGACTGACCACTAGGCTATTGAGACTAGTGAAATGCTATAATTTAATAAATATTAGAACCTTATTGTGTAAGAAACATAGGGGGAACGAAATCCGACGGCAAAAAAACAGCTGTCGGAATCCGTTCCCCCACTCCCATTATGAGAGGTGTTGATGTAATGACTTAAAAAATGCTGATTCTATTTTGTGTGTGGATGGAGCTTAACTTGCATCAGTTCAAAGAATATATTTTTTGCCTTTTATTAAAGAATATATTTTTTGCCTTTTATTATGATAGGAAAGTATAGTATCAAGAAAGTTCGATGACCCGGGACTTGAACTCGGGTCGCCCCAAAGCTAAAAAAAAATATTGTCCGGGGACTGACCACTAGGCTATTGAGACTAACAAAATACTACAATTTAATAAATATTAGAACCTTATTGTGTAAGAAACATAGGGGGAACGGAATCCGACGGCCAAAAAACAGCTGTCGGAATCCGTTCCCCCACTCCCATTATGAGAGGTGTTGATGTAATGACTTAAAAAATGCTGATTCTATTTTGTGTGTGGATGGAGCTTAACTTGCATCAGTTCAAAGAATATATTTTTTGCCTTTTATTAAAGAATATATTTTTTGCCTTTTATTATGATAGGAAAGTATAGTATCAAGAAAGTTCGATGACCCGGGACTTGAACTCGGGTCGCCCCAAAGCTAAAAAAAATATTGTCAGGGGACTGACCACTAGGCTATTGAGGCTAGCAAAATGTTACAATTTCATAAATATTAGAACCTTATTGTGTAAGAAACATAGGGGGAACGGAATCCGACGGCAAAAAAACAGCTGTCAGAATCCGTTCCCCCACTCCCATTATGAGAGGTGTTGATGTAATGGCTTAAAAAATGCTGATTCTATTTTGTGTGTGGATGGAGCTTAAATTGCAACAGTTTAAAGAATATATTTTTTGCCTTTTATTATGATAGGAAAGTATAGTATCAAGAAATTTCGATGACCCGGGACTTGAACTCGGGTCGCCCCAAAGCTAAAAAAAATATTGTCAGGGGACTGACCACTAGGCTATAGAGGCTAGCAAAATGTTACAATTTCATAAATATTAGAACCTTATTGTGTAAGAAACATAGGGGGAACGGAATCCGACGGCAAAAAAACAGCTGTCAGAATCCGTTCCCCCACTCCCATTATGAGAGGTGTTGATGTAATGGCTTAAAAAATGCTGATTCTATTTTGTGTGTGGATGGAGCTTAACTTGCAACAGTTTAAAGAATATATTTTTTGCCTTTTATTATGATAGGAAAGTATAGTATCAAGAAAGTTCGATGACCCGGGACTTGAACTCGGGTCGCCCCAAAGCTAAAAAAAAATATTGTCAAGGGACTGACCACTAGGCTATTGAGGCTAGTGAAATGCTTTAATTTAATAAATATTAGAACCTTATTGTGTAAGAAACATAGGGGGAACGGAATCCGACGGCAAAAAAACAGCTGTCGGAATCCGTTCCCCCACTCCCATTATGAGAGGTGTTGATGTAATGACTTGAAAAATGCTGATTCTATTTTGTGTGTGGATGGAGCTTAACTTGCATCAGTTCAAAGAATATATTTTTTGCCTTTTATTAAAGAATATATTTTTTGCCTTTTATTATGATAGGAAAGTATAGTATCAAGAAAGTTCGATGACCCGGGACTTGAACTCGGGTCGCCCCAAAGCTAAAAAAAAATATTATCCGGGGACTGACCACTAGGCTATTGATGCTAACAAAATACTACAATTTAATAAATATTAGAACCTTATTGTGTAAGAAACATAGGGGGAACGGAATCCGACGGCAAAAAAACAGCTGTCGGAATCCGTTCCCCCACTCCCATTATGAGAGGTGTTGATGTAATGACTTAAAAAATGCTGATTCTATTTTGTGTGTGGATGGAGCTTAACTTGCATCAGTTCAAAGAATATATTTTTTGCCTTTTATTAAAGAATATATTTTTTGCCTTTTATTATGATAGGAAAGTATAGTATCAAGAAAGTTCGATGACCCGGGACTTGAACTCGGGTCGCCCCAAAGCTAAAAAAAAATATTGTCCGGGGACTGACCACTAGGCTATTGAGGCTAGTGAAATGCTATAATTTAATAAATATTAGAACCTTATTGTGTAAGAAACATAGGGGGAACGGAATCCGACGGCCAAAAAACAGCTGTCGGAATCCGTTCCCCCACTCCCATTATGAGAGGTGTTGATGTAATGACTTAAAAAATGCTGATTCTATTTTGTGTGTGGATGGAGCTTAATTTGCATCAGTTCAAAGAATATATTTTTTGCCTTTTATTAAAGAATATATTTTTTGCCTTTTATTATGATAGGAAAGTATAGTATCAAGAAAGTTCGATGACCCGGGACTTGAACTCGGGTCGCCCCAAAGCTAAAAAAAAATATTGTCCGGGGACTGACCACTAGGCTATTGAGGCTAACAAAATACTACAATTTAATAAATATTAGAACCTTAGTGTGTAAGAAACATAGGGGGAACGGAATCCGACGGCCAAAAAACAGCTGTCGGAATCCGTTCCCCCACTCCCATTATGAGAGGTGTTGATGTAATGACTTAAAAAATGCTGATTCTATTTTGTGTGTGGATGGAGCTTAACTTGCATCAGTTCAAAGAATATATTTTTTGCCTTTTATTAAAGAATATATTTTTTGCCTTTTATTATGATAGGAAAGTATAGTATCAAGAAAGTTCGATGACCCGGGACTTGAACTCGGGTCGCCCCAAAGCTAAAAAAAAATATTGTCCGGGGACTGACCACTAGGCTATTGAGGCTAGTAAAATGCTATAATTTAATAAATATTAGAACCTTATTGTGTAAGAAACATAGGGGGAACGGAATCCGACGGCCAAAAAACAGCTGTCGGAATCCGTTCCCCCACTCCCATTATGAGAGGTGTTGATGTAATGACTTAAAAAATGCTGATTCTTTTTTGTGTGTGGATGGAGCTTAACTTGCATCAGTTCAAAGAATATATTTTTTGCCTTTTATTAAAGAATATATTTTTTGCCTTTTATTATGATAGGAAAGTATAGTATCAAGAAAGTTCGATGACCCGGGACTTGAACTCGGGTCGCCCCAAAGCTAAAAAAAAATATTGTCCGGGGACTGACCACTAGGCTATTGAGGCTAACAAAATACTACAATTTAATAAATATTAGAACCTTATTGTGTAAGAAACATAGGGGGAACGGAGTCCGACGGCAAAAAAACAGCTGTCGGAATCCGTTCCCCCACTCCCATTATGAGAGGTGTTGATGTAATGACTTAAAAAATGCTGATTCTATTTTGTGTGTGGATGGAGCTTAACTTGCATCAGTTCAAAGAATATATTTTTTGCCTTTTATTAAAGAATATATTTTTTGCCTTTTATTATGATAGGAAAGTATAGTATCAAGAAAGTTCGATGACCCGGGACTTGAACTCGGGTCGCCCCAAAGCTAAAAAAAAATATTGTCCGGGGACTGACCACTAGGCTATTGAGGCTAGTGAAATGTTATAATTTAATAAATATTAGAACCTTATTGTGTAAGAAACATAGGGGGAACGGAATCCGACGGCCAAAAAACAGCTGTCGGAATCCGTTCCCCCACTCCCATTATGAGAGGTGTTGATGTAATGACTTAAAAAATGCTGATTCTATTTTGTGTGTGGATGGAGCTTAACTTGCATCAGTTCAAAGAATATATTTTTTGCCTTTTATTAAAGAATATATTTTTTGCCTTTTATTATGATAGGAAAGTATAGTATCAAGAAAGTTCGATGACCCGGGACTTGAACTCGGGTCGCCCCAAAGCTAAAAAAAAATATTGTCAGGGGACTGACCACTAGGCTATTGAGGCTAGTGAAATGCTATAATTTAATAAATATTAGAACCTTATTGTGTAAGAAACATAGGGGGAACGGAATCCGACGGCCAAAAAACAGCTGTCGGAATCCGTTCCCCCACTCCCATTATGAGAGGTGTTGATGTAATGACTTAAAAAATGCTGATTCTATTTTGTGTGTGGATGGAGCTTAACTTGCAACAGTTTAAAGAATATATTTTTTGCCTTTTATTAAAGAATATATTTTTTGCCTTTTATTATGATAGGAAAGTATAGTATCAAGAAAGTTCGATGACCCGGGACTTGAACTCGGGTCGCCCCAAAGCTAAAAAAAATATTGTCAGGGGACTGACCACTAGGCTATTGAGACTAGAGAAATGCTATAATTTAATAAATATTAGAACCTTATTGTGTAAGAAACATAGGGGGAACGGAATCCGACGGCAAAAAAACAGCTGTCGGAATCCGTTCCCCCACTCCCATTATGAGAGGTGTTGATGTAATGACTTAAAAAATGCTGATTCTATTTTGTGTGTGGATGGAGCTTAACTTGCATCAGTTCAAAGAATATATTTTTTGCCTTTTATTAAAGAATATATTTTTTGCCTTTTATTATGATAGGAAAGTATAGTATCAAGAAAGTTCGATGACCCGGGACTTGAACTCGGGTCGCCCCAAAGCTAAAAAAAAATATTGTCCGGGGACTGACCACTAGGCTATTGAGGCTAACAAAATACTACAATTTAATAAATATTAGAACCTTATTGTGTAAGAAACATAGGGGGAACGGAATCCGACGGCAAAAAAACAGCTGTCGGAATCCGTTCCCCCACTCCCATTATGAGAGGTGTTGATGTAATGACTTAAAAAATGCTGATTCTATTTTGTGTGTGGATGGAGCTTAACTTGCATCAGTTCAAAGAATATATTTTTTGCCTTTTATTAAAGAATATATTTTTTGCCTTTTTTTATGATAGGAAAGTATAGTATCAAGAAAGTTCGATGACCCGGGACTTGAACTCGGTTCGCCCCAAAGCTAAAAAAAAATATTGTCCGGGGACTGACCACTAGGCTATTGAGGCTAACAAAATACTACAATTTAATAAATATTAGAACCTTATTGTGTAAGAAACATAGGGGGAACGGAATCCGACGGCCAAAAAACAGCTGTCGGAATCCGTTCCCCCACTCCCATTATGAGAGGTGTTGATGTAATGACTTAAAAAATGCTGATTCTTTTTTGTGTGTGGATGGAGCTTAACTTGCAACAGTTTAAAGAATATATTTTTTGCCTTTTATTATGATAGGAAAGTATAGTATCAAGAAAGTTCGATGACCCGGGACTTGAACTCGGGTCGCCCCAAAGCTAAAAAAAAATATTGTCAAGGGACTGACCACTAGGCTATTGAGACTAGTGAAATGCTATAATTTAATAAATATTAGAACCTTATTGTGTAAGAAACATAGGGGGAACGGAATCCGACGGCAAAAAAACAGCTGTCGGAATCCGTTCCCCCACTCCCATTATGAGAGGTGTTGATGTAATGACTTAAAAAATGCTGATTCTATTTTGTGTGTGGATGGAGCTTAACTTGCATCAGTTCAAAGAATATATTTTTTGCCTTTTATTAAAGAATATATTTTTTGCCTTTTATTATGATAGGAAAGTATAGTATCAAGAAAGTTCGATGACCCGGGACTTGAACTCGGGTCGCCCCAAAGCTAAAAAAAAATATTGTCAGGGGACTGACCACTAGGCTATTGAGGCTAGTGAAATGCTATAATTTAATAAATATTAGAACCTTATTGTGTAAGAAACATAGGGGGAACGGAATCCGACGGCCAAAAAACAGCTGTCGGAATCCGTTCCCCCACTCCCATTATGAGAGGTGTTGATGTAATGACTTAAAAAATGCTGATTCTATTTTGTGTGTGGATGGAGCTTAACTTGCAACAGTTTAAAGAATATATTTTTTGCCTTTTATTAAAGAATATATTTTTTGCCTTTTATTATGATAGGAAAGTATAGTATCAAGAAAGTTCGATGACCCGGGACTTGAACTCGGGTCGCCCCAAAGCTAAAAAAAATATTGTCAGGGGACTGACCACTAGGCTATTGAGACTAGAGAAATGCTATAATTTAATAAATATTAGAACCTTATTGTGTAAGAACCATAGGGGGAACGGAATCCGACGGCAAAAAAACAGCTGTCGGAATCCGTTCCCCCACTCCCATTATGAGAGGTGTTGATGTAATGACTTAAAAAATGCTGATTCTATTTTGTGTGTGGATGGAGCTTAACTTGCATCAGTTCAAAGAATATATTTTTTGCCTTTTATTAAAGAATATATTTTTTGCCTTTTATTATGATAGGAAAGTATAGTATCAAGAAAGTTCGATGACCCGGGACTTGAACTCGGGTCGCCCCAAAGCTAAAAAAAAATATTGTCCGGGGACTGACCACTAGGCTATTGAGGCTAACAAAATACTACAATTTAATAAATATTAGAACCTTATTGTGTAAGAAACATAGGGGGAACGGAATCCGACGGCAAAAAAACAGCTGTCGGAATCCGTTCCCCCACTCCCATTATGAGAGGTGTTGATGTAATGACTTAAAAAATGCTGATTCTATTTTGTGTGTGGATGGAGCTTAACTTGCATCAGTTCAAAGAATATATTTTTTGCCTTTTATTAAAGAATATATTTTTTGCCTTTTTTTATGATAGGAAAGTATAGTATCAAGAAAGTTCGATGACCCGGGACTTGAACTCGGTTCGCCCCAAAGCTAAAAAAAAATATTGTCCGGGGACTGACCACTAGGCTATTGAGGCTAACAAAATACTACAATTTAATAAATATTAGAACCTTATTGTGTAAGAAACATAGGGGGAACGGAATCCGACGGCCAAAAAACAGCTGTCGGAATCCGTTCCCCCACTCCCATTATGAGAGGTGTTGATGTAATGACTTAAAAAATGCTGATTCTTTTTTGTGTGTGGATGGAGCTTAACTTGCAACAGTTTAAAGAATATATTTTTTGCCTTTTATTATGATAGGAAAGTATAGTATCAAGAAAGTTCGATGACCCGGGACTTGAACTCGGGTCGCCCCAAAGCTAAAAAAAAATATTGTCAAGGGACTGACCACTAGGCTATTGAGACTAGTGAAATGCTATAATTTAATAAATATTAGAACCTTATTGTGTAAGAAACATAGGGGGAACGGAATCCGACGGCAAAAAAACAGCTGTCGGAATCCGTTCCCCCACTCCCATTATGAGAGGTGTTGATGTAATGACTTAAAAAATGCTGATTCTATTTTGTGTGTGGATGGAGCTTAACTTGCATCAGTTCAAAGAATATATTTTTTGCCTTTTATTAAAGAATATATTTTTTGCCTTTTATTATGATAGGAAAGTATAGTATCAAGAAAGTTCGATGACCCGGGACTTGAACTCGGGTCGCCCCAAAGCTAAAAAAAAATATTGTCAGGGGACTGACCACTAGGCTATTGAGGCTAGTGAAATGCTATAATTTAATAAATATTAGAACCTTATTGTGTAAGAAACATAGGGGGAACGGAATCCGACGGCCAAAAAACAGCTGTCGGAATCCGTTCCCCCACTCCCATTATGAGAGGTGTTGATGTAATGACTTAAAAAATGCTGATTCTATTTTGTGTGTGGATGGAGCTTAACTTGCAACAGTTTAAAGAATATATTTTTTGCCTTTTATTAAAGAATATATTTTTTGCCTTTTATTATGATAGGAAAGTATAGTATCAAGAAAGTTCGATGACCCGGGACTTGAACTCGGGTCGCCCCAAAGCTAAAAAAAATATTGTCAGGGGACTGACCACTAGGCTATTGAGACTAGAGAAATGCTATAATTTAATAAATATTAGAACCTTATTGTGTAAGAAACATAGGGGGAACGGAATCCGACGGCAAAAAAACAGCTGTCGGAATCCGTTCCCCCACTCCCATTATGAGAGGTGTTGATGTAATGACTTAAAAAATGCTGATTCTATTTTGTGTGTGGATGGAGCTTAACTTGCATCAGTTCAAAGAATATATTTTTTGCCTTTTATTAAAGAATATATTTTTTGCCTTTTATTATGATAGGAAAGTATAGTATCAAGAAAGTTCGATGACCCGGGACTTGAACTCGGGTCGCCCCAAAGCTAAAAAAAAATATTGTCCGGGGACTGACCACTAGGCTATTGAGGCTAACAAAATACTACAATTTAATAAATATTAGAACCTTATTGTGTAAGAAACATAGGGGGAACGGAATCCGACGGCAAAAAAACAGCTGTCGGAATCCGTTCCCCCACTCCCATTATGAGAGGTGTTGATGTAATGACTTAAAAAATGCTGATTCTATTTTGTGTGTGGATGGAGCTTAACTTGCATCAGTTCAAAGAATATATTTTTTGCCTTTTATTAAAGAATATATTTTTTGCCTTTTTTTATGATAGGAAAGTATAGTATCAAGAAAGTTCGATGACCCGGGACTTGAACTCGGGTCGCCCCAAAGCTAAAAAAAATATTGTCAGGGGACTGACCACTAGGCTATTGAGGCTAGCAAAATGTTACAATTTCATAAATATTAGAACCTTATTGTGTAAGAAACATAGGGGGAACGGAATCCGACGGCCAAAAAACAGCTGTCGGAATCCGTTCCCCCACTCCCATTATGAGAGGTGTTGATGTAATGACTTAAAAAATGCTGATTCTATTTTGTGTGTGGATGGAGCTTAACTTGCAACAGTTTAAAGAATATATTTTTTGCCTTTTATTATGATAGGAAAGTATAGTATCAAGAAAGTTCGATGACCCGGGACTTGAACTCGGGTCGCCCCAAAGCTAAAAAAAAATATTGTCAAGGGACTGACCACTAGGCTATTGAGACTAGTGAAATGCTATAATTTAATAAATATTAGAACCTTATTGTGTAAGAAACATAGGGGGAACGAAATCCGACGGCAAAAAAACAGCTGTCGGAATCCGTTCCCCCACTCCCATTATGAGAGGTGTTGATGTAATGACTTAAAAAATGCTGATTCTATTTTGTGTGTGGATGGAGCTTAACTTGCATCAGTTCAAAGAATATATTTTTTGCCTTTTATTAAAGAATATATTTTTTGCCTTTTATTATGATAGGAAAGTATAGTATCAAGAAAGTTCGATGACCCGGGACTTGAACTCGGGTCGCCCCAAAGCTAAAAAAAAATATTGTCCGGGGACTGACCACTAGGCTATTGAGGCTAACAAAATACTACAATTTAATAAATATTAGAACCTTATTGTGTAAGAAACATAGGGGGAACGGAATCCGACGGCCAAAAAACAGCTGTCGGAATCCGTTCCCCCACTCCCATTATGAGAGGTGTTGATGTAATGACTTAAAAAATGCTGATTCTATTTTGTGTGTGGATGGAGCTTAACTTGCATCAGTTCAAAGAATATATTTTTTGCCTTTTATTAAAGAATATATTTTTTGCCTTTTATTATGATAGGAAAGTATAGTATCAAGAAAGTTCGATGACCCGGGACTTGAACTCGGGTCGCCCCAAAGCTAAAAAAAATATTGTCCGGGGACTGACCACTAGGCTATTGATGCTAGTAAAATGCTATAATTTAATAAATATTAGAACCTTATTGTGTAAGAAACATAGGGGGAACGGAATCCGACGGCCAAAAAACAGCTGTCGGAATCCGTTCCCCCACTCCCATTATGAGAGGTGTTGATGTAATGACTTAAAAAATGCTGATTCTTTTTTGTGTGTGGATGGAGCTTAACTTGCAACAGTTTAAAGAATATGTTTTTTGCCTTTTATTATGATAGGAAAGTATAGTATCAAGAAATTTCGATGACCCGGGACTTGAACTCGGGTCGCCCCAAAGCTAAAAAAAATATTGTCAGGGGACTGACCACTAGGCTATAGAGGCTAACAAAATGTTACAATTTCATAAATATTAGAACCTTATTGTGTAGGAAACATAGGGGGAACGGAATCCGACGGCAAAAAAACAGCTGTCAGAATCCGTTCCCCCACTCCCATTATGAGAGGTGTTGATGTAATGGCTTAAAAAATGCTGATTCTATTTTGTGTGTGGATGGAGCTTAACTTGCAACAGTTTAAAGAATATATTTTTTGCCTTTTATTATGATAGGAAAGTATAGTATCAAGAAAGTTCGATGACCCGGGACTTGAACTCGGGTCGCCCCAAAGCTAAAAAAAAATATTGTCAAGGGACTGACCACTAGGCTATTGAGGCTAGTGAAATGCTTTAATTTAATAAATATTAGAACCTTATTGTGTAAGAAACATAGGGGGAACGGAATCCGACGGCAAAAAAACAGCTGTCGGAATCCGTTCCCCCACTCCCATTATGAGAGGTGTTGATGTAATGACTTGAAAAATGCTGATTCTATTTTGTGTGTGGATGGAGCTTAACTTGCATCAGTTCAAAGAATATATTTTTTGCCTTTTATTAAAGAATATATTTTTTGCCTTTTATTATGATAGGAAAGTATAGTATCAAGAAAGTTCGATGACCCGGGACTTGAACTCGGGTCGCCCCAAAGCTAAAAAAAAATATTATCCGGGGACTGACCACTAGGCTATTGAGGCTAACAAAATACTACAATTTAATAAATATTAGAACCTTATTGTGTAAGAAACATAGGGGGAACGGAATCCGACGGCAAAAAAACAGCTGTCGGAATCCGTTCCCCCACTCCCATTATGAGAGGTGTTGATGTAATGACTTAAAAAATGCTGATTCTATTTTGTGTGTGGATGGAGCTTAACTTGCATCAGTTCAAAGAATATATTTTTTGCCTTTTATTAAAGAATATATTTTTTGCCTTTTATTATGATAGGAAAGTATAGTATCAAGAAAGTTCGATGACCCGGGACTTGAACTCGGGTCGCCCCAAAGCTAAAAAAAAATATTGTCCAGGGACTGACCACTAGGCTATTGAGGCTAGTGAAATGCTATAATTTAATAAATATTAGAACCTTATTGTGTAAGAAACATAGGGGGAACGGAATCCGACGGCCAAAAAACAGCTGTCGGAATCCGTTCCCCCACTCCCATTATGAGAGGTGTTGATGTAATGACTTAAAAATGCTGATTCTATTTTGTGTGTGGATGGAGCTTAATTTGCATCAGTTCAAAGAATATATTTTTTGCCTTTTATTAAAGAATATATTTTTTGCCTTTTATTATGATAGGAAAGTATAGTATCAAGAAAGTTCGATGACCCGGGACTTGAACTCGGGTCGCCCCAAAGCTAAAAAAAAATATTGTCCGGGGACTGACCACTAGGCTATTGAGGCTAACAAAATACTACAATTTAATAAATATTAGAACCTTAGTGTGTAAGAAACATAGGGGGAACGGAATCCGACGGCCAAAAAACAGCTGTCGGAATCCGTTCCCCCACTCCCATTATGAGAGGTGTTGATGTAATGACTTAAAAAATGCTGATTCTATTTTGTGTGTGGATGGAGCTTAACTTGCATCAGTTCAAAGAATATATTTTTTGCCTTTTATTAAAGAATATATTTTTTGCCTTTTATTATGATAGGAAAGTATAGTATCAAGAAAGTTCGATGACCCGGGACTTGAACTCGGGTCACCCCAAAGCTAAAAAAAAATATTGTCCGGGGACTGACCACTAGGCTATTGAGGCTAGTAAAATGCTATAATTTAATAAATATTAGAACCTTATTGTGTAAGAAACATAGGGGGAACGGAATCCGACGGCCAAAAAACAGCTGTCGGAATCCGTTCCCCCACTCCCATTATGAGAGGTGTTGATGTAATGACTTAAAAAATGCTGATTCTTTTTTGTGTGTGGATGGAGCTTAACTTGCATCAGTTCAAAGAATATATTTTTTGCCTTTTATTAAAGAATATATTTTTTGCCTTTTATTATGATAGGAAAGTATAGTATCAAGAAAGTTCGATGACCCGGGACTTGAACTCGGGTCGCCCCAAAGCTAAAAAAAAATATTGTCCGGGGACTGACCACTAGGCTATTGAGGCTAACAAAATACTACAATTTAATAAATATTAGAACCTTATTGTGTAAGAAACATAGGGGGAACGGAATCCGACGGCAAAAAAACAGCTGTCGGAATCCGTTCCCCCACTCCCATTATGAGAGGTGTTGATGTAATGACTTAAAAAATGCTGATTCTATTTTGTGTGTGGATGGAGCTTAACTTGCATCAGTTCAAAGAATATATTTTTTGCCTTTTATTAAAGAATATATTTTTTGCCTTTTATTATGATAGGAAAGTATAGTATCAAGAAAGTTCGATGACCCGGGACTTGAACTCGGGTCGCCCCAAAGCTAAAAAAAAATATTGTCCGGGGACTGACCACTAGGCTATTGAGGCTAGTGAAATGTTATAATTTAATAAATATTAGAACCTTATTGTGTAAGAAACATAGGGGGAACGGAATCCGACGGCCAAAAAACAGCTGTCGGAATCCGTTCCCCCACTCCCATTATGAGAGGTGTTGATGTAATGACTTAAAAAATGCTGATTCTATTTTGTGTGTGGATGGAGCTTAACTTGCATCAGTTCAAAGAATATATTTTTTGCCTTTTATTAAAGAATATATTTTTTGCCTTTTATTATGATAGGAAAGTATAGTATCAAGAAAGTTCGATGACCCGGGACTTGAACTCGGGTCGCCCCAAAGCTAAAAAAAAATATTGTCAGGGGACTGACCACTAGGCTATTGAGGCTAGTGAAATGCTATAATTTAATAAATATTAGAACCTTATTGTGTAAGAAACATAGGGGGAACGGAATCCGACGGCCAAAAAACAGCTGTCGGAATCCGTTCCCCCACTCCCATTATGAGAGGTGTTGATGTAATGACTTAAAAAATGCTGATTCTATTTTGTGTGTGGATGGAGCTTAACTTGCAACAGTTTAAAGAATATATTTTTTGCCTTTTATTAAAGAATATATTTTTTTGCCTTTTATTATGATAGGAAAGTATAGTATCAAGAAAGTTCGATGACCCGGGACTTGAACTCGGTTCGCCCCAAAGCTAAAAAAAAATATTGTCCGGGGACTGACCACTAGGCTATTGAGGCTAACAAAATGCTACAATTTAATAAATATTAGAACCTTATTGTGTAAGAAACATAGGGGGAACGGAATCCGACGGCCAAAAAACAGCTGTCGGAATCCGTTCCCCCACTCCCATTATGAGAGGTGTTGATGTAATGACTTAAAAAATGCTGATTCTTTTTTGTGTGTGGATGGAGCTTAACTTGCAACAGTTTAAAGAATATATTTTTTGCCTTTTATTATGATAGGAAAGTATAGTATCAAGAAAGTTCGATGACCCGGGACTTGAACTCGGGTCGCCCCAAAGCTAAAAAAAAATATTGTCAAGGGACTGACCACTAGGCTATTGAGACTAGTGAAATGCTATAATTTAATAAATATTAGAACCTTATTGTGTAAGAAACATAGGGGGAACGGAATCCGACGGCAAAAAAACAGCTGTCGGAATCCGTTCCCCCACTCCCATTATGAGAGGTGTTGATGTAATGACTTAAAAAATGCTGATTCTATTTTGTGTGTGGATGGAGCTTAACTTGCAACAGTTTAAAGAATATATTTTTTGCCTTTTATTAAAGAATATATTTTTTGCCTTTTATTATGATAGGAAAGTATAGTATCAAGAAAGTTCGATGACCCGGGACTTGAACTCGGGTCGCCCCAAAGCTAAAAAAAATATTGTCAGGGGACTGACCACTAGGCTATTGAGACTAGAGAAATGCTATAATTTAATAAATATTAGAACCTTATTGTGTAAGAAACATAGGGGGAACGGAATCCGACGGCAAAAAAACAGCTGTCGGAATCCGTTCCCCCACTCCCATTATGAGAGGTGTTGATGTAATGACTTAAAAAATGCTGATTCTATTTTGTGTGTGGATGGAGCTTAACTTGCATCAGTTCAAAGAATATATTTTTTGCCTTTTATTAAAGAATATATTTTTTGCCTTTTATTATGATAGGAAAGTATAGTATCAAGAAAGTTCGATGACCCGGGACTTGAACTCGGGTCGCCCCAAAGCTAAAAAAAAATATTGTCCGGGGACTGACCACTAGGCTATTGAGGCTAACAAAATACTACAATTTAATAAATATTAGAACCTTATTGTGTAAGAAACATAGGGGGAACGGAATCCGACGGCAAAAAAACAGCTGTCGGAATCCGTTCCCCCACTCCCATTATGAGAGGTGTTGATGTAATGGCTTAAAAAATGCTGATTCTATTTTGTGTGTGGATGGAGCTTAACTTGCATCAGTTCAAAGAATATATTTTTTGCCTTTTATTAAAGAATATATTTTTTGCCTTTTATTATGATAGGAAAGTATAGTATCAAGAAAGTTCGATGACCCGGGACTTGAACTCGGGTCGCCCCAAAGCTAAAAAAAATATTGTCAGGGGACTGACCACTAGGCTATTGAGGCTAGCAAAATGTTACAATTTCATAAATATTAGAACCTTATTGTGTAAGAAACATAGGGGGAACGGAATCCGACGGCAAAAAAACAGCTGTCAGAATCCGTTCCCCCACTCCCATTATGAGAGGTGTTGATGTAATGGCTTAAAAAATGCTGATTCTATTTTGTGTGTGGATGGAGCTTAACTTGCAACAGTTTAAAGAATATATTTTTTGCCTTTTATTATGATAGGAAAGTATAGTATCAAGAAAGTTCGATGACCCGGGACTTGAACTCGGGTCGCCCCAAAACTAAAAAAAATATTGTCAGGGGACTGACCACTAGGCTATTGAGGCTAGCAAAATGTTACAATTTCATAAATATTAGAACCTTATTGTGTAAGAAACATAGGGGGAACGGAATCCGACGGCAAAAAAACAGCTGTCAGAATCCGTTCCCCCACTCCCATTATGAGAGGTGTTGATGTAATGGCTTAAAAAATGCTGATTCTATTTTGTGTGTGGATGGAGCTTAACTTGCAACAGTTTAAAGAATATATTTTTTGCCTTTTATTATGATAGGAAAGTATAGTATCAAGAAAGTTCGATGACCCGGGACTTGAACTCGGGTCGCCCCAAAGCTAAAAAAAAATACTGTCCGGGGACTGACCACTAGGCTATTGAGGCTAGTGAAATGCTATAATTTAATAAATATTAGAACCTTATTGTGTAAGAAACATAGGGGAACGGAATCCGACGGCCAAAAAACAGCTGTCGGAATCCGTTCCCCCACTCCCATTATGAGAGGTGTTGATGTAATGACTTAAAAAATGCTGATTCTATTTTGTGTGTGGATGGAGCTTAACTTGCAACAGTTTAAAGAATATATTTTTTGCCTTTTATTATGATAGGAAAGTATAGTATCAAGAAAGTTCGATGACCCGGGACTTGAACTCGGGTCGCCCCAAAGCTAAAAAAAAATATTGTCAAGGGACTGACCACTAGGCTATTGAGACTAGTGAAATGCTATAATTTAATAAATATTAGAACCTTATTGTGTAAGAAACATAGGGGGAACGAAATCCGACGGCAAAAAAACAGCTGTCGGAATCCGTTCCCCCACTCCCATTATGAGAGGTGTTGATGTAATGACTTAAAAAATGCTGATTCTATTTTGTGTGTGGATGGAGCTTAACTTGCATCAGTTCAAAGAATATATTTTTTGCCTTTTATTAAAGAATATATTTTTTGCCTTTTATTATGATAGGAAAGTATAGTATCAAGAAAGTTCGATGACCCGGGACTTGAACTCGGGTCGCCCCAAAGCTAAAAAAAAATATTGTCCGGGGACTGACCACTATGCTATTGAGGCTAACAAAATGCTACAATTTAATAAATATTAGAACCTTATTGTGTAAGAAACATAGGGGGAACGGAATCCGACGGCAAAAAAACAGCTGTCGGAATCCGTTCCCCCACTCCCATTATGAGAGGTGTTGATGTAATGACTTAAAAAATGCTGATTCTATTTTGTGTGTGGATGGAGCTTAACTTGCATCAGTTCAAAGAATATATTTTTTGCCTTTTATTAAAGAATATATTTTTTGCCTTTTATTATGATAGGAAAGTATAGTATCAAGAAAGTTCGATGACCCGGGACTTGAACTCGGGTCGCCCCAAAGCTAAAAAAAAATATTGTCAGGGGACTGACCACTAGGCTATTGAGGCTAGTGAAATGCTATAATTTAATAAATATTAGAACCTTATTGTGTAAGAAACATAGGGGGAACGGAATCCGACGGCAAAAAAACAGCTGTCAGAATCCGTTCCCCCACTCCCATTATGAGAGGTGTTGATGTAATGGCTTAAAAAATGCTGATTCTATTTTGTGTGTGAATGGAGCTTAACTTGCAACAGTTTAAAGAATATATTTTTTGCCTTTTATTATGATAGGAAAGTATAGTATCAAGAAAGTTCGATGACCCGGGACTTGAACTCGGGTCGCCCCAAAACTAAAAAAAAATATTGTCAAGGGACTGACCACTAGGCTATTGAGGCTAGTAAAATGCTTTAATTTAATAAATATTAGAACCTTATTGTGTAAGAAACATAGGGGGAACGGAATCCGACGGCAAAAAAACAGCTGTCGGAATCCGTTCCCCCACTCCCATTATGAGAGGTGTTGATGTAATGACTTAAAAAATGCTGATTCTATTTTGTGTGTGGATGGAGCTTAACTTGCATCAGTTCAAAGAATATATTTTTTGCCTTTTATTAAAGAATATATTTTTTGCCTTTTATTATGATAGGAAAGTATAGTATCAAGAAAGTTCGATGACCCGGGACTTGAACTCGGGTCGCCCCAAAGCTAAAAAAAATATTGTCAGGGGACTGACCACTAGGCTATTGAGGATAGTGAAATGCTTTAATTTAATAAATATTAGAACCTTATTGTGTAAGAAACATGGGGGGAACGGAATCCGACGGCAAAAAAACAGCTGTCGGAATCCGTTCCCCCACTCCCATTATGAGAGGTGTTGATGTAATGACTTAAAAAATGCTGATTCTATTTTGTGTGTGGATGGAGCTTAACTTGCATCAGTTCAAAGAATATATTTTTTGCCTTTTATTATGATAGGAAAGTATAGTATCAAGAAAGTTCGATGACCCGGGACTTGAACTCGGGTCGCCCCAAAGCTAAAAAAAAATATTGTCAGGGGACTGACCACTAGGCTATTGAGGCTAGTGAAATGCTATAATTTAATAAATATTAGAACCTTATTGTGTAAGAAACATAGGGGGAACGGAATCCGACGGCCAAAAAACAGCTGTCGGAATCCGTTCCCCCACTCCCATTATGAGAGGTGTTGATGTAATGGCTTAAAAAATGCTGATTCTATTTTGTGTTTGGATGGAGCTTAAATTGCAACAGTTTATTAAAGAATATATTTTTTGCCTTTTATTATGATAGGAAAGTATAGTATCAAGAAAGTTCGATGACCCGGGACTTGAACTCGGGTCGCCCCAAAGCTAAAAAAAAATATTGTCTGGGGACTGACCACTAGGCTATTGAGGCTAACAAAATGCTACAATTTAATAAATATTAGAACCTTATTGTGTAAGAAACATAGGGGGAACGGAATCCGACGGCAAAAAAACAGCTGTCGGAATCCGTTCCCCCACTCCCATTATGAGAGGTGTTGATGTAATGACTTAAAAAATGCTGATTCTATTTTGTGTGTGGATGGAGCTTAACTTGCATCAGTTCAAAGAATATATTTTTTGCCTTTTATTAAAGAATATATTTTTTGCCTTTTATTATGATAGGAAAGTATAGTATCAAGAAAGTTCGATGACCCGGGACTTGAACTCGGGTCGCCCCAAAGCTAAAAAAAATATTGTCAGGGGACTGACCACTAGGCTATTGAGGGTAACAAAATGCTACAATTTCATAAATATTAGAACCTTATTGTGTAAGAAACATAGGGGGAACGGAATCCGACGGCAAAAAAACAGCTGTCGGAATCCGTTCCCCCCACTCCCATTATGAGAGGTGTTGATGTAATGACTTAAAAAATGCTGATTCTATTTTGTGTGTGGATGGAACTTAACTTGCAACAGTTTAAAGAATATATTTTTTGCCTTTTATTATGATAGGAAAGTATAGTATCAAGAAAGTTCGACGACCCTGGACTTGAACTCGGGTTGCCCAAAGCAAAAAAAAATATTGTCAGGGTACTGACAACTAGGCTATTGAGACTAGTAACTTCCTTCAATTTGATAAATATTAGAACCTTATTGTGTAAGAAACATAGGGGGAACGGAATCCGACGGCAAAAAAACAGCTGTCGGAATCCGTTCCCCCACTCCCATTATGAGAGGTGTTGATGTAATGGCTTAAAAAATGCTGATTCTATTTTGTGTGTGGATGGAGCTTAACTTGCATCAGTTTAAAGAATATATTTTTTGCCTTTTATTATGATAGGAAAGTATAGTATCAAGAAAGTTCGACGACCCTGGACTTGAACTCGGGTTGCCCAAAGCAAAAAAAAATATTATCAGGGGACTGACCACTAGGCTATTGAGGCTAGCAAAATGCTACAATTTAATAAATATTAGAACCTTACTGTGTAAGAAACATAGGGGGAACAGAATCCGACGGCAAAAAAACACCTGTCGGAATCCGTTCCCCCACTCCCATTATGAGAGGTGTTGATGTAATGACTTAAAAAATGTTGATTCTATTTTGTGTGTGGATGGAGCTTAACTTGCATCAGTTTAAAGAATATATTTTTTGCCTTTTATTATGATAGGAAAGTATAGTATCAAGAAAGTTCAACGACCCTGGACTTGAACTCGGGTTGCCCAAAGCTAAAAAAAATATTGTCAAGGGACTGACAACTAGGCTATTGAGACTTGTAACTTCCTTCAATTTGATAAATATTAGAACCTTATTGTGTAAGAAACATAGGGGGAACGGAATCCGTCGGCAAAAAAACAGCTGTCGGAATCCGTTCCCCCACTCCCATTATGAGAGGTGTTGATGTAATGGCTTAAAAAATGCTGATTCTATTTTGTGTGTGGATGGAGCTTAACTTGCAACAGTTTAAAGAATATATTTTTTGCCTTTTATTATGATAGGAAAGTATAGTATCAAGAAAGTTCGATGACCCGGGACTTGAACTCGGGTCGCCCCAAAGCTAAAAAAAAAATATTGTCCGGGGACTGACCCCTAGGGTATTGAGGCTAGTGAAATGCTATAATTTAATAAATATTAGAACCTTATTGTGTAAGAAACATAGGGGGAACGGAATCCGACGGCAAAAAAACAGCTGTCGGAATCCGTTCCCCCACTCCCATTATGAGAGGTGTTGATGTAATGGCTTAAAAAATGCTGATTCTATTTTGTGTGTGGATGGAGCTTAACTTGCATCAGTTTAAAGAATATATTTTTTGCCTTTTATTATGATAGGAAAGTATAGTATCAAGAAAGTTCGACGACCCTGGACTTGAACTCGGGTTGCCCAAAGCAAAAAAAAATATTGTCAGGGGACTGACCACTAAGCTATTGAGGCTAGCAAAATGCTACAATTTAATAAATATTAGAACCTTACTGTGTAAGAAACATAGGGGGAACGGAATCCGACGGCAAAAAAAACGCTGTCGGAATCCGTTCCCCCACTCCCATTATGAGAGGTGTTGATGTAATGACTTAAAAAATGCTGATTCTATTTTGTTTGTGGATGGAGCTTAACTTGCATCAGTTTAAAGAATATATTTTTTGCCTTCTATTATGATAGGAAAGTATAGTATCAAGAAAGTTCGACGACCCTGGACTTGAACTCGGGTTGCCCAAAGAAAAAAAAAATATTGTCAGGGTACTGACAACTAGGCTATTGAGGCTAGTGAAATGCTATAATTTAATAAATATTAGAACCTTATTGTGTAAGAAACATAGGGGGAACGGAATCCGACGGCAAAAAAACAGCTGTTGGAATCCGTTCCCCCACTCCCATTATGAGAGGTGTTGATGTAATGACTTAAAAAATGCTGATTCTATTTTGTGTGTGGATGGAGCTTAACTTGCAACAGTTTAAAGAATATATTTTTTGCCTTTTATTATGATAGGAAAGTATAGTATCAAGAAAGTTCGATGACCCGGGACTTGAACTCGGGTCGCCCCAAAGCTAAAAAAAAATATTGTCAAGGGACTGACCACTAGGCTATTGAGGCTAGCGAAATGCTACAATTTAATAAATATTAGAACCTTACTGTGTAAGAAACATAGGGGGAACAGAATCCGACGGCAAAAAAACAGCTGTCGGAATCCGTTCCCCCACTCCCATTATGAGAGGTGTTGATGTAATGACTTAAAAAATGCTGATTCTATTTTGTGTGTGGATGGAGCTTAACTTGCATCAGTTTAAAGAATATATTTTTTGCCTTTTATTATGATAGGAAAGTATAGTATCAAGAAAGTTCGACGACCCTGGACTTGAACTCGGGTTGCCCAAAGCTAAAAAAAATATTGTCAGTGTACTGACAACTAGGCTATTGAGACTAGTAGCTTCCTTCAATTTAATAAATATTAGAACCTTACTGTGTAAGAAACATAGGGGGAACGGAATCCGACGGCAAAAAAACAGCTGTCGGAATCCGTTCCCCCACTCCCATTATGAGAGGTGTTGATGTAATGACTTAAAAAATGCTGATTCTATTTTGTGTGTGGATGGAGCTTAACTTGCATCAGTTCAAAGAATATATTTTTTGCCTTTTATTAAAGAATATATTTTTTGCCTTTTATTATGATAGGAAAGTATAGTATCAAGAAAGTTCGATGACCCGGGACTTGAACTCGGGTCGCCCCAAAGCTAAAAAAAAATATTGTCCGGGGACTGACCACTAGGCTATTGAGGCTAACTAAATACTACAATTTAATAAATATTAGAACCTTATTGTGTAAGAAACATAGGGGGAACGGAATCCGACGGCAAAAAAACAGCTGTCGGAATCCGTTCCCCCACTCCCATTATGAGAGGTGTTGATGTAATGACTTAAAAAATGCTGATTCTATTTTGTGTGTGGATGGAGCTTAACTTGCATCAGTTCAAAGAATATATTTTTTGTCTTTTATTAAAGAATATATTTTTTGCCTTTTATTATGATAGGAAAGTATAGTATCAAGAAAGTTCGATGACCCGGGACTTGAACTCGGGTCGCCCCAAAGCTAAAAAAAAATATTGTCCGGGGACTGACCACTAGGCTATTGAGGCTAGTGAAGTGCTATAATTTAATAAATATTAGAACCTTATTGTGTAAGAAACATAGGGGGAATGGAATCCGACGGCAAAAAAACAGCTGTCGGAATCTGTTCCCCCACTCCCATTATGAGAGGTGTTGATGTAATGGCTTAAAAAATGCTGATTCTATTTTGTGTGTGGATGGAGCTTAACTTGCATCAGTTCAAAGAATATATTTTTTGCCTTTTATTAAAGAATATATTTTTTGACTTTTATTAAAGAATATATTTTTTGCCTTTTATTATGATAGGAAAGTATAGTATCAAGAAAGTTCGATGACCCGGGACTTGAACTCGGGTCGCCCCAAAGCTAAAAAAAAATATTGTCCGGGGACTGACCACTAGGCTATTGAGGCTAATGAAATGCTATAATTTAATAAATATTAGAACCTTATTGTGTAAGAAACATAGGGGGAACGGAATCCGACGGCAAAAAAACAGCTGTCGGAATCCGTTCCCCCACTCCCATTATGAGAGGTGTTGATGTAATGACTTAAAAAATGCTGATTCTATTTTGTGTGTGGATGGAGCTTAACTTGCATCAGTTTAAAGAATATATTTTTTTCCTTTTATTATGATAGGAAAGTATAGTATCAAGAAAGTTCGACGACCCTGGACTTGAACTCCGGTTGCCCAAAGCTAAAAAAAATATTGTCAGTGTACTGACAACTAGGCTATTGAGACTAGTAACTTCCTTCAATTTGATAAATATTAGAACCTTATTGTGTAAGAAACATAGGGGGAACGGAATCCGACGGCAAAAAAACAGCTGTCGGAATCCGTTCCCCCACTCCCATTATGAGAGGTGTTGATGTAATGACTTAAAAAATGCTGATTCTATTTTGTGTGTGGATGGAGCTTAACTTGCATCAGTTCAAAGAATATATTTTTTGCCTTTTATTAAAGAATATATTTTTTGCCTTTTATTATGATAGGAAAGTATAGTATCAAGAAAGTTCGATGACCCGGGACTTGAACTCGGGTCGCCCCAAAGCTAAAAAAAATATTGTCAGGGGACTGACCACTAGGCTATTGAGGGTAACAAAATGCTACAATTTCATAAATATTAGAACCTTATTGTGTAAGAAACATAGGGGGAACGGAATCCGACGGCAAAAAAACAGCTGTCGGAATCCGTTCCCCCCACTCCCATTATGAGAGGTGTTGATGTAATGACTTAAAAAATGCTGATTCTATTTTGTGTGTGGATGGAACTTAACTTGCAACAGTTTAAAGAATATATTTTTTGCCTTTTATTATGATAGGAAAGTATAGTATCAAGAAAGTTCGACGACCCTGGACTTGAACTCGGGTTGCCCAAAGCAAAAAAAAATATTGTCAGGGTACTGACAACTAGGCTATTGAGACTAGTAACTTCCTTCAATTTGATAAATATTAGAACCTTATTGTGTAAGAAACATAGGGGGAACGGAATCCGACGGCAAAAAAACAGCTGTCGGAATCCGTTCCCCCACTCCCATTATGAGAGGTGTTGATGTAATGGCTTAAAAAATGCTGATTCTATTTTGTGTGTGGATGGAGCTTAACTTGCATCAGTTTAAAGAATATATTTTTTTCCTTTTATTATGATAGGAAAGTATAGTATCAAGAAAGTTCGACGACCCTGGACTTGAACTCGGGTTGCCCAAAGCAAAAAAAAATATTATCAGGGGACTGACCACTAGGCTATTGAGGCTAGCAAAATGCTACAATTTAATAAATATTAGAACCTTACTGTGTAAGAAACATAGGGGGAACAGAATCCGACGGCAAAAAAACAGCTGTCGGAATCCGTTCCCCCACTCCCATTATGAGAGGTGTTGATGTAATGACTTAAAAAATGTTGATTCTATTTTGTGTGTGGATGGAGCTTAACTTGCATCAGTTTAAAGAATATATTTTTTGCCTTTTATTATGATAGGAAAGTATAGTATCAAGAAAGTTCAACGACCCTGGACTTGAACTCGGGTTGCCCAAAGCTAAAAAAAATATTGTCAAGGGACTGACAACTAGGCTATTGAGACTTGTAACTTCCTTCAATTTGATAAATATTAGAACCTTATTGTGTAAGAAACATAGGGGGAACGGAATCCGTCGGCAAAAAAACAGCTGTCGGAATCCGTTCCCCCACTCCCATTATGAGAGGTGTTGATGTAATGGCTTAAAAAATGCTGATTCTATTTTGTGTGTGGATGGAGCTTAACTTGCAACAGTTTAAAGAATATATTTTTTGCCTTTTATTATGATAGGAAAGTATAGTATCAAGAAAGTTCGATGACCCGGGACTTGAACTCGGGTCGCCCCAAAGCTAAAAAAAAAATATTGTCCGGGGACTGACCCCTAGGGTATTGAGGCTAGTGAAATGCTATAATTTAATAAATATTAGAACCTTATTGTGTAAGAAACATAGGGGGAACGGAATCCGACGGCAAAAAAACAGCTGTCGGAATCCGTTCCCCCACTCCCATTATGAGAGGTGTTGATGTAATGGCTTAAAAAATGCTGATTCTATTTTGTGTGTGGATGGAGCTTAACTTGCATCAGTTTAAAGAATATATTTTTTGCCTTTTATTATGATAGGAAAGTATAGTATCAAGAAAGTTCGACGACCCTGGACTTGAACTCGGGTTGCCCAAAGCAAAAAAAAATATTGTCAGGGGACTGACCACTAAGCTATTGAGGCTAGCAAAATGCTACAATTTAATAAATATTAGAACCTTACTGTGTAAGAAACATAGGGGGAACGGAATCCGACGGCAAAAAAAACGCTGTCGGAATCCGTTCCCCCACTCCCATTATGAGAGGTGTTGATGTAATGACTTAAAAAATGCTGATTCTATTTTGTTTGTGGATGGAGCTTAACTTGCATCAGTTTAAAGAATATATTTTTTGCCTTCTATTATGATAGGAAAGTATAGTATCAAGAAAGTTCGACGACCCTGGACTTGAACTCGGGTTGCCCAAAGAAAAAAAAAATATTGTCAGGGTACTGACAACTAGGCTATTGAGGCTAGTGAAATGCTATAATTTAATAAATATTAGAACCTTATTGTGTAAGAAACATAGGGGGAACGGAATCCGACGGCAAAAAAACAGCTGTTGGAATCCGTTCCCCCACTCCCATTATGAGAGGTGTTGATGTAATGACTTAAAAAATGCTGATTCTATTTTGTGTGTGGATGGAGCTTAACTTGCAACAGTTTAAAGAATATATTTTTTGCCTTTTATTATGATAGGAAAGTATAGTATCAAGAAAGTTCGATGACCCGGGACTTGAACTCGGGTCGCCCCAAAGCTAAAAAAAAATATTGTCAAGGGACTGACCACTAGGCTATTGAGGCTAGCGAAATGCTACAATTTAATAAATATTAGAACCTTACTGTGTAAGAAACATAGGGGGAACAGAATCCGACGGCAAAAAAACAGCTGTCGGAATCCGTTCCCCCACTCCCATTATGAGAGGTGTTGATGTAATGACTTAAAAAATGCTGATTCTATTTTGTGTGTGGATGGAGCTTAACTTGCATCAGTTTAAAGAATATATTTTTTGCCTTTTATTATGATAGGAAAGTATAGTATCAAGAAAGTTCGACGACCCTGGACTTGAACTCGGGTTGCCCAAAGCTAAAAAAAATATTGTCAGTGTACTGACAACTAGGCTATTGAGACTAGTAGCTTCCTTCAATTTAATAAATATTAGAACCTTACTGTGTAAGAAACATAGGGGGAACGGAATCCGACGGCAAAAAAACAGCTGTCGGAATCCGTTCCCCCACTCCCATTATGAGAGGTGTTGATGTAATGACTTAAAAAATGCTGATTCTATTTTGTGTGTGGATGGAGCTTAACTTGCATCAGTTCAAAGAATATATTTTTTGCCTTTTATTAAAGAATATATTTTTTGCCTTTTATTATGATAGGAAAGTATAGTATCAAGAAAGTTCGATGACCCGGGACTTGAACTCGGGTCGCCCCAAAGCTAAAAAAAAATATTGTCCAGGGACTGACCACTAGGCTATTGAGGCTAACTAAATACTACAATTTAATAAATATTAGAACCTTATTGTGTAAGAAACATAGGGGGAACGGAATCCGACGGCAAAAAAACAGCTGTCGGAATCCGTTCCCCCACTCCCATTATGAGAGGTGTTGATGTAATGACTTAAAAAATGCTGATTCTATTTTGTGTGTGGATGGAGCTTAACTTGCATCAGTTCAAAGAATATATTTTTTGTCTTTTATTAAAGAATATATTTTTTGCCTTTTATTATGATAGGAAAGTATAGTATCAAGAAAGTTCGATGACCCGGGACTTGAACTCGGGTCGCCCCAAAGCTAAAAAAAAATATTGTCCGGGGACTGACCACTAGGCTATTGAGGCTAGTGAAGTGCTATAATTTAATAAATATTAGAACCTTATTGTGTAAGAAACATAGGGGGAATGGAATCCGACGGCAAAAAAACAGCTGTCGGAATCTGTTCCCCCACTCCCATTATGAGAGGTGTTGATGTAATGGCTTAAAAAATGCTGATTCTATTTTGTGTGTGGATGGAGCTTAACTTGCATCAGTTCAAAGAATATATTTTTTGCCTTTTATTAAAGAATATATTTTTTGACTTTTATTAAAGAATATATTTTTTGCCTTTTATTATGATAGGAAAGTATAGTATCAAGAAAGTTCGATGACCCGGGACTTGAACTCGGGTCGCCCCAAAGCTAAAAAAAAATATTGTCCGGGGACTGACCACTAGGCTATTGAGGCTAATGAAATGCTATAATTTAATAAATATTAGAACCTTATTGTGTAAGAAACATAGGGGGAACGGAATCCGACGGCAAAAAAACAGCTGTCGGAATCCGTTCCCCCACTCCCATTATGAGAGGTGTTGATGTAATGACTTAAAAAATGCTGATTCTATTTTGTGTGTGGATGGAGCTTAACTTGCATCAGTTTAAAGAATATATTTTTTTCCTTTTATTATGATAGGAAAGTATAGTATCAAGAAAGTTCGACGACCCTGGACTTGAACTCCGGTTGCCCAAAGCTAAAAAAAATATTGTCAGTGTACTGACAACTAGGCTATTGAGACTAGTAACTTCCTTCAATTTGATAAATATTAGAACCTTATTGTGTAAGAAACATAGGGGGAACGGAATCCGACGGCAAAAAAACAGCTGTCGGAATCCGTTCCCCCACTCCCATTATGAGAGGTGTTGATGTAATGACTTAAAAAATGCTGATTCTATTTTGTGTGTGGATGGAGCTTAACTTGCATCAGTTCAAAGAATATATTTTTTGCCTTTTATTAAAGAATATATTTTTTGCCTTTTATTATGATAGGAAAGTATAGTATCAAGAAAGTTCGATGACCCGGGACTTGAACTCGGGTCGCCCCAAAGCTAAAAAAAATATTGTCAGGGGACTGACCACTAGGCTATTGAGGGTAACAAAATGCTACAATTTCATAAATATTAGAACCTTATTGTGTAAGAAACATAGGGGGAACGGAATCCGACGGCAAAAAAACAGCTGTCGGAATCCGTTCCCCCCACTCCCATTATGAGAGGTGTTGATGTAATGACTTAAAAAATGCTGATTCTATTTTGTGTGTGGATGGAACTTAACTTGCAACAGTTTAAAGAATATATTTTTTGCCTTTTATTATGATAGGAAAGTATAGTATCAAGAAAGTTCGACGACCCTGGACTTGAACTCGGGTTGCCCAAAGCAAAAAAAAATATTGTCAGGGTACTGACAACTAGGCTATTGAGACTAGTAACTTCCTTCAATTTGATAAATATTAGAACCTTATTGTGTAAGAAACATAGGGGGAACGGAATCCGACGGCAAAAAAACAGCTGTCGGAATCCGTTCCCCCACTCCCATTATGAGAGGTGTTGATGTAATGGCTTAAAAAATGCTGATTCTATTTTGTGTGTGGATGGAGCTTAACTTGCATCAGTTTAAAGAATATATTTTTTTCCTTTTATTATGATAGGAAAGTATAGTATCAAGAAAGTTCGACGACCCTGGACTTGAACTCGGGTTGCCCAAAGCAAAAAAAAATATTATCAGGGGACTGACCACTAGGCTATTGAGGCTAGCAAAATGCTACAATTTAATAAATATTAGAACCTTACTGTGTAAGAAACATAGGGGGAACAGAATCCGACGGCAAAAAAACAGCTGTCGGAATCCGTTCCCCCACTCCCATTATGAGAGGTGTTGATGTAATGACTTAAAAAATGTTGATTCTATTTTGTGTGTGGATGGAGCTTAACTTGCATCAGTTTAAAGAATATATTTTTTGCCTTTTATTATGATAGGAAAGTATAGTATCAAGAAAGTTCAACGACCCTGGACTTGAACTCGGGTTGCCCAAAGCTAAAAAAAATATTGTCAAGGGACTGACAACTAGGCTATTGAGACTTGTAACTTCCTTCAATTTGATAAATATTAGAACCTTATTGTGTAAGAAACATAGGGGGAACGGAATCCGTCGGCAAAAAAACAGCTGTCGGAATCCGTTCCCCCACTCCCATTATGAGAGGTGTTGATGTAATGGCTTAAAAAATGCTGATTCTATTTTGTGTGTGGATGGAGCTTAACTTGCAACAGTTTAAAGAATATATTTTTTGCCTTTTATTATGATAGGAAAGTATAGTATCAAGAAAGTTCGATGACCCGGGACTTGAACTCGGGTCGCCCCAAAGCTAAAAAAAAAATATTGTCCGGGGACTGACCCCTAGGGTATTGAGGCTAGTGAAATGCTATAATTTAATAAATATTAGAACCTTATTGTGTAAGAAACATAGGGGGAACGGAATCCGACGGCAAAAAAACAGCTGTCGGAATCCGTTCCCCCACTCCCATTATGAGAGGTGTTGATGTAATGGCTTAAAAAATGCTGATTCTATTTTGTGTGTGGATGGAGCTTAACTTGCATCAGTTTAAAGAATATATTTTTTGCCTTTTATTATGATAGGAAAGTATAGTATCAAGAAAGTTCGACGACCCTGGACTTGAACTCGGGTTGCCCAAAGCAAAAAAAAATATTGTCAGGGGACTGACCACTAAGCTATTGAGGCTAGCAAAATGCTACAATTTAATAAATATTAGAACCTTACTGTGTAAGAAACATAGGGGGAACGGAATCCGACGGCAAAAAAAACGCTGTCGGAATCCGTTCCCCCACTCCCATTATGAGAGGTGTTGATGTAATGACTTAAAAAATGCTGATTCTATTTTGTTTGTGGATGGAGCTTAACTTGCATCAGTTTAAAGAATATATTTTTTGCCTTCTATTATGATAGGAAAGTATAGTATCAAGAAAGTTCGACGACCCTGGACTTGAACTCGGGTTGCCCAAAGAAAAAAAAAATATTGTCAGGGTACTGACAACTAGGCTATTGAGGCTAGTGAAATGCTATAATTTAATAAATATTAGAACCTTATTGTGTAAGAAACATAGGGGGAACGGAATCCGACGGCAAAAAAACAGCTGTTGGAATCCGTTCCCCCACTCCCATTATGAGAGGTGTTGATGTAATGACTTAAAAAATGCTGATTCTATTTTGTGTGTGGATGGAGCTTAACTTGCAACAGTTTAAAGAATATATTTTTTGCCTTTTATTATGATAGGAAAGTATAGTATCAAGAAAGTTCGATGACCCGGGACTTGAACTCGGGTCGCCCCAAAGCTAAAAAAAAATATTGTCAAGGGACTGACCACTAGGCTATTGAGGCTAGCGAAATGCTACAATTTAATAAATATTAGAACCTTACTGTGTAAGAAACATAGGGGGAACAGAATCCGACGGCAAAAAAACAGCTGTCGGAATCCGTTCCCCCACTCCCATTATGAGAGGTGTTGATGTAATGACTTAAAAAATGCTGATTCTATTTTGTGTGTGGATGGAGCTTAACTTGCATCAGTTTAAAGAATATATTTTTTGCCTTTTATTATGATAGGAAAGTATAGTATCAAGAAAGTTCGACGACCCTGGACTTGAACTCGGGTTGCCCAAAGCTAAAAAAAATATTGTCAGTGTACTGACAACTAGGCTATTGAGACTAGTAGCTTCCTTCAATTTAATAAATATTAGAACCTTACTGTGTAAGAAACATAGGGGGAACGGAATCCGACGGCAAAAAAACAGCTGTCGGAATCCGTTCCCCCACTCCCATTATGAGAGGTGTTGATGTAATGACTTAAAAAATGCTGATTCTATTTTGTGTGTGGATGGAGCTTAACTTGCATCAGTTCAAAGAATATATTTTTTGCCTTTTATTAAAGAATATATTTTTTGCCTTTTATTATGATAGGAAAGTATAGTATCAAGAAAGTTCGATGACCCGGGACTTGAACTCGGGTCGCCCCAAAGCTAAAAAAAAATATTGTCCGGGGACTGACCACTAGGCTATTGAGGCTAACTAAATACTACAATTTAATAAATATTAGAACCTTATTGTGTAAGAAACATAGGGGGAACGGAATCCGACGGCAAAAAAACAGCTGTCGGAATCCGTTCCCCCACTCCCATTATGAGAGGTGTTGATGTAATGACTTAAAAAATGCTGATTCTATTTTGTGTGTGGATGGAGCTTAACTTGCATCAGTTCAAAGAATATATTTTTTGTCTTTTATTAAAGAATATATTTTTTGCCTTTTATTATGATAGGAAAGTATAGTATCAAGAAAGTTCGATGACCCGGGACTTGAACTCGGGTCGCCCCAAAGCTAAAAAAAAATATTGTCCGGGGACTGACCACTAGGCTATTGAGGCTAGTGAAGTGCTATAATTTAATAAATATTAGAACCTTATTGTGTAAGAAACATAGGGGGAATGGAATCCGACGGCAAAAAAACAGCTGTCGGAATCTGTTCCCCCACTCCCATTATGAGAGGTGTTGATGTAATGGCTTAAAAAATGCTGATTCTATTTTGTGTGTGGATGGAGCTTAACTTGCATCAGTTCAAAGAATATATTTTTTGCCTTTTATTAAAGAATATATTTTTTGACTTTTATTAAAGAATATATTTTTTGCCTTTTATTATGATAGGAAAGTATAGTATCAAGAAAGTTCGATGACCCGGGACTTGAACTCGGGTCGCCCCAAAGCTAAAAAAAAATATTGTCCGGGGACTGACCACTAGGCTATTGAGGCTAATGAAATGCTATAATTTAATAAATATTAGAACCTTATTGTGTAAGAAACATAGGGGGAACGGAATCCGACGGCAAAAAAACAGCTGTCGGAATCCGTTCCCCCACTCCCATTATGAGAGGTGTTGATGTAATGACTTAAAAAATGCTGATTCTATTTTGTGTGTGGATGGAGCTTAACTTGCATCAGTTTAAAGAATATATTTTTTTCCTTTTATTATGATAGGAAAGTATAGTATCAAGAAAGTTCGACGACCCTGGACTTGAACTCCGGTTGCCCAAAGCTAAAAAAAATATTGTCAGTGTACTGACAACTAGGCTATTGAGACTAGTAACTTCCTTCAATTTGATAAATATTAGAACCTTATTGTGTAAGAAACATAGGGGGAACGGAATCCGACGGCAAAAAAACAGCTGTCGGAATCCGTTCCCCCACTCCCATTATGAGAGGTGTTGATGTAATGACTTAAAAAATGCTGATTCTATTTTGTGTGTGGATGGAGCTTAACTTGCATCAGTTCAAAGAATATATTTTTTGTCTTTTATTAAAGAATATATTTTTTGCCTTTTATTATGATAGGAAAGTATAGTATCAAGAAGGTTCGATGACCCGGGACTTGAACTCGGGTCGCCCCAAAGCTAAAAAAATAATATTGTCAGGGGACTGACCACTAGACTATTGAGGCTAACAAAATGCTACTCTTCTTCTTCTTCTTTTTCTTTCGGCTGCTCCCATTAGGGGTCGCCACAGCGGATCATCCGTCTCCATACCACCTTGTCCTCTACATCTGCCTCTTTTACACCAACTACCTGCATGTCGTCCCTCACCACATCCATGAACCTCCTCCTTGGTCTTCCTCTTTTCCTCCTTCCTGGTGGCTCCATCCTCAGCATTCTCCTACCAATATAATTCATGTCCCTCCTCTGCACATGTCCAAACCATCTCAATCTCGCCTCCCTCACCTTGTCACCAAAACGTCCAACATGCGCTGTCCCTCTAATAAACTCATTTCTAATCTTGTCCATCCTCGTCACTCCCAACGAAAACCTTAACATCTTCAGCTCTGCTACCTCCAGCTCCGCCTCCTGCCTTTTACTCAATGCCACTGTCTCTAACCCATACAACATCGCAGGTCTCACCACAGTCCTATAAACTTTTCCTTTCATTCTTGCAGATACTTTACTATCACAAATCACTCCTGTCACTCTTCTCCACCCACTCCACCCTGCCTGCACTCTTTTCTTCACTTCCCTAACACACTCTCCATTACTTTGCACTGTTGACCCCAGGTACCTGAACTCCTCCACCTTCTTCACCTCTTCACCCTGTAACCGCACCACTCCACTGCCCTCCCTCTCATTTACGCACATGTACTCTGTCTTACTCCTACTGACTTTCATTCCCCTCCTCTCCAGCACGTACCTCCACCTCTCCAGGCTCTTCTCAACCTGCTCACTACTCTCACCACAAATCACAATATCATCCGCAAACATCATAGTCCAGGGAGACTCTTGTCTGACCTCGTCCGTCAACCTGTCCATCACCACTGCAAACAGGAAAGGGCTCAGGGCCGATCCTTGATGCAGTCCAACCTTCACCTTGAACCAGTCTGTCGTTCCTACTGCACACTTCACTGCAGTCACACTGTCCTCATACATGTCCTGCACCACCCTCACATACTTCTCTGACACACCTGACTTCCTCATACAATACCACAACTCCTCTCTTGGCACTCTGTCGTACGCTTTCTCTAGATCCACAAATACACAATGCAGCTCCTTCTGTCCTTCTCTATACTTCTCCATCAACGTTCTCAAAGCAAATATGGCATCTGTGGTGCTCTTCCTCGGCATGAAACCATACTGTTGCTCACAGATGGTCACCTCTTCTCTCAGCCTGGCTTCCACTACTCTTTCCCATAACTTCATGGTGTGACTGATCAACTTAATTCCCCTGTAGTTACTGCAGTTCTGCACATCTCCCTTATGCTTAAAGATCGGTACCAGCACACTCCTTCTCCATTCCTTAGGCATCCTCTCACCTTCCAAAATCTTGTTAAACAATCTGGTTAAAAACTCCACTGCCATCTCTCCTAAACATCTCAATGCTTCTACCGGTATGTCATCTGGTCCAACTGACTTTCCACTCTTCATCCTCTTAATTGCTGCTCTCACTTCCTCCTTACTAATCCTATCCACTTCCTGCTTTACTAACACCACATCATCCAACCTTCTCTCTCTCTCATTTTCCTCGTTCATCAGCTGCTCAAAATACTCCCTCCATCTTCTCAACAAACTCTCCTCACTAGTCAACACATTTCCATCTCCATCCTTTATTGCTCTAACTTGCAACACATCCTTCCCAGCTCGATCTCTCTGCCTGGCCAATCGGTACAAATCCTTTTCTCCTTCCTTAGTGTTCAACCTCTCATACAGCTCCTCGTATGCCTTTTCCTTGGCTTTCGCCACATCCCTCTTTACCTGTTGCCGCATCTCCTTGTACTCCTGCCTACTTTTCTCATCACCCTGTCGATCCCACTTCTGTTTTGCTAACCTCTTTCCCCTTTATGCTCCCCTGCACTTCCTCATTCCACCACCACGTCTCCTTGTCTTCCTTTCTATTTCCAGATGTCACACCAAGTACCTTTCTAGCTGCCTCCCTCATCACTCCTGCGGAAGTTTCCCAATCATCCAGCACCTCTTCACCACCACCTAGCCTCTGTCTGACCTCTTCCCTGAACCTCACACTACAGTCTTCCTCCTTCAGTTTCCACCATCTTATTCTTCTTTCAGTCCTTACTCTCCTCCTCTTCTTCTTCGTCTCTAAAACCATCCTACAGACCACCATCCGATGCTGTCTAGCTACACTGTCCCCTGCCAACACCTTACAGTCTCCAATCTCCTTCAGGTTGCATCTCCTACATAGAACATAGTCCACCTGTGTGCACCTTCCTCCACTCTTATAGGTCACCCTATGATCCTCCTTCTTCTTAAAATACGTATTCACCACTGCCATTTCCATCCTTTTAGCAAAATCTACCACCATCTGCCCTTCCACATTTCTCTCCTTTAGGCCATACCTACCCATAACCTTCTCATCACCTCTGTTCCCCTCACCTACATGTCCATTAAAGTCTGCCCCAATCACCAATCGTTCATTTCTAGGTACACCATCTACCACTTCATCTAATTCACTCCAGAATCTTTCCTTCTCCTCCATCTCACAGCCGACTTGTGGAGCATAGGCACTGATGACATTTATCATCATCCCTTCAACTTCCACCTTCACGATCATCACCCTATCAGAAACTCTCTTCACCTCCACTACACTCTTACTGTACTCTTCCTTCATAATCACCCCTACACCATTTCTCTTTCCATCCACACCATGATAGAACAGTTTAAACCCACCTCCAATGTTTCTGGCCTTACTCCCTTTCCACTTGGTCTCCTGAACACACAACATATCTACCCTTCTCCTCTCCATCATATCAGCTAACTCTCTCCCTTTACCAGTCATAGTGCCAACATTTAAAGTACCAACCCGAACCTCCACTTTCCTACACATCTCCTTTCCCCGTCGCCTCTGTAGACGTCTTCCTCCTCTCCTCCTCCTCCTTCGGCCGACAGTAGCCCAATTTCCACCGGTACCCTGTTGGCTAACGATACCTGAGGCGGTCGTTGTTAACCCGGGCCTCGACCGATCCGGTATGAAATTCTTATTCGTGACCCGCATATTTGATTTGGCACATGTTTTACGCTGGATGCCCTTCCTAACGCAACCCTCCCCATTTATCCGGGCTTGGGACCGGCACTAAGAGTGCACTGGCTTGTGCCTCCCTAATGGCTGGGTAGGCTAACAAAATGCTACAATTTCATAAATATTAGAACCTTATTGTGTAAGAAACATAGGGGGAACGGAATCCGACGGCAAAAAAACAGCTGTCGGAATCCGTTCCCCCACTCCCATTATGAGAGGTGTTGATGTAATGACTTAAAAAATGCTGATTCTATTTTGTGTGTGGATGGAGCTTAACTTGCATCAGTTTAAAGAATATATTTTTTGCCTTTTATTATGATAGGAAAGTATAGTATCAAGAAAGTTCGACGACCCTGGACTTGAACTCGGGTTGCCCAAAGCAAAAAAAAAATATTGTCAGGGTACTGACAACTATGCTATTGAGACTACTAGTAACTTCCTTCAATTTGATAAATATTAGAACCTTATTGTGCAAGAAACATAGGGGGAACGGAATCCGACGGCAAAAAAACAGCTGTCGGAATCCGTTCCCCCACTCCCATTATGAGAGGTGTTGATGTAATGACTTAAAAAATGCTGATTCTATTTTGTGTGTGGATGGAGCTTAACTTGCATCAGTTCAAAGAATATATTTTTTGCCTTTTATTAAAGAATATATTTTTTGCCTTTTATTATGATAGGAAAGTATAGTATCAAGAAAGTTCGATGACCCGGGACTTGAACTCGGGTCGCCCCAAAGCTAAAAAAAAATATTTTCAGGGGACTGACCACTAGGCTATTGAGGCTAGCAAAATGCTACAATTTCATAAATATTAGAACCTTATTGTGTAAGAAACATAGGGGGAACGGAATCCGACGGCAAAAGAACAGCTGTCAGAATCCGTTCCCCCACTCCCATTATGAGAGGTGTTGATGTAATGACTTAAAAAATGCTGATTCTATTTTGTGTGTGGATGGAGCTTAACTTGCATCAGTTTAAAGAATATATTTTTGATAGGAAAGTATAGTATCAAGAAAGTTTGACGACCCTGGACTTGAACTCGGGTTGCCCAAAGCTAAAAAAAATATTGTCAGTGTACTGACAACTAGGCTATTGAGACTAGTAACTTCCTTCAATTTGATAAATTTTAGAACCTTATTGTGTAAGAAACATAGGGGGAACGGAATCTGACGGCAAAAAAACAGCTGTCGGAATCCGTTCCCCCACTCCCATTATGAGAGGTGTTGATGTAATGGCTTAAAAAATGCTGATTCTATTTTGTGTGTGGATGGAGCTTAAATTGCAACAGTTTAAAGAATATATTTTTTGTCTTTTATTATGATAGGAAAGTATAGTATCAAGAAAGTTCGATGACCCGGGACTTGAAGTCGGGTCGCCCCAAAGCTAAAAAAAAATATTGTCAGGGGACTGACCACTAGACTATTGAGGGTAACAAAATGCTACAATTTCATAAATATTAGAACCTTATTGTGTAAGAAACATAGGGGGAACGGAATCTGACGGCATAAAAACAGCTGTCGGAATCCGTTCCCCCACTCCCATTATGAGAGGTGTTGATGTAATGACTTAAAAAATGCTGATTCTATTTTGTGTGTGGTTGGAGCTTAACTTGCATCAGTTTAAAGAATATATTTTTTGCCTTTTATTATGATAGGAAAGTATAGTATCAAGAAAGTTCGACGACCCTGGACTTGAACTCGGGTTGCCCAAAGCAAAAAAAAATATTGTCAGGGTACTGACAACTAGGCTATTGAGACTAGTAACTTCCTTCAATTTGATAAATATTAGAACCTTTTTGTGTAAGAAACATAGGGGGAACGGAATCCGACGGCAAAAAACCAGCTGTCGGAATCCGTTCCCCCACTCCCATTATGAGAGGTGTTGATGTAATGACTTAAAAAATGCTGATTCTATTTTGTGTGTGGATGGAGCTTAACTTGCAACAGTTTAAAGAATATATTTTTTGCCTTTTATTATGATAGGAAAGTATAGTATCAAGAAAGTTCGATGACCCGGGACTTGAACCCGGGTCGCCCCAAAGCAAAAAAAAAATATTGTCAAGGGACTGACCACTAGGCTATTGAGGCTAGCGAAATTCTACAATTTAATCAATATTAGAACCTTACTGTGTAAGAAACATAGGGGGAACAAAATCCGACGGCAAAAAAACAGCTGTCGGAATCCGTTCCCCCACTCCCATTATGAGAGGTGTTGATGTAATGACTTAAAAAATGCTGATTCTATTTTGTGTGTGGATGGAGCTTAACTTGCATCAGTTCAAAGAATATATTTTTTGCCTTTTATTAAAGAATATATTTTTTGCCTTTTATTATGATAGGAAAGTATAGTATCAAGAAAGTTCGATGACCCGGGACTTGAACTCGGGTCGCCCCAAAGCTAAAAAAAAATATTGTCAGGGGACTGACCACTAGGCTATTGAGGCTAGTGAAATGTTATAATTTAACAAATATTAGAACCTTATTGTGTAAGAAACATAGGGGGAACGGAATCCGACGGCAAAAAAACAGCTGTCAGAATCCGTTCCCCCACTCCCATTATGAGAGGTGTTGATGTAATGGCTTAAAAAATGCTGATTCTATTTTGTGTGTGGATGGAGCTTAAATTGCAACAGTTTAAAGAATATATTTTTTGCCTTTTATTATGATAGGAAAGTATAGTATCAAGAAAGTTCGATGACCCGGGACTTGAACTCGGGTCGCCCCAAAGCTAAAAAAAAACATTGTCAGGGGACTGACCACTAGGCTATTGAGGCTAGCAAAATGTTACAATTTCATAAATATTAGAACCTTATTGTGTAAGAAACATAGGGGGAACGGAATCCGACGGCAAAAAAACAGCTGTCAGAATCCGTTCCCCCACTCCCATTATGAGAGGTGTTGATGTAATGGCTTAAAAAATGCTGATTCTATTTTGTGTGTGGATGGAGCTTAACTTGCAACAGTTTAAAGAATATATTTTTTGCCTTTTATTATGATAGGAAAGTATAATATCAAGAAAGTTCGATGACCCGGGACTTGAACTCGGGTCGCCCCAAAGCTAAAAAAAAATATTGTCCGGGGACTGACCACTAGGCTATTGAGGCTAACAAAATGCTACAATTTAATAAATATTAGAACCTTATTGTGTAAGAAACATAGGGGGAACGGAATCCGACGGCAAAAAAACAGCTGTCAGAATCCGTTCCCCCACTCCCATTATGAGAGGTGTTGATGTAATGGCTTAAAAAATGCTGATTCTATTTTGTGTGTGGATGGAGCTTAACTTGCAACAGTTTAAAGAATATATTTTTTGCCTTTTATTATGATAGGAAAGTATAATATCAAGAAAGTTCGATGACCCGGGACTTGAACTCGGGTCGCCCCAAAGCTAAAAAAAAATATTGTCAGGGGACTGACCACTAGGCTATTGAGGATAGTGAAATGCTTTAATTTAATAAATATTAGAACCTTATTGTGTAAGAAACATAGGGGGAACGGAATCCGACGGCAAAAAAACAGCTGTCGGAATCCGTTCCCCCACTCCCATTATGAGAGGTGTTGATGTAATGACTTAAAAAATGCTGATTCTATTTTGTGTGTGGATGGAGCTTAACTTGCATCAGTTCAAAGAATATATTTTTTGCCTTTTATTAAAGAATATATTTTTTGCCTTTTATTATGATAGGAAAGTATAGTATCAAGAAAGTTCGATGACCCGGGACTTGAACTCGGGTCGCCCCAAAGCTAAAAAAAAATATTGTCAGGGGACTGACCACTAGGCTATTGAGGCTAGTGAAATGTTATAATTTAACAAATATTAGAACCTTATTGTGTAAGAAACATAGGGGGAACGGAATCCGACTGCCAAAAAACAGCTGTCGGAATCCGTTCCCCCACTCCCATTATGAGAAGTGTTGATGTAATGACTTAAAAAATGCTGATTCTATTTTGTATGTGGATGGAGCTTAACTTGCAACAGTTTAAAGAATATATTTTTGGCCTTTTATTATGATAGGAAAGTATAGTATCAAGAAAGTTCGATGACCCGGGACTTGAACTCGGGTCGCCCCAAAGCTAAAAAAAAATATTGTCAGGGGACTGACCACTAGGCTATTGAGGCTAGTGAAATGCTATAATTTAATAAATATTAGAACCTTATTGTGTAAGAAACATAGGGGGAACGGAATCCGACGGCCAAAAAACAGCTGTCGGAATCCGTTCCCCCACTCCCATTATGAGAGGTGTTGATGTAATGGCTTAAAAAATGCTGATTCTATTTTGTGTGTGGATGGAGCTTAAATTGCAACAGTTTATTAAAGAATATATTTTTTGCCTTTTATTATGATAGGAAAGTATAGTATCAAGAAAGTTCGATGACCCGGGACTTGAACTCGGGTCGCCCCAAAGCTAAAAAAAAATATTGTCCGGGGACTGACCACTAGGCTATTGAGGCTAACAAAATGCTACAATTTAATAAATATTAGAACCTTATTGTGTAAGAAACATAGGGGGAACGGAATCCGACGGCCAAAAAACAGCTGTCGGAATCCGTTCCCCCACTCCCATTATGAGAGGTGTTGATGTAATGGCTTAAAAAATGCTGATTCTATTTTGTGTGTGGATGGAGCTTAAATTGCAACAGTTTATTAAAGAATATATTTTTTGCCTTTTATTATGATAGGAAAGTATAGTATCAAGAAAGTTCGATGACCCGGGACTTGAACTCGGGTCGCCCCAAAGCTAAAAAAAAATATTGTCCGGGGACTGACCACTAGGCTATTGAGGCTAACAAAATGCTACAATTTAATAAATATTAGAACCTTATTGTGTAAGAAACATAGGGGGAACGGAATCCGACGGCAAAAAAACAGCTGTCAGAATCCGTTCCCCCACTCCCATTATGAGAGGTGTTGATGTAATGGCTTAAAAAATGCTGATTCTATTTTGTGTGTGGATGGAGCTTAAATTGCAACAGTTTAAAGAATATATTTTTTGCCTTTTATTATGATAGGAAAGTATAGTATCAAGAAAGTTCGATGACCCGGGACTTGAACTCGGGTCGCCCCAAAGCTAAAAAAAAACATTGTCAGGGGACTGACCACTAGGCTATTGAGGCTAGCAAAATGTTACAATTTCATAAATATTAGAACCTTATTGTGTAAGAAACATAGGGGGAACGGAATCCGACGGCAAAAAAACAGCTGTCAGAATCCGTTCCCCCACTCCCATTATGAGAGGTGTTGATGTAATGGCTTAAAAAATGCTGATTCTATTTTGTGTGTGGATGGAGCTTAACTTGCAACAGTTTAAAGAATATATTTTTTGCCTTTTATTATGATAGGAAAGTATAATATCAAGAAAGTTCGATGACCCGGGACTTGAACTCGGGTCGCCCCAAAGCTAAAAAAAAATATTGTCAGGGGACTGACCACTAGGCTATTGAGGATAGTGAAATGCTTTAATTTAATAAATATTAGAACCTTATTGTGTAAGAAACATAGGGGGAACGGAATCCGACGGCAAAAAAACAGCTGTCGGAATCCGTTCCCCCACTCCCATTATGAGAGGTGTTGATGTAATGACTTAAAAAATGCTGATTCTATTTTGTGTGTGGATGGAGCTTAACTTGCATCAGTTCAAAGAATATATTTTTTGCCTTTTATTAAAGAATATATTTTTTGCCTTTTATTATGATAGGAAAGTATAGTATCAAGAAAGTTCGATGACCCGGGACTTGAACTCGGGTCGCCCCAAAGCTAAAAAAAAATATTGTCAGGGGACTGACCACTAGGCTATTGAGGCTAGTGAAATGTTATAATTTAACAAATATTAGAACCTTATTGTGTAAGAAACATAGGGGGAACGGAATCCGACTGCCAAAAAACAGCTGTCGGAATCCGTTCCCCCACTCCCATTATGAGAAGTGTTGATGTAATGACTTAAAAAATGCTGATTCTATTTTGTATGTGGATGGAGCTTAACTTGCAACAGTTTAAAGAATATATTTTTGGCCTTTTATTATGATAGGAAAGTATAGTATCAAGAAAGTTCGATGACCCGGGACTTGAACTCGGGTCGCCCCAAAGCTAAAAAAAAATATTGTCAGGGGACTGACCACTAGGCTATTGAGGCTAGTGAAATGCTATAATTTAATAAATATTAGAACCTTATTGTGTAAGAAACATAGGGGGAACGGAATCCGACGGCCAAAAAACAGCTGTCGGAATCCGTTCCCCCACTCCCATTATGAGAGGTGTTGATGTAATGGCTTAAAAAATGCTGATTCTATTTTGTGTGTGGATGGAGCTTAAATTGCAACAGTTTATTAAAGAATATATTTTTTGCCTTTTATTATGATAGGAAAGTATAGTATCAAGAAAGTTCGATGACCCGGGACTTGAACTCGGGTCGCCCCAAAGCTAAAAAAAAATATTGTCCGGGGACTGACCACTAGGCTATTGAGGCTAACAAAATGCTACAATTTAATAAATATTAGAACCTTATTGTGTAAGAAACATAGGGGGAACGGAATCCGACGGCAAAAAAACAGCTGTCAGAATCCGTTCCCCCACTCCCATTATGAGAGGTGTTGATGTAATGGCTTAAAAAATGCTGATTCTATTTTGTGTGTGGATGGAGCTTAACTTGCAACAGTTTAAAGAATATATTTTTTGCCTTTTATTATGATAGGAAAGTATAATATCAAGAAAGTTCGATGACCCGGGACTTGAACTCGGGTCGCCCCAAAGCTAAAAAAAAATATTGTCAGGGGACTGACCACTAGGCTATTGAGGATAGTGAAATGCTTTAATTTAATAAATATTAGAACCTTATTGTGTAAGAAACATAGGGGGAACGGAATCCGACGGCAAAAAAACAGCTGTCGGAATCCGTTCCCCCACTCCCATTATGAGAGGTGTTGATGTAATGACTTAAAAAATGCTGATTCTATTTTGTGTGTGGATGGAGCTTAACTTGCATCAGTTCAAAGAATATATTTTTTGCCTTTTATTAAAGAATATATTTTTTGCCTTTTATTATGATAGGAAAGTATAGTATCAAGAAAGTTCGATGACCCGGGACTTGAACTCGGGTCGCCCCAACGCTAAAAAAAAATATTGTCAGGGGACTGACCACTAGGCTATTGAGGCTAGTGAAATGTTATAATTTAACAAATATTAGAACCTTATTGTGTAAGAAACATAGGGGGAACGGAATCCGACTGCCAAAAAACAGCTGTCGGAATCCGTTCCCCCACTCCCATTATGAGAAGTGTTGATGTAATGACTTAAAAAATGCTGATTCTATTTTGTATGTGGATGGAGCTTAACTTGCAACAGTTTAAAGAATATATTTTTGGCCTTTTATTATGATAGGAAAGTATAGTATCAAGAAAGTTCGATGACCCGGGACTTGAACTCGGGTCGCCCCAAAGCTAAAAAAAAATATTGTCAGGGGACTGACCACTAGGCTATTGAGGCTAGTGAAATGCTATAATTTAATAAATATTAGAACCTTATTGTGTAAGAAACATAGGGGGAACGGAATCCGACGGCCAAAAAACAGCTGTCGGAATCCGTTCCCCCACTCCCATTATGAGAGGTGTTGATGTAATGGCTTAAAAAATGCTGATTCTATTTTGTGTGTGGATGGAGCTTAAATTGCAACAGTTTATTAAAGAATATATTTTTTGCCTTTTATTATGATAGGAAAGTATAGTATCAAGAAAGTTCGATGACCCGGGACTTGAACTCGGGTCGCCCCAAAGCTAAAAAAAAATATTGTCCGGGGACTGACCACTAGGCTATTGAGGCTAACAAAATGCTACAATTTAATAAATATTAGAACCTTATTGTGTAAGAAACATAGGGGGAACGGAATCCGACGGCCAAAAAACAGCTGTCGGAATCCGTTCCCCCACTCCCATTATGAGAGGTGTTGATGTAATGGCTTAAAAAATGCTGATTCTATTTTGTGTGTGGATGGAGCTTAAATTGCAACAGTTTATTAAAGAATATATTTTTTGCCTTTTATTATGATAGGAAAGTATAGTATCAAGAAAGTTCGATGACCCGGGACTTGAACTCGGGTCGCCCCAAAGCTAAAAAAAAATATTGTCCGGGGACTGACCACTAGGCTATTGAGGCTAACAAAATGCTACAATTTAATAAATATTAGAACCTTATTGTGTAAGAAACATAGGGGGAACGGAATCCGACGGCAAAAAAACAGCTGTCAGAATCCGTTCCCCCACTCCCATTATGAGAGGTGTTGATGTAATGGCTTAAAAAATGCTGATTCTATTTTGTGTGTGGATGGAGCTTAAATTGCAACAGTTTAAAGAATATATTTTTTGCCTTTTATTATGATAGGAAAGTATAGTATCAAGAAAGTTCGATGACCCGGGACTTGAACTCGGGTCGCCCCAAAGCTAAAAAAAAACATTGTCAGGGGACTGACCACTAGGCTATTGAGGATAGTGAAATGCTTTAATTTAATAAATATTAGAACCTTATTGTGTAAGAAACATAGGGGGAACGGAATCCGACGGCAAAAAAACAGCTGTCGGAATCCGTTCCCCCACTCCCATTATGAGAGGTGTTGATGTAATGACTTAAAAAATGCTGATTCTATTTTGTGTGTGGATGGAGCTTAACTTGCATCAGTTCAAAGAATATATTTTTTGCCTTTTATTAAAGAATATATTTTTTGCCTTTTATTATGATAGGAAAGTATAGTATCAAGAAAGTTCGATGACCCGGGACTTGAACTCGGGTCGCCCCAAAGCTAAAAAAAAATATTGTCAGGGGACTGACCACTAGGCTATTGAGGCTAGTGAAATGTTATAATTTAACAAATATTAGAACCTTATTGTGTAAGAAACATAGGGGGAACGGAATCCGACTGCCAAAAAACAGCTGTCGGAATCCGTTCCCCCACTCCCATTATGAGAAGTGTTGATGTAATGACTTAAAAAATGCTGATTCTATTTTGTATGTGGATGGAGCTTAACTTGCAACAGTTTAAAGAATATATTTTTGGCCTTTTATTATGATAGGAAAGTATAGTATCAGGAAAGTTCGATGACCCGGGACTTGAACTCGGGTCGCCCCAAAGCTAAAAAAAATATTGTTAGGGGACTGACCACTAGGCTATTGAGGGTAACAAAATGCTACAATTTCATAAATATTAGAACCTTATTGTGTAAGAAACATAGGGGGAACGGAATCCGACGGCAAAAAAACAGCTGTCAGAATCCGTTCCCCCACTCCCATTATGAGAGGTGTTGATGTAATGGCTTACAAAATGCTGATTCTATTTTGTGTGTGGATGGAGCTTAAATTGCAACAGTTTAAAGAATATATTTTTTGCCTTTTATTATGATAGGAAAGTATAGTATCAAGAAAGTTCGATGACCCGGGACTTGAACTCGGGTTGCCCCAAAGCTAAAAAAAAACATTGTCAGGGGACTGACCACTAGGCTATTGAGGCTAGCAAAATGTTACAATTTCATAAATATTAGAACCTTATTGTGTAAGAAACATAGGGGGAACGGAATCCGACGGCAAAAAAACAGCTGTCAGAATCCGTTCCCCCACTCCCATTATGAGAGGTGTTGATGTAATGGCTTAAAAAATGCTGATTCTATTTTGTGTGTGGATGGAGCTTAACTTGCAACAGTTTAAAGAATATATTTTTTGCCTTTTATTATGATAGGAAAGTATAATATCAAGAAAGTTCGATGACCCGGGACTTGAACTCGGGTCGCCCCAAAGCTAAAAAAAAATATTGTCAGGGGACTGACCACTAGGCTATTGAGGATAGTGAAATGCTTTAATTTAATAAATATTAGAACCTTATTGTGTAAGAAACATAGGGGGAACGGAATCCGACGGCAAAAAAACAGCTGTCGGAATCCGTTCCCCCACTCCCATTATGAGAGGTGTTGATGTAATGACTTAAAAAATGCTGATTCTATTTTGTGTGTGGATGGAGCTTAACTTGCATCAGTTCAAAGAATATATTTTTTGCCTTTTATTAAAGAATATATTTTTTGCCTTTTATTATGATAGGAAAGTATAGTATCAAGAAAGTTCGATGACCCGGGACTTGAACTCGGGTCGCCCCAAAGCTAAAAAAAAAAATTGTCAGGGGACTGACCACTAGGCTATTGAGGCTAGCAAAATGTTACAATTTCATAAATATTAGAACCTTATTGTGTAAGAAACATAGGGGGAACGGAATCCGACGGCAAAAAAACAGCTGTCAGAATCCGTTCCCCCACTCCCATTATGAGAGGTGTTGATGTAATGGCTTAAAAAATGCTGATTCTATTTTGTGTGTGGATGGAGCTTAAATTGCAACAGTTTAAAGAATATATTTTTTGCCTTTTATTATGATAGGAAAGTATAGTATCAAGAAAGTTCGATGACCCGGGACTTGAACTCGGGTCGCCCCAAAGCTAAAAAAAAACATTGTCAGGGGACTGACCACTAGGCTATTGAGGCTAGCAAAATGTTACAATTTCATAAATATTAGAACCTTATTGTGTAAGAAACATAGGGGGAACGGAATCCGACGGCAAAAAAACAGCTGTCAGAATCCGTTCCCCCACTCCCATTATGAGAGGTGTTGATGTAATGGCTTAAAAAATGCTGATTCTATTTTGTGTGTGGATGGAGCTTAAATTGCAACAGTTTAAAGAATATATTTTTTGCCTTTTATTATGATAGGAAAGTATAGTATCAAGAAAGTTCGATGACCCGGGACTTGAACTCGGGTCGCCCCAAAGCTAAAAAAAAACATTGTGAGGGGACTGACCACTAGGCTATTGAGGCTAGCAAAATGTTACAATTTCATAAATATTAGAACCTTATTGTGTAAGAAACATAGGGGGAACGGAATCCGACGGCAAAAAAACAGCTGTCAGAATCCGTTCCCCCACTCCCATTATGAGAGGTGTTGATGTAATGGCTTAAAAAATGCTGATTCTATTTTGTGTGTGGATGGAGCTTAACTTGCAACAGTTTAAAGAATATATTTTTTGCCTTTTATTATGATAGGAAAGTATAATATCAAGAAAGTTCGATGACCCGGGACTTGAACTCGGGTCGCCCCAAAGCTAAAAAAAAATATTGTCAGGGGACTGACCACTAGGCTATTGAGGATAGTGAAATGCTTTAATTTAATAAATATTAGAACCTTATTGTGTAAGAAACATAGGGGGAACGGAATCCGACGGCAAAAAAACAGCTGTCGGAATCCGTTCCCCCACTCCCATTATGAGAGGTGTTGATGTAATGACTTAAAAAAATGCTGATTCTATTTTGTGTGTGGATGGAGCTTAACTTGCATCAGTTCAAAGAATATATTTTTTGCCTTTTATTAAAGAATATATTTTTTGCCTTTTATTATGATAGGAAAGTATAGTATCAAGAAAGTTCGATGACCCGGGACTTGAACTCGGGTCGCCCCAAAGCTAAAAAAAAATATTGTCAGGGGACTGACCACTAGGCTATTGAGGCTAGTGAAATGTTATAATTTAACAAATATTAGAACCTTATTGTGTAAGAAACATAGGGGGAACGGAATCCGACGGCCAAAAAACAGCTGTCGGAATCCGTTCCCCCACTCCCATTATGAGAGGTGTTGATGTAATGGCTTAAAAAATGCTGATTCTATTTTGTGTGTGGATGGAGCTTAAATTGCAACAGTTTATTAAAGAATATATTTTTTGCCTTTTATTATGATAGGAAAGTATAGTATCAAGAAAGTTCGATGACCCGGGACTTGAACTCGGGTCGCCCCAAAGCTAAAAAAAAATATTGTCCGGGGACTGACCACTAGGCTATTGAGGCTAACAAAATGCTACAATTTAATAAATATTAGAACCTTATTGTGTAAGAAACATAGGGGGAACGGAATCCGACGGCCAAAAAACAGCTGTCGGAATCCGTTCCCCCACTCCCATTATGAGAGGTGTTGATGTAATGGCTTAAAAAATGCTGATTCTATTTTGTGTGTGGATGGAGCTTAAATTGCAACAGTTTATTAAAGAATATATTTTTTGCCTTTTATTATGATAGGAAAGTATAGTATCAAGAAAGTTCGATGACCCGGGACTTGAACTCGGGTCGCCCCAAAGCTAAAAAAAAATATTGTCCGGGGACTGACCACTAGGCTATTGAGGCTAACAAAATGCTACAATTTAATAAATATTAGAACCTTATTGTGTAAGAAACATAGGGGGAACGGAATCCGACGGCAAAAAAACAGCTGTCAGAATCCGTTCCCCCACTCCCATTATGAGAGGTGTTGATGTAATGGCTTAAAAAATGCTGATTCTATTTTGTGTGTGGATGGAGCTTAAATTGCAACAGTTTAAAGAATATATTTTTTGCCTTTTATTATGATAGGAAAGTATAGTATCAAGAAAGTTCGATGACCCGGGACTTGAACTCGGGTCGCCCCAAAGCTAAAAAAAAACATTGTCAGGGGACTGACCACTAGGCTATTGAGGCTAGCAAAATGTTACAATTTCATAAATATTAGAACCTTATTGTGTAAGAAACATAGGGGGAACGGAATCCGACGGCAAAAAAACAGCTGTCAGAATCCGTTCCCCCACTCCCATTATGAGAGGTGTTGATGTAATGGCTTAAAAAATGCTGATTCTATTTTGTGTGTGGATGGAGCTTAACTTGCAACAGTTTAAAGAATATATTTTTTGCCTTTTATTATGATAGGAAAGTATAATATCAAGAAAGTTCGATGACCCGGGACTTGAACTCGGGTCGCCCCAAAGCTAAAAAAAAATATTGTCAGGGGACTGACCACTAGGCTATTGAGGATAGTGAAATGCTTTAATTTAATAAATATTAGAACCTTATTGTGTAAGAAACATAGGGGGAACGGAATCCGACGGCAAAAAAACAGCTGTCGGAATCCGTTCCCCCACTCCCATTATGAGAGGTGTTGATGTAATGACTTAAAAAATGCTGATTCTATTTTGTGTGTGGATGGAGCTTAACTTGCATCAGTTCAAAGAATATATTTTTTGCCTTTTATTAAAGAATATATTTTTTGCCTTTTATTATGATAGGAAAGTATAGTATCAAGAAAGTTCGATGACCCGGGACTTGAACTCGGGTCGCCCCAAAGCTAAAAAAAAATATTGTCAGGGGACTGACCACTAGGCTATTGAGGCTAGTGAAATGTTATAATTTAACAAATATTAGAACCTTATTGTGTAAGAAACATAGGGGGAACGGAATCCGACTGCCAAAAAACAGCTGTCGGAATCCGTTCCCCCACTCCCATTATGAGAAGTGTTGATGTAATGACTTAAAAAATGCTGATTCTATTTTGTATGTGGATGGAGCTTAACTTGCAACAGTTTAAAGAATATATTTTTGGCCTTTTATTATGATAGGAAAGTATAGTATCAGGAAAGTTCGATGACCCGGGACTTGAACTCGGGTCGCCCCAAAGCTAAAAAAAATATTGTTAGGGGACTGACCACTAGGCTATTGAGGGTAACAAAATGCTACAATTTCATAAATATTAGAACCTTATTGTGTATGAAACATAGGGGGAACGGAATCCGACGGCAAAAAAACAGCTGTCAGAATCCGTTCCCCCACTCCCATTATGAGAGGTGTTGATGTAATGGCTTACAAAATGCTGATTCTATTTTGTGTGTGGATGGAGCTTAAATTGCAACAGTTTAAAGAATATATTTTTTGCCTTTTATTATGATAGGAAAGTATAGTATCAAGAAAGTTCGATGACCCGGGACTTGAACTCGGGTTGCCCCAAAGCTAAAAAAAAACATTGTCAGGGGACTGACCACTAGGCTATTGAGGCTAGCAAAATGTTACAATTTCATAAATATTAGAACCTTATTGTGTAAGAAACATAGGGGGAACGGAATCCGACGGCAAAAAAACAGCTGTCAGAATCCGTTCCCCCACTCCCATTATGAGAGGTGTTGATGTAATGGCTTAAAAAATGCTGATTCTATTTTGTGTGTGGATGGAGCTTAACTTGCAACAGTTTAAAGAATATATTTTTTGCCTTTTATTATGATAGGAAAGTATAATATCAAGAAAGTTCGATGACCCGGGACTTGAACTCGGGTCGCCCCAAAGCTAAAAAAAAATATTGTCAGGGGACTGACCACTAGGCTATTGAGGATAGTGAAATGCTTTAATTTAATAAATATTAGAACCTTATTGTGTAAGAAACATAGGGGGAACGGAATCCGACGGCAAAAAAACAGCTGTCGGAATCCGTTCCCCCACTCCCATTATGAGAGGTGTTGATGTAATGACTTAAAAAATGCTGATTCTATTTTGTGTGTGGATGGAGCTTAACTTGCATCAGTTCAAAGAATATATTTTTTGCCTTTTATTAAAGAATATATTTTTTGCCTTTTATTATGATAGGAAAGTATAGTATCAAGAAAGTTCGATGACCCGGGACTTGAACTCGGGTCGCCCCAAAGCTAAAAAAAAAAATTGTCAGGGGACTGACCACTAGGCTATTGAGGCTAGCAAAATGTTACAATTTCATAAATATTAGAACCTTATTGTGTAAGAAACATAGGGGGAACGGAATCCGACGGCAAAAAAACAGCTGTCAGAATCCGTTCCCCCACTCCCATTATGAGAGGTGTTGATGTAATGGCTTAAAAAATGCTGATTCTATTTTGTGTGTGGATGGAGCTTAAATTGCAACAGTTTAAAGAATATATTTTTTGCCTTTTATTATGATAGGAAAGTATAGTATCAAGAAAGTTCGATGACCCGGGACTTGAACTCGGGTCGCCCCAAAGCTAAAAAAAAACATTGTCAGGGGACTGACCACTAGGCTATTGAGGCTAGCAAAATGTTACAATTTCATAAATATTAGAACCTTATTGTGTAAGAAACATAGGGGGAACGGAATCCGACGGCAAAAAAACAGCTGTCAGAATCCGTTCCCCCACTCCCATTATGAGAGGTGTTGATGTAATGGCTTAAAAAATGCTGATTCTATTTTGTGTGTGGATGGAGCTTAAATTGCAACAGTTTAAAGAATATATTTTTTGCCTTTTATTATGATAGGAAAGTATAGTATCAAGAAAGTTCGATGACCCGGGACTTGAACTCGGGTCGCCCCAAAGCTAAAAAAAAACATTGTCAGGGGACTGACCACTAGGCTATTGAGGCTAGCAAAATGTTACAATTTCATAAATATTAGAACCTTATTGTGTAAGAAACATAGGGGGAACGGAATCCGACGGCAAAAAAACAGCTGTCAGAATCCGTTCCCCCACTCCCATTATGAGAGGTGTTGATGTAATGGCTTAAAAAATGCTGATTCTATTTTGTGTGTGGATGGAGCTTAACTTGCAACAGTTTAAAGAATATATTTTTTGCCTTTTATTATGATAGGAAAGTATAATATCAAGAAAGTTCGATGACCCGGGACTTGAACTCGGGTCGCCCCAAAGCTAAAAAAAAATATTGTCAGGGGACTGACCACTAGGCTATTGAGGATAGTGAAATGCTTTAATTTAATAAATATTAGAACCTTATTGTGTAAGAAACATAGGGGGAACGGAATCCGACGGCAAAAAAACAGCTGTCGGAATCCGTTCCCCCACTCCCATTATGAGAGGTGTTGATGTAATGACTTAAAAAATGCTGATTCTATTTTGTGTGTGGATGGAGCTTAACTTGCATCAGTTCAAAGAATATATTTTTTGCCTTTTATTAAAGAATATATTTTTTGCCTTTTATTATGATAGGAAAGTATAGTATCAAGAAAGTTCGATGACCCGGGACTTGAACTCGGGTCGCCCCAAAGCTAAAAAAAAATATTGTCAGGGGACTGACCACTAGGCTATTGAGGGTAGTGAAATGTTATAATTTAACAAATATTAGAACCTTATTGTGTAAGAAACATAGGGGGAACGGAATCCGACTGCCAAAAAACAGCTGTCGGAATCCGTTCCCCCACTCCCATTATGAGAAGTGTTGATGTAATGACTTAAAAAATGCTGATTCTATTTTGTATGTGGATGGAGCTTAACTTGCAACAGTTTAAAGAATATATTTTTGGCCTTTTATTATGATAGGAAAGTATAGTATCAAGAAAGTTCGATGACCCGGGACTTGAACTCGGGTCGCCCCAAAGCTAAAAAAAATATTGTCAGGGGACTGACCACTAGGCTATTGAGGTTAGTGAAATGCTATAATTTAATAAATATTAGAACCTTATTGTGTAAGAAACATAGGGGGAACGGAATCCGACGGCCAAAAAACAGCTGTCGGAATCCGTTCCCCCACTCCCATTATGAGAGGTGTTGATGTAATGGCTTAAAAAATGCTGATTCTATTTTGTGTGTGGATGGAGCTTAAATTGCAACAGTTTATTAAAGAATATATTTTTTGCCTTTTATTATGATAGGAAAGTATAGTATCAAGAAAGTTCGATGACCCGGGACTTGAACTCGGGTCGCCCCAAAGCTAAAAAAAAAAATTGTCCGGGGACTGACCACTAGGCTATTGAGGCTAACAAAATGCTACAATTTAATAAATATTAGAGCCTTATTGTGTAAGAAACATAGGGGGAACGGAATCCGACGGCAAAAAAACAGCTGTCAGAATCCGTTCCCCCACTCCCATTATGAGAGGTGTTGATGTAATGGCTTAAAAAATGCTGATTCTATTTTGTGTGTGGATGGAGCTTAAATTGCAACAGTTTAAAGAATATATTTTTTGCCTTTTATTATGATAGGAAAGTATAGTATCAAGAAAGTTCGATGACCCGGGACTTGAACTCGGGTCGCCCCAAAGCTAAAAAAAAACATTGTCAGGGGACTGACCACTAGGCTATTGAGGCTAGCAAAATGTTACAATTTCATAAATATTAGAACCTTATTGTGTAAGAAACATAGGGGGAACGGAATCCGACGGCAAAAAAACAGCTGTCGGAATCCGTTCCCCCACTCCCATTATGAGAGGTGTTGATGTAATGACTTAAAAAATGCTGATTCTATTTTGTGTGTGGATGGAGCTTAACTTGCATCAGTTCAAAGAATATATTTTTTGCCTTTTATTAAAGAATATATTTTTTGCCTTTTATTATGATAGGAAAGTATAGTATCAAGAAAGTTCGATGACCCGGGACTTGAACTCGGGTCGCCCCAAAGCTAAAAAAAAATATTGTCAGGGGACTGACCACTAGGCTATTGAGGCTAGTGAAATGTTATAATTTAACAAATATTAGAACCTTATTGTGTAAGAAACATAGGGGGAACGGAATCCGACTGCCAAAAAACAGCTGTCGGAATCCGTTCCCCCACTCCCATTATGAGAAGTGTTGATGTAATGACTTAAAAAATGCTGATTCTATTTTGTATGTGGATGGAGCTTAACTTGCAACAGTTTAAAGAATATATTTTTGGCCTTTTATTATGATAGGAAAGTATAGTATCAAGAAAGTTCGATGACCCGGGACTTGAACTCGGGTCGCCCCAAAGCTAAAAAAAATATTGTCAGGGGACTGACCACTAGGCTATTGAGGTTAGTGAAATGCTATAATTTAATAAATATTAGAACCTTATTGTGTAAGAAACATAGGGGGAACGGAATCCGACGGCCAAAAAACAGCTGTCGGAATCCGTTCCCCCACTCCCATTATGAGAGGTGTTGATGTAATGGCTTAAAAAATGCTGATTCTATTTTGTGTGTGGATGGAGCTTAAATTGCAACAGTTTATTAAAGAATATATTTTTTGCCTTTTATTATGATAGGAAAGTATAGTATCAAGAAAGTTCGATGACCCGGGACTTGAACTCGGGTCGCCCCAAAGCTAAAAAAAAAAATTGTCCGGGGACTGACCACTAGGCTATTGAGGCTAACAAAATGCTACAATTTAATAAATATTAGAGCCTTATTGTGTAAGAAACATAGGGGGAACGGAATCCGACGGCAAAAAAACAGCTGTCAGAATCCGTTCCCCCACTCCCATTATGAGAGGTGTTGATGTAATGGCTTAAAAAATGCTGATTCTATTTTGTGTGTGGATGGAGCTTAAATTGCAACAGTTTAAAGAATATATTTTTTGCCTTTTATTATGATAGGAAAGTATAGTATCAAGAAAGTTCGATGACCCGGGACTTGAACTCGGGTCGCCCCAAAGCTAAAAAAAAACATTGTCAGGGGACTGACCACTAGGCTATTGAGGCTAGCAAAATGTTACAATTTCATAAATATTAGAACCTTATTGTGTAAGAAACATAGGGGGAACGGAATCCGACGGCAAAAAAACAGCTGTCAGAATCCGTTCCCCCACTCCCATTATGAGAGGTGTTGATGTAATGGCTTAAAAAATGCTGATTCTATTTTGTGTGTGGATGGAGCTTAAATTGCAACAGTTTAAAGAATATATTTTTTGCCTTTTATTATGATAGGAAAGTATAGTATCAAGAAAGTTCGATGACCCGGGACTTGAACTCGGGTCGCCCCAAAGCTAAAAAAAAATATTGTCAGGGGACTGACCACTAGGCTATTGAGGATAGTGAAATGCTTTAATTTAATAAATATTAGAACCTTATTGTGTAAGAAACATAGGGGGAACGGAATCCGACGGCAAAAAAACAGCTGTCGGAATCCGTTCCCCCACTCCCATTATGAGAGGTGTTGATGTAATGACTTAAAAAATGCTGATTCTATTTTGTGTGTGGATGGAGCTTAACTTGCATCAGTTCAAAGAATATATTTTTTGCCTTTTATTAAAGAATATATTTTTTGCCTTTTATTATGATAGGAAAGTATAGTATCAAGAAAGTTCGATGACCCGGGACTTGAACTCGGGTCGCCCCAAAGCTAAAAAAAAATATTGTCAGGGGACTGACCACTAGGCTATTGAGGCTAGTGAAATGTTATAATTTAACAAATATTAGAACCTTATTGTGTAAGAAACATAGGGGGAACGGAATCCGACTGCCAAAAAACAGCTGTCGGAATCCGTTCCCCCACTCCCATTATGAGAAGTGTTGATGTAATGACTTAAAAAATGCTGATTCTATTTTGTGTGTGGATGGAGCTTAACTTGCATCAGTTCAAAGAATATATTTGTTGCCTTTTATTAAAGAATATATTTTTTGCCTTTTATTAAAGAATATATTTTTTGCCTTTTATTATGATAGGAAAGTATAGTATCAAGAAAGTTCGATGACCCGGGACTTGAACTCGGGTCGCCCCAAAGCTAAAAAAAAATATTGTCAAGGGACTGACCACTAGGCTATTGAGGATAGTGAAATGCTTTAATTTAATAAATATTAGAACCTTATTGTGTAAGAAACATAGGGGGAACGGAATCCGACGGCAAAAAAACATCTGTCGGAATCCGTTCCCCCACTCCCATTATGAGAGGTGTTGATGTAATGACTTAAAAAATGCTGATTCTATTTTGTGTGTGGATGGAGCTTAACTTGCATCAGTTCAAAGAATATATTTTTTGCCTTTTATTAAAGAATATATTTTTTGCCTTTTATTATGATAGGAAAGTATAGTATCAAGAAAGTTCGATGACCCGGGACTTGAACTCGGGTCGCCCCAAAGCTAAAAAAAAATATTGTCAGGGGACTGACCACTAGGCTATTGAGGCTAGTGCAATGTTATAATTTAATAAATATTAGAACCTTATTGTGTAAGAAACATAGGGGGAACGGAATCCGACGGCCAAAAAACAGCTGTCGGAATCCGTTCCCCCACTCCCATTATGAGAGGTGTTGATGTAATGACTTAAAAAATGCTGATTCTATTTTGTGTGTGGATGGAGCTTAACTTGCATCAGTTCAAAGAATATATTTGTTGCCTTTTATTAAAGAATATATTTTTTGCCTTTTATTAAAGAATATATTTTTTGCCTTTTATTATGATAGGAAAGTATAGTATCAAGAAAGTTCGATGACCCGGGACTTGAACTCGGGTCGCCCCAAAGCTAAAAAAAAATATTGTCAGGGTACTGACCACTAGGCTATTGAGGCTATCGAAATGCTACAATTTAATAAATATTAGAACCTTACTGTGTAAGAAACAGGGGGAACAGAATCCGACGGCAAAAAAACAGCTGTCGGAATCCGTTCCCCCACTCCCATTATGAGAGGTGTTGATGTAATGACTTAAAAAATGCTGATTCTATTTTGTGTGTGGATGAAGCTTAACTTGCATCAGTTTAAAGAATATATTTTTTGCCTTTTATTATGATAGGAAAATATAGTATCAAGAAAGTTCGACGACCCTGGACTTGAACTCGGGTTGCCCAAAGCTAAAAAAAAATTGTCAGGGTACTGACAACTAGGCTATTGAGACTAGTAACTTCCTTAAATTTGATAAATATTAGAACCTTATTGTGTAAGAAACATAGGGGGAATGGAATCCGACGGCAAAAAAACAGCTGTCAGAATCCGTTCCCCCACTCCCATTATGAGAGGTGTTGATGCAATGACTTAAAAAATGCTGATTCTATTTTGTGTGTGGATGGAGCTTAACTTGCATCAGTTCAAAGAACATATTTTTTGCCTTTTATTAAAGAATATATTTTTTGCCTTTTATTATGATAGGAAAGTATAGTATCAAGAAAGTTCGATGACCCGGGACTTGAACTCGGGTCGCCCCAAAGATAAAAAAAAATATTGTCCGGGGACTGACCACTAGGCTATTGAGGCTAGTGAAGTGCTATAATTTAATAAATATTAGAACCTTATTGTGTAAGAAACATAGGGGGAACGGAATCCGACGGCAAAAAAACAGCTGTCGGAATCCGTTCCCCCACTCCCATTATGAGAGGTGTTGATGTAATGACTTAAAAAATGCTGATTCTATTTTGTGTGTGGATGGAGCTTAACTTGCATCAGTTCAAAGAATATATTTTTTGTCTTTTATTAAAGAATATATTTTTTGCCTTTTATTATGATAGGAAAGTATAGTATCAAGAAAGTTCGATGACCCGGGACTTGAACTCGGGTCGCCCCAAAGCTAAAAAAAAAAATTGTCAAGGGACTGACCACTAGGCTATTGAGGCTAGCGAAATGTTACAATTTAATAAATATTAGAACCTTACTGTGTAAGAAACATAGGGGGAACAGAATCTGACGGCAAAAAAACAGCTGTTGGAATCCGTTCCCCCACTCCCATTATGAGAGGTGTTGATGTAATGGCTTAAAAAATGCTGATTCTATTTTGTGTGTGGATGGAGCTTAAATTGCAACAGTTTATTAAAGAATATATTTTTTGTCTTTTATTATGATAGGAAAGTATAGTATCAAGAAAGTTCGATGACCCAGGACTTGAACTCGGGTCGCCCCAAAGCTAAAAAAAATATTGTCAGTGTACTGACAACTAGGCTATTGAGACTAGTAACTTCCTTCAATTTGATAAATTTTAGAACCTTATTGTGTAAGAAACATAGGGGGAACGGAATCCGACGGCAAAAAAAACGCTGTCGGAATCCGTTCCCCCACTCCCATTATGAGAGGTGTTGATGTAATGGCTTAAAAAATGCTGATTCTATTTTGTGTGTGGATGGAGCTTAACTTGCAACAGTTTAAAGAATATATTTTTTGCCTTTTATTATGATAGGAAAGTATAGTATCAAGAAAGTTCGATGACCCGGGACTTGAACTCGGGTCGCCCCAAAGCTAAAAAAAATATTGTCAGTGTACTGACAACTAGGCTATTGAGACTAGTAACTTCCTTCAATTTGATAAATTTTAGAACCTTATTGTGTAAGAAACATAGGGGGAACGGAATCCGACGGCAAAAAAAACGCTGTCGGAATCCGTTCCCCCACTCCCATTATGAGAGGTGTTGATGTAATGACTTAAAAAATGCTGATTCTATTTTGTTTGTGGATGGAGCTTAACTTGCATCAGTTTAAAGAATATATTTTTTGCCTTCTATTATGATAGGAAAGTATTGTATCAAGAAAGTTCGACGACCCTGGACTTGAACTCGGGTTGCCCAAAGCAAAAAAAAATATTGTCAGGGTACTGACAACTAGGCTATTGAGGCTAGTGAAATGCTATAATTTAATAAATATTAGAACCTTATTGTGTAAGAAACATAGGGGGAACGGAATCCGACGGCAAAAAAACAGCTGTCGGAATCCGTTCCCCCACTCCCATTATGAGAGGTGTTGATGTAATGGCTTAAAAAATGCTGATTCTATTTTGTGTGTGGATGGAGCTTAACTTGCAACAGTTTAAAGAATATATTTTTTGCCTTTTATTATGATAGGAAAGTATAGTATCAAGAAAGTTCGATGACCCGGGACTTGAACCCGGGTCGCCCCAAAGCAAAAAAAAAATATTGTCAAGGGACTGACCACTAGGCTATTGAGGCTAGCGAAATTCTACAATTTAATCAATATTAGAACCTTACTGTGTAAGAAACATAGGGGGAACAAAATCCGACGGCAAAAAAACAGCTGTCGGAATCCGTTCCCCCACTCCCATTATGAGAGGTGTTGATGTAATGACTTAAAAAATGCTGATTCTATTTTGTGTGTGGATGGAGCTTAACTTGCATCAGTTTAAAGAATATATTTTTTGCCTTTTATTATGATAGGAAAGTATAGTATCAAGAAAGTTCGACGACCCTGGACTTGAACTCGGGTTGCCCAAAGCTAAAAAAAATATTGTCAGGGTACTGACAACTAGGCTATTGAGACTAGTAACTTCCTTCAATTTGATAAATATTAGAACCTTATTGTGTAAGAAACATAGGGGGAACGGAATCCGACGGCAAATAGTTCAGCTGTCGAAATCCGTTCCCCCACTTGATGTAGGCCTTCTGTAAGGTGCTGGAAACATTGCTCCAGAAAGAGTTTTTCTTTCATATTGACATGATAGGATGACAAAGTTGCTGCAGATTTGTCAGCTGCACATCCATGATGCAAATCTCCCATTTCACCACATCCCAAAGTTTCTCTGTTGGATTGAGTGGTGACTGTAGGCCTTTTGAGTATAGTCAACCAGTTTGAGACGATTTGAGCTTTGTGACATGCACTTTGTCCTGCTGGAAGTAGCCATCAGAAGATGGGTAAACTGTGGTCATAAAGGGATGGACATGGTCAGCAGCAATACTCAGGAAAGCTGTGGTGTTTAAACAATGCTCAGTTGGTACTAAGGGGCCCAAAGTGTGCCAAGAAAATATCTCCCACTCCATTACACCTCCCCCAGTAGCCTTACAGCAGGATGGATCCATGCTTTTATGTAGTTTACACCCAATTCTGACCCTACCATCCGAATGTCGCAGCAGAAATCGAGACTCATCAGACCTGGCAACACTTTTCCAATCTCCTATTGTCCAATTTTAGTGAGCCTGTGCTAATTGTAGCCTCAGTTTCCTTTTCTTAGTTGACAGGAGTGACACCCGGTGTGTTCGTCTGCTGCTGTATTTTTTTCAAAATACTCAGACCAGCCTGTCTGGCACCAGCAAACAACCCATGTTCAAAGTCACGTAAATCACCTTTCTTTCCCATTCTGATGCTCAGTTTGAACTTCAGCAGATTGTCTTGACTATGTGTGCGTCTCAATCAGCTCCCTAGTTCAGTAGGGCACTGTCTCAATCGCAAATTCCTTCCAGGTCACTGAAACGTTCGCTCCCTAAAAAGTCCCAGAATGCACCGTGAAAACCCGGGAGCATCGATGCACACTATGTTCCCTTAACAGAAGTTCTGAATCGCTAAACATAGATCACACAAGCCAAATCACTACACATAATGACACGCGATAGATGTTTTGAAAAAAGAAGCCGTTATTTAATAATATTTCAACAACGCTAGACAAGTGCTGAACATAGCTAATCTAGCTAGCAAATAATTAATTTACAGCTGAAATGTTGCCGGTATACTGTATGTAACAAAGTATTTGTTCATAAAATACCAGTTGTGATGTGGTAAAATGAGGATGTTGTCGTGTCATCATAAATGTTCCAATGTGATATGTTATTATTGGGTGATTAAGGCACAACAACAGTTGTTGACACAACTTAGGGAGCTGATTGAGATGCATGTCTGCATGCCTAAATGCATTAAGTTGCTGCCATGTGATAGATATTTGCGGTAACAAGCTGATACCGGTGTCTTTGCTTTTAATCTGATTGCAATGTGAACGTGATCTCTTATGTCTATGTTGAGTTTCGGCCTGCTGGTTTGACAAATTCTGGCAACATCTCTATTCTTTCAGTTGAACACTCAGAATGGCAGTCCAGGAAAGAGTTGAGGATCCCCCCTGCAGCCACTGACCAATATTCAGCTGTCTGCTTCACACTGCGCTTGTGATGAACTCCTCACTGGTGCTGTGTTCACACATCTCTATCTGTCTTGTCTCGTCTAAACTCCCACTCATGGCTCTCATCTGTCTGTGAGCCACTTAAGACTTGCTCAAACATATGTGTAATGGACACACAGTGAATGGCTGCCCCAGTTTTTACTTGTGGACATGTCAGGAAATGACCCACTTTTTTAACCTTTATTTATATAGTGCTTTATACAATGCAGATTGTTCCTTTCACAATGCAGTCAATGTTGATTCAGTTCGGTTGTAAAGTCCATCAATTATTAAATTAGTTCATTTCATCTATAAAGCAGTTCTGCAAAAAACTATGTCATCGTCCAGCTCAGTTCATCTCTCATACAACAGCGTCTCACATTCTCATTATGGGCTAAATTATTAGCAGGTCACATTTGAACTCCTTTGTTTGCTTCTTTCATTCAGAATCACTCTGGAGACTCCAGATTTGAATAGACTTCATTAGTCCAACAATAATGTGTCTTAAAACATGCTGCAGCATATCTCCAGTGGACTGGACTGTACAATATCAAACCATAGGGTTCTGTACACCTGATATTTTTCAATAAACCTGTTTGCATTTATTTATTCCCTGCATTTTTAAAGATGAAATAAAATCCAAATATCAGTCAATTTTGAGTCAAAATCTAAATTTTGTGGCTTTTGCTCCATATCTCTCCATGGATAAACCATCAAATGTCCCTATGCCAAGCTTTGTCATTTACAAAGCCCTACAAATACTTTCCTCTTTTCAAGCTTTTGTTACATTTCAGAACAATGTTGTTCAAGCACAGATTAGGAAGAAAATGCTACCAAATGAGGATTTAAAGTCTAAAAAAATCCCTCTGAAACTTTTCGGTTCACTGTAAACATTTATTTTCATGATTTGTTATCACAACATTTTTTCTTTTGTCAAATCAACTTAGATAATTGATGTGGTTCAGATAACATAATATTTTGAGTTTCTGTTAATTAAAGCAATCTCCTTCATTGTATTAACACATTTCTACAAATTTCTACTCATCTCAATGAACTTAAAATTTTAGGGCAACTACTTACTTTTTTAAGTTAAACCAACAAGATTTTTTTACAGTGTTCAAAGTTGGATTGGATTTATGATGTTTAATCTTATACTTGAGTGTATAAAAACTGACAGGCTGTGAGATGGAAAAACAGGAAATTAAACTCATTCATTGGGACAGACTGCTGTCTTCACATTATAGATGTCTCTTTTATTCTATACTCAATGAAAATAATTCATACACAGATGGTGTCATATATGTTGCATGGTATGTATCAATAATTTAGGAGTCATTTAAATGATGGATTGAACCACAACATTTAGACGTAATATCCTCCATTTATCTCCGCACACAGTTTGATCCAACAGCAGATGGTAAATGTCACAATGTTCAGCACTGGGACAATTAGACACCACTCTTAAGGCTCTGAATATTCACTTGGCATAAATTAAGAAATAGCCGAACCCACACATGTATACACACACAAACAAACAAACAGAGGATTCATGTTCAAGTGATTCACTTGGGAGATCTTATGCACAGCTCAGGGCAGGCTTTTGTGGAAGATTATATTGTATATTGTTGATTATTCACATGGTAATTTGATTAAAATTAAGACTGTTAATTTTTTATGCATCTCATGTCCTGATTGACCAAAGAATTGAAAAGGTGCAACGCTGAAGTGCAACGCTGCTTTGTTCTCAAATAATCTGGAAAACCGCTGGCCTATATTTCTATACAATTCTATATAAACGCCACCTGTCAGAGAGTGAATTTGCATTTTCATTCTTATTGTATGCCGTTTTTGTTCAGACCAATGAAAAAATTGGACTAAAAGTTATATAATGTGTGTTCTAAAAATGTACACAATTCGTGATATATATATTTAGTGTTAGTTAGTGTTTATTGTATATGTCCCCGAAGGGCAATTGGTTTTACAGCAAGACAGCATACAAAGGAACAATTTACAATACATTAAAAATCTGTAAAAGTTAAATTACATTTAAAATTAAAAAATTAACACGAAAATAAGTACACACACAAAGTACATACACAGAACCCAAACAACTACTTCCTTCCACCTAATCCCCCCATACCCGAATTTAACAGAGAGATGGAAGTAGGAATAAATGAATGTTTGTACCTGTTACTTCTAACTAAGGGAAATCTCAATCGAGATCGAGATATATAATTTTGTATCAGACGTTTGTATAAGACTTTTATTTTGTTTTCTGTTTTTATATCACAATCCGCCCTAACACATTTTGTTTGAAACAGCCTTCCATAAACGACAGGACAAGACTACTGTAAGGACAACAGAAGAAGACTATACAGAAAGGATGACAGAACCATATGACATAAACAGAGAACATACACATCAACATATAGGCCTACAAATTTATCTGAACAAGTAGGCATTGACTGCAGACAATGACAAATCTATAGTGCAAAGCACAAAGCAGTCGACTCATTTTTGGCACAAATGGAATCTCATACACTAAGATATCAGAGAAACAAATCAGCATTTCACCAGTCCCTTTCATTAATATTTTATGATTAACTCTCAAGAGTCGTTTGTATTAGGCCTATTTGTATTAGGCCTCTGAGCAAATTATACAGCACAGCCTCATACCTTAATAAAGTTTAGCATGAACACTAAATTCATATAAGGACCCCTGGTCATCTCTAAATTGTGTCTTCAGGGATATTTTCTTTACTCCTTTTATGTGGGATTTGCTCTCCCTCGTTTGATGGTGTTTGGTGATGCAGCTTTTGTTCTTTTTCTCTTTGGTCTGGAGGAGAGTCTTATCCAATGCTTATCACACAAATTTATTCGTATCCCCCCCCCCCCCCCCCCCTCTCTGCATTTCAGCCCATTTTCAGCATATACAACTTCAAAGTATTATTTGGCGATATGATATCCTAGCTTCCCTTATCTCTATACAACACTGATGCTTCTTTTGAACTTTTAGCTGGGATGTTGAGAGACATTGTTGAGAGTGATGACGAGGTGATAACATTTGGCAGATTCTCTGTGTTCTCATAGAGCAAATAGCGTTGGGGTTGCTATTAATTCACCCATTCGTAAAAAAAAAAGTGAATTGGCATTTACCTTGCCGTTGTTTAAAGACAAATAAGACAAAGGACACACGATGGAGATGGCATTCGCAGCGATGGGATTTTTCAGCGTGTGCTCTAAGTTCTTTTTATGAGGAACACATGTAATTGTTTGATTTTCTGAGACATTTTCAACAAAAAATATGAGATCACTGTATGTTTAATGTTTTGAATACTTTCTGTTCAAACTATGTGGTTTTTATTTTTGGTGCATTTTTAACACCAGTTGATTAGATGATAGATAGACAGACAGACAGACGGTTGGACAATGAAACTGAAACACTGGCTAATATTGTGTTAGATGTTTCAGACGTCCCTATATATACGTGGCCTAGTGGCCAATCTTCATTGACTTAGCAGAGCAATGGCACAGCTGTACATAAAATATTGCAATCCACACAACATAATGAGAAACATATCAGAGTTCAGAAGAGGACACATTGTTGGTGTGCATCTCGCTGACTCATCTGTGACCAGGACAGCAAGATGGTGTATTGAGGGCTATGGTATCCAGGATAATGTCGGCAGGAAATCATGTAGGATGATCCACGTCCAACTGTCGATGCAAAAGGAAGCTATCTGAAAGGGATGTCCAGGTACTGAGCCGGATTGTATCCAAAAAACATAAAACCATCGCTGGTGCTGTCTATCAGCATGATAATGCACCAATACACACAGCAAGACTTGTGACAGAATGTTTTGATGAACATGAATGTGAAGTTGAACATCTCCTATACACAGTCACCAGATCTAAATGTTTTTGATCCACTTTGGGGTATTTTGGAGGAGCAAGCCAGAAAAATGTTTTCCCAGCATCACATAGTGACCTGGTCACTGTTCTGGAAGAGGAATGGCTCAAAATCCCTCTAGCCACTGTGCAAGACTTGTATCTGTCATTCCCAAGACAAACTGATGCTGTATTGGCTGCAAAAGAAGGCCCTACAGCATACTAATAAATGATTGAGGTCTAAAACCAGGTGTTTCAGTTTCATTGTCCAACCCCTGTAGAAATAACTATTATTGTTACATATGTGGTACACGGGCACCCCCTAATGGTTAAACCAAGAACTGAACCTCTTAAAGCTATATTCTATCTATCTAATATATCTGCTGTTTTTTTTCTTCTGGCATATAATTTCTAAGTAATGTTAAAAAATAATATATATAAATAAAAAAATCATAGAAAGAAAAGATCATTGAAAAAAAAAGAAGAACATTTGTATAACAAGTTGTACTTCCATGCAGCCCAAGGAACTTAAATGTGGCTGAGGAAGTCCATGCCCTGCTGCGGGTGAAATGAGCTCTCCTCTGCTGGAAGACCCTCATCTGTTCTCTCCCCTGAAGGAGGACGTCACGCCAGTCAAGAAGCTTGTGACTTTAAAGGGCAGCAACTCAGATGAGAACTCTGTATGTACACAGATAACAGAGGAACGGCATACTCTGGGACTGGTGGTAAATCACACTTTTATTATCACCTTATGATTTGTACAAAGAGATCAAATAATGCAATTACAAGACTAGACCATTAGACATTTTAATACGCACACAAAATCAGACATAGTAGCTGGGCAGCTATGCAAACCTTGAGCAGACGACAACAGATCGGATAAACAGGGCCATGTTATGTGGTTTCAGAAAAGCATTAACAACATGCACACACACACACACAGAGGCACAATTCACTAGCACACCAGGTGGCGGAGTTACAGCAACTACATGTCAGGACTAAAGAATCACCTCTTCGTTACTAAGTTCACAGTTGACCAACTATGGTGTAGGTCATGGATTGTAAGCTTTCTTATCCAACATTATAATCAACAGTCAGGAGTGGCTTTGCCTCTGATTCCGTCAGTCCTGAATCATCAGCAGCTTCTTCAGGAAGCTGTAGTGAGAGCTTTTGATTGTACAGCATGCTGAAGACAAGAGCAGCACACAGCAAGTTTTTAAATGTCACTTCGAGTTCGATGCAGATTTATCTACCGAAAGATCTTCGGAAATTCTGGTTATGACTGTGTGAAAAGAGCTCGTTTTTAGAAAGCAATGTTCAAGACCGGAGGCACTTGAGAAATGAGGAATACTACATCAGATTAAGGCACCACAAACAACAGTTACAACACATCTTTGGAAAAACAAAATTGACACACTTCAGGTTTACACACATAATACATTTTAGTTTTAAATCTGTCTATGTTTTGGGCTGCATCACCTCCTTTTCAATTAATTGCAGTTTTAGACAATTAAATATTCTTTTGCATTTCGTGGTACATTTTATAAAATACATAATATTATAATTGTTCTGGAAACAATATTGCACAGGTTACTGCTACGAAGGTGAGGAAGGGGATGCTTTCCACTTACATTTGTCTGTCTGAATGTCTATCACAAAGTTGGTGGATGAAAAAAAAAAACTCTCATTAAACCATTTAGATAAACTGGGAAAGTCTTTATGTTTGTTTTAAAAAAATGAACATTTAATTACATTTTAGCTTTTTAATTTTTTTTTACTATTAATAATATACTATGGGATTCTTAAACAATGGATGGTTGACAGTATAAGTAAAAAAAAATCATATTTCAAGTATACACTGTTACATTATGTAAAAGTACATTCAAATGCTTTTATGTTTCAATCAGACAAAATCACACACAGCAGCTTTAAACACTGGGACATCCTTCAAATCAGCTCTCTATGACTGATAAACGCCACTTCATTATACTACCAGACACAAAGCCAGTCTGGACTAATTGTCGTTTGACATTGTCATTAATGGCATGTTGAGAATCAAGAGTAAATTTGACATGAACAGCCTCTGCTTCTCTCATGAATGATATAGTGAATTGTGCTGAAGCTAATACAGCTTCTGTGTTGTGATGTAGAGAAGATATTCTCTGTCACAGATTACAACAAAATGCATCGCTAAATGCTAATCTTATCTCTGTAATGTTGGAAGGTTAATTAATGAGTTCCTGAGAACAGCACCTGAAATTAGCAGAGGTAATCAATAAGACTGGTGATGAACACACAAAAACTTGCACACTCACAATGAATGGTGGATTGTCGCCTAGTTTGTGAACACTTTGACAGGGCAATTCCCACATTAACAATTAGTAACTACTCATTATGCCATAATAATCACTTGGTTAATTTTTAACAATGACTGAGCAATTGTATGTCAAATCTCAACTAAGTAACTCAGCCACATACCCAGGCAGTTACAGCTGTGATTAGATGACTGAACGCCACAATCACAATGCCAGGCCACAGAGAACAGGCTGTAAAAGTGGGAGGGGCTTTAGCTATGTGGGAGGAGCCCCTTCTTGTAGGCGACCACTCCTGCGGCTGTGGCCAGAGCCAGGAAGGAGGACACGCCCATAAACGTGAGGAACCCTCCAACGGATGGCAAGTTTCTTTCCCAGAATGTGGTGACAAATGGCCGTGCTGGGACATCCTGAGGAAGGGGTTTTAGAGTAGCACTTGTTCAAGAGGTTTTTCTTAAAATTTATGCCATATAGAAAATGTTTCTTAAATTTAAAAAGTGAATTTCATACCAGTGATTCAGGCTCTGACTGCCAGACCTGACTCGCATGGAGTTTTCCCATTGCACACAAAATCTGGAGGAATAAAGCATATAGTATTTGGGGTTTTTCAGCACCGTTTACAATTAAGGCATTTAGGTTAGTACAATTTTTGTTGAAAGAATTTAACACTTTTATTCAGCAAGGTTGTAATAACAATAACATCTAGAACTAATAAAACAAGCCAACACAATATTTATGGATGCTAAAGTTTTGTTGATGAATGTGTAGAAAACAGTGGGATTCAATGTGGGATTCAAACTGAACATGCTCATGAAAGTCAATAAACATGAGGATGTTGAAACAGGAAATTTGGGTTGAACAATTTAGATCTCAGTAACTAAACCCTAATGGCTAAGAACCCACCTCTCTAGTGGCTCTCTCGCCCGCCTGCACGGCCCCCTCCATGTAACCGCTCCACTCTGTGGACGTTTCAGTTCCTGCAAAGTACAGCCTGCCCACAGGCTCCCGCAGGACCCTGAGATGGAGAGAAACATCTTCTCATGTTGACTTAGTCTAGTATAATGCTGAATCAGAGATGCTCCATCTGGAGGTGCGGTACACTAACCTGCCATACTGTGTCATGATACCAGGGGGAAAGTAGGCGGTGTAGCAGCCACCAGAGTATTCCTCCTCACACCAGTTTTTCTCCTCATAGTGCACAGGCTGAGAAAAAAAGACCACCATGAAAAGTAAGCCTCAAAAAATGATGAGACTAAAGGATGATTTCTGGTCATGGAGACTCACATGTAGCGCTTCCTCTGAGCCGAGCACACGAGAATAAATCTCACAGATCCTTCTCTTTCTGAAATGGTTGACAACATTCTGGTAAGAATAATCATTTCAGCAAAGTATAGTGACATTGTACTAATATGAAGACAGACATTTCTACCTCTCATCTTTCGTCAGGCCTGCTAGTTTCCTGGATTTTCGTGCCAGGATGAAACTGTAAAAGAGAAAGAACCAGCTTACTGTTCTGTCACCTCAGGCATCTCATTTATTTTGTGAGCAGTTTACGTTCATCCTACAGTAGAAAGCTCATCGCTTTATTTACCCCATTATAGCAGGCACAGACCCATCAGGCTTAGTGTCGTCAAGCGTGAGACCAATTGGCGCTTCCTCCTCCTCGATCACCATGCTGCCACAGTACCCTGAAAAATCAAAACAGCCATGTGTAGCCAGTGTTAATTTAGTATTAGTTATATTTTGAATTGGCTTTTATTTTTATATTTTCAGTTTTCATTTTAATAATTATGTGTTTTTGTCTTTTTTAAAAAACTTTCAATGTATCTTTCCTGTATACTTAAAGTTTTAGTAATTTTAGCACTTCAACTGTTATTTCATTAGGTTGCCAAGCCAACATTTCTCAGTTTTTTTATCTAAAATTTATAGATTTTATTTTAGCTTTATTTCATATAAAGAAGTTTTAAAACTGTGTGTAGTCACTTCAGTCCCACTCAGAATGTTTTAAGGGTGTGTTCACACTTGTCAGGTTTGGTTCGTTTAAAACTAACTCCGTTGCGATTGGTCTGTTAGTGCGGTTCATTTGATTAAGTGTGTACACTGCCATGCAAACCCTGGTGCGCACCAAGCAAGCAAAACAAAACCCCTAAAAAGGCGGGTCTCGGTCCACTTCTAAACTAAATCTGGTGCGATTCGACAGAAATATAATCACAGCACAGACCAAAGACATCTAAACGAACCAAAAACACCATAAAAAGGACAGAATGGTGGAGGACAGAAACCTGCTTTTTTCTCTTCATAGGAGCTCCGTTGCCCATTACAGTTCAGTACAGGTGTCAGAAACGCCGTCTTCCTGCAGCAAATCTTCGTTTGTGTACAACGGAGGAATTCCTGCCACTGTTTTGACTCCTTTACACATTTTAAAAACTCTTTACGATTTCTTAGCTGGTCAAAATACCATCATAGGTACACATACAAGACTGTTGCAAAATAAGTATTTTTTAATTATCTTTAGGTGACTGTACACTAAGTGAACCAGGATTAAATGTATTATTTTCTGAACCGATGACAATTCTGAATAAATGAACCGAACTACAAGTGTGAACACTCCCTTAAACTGCTTTTAAGTGATTTCATTGAATGGAAAATAGGCAAGAGGTACAGACCCTTCTGCCTCCAGAAATTCTCTTTGTAGTACACCATGCATTTGATGACTGAGCCCATAGGCACTCTATGAATGAGCTGGTTCCTCAGAGGGGGTAATTCAGGGTTGAAATGGATCTTCAAGTTCAGCCCAGGTGGTATGGCAAGTATGACATATTTGGCCTACAAGAACCGAGAAAGAAATAAAAGCCATAAAAAAAAACATTTTACAAATATAAGTGATTTCAGATAGTTTTGTGTTAAAAGGACTGTTGAAGTAATAGGTGGCAGGATCAAACCTCATAAATCATCAACAACGTACTTAAAGTCGGCATGAAATGGAAGTTGTGATTGTCTTTTTGTCCCCTATTGTAACATATATCCAAGTGAAGCAGCTTCTTGAACAAGAAAAAAATTTAGGGCGGGACTTGATTTTGTCCATCCGGAATTGATTGGCTTGTTGTGATTGGATGATCTCATGTAAGTGACAGGCTGTCCCGCCCTCATGCAAGTAAACATGTCATCAGAGAAGAGAAGAGAAGAGACGTCATTACAATATAGAGAGGAAGTTATTTTGATTAAAGATTACAAGTGAAATAATAATAATAATAATAATAATAATGTGCACGAAAAATAAACACAACAAAAAAATTAAAAATAAGAATGGTCCATTTTGATTTCATGGTGACTTTAAAGCTGCCGACTGCCGTAGGGAAGCCCGCACATAAAATGTCCTTTCGATCTGAAAGCTTTCTCTGAAATCACACCTGTCTTTGTGACTTTGTATATAACAAAAAGAGTTTTAGTTTGCTTGAATGGATTAACATTCAAGCTGAGAAAATTCAGCTTTGCCATCACAGTAATGAATGGCATATTAAAATATATCAAATGGAAAACAGTTATTTTAAAATGTAATAATATTACACAATATCGCTGCTGATTTTACTGTGTTTTTGACCAGATAAATGCACACTTGGTGAGCATAAAAGCCTTCTTTTTTTTACATTAAAAAAACCTTATCCACCCTAACATTTTGAACTGTAGTGTATAATCAGTTTTAGATATATGGAACTATTGTTGAATATAGTCGTTCCAGTGTCCCCCCACTGTTCCTCCCCAGAGGGTTTAGCAGCTCTACAGCAGCCTTTAATAAGCTTTCAGCTCAGGAAAGAGGATGTGGCCAGGACAGGGGGATGAAGAGCGGCTTACTGATAACAATCCACCAAGCTTACACACATGGTGATACATACTTCAAAGTGGGACATTTGTCCTTCAAATTAGCCGATTTAGCTAATTTGAGATTTAAGATACTGCCTACTCAGAAGAAATTTTGTATACATGCACAAAATAAGCAGTGACACTACTTATTTGGAATATTGTATACCACAATGCAATGTAATTGAGTTGATCTTCCATTTCCATGTAACGAATTTGATCGGATAGCCTAAGTTAAGACATGTATTGTATGCACAGTCTGGGGTCTGTAATATACTGTATATATCTTTTTTTTTTTTTTTATGTGCTTGTCAATGCTGCATTTATTTGATACAGTAAAAACAGTAATATTGTGAAATTTTATTACAATTTAAATAACTGTTTACTATTTTAATATATTTGAAAGGGATAGTTCACCCAAAAGTTCACTGTCATTAATTACTCACCCTCATGCTGTTCCAAACCCGTAAGACTTTCGTTCATCTTCGGAAGACAAATGAAGATCTTTTTGATGAAATCTGAGAGATTTCTATCCCTCCATTGACATTCATAAAGAAATCGTAAAACGAATCCATATGAATTGAGCTGTTTAGTCCAAATTTTCTGAAGAGACACGTTCGCTTTATCATGAACAGATTGAATTTAGGCTTTTATTCACATTGATGCACGAGAACAAAACTCTTGCGGAAGTTCAAACGTGCTACGTAACACACGAGCGTGAACCTCATTGGTTCCTGCAGAAGCTCAAACGTGATGCGTAACACACGAGAATGAACCTTATTGGTTCTCGCACGTCAAGCAAACATGCTTGAGCTTCCGTTTACCACAACTGATGTGTGTGTTGATTAATGTTTATATGTGAATAAAAGCGTAAATTCAATCTATTCATTATATAAAGCGATCGTGTATCTTCAGAAAATTTGGGACTAAACCACTCAATTCATATGGATTAGTTTTACGATCTCTTTATGAACTTTTTAAAGCATCAAAGTTTCAGTTGCGTAGCTGTCAATGGAGGGACAGAAAGCACAGATTTCATCAAAAAATATCTTAATTTGTGTTCCGAAAATGAACGAAAGTATTACGGGTTTGGAATGACATGAGGATGAGTAATTAAAGGAATAGTTCACCCAAAAATGAAAATTAGCCCATGATTTACTCAACCTGAAGCCATCCTAGGTGTATATGACATTCTTCTTTCAGACGAATACAATCGGAATTGCAATAAAAAATGTCCTGGCTCTTCCACGCTTTATAATGCCAGTGAATGGCTGGATGGCTTTGGAAGTCCATCAAAGCGTATCTATTCATGATAAAAGTGCTCCACGCGTGCGTCTTAGTGGGTTAATAAAGGCCTACTGAAGTGAAGCGATGCGTTCGTGTAAGAAAAATATCCATATTTAAAACTTCATTGACTAAAATAACTAGCTTCCGGCAGACGGCCGTACGCATCGCTTTACGCCAAAAGAGTAACACTTGAACTTGACACACAACGTAATGACGGCAATTGACGCCTCTCGCGGTTCAAACTAACAGGGCTGGGCAACCGCGTTTGTCATTACGTTGTGCGTCAAGTTCAGGTGTTACTCTTTTGGCGTAAAGCCGTCTGCCGGAAACATTTTTTAATATAACTCCAATTGTATTCGTCTGAAAGAAGAATGTCATATACACCTAGGATGGCTTTGGGTGAGTAAATCATGGGCTAATTTTCATTTTTGGATTAACTATCCCTTTAATGACAGAATTTTCATTTTTGGGTGAACTATACCTTTAAAATGTAATTTATTCCTATGATGGCAAAGCTGAATTTCCAGCATCACGACTCCAGTCTTCAGTGTCACATGATCCTTCAGATTTTTTGCTCAAGAAACAACTAGACATGTGACATCAACAAAGCATGCTACTGTTTGAAAGTTTGCATGATGCATTCTTTCACATAGCTTGTTTTAATTATTAGTAGTCATTATATACTGTGTAGTCTGCAGTAAGCATTATGCTAGTAGTCCATTTCAAATGCACCTTCTCACCTTGTATATCTCCTCATTAACTGTCCTGACCTCCACCAGGTCTCCAGTCTGGTCAATGCTGTAGACAGCTCTGCCCAGCTTCACACGGTCACCCAGCTCTCTCGCCATCGCCTCACTGATTTGATTGGCACCTCCGGCAAACTTGCGCTCCTGTCATATGGGGCAGCAGAAAGTAGTTTTCCAGACTTAGCAAAATTAGCTAACACATGCATCATACTAAATTGTATGTACACTTTAGTTAGATATTGTAAGTAATGGGTATGATCAATTTAATAGTCATACATAAAAATGGTATGCAACTCTTTAATCCACCAATAGGTGTCTCTGTGTCTCAGAGATAGAATGATGACAGAGTTGTATAATACTGTCCACCATGCACATACCTTATCAGACACATTCAGAATATAAAACAGGTTATAGAACAGGAACAGGCAAATCATAACAGTTCATTGACAATGCCATCACATAGGAAGTCTTTAATAAAAGAAGTGACAGTTTGTTATCAACTTAAAGAAAACTGTCATTTGGTTTATTTGTGTACCATCAAATGACACATTTGCCAGGAGGCTCCTGCTATATATGACCCAGATACAGTGGCCACTATTTCGGTATGTTACATAATCAGTTCTGTGTCAGGAATGAATGGGGACGGCACAAGGTAGTTTCTCTTGAAAAGTATAAACTATAATCAACTTAGTAAATGAATAAAATTCATCTTCATAGATTAACAAATTGAATACCTAACCTGTATGAGGACAGTGGCTTGACTGAAAAAATACTGCAAATACTTGCCGCATTATGACAGAAAATAGTTTTTTTAGTCGGTGCTGTTTTACCAATATTTACACTTTTTTTTTTGGCAACTGGTTCTTTAATATTGGGTCTACAAACAGACCAATTTTAACAATATGTACATATGTTGCTTAAGAATTAGACAAAGCCCAAAATACAAATGAAAACGATAATAAATCAATTCAATTATAAATATTTTAGGAATACTACTATTTAAATGATGTATATTTACTCATATATATATATATATATATATATATATATATATATATATATATATATATATATATATATATATATATATATATATATATATTATTATTATTTATTTTTTTCGTATTATTAATAATATGAATAACCCAATGTACCTCTTTCCTCTGTACTCATGTCAGCAAATCATTTCTCTTTCTTCCACAGAAAGTCAGTTTTTTGCCTTCCAACTAGACCTATTTTGAGAGCTGTGGTTGGCTAAATTAGGGGTAAAGACAGAACGGTGGCAGTGACTATTGGACTTGGCAAGAACATTGGATTGAACAGCTACTGCTTGATTTATATCACTATTTCTAACACCTGCTTTTCTGAACTGCCAATAATTCTAAAAGACAGTGTGAGGACGCTAAAGCCCCCATCTCTCACTCACTTGCCCTGCCTTTCTCCCGCTCTCCCACAGATGGTAATTATACTGGTGCAGTGAAAAAGCCAAAGAGATGCACAAAAACATGCTGTGCAAACGTGGATGTCATGGAGTTCATGTTTGCCGTATAATTAACTCTGCTCTTTAACAGAGAATTAAACAACCGAGAAAACATAATATTCAAACATAACACAACACACTCTAAAAAATAATGTGTTGGCTCAAAAAAAAAAACTGTAATTTTGAGTTATGATAACTTTGAGTAAATTTACGTTCAACCAACAAGCTACATTGAGTTTGAGGAACTTAATTTGTAGGACACATTTTTTTTTGATAAAAGGTTTCATTAAAACAATAAATTAGAATTTTTAACTTGCAACCATGCATTTATTTAAGTTGTGTTAACATGTCCCCTGAATTACTTTTTAGAGTGAGGCCTACAGCTTTAATGAACTAAAAATTTTGTTTGAAAACTTACCTGGCCTCCATTGGTGGTAGAGAAGATTCTCATTGTGCCTCCACACTGCTTGACGTACCAAAGGAACCACAGAGCAGACACCTCATGGGGCTCGGAGGTCACGTTCACATTGACAAACAGAGTGGCAAAACGGCGAGCGGCCCTGCAAGCAATAAGTTGGTAAAGGGATATGCCATCAATAGCCAATTTGCAACAACAATAACCTGATATTAATTGGTCCCTTCTCTGTACCTGGTCCAGCAAATTTTGTCAAAGAGTTGATTCATGGTCATCTTGTCCCACTCTTCGGCATGAGGGGCCCTCCATGGAGCTTCTTTAGGAATCTAAAATGCACATTTGCTGTCAGGCACTCTGACTACTCATTCACTTGAAATAATTTATTCTGTTTCCATTAAAGGGCTAGTTCTCCCAAAAATGAAAATTATCCCATAATTTCCTCACCCTCAAGCCATCCTAGGTGTATATGACTTTCTTCTTTCGACCAAACAAAATCAGAGTTAAATTATAAAATATCCTGGCTCTTTTCAGAGCTTTATAATGGGAGTGAATGGTACCTTAAGATTTTGAAGCCTAAAAAGTGCACCCATCCATCATAAAATTAATCCATACGGCTCCAGGGGGTTCATAAAGGCCTTCTGAAGCGAAGTGATGCGTTTTTGTAAGAAAAATATCCATATTTATAACTTTATAAACTATAATCACTGGCCTCCGGTAACGGCCGTACACAAGTCTAGTTCTGGCGGAAGAGTGACCTCTGACCCAACGCATGACGTATTGACGAACACGGAAGCGCAGAGGATAGAGCAAAACAAAACACCGGTCAGCACCGGTTAATCTCACCTAAGCTTACACTAATCTTCGCTTCAGAAGGCCTTTATTAACCCCCTGGAGCCGTATGGATTACTTTTATGATGGATGGATGTACTTTTTTGGGCTTCAAAGTCTAGGGTTCCATTCACTCTCATTAAAAAGCTTGGAAGAGCCAGGGTGTTTTTTTAATATAACTCTGTGTTTGGCTGATAGAAGAAAGTCATATACACCTAGGATGGCTTGAGGTTGAGTAAATTATGGGATCATTTTCATTTTTGCATGAACTAATAACCCTTTAACAATACCATTAACGATTGTTCTAGTATTTATATGTAAGAAACAAATGATTAGAAAAAAAAATGCAGTTCCATTGCTAAATGATGAGATAATTTTTATAAAATATGCATTTAAGACACTTCTTAGGAAAGATGATTTTTTTCAAAGCCTGTTTAGAGGAGACAAATCCTTCAACAATGTATTAAAGCAGAACTCGGCAACTCTAGCGAACTCTAGTCACTTCTTCGCTGATTTTCCCTTTTGTTGTCGCATGTTTTCCCCACGAGCTTCCCCTACAGCTGTGGGGCGTATATTTCACAACACTGTCGTAAAAAACTCACTTGCGGCAGCCTCCTCCCCCTCTCTACCGCTGCTCATGTGCGTTTTGTTATGATCGGAGCAAGCCAACTGTATCGTGTGGAGCTATGTCTACCGAGGTGGGTAATACATCATACACATTATCATAGAACATTGACATGACGTAAAGCAATTAGTGTTTCGTTCTCGTTCTCGTTCTCGCTTCTCACGAGACTTCCAGTTTCTATCTTGCCGGGACGGTAGTCCCCAAGTTGCAAGGTTGGTTTTCCGCCTGGGAACGCTGGGGGGAGCAGGGAAAGTCACCAATATAACCAGAACAGGTTGTTTAACCATCCAAATGATTTCTAGACAGTTTTATTAAGTTAAAAAAGTTACCAAGTTCTGCTTGAAACAATACAAAACAAAATGTGGTAGCATATATTTTATTCATCATTTATAAAATACTACTGAAAATGCATATTAAAACATCCTCCTCATTATAAAAAAAGTATTTTTGTAATCAAGCTCCAAACACGGCTCATTTGGATTTTGTAGGATTTATATATGACTACTTCAAGAGCAAGATATCAAGAAATAGTTTTACATCACACACAGTATACATATGCCTGTTCAATTTCTGACTTACTTCACATGCTTGAGTCGGCTGACAACAGGACAAATAGAAGAGTAAAGGAATATTCTCTTTGACGCGTCCTGTTTAAACAGCTCGTTTGCGTCTCTGTTCAAACTTCGGATCCCAGCATCAGGTGCAAGTGGACGGTTTATTTTTTTTAATGCTGCCCTGTAATGCGTCGGATGATTATATGTTTGTTAGGAGCATTTGACTGCAGATTGGTTTGCTTGAAAATTGGACTGCACTGGTCGTGCTGTATGGGTTTCATTCACTAAAAAGAACCTTACACAGTATATGTGTAAGTACTGACACATTAGAGCCATTCATTCGGGAATCAAACTACACTGGTTGTATTCTGTTCTGTGATGTTGATTCAGTAGCGGTGTTGTGGCGCCGTTCAATAAGTATCGTTGATATATGGGAGAACACTTAATCGTTTTTTTTGGAAACAAATGGAGCCGGTTATGAACAAAAATGGCCTTTACCTCCATTCCCATCTTGTCCATTGTCCTCCAGAGATTGTTGTAGTCCATGTAGGCAAGAGGGTTCCACACTGGAGGGAAAGGCCCTTTGAATGGATATGACTTCCCCTGGGAAACAAGAAACAATGTCTATAAAAAACCTACTACCCTATCACCAAATAATGAAAATTGTAATTATTATTTTGTCATTGTTGACGTAATGTCTTTATCATAGCCATCATGACCTCATTATCATTAGAAGTGTAACCAGTCTGGAATGGAAAACGGTCTTCGCTGCCTAAAATATACGTAACTGCATCTCGCCTGGCTTGGAATCTAATCAGTTAATGGAGGGCCTCTGTTCACAGCCTTTACAGTTTGCGTTAATACAACCAGAAGATCAGAAACAACTTGACCTTATCAACTCTCAGTACGATTTTATAATTTTCACATAAAATGTGACAATCTTCTTTATTAAGAGCAGGAAAAAGAGATATGCTCATTTAGAGGGTTGGGGTGGAACATACAATAATGAAAAAGTACCCATAAATAACACTAATACAATAAAAAGGAAATTCATAATCACAGATAATGACAATGTTAGTATTTGGCAAACAGCAGCTATATGACACAGGCTATTCACACATCTCCCCTGCTTCCCACAGTAGTGGAAACGCTTAGTCAGTATGATCATTCTCTGTGGCTGGCCAATAGGGTAACTATAGGCAGACATTACTTCATACCTGGATTGCTCTGTTGCTGTGGGGCTCTTAAATGAGCACTGTTGGGCTGATTGATTAATGTTTGACTACACATCAAAGACGAAGCGCTGCGTTTCAATATGTTCTTCAACATAAAGTCACTAATGATGACTAAACCCCAAAAAATTGAAAATTAGTATCTTGAAAATTAAGTCTGTGATAAAGAAGGACCTAGAGTGACAGTCAAAAATGTACTAAAGGTTGCTGCAACATTGATTTTGGCAGCAGTTTTGACTAGGTTGCCTTATTCAAAGACCTGTCACCTAGAAGGATTCTCACACACCACTGGGTTTGATGTCCAGCGTTCACTTCCAGGCAATTTGTTGTGTGTCAGAATGATTGTGCATTTTCAGCGCACCGTCATTTAATTGATAAAAACCTGTCATTTTATTCCTTGCAGAAAACATCTGAGGGGAACCAGAGTGGTTTTTGAGTAGGACTAGAATGCACTTAGTAGGACAGTTAAATGGTTGAACACTTCAAATGGCAAACCACACAAACCACTTGTCAGCAACGAAGGAATGCCATGCTCCTATAGTTTTGTATATAAAAGTGATATAGATATAAAGCCACCTTGACAATTTTGTAATCTATAATATCCATGCTTAATAATACATTATCCAAAGCATCTTCCATTGCATTCAGTTTATGCATTCCCCCTTGGATTCAAAACCCATGACTTTTGAGTTGTTAGCATCATGCTCTGCTGTTTGAGGTACATGAAAGATCAAATATATATTTTTTCAATTTAAAAATCTGAGGGAGCACATGCATGACGCTTCTACAGCAGTGTCAGTTGAAACCATCTATCAATGGTCTATGTGGCCTGAGGCTGGCTTAAAAAAAAAAAAAAAATTCATAAGCATAATGCTCTTTTATAATTTATGATCTTTTAACATGACTCAGCCATGTGCATTTCTGAGCCACCTAGCACTACAGAAAAATATGTTCAGCTAAATAAGGGACCATGGCATTTCCATATGATTTGTGAGGCTGCCAGACCGATACAGGAGAGGACACTAGATCGCTCAGCATCCAGCAACAGGTCTGTTCCCATAGCGACGAAATCGAGGTGGAGAGATGGAGTGCATCTTTTATGAAATCCTTTCAGCCAGAGCAGAACCTAAGCCTCTCTACTATCACTAACCTCATACTGCTCTATAGCCGCCCACCACGTCAGTCTCGGTTACTAGCAATGAGATATGAGACCACATCCTGTCCAACGCAAAATGTATCATCCTCTGAAGTAACATTCTATTTGCCTGTATGTTACAGTACAGACATTTTACAGAAATCTTGTTTTTTATAAGCAGATGTGCACAATGTTTGGGATTTTTTGCAATGATATTGGCCATGATACGGATAAGCTGATAATTATTTTCATTTCATGGCCGATTTTAAAATGATACGCTATTTTTTCTAAATTAATTAATTCATTAATTAAAAAACACTAAAAATCTATCCTTTAAAATGCTACATGTGAATTTAAGCATCACAACATTTTAAGTTCCAAGTAGTTCCCAAATATTAATACACAAGTATATGTGGTTTTATTAGTATTGCTAATGTAAATGCACAGTAATGCAAACGCTGTAAATTACTCTAGTATTCAGTTTTTAACAACACTGCCTTTGCACAACTGTTCAATCATAATCAAATTATTGATATGCTAATGCTGCCTGAAAGTGCAGTTGTATGCGAGTTGCTCACGGACCGAGGCAGAGGAAACTGGGTCTGGCCTTTAGGATTACAGCTATAGAAAAGCTGATTACACGGGCGCCTTGGCTGTACGCTCACCTTAATTATAAAATGTCTGCTCGTTGTAAGGCCCTTATTGGCTAATACAGGCTCAAGGCCAATACGTGATTGCTGAGTAACAGGTGATACTATAAAAGCGGTAGTAAAACTAAATCGTGCAGACGCAAATGTGACTGACTGCGTGAGGGGCTGATAAAATTACCTTATGAGCCTCTTTCATAATACAGTTCAGCCAAAGCAGAAAGGCTTCTGATAAACATCCTGGATGAACTCAAAAGGTGAAAGTCGTTAAAGTCAACATAGTCAAGATAGTAAGAGATAGTAATTAATGTGTTAGTGACCCGTCACGATTAAGGTTCGGTCACGTTAGCAAAATTACTGCAGTTTCTGCAAAATTTCGTAGGCAAAAAAGCTCCATTGTCTATTGTCAATAGTGTAGCAATGTATGATCACATCACATGAACAAACAGGAAAACAGGTCTCAATGCTTTTTGGAGAAAATGTTAACGGCAGTACGAACTGACAGCGTTATCTATGGGCTTTTAAAGGAATAGTTCACATCAAAATGAAAATTCTCTCATCATTTACTCACCCTCAAGTTGTTTCAAACCTGTATGAATTTCTTTCTCCTGTTGAACACAAAAGAAGATATTTTGAAGAATATTGGTAACCAAACAGTTGATGGACCCATTGACTTCCATTGTATTTTTTTTTCCTACTATGGAAGTCAATGGGGTCCATCAACTGTCTGGTTACCCACATTCTTCAAAATATCTTCTTTTGTGTTCAGCAGAAGAAAGAAATTCATACAGGTTTGAAACAATTTGAGGTTGAGTAAATGATGACAGAATTTAAATTTTGAAGTGAACTATTCCTTTACGGTAATCAGCTAACCTAGCTAGTTCTTTTTATTTGTTGCCGTTTTATTTGATTTAAATATCTAAATGTTAATGAGAAGAATTTAATAAAAAATTGTACATAGCAAACTATATATGCATTGGACATCGGTTAAGCTCATCTTTGCTCCCTCCTTTGAAGGTATCTTGAGTAAAACGTCTCTATATTTAAAGCACATAAAAAAAAAAAAATTTAAACTGAACCGGTAGCGATATGACGAATTTTACAGAATACGGAAGTTAGATAGTTGCACATAACTTCTTAATCTGTGGCAAAACTTGCATGGGGAAATTTTTAGCCCAAAAAGCAAAATTCCTGATCTTATGGATTCCTATTAAAATGACTGGATTTTGATTGCAAAAATTCACCAGACAATAGCAAATGTGAATGCAACTTAAGATAGAAAATTGACACTGGTTTACTAATTAGTGACCACCAGCAAAAACCCTCTCTGAGGAGACATTTGCTTTTAGCTCAACAGGAAAAACCTTTGTTTCTCTGTAGGATGAAATGAGAGGGAAACGCCCCTGATCCCAAAGACAGAGCCAGACATCAGGGTGTGAGAAAACGTGAGAGAGAGAAAGAGTGTATCCCCTCAATCCTGATAGCGATTGTCTTTTGATGAGGAGTGCTGCCATGGTAACCCACAGGGATGCTCCGATCAGGAGATAATGGCATGAGGAGAGAGGGGAAGGCTCCTTCAGTACACACACTAACACAAACACCATTAATCATTAGGACAGACATGTTCACATTCATTCTATTTAAATCAAAACACGTACAAAAAAGCAGCCTGTAGCAAGACAGACCATAACGATATTGGTTGAAATGTAGCACAGCTCTGAGCCTCAAGTAGTATCATTGTGCCTCTGAGATGTTGATGCATTCTTCACAAATGAAGCCTTGAAATCAATCAGATATGTCTACATGTGTTCAAAGTCTCTTCTTAGTGTCTTCTTCTGCTCATTCATTCTGCATTAGTGCCTTGGGTAAATTATTCTGTCAAAAACTGTTAAAGGGACCTGCAATCCTTAGTTGGATCAGCACTTCAAAGGACAATCATTCTTGGGGAGATCTGGATTTATAGGGACAAACTGGGATGGTTGGGATGGTTGGGTGGGTTGGGGTGGGGGGTATCTTTATAGGAATTAATATTTGTATAACACAGGAACATTTGGTTGTATACATTTGGTCCAATATGTGTTGTATAAAATGTTACATGGTCTAATAGAAAATCAATAAAAATTGTTAAATGAAAAAAAACTGTTAAAGGGTTAGTTCACCCAAAAATGTGTTCCGAAGATGAACAAAAGTCTTACGGGGTTGGAACAACATGAGGGTGAGTAATTACTGACAGAATTTTAATTTTTGGGTGAACTAACCCTTTAAGGAACACCTGGCTTGACATTGACAATGACTGCGCTGTCAAACCGCACAAACCAAGGAACACCAACCAAGGATCATTTTCAATATTTACTCACCCTCATGTTCTTTCGTGGAGCACAAAAAGGTGAATTTCTGAAACATACACTACAGTTAAAAAGTTTGGGCTTAGTAATAATAAAAAAAATAATTATATTTTTATTCAGCAAGGTTGCATTTAATTGATCAAAAGTTACAGAATGTACATTTATAATGTTACAAAAAAATTCCATTTAAAAAAAATGCTGTTGTTTTGTATTATCTGTTAACAACAACAACAAAAAACAAGAAAAACTGCATAAGTTTCCACAAAAATGTTAAGCAGAACTATTTTCAACATTGACAATAATAACTGTCTATACAATAATAAAGATGAAAACAGATTAGACAGATTAAACAAAGATGTTACTATAAAATATAAGAGCAACCAACACATTATGCAAAAGTCATACCTTTGTGTCAAAAGAAAGTCATACCAGTTGGAACAACATTTTTCATTTTTTGGGGGAACCCACATGTATCCCTTTAGTGAGATTCTACTACTTCCACATTCTTGATTTTTAATATTGAGAGGATATAGGATATTGAGATTGAAGAGATGTGATATTGCGGTGTTACACAGTTAACTATTCTGCTAAGCAAAGTACAGGATTATGGGAAATATGCCAAAGGGCCTTTTCCATGGCAACTGCAATCGGTTTCCATTCTGACATGATCTACAATGAACACTCCAATGAATCCTCACCATGACCTTTACCATTGTGCACACCGCCTTCCTGAGTATGTGTGAGCTTGTCGGTTTTCCAGTCTCCATTTCAAGAAGCTCTATGATTTAGCTCAATAACTTTAAAACCACCTCGTGTATCTGTCTTACGAATATATGACCACAGAAAGGAGTAAAGCTCACATGATAAACAGCAGTTCTAAGAATCCAGAGATTTATCCTGGTAATAGCAGGGTCAGAGCGGAGAAGGCACTGAATCTACAAATCTAATAAGGTCATGCAGTGTGCATGTGCTAAGGGCAGTGATGTGTCTACTCAAATTGGATATGGGGCAGGAGGAGGGGAGGCTGGTGTCTTGAGTTCCGCCCTTCTTACCCACTCCAAGCATCTGAAACCATATTACAGACTTCCTTCAGGCTGCGATTAGCATCTCCAGGCTTGAGCACAGCACGCTAATGTGAAGGAGAGGCTCTGTATTCAGCCCTGTTCAGCTGAGCGCACTGGGCCTAGCTCTGACTTCCTGTGCATTAAGACATGAGTGTGCTCAAACAAAAGGCTGTATTATTAGCCGAAGCTCTGCCCTGGAGCTCTGAAGAGAGCTGGATTTTGAGGCAGGGGAAAAATCTTGTTTTGAATTTTGTAGCTGTTTTTCCTTTGATTTGGTAATAAATCCAAGCTACTAGGTGTGTATGCCTTCACTGAGGTTTACCTTCACATAGTGAATCAGAGACTCCTCCTCGTTGACTTTGTATGTTTTCACCCCGTACTGTTTGGCTATCCTCAGGATGCGGTTTTGAGTGGGCCCAATGTACGCTCCTCCCAGATCCACCCATTTGGTCTCCTTATTCTGAAGGCAAACAAAATTTGTGCAGGATTAACAATGACATTGTCACTAAAAGCCACAGTGAGAGCAAAGAAAGGAAAAACAAAAAAGGAAGTGGTAGAATGTGCACGCAAAGACAGCAGATTTTGGTCCACGTGAATAGCAAACATTCCCACTAATTAGTCCCACGAGCCAACTTGAAACTTGATTTAGATTTTTTCGCCATTATGTTGTCAAACTTGCCGTGGTGGCAAGCATCCGACTTGACTCGAAAGACTTCGTAATTGAGTTCATGACTAAAAATCGGGAGAAAAAAATCATCCAGTGGGATGCCAGCCTGTGTAACTAAATAAAGACTTAACTAAGAGTGTGCAACATTGACTAAATCCTGATATTTTGATAGCAAATTTCACTGAGTGTGTTTTTGTGCAGGTACCTTGGCTGATTTAGGGATGTCATAGACAGCTGACTTCAGAAACGTTCATTTTCTTCATGTTCAGCTCAACGGTTAGTTTGCAGCAGTGACAGAAATGAACATTTATGTTAAGGCGCAATATTTGCCCCCTTACACTCTTAAAAAATTAAGATTCCAAAAGGGTTTTTTTTCTCAGCAATGCCATAGAAGAACCATTTCTGGCTCCTCAAAGACCCTTTCATTCAACAGTTCTTAACAGAACCATGTTACTCTCAGTGTAAATTAACATTTGAATAATCTACAGAACCTTATTCCACTATAAAGAACCTTTTGTGGAATGGAAAGGTTCTATGGAAGTTAAAGGTTCTTCATGGAATCATCATTGCCAATAATGAACCTTTATGTTTAAGAGTGTAGATTGACTTCCTGGGGCATTTTACCTTTATAAGGGCATTTTTCTAACTTTCTTTGATGCATGTAACAACTTTATGTAAAATTCTTACATTTAATCATTAAATTTAATTATAACAATAGAGCTATAGCACTATAGGGCTGTTACCAATCAAATGTCAACAGCATCAACTAAACCCATTTTTGCACTGCAGAAATGCCACAGAAGCTGAAGAATCTGACATTTAGATGTATTTACAGACTGTTGAATGCAGCTCAAAGGTGGCATAAATGCAATTACAATTACATAAATAACGTTTTAAAAATACACTTTTGAATACTGAAATATGAAGCGACCTAAAAAATCCAATGATTTTTCTAAAAGAAAATATCACAGTAAGTGTGTGGAGTGAGTTTTGTTTTTTTCAAAGTAAGTAACATAATGTTTGCACATTGTTTAAACAATAATGACCATAGACTATAGTCTTAACACACATGTAGAAGCAGACTATTTGTTCTGAAATGAAGTCATTTTTCAGTATCTTACCTGAACAGTAAAGGTTCTTCCACCAACACGGTTCCTGGCTTCCAGGAGGACAGGACTCAGGCCGCTCTCCACCAACAGCTTGGCAGCACTCAGACCTGTCAATAGGGAGTGTAGAAATGCAGTGTAAGATTTTAGTAGACATATGCACCAATATTTACTATACTTGTCTTTGAGAAAACTTCTTTTTTATAGGGGAGACAACAAGAAATGATGAGGAGAGTAAGGCAAATGAATCAGAACTTGTTTCACCAGCACTTTGGCTAATCGCTAAGCTTCAAAAACTTTAGGAAAACTTTAGAGTACATTTAAGATGCTGGAAGCCTGTGGTCTAGTTGAAAATAACTATTTCCAAACTGTTTCTGTCCTCATAATATTAAAGGTTGTTTCTGCCTTGAAAACATATTTCCTATCTGACTGCATAGCTACCATTTTAACAGGCTTTCTATTGTGTGTGATATTATGAATGGCCTTTTAAAAATAAAATCTACATATTTAAACCTCTTCTATGTGAACAATATTAATAGTTTGTACATCACTTGCCTTAACCTCCAATGGGAAGGCACTAGGGTCTGGCTTGCCTTGTACAATGTAAAATACTTGGCAAATGTGCCAGCCACATGTGAGCTGACATTTTTATATTTTTCTGTGCTGATGTTTGGTAAAATTAGTCAAACGGACTGGGAGTGCTACTGTATAAGCAGTAACTGAAACTATAATCAAATAAGCCAAAGCATTTAATGAACATGCAAGGAGTAGGGGATGTGTGGAACTTTGTGAATAGTGGGTGTTTCCAAGTCTGTGGAAATCTGCAGGGCTCAACAACAATGTTTTAATGCAGTTCTTGTTTGGCCTGTGGTTATTACTTGCTCTGCCAACATTTCCCAGGAATTGCCACAAACGTGATAAAAAAATGAAAACGAATTAAATTACAATTAAAAACAGTAATATTGTGAAATATTATTACAATTTAAAAGCAACTGTTTTCTATTTTATTATATTTTGAAATTACCTGGTGACATACTTAATCAGTCCAATCTCACAATAACAATGTTTAGTCTATCACAGAAAGCCAAATGTTAAAGTTTCAAGAAATATAAACAAATGTACATGATCAAAAGAAAAAGAAAAAAGTAATTCATAGTGACAACAGAGCACTGGGCCTATTGTGCAAATGACATCACCAACTGGACTGAAACTCACTCACAGACTCGGGCCTTATTATTGAAGCCTTTGTGTTATGGGTAAATGGGAAAGAAAGAAAAAATCTTCATAGAATCTAAAGGCTTAGGCTTGTTCACACCAAGAATGATTAAGATAATGATAAAGTTCTAAATATCCAGCTAAAGAACGATAAAAACATTGACAGCCAATCAGAATCCTTCCAACTTTAAAAAGCTTGAGCATTTAAAGCGGCAGACGACAAAACTGCAGCATGCATTTAAAGGGGTCATATGCACTTTTAGAAGTTGATTGTACTGAAATGTGTGTTGGCAGTACCTGTACACAACCATCATAAAATGATAAAAATCCATCCAGTGTTTTTTTTTTATATCTTCTTATATGTTTTCCCCCATCTCAATGCCCCTCCCACGATTGTTGATTGACAGCAGCGTTTCAACACAGACCCGCCCTCGCTCGTGAGCGAACTGTCAATCATAGTCTGCGCGTCATTGTTGATACGCTGGAGCACTGTCTATGAGCAGAATGGCGTCTAAGCGATTGTGGTGTTCTGTTCTTGGGTGTAATAAGGAACACAGCAGTCATTTTGATGTTCCTAAATCCGAACCGCTGAAGACGCAGTGGCTGAGTTTTGTTTTCGAAGGGAATATTCCCCACGATCAACGTCAATGCTTTCATGTTTGCGCAAATCATTTCACACACCAGACTGCTTTATAAACGAGGCTCAGTATAAAGCTGGTTTTGCTAAGAAGCTGCTCCTGAAAAAAGGTACGGTACCAACTATTCGTGTTCCTGCTGCACCTCCAGAAGAAGAAGTGAGTGTAACGTTTTATTAACCTTTATATTAATCTTTATATTAATCTTTGCAAATCGCTAGCACGCTTCACGATGAATGCGGCTGTTTACACTCAGGGTACATTACGGCATGTTTTCTACGTACGACGTTCTCAATATAATTCATAATCCCACGTTTATAATGAACAACGCGTTATGGTTATTGTGTTACAAACGGTGTGCGCACAGAACAGAGGGGCGGGGTGAGCAACGCTCATTATCATTTAAAGACACATGCACTTAAACGGCGTGCTGAAAACAGAGCTGTTTTTGACCAGGTAAAATTTGTGTTTTCTTACAATACTAATGAGAATTTTTAATTAAAGTATATTACAAACTTTTAATTTAGACCCTAAAGAATCATATTAGCTTGTACAAAAATGGCATTATATGACCCCTTTAAAATAAACAGAACGGTATTGTCCGCTGGTGTGGACACTAATATAGTTCTCGTTCTCGTTGTGAACAGGCCTAAAGCTGTACAGGCCTAAAGCTGACAAGTACAGTCATCTGGTGTCATCACGGTCAATGAAAGAGAAGAAGTGTTCCGGAACCTATGCCTGGCAGCACAAGAGGGCGTACACTTTCCGAACACAACAACGGACAGACTGGTTGTGTACAAGGATCAAACCAGTGGACTCCTGATGTGTGGTGGCAGGATCCAGACCTTCAAAGAGGACCAGAGAGCTGTTCCCCTGCTACCTTTCCAGACCTGGATCTCCACCCTCCTAGCCCGAGAAGCACACAGAGAGGGACATGATGGAGTGGCAGGGACTTTGCTGCGGATGCGAAAGAAAGCATGGGTCATCAGGGGAAGAATTATCGCCCAAAAAGTCGTTGACAAGTGTGTCATTTGCAAGAAGGCAAAAGCAAAAACCTGTCAGCAAATAATGGGAAACTTACCTGAGGAGAGGTTGAGCCTGGCTGCACCGTTTCAATTCACGTCTGTCGACCTGTTCAGACCGTACCAAGTGTAGGATGATGTCAAGAGGAGAGTGAGCATGAAAGTATGGGGTGTGCTCTTTTGCTGCATGTCAAGCCGAGCCATCCATGTCGAACTGGCAAGCACGCTAACAACAGAGAGCTTTCTACTTGCTTACCAGAGGTTCACTTCTGTCCGAGGCCATCCTCAGAAGATCTGGTCCGATCCAGGTACGAATTTTATTGGAGCAAAACTTGTCCAGGAAGAGATGTACACTTACCTGAGACAACAAAGCAAAGAGTCACTTGAAGAATATGCTGCCAAGAATGGGACTTACTGTACATGGAAAATCCTTCCAGCCAACTCACCTCACCGAAATGGCGCTGCCGAAGCTGCTGTCAAGATCACCAAAAGAGCTCTCCAAAGTCTTGGTAAAGGAGGAGGCCTTACCTTCGGGGAATTCCTGACGGTGCTCAAGCTAGCTGCCAACCTTGCCAACGAAGGGCCTATCGACGCCAGAGTCCAGAACCGTGAAGACCGCATCCAATACATCAGTCCGAACACCCTGTTGCTTGGTCAAGCCACACAGAGTGGAGATTTCAAAGCATTCAACTACACTACTTACCCCTTCAAAAGGCTGCAAGAGATGCAAACTCAAGTTAACTACTTTTGGAAGTCCTGGAGCCAGCTTGCAAGTCCAAACCTGTTCATCCGCAGCAAGTGGCATACTGCCGAAAGAAACGTTGCCATTGGAGACAGAGTTTGGCTCTGCGACCAAAATGCACTTGAAAAGGGGGCAGTTCAAGCTAGCAAGAGTCATCAGTGTGAATGCAGATTCCAAAGGCATCGTCCGGGATGTCCACGTCTCTGTCAGATCCACAGATCCACAGATCTGTCTCTCCGAGCGGGTGTGTTCAGGCGAAGACTCCAAAACCTCTTGCCAAAGAGTCCGGGTCTAAGGAGAAGGATTTCCAGGGTACCATACTGCATCGGGACGTGCGGCGCCTCATCGTCCTCGTCCCAGCAGAGGATCAATTCGACGGGGACCAGCTCACCTGAGAGGTGCGATCTTTCCGGTCGCACCGCGCAAAGATCAAGTGGGAGGTGTTGCGGCGATCTGCCGGGAGGTGTGTCTGCGTGCGGGTGCATGTGACAGCGGCCTTGCTTCTACATGCGCGTAACAGCGAGCGTGCAGCTCCGCAGCGCGCCTCAGCAGGTGAGCGAAATTAGATTAATTAGCAGCACACGTCAGAAACCTTCAGACAATAGAAGCGGCGCGAGTTTGTTCAGGTTTGCAACGCAGCTAAGAACAGCAGAAGAAAGAAGAAATCACTAAAGAATCACGGAATTAAAACTCATGGGAAAAGGAAAAGATCAAAAGGGCTACCGGTAAGCTCACATCTCTTTACTGGACTCTGAAGACTGTTTAAATGTGATCGCTGGCTACGTAGTAGTCTGTATGGGCAAGCGAAATGTATGGTCTGTTGATAGAGGTGCATTGTTAATTGCACTATTAATAGATTGAAGCTAAAACATTCTGTACATTGGGTAAACTTAGTAGTTGCCATTACAATTGGCTAAAGTCTTTGTTTAGTTATAAGCTGTTTAAACTAATAAACCTTGGTCCAAGATGTTTCCTTGATGAAGTGTATAAGGATTAGTAAGAGTCTAGTGAATTTTGCTTCATTGAAATACAAGGGGTAAATGTTTAGCTTTGTACAAAGAGACTTAACCATTTCTGAACAGAAGTAATCTTATGCTAATCTACAGTAAAATCGTTTGGAATGCTTGATTTCATTTAGGTTGAAATTATGAATGAAATATGTCATATATAAATTCTGTATAGAATGATCTAGGTTAAACAAAGAATAACAGGTTAATTTAAAAAGTAAATGGGTCTAAAAGTAGAGCTGGCTTTCTGGTTATTCAATGCCTGATTTACAGTTTACCTGGGTTGATAAATAATGAAGTAATGGTTAATCTATGTGTAAAATATGTTTACCCTTTGCCTGATGTACTTTGTTGTGCTTTATTGTATTTGATGGGGAATATTAAACTTTATTTCATTTGTTTTATTTGTTGTATGTTTATAGGTTTTTCACCTTCCTTGTTTACTGGTCAAATAAATCGAAGAACGAGTGAAATCCTGAGTCTGGTCAAGTCCTTCCCTTTTCAAGTGTGGGAAGCCATGATGTTTTAAATACACTTGACAATGTCCCTTGGGGAAAAACATTAGTATAAAACAGTTATATTATCTTTGTATCTTCCCTGTAAATCATTGGATTCCTGTTTAAACCCCTGAGGCTGTGTAGTGATTATAGTATCAGCAATAAACTCACAACTGGAAGCCAGAAGTGAAAACTAGGTTCCCTGCATGGGAAAAAAAAAATCCAAACACCAATTCACATAAGTTTCCTGTCTCCACACACACACACACACATGCACAAACACTTCCTCTCCTTACAGAGGAAGTAAAACTGCTCCAGTGAATTTCTGATGATGTGGTTTTTACCATGTAAGAAACAAAAAGTAGGACATTTCCAGACTGCACTCAGCTACAATAAAAGTAGCTTATGAGTAGTTTGACAAATAAGGTGGACATTATTTTTCCAAATTTATATTGTTAATTTATTAATAATGATAAATATATTAAATTTTTTAAAGGCCTTTTGTCCCTACGAAAACTAATATATGGTTATAAAAGCTGCAAGTAAAATTATTACACAACATTTAGATAAAAGCAGTTTAAAATAGTTTCAAATGGAGTTTAGCACATGGCAATGGCATGTCAAACAATAAAAATAAATAAATTCACAAATAGAAAAATTAACCCATTTTTTTAAATGCTGTGTGCTTATAGCCACAGTGATGTGACAATGCAGCAGAGAACATCTGAGGCAAAAGCATGACCTTGAAATCTTACATAATACTGCAAACACCCAGACAAACAGTTTACCCAAACACCCAGGACAAACATCTGAAACACTCTCCATGATTTGGCTACTGTGGCCGGTAGTGACCCATATAAACTGCAGAGGCTTACAAAACCTGGCCACAGCTGTGAAGGCTGATATCTGACAGGTTTGAAATGATTGATTTACTAAATTATGTTTTGGTTGAACCTCCAAGGCTTTGTTCACACTACACACAAATGCAATTTGGTTTTCAAATCTGATATTTAGAACTGACTGTCCATTTTGCAAGTGATGAAATGTGATCTGTTTGTTCAGACAGCGTAGTCAATATTACTTGTAAACATCGGTTACTATATGCGTTAGCACGATGTCAAGAGAGTCTCATTCAACAACAGAGTGGATGTCAGTGTGAAAGAAAAGGATGAAAAATAGACATTAAGTCTCAGCTCATGTCATCCCATCCCATATATCATGACATCCCATCATGATGCTGAACTCACAGGGTGAACATTTTACACATTCATGCATATGTGTTCAAAGACACTCACTACATAGTCGGATTTACTAAACAAGGCAAATATGCAATCTATTAAAAACGCAGATGGGAGTGGAAATTTCTGAAGGTGATTTACTGACAATGCACAAATTCAAGTACCAAATCGGATAAGACATGCTTTCATTGGGCGGTAAATAATAATGGAGCAAATACCACTGAATTGATCACCGCAAACCTTAGTAAATTACGTTGCATGATATATTTAAATACTCTGCGCCCATAAATGTAGCCGGCTGAAGGAAAACTCCTACAAATGCATGTGCAATAAGGGTGCAAAACTAACTTTTCATCGCTAATTTCTAACTGTAAATCCTGAGTTTTTTAACGCCAAAAGAGGGTTTGTAGATCTGGCCCTATATGACGAAAAGGTGGGCAAAAAATTTTATTCGAATACAGATCTGGACAATATTACAAACGTTGCATGATGTAACATATGTATCCAAAATAAGGGGGGCATTAGCATTCAGACTAAAAGTCCGGTTTGGATCAGGTTTGTAAACATGTTTTCTGCTGCTCAGAAAAAAAAAAAACATTGGTAAGTTAAACATAGGTAAGCAAATTTGCTGCCTATCTGAACAAAGCGGAGACACAAAACGACAAATGAGCTCACAGACAGATGCGCTGCAGTGAAATCTGATTATTTAACCAGGTGGCATGAGGCGGAGGTATTCAAGTCTCAACCCAAAGAAATGAAGGACGGAATTGTGAAAGAACCAATTCAACGAAACCTCATATTTCACACGTGTCAGCAATTACTGGCCTATTTGATGCTATTATATCAAACACAGCGCAAACAAAGTCATGCATACTCATAAACACACAAATCTGAAAGCTATGTGATGTGTATAAAATATTATATGATCCATATGTGGCATTAATTTCTGTTTGTAACTCCTTGGTTGAACTGATCATTTTCTTTTTACATAAATAGCTGTGAGATCTGAGAAAGATTGGTCTCTCACGTTTGAGAACCCTTGCGAAAAAGAAGTATACTTCAAGTTAATTTTATGAAGTATGCTTAAGTAATGTTCAAGTATATTTTTAAGTATACTTTATGTGGTAAGTATAATAATATCAATGTGTACTTGTAGTAAACTTGTGAGTGTACTATTTCAATACTGCTTGGGACTAAACTGGCCCACTTTTAGTATATAAAAGTATACATGTAAGTGTACTATAAGTGTAAGAGTAGTAAACTACTTAGTTTACTATTTTAATATAAGTAGTACATTTTTTAGTTTATGAAAGTACACACTGAAGTGTACTCTCAGTAAACTACTAGTTTAGTAGTTTATACTGCAAGTATACTTGTAAGTTTTCTTTAAGTGAACATAACATTATACTATAGTTTACTATTTATATATTATTTTTGTACTTGCAGTATACTACTGTGTTCAAATGTAGATATTATTTTTTATACTTGAAAAATACCTTTAACTGTACTTTAATTTTAAAAACATTTTATTAGCTTCATGCATCCTTTTTTAATCAACACTTGAATGTCAGTAAGTTTCATAAAGAAAGGCAACATTTTAAACAAAAAAGTTGAGAAAATCACATTTTTGTCAAAGACTACGCCTTGATCAGATTCAGAACGATGATCAAAACACAGATGAAGTAGATGGAGTCCAACACCCCCAAAGCTTCACAGTCGTTTTCTCTTCATTGGTTACGCTTCATTTCATTTGGTAATATTAAGCAGTTTTGATTTACACACTGTTTAATGTTTGATGATCACGTTATTTTACATTTGAGTGAGCAATCTTCTATCCCTTGTTTCAGCTTCTTCTTCTCCTGTGTTTTGATCCGGAGATTCTGTACTAGAAGATGTGTCAAATTCCTATACACTACCAGTGGACTAGCCTACACAAAAATTCAGATACGCAGAATTAGAAACATATCTGTTTTATATCAATATTCTAATCAATATTTCAAACAATGTAAGTTTCATAAGACTGTATATGAAAAACTATGTAAAAAAAGGCTATATTTAATAGGCTACTCGATCAAAAGAGTTAACACAACTACAAGCCAAGTACACTTTGAATACTTAATTATACTTTTAAGTATATCTCAAGTACAAGTACAGGCCAAATATACTTGGAGTTTTCTCTCAGTATGAGTCAAGTACACTTTAGTGTAATTTTAAGTATATTTCTGAGAAGTAGCCTACATAAAGTATATTTTTGAGAAGTATATAAAATGTAGACTGAAAGTATACTTTCTTATTTTTAGTTTAAAAGAAGTATACTAATAGAACACTTGAATAAACTTCTTTTTCGTAAGGGAAGGCTGGCTCACAAGCATATATTTTCTTCTTTCAGAGACATAAAATGGTCAGGAAAAGCTGGAAAAACACTTGAAGTTGGCAGAAACACAATAGTAGCTGTGGTCTTTGTCATTCGAGTGCAGCGCTGAAGGGACCACACTGACTGAACTCTGCCTCTGCCAAGTAAACACACACAAGTGAATACAAAAATGAAGCTTGCGCTTTGCTAAAAACAACATGTTTACAATAAATACTGGAGACATTAACAGTAAAAGCACAGTAAAAAATCTCAAAGTGTGTTCAAGCTCAAGAAAGTTTTGCGTTTGACTTTCATTAGCTCACAATTGTAGCCTTTCACACAGCAAATCTGCTAAATATTTGAATTGTTGGTCTGTGCACATGTGGTTACATGTTTTTAGTCATGTTTTTTTTCATCAGTGGGGGCTCACATCTGTGCAAATGCGTCAGTCGTTCAACTGTGTCTCAGAGTTGGACATCCTGCCAGTTTATATATTGATTCAAGTAGTTTCTGCATTCTAGTCCTCCACCCTTATTCTTCAAACCCAACTTCCAGCCTTCACTTCATCATGTCTTCTGTTTATTGTTTACACAACTTTAACTTAAAAATAGCTTAAATCAAATGCACTGTGCAAACTAACACAAATCAATAGTTTTTCTATAGTCTTTCTATAGTCACCTTTTGGACAAGTATGTTGGAAAAATGACAACTGCCAGATAACATGAAGGTGAATAAATGATAGATTTTTTTTTTTTGCTGAACTACACTTTTAGACTGAGTATCAAGTTGCAGTTACTCCTTCCAAAACAGACATATAAGCAAAAAGAACCAATTTTGGTCAAAATACAGTGGAAATACAGACAATTATCTTTGAAAAAAGTCACCAAGCCAAAAAAAGCTTAAAATATCATCCCACCAATCACGATAGTACGGAGCCCCCCTAGTCCCACTTTGGCAAAAAAAAATTATTATAACTATCTTGTGGCCTCAAGATAGTAACTCGTGGCCTCAAGATACTAACTCGTGGCCTCAAGATAGTAACTCGTGGCCTCAAGATACTAACTCGTGGCCTCAAGATACTAACTCGTGGCCTCAAGATAGTAACTCGTGGCCTCAAGATAGTGTATCTCGTGGCCTCAAGATAGTAACTCGTGGCCTCAAGATAGTAACTCGTGGCCACGAGAAAGTGAGTTTTTTCAAGGCGAACGTTTCCATGTTAATGTTTCCATGGCGACGCGTCACGCGATTGACCGCAGCCACAATAATACTGTATGACAGATGTGTCGCTTTTATTTCGCTTTTCCTTTTTTATTCAAAATATTCACAAACTTGCTTACCATGTCATCAACTAGCCTATCTGATATTCCGATTCTCACATACGTGTAAGTGAGTGTGTTTAGTCGTTTAAAAACCTTTATAAATAATCTTGATCTATAATAACATGATGGGCGCTGCAATGTTGTCCGTCGGATTTACAGCACGTGAATTCATCAGTTTCTCCCGAAATAAATGCAAGAAAGTGGCCGGTGAACTGAGAAGAATAGAGTAAACTTTATAGTTCCTTGTCTTGCACTATGTTTGTCTAATATGAATAACACATGTCGGCAAATTATATTTGAATAGATTGTTATTGCTGCTTCCACAGACATCAGTGTGTTTTACAAACTCCAAATGTATTGTTTTACTCGTGCTTATGTGTATTTAAATATCTGAAACCAAAAATAAACATTATGAAGTTGAAAAACTGCTTAGTTGTGATGACAGCGCTGAACGCGTCCGACTCTGGCTCGTTTAAAAACCTTAAATAATCTTGATCTATAATAACATGAGATGGGCGCTGCAATGTTGTCCTGTCAGTCGGATTTACAGCACGTAAATTCATCTGTTTCTCCCGAAATAAATGCAAGAAAGTGGCCGGTGAACTGAGAAGAATAGAGTAAACTTTATAGTTCCTTGTCTTGCACTATGTTTGTCTAATATGAATAACACATGTCGGCAAATTATATTTGAATAGATTGTTATTGCTGCTTCACAGACACCAGTGTGTTTTACAAACTCCAAATGTATTGTTTTACTCGTGCTTATGTGTATTTAAATATCTGAAACCAAAAATAAACATTATGAAGTTGAAAAAACTGCTTAGTTGTGATGACAGCGCTGAACGCGTCCGACTCTGGCTCAGCGCCAGCCAATGCGCGAAAGCACAGTTTGAATCTGGCAGCACTGAACATTCTAAATGTGGCGCCGTACTCTCAGGGGCTAGTTGATGACATGGTAAGCAAGTTTGTGAATATTTTGAATAAAAAAGGAAAAGCGAAATAAAAGCGACACATCTGTCATACAGTATTATTGTGGCTGCGGTGTATCGCGTGACGCGTCGCCATGGAAACATTAAAAGGAACGTTCGCCTTGAAAAAACTTACTTTCTCGTGGCCACGAGTTAGTATCTTGAGGCCACGAGTTACTATCTTGAGGCCACGACTTAGTATCTTGAGGCCACGAGTTACTATCTTGAGGCCACGAGTTACTATCTTGAGGCCACGAGATATACTATCTTGAGGCCACAAGTTACTATCTTGAGGCCACGAGTTAGTATCTTGAGGCCACGAGATACTATCTTGAGGCCACGAGTTACTATCTTGAGGCCACGAGTTACTATCTTGAGGCCACAAGATAGTTATAATAATTTTTTTTTGCCAAAGTGGGACTAGGGGGGCTCCGTACGATACTGCTACTGAAACACTGCTCTGCGAAATAAGCCAAGGACTAATAAATACCCAAGACTAACTTTGTTGCCAAATGATACAGTGATAATGAATGAGTTTAAAATGTCAAAAATCACATATTTTTTTTTTATTATTTTAAATATACGAGAAGAACACACTAAACTTGGTTAAGGTATTTATCTGACAAAAAGTTGTCAAAAAAGGCAAACTACAGCTTACAGGTTTTATTTTACTACACAGAGAATACTGACTACAACATAACCTTCTATCTTGTTTTTGCATGTGTTCATAATTTCTTTGTATGACAGCCTGTGTGATAGAAATATTTTATGTAATGGGTATTTTCAACATTAAATGTACAGAGAAATGCAGACTAAGGATGCTCAGGTCAAAGGCCATAATATACTTAACCAAAAAGTGCTTAACACAGCAGAACTAACAGTCATATGATTAGCTTAGATCACCGGAACAAATTACAGTGAAGAAGACTTGAGTGACATCGATTTTTACTCAACTGTATGATTTAAATGTACATGTAAATAAAGGGTGAAGATGTACATTTTCCAAGGCCAGACATCACTTTTGGCCATTACCATTATAAATGGCCTCATCCTGGCTCTAAAAAGATGCATATGTTTAGCATGACTTATTCAGTTTAAATATTAAATAAAGACTTGAGTTCAACTGTAAAGCATGCAACAGAATAACATCCACCACAGAACAGGGGAAAAATTAACCCAGTGGGATTGTCAAACCACTGAGGAAAAGGTCAAACTTTCTTTGAAGAGAAATCTGGGAGATCAAAGAGCACGTCTTTGACTGGAAAAGAGTAACGCTCTTTCAAGGGTTAGTTCACCCAAAAATGAAAATTCTGTCATTAATTACTTACCCTCATGTCTTTTCCAAACCCTTAAGACCTGCATTCATCTTCGGAAAACAAATGAAGATATTTTTGATGAAATCCAAGAGCTTTCTGACCACCGATAGACTGCAAAATTATAGCCACTTTCTAGGCCCAGAAAGGTAGTAAAGACTTGTTAAAATAGTCCATGTGTACAGTGGTTCAACCTTAATGTTATGAATATGAAGTGATGAAAACAGCGTGAGAGACTGACACGGAAGAGAAGAAATTGTTGAATAAAGTGGGGTTTTTTTGCGCACAAAAAGTATTCTCGTCGCTTCATAACATTTAGGTTGAACCACTGCAGTCACATGGACTATTTTAACAAGTCTTTACGACCTTTCTGGGCCTTGAAAGTGGTTATAACGTTGCAGCCTATGGGAGGGACAGAAAGCTCTCAAATTTCATCAGAAATATTTTCATTTGTGTTCCGAAGATGAACGAAGGTCTTACGGGTTTGGAGCGACACAAGGGTGAGTAATGAATTAATGACAGAAATGTTCATTTTTGGGTGAACTAACCCTTTCAGCCTCTTGTTTTCTTCTATTCTTGGCATTTCCACCCAATTCATTTGTATTTTCCCATCCATTTCATTTCTTCATCTTATGTTGCATTTAAACAACTATACATTTAAACAACATGTTCTGTGGATCTGGGAATTTTTTTAAGTAATAGCAAGCTCCAGTAGGATAAATATATCTATTATTCTAATAGTGATATTTTACAAGCAGTGCTTAATTTTTGAGCCCTAATAGAGGATCTAGGGAACAATATGCAACTGTGTTGGGTCTAAAAACTTCCTCTGACCTTGTTCAATATTTAGAGACCAAGCTGATTATGATAAAACAACATATTTAGGATTCACTCCCTTTGTTGGCACCAGTTCAGCATTTACTGGGAAGCAAGAGTCTGAGGGTGGATGGGTTGCCATGGCAACAGTACATATAAAGATGCAGTCGCTCGGCAAAGGTAAATCTACACCAATTACCTTCCTGTATTCACTGGGAACAAGAATCTGCTGTGCACTCTAGGTCTAAATGACATGACATAACGAGGTTAGGGTTTTCAATAAGACAACAAACTAAAGGTTAAGACAGTAAATCACACGACATATCAGTTTATAGGTCTGATCTGGATCTTATGCAGCATATCAATTTGTTCTGTGAGAAGAACAGGTGTTCTCTTCACCTACTGCACAATTATGAGATGCTGCTATTGACCACCAAAACCATCCATACTTAACCAAAATGAGAACTAAAACTTTTAAAGGCCAAATGTTCCGATTTTATTTCTTTAAGAAATGTTTTATCATAAAGTTTAAATCCATATTTAAATCTAGAACTAAATATGTAACTTAAGTGCATTCATGCAGGCAACATATAGGCAATGCAAACAAGTAATATGAAAATCTGAAATACTGTGCATTTATGTTTGTAAAATTTGGCAAGAGTAATTGCAACACTGTGTCACATTGAGAAAAACAATTAACCTGTAACCGTATAAGCACTTTTTTTTATCTGCGTTAATATGTCTTTTTCCATAATAGGCAGGATTAGTTTACAACTCTGTTTGAAAGGTCAGGTCTAGAACTATATTAGATTACAAAACGCTCTCTGTATTAATACCACAATCTAAACCTAAATTGCTTTGTTTGCACTCTTACCAACCCTGATTAAACCTGATATTACAGACCAAGAAGAATCAAAGGCTATGTCTGTCAGCTGTGATGGTAATTGCACAATCACATTATCACAACACATTAACACTGACCATGCTGTTAATGGGAGGTGACACAGGCCACCTTTCAGTCTGTGGTTCATCCCTAAAGGAATTTCTCAATTAAAATGGTAATGTCAGCTTTAGCAAGCAGCTCATTCATCAATTATCCCACAAGACAATAACCAGTACTTTGAAAGGGGATTGTTGACTTCTTAAAAAAGGTAGGAATGGACCAATATAACAATTCTATCCAATACTGATCAACAGATAAATATGCTTGTGTTATACCAATAACAATAATCGTTCAATTTCAAACCTGTCAAATTTTGTCTAATAAATTGCTACAAGTGAATTTAGTAGGGATGCACCAATACGACCATTTTGGAAGATATCGATAACCGATAATTCTTTATATTTGAAAGCCAATAACCAATATATTGGTCGATAAATCTAAATATAATTTTTATTATATATTTTTGAGAGCCTGATTACAAAAACAAAAGTCTCACCATTAAAATCCATGCAAGCACACAATTATAATGTTCTCATTATAATTTTATTGTAGCCTATATGACAGACTTGTGCTGCACATGTTGCACTTAACTGTATTTTTGTTTTTTGAAGCGATTCCAATCATATTTCAAGCAATTCAAATTCAAAACCAACATGGCAAACAGTGCGCATCTGAAGGAACCAATCCATTATTTATCGGCTTTAATATATCGGCCAAATTTTCTCATTGGTCCAATAACGTCAACATTAAAAATAAACATATCGGCCGATACCGATACGGTGGCCGATATATCATGCATCCCTAGAATTTAGGCATCTCAACATTATAATGTGTACAGTATGAAAATGATTATTATAATAAAAAAAATTATCATTCTGAGTGTAACAATATGAAGATCCAAAGATGATGAAGAGTCAGACAGGTTCCAAATACTAAATAGAGATTTAATGATCGAATAATCCAGCACGTGTAACATTGTGCTCTGGACACAAACAACAACCGACCAAGAACTGAGGAAACAAAGGAACTTAAGTATACACTGATAACGAACTCAAATATGAACGGCTGTGATGATTAAATGAATTTCCATGGTAACAAACAAGTGGCGGGAAACGTGAACAAAGACAACAGGAAATAATGATAAGCAAACTAAAAGTTCATGAGAATGAAAACTAAACTGACAGTTTGTGACACTGAGATGAGCTAAAGATTATATTTAACAGCATTTTTTAAATTACTGTTTTTTTTAAAGATTAACTTTAAGTGAACGTTAGATGATGGCAGAAGTGATCTAAATGTAAAAATAGGGAAAATGAGCATGCATATATATACGTGACATACGTGAGTACAGTTCATGATGTTTCACGTTCTTAGAAGCAATTGCTTTCTCCAATATGCTGCAACATTGACGTCTGGATGCATTATTGAAAAACAAATTAGAGAGATCAGTGACATGGCATGTTCTCCTGGCAATCCCAAGGACAGTTGTTCGTCTAACAGAGAAACAGAGCGGTATTATCTTAAGTTGCATAACGAAGCCAGTCAAGCTGGAGTCAGGCTCTGCGTGGCTCAGTGGGGGAAAAAACAGGCCAATGACGTTTGTTTACACAAGCTAAGAGGACACAGCAAAAAGGCATCCGAGTATTTCCCTAGCACTCTAAAAGCATTTTGCAGACATGTTTTTCCAAGTTCATATGTTTGTTTTACCACTATGAAAGTCAATCTAAAAATCAATGTTTGCAATTGTGCTTACATTGATCTTCAGAGATCCATTTATGGAATAAACATTGTCTTCTCTATTTTGAAGGGATGTTGTTGCCTTATTTGCGACAAAGCAACCAGAAGTATTTTATTGTCTATGAGAGCTGGTTATTTCCATGAACACGAGTGACTGCAACCACTGGCAATGTGGCAGTGTCTGAGGCGACAAAATTGAGAAATGTTTAACTTTATGCAATCGAAGCAGCATAAAGTCAGGTTATTTTACAGCTAATTCTGTGCAAGACCTGGCAGACAAATTTTTTGCACTACAGCAAGTTTTATTTGATCAAAAGCACAGTCAAAACTATGATGTTACAAAATGTTGTTACAATTTAAAATAATTCATTTCTATTTTAATATATTTTTTAAATGTATTCAGTGTCACATGATCCTTCAGAAATCATTCTAATATGCTGATTTGGTGGTCAAGAAACATTTCTTATATTATCAGTTGAAAACAGTTGTGCTACTTAATATTGTTGCTAAGACTTTGATATAGTTTTCAGGCTTCTTTGATGAATAGAAAGTTAAAAGGAACAGCATTTATTTGAAACTAACAATTTGTAACATTTTAAATGTCTTTAAATTGTTTTGATCAATTTAATGAATTTTTGAAGCCATCATTAAAAACACACATACTTGAAGCGGTATACGTAATGAATCAAGAAGTACAAAACACACTGCAAAAGTGGCCTATTCTGACACACCACACAACTGGCCTGTGAATCTACATGTTTCCTGTATTTTCTGGCTGACTTCCAAAGTAGGAATGCCGAAGTTCTTCAGTAAGAGCAGGGCACTCACCGGGAAGCGTCAGTGTCAACAGCCTCTGCAATTAGATGTGGAATTCCTGCCTTTCACTTGCTCACCCCATGAGAGCTGCTGCTGAGACCTACTAGAGTTCTGGGCAAAACAACTCCCTAATGCTTTTGTTATCTGAAACACTTCTCAGTATGTTCAATTGTAAAATTGTTTCTGACAGCTATTTGTACATGTAAGCACATTAAGGCGAAGTAATTATGCAAAAATACTTTCTAATTTCTCAGCTTGATATGCACATTTAACTATCAGCAAGTCATCTGCAGGTTGATTTATCTGAGGAGTAAACATAGGTGCTCTGTGGTGCTATCACAGCATTACTCTGTTTATTTGAACATTTCGTCCATTCCAACACATTCAAACTGGCTCAACCAATGGTTACCAGTTTCTCCGTAGCTGTCCAAGTGTGCTATTTGAGTGAAGTAAACAAGTTAATAATAGACAGGCCTATATCTGATCATCCTCCATAAACCAGTCGCTATTTTCATATACCGTCTATAAACTCTTGCGTTGTGAAGGTAACAACTGACATATTTGTATTACATTCCAAACAGCTCTGTTATCAGCCCCACAGTGGAAAATTAAACCATATCCGTACCGGCTGGAACGGATTGGCCGAGAGTGGAATGGTTAAACAATGAATGGTTTGGCCAGATGGTGGAAAAAAGGTTTTTGGTTTTCTGACCAATGACAGAGAGGAAAAAATTAATACAAACACCAAAATGTGAACAAACTTGGCAATGTGACTTGTCCCTCGAAATTTGTGCTACGGACTAAATGATACTTCAAACTGTGCAACTTGTTGAAGAGAGGTGCGCCATAACTTTTCTAAGCAGCTTGACTTGCGATTTTTATTTTAAAATGGCCAATAAACTTACATTGGATTCGGCTTGAGTCTCTCCTTTAGAGACCAAACAAACGAAATAGAGACTTGGGCTCTTTTGTTTTGAAATTATCCACCTATCAACACCCTAGCAACCAGAACACCTTAACAACCAAATGGTAACATCCTAGCAACCACCTAAAACATCCTAGTATCATGACAGCCACTTTTGCACACCCATATTTTAGAAATTGGCAGATGCTTTTATCCAAAACGACTTCAACATTTCATTTAAGTTAGGCCTATACATTTGATCAGTTTATGCATTCCCTGGGAATCGAACCAATGACATTAGCAATGGCGTTGCTAGTGCCATGCTTTACTCTTTCAGATACAGGAAATGACACACTCACACTTCACCTTTAAAAACAGTGACAATATACTTCAGTTGTTGACATGAAACAATAAAAGTAAAGGTGTAATTTCCATTGTTTAGCTGAAAGACGTCAGTTGTCTCTCCTCTATGACAAGCACAGCCCCTGTGGCACTTGACAACAGACACAAATATTACACATTGGCCCTCCCATGTTCTAGGATCCTGGGGAGCATAAAAAACGAGTTGTCAGTTTTGTTTACCAGTTCTGCCAAAGTGTTGTCTCCCCAAGCACCTCCAGTAGCTTTGCACATTGTAATTAGATTTACAGGGAGTGCTGGCTCGTTATTAAAAGGTCCCTGAAGCAACTCATTTTGAGGTTTGGTTGGAATCTCTGATCTCCTTCAAAGGCCAACAGGTGAAAAACATCTTCATATTCAACAACTATAAGATGACAACCAATTTATGAAAGAATATTTTTTGTCTTTCTACTCTTTTCTACTTGAACTGCAATGAAAAAAGTGCAATACTGGACAAATCAGATTATACATATCATAAAACATAACGTATCCCACTGCAGGAATTGCACGTCAACTTTGACCAGAGGTTGAATTGTGTAGCCTCAAACTACTGATGATGTGCAATATTGCACACATGCACGAATGACAAACGTTTAACAGACTCAAACGTGCAGTTTGTTAAGCACTGACTGCTAGAAACTTGGCAGGGAATCAAAGTTCTGTTGCTGATAAAAGGTTTTATAGCAATGAATTGGGTGATACTGGGTCCATAGTGCAACATGTGTGGCCTTGTTACATAATAGTGACTGATTACATTGATTAGTTTTCTTCAAGCAGAGTAGTAGTCTGACTGGCACTCCAGTGGCACACCTTTGTTGTTTTTTTACAATCATTAGACTATCTACCTTATTTTTTATGTAAGAGTGGGTTTGTCCATTTTCAGCTTGAATGAGAGAGGCTTCCAGTTATTTCAGCTGTACAGAAACAGCGTGTTATATTGCGAACTGGTATATAAGGTGGTCATGAGTTATTAAACTGTGGGCAACATTGCAAACAGACACCTTACTATCTTCAGATTTAACAATATAAACTAAAACATTTGACTTGATTCTGTGGTCCTCTTGCCTCTCATAAAAAATAAATTGACAAAACTGCCTGTATGACAAGAAAGAATGTTTCCAGCAGGTTATCATGAGGACATCTTAACCCTGTTTTGCTCGGTTTTGTTTTCAAGAATGTCGTTCTTGCACAAGCAATATTTCATCCAGTGTGCACTCCCTCTGAGCTGGGTTTAAATTGTCAAGTCTATATATATATTATAATGCATTATTCACTGTGGGAACAAGTCCGTTTACACGACAGGAATGGAATTTCCTGTTAGGTTACAACTGTAAAGACATTATGCTATGCTTTCACACTACTCTATACTTTACACATGAAAAAATAATCTTATCACGTAGTATTTTCTAATAAATTCTGCATCCTATCGTAGTGCAATATATTAATAAATCTCTCTACAATCTCAGTGAAATAAACTTGCCAGGGAAGAGTGGGTCAAAACACTGAGATCTCCTCCACTAGGGCCAATGCATATTTATTATTTTCACTGGGTTGTGATACCAAAGTGTGAAAGGTTTAGCCTTTTCACTCAGCACTTAACGTCTTATTCAACCCTGAGCAGCATAAACATTCTTCAAAGCAATGTTTCACACTTTCAATTTTATAAGGGTTTAAACTACGCTATGTAGCCCTGCACCGCTGCAAGTATGTGCATGCTAGTACTGCAGTGTGTGTGGATAGTTGACCTATTTTAAGGAATTTTCTTTAGAGTCTGTTAAGATTAAGATTTATATTAATATACAAGGGGAAGTATATAGCCATTTTTTTATGACCGGTTTAAACAAATTTTTTTGCATTCTTTATTTAATTTTGAATGGTCTTGCAGTGTGATCATTTTTTTAAAGATTATATATATATATATATATATATATATATATATACACACACACACACACACACACACACACACACACAGAGAGAGAGATGCAATGTCATGACAAGACATGTCACCTACTAATCAACAGTGTGAAACAATAACCATGTTCTTAGTTTAATAATTTCAAGTGTAAAAATGCCTCTATTTTGAGAACCTGTTGCATCTAACAAGACTATTATTTCTAAAGTGCTTTTTCAAATAAATACATGGACATGAAATATTGATTTGAGTTGGAATATTCAGTTTCAATATTCAGTATTCAATTATTCTCACACATGGATGAGTGACCAGTTATACAACACCGCTGCAGTGATTGACCATCAAGTATTCCAGAGAGCCATGTAATAAGGATGGGTAGTAGCCTAGTTGACATCGAAAACACAGTGTCTAGTGTTATGTAGTTTGACATAATTCATCTAAAATTACTATAAACAAAAAAGTTACATTTGTCTATCGTTATTAGCCATGCATTGTGCGCATAATGTTACAAACTAAAGGCAAGGTAAACGTGATTTAAAAGAATTTATACTTGCCCGTACACACATGTGTATATTTGAATCTAAAATCTTGATGTTGAGTATAAAAAAAAAGTTAATTGACACGTTATATAGCAACTACACAGATGCACTGTTGCATGCCACTTAACGGTCTATGCCTCTGGCGTTATGATTATGAAATAATCATGTCACGGAAGTGAAAGAGCAAGCTCAGGTGACATCGGGAACAAATTCACTTTAAGTCTGCAGAACTAAAACCTTCCTTTCGACAAACTAACAGAGTCTTATTTAAAACGTAAATATGCATTATTATTTTAAACGAAGCGATAATACAGTGTTATAAGGCGTCTAAGCTTCTTAGGAAATGGAATAATCGTTCAGCATGGATCAGTCGCGCGCCTTATATTACTAGATAACGATGATCATAACTCTGCATTACAATCATCAGCCTGAAATTTTCATCCATGCAAAGTTTCTTTAAGAGTGGGTTAATTGCAATGAGATTATATGAAGTTTTATGCGCTATTTTGATGAGACTAACCTGAGATGCCTCCGCCAATCACAATCACGTCGTATGCGTTCGCGGTCATGGTGCTGTTCGTCTCTCTGGCGCTCAGAGCAGAAGAGCCGCTCCGCATCTGTGTTCAAAGCGTTCTGAGCCCCGCCCCCGCCTCCCATCATTGGGAATGACAGATTAGAAGAGCACTGGGGGAAATGCACCGAGGCGCCCTTCTACATGCCATGTATGTAATGAATGCTAAGTCACCATGATTTTGCTAATATTTTGTTGATCCTGGAACAACATTCCTGTCCGAAAATTTTGTCCTATACCACCCCTAAACCCAATTCTACCCATACCTAATCCATAAAACTAGAGGTAAATGATAACAACACTGGTGTAGAAGCACCTAACCTAAACTTGACAAACTGTGGACTTAAATTTGATTGGTTTATTGGACTGTTGTTGCAGGATCAGCAAAGATGTTGATCAAGGAAAATTTGCACTTGGTGAAATCACGTTCAGCTAAGTTTGAACAGGATCACATATTTTGATTTTGATTTGAACAGTACAACATTATTGTGCAACTAAATATTCATAAAATAACACTACCAATCCCTGCTGTGAATATATAGCCTAATATTTGATTCTACAATTGAAAATAAAAGAATGTATGAATGTATTGTAAAAATTAAAAAGATATTTAACACATGTTGAATTAAAGAATATATTATTATTCAAATAATATAAAAGCAATAAGCCCTGTGAATTTAGAACAGTTAAGGGCATTGTTAGACAGGACGTGGAGAGTGCCTAAAACCCCTGTTCTAAATTTACTGTAAACCAAGGAACTGTTCTCATGACCTGTTTTATTTATTTAATTATTAACACAATAGGCTATATGATATTTCCTCAAGCACATATTTACTTAGCTCTCAGCAAAGTACTCTTCTTATAGTTTATACCAGACCAGTTTGAGGTATAGCACGTGTTCACCTATAGCTAAGAAGAGATAGTGTAACTCAATGAACATACCATACTTAAAAAATAAAACTTTAAAAAAAGAATCCCTCAGCACTTAAGAAAATGAAAGGTGAATGATGCAAAATAATGCCAGCAGGGGTCACTCATACTTCATTACATAAATAGTAATGGCCAGGGAATTAAACAAGTGTGCCACAAAAGTCCTGTAAACTCCGCCCCGCCCTCACCATGTAATCTGAGACACGAGACAACCTAACAAATAAATTTTTGCCAAAGATGGTTTCTGTCATTTTAGGTAGTTTTTATCACGATGATGTAATTTGAAGTGTTAGTTTTTTTTAAATATAAGTTCGGTTTTAGTTAGTTATTTGATACTATAAAAACGGGGACGTCATGGTTGATAGCTGAGACTGACAGCTTCTCTGAGCGAAGTCACTGAGGCACCAACTGACTTTTTTTTACTTTAATTTCCTACATTTCCATAACTGTTTATTTTACACCAACATAATGAGTTGTTCTGCAGTTAACTGTAGGCTTACCATTTCTGTGGAGGTGTGAGCGAGGCCTTGATACCGAGGCTCCACTTCACGCTCACTATTGCGCAGACTCAGGTTTCAAGATGTCAGCGCCACTGGGACATTGGTGGCTTCACTTTTCTACAATGGAGGAGTGAAGGTAAGTTACCGTCATCCATCTTTTTTTTTACAGTCTATGGAATGAAATCAAGGCTGTGTGTAGACCACAGATATGCATCTATGGTGTAGACATACATCTCTTCAGTGGATCGCACTGTTATTTAATGTGTTTTTGAATTGTTATGCTGAAGAAATACTGCAAAGATATCTTTCCAAGAAATTTTAGTAGACAAAAAACTCCAGACAAAATGACCTGTGGAAAATTATAAATTATCTACCAAGTTTATACAGTTTTTTTTTTAAAGCGGATATCAAGACCATTGAAAACACGGTTGCTGTGTCCCAATTCAGAGGGAAGGCCCCGATTGCATCACCGCTGTGTGACGAAGGCTGTCCCAATTCAAAGGCTCCTTCAAATGCAGCCTTTGTTTCCCATGAAATGAAGAATACAACTGATGGATCTTTTGCGGCCTTCACTAGGCCTACTTCAGAATTCATTGCGTGCCAGTGATCACAGGATTTCTTTTGAGAAATTGCCGAATTACAATTTTAAACCCAAGAATTATATAGTTTATACTCATTATATACAGAAATGGATCATGGTGAACATATTTAGACAGCTTGTGAACCCTGTTTTGTATTCAGACAGTTTAATATAACTTTCAAAAAAGTCCAGTGAAACCGTTACTGTCACTCATCAACGACAGAGTCCTTCGAAGGATGAAGCCTTTATCACACTTCCGGAGCAATAAGGTACGAGATACTGTCCTGTACGTACCGTCCGTGACTTATTCACGATACAGCATTAGCCTTGAGTACCTTATTGCTTATAAAATGGTTACCACACACAATACAAATATTAAAACCAAAAAATAACCAATACAAATGCAACTTTCATGAAGTACTAAAAGCCTCCCTTCCGCTGGAAAAAATAGTCCCTGGCCGTGATCAGCAACAGAAGTTAATTTACTTTATTTCGCCATCAGATGGCGGCAAAGACTGTTTTTATGAGTGAGTCTGTCGACAAGACTTTATTATTGGAAGAACTGAAACTTGTCAACACAGAGAAGCAAGACACAACTGACAAATGACTAGCGTGTCAGGGCCGTTTATATACTGTCTATGGTCAGGGCACGGGAAAACCCCTGAACTGTTAAAAGGACAAGATATTGCAGCGCCGCCGACATTCAAACGGATTTTTTTTATAACGAATAGGACTGACCTGAAGGAAAAAATGCTACATCTAACTTACTGTAAATGCGGGTACACTCGCTTAATCACAATACTCTAAGCTTCAATGAACAATATCAATGAGAATATATGTTTACTTTGCTAAGTGGTTGGTAGGGGTGTTGTGTATGTGTAACGTTAGTGATACACATAATTATGGATGGTGCGTTCAAGTCCTCCTGGGAAGTTCGTATTTACGACGGCAGGTGCGTTCAAGTCACTTTTTCGTCAAAGTAAAATTAGTCCGAAAACTTAGACAGCTGACTTGTTGCCTCGCTGCCATCAGGCAATTTTTTTTACAGTCTATGGGCAATGACCAGAACCATGGATAAATACATTTTATTTCCCAACCTGCTGCAGTCCAGTGCTCATCTTCTCATTTCCGGTATGAGTCCCTCACACAGCCTCGTTATCATACCTGTCATGGCGCTCTGAACAAGGTCTACAAATACATGATGGAACAGCAGCAACACAGAGTAGTGCACGGTGATGTAATGAGGTCACTTAAAGGGTTAGTTCACCCAAAAATGAAAATTCTGTCAGTAATTACTCACCCTCTTGGTGTTCCAACCCTGTAAGACCTTTGTTCATCTTCGGAACACAAATTAAGATATTTTCGATTAAATCTGAGAGCTGGATCACTCCTCCATAGGCTTCTAAGGGACTTAAACTTGCTGGCCCAGAAAAGTTATTAAAGACATCGTTAATATAGTCCAAGTGACTACAGTGGCTCAATCTTAAGTTTATCAAGTGACGAGAATACTTCTTGTGCATGAATAAATTCGCTTTATTTTGTGCAAACCTGGGGGACCCCATAGGATCTGTTGTACAAACTAGTGAATGTACTATGTCTTTCAGATACTCAAGGATTTCTGAAATACATATACCAAATTTTGTGAGCAGTATCATTTCCATTTCCTTCCAAATGAAAGACGTAGTTCAGGTGTCTTAGCAGAATAACCACAGGTGTAGTTCATGAATACGATCCACTAAGTTTGTCAACTCAGCTAGGAAGTGTCCTGTATACTTTTTGTCTTTCAAAACTTACAAATACTTTTTTGTTTGAAAGTGTATTAGCCTACTTGGTTTGTTATTTTGTTTTGTACCCTACTGTTTTATTTTATTTGATTTTTTTATTGTTTTGCATGCGCTGTATCTGAGTTTGCTGCCATCTGGTGGATGTAGTCATTTAGGTCCTGCCTTTAGTCTCACACTTCAGGCTATGAGACATATCATAAAATAGAAAACATCTTCTTTGAACCTCACTCACTTCAGGATGAGGCTGTCAGGCCTTACATTCTAATGCCCATAAAGAGCATCTAATCCAAATCCATTATTGATCTCATTCTCATCTGAGTAATAAGCAAGTTACCAAGACTCAACACAAGCCCATCTCTCTGCAATCCTTAGGGCTGGGGGGCACACTAAGATATTAATATATTACTGTCCTATATCCCACTTCTGACAGATCCAAATGCCTTTCACTGAAATGTTTGTTAAAAAGTCACTGAGAGTCATGAAAAAGTCATTGGTAGTGCATACAATGTCTATGCAATGATATCCAAAATAAAATCAAACTTTAATTAATAAAGCACCTTAAAAAACACAGAGTGTGATTTAAGTAATTAAATAAATACAAAGAAAGAATTAATAAAATAAAACAAGAGAAAGAGATAAAATAATATACATTTATTTTTGTAGTCCTAAAAGCTTGAAGATAATGTTGATGTCATGGGTCCCCTCTGGATTTTTTTTTCCAAGTTTATTCAAAGATTAGTGGAGTATGTTTTACAAGAAAATGCTATTTCAATGTTCTACTTAAAATTTTCACATACAGTGCATTGTCTCTGTGTAATTATTTGTTGAATTTATTATCCAGCTCTGAGTGAAAATTGTTTCAAAGTACATCCTACACAAACATTTTTGGTCAGTTTAATGGGGTTTAAGTGTGGCAGATTTTGATTGGAGCAAAATAAGGTCTGGCAGATTTTGATTACTGGTTACCAGAATGGTTACCATGACCATTACTCAAGCTTACAATTATTCAAGAAATTCTCAAGTTTTAGTTCTGTAAAATGTATTACCACAAGGTTGAATTGGTCAGCCACTGTAGTAATTGTTTAGCAGCCTACATTTTAAATAACACAATAATTAGTGTTTTAATTATGATTGTCTAATTTAGGCTATGTTGTATGATCTTATTTTACTCATTGAAAACCAATTTTCTGTGTTCCAGGCAACTCATAATTCTGCCACCTCCTGTTTAAAAATAACATGGGGTAACAATACATGAATAAATGATGACAGAATTTTCATTTTAAGGTAACCTATCCCTTTAAGACTTGGGATAAAGGCTAGTAAGGGTTCTATGGACGGCACTTTTGTCATTTTTGCACCTTGACACTCATATATGCTTTTATTGTAGAGAAAAGACCTGCATGAACATTAATGAACAAGTATCTCTTTTTGTGTACCTGGACTAAGGAAACAGCTTAAGGTGAGTTTTCATTTTGGTTGAAATTGTTTTTTCAAGGGAATGTGAAAAAGGATAAACAGTCCAGTTACTATGTCAACCACAAGGGGGCGCAGTTGCTACATTAGTTTATAGTGTGCAACACAAAAGCAATAGTAGCTATATGAAGATGTTGATGAAATCATTTGGAATTACTTAAGCATATACCTCCTGATACTCCTAGTCATATCATAGATTAAATTAAAATTTTGTTGGAGACAAACACTCCCAACAACATGTTCAAATACAATACCATGTTTTATGACTGAATGAGGTGCACATCCTTTTACAACCATTTGTTTGATATACAGTTGTTTTTGCTTTTGTTTAAGTAATTATTTGTCTGTTTTTACTGACAACAGATTTTATTGCAAAGTAGCTGTGCAAGCCAGTGAAGTCCAGTGAGGGAGGATCGTTTCAAAGAAGAGTGAGTAGTAAAAACAAATAGTAGCAAATAACCATTTCAATTTCAGTATTGAAAAATTGCAGCTGATATTGGCTTCAGTCTAATAAAGTTATAGGACAGAATACTACACTGCCTCACATTGGCATGTCTTATGAGAGAAGAAAAAGATATTGCAGACATGTGGGGATTAAATGATCAGAATAGCGCAGTGGTGTTTGTCTTTTATTCATGGCATTTTTGTAACTTGCTCCTTTACAACCTTCTTGGCTGGAATGAACTTACCATTTTGTGTTTTAGATGGTTAAATGTGTTTTTTCCCCCACTCAATTGGACACCACACGAGAAGGAAAAGTCACACTCTTGGGCCAAAATTGGGACTGGCTTCAATTAACTGTAATCAGGTGAAATATTTAACCCCGTTCTGTTTGAATCACCTGTCGGTTTTGCTTGAATTATCACTTGTTTGAGAGGGGATAAAGACACGCACGTGTACAACACCTGGAACGTTCTGTTGGAATAGAATTAATGGAAGGTCAGAGAACAAGATGATGTGTCATTTTGCTGGGTGCCTCGACTGTGCAGCCGATCGTTTAGGGAGATGTCTTAGGGCAGCCATAAAAATTACAGAGAACTCAACTGACAGCTATTATGTGGACTGTCTGTCATGCTGTCAAATTAGCCATTAAGTTAATTATAGCCCCACTGAAAGTCACATTGTATGGAGGAGCCAAAGTATGTGTAACAAGACAGCTAGCACAAGGCAGCCAGTCAGACTTTAAAAACAAAAGGGCACTGTTTATTAGATTCATGTGCAGAGCCCAAAAAGCTGTCATATTTGTAGTGGAGTACAAACCTGTCCAGCAAGCAAATTGTCATAATTTCCCAGCGGTGCAGTTTCAGCAGTTTGTAGAGGGTGAATTTATTTCCACAGATTAGAGAAATTTGAGGAACAATACATTTTCTTTCGTTTTTTTTATATATGGCATTTGTCATTTACTGTACAATTCCACAATGCAAACATCATAGTTATTATAACTGTACGTGATTAGCTTGACAACTTGCTGCTATTATGTGTCATGAGCCATTGCGAGACTTTGATGATGAAATAAACATACTTAACACTGACATTTTCCACATACAATCTGGCATAGTAGATCGCTGTGAACCCCACAGTAAAAACCTGAAGGAGGTTTACAAAGTCTATAATTGGCACTATGATTTGTACAAGAGTATTTTTCATTGTTCAAATATTAAGCCGGTATAATGAAGCAAAGATGTATGCCTGGAACATGTGGGCAATTCCAGAGACCTTAAAGGGATAGTTCACCACAAAATGAACAATCTGTCATCATTTACTAACCCTTTTGTTGTTCCAAACCTGTATTTCTTCTGTCGAACACAAAAGAAGATATCTCAGGTTTTGTTTTGTCTATACAAGTAAATGGGTTTCAGTGTTGTTTTGGACTCCACTGACTTACATTGAATAAAACATTTAAAACAATCTTCTTTTGTGGTCTGCAGAAGAAATAAAGCCATTCAGGTTTGGAACGACAGGAGTAAATAATGAACTATCCATTTAAATTCTATCCTAGTTATAAATCAAACTTATATAGTTCACCACTTGCATTGTCTATGCAAACATCCATCCTTCTGTCCTGGTCTGTGTATCAAATCTCTCAGATAGTTTGTAAAACATAGTTCTCCAAAGTGACTCCCCCTCAGCTTCTTCAAATTTCCCTCAAGATTTACAATGTTGTTGTCGGCATCCGCTATTCAAAACAATGGAATGCAATAAAAAGTAAATTGACTGGCTGAGCGCATGCGCAGGTGCGACGGCCGGGTCGACATCTGGAAATCCGAGTGCATGCGACACTTTACATGCGATTCTTCTTGAAGTCTTGATGGGTTGTTGGCAGTGCTAATGAATCGTAAAATGGTTGCTCTGAATCATCAGCAATAAAGTGTACCTTTGTTTTTTTTTGTTTTTTTTTTAATGTGTTTCAGCCAGAGGGTCTTTCTCCATGACACATTTATTCAGCTGCACTCCTCGCAGCTGCACGCAAGGATGTAACGGTAAGTAGCGGTTATCCGTGTCCCACCCGAGCATCGCAGACGTACCGCCTTCAGTTTGGAGGTGTGTGGACGGCAGCAGAAACACGTGCTTTTGAAAGGCTGTTTCAGGACAGAGCTGAAAGAGATCAGCGGGTCTGAGCGGGACGTGTGGCTGCAGTGACCCTCACATCGAGCCAGGAGAACCATCTGTAGAGCATAAAAGGTTCATTTAGTTCCATGTTTGAGTAAACGGGTGTTACTATCTTTCTCGTCACACATTAATTAAAATTCATGTTCTATCTATCTATCTATAGATAAGTATTGGAAAAAAATATTTGTGTTCTAAGACTATTGCCCCAATTTAGTTTTCTAAAAATAAATTTATCATACAAGAGTGTTTTCATGGCCAAAGTTTAGTAATCGATCATTTAGTGGTTGTCGAAACATTTTCATTGTGCAAAACTGTTTGTCTTTACCATAAGCGATTCTCTTTGAACTTCACTAAAAGAATGTGTGTGTGTCTGCCACTCAAACCAACAACAGATAAAGGAGCAAACGATCATTTAAATCAGACTGTACTTTACTGTTTGGTGATTGTGCCACATCCAACCACATTTACAGAATTCAATCGATGTGTCAGATGTGAATATATTCAGGTTATAAAGCATTTTAGGTTCTTCTGATCATGTAAGTGCATAAAGAGAAAAAAACGATCTATGTCGATCACTTGTAAAATATTCATATAGGCATATATTGTAACATTTTAGTTGGATGATGCCACACAAAAATGTTTGTACTACAAAAACGTAATGTTTTTTTTTTTTTTAAGAAATAATTTTCAGTCTCCATTTCCTTAGTCCCAAATTGGCCTTCTCCAAAAACTGGAATGTGTGTAAGATTTTCTGACTAAGTAGTTTTACCAGTGGGCATCCTTCGTTGTCTGCACAAGTATTTGTAGTTGTTATAAAGAAAGAGTCCTGTGCCATCCATAATTTGAACCCTGTGTCAGAACTAAGATAAGTTTCCTGAGAAAGTTTTGAGAAAGTTTGCAATGTTGAACAAAGAAAGCTTGTGTATTCGCTCACTTTGACCTTGCACCTGCATGGTGATGGGAGCGTGGTTGATCTCTCCCAGACCTGGATGCTCAGGCTACTTGACTCCCCCAAATACCTCAATCTCACAAATTTGCCTCATCTGCTTTGTGAGGATTGTTGTGTGACAGATGAAAGGCTTTGCACTTCGCAGGACCGATTTATGGGGGTCAGTGATCCACCTGGCTACATCGCTGGAGTTCACTGGCTGATAAAGAGAGATTTGCTCATCAAAAAAAAAATTCCCCATTGAAAAGCTCTGTCCTACATAAGAGTTCCCTCGTAATTAAAGGTTAATGAGTGATGCTCATCTACAATGATAGACACAAACGTGACCCAGTTCAATGGTCTACTGATTCGGAATATGAGGTGCTGGCCAGACCACGGGCCGCCACATTCCTGAACACTCCGTAAATGGACTCCTATGTCATGTTGTCTTTCAGCTGCATAGTGTTAGCGGAGTGTCACCCCCATTATAAGGAACACTAGCCTGTCTGAGGCCAAAAAGCACCCGATATGCATCACTCATGGTCCGACATCCATGAATGAAGCGGCATTGACTTGCTGCTTTTAGCTGATGTCATTATTTAATGTCACCTGAAACTGTAGGCATACGGCCATGTTCGTAAAACAATCGGAGGATAGATGTGGGGGATTTCAGAGGGGGGGGTGCAGTGGAGGTGTGTGGCCACAGAAGATGAATATCCAAGGAAACATGGCAAGGTGACAAAAGCTGGGCAGCAGATGTAAGCTCTTCTTCCCCTCTATATTTATCTCAGAGTGACTGCGCAGGTGGACCCTATTGTGTAGCACTACTGAAATTTGCATGGAAGCAACAGCCATCCTCATAACTAATGCAATGTGTAATAGGCTTCTTTAAAGGTGACTGAGTTGAGCTTAATCCATTGTGCTGCTTTTAGACAATGGGCCTGTGTACATGCCGAGGTCTGTCAATCAGAAACTAATAAAATATTTCACTGTTGGGTTAGTTGTTTGATACAAAATGGTCTGGCTAGTGGCTATATATACAGTTATTGCTTTTAACCAGTAGAGCTGATTTTCCAATTCACAAGCTCTCAGTTTGATTCAATTTTGTTTGATTCCGATTCATTTAGGCATATTTCAGTTGTAAAATCCATTTGCTTGCGTATCAAAGAAATTATCTCCCAGCTGATGCTGTAAATTACACAGGGAAGCTTATAAAACTGTTATAGAGTTATTGATTATAGAGTTCCAAGAGTGCTGAGTCCAACAACACTGAGTTTGTATCACTCTTATTGTCTGTGTTGTCTGGATTTGTTTGGAAATATGAACTTGGTTATTGAACTTGTATATATAAAAAGCAATATCACTCTCAAAATTGTGCTGTAATTTTTTTTTGTGAGTGGTACTACACTGGTTGCACTTAATGCTTTTTGATTCACTAAAAAGAACTGGCGCATTTGAGTAATTCTTTCATGAATCTGATTACACTGGTTGCTATGAATGGTTATGATTCACTAAAAGGGATATTTGTTCATGAATCATAATAATCTGCACTTAGGTACACTAAGTTTGTTGTATCATTGAAATTCAGACTGCAAACTCACATAAAATATGACCTGCCGTATGACTGATGGTGGTCCTTCATGAACGATTCATTCATTGTAAATGGACTGGTATATGGACTGCATTTATATAGCGCTTTCATAGACCTATGGCCACCAAAGCGCTTTACATAGCCTCACATTCACCCATTCACTCACTCATTCATACACCGACGGCGGTGTCAGCCATGCAAGGCGCCATCCAGCTCGTCGGGAGCAGCTGGGGTTAGGTGTCTTGCTCATGGACACCTCGACACTTGGTCAGGTGGAACCGGGGATTGAACCACCAACCTTTCGGTTTGTAGATAACCTACATGAACCACTGAGCCACTGCCGCCCCAGTCTGTGTCTGTCACTAACAAATGAAAAAAAGACTCAGGACTCGGGAGGTTATTTTTCTCATAATTTAGCCTATTCTCGGATCGGAGGTTGGTATGATTGCTTGTTTAGGGAATTTGCCTTTTGAAAATATAACTTTCTATCATCAAATGGACAAAATTACTTGAATAAAGATGAGCTAATTTTGCTGAATAAAAGTCTGAGATAAAGACTGTAAACTGATGAGAAGGAATACAAGGAGTGCGCCACTGAAAACTGTACAGGCAAAATAAAAGATAGTTTTGGGGATTTTAGGAATCTATATAGAGATTATGATTAATTGGAATATCAGTATTTGATAGCCCTAATTACTTTCTGGAAGCAATCATGTACGCAGAGTCGATTTGAATTACTTTAGAGAGATTCGGCTGCTTTATTTGGATCCTTGAATGAAACTTTACCTAACCACGTTCGTTTTCCATTTTCTACTCACTGCTTTTGGATAATCACGCTGTTTGTCTGGTAATTAGAAAATACAGTTTGTGTAATGCTTGCAGAATGAAGATTTTTAGCTCCAGCACAGGTGGCTGACTAGCTCATCTTCAGTTTATTGGATGTTTGTTGACACAGCCCAGCTGGGTTTGTAAGAGCGGGAGCCTGAGAAACTCAATTCACAAAATAACAGATCATGAGAGGCTGTCCTTCTGAGGGGAACAGGTGAATCAGAGCATCTGGAACTCATCCCATTTATTATCGATGGCTTATTTTGAGGGGACGTATCTGAGGCACTCTATTGTTTCGATAAGCAAAAAATGACTCAGGCATAACACTGTGTGGAGCCTTGGAACTGTGCCACCTCCAGACATTTTATGCACCTCATGAGTGCTTATTTCTGGCGAGGCTTTAGGCCGCACAGGCAGGCAGTGTTCCTTGCCAAGGTGTCAAAGTAGTTAAAGGTAGAGGTCATTAGAAAAGCCAGCCATGCTATCTGATTCAATAAATGAAAACAAGGTTTCTTGGGTTCTAATTATGAGGGACATCCCTGGGGTCAGTGTTTAAATGTAAAACCTTTTAAAGCATCAGGAGACTTGATTTGTTTTTAAGCAGCTTGTTAGCAGAAAAGTTGTGGGTGTAGAGAGTGTATTGTCTTACAAGAAGACCTGACCTCCCAGACCATTTTTTTTGTAATTCAATAAGCAACAAGGGAGCTCAATTTTTATGTTCCTTTCACTTGGATGCTAAGGTTTTTTTCTCCTCCATACTGATATGAGACAAAAAAACATGTGTAGCAATAATCTGAAATCAAGTCGCCATTGGCGAGATACGGGAGTGTCCATTTTCAGCGTCATCAAATATAATTTTGTGCATGCTAGTGTTTCATTATTTATATACTATTATAATATTTGTGAAGATTTGTATTGGCTTTTATTTTTATATTTTCAGTTTTCATTACAATTTTAGGTTACGTTTTATATATTTGGTGTTGAAAAAATATATATTTCTGAAAAGTTTTTCTTAGTGTAATTTTACTGTATATTTTCAGTTTATTTAAATTACAGAAAACTTAACTTTAATACTAAACACAACAACAAACACCTCATAAGCTGTAACAAATGATTGTTCAGAGGCGTTTCTGAGTTCAATACTGACTCCCTCACTGAACGGTGAATCATTGTTCAATCACTGTTGAAAGGGATAGTTCACCCAAAAAAATGAAAATTCTGTCATCACTTACTCATCCTCAAGTTGTTCCAAACCTATATGAGTTTGATAACTTGCTAATTTTCATTTTTGGGCGAACTATCCCTTTAAGTTATTTTTCAGATTCGAAATGAACTGGCAACTGTTACTGTTTTGTTGTATAAATGAATAATAGTGTTTTAAATTAAAAAAAAAATTTTTTTTTACTGGATACAAACTTAGTTTAGCTGAAATTTTGGATCAAACAGGCAGAAATGTTCTTAGAAAACATGATGACATTTGTTTTAACCAAACATTTTTGTATGGATTTTTAACATATTTATATGGCACAAATACAATCAGGATCACTAGAGTGACAGCATCACAATTTTGAGTTCTTACCTTGGAATTGCATTTGTAGATAGGATGTGTGATGGTCTCAACAAAATGATGTCTCATACACCTGTCAGGATCATTGTCCCCTAAGTGTCCACTCTCTGCCTTACAGGTGACACCCTGCAGGATAGTCAGCAGAGGACATGTGACCAGAAGAAGTAGAATCCCAGGCTGGCCCATAGCGACTGAGTTCCTCATATTGTCCACAGCTTCCACAGGTAAAACAAAAGAAAGCTGACCGTCTCCTACAGAAGGCAACGAAGAGGTCTCCACTGTGTTTTTGATGCCACATAAGTGAACCGAAACATGTAGTGAGCGTTGTCTCTAAACTCAGCCATCTCCTTGAGTGGCGTGGATGTATCTGTGGGTAAAGAAAGGAACCACGGTTAGTCCAGGATGCAAGCTGCAGAAAAAACACCCACCTGAGAGCGCGATTTCAGGTAATGTTTCGCATGTTACGCCCAGTTAGCGGAGCTGTTTAAGCTGTTAGTGGAGGGACTGGGCAGGTGAGGTAAGGTGCAACGTAAGGGAGAGTGGGAGTTTGTCTGCGTGAGAACCCGTCAGTGACAGATGACCCGAGACAGACGTCTGTTGTGCCTCTGCCAGCTGGTTAAGGTGATTGCTGCCATGTCTCCAGCCAGAAATAAGTGGGCTGTGATGTATGAGGAGTTCTGGCAGACCGCTGTACTGTTATTCTAACAATCCCAACACTGAAAAAACATGGTGTTTTTATTACACAGTGAAGAAACCTAATATATTAATAAACAGCCTGGAGCAAATTTCCCCAGAAATGAATTTTTCATAAAAAGAAATAAGTCTCGGTGCAAGTTCTCTCATGACAGTAAAACAATTGCCAACTTAGGTACACATATACTTATTTTTTCATGAGCTTAGTGCTTTACGGTCCTCATGACAATGTTTCGTGTGTGGCGGTTAAATTCACTGAGCCACGACTGCTAAAAGGTTTGGTGTAATGAGGGAGAAAAGGAGTAGCAGAGCCCTTAGGGTAGCCGACTCCACAAACCTGGATCAGACAGAGAGGAAATTATCATTCACTAAAACAATACCTTGCATTATGTCTAAACCTCTTTCAAATTTTATTTCGAAACCCGCAATTGCTCCGAAATCGCAAACACATCAGGCTAATTTAAAACGTTCTCCTTGTGTTTTTCTTACCGGAGCGACTCATTTAACTTTAGCATTCCTCGTGTAAGGATTTTAGGTATCAATTTGCCTGTTTAAATAAATACTCCCTGAAATGTTTAACTGCACCGGAGAGCATGTGTTGCTGGGTTTACACAAGCACACATCACAGTCTGTTCTTAACTCGGATGCTCGTCATTTATTTAATATCGGGCATACCAGCCGCCATCTTCATCATCATCATCATGCCCAGGCACGACTGTTGACATTCAGACCTGGTTGAGAGCGTCTGCCGCACTGATCTGTAGTGACTGTAATGGGCCTTAACAATGCAGTGTAGACACTCCAGCTCAAAAGATAACTACAGATCCAATTTAGTTCATAAACAATGAGACGGTGACCTCATGGCGTAACCATCCATGGCAGCTTCATCGGTTGAAGGCTTCTAGTGCTGTAAGGGCAGTTGTGGGTGTATTGCTCCATAGTTTTCAATGTAAGGTAATGTTGACCACCACAGCGTCCACACCTGCTTCGGCCTGTAGATTTATAAAGCCCAATGTGTCTACAAACAGCAGAAGGACTTACAATCCCCTCCGAGACAACATCCACCACATCTGTCCACCTCAGACCAGAAGAATTATTTCCCTCTCTGGCTTCGTATCTCCTTTTTCAATTTGTAAACTGAAATTTTTGAGTTTATAGACTAGGAAAATGAGCTTTGACATGCTGGAATCTGACCTTGCAACTATCTGATGCAAGCTGTACTCGAATGTTTCCTTTAATTAGATTTTTTTTTTCAGAGGCAAGAATTTGTTTTGCTCAGCATAGATTTTTTTTGTGGAGGTGTCTAAACTTAAGTGTCTAACCCAAATTGTTTTCCCCTCCACAGTATGGTTCGTTATAAAACTTCTAAAAATGAAAGTCCCTTTCAGGGAAGCCAGTTCACTTATTGGCCATAATTTGCAATTAACTTTTCCAGGCAGCTATTTCAGGCACGCAAGACCAACCTCTGTCTACTTAAATGGGGAAATACCAAAATCTAAAAAAATAACATTTAAAAAACATTTCAGTCATCACAAAATTATGTTATGTTTTTTGTTATGCTTAAATTACTTTAAATTGGCATATATTTCAGATTGGTCCAGGTAATGCATGCTGTGCAGTCCTAAGCACGAGTATCAGGACACTGACCGTTTTTATGGCAACCGTTTTTATAAAAACAGTTGAAACCTTCTTAAAAAAATCTTCTTTTGAGTTTTACAGAGGAAAGTAATTGGAATGACATGAGGGTGTAAATTATTCTGGGTGAACTATCCCTTAATACTTCCAGGTTGCAAGATGCAAAACAGGGTATTTTTCATTTTCACTAACTGCCAAATATTATCCCACAGGAAGAAAAAAACAATAAACAAATTTAAGAGGAAGGCAGGAGCCAGGACCGGGTGAGACATGCCATAACCCCATTGCACTGAACTCTCAGACCCAGACTGCTTGCCTAGGGACTGTGTCCTAACCGGGAGTCCCGTCAGCGGCTATAAACGCCACTTAGGGAGCAGACCCCTGGAATGAACTGTCCCTAGGCACGGCACTGGTGGTTGTGGATATAGAGTATGGATCTTTTGATCATTGCTGATCCTCTCAGGCCATGGCAAGGCTAGAGAGGGGCCTCGCCGTCTGCACCATTAGGACTGTGAAATTCCTGACATTCAAAAGCAGCCACAGGTTAGGGGCCGTATGGTAGGAGCTGTTGCACACTATTCAGAGTTGCTTCGCACAGTCTCATAGTTAGTGTTTATTTGATTTAGAGAGTATAAAATGCCATGGGAACACCATGAGCTTTTCATTTCAGGGCATCTTCCATTGGTGGCTGTTCTTTGCAGACACTGAAAGAACTCAGGGGATCATGGGTAGGCTCTTGATATCTCGGTCTCTGTCTCCTGTTCTAACCCTTGCGCTGTTTCTGCTTAAGATAAAGCACAGACTGTCATTTTAAGGGCTTGGATTATGTGGATTGAGACAATTGAATCCACATTATTAGTTATAGCTTCCTCAACATTATTGTGTAGAAACAGGCTTATCTGAAGTTAGAGCTCAATTTTTGAGGTAATCCATGTCAAAGTCATCTAATGCCGTCAAACAAAACTATGCTGAGAAAATAATTGTATCTGAAAAACATTTATTAACGATTAAGCAATAATAAAACAGTTCAATAAACAAAATGTTAATATTGAGTATCTTATTTTAGACACAATATTGGATATTAGTTTGCCTATTTTTGCACAATCAACAAAAATAGTTCCTAGTCAACACAGAATTGTGTCTCAGAGCAAGTAGACACATTCGTTCCTGACTGAATGAGTGTTTTTAAACAAATTGTTTGATTAAGTGATTCACTGACTCATTTGTAAAGTCACTAGCTGGGTCTGAAATATGCTGGGTCCTCATACTGTCAGAGTAGGTACTACAATTGAATAAGAACTTGCTTTGAGACCGTTAAAAACAAAAGTCAATTCTATACAGTATGAAGGAAATCCGAATGTGCTACATCCGCCATGTTGTCTTTTTTATGTGATTTACACTGTCAGTTTCCTGGCTTCACTGCCATTCACAATTAGTAAAGTGTCTGTCAGATGCGAACTTCAGAATCTCGCCGGAAGTAGTAGGTCATCCAGGTACTTTCAGTCGGTACAATAAATGACTCAGTGACTCAAATACAGTTACTTGTCACCACTTAATGACGTAACGATGTAGAAAAGTGTAGAAAGAGTCACTGAAAAATAATCCACCACTTAACTGTTGTATAATTATAATTAAGTATATTTGTTGGTTATACAAGAAAAATGAGGTAAATCACTTCATGTTCCCTGTGAATCACTCAGATTTCATTCCATAGCTAGAGTACTTTAACAAGGATAATCAAACTTCAGAAGGGTCTGACAGCAGCTGAGTCCACAGTTGTTGAGTGAGGCGTGTGGCCGCCTAGTATTTGCCAATAAGCAGAATTGTCTTCTCAGTCACATTGACATGCCCAAACCCCCTCCTCCGGCGAAGGGGTTACGTCACTGTTTTCTGCTTGTTTAGCACCCTATTGTTTGACCGGCTTTTAATAAACCAAAGGGCAGATTCCTGCAGGGATCACCCCGCAGCCCTCCTCCCATGCCCATCTGCAACACAAGCAGCATGCCAGGGGCACTGCCACTACACGCAGACGCCAGTAACCCGCGTCTCCAGAGCTAAACCCCACGCTTAATATATCCCCTGTGATAAAGATAAGACAAACACAATGGATTTGAACGTAGTTTGATGCCAATAGCCGGGGCACCATGTGAGCCATCGCTAAACTAATGTTAGCTTTACATTTGGCTTCTCAGAAAAGCGCCGGTCTGATTGGAATGCTAAAAGATGAAAGGGTCTGCGCATAGCAAAGCTGTGGTGGGGTTTCCAGTTAAATTAATTAGAGACCCTGATATGCTGTCCTGTTAACCTTCCCGCTTTAATGTGATGTGCAAATTGACGGCTGTCGTCATCTTCTAAAAATACCTCAGGCTTTAATACTTGATTAAGACGTCAAATGACTATTACGTATTGATTATGAATGAGTTGCACACATAACACTGGTTGACATTGCCAGCTTTTACATCTAACATCTGGGGGGGAAGTGTGTTCTAGCTCACCTCTTCCTCGAGCTCCATAAACAATCCTCAGAATATCTATGATTTCTCATCTGGTGCGCTCGGCTAACGACTTCTGGCTTTGCTGCTTGTATTGCACAGACAGGGACTGAATTCTCAATATAATGCTGATGACTTACCTTAGCAACCACTCTCCCACAGCACACATTATGTGAGCCTTATCATATTTATCACAGCCGTCTTTCTTTGGCTATGAGTCACTCTGAAAAAAATCACTATGTATCTGATCAAATCGAATTAATATGCACCGTCACTCTGAACTCAGGTAAAAACTGGACTCTTGCATTGTGAGGTAGATCGATGACCATATTTTGCTTGTCAATCCTGGCTAACAATGCATTATATTTAAGAATAAGAAATCAAACACACACACACACACACATATACATAATATATATATATAAAATCAATCAATATTTATATAAATATTTATATATAGTATACTTCGTAATATATGCACTGCTGAAACAAGACAAACAGTAAAACACTAATGTACAGCGATAACCTTGCCGCCAGTAAAAAGTAACTCTGATGACCCGGTCACCTTTACAGCGCTGGTGGTCTTACCTTCTGCCTGGTGCTGTTTAACCTGCAATATCCAATCCCAGCTGGCTCCTCTAGGACAGAAATGAAATTTCTTAAGCAACAATTGCCTTTAGATCTCTCCCTCTCTCTCATCCACTTGCTCTCTCCCCTCTCTCTGTTTCTCTTTTACTCTCTCTCACGCATGCCGATTGTGTGTGAGCTCTGATTCCTTCCCCTCCCTCTCAGCTCCCCTCCCCTCCGCTACGACATTCACACCCCCTCTTTTATTGAGGAATCACATGGAAAAGGGAAAAGGATGGATGATGTACATCTTGGGATGGTTGTCAGATGTGGAACGTGACACAGATGTCGTATATCACCTTAGGGACACACATACTCGCCCCCAGCTGCCACACCAACAAGCAAATGGGGATTCCAGCGAAATCACAGGAATGACCAAAAGTCTGGCCCTCTTTTACGAGGTCCAGGTTATAAAACTGTTAGCGGAGTTAGTTTACTTAAAAACAATTGGTCTTCTGGGTTTCTTGCTGTCTTTCATGAGACTTGGGAGGTGTAACTCAATTCAGCTGGAAGCTATTTTGAAGTATGTATGCAGTTATATGTTGTAGGAAAATGGAAAAGAAAAAAAAACTATTCTCGACCTCGAGAACAGTTACAAAGGGGGATTGACGATTGCTGTGTTAAATTTACATCTTTATACGCTAGCATGAGTCTTGAAATTCTTACAAAATGCGATGAAATGGCATTAAAATGCAAAGCACATAACTGCATTCTTGGAATATAAAATAAAAAACAGATGTGCAATTATGAGTTCCCAATGAACGCATAATTACTATTTCACATCTCTGACATGGAGAGAATCCAGCAAACATTTCTGTTTTTCTCAAAGTTTGTCCTCCTGTGGCCAAAAAATGTCCTTTAAAGATCATGGTGGAGTAGGCAGTTGAAATTAAATTACCGCAAATATTGGCACTAGAGGGAGAAAAAAAAAGAGAGATATGGACTTCATCTGAAAGGGAACTGAGGGTTTGTGGCTTGACATTATCTGATTGTCAGAACTTATCAACTTTATCCAGCAGTTTCCATGATGCTAAGTTTGAGAAAGAAAAAAAACTATTTAAAAATGACTCAGTTTGAAGCTTCTCGTGTACACATAGACATGAAAAGGGCAAAACAAACTAATTAAAACAGAAAATAATGACTAACATACAGTTTTACAAAAGAAATGCAGCAGAAAATGTGATTAAATGCATGGCACACACAAACCATCATGCAAAGTTGGAAACCTCTTGAGAAAAAAAGACTGTGCTAAAAACTCAGGAGGTCAAAAGTTGACTCAACATAAATTACCTGCAAGACTTGGTGTGACCTCACAAATGTTCTCACCTTCTATCCGTCGACCCCTTGACATCACCATCATTAACAACCAGCAACTCCTGTTCACACACTGCAAATCTGAATTGAAGTAGATTAGTGCAATGCTAATCCAAAGTGGGCTGGTCATGACAACAGGGTTGGGTTACATAGCCACTAGCTGGGTATTTTAGTGAGGCGCACATATGCATAGAGTAAAAATAAATCATTTCTCTGAATCGTTTCTATGACTGCGAGACAAATGAATACTAGTGCTGACCTGGTATGTCAGCGAGAGCAAAATAGCCTTAGCAGAGATTTCCTCCAAAAGCTTCCCATCCTGGAAATGAGCCCTTCTCATGCCTGTCCATCATATTTTTATTGTATCCAGGAGCATCTGTAGTCTTTCAACACTCAACTATTCTTTCAACTTCCGTTTTGCTATTTGATGTGGCACAAGTATCATATCAAGTGATTTACTGTCTGCATTTGTCCATTCAGTTATGTCCATCTAATACGCTATTATTTGTTTCAGTATTTTCAAACCTTTTTACAGATGAACTGAAATTTTCTAGAAGGACAAAAGGGGCTGAGTATTGTCGAAAGACATTGTGTTTGCCGCAGAAACTGATTTCATCAAGTGCATGTTCCTGGAAAAACATCTTTGTGGATCCTGGAACAACATTCCAATTAACCAATCAGATTTGAGGGACAAGTTTACAGTTTGTGTCAAGTTTAGGCTAACAACAAGGGTTAGGTGCTTCTACATCAGTGTTATTCACCTATCATTTCCCTCTGATTTTATGGATAACTTATGGGTAGGGTTAAGTTTAGGGGTAGGGATATGGTTAGGATTACATTTTTGGACAGGAATGTTGTTCCAGGGTCAACAAAATATGCTGACCCAGGAACGCATCTAACTCGGCAAAATCCAGACATGCGTGTTTGCCAGCCTTGATGTCGTCTTACATGACAGTATTTATCCATGGCTTTCGTCCACAGATTCATATCGGTCTCCCCAACTAATGAAATTGGCTTTTATTTTTACCCACAACAGACAGACCGAGGGTTGCAAAGCAGCTTGTCAAGTGAAGAACACAAAGCGAGCCAAAGTTTTCAAGCTCAGGATTTGATCATGAAGTCTCATTTCAAGCTACAAGACAAAAAGGTCTCATAATTTTGGGTGATTTATATCGAAACAATGCATGCTGTCATACCGTCTTCCAGAAATGAGCTCCTCTGGGAATGCTGACCTGGATGAAAGTAGTCCTAATTTACAGCCAGTGTAGAAAAACTTGTCTTCCTCTAGATATTTAAAATAATACTTGCCAAAGACAACATTGCAATGATCACTGTACCAGGTCTGGCAGGGACAAACACATACCTACTAAAATAAGTACTTTGCAAAGAAATAACAGGGAAATGCATATAGAATTCAAGCACGATTAAGATTTCTGTATGAATTAGTCAGGAGAGTGGAGTCCATTATGTCAGTGCAGTAAAAAAAGAGCATCTAAAGGCAAAACAGAGGAGAATGTAACTGTTTCCCTATGTGTACCTGAGGCAGAGACTGGCCTACAAAAAAGAGACTTAATTCTGCCTGTTTACTATCCCTGTGCCAATTCCTGTAGGCACTGTCAAGTCACTGTAGCTGGGAAAAGGACAAGGCAAAATGACCGTCCACTAATTTCCTGAAGCTTTTTTTTTTTATCAAATGAAAACCCTTCAAAAAAAATAAGTAGGGCAATCTCATTTAATTGTTGTCTTAGTAAGTTGCTGTAAGTCGTATGTTCTCTTAGATTAAACAAATCTTTGAAACAAACAATTAGCATACCCGGTTAAAAGAAGTCACCGCTCGCCACAGATCAGATGCTATTAAAAAAAATAATAATAATTTTGTATTGAGGTGTAGTTTTTACGAGATAATTACACTTTTAGGAGGTTCTCTTGTTCACTGTGAACCCAAAGGAGTCATCTATTAAAGTTGATATTGTGCGTACATTTCTTTATTAGTAATGTTAAAAAAGATTTTATTATGAAATGGCAAGACTGGTACTTAAGACTACAACAAAATCTGGCAGAATTTTATTTTTGTTGGAAGTATGTGAAAATTTGTTCTTAAAGCTGAAGTGTGTAATTTGTGGATCCCTTACCAAATGCTATATGACTGATATCAAGACAGGTTTCTCTAAACACTCCCCCTGTCTGCCATTGGTCAGGTTAACAACTAGCCCCACCCCCAAACCTGTGCCATTGGCTGAGGTGCTGTTGCTGTGTTTTGATGGCACCACAAAGCCACAATGTGTTTTGACACTTTTTGGAGAAACTAGCCTACAAATGGCATGCCTATTGTCACTTCATATTGATCTCATTTAGATGTATTTTAACAATAGAAAAACATCTGTAATGATCCATAATTTGGTGGCAGTTTAGTGGTTAAATCTTGGTTAAAATCTGTCTCTTCAGTAGTAAGTTATTTTGGATAAGAAAGTGTTTGCTAACAAATTAATAACTAACGCAATATGACTGGCTTTTACTATAATTCAATAATTAGAACGTTTAGCGACCACCGATAGACCTTTAAAAAATTAATTGGAGATCTTTTGCACCAGAGATTTTATTACATTTTCCTGTGCAGAAACTTAAGGAGACTCGACTTGAGACTGGATAAACATCAGTTAAACAAGAGCCAGGAAACATTAAAACAGCGAACACACTATTGGTTAAAGCTCGGGAAGGCTGCAAGTATAAACCCTTTAGCGGATGATCTATAAGTTCTAACTATGAAGCATGACACTTACCTTAGTTTGCTTTGGGCGAATTGTCCCTCTAAATGTTGCCCTGTACATTTATTAACAATTTCTATTAGCATTGCACATCTAAATAATGTGCAGTCTTATATAGAATGTGCTATGCCACAGAAATGGTTTATAAAGTGCGGTCACATTTACCAATGCTCGCGGGCGAAATTCAGTCATTTCCGGAGGAATCCATGAGCTCGGGAGTTTCGCGAAAAAGTTCCACACGCAGATTTCATGCATGTTCAAGTTGGTAACCCCAATTCAGAAAGCTGCTTAGTTTGAAAGTGACAATGGGCCTTTTTTTACCCGTAATTTTTATTTTTATTTTTCGTGACAAAAACTCTTAAAAACGGTCTGTAATCATCTTATATGTGGAGGCTTTTTTTATTTTATTATTTTTATTATTTTTAATACAATACCTATATCTTTTGTGATTTCACCTGCTCAGAAATGTTTTGATGCTACAGACAGAAATTAAATCAACCACAATGATAACATTAAGGCTATATTTTACAACTGAAATTATTATCTTGGGTCATATGAGAATTTTTGTCGTTTTAGTTGAGTACCTGTATCAAATGAATATGTGCATGCTTAAACATGATCTACATTTATTCAGTTACCAAGACTTTGTTTTGCAGACAATATCTGGCAATTCCTTCGTGTTGCTTGTGACACATTAACATTTACACTAAAAATATAATGTGGTCACATGATTTTTGACTACTTTAGAATGTGGTTTGAGTGATCAGATCCCAAAACAATTTGAACCCAGTTTTATACCTGTATTTAATGCTGACCACAGAAATGGATGTTAATACCAGATGTAACCGGGGTCATTGTTGCATTCTAGGATGTCAAAGTGTGGCCTCATTGACTGGAGCCAAGCTAAATATGTCCTAGATGCGTCAGCCTTTGTGTTTCAGACAGAAGCCTGCTAACTCATGAGGCTAATATTTTAGTAAGTGTGAAGGCTAGGAATGAAGACTTGATAATACCCGTGTGATGTAATGCACTTCTTCTGTCTTGGCCAGGAACTGAGGCCTTGAACGCAAAAGCTCTGATTACAGACACGCTCAACCTGTCTTTTTATATACAGCATCAGCATTTATCAATTGTATAATGTGCCAGATCAGAGTGTGAACAGCAAATGCAGGTTATAAAATGAGGATGTTGGACCTTTTTACCACGGACAAAACCCCTTGCTTTAACTAAATCATGAAAAGGCCTTTGGGAAATATGAATGTGGGTACTGTAACGGGCAGTTGTTTTCTCTCATGGCCATGGCATGTTGGCGTATTATATTGACATCTTTATCCACACAATCACGGCAAATGTGAATGTCTGTCTGCCTGTAAATATGGTTTGATTTAGCGGCTCGTATTTTTAACTGCTCCACGCTTGGTCCCAAGGCACTCCCAAACAGCTCTCTCATTTCAGCATGTTTTTGATTTTAAGTCGAATAAAAAAAATACACATAAACGGTATTATGACATTCATGCAGCACAACAGAAACAACAATGTGCAACAATGTGAATTTAATCAGAGCGATACACAACGTTTTTTGACTTTTCTCATGTTATCGAGGATCCCATCAGGCCGTTCTTAGCTGTCATTAATGTTCGTGGCGCTGCCAAAGACATCCTCCAGCAAGAGTGAGTAGTTGATGGTTTTAACTGCAGGGTCTGCAGCTTCTCCCCTCCAGTCTGCATCAAACTAAAAACAACAGCAAGACAGGGTTTGAGAAACAGTTCGCAGAGTTTCCTGGAGCACATGTGTTTAGCTGGCACTCTCATTTCATGTCTCTGCAAATTAAGGCGCACTGAGAGATAGATTTATCAGGCCGGATTGACTTTAGCACATGGTAAATGTCTTGTACTTGCTATTTAAAAATGTATGACAAATGCTTAACGACTTTGTGTGCTTCAGTAAATCAGACCAGCAATCATCTTTTAAAAAGAACTGCTGCAGATAAGATTTTTATTGCTCAATATGTTAAGATGACCAGATTTCTGAAATGAAAACCGGGAACATTTCTAGTTCAGCAGTCTATATATCATTGAAATATCCCAATGTAATTATCAATGAATTCAAAAAGGGGGACAGTTTTGTGTGTTTTGACCATGGTAAATGTAGTACTGTGATAAACTCTGGTAAATCATACTCTTGACATACTACCATAAATTTGTGTAGTCATCAACACACTTATGAACTGTATTAACTGTTTAAAATAACTCGCAACACCCTCGTTCTTCTCAAATTACTAAACCAAAAATAAGGTAAAACTAAACAGAATGAAACTCACTAAAATTTAAATGAAAACTGGAAATATAAAGCTACAGCTAATTAAAATGATTAATAAAAAACTATAATGGTATATTAATAGTATTAAAATAACACTGGATATCAGTGCATTTGATATGATATATTATCTTTTAAACAAGTATGTGCAATAGGCACTGAAAATCAGGGACATCTGATCACCCTGTCATATGTAATATAAGTATACACAGAAACATTAGACAGATCAATCAGTCCTTACAGTTTCAATGTTGCCTTGAAGGTGCATATTCTTCTTTTTTGAAGAATATGTTCATGAAACATCACTGAACTTACTTAAGCTGGACTGTGACGCCATTTTCTTCTGGAAACAAACTTTTTTGCATTATTTTCCTGTTATCTATGTAAAGCTGCTTTGAAACAGTCTGTATTGTAAAAAGCGCTATATAAATAAATGTGACTTGACTTTTTTCATACTAAGAAGTGTTTGATAAATGCAGGGTAATTCACCATTGTGATGGCTGCTAATTTAGGCTACAGGAAATGTCTGGAAAATGGCAAATTTAACAGTCAGTAAACACCATGAAATGAGAAATGAGTGAGCAAAGAAAAAAAAAGCTTGCACAGTCTGTCTTGCTTCTCATGGATTCATCTTCGTATCGCTATGTATGCTCCTGCAAGCCCTGATTAAATAGAAAAGACAGCAGAGAGGAACTAGAGATGAATCGACTGCTAACTCCCCCTGCTGGTCAGTTAAGACCCTGAAGAACTGGAAGTCTTCTCATTGTGAGTCAGTGCGCAGATGGTTCTGCTTAGGCTCCAAGCAGGCATGCTAAATTACTGCGCTGTAATAAAAGCTCCACTTCAGAGTAGTTGTTGAGTGGGTTTTTCCCAAGGCTGATTTACTTGAGATGAGGCTTGGAGGTGCTCAAAGTTTGTGGGGCCCACAAGTTACCAGTTCCTGGACCCTGACACAAACACTCTCATGTGCATGTGCCGGCTTTAGCAAACGATAAAAAGTATGACGTCTCAAAGTATGTGTTTGGTGACAACAAATGGACTATTTTTCTTGATAGTCATCATTGCATCCAGACCACGTTCAAACTCACCTTCACGGTGACATCTGGAAGCACAGCAGGGGCGGGGTTTTCTCTCCAGTTGATGGCTGATAGGAAGGCGTGATAGTCGATCTTCTCAGACTCGTCTTGAAACCTAGATGAGAGATGCAGGAAATGTGGATGCGTTGCGTTGAAATGTTTCATGGATAATAAATGGGATTTTTGCTCTGTTGACCCTACTTCTCGAGAAGGGCTCGCAGTAGGTCATCAGAGAGGGGCAGTCGAAAGGCTTTACAGATGATCCGTGCTTCTTTAGAAGAGAGGTGTCCAGATCTTCAGCACAATTTGTGTGGACAAAAATGAGACAAAATGATTAATGAGCAATTTTTGTCAGCACATTCTTTAATAAATATAACTTAATATATGAAGAGTGCCATCTGAAAATTTCTTCTAGAATGATCAATTTTATGAAGCTCGTATATTTAAGTTCAGTAATTTCACTTAAATGGCAATGAAAATTACCAATTAATTGCCATTTAAGTGAAATTACTGAACTTAAATAAACAAGCTTAATAAAAATGATCATTCTAGAAGAAAATTTCAGATGGCACTTAGAGGCTTTTGCATCTGAACTCTTCATATACACTCATAGGTTTGGGGTTGGTAAGATTTTTAATGTTTTTGAAGGTTGCATATATTTGATTAAAAAAAATACATTAATATTGTGAAATATTATTTATTGTAATATATTATAAAATGTAATTTATTTATTCCTGTGATGGCAAAGCCGAATTTTCAGCATCATTACTCCAGTCTTCAGCGATGATCCTTCAGAAATTATTCTAATATGCTGATTTGGTGCCTAAGAAACATTTATTTTTATTATCAATTTTGAAAATAGTTGTGCTGCTTAACATTTTTGTGGAAACAGTAATACATTTTTTGGATGAACAGAAGATTAAAAATAACATTTAATAATTTTGTAACATTATAAATGTCTTTGCTGTCACTTTTGATAATTTTAATGCATCCTTGCTGAATAAAAGTATTAATTTCTTTAAACCAAAGAAAATAACCTAACCCAAACTTTTGAATGGTACATATTATAAGAGAGTTATATATAATTGATTATAAAATTAAAATCTTCTTATGGAGTTCATGACAGACAGCTGCAGACGTTCTAGGTTCAATTATTTTCAGAACATTTTGAACATCTTAAAATAACTAAACTTTACACAGGGTGACATAAACAGGACAAGCACGTTGACCTGCCGGCATTCTCCCTCATCAATTCCCCCTGCCTTCAACATGCCACAGGTCTTCATCTGTTTCCAATGCTTCACTTGAACCGCTGGAACTAATCGCACCCCCTCAATCGAAAGCAGATTGATGGTTATTCTACCTCACCGTGATTGTTAGTGGTCCACATCAGTGCCTGCATGAGAGTGTGTGTCCTTAAAGAAAAGTGGGGAACGATTTTGTGGTTCTGTATGAATGCATGTTTATGTCAATGTTGATTTCGTATTAAAATGCATCGTAAATAATTAGGATAGACTATTTTGAGGTCATTAATACATTTTCATTCAAATTGTTATGCAGGTAATATGACTTGTGCATATTTCTAAAGATTTTTTATTTTAAATTTTACAAATATAAAATAGAAGTAGTGGCCTCAGACTTTTAGAAAAAGTATTTGTTTTTGAGTCATATTTAGTCATAGTCACATTTTAATGTTTATCAATGGTATGAGAATAAAGCCTACGAATTGACATATTTATCATATTACTTTGTACCCTTTCCTTAAAAGAACTGAATGCACACAAAAAACATCCCATTTTGAAACTAAACATATATGCAGAAAAATCTAAATTTAACGCTATCCCAATAATAAATCATAAGAATAAATACTGCATTTTAAATATTTGTCAGATATCCGCCGATTAGAACAGGAAAAATGCTCCACACTGCTCTCTGGCATCTATCTATAAATCAGTTCGGTATTCAGTGAGATATGATTAATTAAATGCGCTGACAGCTCATTGCACCTGCCATACAGATTACACTGAGTGGAGCGGGTGACCGGTCTAAGATGGCGGCCCCACGGCTCGACCACGCCAGTAGGCAGTAGCGGTCGATAGGGCGTCTATCTATATATGTCTATGGTTTATGTCGAATTGCCGTAAAGCAATTCGTGTTTCGCGCTCGTTCTCGTTCTCGCTTCTCACGAGACTTCCAATTTCTATCTTGCCGGGACGGTAGTCCCCAAGTTGCAAGGTTGGTTTTTCCGCCTGGGAACGCTGGGGGGAGCGGGGAAAGTCACCAATATCACCAGAACAGGTTGTTTAACCATCCAAATGATTTCTAGACAGTTTTATTAAGTTAAAAAAGTTACCAAGTTCTGCTTTAACGCTATCCCAATAATAAATCATAAGAATAAATACTGCATTTTAATCACAATTAATTACATAAGATATAGATATATTACAGTTTTACTTTGTAATATAAAAAACTGAACATTTATTTCAAAAAGTTAAGATTTAAGACTGAAATTGAAAGATGATTATATGGAATAAATCCCGCTAAAACTCTACCTGCCCCGGTCCTCGTGTGTGAAAGCACGGATCATATCTGAGAAGTTCTCAAAGATTTTCTTCTTTAGCTGATCCTGAGCCACGGCAAGCATGAGGCCCACATTCACCTCTGGCTGTTCCTGCACTGAATAATTGCGACCCAGCGTCATGATCTCGTGTTCAGACAACTGAATGTCCATATCTGCCAACAAAGTCCTGTAATGAACACAGTCATGAATTTAAGTTTGAGTGCAATGTCAAATTAAATAGTTTCCTAAATAGTTCTTTTAAGGCCAATTCACACTGCACCGACAGACGGTGATCAATGGCAACAAACACATTCGTTGAGTTCTGTCGAATCAGTGTTACTGCTGTCAGCGTCTGGTTCCGTTGGTCGGTGCTTGTTTTTGCCAATTGAACACGTTGCATCGTTGTTTGTCGTGCCTTGGAATGAGAATTAATGTAGACCTATTGTCATCTGGTGAAAAGGTCTGCATTGATCGATGCCTGTCAGCGGAGTCTGAATTAGCCTTGACTGCTTCTACTTGACAATATGTGTTTCTATAACATTGCTTCTTATACTGTGTCTTGCAGGGACTATGACCAATAAAAGGTCTCTTCTTTTTCCCCCAATCAGCCATGACTGCGACAGGAAATTTCGCCTTTCAGTTCTATTTCTGCAGGTAATCCCGCCCACAAAACTCAAAATCAGTGAAATTGGTCCAAAATCTCACTCAGTATAACAGGTTAGAACAGGATGTGTTATGCACCCTTTTTTTTGGTGAATTTTTGGCCGTCTCCTTACCTGAATGACTCATATGGAATGAAGCCAGTGCTGCTCGGGTCACTCATCATGATGAACTGTTTTACTTTCTTCTGCTGTTCCTCACTGATGGATTTTACCTTGCTGATAATGGTGCCAATATTGGCCTTGGGGAACTAAGTAATTGAGAAACATAGGGCTTTCAAATAAAGTTTCTGTGTAGAAACTTACATCTTGGCACAGCTTAGCAAAAAGTTGGATGATTTGTTCATTAAACAATGTTAATCAAAATAGGTTGTGGAAAAGAGAAGATTTTTTGTGTGTTACCTCATCAGCATGTTGCTCCATATAGTTGAATGTAAATTCATCAGCATCCAGCAGCTGGAAAGGCTGATTGTTCAAATCCACTCGAGCTCCCACATATAAATCCTGAGCTGTGAAATACTCAGACTTCTCACTTTTAAACAGCTCCTGTCCTGGCTTCTTCACGCGACCTCTTTCTAAGAACTTACCCCCAATCACACCTTAAACACAAGAACAATGGAATCAAATTAGGCAGAATCTTTATCATGGTTTTTTTTTTTTCTGACCTGAATTTAAACAGGACGGCAGTACCTGAGTTTCTCTGAGGAGGTTCAAAGACTGCCATGGTGTCATCACTGAGGTAGATGCATATGATAAAAACGCGTTCCTTGTTGATAGGACTGTCAGCCAACATTTTCCCTACAAATCTCAACACATTGCTCACCAGACCTTGCCTAGAGTTGAGGAAAAAAAGCTAATTTATCATCTGTTTTTTATGTTTTTATGTTTTTTGTTTTACAATACACAGGATGAAATCATCAACCCCAACTGAACTGCAATCAGTTAAAAATATTATGTTATTGAATATTCACTAGTCACTTAACTTTTTCCATTCCAAAAACTATGTGCATCCAAACTTTACTAGAAAGTCTGAAGATCTGTCCTCTTTCCAACTTGTAATGATTCTTCTTTAAATATTTAGTCAACAGTCCGTCAAAATCAGGATGTGGCTTGGTTCCTTACTTAAATTCAAGATGTTTCTTTGCTTATTCAGTGTGGGTTTAGTCCTGACACTTAGCTGCTTTGAGGTTATTACTATCTATAAAAGAATCCTAAATCCTTTATTTTGAACAGCTTTATTTTTCTCTTCAAACTCTACGCCTGCCAATGTATGACAATGTATTGTCCAAAGCAAACTGAGCAAGAGAATAATTTGCAGCATGATACTGGTTCTGGGATTATATTTGGAAGTGAAGCACTGTGAAAACAATGTATAATAATAAACTGTCTTGCAAGAGCTGGTTTTACATCGGAAGTATCATGAGATTGCGTTTGAGCCTCTGATTATTTATGAAGGCACATATTGCTGTACTGCAAAGAGCTGCACTTAACTGATGAAGGATGATTTTAGTAGGACAGACAAGGGTCTAAACTCTTCTGTCAAAATGTTCAGAAACCAGTAAGGGTCTGAAATGTTGTTTTGATATAATATTAATGGTTTTAAATGGAAGGGAAGAATATACTCTGGACGTCCTAAGGGAGATTAGTGCCGCTGGTTACCTGTCTTTCTCCATAAACTTCCTGAAATCTTTCTGTGGAGGTTTAGACAGCAAACCCTGACAGGAGCAGAGCGAATCTTCCTCAGATCCAAATCCAGTGTAGGGTGGCACCTGTTTGGCTGGTTTAGGAGGGGGCGGGGCCTTGAATGAGACAGGTGTGAAGTCCTCTATAAAGCCACACAGGAAGAAAACATCAAAAACATCTCCCACACACACATTTAAGCAGACATAAGCATGGAACACCGGAAGTAAGGCCATACAGAGTTGGGTTTACCCATATGAATTCAATTCATCTTAAAACGAACAAGTGCTTCATCAGAGCCTGTGTCAACCTGGCTCCATTAGGCTCATGTGTAACTAATGCTATGATCTCTTCAGTCGGCATAACGCCGCAGCAGACAGATGCACGCGCACCCGTATTGTGTTACTGTTGGCACGGAGCTTGTGTGACTCTCATATCGGAGCTTTTGAAGATAAAGAGGCCGGGCTGGCCATTGCTCATATCTGCTGTCCAAAAACTAAGTCACCTTGAGGTGTCAATCAGTTCTGCTCCTTTAGTCTTCTGCCGTTCAATGTGTGTTATTCCGACAGTTATTCACAGGGATGAAAGCACACCGGGGAGCATTAGTCTCTCATAGAGACATGGGATTTACGACAGGAAGACTTTGAAAATGACGAACAGCTTGTCAGACCACACAGACGAGATGTGAGCTGAGAATGAGGGGTTGAGGTATTTAAATTAGATTTTTACCTCACTGCAAAAAAAGCAATAGAGCACAAGATGCACATGTTGTAGAGAGTTTGTTTGTAGCAAACAAAATAAATGTGATTTTATCATAGCTTCAGAGTAACAGATGAAACTCAATACTGACACCATGTGGTCATTAATAACGTCCTGAAAGTAGTCCTCCCTCTGAAAATCAACAAAACTAATAATATTAACAACAATTTGTCCATTTGTCCAATGTAGGGTTGTGGGAATGCTAATAATAATAATTATTATTATTACTGCGGCCCTATATATGATAAAAAATATATAATAATAATAATTATTAGTTATTATTAAATATTTATATTTTTATACTATAAAAATAATATAATAAATCATAAAAAGACATATGGCTCCTTTGAATGTAAGGAATTAAATTATTTTCACTGACAAAACTATTACAAATCATGAAATATGATAGATAAATCAATATTAACGCTAAGCCAATATCTCAACATCTATAAAAGCATAAATACTACTCCGTCCTCTTGAGTCATGATGTAACTCACCAACACCATATTTGGAGCGATAATACTCTTTCGTGAAGTTGTCGCAGTCATATAACAAGACCCTACGACCCCACACGTTAATGACGCCTCCAATGATCAGGTCACAGTCTTTGTATAATTCTTCATCTACTGCTCCAGTCTGTAAATGTCAAGGAGACATTGACATTCTAGTCCATTAAAATTGAAACAATTGGCTACTAAACTAATTAAAAATGGTATTTGTAAAAAACTGTTAATATGAATTTCCTGGGGTGTTCACAATGGACTATTTTTTAATCAGTACTTACTTTGAGGCTATCCAAAATGTAGCGTCCTCCTTGTCCAACTGGTCCAAATACATTGAGGACTGTGCGATCTGTTATTTCTCCAGGCTGACGTTTGGGAATAGGAGCATTCTGTTTGGCAGAAGCAAGAGAAAATAACTGCATTTTTTTCATTACTTGAAGGACAAGTGAAATTTGCAAATGGGTTCATTATTTTCTCACAGGGGGATTCCTGCAAACCTTTTCAGATGACATTTAGTGATAGGCAACAGAATGTGTGACAAAACAACATGACAACAGAAAAAAAAAAAACCTGAACAAACCCATCTTTCATAATGAATTTAGACTGAAAAACAAAAGCAGGGAGGACACTAAAAAGTGCTTTAGGGAAGTTGGATGTTCTTTCAGCCCTGTCAGTCTGGATAAAAGCTTGGCATGGAGGATGGAGAAATTTGTCCAAGCAAAAGAGGAAAGAGGAACTGATAACCACTTAGTCCCGTCTAAAGGTGGAACGAACAGTGAAGACTCATTTTCATTTCATTTCACCCTCATTGACATCACATCTTTAGCACATCCGCTTTAATATTTTTATAATTTGTATAACATACAAGTTGATTTCTTGTTTTAAGTTTAAACCTATGCTTATACAGTACCGTTCAAAAGTTTAGGGTCTATAGATAGTTCTTTTAATGTTATTGAAATAAGTCTCTTTTGCTCATTAGGCTGAATTGATCAAAAATACAGTAAGAACAGTAATATTGTGAAATGTCATTGCAATTTAAAATAACTGTTTTCTATTTTAATATTTTTTTAATATATAATTGTATAAATGTATAATTGTAATTTATTCCTGTGATGGCAAAGATGGGAATTTTCAGCGGTCATTACTCCAGTCTTCAGTTTCACATGATCCTACAGATATCATTCTAATATACTGCTTTGGTCCTCATGAAACATTTCTTATTATTATCAATACTGAATCCAGTTGTGCTGCTTCATATTTTTGTTGAAACTGATAAAAACATTTCAGGATGTGTTCAAGTCGGCATGAAACGATTTCAATCTTTCCTTCCTTATTATAATGTATATTTGAATATAAAGGCTTTATCAAACAAGAAAAATTCAGGATTTTGTCCATCGGGAATTAATTGGATGTTTTGCTATTGCTGTGATGTCATGTGAGTGACAGGTTGTCCCGCCCTCATGCTGAAAAACGCATCATCAGAGTTATTTTGATTAAAAATTACAAGGGCACATTCCTTTTTCACTTCTTTTGATAATAATGTGCAAGGGTAAATTATAATAAATTCTGCAATATTCCAAAAAAACAAGGTGTCCATTTTTTGTCCATCAAGATTTTTTTTTTTTTTTCTGTGCTGTACTGTTTTTTTTTTTTTTTTTTTTTTTTAACCTTGGGAAGCTTGACCCTGTGCAGAAATTTAGGGACAGCATCTCGACCGGAGTTTGGAGGGACAACTTCGTAAATTTCCATGGTGTCATCTGCCAGGAAATAATGCAAGATCATCTCTCTGGGGTCTCCAAACGTGCTCTCAGTATCATCCCAGTAGCAGTAGAAGCGCAGGACTTTTTGGTCATGTTCCAAAAACTGCTTCAGGGTATCCAATCTTTCATACGGCCGCAGTGGCTTCATGTTCTCCTCCATCTGCAAGGGGGAAAGAAAGATTATAATATTGAGGTATTGATATTGCTGTGTAGACTCATGGTGCTTACCTCTTGTCGAAGTGTGGTATAGGGATCTGCTGGTGCAGAAGCAAGGGGGTTTATGCGCACCCCCATTTTCATCAAGAAGTTGCGTGTGAAGGAATCACAGTCTGTAATCATAAAGGTCCTGGAATAGAGCAATATTTCCTGATTGATGTTAAAATGGTGCACATTGTAGAAGCAATCATCTTTAGGAGCTGGGAGAGGAATACGGTGGCGCCGAATGAGGGTTCCTACATGGAACGAGGACAGCTGGATTTAAACAGGATGTTTTTACTGGTTTCTCATTAATCAGGATGCTATATGTTTGATTTTGATAGTTTACCCTGTGCGATCCCACTGTTTTTGAGTTCTGGCTCCACTACTTGTATGGTGTCATCCTCCAGGTAGAAGTAAATCTTGCACTTTCGTACTCTATATTTTTCTTCCCTACTCTGAGGTACAGTTTCTTGGAAATAAGCATCAAAACACAGGACCTTCAGGTAAGAAAATAGAGAGGGGAAATTAATATACTTTGCACAGCACTAGGTAAAAAGGTATATTATTCCTTATATAGATATAGATGAAAAACCTGTTTGTTAAAGGCAACCCATGCCGGAGTATCACTGCCTTCTTTTTTTGGAAAAAGTGAATACTTGGTTCTTGCTTTCTGCCCCAGAAGCAGTTCTCCTCCTATTCCTGGCTTCTCTGCCCCAACCATCATGGCTACTCCATTTGAATAATCAAAATGCTGAGATTTGTGGAATTTATCTCTTCCAAGCTGGAAAATAGTTAATAAAAATAAAATGGACAATCATCTCCTGAAAATCCTGCTTTTCCACACTGTAAAATGTTTTCTACATTTGTTATTTTATGAGGTTTCAATTTTCTTCAGCAGTACTGAATGGTTGAAAAATACAAATATAACGTTATATATATATAACTTGTTTACACACACACACACACACACAATACATATATAACTTATATGCACACACACACTTTAAATGTTTACAAAAGTAAACCGCTTTGGACGCTAACATAGCTAACAATACAGCCAGCTTTTATTCACGTTCATTTTTTTTTCTTAACGCAGACAAAATATTTGTATAGATACTTAACATTTCTGTTGACTGATTTTCCAGGCAGCATTGGTAACGCCATTATTAGTAGCAAGCGATAATGTAATATTTCCTCAGAGCAGGAAGACACCAGTGGCACAACTGGTCGCCAAGGTAATAACTTGTTTGCAAATATTCCTAGGCAACGAACACAGATCACGTGATAATACATTCATGAAACGGGTTAATCTATTATGCTTTTCGTTTAAAATATATTAATCATACTTCCGGTATCTCAGCAACAAAGGGCAATGTTGAATATCACCGTTTCGATAACGCGAAACATGCAATTAAGTCATCGAATGTAGGCCGTCAGAAATTATTAATTAATAAATTACCAATTAATTTGAGCTAATGACATAGTACTTCTCAACCTCTTCAGCCACTGTTGTTAACGTTACATACTGTAAAAGACATGATCTATGATTAGTGTCTGTGCAGCCAAATTCTCATAAGTGTACTTACCCTGTAAAAAGTCTGTTGGGTAAAAGACGTTCATGCGTTTGTCTTCTATAAACATATACTGTATAAAGATACATCAAATTGTTTTTAAAAACCTTCCTCAAGTTTAGAATTGTTTTCTTTGCACCTATGGAGCCCAACCAGATGAAGGTAAAAGCAACAGGATAGGTGCACTTCAAAAAGTATGAATAGACTGTAAATAACCAGAAAGACTTTAGTTTTATTATTTTCACAAACATGATACTGGTGTGCAAGTATGTATATTAATAAAATAAATCATAAATGTAAAACTCAAAAAACAATGCATGCTTTTTGACACGTAGATATTAAAGAAATGGTACAACTAACTAAAATAATGTAAGGTCAAAAACAAAATACAAACAATTTAATAAGTTGTATATGTAACAGATTTCATGTTGATGTTTTACTGATTAACATGTAAATAAAATAAAAACCAACATAATAAAAACCACACCTCCAATTTTCTATAAAGTTATTGGCACAAGATACACCTCTCTCTCCTTCAGGTTGTTTGGGCTATGTACAGTTAAGAACAACATTTTAGAGGAATATGTTCAGAACAACAGTAAAGCAAATGTCTGCTTTTGACAATACATCAAGTCCCAGTGTTGTACCGCTGTGATTCTGAAATAAGGGAGAATATTACTGTGCAAAATGCTTATATCAGTAGCAATACAGTAGATCCAGGTTTCATTTAGGAGGCCAGGCCCAGCAGAAATCCTCCAACAAATCCACCCGAGATAACAATATTCCTCTTCACAAATTCTGTAGACTGCATAGGACAAATATACCATTTACAGAATGAAGGTTATGTAATAAGAACTTGCTGAAGCATTATGTGCATTCGCTAAATAATAATACAAAATGGGTTTTACAATTTTTGTATACATTGGTATATGATGATAAAAGTATGACAGAATACCTACCTCTTCTATAAAGGAATTGAGCTCAGGGGCTGCTTTGTTTGCCTTTTTCTTCAAATGCTTTTTAGCTTTATTGACATCCTTCTCCACTTTCCTCCAGTCAACCTGCACATAGCCACTGTGGTTGGCAATCTGAAATAAGAAAATATATTTCCCCCATAGGAAAGATGACATTGAAGCATAATCCTTAAAATGGCTAGGCTATATGATGCATGCATTTTAATAATCCATACTTGTAACAAAAGAAATCCCCCTCCAACAGCAGTAGCCACAATTTTTCCAACTCTCTGAAAGAGATAACCAGCACACCTAGAGGACAGAGATCTTTGAGTGGTTATACTAATAATCGATGCATTTATTCAGTTATTTCATATGTGGAAAAACCTAGAATATTGATTGTCTATATTAACACTAACCATCCTGTCACTCCACCCATCATGATCTGTGAAGCCACCGAGTACTTTTCTGCAATGGGCCCTGTGCTGCTCCCAAAAACACGACTCCACCATTGATGCCTCCTGGCATAATCTGTGATGTTAACCACCTCATACAATTCATCTTCACTCTCTGCATCTACATCTGAAAACAACAGTAGCTGTGATTATACATGAATATAGTAATTGTATACAGAATCACAAAACATGGATGCAAGTGAAATGCCCCTTCATATAATTCATTTGGATGTGTTGCATTGGAAAGCAATAACTATACAGATTATTCGTGTATTTCTACCCAAAACGAACTGTAGGTCCACAACCTGTTTTACATCCTTTATTAATTTTAACCCCCTTATGATCTGATACAAAAACAAAATAGGAGTTGTGAGAAACAGCACGAACCATTCTTTAAGTATTTTTAACACTGATAAAAGGGTCGCCAACCTCACCATCGCAAATATATTGAAATATAAGAGTAAAGGCTCTTTAGAGTAACGTTATATTTTAAATGCATTCACTAACGTGAAATTAGAAACACACGAATGAAAATGAAAACAGTATGGTTGAATCTCCCACGATTTAGCATCATGATATCTCTGTATAGTCTGCTGACATAATAAGCGAACACCCTGCAACTACATTGGGGACATATCGTTGCACATAATAACCCATATGGTTAAAAATAAACACGTTGGCAATCAAGACTATTCATTCAAATGTTTGGTTGGCCAATTTATTTACCTTCACTGCGATCCGCCATTTTATGAGGCTGCGTTCACAATGTTCGCAACCGCTGCAGCTCTACGCAAAATCCTGCGTAATTTACGTGAGATCACTGCCCACAGACCCTTACGATTGCGTGTATGTGCTATTCTAAAATACATAGCAAATGTAATGTGTAATTTTAGAATATACAATATTTTTTAACTACACTACCAGAGGTCTGATTGCCTGAAACTGGCTTTTTTTATATATAATAAGAAACACTGCACTATATCAAACATCAATAATATTTATTATTATTATTATATCTTAATCATTTCCACCGTTTTTCTATAAATTTAAATAAGAGATATATTGGATACATCTCTCCCTCTTTCTGAATTTTTAAGAAGTAAAGAAAGAAAGAATGATAGGATTATACTTTATGGGATATGATAACGTGGTGGCATTTATTATCTGAAACTGGGGCATTACAGAATTAGACATATCACAGAACTGCAAAAAAAAACAATAAAATGGAATGAAATACTGTATGCATGTATACTGTATAACGTATACATTAGCAACGTTCTCCTACATCCTCAAAACCCTAAGTTATCAAACAGACAGATGCTTGAACCAATAATGCATTTTATGATTGTGTTACGTAATCATAATAAATCCAAGTGAGCCAATCGCAGCAGGCGAAGATACGGCGTAAAGTTGAGGGGTTTGTTATTTACCCTCCCCCTTGAAAGTTTATGTGAAAAAAAAAGGATCCCAAGACAAGGCCGATCACGTGGTCCTCGTCGAAAGCAGCGATTGGCCCAAACCACAGAGAAGGCGTTCCGACGGCGGCGGCGTGGGTTCGCTTGAGTGACACAATTATAACAAGTTTGAGCTGGCGACTAGGGGGAAGTTTGAGACATTACTAAATAACAATTTAAACCGTTAAACCTTGCATTGCTCATTCTGCATGCATTTTGGTGTACCTGCTACCTGCGACTCATTTATGTCGAGGACAATGTGAAAAAGGGGGTGTTCAGAGGAAATTACTTTCCGTCTATTCATTTTTGCGTGTAGATCTACGCAAAAGGGTGCTCGGCTTGCGGTGCGTAAATATTTTCGCTGGAGTTTTTTGTCTATGAAATCGTGCGGAGTGTCGGTGGCCGCTGTAGCTCGCGCTGCTGCTGGTGGTGGTGATGAGGAAAAGAAAATGGCGGCGGGAAAAGCGAGTGAAACCGAGGAGGACTTTCCGAAGCTTACGCCGCAAGAAAGGGAGCGCTTAGCCAGCATAGACAGGTCAGTTAAAGCTCCTTTACCTGCACCGATGACCCTCTGTGCATTTTTATGAACCTTCCCCGCATGTTAAAGCGGTGCAAATGAATGCGGTGCAGGTAAAGTAACACGGAACCGCCTGTGTTGTCCTCTATTTGCAGCACACTGTTTGGATTTCAGAGGCTTCATGAAGATGGCGCCAGAACGAAGGCCTTGCTGTTAAAGGTACGAGTGTATGACACTGATGGGGCTCTAGACAGATAGACACATAACTCTGCTAATCATATGAGGGAAATTACAATCCAACACCGGTCTGCACAATGTAACCACATTGCACACAGAGAAAAAAAAAAGCATAAAATTGATACAGTACACTATGCAATGACACTTAAGGGGGTCTATAGACATATGTGTATACTTTATTAATCAGCAGCCATATACAGCCCGAAAAACATCTAATTGTACAGAATAATGCTGTGTGCGTGACACTTTTATGATGCTGTAAACAGATATTTATAATGTAACAATAAATAGAAGCTATACACAATATTACACGTTGTACTATGCAGCCACAGAGATATATAAATATAAACCATATTATCGATATATTTACAGTTGGATAGTACATCCGACTTACATCCGCATATATTCAGGATACTCACGGAAAGCAACTCTGCGTGATTGTGTATCGTTGTAAAATTTAAACTTTAATATACCTTAGCTCTTATCTGCTAAATGCGACTAGATATTATATTTTTTACCAACATGACTTTATGTAAATCTGCTCTGAAACAATGCGTATTGTATGAAAAGCACTATACAATTAAAACTGGCATGTCAGTGATAAGGTTCTGTAGTTGTTCTCCTCAGTTAATATTTTGACTGGCTTAAAAGTAATCATGGAGTTATTAAACTGAGTGTTATGTTTGTTTGGGTTTAAACTGCGTTGTTTTGCTATCACCATCCGAGGAATAGACTGTTCTGTTGAGAAGATTTATGTTTGTCAGTCCATATTGTATGAAATGATTTCACAGATTTTCGCCTATTATGGTAATGAAGAGTTGAGGGCAATGATGAGGTTGTTTTTATTTATTTGCATCCATTTGAATATCAGTTAATGTGTGTGTGTGTGTGTGTGTGAAGAAATTGATTGTCTTAATTATGGAGAATTGTGCCAGAAGGTGCATCTGTCGTTTGATGATGATAAAACCTCTGAAGTGTGTAAGTTTAGCAAGCTGAGCAGGTCATACTCGGTTAGGCCAGAGTTTTGAATTCTTAAACTTATTTGCAGATCTTAGCCCGGTCTGTTGACTATTGTAGTGTTTCGAGAGGAACTGGGAAGGTTAAAACTCTGATCCCCCACCAGTGTTTCACCCGGCAGTGGCTACATGCTAGCTGGTTAGCATGATGCTAACGAACTATAACTGCATGTGAGGTGAACGCTGGTCTCTTTTCAGTCTTTTCTCAGCAGCCATGCTTTCAGTAAAGCAAGCAAGTTGCTTACGAGCACTTGTATGTTGTTTAACAATGAATTTTGCGGATAATGGAGGTTTTCATTTGGCCAGTTGACTTAGGTTTCTTTGCTAGGTTGCATGACTTTTCCTGCATTTGCATGCAGCATTTGTTGCAGTACGCCAGTGCTGGATAGTGGATATTATGTCTCATGAGCCATTAATTTGTTTTAATGGCTGATGTTTTATGTGGCTGTTGTTACATATGAACAACATATTTGCATTTTTTAAAAATTCATTCATTTTGCAGGACCCTTAATGTAGATATGAATTGCAATAAAGTATAAGGCTTAAGTTATAAAGATGAAAAAAAGGTCTCTACTTAAAAAAATGAATGAAAAAAGGATCTGCACTTAAAATATTTTGTAAGATAATGAGATTAATAGGTTGGATTTATTATTCATAGACATTGATATTTACTGGACACATGAAATGTACTAAATAATTGCTGATAATGCTAAGAAAACCTTAAAGGTTTAGTTCACACAAAAATAAAAATGTCATCTACTCACCCTAATATTGCTCCAAACCCGTAAGACTTTATTTATCTTTGAAACACAAGTGAAAATATTTTAATGAAATCTGAGCGATTTCTATCCCACCATAGATAGCTATGTAACTACCACTTTGATACTTCAAAAAGTTCATAAAGAGATTGTAAAACTAATAGGCATTGTGGTTTAGTCCACATTTTCTGAAGAGGCTCGACGAAAATGTGGACTGAACCGCATTTATGCGCATAAACATTCATCAATATAAATGCATATAAGCATTCATCAATGCACACATCATTTATGATAAATGGAAGCTCAAGCATTCTTGCTTGAAATGCGAGAACCAATCAGGTTTGTTTTCATTTGTGAAGCATGTATGGTTAAGCTTCTGTTTATGTTCGCTGATCAATGTTTATATGTATCAACGATTATATCCCTTTTAGAACAATATTTTTCATAAAATTTCAGAATCCAACAGACTTTAAAGAGCTCAAGCATTTAAAGTACAGCGCAGGCTTATAATAAACAGAATGTTATTGTGCATTGGTGTGGATGCTTTATGGTTGTTATATTTATCGTTATCTGCGTGAACAGGCATTAACAATGGTCATCTCTGATGTTTCACATTAAATGTTTTGCAGCAGACCCATTTCTACAATTCCATGTAGACTTATTTTTTCACATCTTCCTTTGTAAATCATCTGGATTTTTCTCAGGAGAATGGCAGGTGGAATGTTTAATTACTATCTCTGCAATAGGCCAGACATTTTGAAGTTCTGGTGGCTCTAAAAAGAATGAGACTATTCATTTAGAAATAAACGTGCACATCTCTGTGTCACCCGGCTCAGCGCTGTTGGTGAGAGCGTTGCTTGCTGTCTGTCTGCTTCTGTTCAACTCTTCCCACAAACTAGCCATGTCTGTCAAAGCGTGTTGTCCCAGATACAGCTCTCTTCAAAAACCACGGTGCAGCGGTTAAATGAACGCTTCTTCCTATTAATTTCACCAAAACATGTATTAATATTGGCACTAACATTATTGATCAAAATATTCTGAAGTTTTTTTGGTTCCTGGATATTGTCTGTCTAAAAAGACTTTATGGTAGCCAATGTTTATTATTTAAATGAACAGAATTCACTCATTGACTGGTCTTTGTAAACAAGCGAACAATCATTTGCTATGTCATAAAGCATAGCACATGTGTGTTTACCTTGTGTGCGTGTATAGCAATTTCATTATCTCCAGCCTAATTAATGTTCTAGCAATTTAACACGATAGTCCAAAACATATATACAAGAATACAAACTGAAACCTCCTGAACTGTTTGTGTCTTAGAAAATGACCAGTGTGTTTAACCTTTTCTGTGACCTTCAGTTCAGTTCAACTTGGATGACGTTGTAGGTGTATCAGATTCAGAGCTTTAAAGTATAACGATGGAGGACAAGCAAACAAGACCACCAGTTGAATATTGTGTGCTGCATTAGTATATTTACAATGATTGCTCCTTCTGTACTTCTGTTGCTTTGTCTCAAACATTCTACCAAAGCAGTTGAAACAAGTCTTTAACGCTGTATTAGTCATTCATGTGCCACATTTATTTTGGAGTTAAGCTTGTTAGATGAAATTAAGTAAATGTTAAACGTTATAACATGTAGGTAAATGTTAAAGTTGAACTTTGTAAAGGCACTATGGGGTTGCATTTTTTTTTTTTAAAGAAACTCAAGGCTGTATAATAATATTTAAATTTAAGTTGGGGTGGGTGATATGGCAAAAATATCATACCACAATTTTTTTCAGACAGGATCATGATCGTTTTACGATACTTTTTCATGTTGGTTTTTTAGTCAAACTAATTTCCCTATTAAATTTTTTTTAGCCTTACAAGGTAGGAAAAAGTAAGGGTGGGTGTGGGCGATAGTCAAAATCATATATTAATCTATCATTATTAATATAATTATTTTATCATTGTTATTGAAAATAAGAACAAAGATGCAAATTACAATTCATTGGACAAAAACAAATAAGATACAAATGAAATAAACAGTTCATTAATATTCTCAGCTACAGTAGGTGTATTTACTGTAACATTAGCATTCGAGTAAGAAATTTAATAAACAAATGTAAAAATAAAACACAACACAGACTTAGCTGTATGAATTAAATATACACTGATTCTTAAAGGAGAACTCCGGTCAATTTTAACATTGAGCTAATTTTTTTGTACATTTGGAGTGCTGTCAGTACAGAGGACAACGACAAAAATCGGTGTTGCCTACACCGTGTTATCCTCGTTTTAAAATTTCAATGGGGCAAGTTTTAAACCTGCTTTTAGCCTCTTAACATCCTTGATGTGTCATTACAAGTGCACAGGTCATGTGAGTGATTCCTTGTGAGTGATTCCTTCGGAGTGAACGCGGGTGAATCTGACTGCAGTAGATGTGAAAGAAATATATAAAAAATGATGTTTATTCAGCCAGCGCACATACCTGTATTTATATCCTGTTTCCGGTCGAAGTCCACAGTAATCGATTGGTTTAGTACCTATGATCACGCGCGTGAACTCGACAATCGACTACTGTGGACTTCAACCGAAAACAGGATGTAAATACAGGTATGTGCGCTGGCTGAATAAACATCATTTTTATTAATATCTTTTACATCTACTGCAGTCAGATTCACCCGCGTTCACTCAGAAGGAATCACTCACATGACCTGTGCACTTGTAATGACACATCAAGGATGTTAAGAGGCTAAAAGCAGGTTTAAAACTTGCCCCATTGAAGTCAACAGGGTGCAAATTTTAAAACGAGGATAACACGGTGTAGGCAACACCGATTTTTGTCGTTGTTCTCTGTACTGACAGCACTCCAAATGTACAAAAAAATGAGCTCAATGTTAAAATTGACCGGAGTTCTCCTTTAAAGCTACTGAAGTTATTCAGTCAAGATCATTGAGTGATTTTTCTCTTTGTATTTTGTTTGTAATTAATGATAATGACACTTTTAAGACCTGACATGCATCTGAACTGTTTACATTTATTTAAGATATAAATGACTGAAGACAGATCGTAGTATCGTACTACATAAACAGGCAGATCGTGGAGACATTTTAATCGTTCACGATCTAAAATCGTGCACACCCCTAATTTAAGTGTTTTCTTTTTTTTAAATGGAAGTTGTTCTTGTGATGGCAGTGCTTAATTTTCAGCATCATTACTCCAGTCTTCAGTGTCACATGATCCTTCGGAAATCTTTCTTATATCCTGATTTGGTGTTCAGGAAACAATTGTTGAAAACAGTGTAAAAAAAAAAAAAAAAAGTGTAGAAACCATGAAAACTTTTGCTGTTTTGAACGTTCAAAAGAACGCCATGCAATGGAAATCTTTTCTAGCATTATAAATTTTATGTGTCCTTGCTGCTTTCCCTTTTTCCCCAAAAACCCAAACTTTTAAACGGTAGTGTATGGCTGCTGCTGAATTTGGAATCATGTTAAATAATACAGACATTTGGCTACAGAAAATTTCATAATGTGGACCGAGCAAGGTTATTTTCGTAAATGAAAACTGAAACTAAGACTAAAACTTTTGATCAAAAAACATTTTCGTAAACTGAAATAAAATAAAAATTTCAACATAAATGAAATACTAAAACTAAACGAAACTATCAACAGTTACTGAAAAACTAACTGAAACAAAATAACAATTAGCAAAAATAAATAATAGTTTTCGTAATTAATAAGCTCTCAAGTCCTGTGCCGGAAAATCACTTTTTTCCATTCCACTGCGCTACTTTATTTTTCAATGACCTCGAGTCTCGTCTTGCATCACGGGCATGACACGATATTCTAAAAACGCGGCACTCAAGTTAAAATAAGTTAAACTTTTAAAAGACGTGTATCGAGACCTTTTCTCGATTCCTCTGCGCCTTTTCCCTATTCTTCTGCCCGCGTATTTTTTCCGTTTTTCAAAGCAAAACCGCTTTCTGTGTGAACCAGTCCTAAGCAGAAATGGACAAATAAGCATTTCCATCATGTCTAGACCTTATGCAAATATAGATGTACCTTAATTCCAGGTAATATAACCTTCTCATGTGAAACTAAACAAAATACCACACATATTAGACAAGATAGCCTACCACACTGGGCACGGTTCCAAACCGTAACAAACAAATAGCATGTCTATAGCCCAGAAATAGACGTACATTTGTCAGAGTAGACGTAAACTAAATGTCTGGTCTGAATAGAACATTTGAATATGAGTGTAACTATGAGTATGATTTTAAACGATGCAATAGACAAAAAGCATAAATGGATCAATCCAAGAATATTGTTTGAAAGGATTAATCATAGAAATAACCTTAAAGAATAATCATAATAATCATATCTTTTTCTTATACACTTTAGTTGCATTTGTTTGGTTCTTTGTTCATCTTCAACCAATTATTTTATTTGTATTATTAAGAGGTTTTCACAAGCGTTAACTGTAAACTGCAAACATTTACAAGGCTCGAAATTGCGACCATTTTGGTCGCATATGCTCCTGAAATTTAATCTGTGCGACCTAAAAATATATTTGGGAGCATTTGTGCGAGTGCAAATAATGGTTGTGGTGCGACCTGTTTTCATTTCTCTTAAAAACGTTTGCAAATTACTTCACAGTGTGTAGTGTACCTTATGTGCGCTGATACGCGATGGCCGGACCGTCATTCTATCCAACGTTATATAACCAATCCCGGGGTTTTTCCTGCATTGATTTTTTTTGGCGGCCGCCAAAGCCTTTGATCGGTGCGTGAGTGACTGCTGCGCTTGACGAGAGAAAGCCCCGGCCGCGCGCGCGCACTCTCACGTCTTCAAACAACACGAGCGCTGTCTTGCTCTCCCTCCCTCGCGCATATTAATCAAAATCATTTGACACGATAGAAAAAGGGCGGAAGACCGAAGTTTCACGTGGAGCATTCGGAGATTTTTTTTTCTCCTAAATTACCGTGGAGTGTGAATTGTGCTAAAAAATAAACTACCGGGATAATCACACAACGCTTGCCGTATGCTACACTTCCACCAATGACACTCCGATTCGCGAACTAATGACTCATTTGAACCGATTCACTTTAATGAATGGTTAAAACAACTGATCTGTCCAACACACTCACGAGACGTCTGAATCGGTGTATAACAAATCGGTACCACTTTACAATAATGTTCCACTTATTAAATTCTAGTTAACACAGTTGTACTATTAAAAAAACCTGCACTTTGTTAATTTGTTAACCATTGTTAATGTTAATTTCAACATTTGGGCTACTAATAGCCTATACATTATTGATTTTTTTTTTATTTATTTTTTTTAACATAGTTAATGCACTGTGAAGTAACATTAATGAACAATGAACAGCTGTATTTTTATTAACTAAGATTAACAAAGATTAATACAGCATATTAATAGCAATAGAGTGCCAAGTGCCAAGCAAAAAATGCAGGGACAGGTGTGTGGCAAACAAATCAGGTTCATCAGGTTCGATTATTAAGGCTTTTAATCGGCAGGATACGTCAAATATAACCATACTGTCTATGAATATAACACCGCATACACCATCGCCAAAGAAGAGCTTGCCTTCACTAAATTTATGTCAAATGACAAATCATGTGCCAATATCATCGGGGTGAGATGATATAGAGCCAGAAGACCAAATTTCAAATCTTGGCCACAGGATGAAATAAAATCTGTTAATATATAATTTGTAGTTGTGGTGCTCCTTAATTTTTGGTGGGTGCTCCTAAATTTTTGCTGGTGCTCCTAACTTTTTGAAGTTGGGAGCCCCAGTGCTACCAAGTAAAAAAGTTAATTTCGAGCCCTGATTTAACTTTGCTGAAATTAAATGTCTTTAACTGGAAGTGTTCTGTTAACTCTGCTAAACTACAATTACTAAAACTAAATATATAAAAACTAAATAGAAATGCGTTCACAAAATAAAAACGAAACTAAAACTAACAAAACCATTAATGAAACTAACTAAAACTAAACTGAAATTTATAGGAAATTTGAAAATAATATTAAAATAAAAACTAATTTAAAAATACAAAACTATAATAACCGTGGGACCGAGATGTATGTTTGGATTGAGCATTAGACTGTTTAAGTGCAACTACCTGTACATTTTTACATGCATTAGAAGTATCAAGAGAATATCTTTTTTTGCATTGTATATCAGCAACGCTGGAGTATCTAATGTTAAATATGACTATGGTAAAGTTGATTGAAAAGTGTATGTAACAGGCCCAATTGGTTTGTCCTTTAAATTGTTACCAAATTCAAGACAAACTGATTGATTTTATTTTTCCAGGTGGTCATTCTGACTTGTTTTGTTTGCTGTTCACTTCACAGGCTGTTCGCTGCTATGACGTCTACATCTTAAAAGCTGAAGGGAAAGTGGAGCCAGAGGTGTTTTGCCAGTTAGGACACTTCAACCTTTTACTGGAAGATTATTCTAAAGGTGAATTCTGACTTAAGAAATATATTTTTTATTCATTAAAAAAAATGTCTTAATCTCTTTTTTTTTCTTCTTTTTTTTAGCATTATCTGCATACCAGAGATACTACAGTTTACAGTCAGACTACTGGAAGGTGAGGGATGCTTGATTCTCATTGATTACACACTGGCACAGTTTACATTTGCTGTTAAATCCATTCAACAAGTAGACCGCACTAAATACAGGTGTTAACAGGGACCAGTGTCTTTTGGAAATTCATTTTGATCCGATCACAACCACTCTCGTATGTGGTCATGGATGCAGGTGGCAACATTGCATTTGTCTTAATGCATCACGGATAATATCGAACGGTGACGTACTTGCGTAGAGCGTAATCGTGTCAAACAAGGGTTTTTAACTTAAAGTAAGCTAAGTGATAATGACACGCTAAACAATTAACACGTACTTGCACAAGACTAAGACTATTTTTAGTAGGGCCACTTTCATTTGGATCTCCTGTAATAGATGGTAATTCCAGGTGTCTGTTATTAGTGAAAGCAATACAGTTTGATGTGTCTGGCTAGGTGTAGCTGTCTGTAAGAAGGTTTTTGAATGTGGAATTAGATCCTGGGTGAGTGTCAGTAATGGCCTCTGACAGTTCTGGGTTTCCGAACACTGTTTTCTCCTTGAGCAATAGTGACGTTCTTGGCTGTGAATTTTTTTTGGCAGTGCAAACTTTCACCGTGATGGAGTGCTTTTGACTTCAGATACGGCTGTCGACTGTAGAAGTGACATCTCTCACATATCAGGCGCTAAGCCTCAGCATACGGCTAATAGAAGCTGATTTCCAGCACAGATGGGCTGAACGTTCTTTTGTGAGTTTCTTACCGTTTGTACTATAAATTAAATGTGTAATTTAATTTATTGGCAATTTATCAGCATTGGCACTATTTAAGTTTGGATGGCTGAATGGAAAATTTAGCCAAGTTTCCATCCACTTTTTGCGCTGTTTTGTTATCGACAAAAGTGAATATGCGTTAAAAAAAGATTGTGAAATTTGCTGTCTCCAGCCTGTTTAACATCCATATTGCAAATTATATTGTATCTTTCACATTTTTTGTAAAATGCAGAGTGTAATGAGGCAATTGGAATTGGCCAGTTTATTATTTTCATGCCTATTACTAAATTAGGAAATATTAGGAAATCAGAAGATAACCTCAAAGTGGGACTGCTGGTCTGACAAGACTGCATGTAAAAGTTTTTTTATTTTTTTATTTTTTTCAAGTAACCATGAAATGGTGATTTTTATGACATTAATTTGATTTAATCAGATACACAAGTAATGTGTATTTTACCTTTCTTTTTGTCATGTTTGGAAACAGCTTTCATTCTTTTGACAGATGCCCGATTTTAATTTGACAAGCTGCATAGATTGGCGCTATATTTTACTCATCCATTAGAAACATAACTTTATTATGTATTATTAAATAGTATACATAATTTTTTTTTTATTAACGTGTCATGTTTTTTTAACTTCATTATAAAGACTATTTAGACTTGATCATGCAATATTCAGAAACTGGTAAAGTTGAATTATTTTTCTGATTAACTTTTGTTAGATTGTAGACTGAAAAGAATGATTGCTGATAGACTTATTGTTTTTAAAATGGGAGCAACAACTGCCTATTCAGAATTTATACACCGTAAAAAGAAATAATTATCCTATGTAATAGATTAATGTGCCTTTTAACTACAGAGAAACGGTGCTTCAACGGGAGCAACACCACGAATGCAGACGCTGTAGTATAGGCTTATTCTGTCATGTGACACCACATTTGTTTGCGTTAAAGCCCTTTTTATCGACACAGTGTTTCCAAATTAGTTTTTCGCGACATTTGAAGTATCGACCTAGAATTTATGCGCTAAAGGTAAATGGAAAAAGATTGTCGACATTTGCAAAAAAAAGTTATCGATTAATTGTCATTTCAATCAGCTATATGAGTAAAAAATGTATGCGCTAAACCTTTTTTTCGCTAAAAAAGCCTTGGGTGGAAACCTAGCTATTGCAGAGCGCAGCTGTGGAAGTTGAAGATTTTGTATCTTCTGCAAAGTTTGTCCCACTCCCCTTCTGTTTAGAGTCAGAATAACATTTTTGCTTTTAGAGTCAGGGCCGGTTCTAAATTTGTACCTGCGCTGAAGGGGTTAAGGGTGCTGTCTCAGCAGTCAGACAGCTGTGTATGATTTGTGCAGGTGTGAGGAGCAGTCATGTGCAGTACTGTCAGCCTGTCAGAGCGATGCACCATGCGCTCTGCAGTCAGTTCTTCTCTGGCACTCTCTTTCCGCGCTTGTCCTGACTTCACACTGCTGGCTTTTTAGAATGCAAGCAAGTAGCTTGTGCTTTAATGCCAGTCGTTAAAACCCCAGGTCATTGTTCCCTTCCTGATTGGATTTCAACAGAGCAGGACTTTAGTTAGTTTTGCATTCATCTAAAATACAAAACCTGGTTTGCACTTAAGTCTTGTCATTTGAAGTTGAGCTCCATCAATTTTGCATGGGGAAAATTTTATGATATCTAACCTCAGTAATCAGAACTGAAGCTGCACTAAATGCACGTGAGTGAATCTGGTGGATCAGTTTCAGTCTCTTACTCTTTGTGTCACCTCATAGTGGCTCTGACCGCACTAGGAAATGAGTCAGATTTGGATTACACAACTTTTTTATGAAAGTAAACGAAAATAATAAATTAAATGCGCTTTTCTAACTTCTCTTGTGAAATGCCAGCTCCACCTTTACATTTATTACACATTATTATGCAGTTTATTTAGCATTTTTGTAAAATTTCCTGTAGCTTAAACAATAGAGCATGGGGTCAGCAACTGGTTGACCCCCAGGGAATTCATGAACTGATAAAACATATACCTTGAATGCAAAGTCACTTTAAAGAAAAGCATCTGTCAAATGTAAACTTTTCTCTTTTACTTTGCTATATCTACCCTGTTTTTTTGTTTTGTTTTTTTGCAGTTTTGATCTGGTTATTAGAAATAATCGTATTATTCGTGCACATGTAAATGTAGTCAGTCATTCACTGCAATCAGATGAGGGTAAGAAGGCTGGACTTTAATTGTTTGATTTCATACATGATGATTGAACAGCTGTCTGACCCCTGAGATGGTGAACGGGAACATGGTTTGTGTAACATTAGCAACACTAGCTGTTTGATAATGTAGTCAAGCTAAAGGCTAATCATATTAATTACCGTTATGTGTCCGACGTAGTACAGAGCAATACATAAAACGTAAAAAATATATAGCTGAATTAAACCAGTATTTCTACTTGCCATTGTGCAGCATTTACTACAGTAAAGTTGACCAAGTGGATCTCTGAGCTGGTGTGCGGGAGTGGAGGCGATCTAATTAGCATATTCATGGATTCGCATATACTAAATGAAGCAAGGGTGTAGAGTTACATTCAAGCTATTTTAAGGCATGAATAATTTTTTTTTTTTTTTTACAGGAAAAAACTTTTAAATATGTAATTTTGGTGATCAAAGATGACTTTTAAGTGATAAAATGATTGAATACAGGGGGACTTTAAATTAGTTTTTTGTAAGCTTGCCATCTAGTTTCATCATCTAGTGAAAGTTCATTTGTGGGGAAGACAAGCCGCAGTGGCTTTCAGTTTGAGTCACACTTTGCCTCTGCAAGCGCAGATAACAGGTTAAGACACGATAATGTTTCATTGATCCATATTGTTTTGCACTTTCATTCCGTTATGTGAATGTAACCTTTTGAGGTTGCGGGAGTCGAAGACTTACCTATTTAGTTGAACACTTGCTCATTAGCCGCAGCCGTTTCAATCCCCTGCTGTGAGGGTACTCATGCTTAAAGTGTCATCCTTTATCAGAAAGTCATCTCACAGATTAATTCAACTATGATGAATTAATGAATAGTTTGTTTTCATAAGTTTCTAACTCTCAGCTCTTTTTTTTTCCCCCAGAATGCTGCCTTTTTATATGGCCTTGGTTTGGTTTACTTCCATTACAATGCTTTTCAGTGGTAAGTACACAATTACAATGTATTCTGTGATGCATTTGTTTTCTTATGCATTCCATGTGGTTTCTTTTTTCTTTTTTCATCTGTAACAGATTGTTCAGATATCATCCCTGATAGCATTTTTCATGACCTGAAGCGTGATGCTGATGCTTTCTCAGCATACAGACTGATTTCAAAATCTGTATTTTATCCTACTCTTGCTCGTCCTGTTTTTTTGTTTTGTTTTGTTTTTACTTTTAGCCTTTTATCTTTATGTTGTTAAAGACTGCAGAATGTGTGAATTTTTGTTCTGTCGATGAATAACAAGTGTTGTTTTTAAGGCATTATCTCTTCTTTGGTTTGTAGGGTAATTTAAATAAATTGATATGTGTTTAAACCACAAAATGTTGCCATTTAAATATATGGTCTCCATGCACTTTTTGTGGTTCAAAGTAAAGGGCTCTCCATTTGTGTGAGTGTGTGTGGGGGGTTGGTTGGGGTGCGTTTTTTTTTTTTTTTTTTTTTTGAGTGGCTTCCAATATGGACATGATCCACAGACTCTCTCTCGGCCATTATTATTATAAGTCAAGCCTACAACATGGTGGTTTGCATTCATAGCTTTGCGTTGGTGTGTCTGTGTTGTTCTGCAAGTACACAGCCAAAACTCTAGTTGGCGGTGTGGGCTTCAGCAGCAAAGTGCAAGCAGAAGACCACATTTGTTTACTTCTGTGCATACATTGCTGGAGAAGTGGCAACAGTGTTGACAAATAGACAGCTACTTTTGTTGCTTGCAACTAAACATTTAGTGTAATTCTTTAAAATTTCTGTTGTTGTTTGATATTGTATATGAATAAACAAAGATATTATGGACTTGATTCATTTATGGTTTATGACCTTCTCTGTCCTCGCTTCTTTCATTTGTAGCTTAAAATGGCAACACTCTTGGCACAAGGTGCTGAAAAACTGCAATGGATACTTAACAAGTATTTTATAACCAAGTCATAAAACAGGCTCAGGATTGGTTTTAAAACATGCAGTATGTATTAGACATGGACAATATCTGTACATGTTACTATAACATTTGAGATATAGGCATTTTTGGGGTGGTGGGGGATGCAGATTTTCTTGAACGAGTTTAATGCCTGCCTCTGCCTCATGTTTTTTTGTTCCGTGCAGTTGTCTATACTTTACTAGTTTATGCCAGTGTTTTTTTTATTTTTATTTTTTTTATATATTGAGGATTTATAAGTATATGATTAAACTGTCTTTAGTCTGGTGAATTTTAGGTTACATTTGAAATCTGCCAAAGAAGACCATTATTGTGTTCAGCTGTGATCTTGTGCCATCACTCAATGGAGGTCTGGGTCTTAAAAGAAAATTGGAAAAGCATCACATTCCCTCATTCATGAATCAGTCAAGTTTTTTTCCCTCCCCAATAGCTTTTTGTGGTCAATTTAATATATATTATTGTACCATCTATGACATTATATAGGATATTGGTATTGATTTGGCAAATGTATGTACAGATGGTATGTTGTGATATTTACTACTGGAGGTCCCCTCTTTTCTTGTCTTAGGGCAGTGCAGCGCACCCCCTCAGATGCCCATTCTGGACAGAGAAGGTAGGCATACCATGTTGGTTTTGTAAGGGTATGCCTCAGACATGCTCTGTAGAATTGTTCAGCTTGCTTCAGCAGCAGGAATTGCATTAACTTGGCATATGTGGAAGTACATTGATGTGTCTATTGGATAAAAAAAGGAATGTGTTGATAGATGATAGAAATAAAGCATCTGCATCTTTAAAGGTGAAGTATGTATGATTTTTTTGTTAATATTAGGGGTGTCAACGTTAACACATTAAAGGTACAAAATGTAAGAATTTTGTATCAAAATATCCAAAAACCACTTGCACAGTGTTAGCCTATATATTTCTTTCAATTGTGTACTTACATTATCCTAAATGTTTCCAAGAATTAGTAAATTCAGAGAAATTCACAATTTTAAATAAACTTGTCGCCTGTCAACGACAATATCCGCGTTATCCCTGGTTTCCCGCTTATGCTGCCATAGTAACCATGGCGACAGACGTGGACAACTGCGTTGCGTCTAGCAGCACGCTCACGCTGTTGTAGTTTCCTTCAAACATTATGGACCATGGCAAGCAGACTTTGGGATAAAAGTAGAGGATCAATTTCAGCGTGGCGTTTTCGAGATGGCGAGAGCTCCGCGGCAAACTTGGACTTGACAGAGACGCCGCTCTTGCATGTACTTTATTAGACCGGTGAGAAAATGTATATAAAACGAATCAATGTTATATAGCTCAACATGATGAAATGTTAGAATATGATCAGTATGTCATTCTAATGTTGATCTTGCTTACTGCTAGTCTCATATAGCCAACAAACTAACACATAGAATAACATTATAACTTTCAACACACTCAAGTGCAGTTTAGTATGATAGTGTAGTAGACCAAGTGAAACTGCGCTGCGTTACCTCACAAGTTTAATTCGTCAAATAAACGAATCTGTGCGAGTAGTAATTCAGCACTTGCGGGTTATCAATATTACGGTTTTGTAAAAATGAGATGGAATTTTTTTTTCATTTCAACAAGTTTTATGTTTGGAAATCAACAAACAACAAATAAAATTAGCAGCTCTATGCACTTTTTTTTTAAGCATACACATTAAATTATATGACCGTCGTCAATAGCAACCCATTATAACAGCGCACATCTCTTCCATCACCGCAGACGCACTCTCGTTTCATTGAAATGCTATTACAAATGAGGTTAGTGGATAATTCAGCAGCAAATTTTTATTATAGTGGAAGGAAAAAAAAACATTTATTTTGGAACAAATAAAAGGTAAAATGTTCCACATTGCTCTTTGTATTGTTATAAAATACATTGATGAAAAACAAATACATGTATTTACATATATAAAATGCCTTTTTCATGAGGCAACAACATTTGATCGATAGGGCAGAACACGAAAGACCATTAATAATCTTAATCGTTCATTGGGCAAAAGTATTATAGGCCTAATATGAAAGGCTTCAATATAGAGCGCCAGAGCGGCTTATGCGCATCCTGTGTGCATAATGATGCGCTTGAAGCAACATGGCGTTTGCGCAGCGCTTCGCATTGAAAAGTAAAAAAAACAAGGGGAAGAGATGCTTGAGATATTGATGCTTATCATATCTATGCAACAGTTTATTGAGCCTTTTGACAGTAGTAAATTTCAGTTACTGTGCACGTGAAGAACAATTCACAGTGCTCTCTACTGACAGTGTGATCTAACAGACACCCGGGAGAAAGACTCATGATTTAGAAACACAAATAAACTCCAGCAAGAAAGTACTTTTATGAAAAACAATAGACCTTTTTCTACAAATAAAGTATAATAATGGGAACATTGATCTTGGAGTGAGTTACTGTCATAACGAAACGCGACCCCGCTGTTTAAATGCTGAATGGAGAATGACTGAGGACCTTAACTTTAACGACTTAAATATTCATTTTGTACCTCACATTAAGCTATCAAATGGCTTCAGAAGTCTTGGAATATAGTGCACGAAAACTTTATGGTGCTTTACAATATTTTTTATATCTTTATTTGGGTTTAACAATAACAGAGAATAGGACGTACAATACCGAGCACTGTCACTGCCTTCCGCCATGTGTTCTCGTACAAAAAAACAAGCAATGTTGCATGCTGCGGCTGCGGCAGAATGATGCTGCCTGGACAGGATTTACCGCGAGTTTTCAAAATCGCGATAATCAAACACGGTTTTCGTGATAATTAAATTTTTTAAATGATAATACTAACCGTGATGACATTTTAGTGTGGTTTATCGTGCAACCGGTAATCGTTCCATCCCTAATACATTAACATTATTAAGATCCATCGGCATGACGCATTATCACTGCTTATCGCCTTTGTTATTGTTAGAGGTTAGCGACCACTTGCGGTGAGAGAAATTACATAATGTAGCTTTAAAGTATGTGATTAATTCAAAATTGCAATTGAAATGGCATTGTTAACTTAATTTACGTCATGCAGTTACATTATCTTATAAACTGGGAGTTTTTCACACTGAGCATCTACAAGGGCTCAAGCACCTGTAACCCTAGTAGGCGGAAATCTCTATTCTAACCCTTTAACCCGATTTTGCTTCTCTGTTTGAGATTTTAAGCCGCTAAACTCCAGGAAAGTCCAATGATCCAATAAGCAAATTCATTCAAACAATCAGTCCAAAACAGAACTAATGTAAAGAAAACTAGGCTGATTGCATCAGAGATGGTAGAGAGAATTTGCGTTGTGTTTTAGTGAATTATCCATTCCACTGTTTCACTTTGAAACACAAGCTCTGTGAAATTCTGTGGGTTTGTTTCTGAAGAACGTGAAGAACATTGCACTGTGTGAAATACAGACTGAACGGACCGTCAAAACATCACACCTCTATAAGGCCAGATGATACGCAAACTACATTTCTCTCTTGGATAAAGCAAACCAGCGTCTCGCTAGTAAAGTTTTGATGAATGAGGATTGCAATAAAGGTAAAGACGTTTGCGGTGACGTACAGGGATCGTACAGGAAGCACATGTGAGTCCGCTATATTGTGTATGTGCGCTCTCGATGCACTGATCGCACATCGACACGTTTCAGTACATTCTCATTTGCATATAAGTTTTGGGATTGCACTTTTTAAACTTTTTCTGGTGCTGTCTTTCCCCATGAAACCCTTTTTATTTTATTTTACTTTATTTTATTTTTTATGCCAATCTACAGCATGCCACAAATGCTGTTGGTAGAACGAATCTGGAACATTCCGTTTAGTTGTTTCTTTTGACCCAATGTACCTTTCAGATCCCTGAATCAATTACTCATTTAAGGTCTGAACTGCTTTGTCACATTTTTGTCCTGTAGGTTATATTGTCTGTTACTTAAGTCATTAATTTCAGTGTGCAGTGACTGTAGAGCACTTGACCCAGTCACCACTTCTTACATGCTAGTAGCTGGCGATAAGGTAATCTTCCCCTGCCTTTCGATTCCTGTGAAGGAAACTTAGATGACCTGCTTCACATTTTCTCTCTCTCTCATTCTTTCCCACTCACCCAGCATTAGGGATTTTCCTTTCTTATACAGGCTCAGTAAATAAACTTGCTTGCAGTAATTCAGGGGTCTTCAAGTCCCGTAAGGTTGAGAGACGTGAAGTCAGGCAGATATGTCCATACTATAAGAAGATGATCTGTTCTTTGGATTTTGTTTGTTGTTAAAGTGTACTTGTTTGCCTTTCAATTTTCTATTTTTGGTATTTTGGAATGGAGATAAAAACTGTGGTTTGATTAGTATGCTGGTTATATGCTGGGTTGGTTGTGGCATGAGTTTTGGACTGCTAAAAACGAAGTCATTCGTTTTTTGCATCTGTTGCTTTTAGCAGATCAGTTATCCTGCATACAAATGCAAATACATTTTTTAATTATTTCTGTGAAACTTGGAATGCACTGAAATTTCAGTGGCCAAAACAGCAATTTTAGGTTTTGGGGCCGAAATGGTTATGTAGGATTGAAATTGACCGAAACAGTTACCATTAGTTAACGCCACACAATGTGGATGAACTACAACAGTTAAACGTGTCAGCTGTGTGGACTCCAGAGCTCGGTTGACGACAACGATTCCTCGATTTTAATCGATACTGATATGAATTCTTAAATCTCAAGATCGATCTTTTAGTCTATTCTGTTTTCTGTTGATATGTTAACAACAGTTCACTAAACATTTCTAGCGTACATGCAATCCAGTAACTGCAACAAGTTTTTTTTTTTTTTTTACTTTTAACACAGATTCAACTTTCAAATTCTGAGAGTCCTGAGTTCAGAGTGACGGTGCATATTAAATCGATCTGATCGTATACATAGTGATTTTTTTTTCAGAGTGACTCATAGACGAAGTAAGACGGCTATGATAAATATGATAAGGCTCACATAATGTGTGCTGTGGGAGAGTGGTTGCTAAGGTAAGTCATCAGCATTATATTGAGAATTCAGTCCCTGTCTGTGCAATACAAGCAGCAAAGCCAGAAGTCGTTAGCCGAGCGCACCAGATGAGAAATCATAGATATTCTGAGGATTGTTTATGGAGCTCGAGGAAGAGGTGAGCTAGAACACACTCCCCCCCAGATGTTAGATGTAAAAGCTGGCAATGTCAACCAGTGTTATGTGTGCCACTCATTCATAATCAATACGTAATAGTCATTTGACGACTTAATCAAGTATTAAAGCCTGAGGTATTTTTAGAAGATGACGACAGCCGTCAATTTGCACATCACATTAAAGCGGGAAGGTTAACGGGACAGCATATCAGGGTCTCTAATTAATTTAACTGGAAACCCCACCACAGCTTTGCTATGCGCAGACCCTTTCATCTTTTAGCAGTTAGCACATATATATATATATATATATATATAAAAAAAATTTGTTGTTGTTGATGAATTCAAAGAGCGTGACAGCATATTTGTCCATATCTTGTTAGTTGGCTAAAAAAAATAACTTTAGAAAGCAGCATTTTGCTACATATACTTTGCTTTTCATTTAATTTACTTTTAGCCCACAATAAAGTAAAAAAAATTTAAAGACAAGTGAACAGTCAGTAATAATAAGAACAGCAGGCATTTATAGGTTGCTTGCTGTCACTTTAAGACCAATATAAAAAGATCAGCGAAATACCACGCAAAGATCCAATATAATGATACACATTCGATTTCTTTCTCAACTGTTTGCATTCATTTAATACATAACCGACTGTGATTACGAGAATACTTGCTGAGACTGGTATTTTAACAGTTTTGTGTGTACGTGTCCGTTCAAGCACAAGGAGACGCAAAAGAAGAATCAATTAGGTGTTTTCATACTCTTTAAAACACGCCTCTCTCTGTGTGTGTGCAGCTGTGCACACAGATAACAGCGCGTGGGTACCGAATAGAGTTCTCTATGCACTTGTGAATGGTTCAAAATCCCCTGAATGTGTAAATTGGCAAGATAAAACTGCAAATGGTAAGCTTTCACTCTAATGGTTCAACTTAGCAAGCAATTAATCCGAGAATCACATGCATGCCGAAGTGTGGGGTTTGGTCCATACGGATCATGAATCCACTGCGATCTGTTGCATACATAATTCTATTATTAAAAAGTTGTTAAAAACACTGCCTCATGTTCAGAATGTTTTTGTTTATTTTTGTAAAAAAAAAATTGTAACGTTTAAAAAAAATTTTTCAACTGTTTATTTGAGTGTTGATTATTAAATAAATTTGATTTCATTAATTGATTAGGCTAACAATTTTTTTTTTTTTTTTTTTTGAAAATTTAAGTGAATTAAATTCTAACATGAATGTAATTATACAAAAATATATCATTTAAAATAAGTATTAAAAAAATCGGTTTTGGTTTTTGGCCAAGGGCAATCCTGAATTTTCCGTTTCGGCCCAGAATTTTCATGTCAGTGCATGACTGTGAAACAATGGAACTAGTTTTGCTTTTAGTTTGCTTGAATTTGGCAGCAATGGCTGCAATGTTGCTTTTAAACCATTTCAGGACAAATGCTTAAATATTCAGATACATATTGAACAAGGAGTCAAGATTTTGCTGTAATAGCCTAATATCTTTTCCTATTGAAGGCCAATCACAAATAGCTATGTATTCTAAAAACAATGTTAAATGTTTTGCAAGCAATTTATGCTATTACTTTATCAGTGCCTGACTTTTTTTAATGGCCTCTTAAATGCATGAAATGGCGATTAATATGAACTGCCTTTCATGTCATCGCTCAATCAGCATTGATTAATCACATGGTATTTACAGTTTATGTGATTGTCTCAGTAAATTGTCCAAAACGAATTGCCCATATGCAAAGATGGCCATATATAATGGCAGACTTCTGTGGGTTCTTGCCACTGAGCTGAAATTGAATGCTAGCAGAACTTTCTCCAGCACACAAAAAAAAAGCTTCAGTTTTATATCGATAAACGGTGGGCTCAGATTGGCTTGTTTTTTCGTATTTCGTTTTATGAAGCCAGACATACTAATTGATCTAATTGACACTTGAATTACATATTTAGTGATATTTTTTTATTGCTTACCAGATATAGTCTCATATAGCTGCAGCTCATGTGCGAGCAATAAAGAGGGAATAAAGAAATGATAAAGCTTTCGTTCTGTCTTGCAGCAGGGCTCTCACGTACTGCAGTGCTCTGCAGAGAGGAGGGGGGATTGGGGCCATTGAGTTCATTGGGCTGTGGTTCAGTAAAAACACCCTCTGTTTGCCTGAGCAGATACTGTATAAGCAAGCAAAGCCCACTGCTGTGAGCCGACCACGTGCTGCAATATCTGTCAGAGGTGGAGATCATGTGTTATGGTTCACTGTGTGTGTGTGGCACTCTGGCTATTATAAATTTGAATGTCATACATGCATATATATATATATATTAATTGTAGTGTCTGTTCTCTAACTGATCTAAATGATTTTCATTGCTATAAAAAAAATCTAAACGATGGTGGGAGCGGTGCCACGGTGGGCAAGTGATGTAATAGGTGTGCGGCTGAACACTGTGTAACATCGACTATCGCAGCAAGCCTATGATATAGTTAAGCAATATCACACAAGCAGCAACTACAATATCACACGAGTGTTGTTTTTGTATCGAATAGCACGAGTGCAAATGGGGGATATTGGTTTTATACAACAGTTCAATAAATAAGTTAATACTGTGATATATTTTACACACAATAATATTGTCTCTATTATAGAGGGAGATGGGTTACAACAGGGTCAACCATGCAGCACAAATGTTTCACTAGCCTTTCCATGGCAATGATGCTTCTGCTGCTAGCTTTTCTTTTTAAAGCACATGGACCATTTAATTTAGCTTTTCACTGCTTTTTATGCATTCATTTCACATTTTAATTCACATTGTATACATGAACAAATTTAAGGATGTCCTTCCTTAAGGTTTCTTTTGTTGTTTTTGTCTTTCGCAGGGCAATAAAGGCATTTCAGGAGGTGCTTTACATTGACCCCAGCTTCTCAAGAGCCAAGGAGATCCATCTACGACTCGGCCTGATGTTTAAAGTCAACACAAACTATGAGTCAAGCCTCAAGGTATGTCTATTAACAGCTCTGTATCCCTCTCTATATTATATTTATGCGTTTTGCAGACACTTATCCAAAGCAACTTTATTTACATTTTATCAAACATTCCCTGGGAATCGAACCGTGACCTTGGCGTCTCTAGCACCGTGCTCTACTGTTGGAACTAAAGCTACAGTCTCTAAATATGTATACATTTTATAATTCTGGCAGAGATGTGATTTTCCGTATTTATACAGATTACAGTTTTCCACCCTGAAAAATTATGACCCATGAGAGCTGTGTATTTCAGAGAAAGAGAATCTCTTTTGGTTGGGGGAGGAGGGGGGAAGTGCAGGTTACTGTACGATGTTTGAAATCGAAAAATTTCCTTAAACAATTACTAAATAAACTGCAAAATGTTACATTTTCTAATACATTTATTTCATGCATGGATTGCTTCTAACAGCGCTGCACTAACTCATGGTGGGATCTAACCATCTGCGGGACACCCTTAGTATGTTAGCCATTGTTCAAAGCGTCAAATGAGAGTTGAAACGGTTAATTCGCAGTTGCCCGGTAAATTTTTTTCTTTTCTTTTTTTTTTTATGACATTTGACAATGCTTGGTGGTGAGAATGTGATATGGCTGAGTGCGCTCATCACATGGCAACTGTTCTGATGTAATTATGTAAATGTATTGTCTGATGTGCTGCATGTTTCAGAGTACTGTAACAGCAGTGTTTTCAGTTTCGATTCAGAATAAATGCTATTCTGCAAGTGCTGTGTTTGAGTATCTTATCATTTGCATTTGGGAGCTCAACATTCATATGAGAATTGTTTATAAATCTGTTGTTGTCAACTTTAAAATTAAATTCAATCATTTTAATGATTCTGAATTTAGAAAAATAAATTAAAATAACCACACTTTTATCGAAGGTAACACTAAAATTGGACAGAAAATATATTAATATTAAATATCAATGTATTATTATTTATTCAGTTCTTTGCAACAGAATCAGATTTAACAGATTAATTTTTTGACCAATTATCCAAATAATGATGTCCTACAAAGCTATTATTATCAGAGCATGTGAGCAGAGCATAGCAGGGAGCGGATCAGCGTATTAGAAATTTCATGTCTGTGCGTTATTTGAGCGGAGTAGGGCTGCCCTCATCTAAAAAAAAAAAATTCTAGTCGACTACTAGTCGTTAAGGGATTAATTGACTAATCGCACATGTATGTTATTTAGCCAAATCATGATAATGAGCCTTTAATTGCCTATACATAGCCTAATCAGCGCTTAAGCGCACACATAAAGCTTGCCACAGCACATCGGCAAAAGTAATGATTATGAATGTGTCGTGAAAAAACAGCAAGGATACTGAAGATTTTAATAATTTATTGATAAACCAGTGTCTTCTGTGTTTTCGGCTGCATGAAGTTGGCGATGCTGACTATTCATCTCCGCAGAATACTGCACGCACCTATATACACGTTTCATGGCATAATCTGAGAATGTTTGTTTTCCATTTGAATCGGTTCGTTTAAAAATGCACATTTCAAGCTTTCGATAGATGTATTTCTCATGTCTGTGAGGAAAGTTCACGCTGAGTTTCGGTGTATTTTTTGACCCGCTCAAGTTCACGGAGACCGAGACAGCAGAAAGCGCATCCTGATTGTTTTCTTTATTTTACAATAGCACAATGTTTAGTTATTGTGAGTGCACACAAATAAAATTAGTCAGATTTGAATGATTTATTAGGCTGCTCTTGATGACACAGTATTTTTAGTTAAGTGCAAGTGATCGTGCCGGCACTTACATGGCATGCAGTAAGCTTGCTAATAGCTTTCACACTCCGCAGAAACACTTGGATATGTGCCAAATAACAGCGTACATTTATCTAGGTTAATGTGAGAACGAGCAGCCATGTGAAGTTGCACTTACATGTTTCAAATGATAAGCCATATTTATGGTTGATGGATGATAGGCAAATGTTTGGATTTCCTGCCCGACATACTGTAATTACCACAAGGACCCACCGTTAACGATCTGTCCCTCACGGACTTTGTCATGAGTTTTTTGTTTAATTCGATTAACCAACTAATAAAATTTTTGGTCGACTAGGCCTCAAGTCGACTGACTATTAGTTTACTATTAGGGGGCAGCTCTATCGATGAGCAAAAAAAAAAAAAGTTTATTTATAAAGTTTATACAGGCTTATAATTAGCTCTTCCAGTCTCTTGGCTTCTACTCTGGTCAGGGATTATAATGCTGCAGGCTGTTTTTGGCAGACTGTAACTGTTTTGTAGGTCACTGAGTCACCAGTGAGTCTTTACCTACGTTATGTGATTTTGTTCAGCTTCACAGTCTAAACCGTAAATACACTGGCATAGTCTTTTTACTTATTTGTGTTTTATTGTTTTTTTTTTGTTTTTGAACAATTTTATTGTTCTTTTATGAATCTCTCTCCTTTTACTGTCACCACCGAGGGCAGGGCAGAGTGCACATTTTTCTTTCTTTTTTTCTTCCTTCCTGTCCCTCAACATGCTCTTCTAGTGTGTGTGTGTGCATGCTGAGTAGCCATCTGGGCTAAAGGGAAGACAACCTCTGTGCAGAGGATTTGATTTTTGAGCTTATTGACTTCCTTTTTTTTCCAAAAATGTTTCCCTTGTTCTCGAATCCCAACCTCTCCTCATCCCAATCCATGGTCTTAAGGACACCAGCAAGAACTCTTGAGCCTTCAGTGCTATTAGAAATGGAGAATGCAGGCTATCTGTGATGCTTTTTGATATTATTGTGTGCTGACTGATTTGTCAAGTTCATGAGGTTTATGACATTGAATCTTCTTTCAGACATAACTGTAAACATTGCAGAAATCGACTGTGATACAAGTTTTTACTTGTCAGTCAGACAGTCTCTTCCTGAGAGGTTCTTAGATTGAACTGTAGAGTCTGAAGGTGTCGAATGCAATGCATTGGACATCCTCAACCATTCAGGGTATTGTGAGTCAGAGTAAGTGAGTGAGTGCTAATAAGTCTTCCCTCTGCTCTGGGTAAGGGGTGGCAGGGGCTGAATGCTCTCCTGCTCCCTGTGTATCCCACTTACGGGAACAAAGCGGCAGCTCTGAGGTCAGGCAGCAGTGCTCTCTTTATAATAATTTAATAATAATAATTCGTTACATTTATATAGCGCTTTTTCTGAGACCTCAAAGCGCTTCACATATGGAAGGGGGGAATCTCCTCAACCACCACCAATGTGTAGCATCCACTTGGATGATGCGACGGCAGCCATATTGCGCCAGAACGCTCACCAGAGCGATGAAACCAATCAGTATATGAGGATGATTAGGAGGCCATGATAGACAGAGGCCAAGGGGCAAATTTGGCCAGGATGCCGGGGTTACACCCCTACTCTTTTTCGAAGGACATCCTGGGATTTTTAATGACCACAGAGAGTCAGGACCTCGGTTTAACGTCTCATCCGAAGGACGGTGCTCTTTGACAGTATAGTGTCCCCGTCACTATACTGGGGCATTAGGACCCACACAGACCACAGGGTGAGCGCCCCCTGCTGACCTCACTAACACCTCTTCCAGCAGCAACCTGGTTTTCCCAGGAGGTCTCCCATCCAGGTACTAACCAGGCTCAGCCCTGCTTAGCTTCAGTGGGCAACCAGTCTTGGGCTACAGGGTGATATGGCTGCTGGCAATAGAACTTTATGCACCCGTGCGGCCCTGCACTCCTTGAGCATAACCCTCTGGTAAGTGTCTACCATAAGGATTACGCCTGCGTTTTAAAGCATTGTATCTGTAGCTTTATGCATCATAAATCTGTTGCAAAAACACCATGCTTTTTTTACTGTAGTGTCATCCCTTTTGACATCGCATTGACAGAGATGGACTGATATCAGTTATCAGCATTTAAAAGTTTGATCACTGTTCAGGATTGTAGTCAATGTGTGGTCATTTACATTTACATTTGGCTGACGCTTTTATCCAGAGCGACTTCCTTTGCATTTCAAGGTACACATTTACATTCGTATCAGTTCTTGCTTTCCCTGGGAATCGAGCCCATGACCTTGGCATTGCAAGCGCCAACGCTCTACTGTTTGAGCTACAGGAAAGCTATAGCATCAAAACTATTGATTTGTGGATTTTTTTTTTTTTTATAGTTGCATGTAGAGATATACCTGTGCAGTATATCTGTGTTTTTGTCTGTTGTTTTAGTATTAGCTAATATTAGAAGCAAATGATATTAGGCTTATTATTTACAAAATCTTAACCTTTATGTTGGCCATAACTAAAATTTGTTTATCTGCTGTAGCATAAATATGGTGATCAGCTCAAATTTCTATACTTGATTATCCCTAGTGTTATTTCATTCTGAACTTATTCAGTCATCATGACTGAAGTTGTCTTACTGCAGCTTCTGCATAATGGATCTGTTTAGAAATATTAATGGGTAGAATTCATAACACTATATGGCTGCTGTAAGAATTTCCGCCTTAAAGTTAATAGAGCCAGTTATCTTTTTGATGATTTGATAATTCAAGTAGATCAAGTATGCTCACTAACTAACTAGACAACCCTAAACATCTATTTAGATTTCAATCTTTCACAATTCCAGTTAATAGGAGCTTTACTTGTATCCTTTTAAAGGGGTTTGGTGGAAAAAAATGTGGGGTCTAAGATTTTTTTGTTGTTTTTGAAAGATGTCCCTTATGCTTACCAATGCTGCATTTATTTGATCAAAAATATAGTAAAAATATTATGTAATAACTTAAAATAACTGTTCATAATTTTTTTTTTAAATGTAATTTAATTCTGTGATGGCAAAGCCGAAATGAAATTTGCCATCATTACTCCAGTCTTCATTGTCACATGATCCATCAGGAATCATTCTAATATGCTGATTTGGTGCTCAAGAATCATTTCTTGGTATTATCAATGTTAAAATCGGTTGTGTTGCTTAATATTTTTGTGGAAACAGTGATACATTTTTGATGACTATAAAGTCCAAAAGAACAGCAATAGTCTTTTGTAACATTATCATTGTCTTTGCGGTCACATTTGATCAATTTCATGCATCCCAGTGTTTCCCCTACCATTATATAAGGGGGGCGCCCCGCCCTCCTAACGGCTCCCCCCGCCCCCCTTGGAGGTCAAGTAAATTTGATTTGATTTTCTTTATAGCGACAGATTACAATTTGTTATTTTATTTAAAAATAAAATGGCCCTTAAGTAATATGTTATTTATCTTATTTCCACGATGGCATGTCTTTTCTGTCTGTGTTTACAATTATCCCAATGAGTGCGCACACTCACACACAAACAAACACTTGCGTCACATACAGTTGAGCACTAGCGGACAGAGAGCGCGCGGCTGGAAATGTGTCGCTGAACTGAAGATGGCAACACTCGCTCTACTGCGAGTGCGAGTAGCAGCCGAAGTAGCTCTCCTGCTCCAAGTCTAACGCCCGTTTCACATATATTTCGTTTGCGGTGAGTATTTTTTTTCCGTACCCATGTTAACAGAGCTTTCACACTGCACGAGGATGCAGTCCGTCGATGATCGATCTGTTCCAGTTGCGGTGCGTATACAGCAGTGCAGAGATCGTTTCTGCACCGAGTCTATTTCTGCTGTGCTGCAAACGCTGAATTAAAGTGACAGCGCATGTTTCGTGGTCAAAATGAACACCGATTGACCTGAAAATGTAGTAATTTCACCATAAGTGCGATTAATTAAATAAAATGTAGTAATCTCACCATAAATTTATTTAATTAATTACTACTTTTTTCACTTTAAGACTGAGTTAAAGCAAGGAAAACTACAATTTACCTCAACAAGGCGACATAATGAACAACACTCGTCTTATTCGTGGAGGTGGAAAAACAAGTTATTTGTGACATGCAAGATTTATTGTATTAAAATTTAAATACAAAAGATTTTAATATAAGTACATGGTTAAATATTTTACCACTTGCTTGAGCAACTTAATATATAATTATATAGAAGTAATGTATTGAATAATACATTGTTTAAATTGTGTTTACGTGAACGCGCGTTCACAGCAGTGGTGCGTCTGACAGGATTATTCTCTCCAATAAATGCATCATAGAAATAAAAACTTCTCATAAAAAAAGCCCATTTAAAATTTATATATATATTGGTTAGTATTTATAAATCTTTTTTTAGTTGTTAGTTAAAAAATAAAACTATTTAAGCTCTGGTCCATAATATTAACAAATACGTCTATAAATTTAACAAAGGTTATTTGCAAAAGTCAATTTTTAAAAGATTTAAATATGTTTATTTATTTTTTTAAAGAGATATCTTATGTTAACATTTTTTAACTTTTACAAACCATTACCCTCCCAGACAACCAATTTATGTGACAGATAGATAGAGATAGATAGATAGATAGCGTCTGTGTCAATTTTCCCCAAACCAACCAACCCCCCCCCCCCCCCCCCCCCCCCCCCCCCCAAACCTGTAAACCTAGGGGAAACACTGCATCCATTGCTAAATTAAGGTATTTTCATAAAAATAAAATAAAAATCTTACTAACCTCAGACTTTTTAACAATTGTTTGTTATTAATTAATTAATTTTATATTGTCTGTTTAGACACAGGCCGCTGCAGCATGGGTTGCTGTTGTTTCACTGTTTCTCGACATTAACCATGTTAAGATGCTTTGAGTGGCTTTTTTTTTAATTTTTAAATAAAGAACTTATCCATGTTGGTTCCATAGAACTGTTTTAATGCCTGCTGATGTGATGCACTGAACAGTCTGCCTCCTCTTCTGTCTTTTCATCTTGTTTTTTCCCCATTCACTCCTGTCCCTCTGTTCCGATTTCCTGCAGAGAGCGAAAGCTTACGGCAGGAGAGAGCAGCGTGTCATCTCTCAGCTGCTGCCGCTGCTCTCTTGAATAGTAATCAGTATTAGAGAGAGAGGCACACTGGTAATCCTGCTGCATTATCTACTTGCCAGTCGAGAGCCATAGAGAGAGAGAGAGAGAGAGAGAGAGAGAAAGAAAGAGAGAGAGAGAGCAAACGTGTAGGAAGCAGTTGGTCAATGGAGACCAGCTCAGCACAAAGGGCTTGCTATGGTCAGTAATCCATGTTTTTGTTTGCTGGAGGATGTCTGTATGAAACAGATAGGTGTGTGTTTGTGTGATTTCCTTGTTTCGACTGACAGCAGCAGTGATGATTCGTTGGCATGTAAGTCGTAAGATTGTTAAATGCTTTACTCTGAATGGTAATTCATAGGAAAATTCTCTCTTGGTTGCACCATTTTATTCTATTATTCTATTTTATTGTCTGTTAATTTGACTCCAGTGATTGTTTAATGCTGGACAGGCGGGCTGTAAATGTGGAGTGTTGGAAGTCTTAAGTCCTTTTGGAATCTGTCTGAGGTCTGTACGCTGGACATCATATTTAGGACATTGTAATGCATGGCCACTTTCCTCAGTTGTGAATATGCAGGTGGATGGGTTCCTCTGTGCTAGGACAGGTTTCAGTGCTTTATTTAATAAGGAGCAGAGGCTGTGCTTTTGGGCTGGTTTCTTGGTAACCTGAGCAGCTGCTAGTTCTTCATGTCAAAGGGTTCGTGATTAGTGTTGAGATCATGCTGCTCACAGAGGGTTTCTCTATGCCCTGTGCCCATCTTAATATACAGCAGTAGCGTCTCTCAATACAAGATCACTTCCTCTTGACCTTGCTGTTTCCTCTCTTGAGTCAGAATAATTTGGTAGCTATGTATGAGTAGACTTATAAAATAATAGCAGTATAATAATGGCAACCATTTCCCCCATTTTCTCATTACCGTAATGCATCATGCGTTTTTCTATTTTCTATAGTACTGTAAAAAATATTGTAATATTAAAAATGCAAATAAGCATAAATTAAAAACAGTACAATTATATTATTGTATACATAAAATTATGGTAACGCTTCACATTAGCCGCTTTCCGACCAAGTAGTTACAGGAACTTAGTTATAGGAACTGTCCACTTCTAAACAGTTCTATGAACTACTCTCCCCCAAACTCGGTTTTGCTGTTTGCGTTCGCACTGGCCAAGTGGCCATAGGAACTGGTAGGAGGGGTAAAGGCGTGACGCAACCACAGCGACTTTTATTTTGACGGCGCGACGGACCTTTATTTTGGCGGTGCTGTGAACGCCAGAGCAAACAATGCTCGCATTCTCTGTGTTTATTACTTAGCGATCTGTCTAACAGTACTGTTTAATATGTTATTAGATAGAACTGTTATAGAAAGTAGACAGTATATGAAAAAAAGGTTATTAGCCTTGTGGTTGATGTCCAGTGTTGCCAGTTTGGCTTAGTCCTCTCAAAGTTGCGTTGGATTTTCTCTTCAGCATAAAGGTTTAGAGACCCATCTATCACTGTTTTCATGTTTGTATAGTTAGTTTCTGGAGTAAATATATAGGCTATAATCTGTGTGTTTACATTATAGCTGTTTTAAAAATGGCGGGTGCTGGTGTTCCGCGTGCGTTCGGTCAATCAGCGTACACTAATGTCACGGGTAGTTCCTATAGTGCTGGTTTAGACCCTACTCTGAAGTAGGACCTAAATTAGTTCCTCCAAATGGAGTTCCTAGAACTAAAATCGTTCCTAGTTCCTGCGGTGCGAACACGCCGACATCCGGGTACTTTAGCCAATAGTTCTAGGAACTGTGAAAAGGTTCCTCCGGTCGGAAAGCGGCTAATAAGGTCTCATTTGTTAACATTAGTTAATGCATTAACATGATCTAACAATGAGCAATACATTTTTTTACAGCATTTATTAACTTTGAATGTTTGTTTATAAAAATAATTCACAGTGCATTAACTAATGTTAATAGGTACACCTTTTGATCTAAATTTATAAGTAAATGTTAGAAATTTTTTTTAACTAAAATGATTAAATGCTGTACAAGTTTTGTTTGTTGTTAGTTCCCTAAATCCCAGCCTCAGCCCAATCAGAAATACTGGTTCGTTGGCAGAAACCTCTAAACGCCACTTCCCATTGCCAGCAAAAGCCTCAGAGTTCTCAGAACCAATCAGAAAGCGCAAAGCGAATCATGATTTTAAAGATTAATAATGGTGTTTATATGAGCTTAGAGATTTTTAACTAAAGATGGAGAGGAGTATGATAAAATGGATGAGCCTGTGGTAGTTTGTCACTGTCAACAGGAAATGTCCTACCTCAACCTAATATTTCTGCCTGTTTTAAGGCTAAAGAAAAGCGTTACAGTGGTAATGACATGATTTCGTGAGTAGCATCTAAACACACCAGCATTTCGTGTGCTGCTGTAACTCTGACAGAAACAGCCATAACCTACATTAGAGAACAGATCTAAAGCTATTTGCACAAAAAAAGCACACATGAACAAGACAATCACATTTTTTAAATGCCAATGAATTGACTAGTGGAAAAGTGACATTTCTGAAAATAAGGCGTTTCAATAACTGATTAAATAACCTTTAAAGTGAAATTACTGAATCTAAACATAGGAGCCTGAAAAAAAATTTAATTTAAAAGAAAAATGTTAGATGGACTTAGAGGATTTGGCAGCTGAAGTCTTGATACCAAAGCAAAAACTATTGTAACTTTTATTTAAATATTTTTCTTTAAATAAAATAAATTAGTTAATTTTTAAATGCTATTAAATGAATGAAATTAGTTAATTATTAATGCTATTAAAAGTATAAGTTAATAATATATTGAAACTTCAATTAAATGAACATTGCATTAAAAAGATCAAATAAAAAGTTAGTAATAAAATGAAAAACAATGAAGTGCATTACAGGTAACGGGACATGGCAGGTCTATAGCACTGCGAGGCTTAATGCACAGATCTAGGCCCGCGTTTTAATATGGTTGTCAGTCAGAAACCAAGCAAAAAGCACAAGCTCGCTGAATTAGCAACTCCCGTAAAATAAAATAACTGTCTATACTGTACAATGATTCTTTTATGTCCTGTTTATACTTGGTTGTGAGCATGCAGAACTCACTCGCACACAAACTGTGGTGTTTTGAACGGATTCTGACTAAAACTCAAATGCACGCTCAAACATGTTTGTGATTGGCTACATGATGCTAAAACCGTTAATGCACTTCACAGAGCGCTCGCACAAATACGCCTATTTGCGTGTTCTGGATTGACCCGGTGCTTAGTACTACCAGTACTGAAGAAAGCCTGGTAATAGTAACCAGTTTTGTAAGATTCACCCATAGAATGAATGGAACCTTGGCAGCTGGTGAATGCATAGTACTGAGGCAGTTTCTCAATAGTAAAAAAAAAAAAAACTGCAGTTATTTAAAACAGCTGGGGTTCATAAGTTTATGGCCAACATTCAAATGTCCAATGATCACTGTCTCACTAGATGTGGAGTCATGGGATAGTTTGATGGATGGAATTGTGATTGAGGTTGTTTTGGGAAAACGGTGATCGATGCTTGTCCTGACTTTCTGTCTCTCTTTCATAATTACATTTTATTATGATATAGCTGAATTTAGTCAAATCTGTTTTTGATGGCATTATAACAATGGAGGTTTGTGTTGTTATTCCCATACGGCTCTTTCCATACTATCAGAGGTAGCAAATTTATTTTTTACTCATTGTTTGCAGAAACAGCACTTTCATTGTAGCCAATTTCTTTTTATTCTTTATGGGATGGATTGTTATGTTGGTATTGTTTTTGGATGTAAAAAAATCATATGGATAACTGCATATCTAACAGTTGGACTTCAGAATGACAATTCAGACTGTAAAAATACCCAATATCTATAAGTGTTACTAACTATATCCAGTCTAATCAAACTTCACCTTGTCTTGCAGCATTTTCAGCTGGCATTGATTGACTCCACACCCTGCACTTTGTCCAAAGCTGAAAGTAAGTACCATTCTAAGCATGTTCATTTTTAGTAAATATCTTTTTATTTGGTAATTGCAGTGTCACATTATGCATGAGGGATTTTTTAGCAGCAAAGACAAAGTGTTGTCGCCTTGATAGAGGATTTCAAAGGAAAAAGGTTGGCACGTCTTTGCTGAGTCTTTCCTCAATTAGATTTTTCCTCTCACCATCTCCATCCTGCCTGAGACTCCAGTTGCCAGGGAAACTGCATGACTAAATTCAGCCGTGTGTTGCCTTGCATACGGGCAGTAATGACATGCTTGAAGTGCACAAAGGGCAAGCTAATATTCTTCCTTCCCGGTGTCTGTACACCCATAAGCTTATTAACGCTCAAGCTGAAACAGTGAAGACAAAGAACGCTGGTTTTATTTTTGACCTCATATCAGATTTGGATGCAAAAAAGGATTTCCAGTATTGATCAGTTCCTCTTTTTGTCTCCACAGTTCAGTTCCACATCGCTCATGTATATGAAATTCAGGTGAGTGTTCCCCTTTTTGTAACGTTTTATCATAAGTTGCAGTGTTTCACTGATACTCATGTTTGGGGGTATAATGTTCTATATGTCCTGTATGATAAAGACTGCAGCAGTGACTTTGCTCTGACTGAGACCTTGGTTTCTGAAGTAATTTCCCATCCATAGACCTTAGTCAGAGGAGATGCCATATTTAATTTGAAGGAAATTAGGGCAAGGCTTTGAGGGATAGACAGAGGGTTCAGTCTGTGGCATCAATTATTTAGATGACAAAATTTTGAAAGAAAAATCATTACAATTATATTCAAACTTTTTTTTTATTAACAAAAACGGTGTATTGAATTAATCACGATTCTATTTATGATTCCAGATGTTTAAATAATCTTATGTTCTTCAATGCAAACAATATTGAAATAATGTTATTATCCCAGCCCTTATGTAATATATATATAATTTTAAGTAATCCACAGCCCCATGGTTGAGAACCACTTATATATTGGAATAATTTAATCCCTAAGGGAATCTTCATGTTTTTAATAAAAACTTGACATTCGAATCAAATTTAATTACAAACTCAAAAACACCAAATCAGATGTTGCGAGTTGTTTGTTTGTTTCAGAAAACACTACATGACATTACAAACTCACCACAGTCCTACTTGCTGTTATCACTTTTTTTATGCTAAAATCGGCTTCTCTGATTAGTAAACCTTGTGACTTCTACTTCACTTGGAATTTGGCAATTAAATATGATTTTTAAAACTTCCAGCACCCCGCTGTTGTGGTCTATAGACGTTGTAGACAACCGCTTGTAAAGGAAGCAGGCCATAGAGGTGACAGGACAGTGTTTTAGGACCTGGGGTTTTCTTTTGCTCACAGTTTAGTGCTGCTGCAAACACTCATGATTGATGGATTTGCTTTCAGGGTGCATCCTTGATGGTTTGTGTGTACAGCCATCCAGTCCCCACACTGCCCTCCCATTTTGGCTTCAAATTATTGGTCTCTGTGATGAGTGATAGACTCTTGTCACTCAGTTAGTCCTTTCTATGCAGCATAGTTCTTATCCACCTGGTCTTATATTCAATTTAATCTCTTACTGATTTTAAAACTTTGCTGTAAGCAATGACTCCTACACTAACCAGCCAACCAACACCTATGTTTTACAATGGGTTGATTTTATTGTCCACCACACACAGATGAGATTGCTTTCATGTTGTTAGACCCATGTGTGTTTGGAGTCGGGTTGCTCAGGTTGGTCAGCTATGGTGGTCAGCCCATCAGCTCTAACAAAGATCTGTGTCAAGGTCGCTAAGAAAAACAAACACTTATTCTGAGAGGGCTTCTCAAGTTACACTGATACAGAGCATGTCTGTGTTTGTCAGACTTGTTAAGTCTAGTCTGGCCTGGATTGACCCTCCCCCTCGTCTGTCATCTCCTGCGTCCCTGTGTCTCTGTGTCTGGCCTGGTCAGTGTCCAGTGTGTTTCATCTCTTCCTGAGACCATACATTGTGGTCAGTCTGACGAGGCCCTTTGTGTTCGACCAGAGGGGCCATAAAAGCGCTGACCCTTTTTGTCTGCTAAAACATCTCTCCTCTCTCTGTTTGTCTGCAGAAGAAATACCGCATCGCAAAGGAAGCTTACGAGAGTCTGTTACAAACAGAGAATCTCCCTGCACAGGTGAAGGCAACTACGCTCCAACAATTAGGTGAGTGTACTTTACATGCTTCCCGCTTTACAGGGTTCCCACAGTAATGGAGTACCTGTGAATATTAGGGAATTTGAGATTAGCATTCCTGGAAAAGTTATGTAAGATAATAAAATATTAAAGTCATGGAAAAGTCATTATTTCTGTCATCAAATATTTTTCTAGTTATGCTGTGCTGTTAAATATTTAATCAACTGGAAATTACTCTAGAGTGCAGTGTTTATAAAATTATTTTTAAAAGTCCCTATTCGGTAATCACAAACTGCTGTAATTTTCATTTGTCAAAATGTGTTTATGTTTGCTGTGATTTTCAGTCTAGTCAAAGAATGAAATCTGCACATATTTTGTATACGAAAGATGTCCTGAAATGGTAAAAACAAGACAGTCTTGTTAGTAATGTTAAACACAATTGGGCAAAAGTGTAAGAAAAAGTAGTATGCAAGAGGGCAGGGGATGTGTCAAAGAATGTAAATGACTGGCATTTGAATGTTTGGAATTCTGCACAGTTGTTTGTGAAATTCTGCAGCCACGATTCTGAAGTAATGTGGCATATTTTGAAATAATTGTAAAACCGTAGTAAGAATATGTCAGGTTTTTTAATAATCTTTCAGTTTAGATAATTGTATGTAATAATACATTAGTGTTCAGACAATCCACACTAGGGTATTGCATCATGCTGTCTCCCCAAAAGATGTTTGTGACGTTCTCAACAACACCATCCCCAAGTGTACTGTCCAGATTTTCTCAAATGTGTCCCAGTTCTCCAGGGCGTGCAAATTTGCCAGATGCAAGTGCTAATGTTAAATGCACAAATTGCTTTTGGGATGCTGTTGTGTGGTTAGAAATCTGAGCTTTGGACTGTCTGTTAAGGTGCTTTGGGTAGAAAGCATATATAAGTAATGGAATAATCATTTTAATAATTGGTGCAGTGGCGAGTTGTGAATCCTTAAACACCAGCTCCTCGTCACTCCGTGCTTCTTTCTTTTATCTGTACAAAAAGAAAGCAAAAAAAACAGCTGCCATAAAACCATTGCCACGTTGCCCCTGCAATTGTCGGCAATGGTCTGGTTGCTGTAGTAACGTGTCCCGGGTGCAGGCGCTTGCCACAGGTGTTAAAAGCTCGGCTGGGATCAGTGCCTAGGAGAAGCCAGGCCACATGGGGGAAGTTCTTTGTCTGCACACTGTCTCGTTCTCCTTAACAACCTCTGTCTGGGTGGGAATTGAGAGGAGAGGGGCTGTTTGGACAGAGCCATATCTGCTGGGACCTTTTGAAGCTGCTGGTTGTAGTAGAACCCCCCCCCAGCCGCCAATTCCACCAGCTCAGCCTCATCTCCCCACCCTACCCTACCCTGAATACAACAAGCACAAACCTTTTGCTCCTTTATAAGCGTAACAGCCTCCACAGCCCACACCATGGCTTAGTGTTGGGGAAGAGAGTGTTTGGTTATTGATGGTGTTCCAGTTGTTTTGTTGAGAATGCAGTTTTTGATTTAATTCTCATGTTTCCCTTCGCTCCCACAGGCTGGATGCATCACACAGTCGAACAGTTGGGAGATAAAGCCAACAAAAACAGCTATGCTATTCAGTGTCTGCAGAAGTCACTAGAAGCAGACCCCAGTTCGGGACAGACTTGGTACTTCCTGGGCAGGTAGGCAATTTTTTTTACCTCTTGTAGTAGTGTTATGTCTGATTTAAATTAACACATATCAGTGTAATAAAAAAAAAAAAGATTTTTGTGTATGTGTGTGTGCGTGTATAATTTTATTATTTTTTATAACAATGCATTAATCGGAATATTAGTTATTTGTTATCTGTTGTTTGACCAAACTGTTTTGTGTGTGTCCTGAAGTAATCGCCAAACTATTTAATAAAACTACAATGTAATGTCAAAACCAATGTAATTTTCTTTGGATATAAGTGTCTGTCAAATGAAGAAAAATTTACAAGTAATTATCTCAAATGTATGCTCTACACCTCATGTGCTTTAAAGTGTCAGGATTTGATTTATTTATGCTTGTAATACAGGTGCTACTCAAGTATTGGGAAGGTCCAAGATGCCTTCATATCTTACCGACAGTCTATTGATAAGTCTGAGGCCAGTGCAGATACATGGTGCTCAATTGGGTAAGTGCTTAATGAACATTGTTTATTAGGTAAATGCTGCAAAAGCTCATGAGAGAGATATTATCTGTTGCTAATTATCATGTGGCAGCTAGTTAGGAACCGACTGTTTGTTTTCCTCTTCCTCTTTGACCCCTCCTCTCTGCTGTGCTGCAGTGTGTTGTACCAGCAGCAGAACCAGCCGATGGACGCACTGCAGGCATACATCTGTGCAGTGCAGCTGGACCACAGCCATGCGGCCGCCTGGATGGACCTGGGCACGCTGTACGAGTCCTGCAACCAGCCGCAGGATGCCATAAAGTGCTACATCAATGCCACATGCAGCAAGTCCTGTAGTAACATCCCAGCTTTAACCGCTCGCATTAAATGCCTCCAGGTAGAGAGAGTGCTCGCACGTGACATTATCAGGAGAGGAAGTGTACATGTTTCATTTTAATGTACCTGTCATTGTGTTACTATTTTCTTTTTGGAAACAGATTGTGTACATTGTTCGTTTTTTTAAGTTCCTTGTTTGATTTGAATCACGTCCCCGTGTCTTACATACTATACACTGAGAATGAAATGAGTGTCATTTTCATCTGTGATTTGATGCATACCACCATTGCATTGACTCAAGCTTAGCCGAATCCGACATTGAACATGTTTTCTGCGCAATCTTTTTCTAGGCTCAGTTGTGTAATCTTCAGCAAGGTAGTTTACCAAGTAAAAGTAAAATGCTCCCTAGTATTGAGGAGGCGTGGAGCCTACCAATCCCAGCAGAGCTCACCTCCAGACAGGGAGCGCTCAACACAACACAACAGGTGAGAACAGATCAGCTAGTCAAGCCAGTAAGAATGGCTTAGACCTATAATGGCTTAGACTTATAAAACTTATAAAAATGTTGGTAGTGGTAGCTTGGATATTGTGCCGTTTTAAAAGGAATATTTTCGGTTCAGTACAGGTTGAGCTTGATCTCATTTATGGCATTGTTTACCACAGAAAACAATTTCTACTTGTTTACTCTACCGTTCAAAAGTTTGGGGTTTGTAAGAATTTTTTTTTTTTTTTAAAGAAATTAATAGGCCTTCTTTCATTCACCAAGGATGTATTGAATTGGTCAAAAGTGACAGTAAAGACATTTATAGTTTTACAAAAGTTTTATATTTCAGATAAAAATCCTTTTTTAGTTTTCTATTCATCAAAGAATCATGAAAAAAACGTGTTTAAATTTTTTTTTAAAACAGCACAACCATTTTCAACATTTGATAATAATCACGAATGAGCATATTAGAATGATTCCAATCATGTGACTCTGAAGACTGGAGTAATGGATGCTGAAAATTCAGCTTTTCCATTACAGTGATAAATTACATTTAATATAATAAAAAGAAAAACAGTTCTTTAAATTGTAACAATATTTGACAATATTACTGTTTTTACATTAGAGACACAAAATCGTACTGACCACACACTTTTGAACAGTAGTGTGTGACTGTACATGTGAGACAGTTGTTGGATCAACAGAAGCACATAATAATGTTTATAATGCCCAATGAGATGTAAAAAATCTCCACACATGCAGTCATTGAGCTTAACTTGTATTGAACCTGTAACATTCCTTTAATGAAACATCAAAATGTGTGGTACGGCCTGACTTCATGATTAAGTACCACTAAAAGGTCCTTAATTTCCAATCATGCAGAACAATGTTGTTGTTAACATTGATTCTGGAGAATAATCTTAAACTGCTAAGGTTTAAAGTTATTTCCTCTAGTTCATTAGACCATAGCACTCATCAGCACACATCATCCTTTGTTTCAACATATGTCACTAATTTTGGGGAACCATTTAAATCTTCTAATTCTTAACATATGTCATATATTTATCTGATATAATTGAGAGTGAGAAAGATGGCATAAACTTTCTCTTGTCTGCCTTTTTGCTTATTGTCTTAGGGAGTGGTATGACACTGTCTGACAATAATCAATACCAAAGCTTCAGTGGTGCAAAAAAAGAAAGAAAAAAGATTTGGGTTAATTTAGTGAAATGTTTGTGCAATTGTCCTAGCTGCAATTCTATATCTGTTGCCTTTAGCAGACCACCTGCAAAGCTCATCAGAGCAATGAAGCACAGTCCCAAATCCCAGGCCAGTCTCTTCCTTCTCATATGCTCTCTGACCAGACAGACGACCAGTCCAGCCCGGCCAAAAGGAAGAGGACTGCTAGTCCAGCCAGGGTACTGAGGGACAGACAGCATTTTAGTTTGTTTAATCTATTACAACTGACAGGAAATATTTGATTTACGATTTTCTTGTCTCGCCATCAGAGTTCACCAGATTCCTGGGCAAATGATCCAGGTCATCATCAAGTCCCCAACTGGAGTTTAACCCCACAGAAACTTCAGGTTTGTAGATCCAAACTGCTGAATGTGAATGATTTATGTATTTATTACAACTGGGTCTAAACAAACTTTTATTATTGTGTGGTTTGCTTACACAGCTTCTGGAACAGTTACGGACCAACAGGGCCAATTTGAAGCCAGTGCAGCTGCAAATGTTGGAACAGTTGGAAAAGCAGCTCAGTCTAATGCAACAGAATCAGCAGGTATGGATCATTTTATAGTGGCGCAAAGCAGACTGCAAACTTTGAGAAAGGCTAGAGTGTGCGAGTGGTTGTGAAAGTGATATCATGATTGTGCCCTCTCTAGTCTTCTTTTCTTTACTTTACTGAGATTTTAATATTGATAAAGGTGCCTTGCCTAACACTCTTGCTCTCTCCAACAGATGAGGCTGAATGCTATGGGTCAGATACGACCCAATGTGTCCAACGGTCCTGTAGCTGACTCCTCACTGCCTATGAAATCTAATTCCACATCATTGCCTCACCATCCACACATCCCTCTTTGTCGCACACCCTCTGCCCACTCGCGATGCGCTGCTCAGCCGATAGCCAACGGACCTGTCCTTGCAAGCCCCACCCCATGCAGCACGGCGGGAACCCTGGGTAACACAGATGCCGTCTCTGTGGGCAATAATCACCTCCCAGGATTGAGGAGCAACGGAAATGTGCCTTACTTGCGGCAAAACGCACTACCTCATAACTGCACAACCCCCACCAGCAGCAGCATGGATGATGAACCGTGGAAAAGCCAACACATCAACTCCACTCAGGTGAGATTAAATATCCTGGCCGATATGATAATCATAATTATTTTCGCGTTATGGCCGATATTAAAATTCGATGCCATTTTGTTTAGGAATTCATTCAAAATAATGCATTTAAAACTACAATCAGCAATTTTAAATTCTACAAGTGAATCTGGTCATCACAACATTAATGTACACTAAAGATTTTTTAAAAATGGTTTTAGAAATGTCATTCATGCTCACCAAGGCTACATTTATTTTATTTACATACATTTGTTTTCTGTTTTAATACGTAATTTATTCATGTGATGGAAAAGTTGAATTTTCAGCAGTCATTACTAAATTTTTCAGTGTCACGATCCTTCAGAAATCATTCTAATATGCTGATTTGCGGCTCAAGAAATAGTTTTTTTATTATCAATGTTGTTCTGCTTAATATTTTTACGTAAAGAGTGATCCTTTTTTTTTTTTCATGATTCTTTGAATAGAAAGTTCAAAGAAATTCTAATTTATTTGAAATAGAATTTTTGTGCAGTAATGTAAAAGTTTTAACTTTCACTTCAAGTCAATTTTATGCATCCTTGCATAATAGTAGTAATCTTACTGACCTAAAACTTGAATGAAAAGTTGAATATCAAATGCACTCCTTAATCTAGCATTTCCTTATTATTTATCGCAGGGGCTTCAGAAAAGTCCAGGTTCATATTCAGCAGGTCCTAACAGTGAGCAGCCTTTCTCTTCTGCTGGGACTTCCCAGCCTACCCCGGCAGCCGGCACTGGCGTTCCAAATCAGGTCGGACGTTCGGCCACAGCCAGCGACACGTTAGCGCAGGAGGCCAGTCACAATCACCTCCCCTCGCCTAGCTCCCCTCACTCTGCTACCTCAGGTGGACAGCAAGGCATGGTGCACACCAAAGAGAGCAAGCCTTCAGGAAACGGGCATTCCGCAGGGACGCCTAACAGCACTGCCACTGCAGAAGGACTGCCTAATCACGTCCATCAGGGCCAGGCAGACGCTGCTGGGGCGAAACCCTGCTCACCAGGTGTACTTAGTTCAGACAATCCTCAACTCTCTGCCTTGTTGATTGGAAAAGCCAATGATAGTAATAATAGTAATGGCGGTGGGTTGGCGGCTCCCGGCACAAAGGTTAACAACGTTCACCCAGGGCTTAAGGCGCAGGAAAACTCGGTGGCATCCTCTCCGTGTTCTGCCATGTCCACGGCCACACCCTCACCAAAATCGGCAGACCATCACAGCGCTCAGAACAGTGTTAACAGCCTTAACAGTCCCACGCTCAACGGCAAAGGTCTGGAGGACTCTCAGAGCCCCTTGAAGGTGGCATCTCCGCTGGTTTGTAGGAAACCGACGCCTCCCTCGTTCGCCCCGTGGTCCTCTGTATCCATCTACCCCAGCTCCAGTGATGTGCTCAAAGCATGCAGGTAATTGACTCCTTCCTGTATTCAGCTAGTTGTCAGAATTCTAGGTAGATTAGTTGTCAGAATTTGTGCTACTGCTGTTTTTTTTTTTTTTTATTGATTTTTTTTTTTTTTTCAGCCACCCCAGCAGGATTACCTTTTTTTTTTTGCTTGCTTGCTTGCTTGCAAATGACACACCCAGACCACATCCACATGTATATATCCGTGCAGTGCATGACTGCTTAAACATGATAGAGTAGTAAACAAACATTGATGAATGAGAAGAAGAGCAGAACGTGCTTGAGTTATTTAAAGCACAATAAACCGTGAAAGAGAACTGAATTCGTTACTGACAGGCGGCTTTCTGTGGTGCACATCCGAAGCGTGAATTAAGTTCACTTTCTGGCTTATTGCATTATGTCTAAATTGAAAGTTAACAGTTGGGCAAAATTATTCATTAGCCTATATTGGATCTATGCATAAAGTCTTGAAGTGACTGAGGGCCCCATGTTGGCCTTCCTGCTGCTGTCTGTTGTTAATGTTAATCAAACAAACTAAATTGAAAACCGTTCACTGCTCTTGACTGAATATCTTGCATAGCTTTATTAAGAATCTGTGTAGCCTATAAGTAATTAATATAGTGTAATTCATATAGGCTGTATGCAATTCATACTATGGGGGGTTAGAAGGGAGGCCCACTGTCTTTGAATTAAAAAAAACTCTGATCTAATATAAATCCATCCTAGTTTAGAGCTGCCGTAAAATGATGGTGTAGGTTGATGACTTATTTTGTATGTATGTATTTTTCTGAATTGTGCATAAATTTAATTGCTGTGGTGTTTAGCTGTTAATTATTTTGAGGTTGTAGAAATATTGCTTTTTTGAGCATAAAACTGCGATATTTTGTCATTGTATAAGCTTTGATGGGAGCGGTTATAGGACGTGTTGTGTGGTTGTCTTCAGGATGGTGTGATTGCTTTCAATACACGGCCAATAAAGTAATTATATATTATATTACCGTTCAAAAGTTTGGGGTCAGTCAGTTAAAAAAAAAACTATGTACCACAGTTTCCACTGAAATATTATGCACAACGGTTTTCAATATTGCTAATAATAATAAATGTTTCTTGAGAACCAAATCATCATATTAGAATAATTTCTGAAGGATCATTTGACACTGGAGTAATGATGCTGAAAATGTAGCTCTTCCATCACAGCAATAAATATGTTTTAAAATATATTGAATTGAAAATGGCTATTTTAAATTGTATTCATTCACAGTATTACTTATTTTTTTACTGTATTTTTGCTAAAATAATTTTTTCTTTTTTTTTTTTTCTTGAATGCCCAAAGTGTTTTTGCTGTCAGTTTAATTTATATATTTAACTCGTCTAGAGCCTAGTAATAAGCAAAACTTATAAATTCCAGTTTGCAAAATACATTTTTTTGTAATGCCTCAGCATGTTAAAATGAGCTATTCTATCATTAAAAATGACAGAAAAGTGCCACGATCTCAACAGCGCAGAGACTTACCGGAAGAAAATGTCAGACTGTCAAACTTGTAAAATTTCACAAGCACCAAGGTTCCTCTTCCAAACAAAACCAGTGTAACTAAATAATTACAGCTGTGAGGATGGAGCATAGAGACATTTTAGTTCCTGAACTTTTAACCCACTGCAGTGTTGTATCAAGTGCGTTTCCTACACTGTTTGTTTTGACTGGAACGGCTGTTGATCTCTAATGATCTGGTTTGTGGCTCCATCTATGTCTAGAAAGCAGCAGCACATGTGCCCTACCCTGTGTCCCTGTCATGTTAACAAGAAGACATCTGAAATGATGCTCTCCACTGCATCATGCACTCTATCAAAATGAGTTCAATAATATGATATAAAAAAAAAAATTTATTATAATTGTAACATTATTATATCAATTATTGTATAATATTATAGTATACAACCATCTGAAAAAGTGCTACTAAATATCTTGTGAAAATTATTTTGCAGAAACCTGGGGAAGAATGGTGTGTCCAATAACAGCATCTTACTGGACAAGTGTCCCCCTCCGCGGTTACCGCCTCCACCCTTCCCTCCTCTGCCAAAGGACAAGCTCAATCCTCCCACCCCTAGTATTTATGTAAGTAAATGTCATCGACGTCTGACACGGTGCAGCCTGGATTGACCTCCTCAACTCTTTCTAGTATTGCTGCCGGCATGTTATTTACAAGGCAAAGTACATTCCAAAAAAAAAAATCCAGTTGTACTGATTGAAAGCACTTTTTTGTCATGGGAAAGATATTTAAGTAAACCTTATTTAACCTAAATTCATGCTTGTTCTATTACACCCTTTTTTAAATTCAAAGCCGTTATTTTCTACAGTCACCTAAACCTACCTTTTAAAACCTTGGCAGTTGGAGAACAAGAGGGACGCTTTCTTTCCACCGCTACACCAGTTCTGCACAAACGCAGCCAACCCCGTTACAGTGATCCGTGGCCTGGCTGGAGCACTCAAGCTAGGTGAGCGTGTTTCTGAGCACTTGAGCACATTTGTGTGCTTGCCAAACATGTGTGAGCATTGAGATGTGGTCTATTTTATTTTAATTTTGGATTTGTTTAAATTTAGTGCTCAGTCATTTGCAAAACTACAACAGTCAGGAGACATTTAACTAGCACTGCTACACACAGTGAGTTTTGGAACACATTTCAAGAAGGCTTGGCTGCAAATGACAACAGCACCATCTGCATGCTGAAAGTGTCATTACATAAAAGCATCCCCACCACAGAAAAAGTTTATTTTACAGTACGTGCACTTAGGTGTACTTTACAGCGTTCTTGCCTAAGTACTGAGTAATATAAGGGTTAAAGTTAGTTTTATGCATAGGTTCATTGTTACTACCTAGCTATTACACAGTTATTGTAATAACTAATAATAAGTGCATAGTATGCCCATGTGGAACAGGACTGTAAAAAAAAGTGCTATCAAAAATAACAATACAGTAGCAGGATTCTGCTTAAATGGACTTTTTATGTACCTGCTCTTCAAACCTCATAAATTACATAATGGAATATATCATTCTCGTTTGAGTATGTATAGTCTCTAATGGTCTGCAGAAAGTAGAGGTACGTTAGGGAAAATTGACATTACTTTTTCAAATTTGATTCTGACTGACATTGTATGCATTATTATGCCTGTCAATCTTAGACCTGTTATGTATTATCTCATCATTTGCGGTTGTTTGGAAAATTTGGCACAATCTGTGTGTAAGGGTTTGAAACCTAAACATATTCACGTTTGAGTTGTAGAAAAGGTATGGCCCCTTTCCCCTATTTTTTTATTGTTAATGCTGTTTCTCATTCAATTTAGAAATGTTGCAAAATTCAATGACACATTAGCTCCTTTTCCACCGTTGGGCTGAACAGTTCTAAGAAAGTAATATAAGGAATGGTTACAGTTATATTTCCACTTGAGCTTGGTTCGACAAGGGACAACTACAAACCATTCTCTGCTCAGTTAGCCAACCAGTTAGCCATGCTGGTAGAATGTGTGTGTAGTGACGTCGACACTCAGGATTGGTTAGCCCAGTTCTGTTGCCCAGTTCCTCTGTAGCTGGCCAAGATCGCTATTTGAGCGAAGTAAACAAGTTAATAATAAAATTAAAATAAATATCTGATCATTTTCCATAACTCAGTCGCTATATACATTCCAAAGAGCTCTGTTATCAGCCCCACTGTGGAAGCAACGAGAATGGTTTGACCCGATGGTGGAAAAGCAGCTTTTCTCTCTAAAAACATGCCTTTAAATAAATTAAAAGGGCAATCCCCTTTTGGTAATTGAAATGTTAAATTTTATTATTATTATTATTATTATTATTATTATTTAATACCTAATTTCTTGTTTAAACTTCATCATTGGGACCTCTCAAAGAGTGCAGTAGACTCACTTGCTCATCTCAAAGAGCTTATGATCTGACAATTTGATGGTCCTGGATATTATTTAATTTATATCCATATTCATAATTTGATGTCTTTCTCTCCGTTTCTCTTCGTGTCAGACCTAGGATTGTTCTCCACCAAGACTCTGGTGGAGGCCAACCCAGAGCACCTGGTGGAGGTGAGGACTCAGTTATCTCAGCCCACTGATGAGAACTGGGACGTGACGGGCAGCAGGAAGATGTGGCGTTGTGAGAGCAGCCGGTCTCACACCACCATTGCCAGATACGCTCAGTACCAGGCCTCCTCTTTCCAGGAATCGTTGCGGGTGAGTTGTCGTCATTCCATCATGAAGAAAAAAACGTAGATAAACTTGTAGATTAGAGAAATATTTCATTCGTGTCATCAGTTTGATGTGGCTTCAGATATCCTGGTCGTCATGATCATTTGTTCATCACTCTACTGGCCATTATTTTCAAGAATCTTGCGCTCTTGATTGTGCATTTGCTCTGAACTGGGACCAGTATGTCAACTATCTATATTTCCTCTTCATGCCAAGAGTTTGGGTGGGTGTGTGTGTGTGTTTTTCTGTCACTATCATGCCCTTTGAAAGTCCAATTTCACTTAGATTGTTGACAGAGGTGCATTAGCAGCTTCTGAGGCAGTCCAAATACTTGAAGCGTTTGGTCTCAGCCAGCTGTGTTATGAGATCACAAAAGACATATGTGAGAAATAGTGATAGTGAGAAACAGTTCATGATTGGTGCTTTGGTTTCTAATGGTTCCTTTTCACATTTTTTTTTTATTATCCAACAGGAGGAAAATGAAAAGAAAGGGCAGAAAGACCACTCGGACACAGAATCTGCTCCGTCAGAAAAGTGCGTGCTTGTTCCATTAAAGCCTAAATGTTTTAAACTATTTTGTTAGAACCATAGTCTTTAACTGGATCCTGCATTTGTGTTTCAGTGTGTTGCGGAGAAGAAGAGGTTCCATTAAGCACATCAAATTTGGGACAAACATTGACTTGTCAGATGAGAAAAAGTAAGTGCTTACTGGTTTTGTTGTTCCTCTGAGCGATTATTTATTTAAGCCCCAACCATCTAACATGATGTACAAAGTTACAGACATGCTTGTGTGCATCAAAAGTCCCAAACTCATTGTATAGCCACAACTTGTTGAATAAAAATGTATTTGGAGAAACAACATTTGGTTGTAAAATATCCGATTTACTCACTTCTGTAGTTGGGGGTACTCGCATCAGTTACGTATATGGCGTATATACACTGCCATTCAACCAGACAATTTATTTAAGTAATAATATATATATATGAGGAGTTCAGATGCAAAAGCCTCTAAGTGCCATCTGAAATTTTCTTCTAGAATGATCATTTTTATCAAGCTCGTATATTTAAGTTCAGTCATTTCACTTAAATGGCAATGAAAATGACCTATGAATTGTCATTTAAGTGAAATTACTGAACTTAAATATACAAGCTTGATAAAAATGATCATTCTAGAAGAAAATTTCAGATGGCACTTAGAGGCTTATTTTTTTTTTTTTTTTTAATGTTTAAAATAGATTTTCTGTATATATTTTTAGCTGTGATTTGCAAAGCTCCATTTTCAACAGACATTCATCACTAAAGTCTACTAAGAAAACTGTAATATAATCCATAAAATATTAATGTACTAATTTGGTACTTGAGCAAGGTTTCTTCTTACTACTTTTTAAATATGAGAAACTTTTCTTCTTTGGTAGAACATGATTGTGCTGCTTCATGAAGTGTGGAAACGGAGCAGTACAGTGTCTTTGTTTATGACGTGTTGAGTACACTTGCATTTCTTGAACATTTTGGTATTTGCAATTTATTTGAAATAGAAATAGCAATAGCAATCATTTTTAACATTATAAATGTATTAATTCTTGATAGGTTTAATGCTTTCTAGGTTAAGTCACCTTGCAGAATCTGAAATCACTATAATCTGGCAATAAAAGCTTAAATCTTAAACGACTAATGAATCTAATGGACAAGCGTTCTTTAAAAACCAGTAAGCTACTTAAGTTCATGAAGTGCAGTGAATTTTACCATGGTGAAAATAAGTCTTAAGGGCCGTACACACCGGGACGAATATCGGCGCGCGTTATTCGCCAGCGTTTTTCAACGCGTTTTTTGTGTTCACACCCAAACGATTTTCGCTGACGATGAGCCGAGTGAACATGCAAATTCATTCCCTGACATTAGATGGCGCGATTGTCAAACGTTCGTGGGAAAAAGTTACAAGCCTATGTACATGAAAGACAATGAAGTAAAATGAAACTCACCATCAAGGCCCATTTACTCTGCAATACCACTCCATAACAGTTCTCTTTTATCAAGATTTTTGTAGTCGCGTTTGTCATATAACGTTAGTTCTTTATGTTCCGACACCAACGAGGCCAGCAGCTCTACATTCATCTTGCCTTGCATCTTCCTCGTCTTATTTCTTCCCAGCAGTGTAGACGCTATCTTCTTCGCCTGTATGTGTGCTCGGCAAGACCGTTTTGTGTTTGAGCGCCCCCAAGTTGTGTTTTACTGTAACTTCAGAAGCTCCAGACACGTGAGCAAAAGCGCCAATCTCATTGGTCGGATAGTTTTTGACGCGGCGCGTCAAACCAAAAAAACGAACCCGAGGCGTTTTTTTAAAAATGACGCTTTTACGCGTGGCGTTTTTCGCGTCGGTGTGCACACTCACATTGGCGCCCTTTGTTTAGTCACGAGGCGTTAAACGTCGGCGAATATCGCGCGCGAAATTCGTCCCGGTGTGAACAGGCCTTTAGGCTCTCTGCTTCCTGTAGTGCTTAACAACACTCTTTAACAGTAATAAAATCACTTTAATGCATGCCTCATGTGGTTTAGTGCTTCATGAAAATGCTCTTGAGTTTAGTTGTAGTCTGAAGGAGGATTGTGTGAAAATTAAATGGACCTCTTCAGACCTCTTGCAGCGTTCAGACAGACTCCTAGAGTTGTGATGGAACAGGAAGACATATTAGGTCATTGTATCTGATCTCTGTGCCCTGTGGCCTTGCAGGTGGAAGCTGCAGCTGGCTGAGTTGAGTAAGCTGCCTGCCTTTGCGCGGGTGGTGTCTGCAGGGAATCTGCTCAGTCATGTGGGCCATACCATTCTCGGCATGAACACCGTACAGCTCTATATGAAGGTCCCAGGCTGCAGGACACCAGGTCAGTTTATTGGCACGCAAGCACATGCACATCTCGCTGTGCTTTTACTAAAGCAGCATTCTCAAATACAGACATTGAAAGTGATTAAGTGTAGATGTTAAATGTTTCTTTGCACATTCAGGTCATCAAGAAAATAACAACTTCTGCTCTGTCAACATTAATATTGGCCCTGGAGATTGTGAATGGTTTGCTGTTCCTGAGCCGTACTGGGGTGTCATGAATGATTTCTGTGAAAAGTGAGCACTGTCAAAAACTGTGAATTTGTTGAATCATTATATGCTAAAATGAGTATGTCTCAATATAGTAGACTTGTCTTGCACATGCACTGACTGACATGTTCTTTGTTATGCAGGAATAATATTAATTACCTGATGGGCTCATGGTGGCCAAATCTAGAGGACTTGTATGAGGCCAATGTTCCAGTGTATCGCTTTATCCAGCGACCAGGTGATCTGGTCTGGCTCAATACAGGCTCTGTGCATTGGGTTCAGGCTATTGGCTGGTGCAACAACATTGCCTGGAATGTAGGACCACTCACTGGTAAATTTGCCAAGTTTCTTATCACTGCTGTTGGACCACCAGATCTGTTCTAAAACCTAATGAGCTGCCTAAAAGACACTGCCTACCTATGCTGCTGTCTTGAGACAGCATCCAAACCATTATTCTTTGTCTTAAGTGACTGATTTGGAACGCTCTACGTTGGAAGCAATTTGTGTTAAAAATGTGAATTTTTTTTTCCACAAAGTTTCAGCTGTATAAAAGTCACCACATTCAATCTTAAATATTTTATCAGATATTTTGCACAGCGTATATAGGTAAAAAAAAATTTTTAAACATTTTTTTTTTTTGTGTATATATACAGTCATTGTTCTAATTATTGGCACCCTTGGTAAATATGAACAAAGAATCATGTGAAAATAAATCTGCATTGTTAATCCTTTTGCAAATTAGAATTCACAGAAATCCAACCTTTCATTGACGTAAAACATTTGAGGGGGAGTGGGGTGGTGTAATAATGAAATGAATGTTTTCTCCAATACACGTTGGCCACAATTAATGGCACCTTTTTTTTTTTGTACTTAACAGCTCTGTGTTTTCTCCTATAATGCCTAATGAGTTTGGAGAACACCTGACAAGAGATCAGAGACCATTCCTCTGTACAGAATCTCTCCAGATTATTAATTATTATTATTAATAATTTGTATTTTATATATAATTTTTTTTATCAGATTTGTGCCTTAGATTGTGGTAAAACAGACAATTTTTTTAGCAATCCTGTTTTGAATAAACACACATGAATATTGGGTGAAATATTTTTATAATTTTTTTACGCTTTTGAGTGTTTAATTAAATATATGTATAGTCAATCTTTCTCTTGTTTTTTGTCTGCCATCTTATTTTTTCTTGATATTTTGCATTTTTGGATCAACTTATCTATGAAGGATACATGCAGTGCTGCCCTAAAATTTGGATGAAATAAGGTATCTTACGAGGCAGAATAGTTTTGCTGCCTGCATAATTAGCTTTCAAGTCTGGAGTGTGCCTATAATGCCTTAAATGCTGTCTATTTTCTATTTGATTTAAAAGACCATGAATAAAAACAAAACAAATGCTGTGTTGATAGGCAGCTCACTTGGTTTTAGAACAGACGTGCATATCAATTTTGAAGAAAGTGTTTTCTTTGAAAGAAAAGTTTTTCAGTCTTAAGTGAAATATATACTTGATAATTAGGTTATTTTATCTGTAAACCTTAAGTTCATACAGTTCATCTATTTGTTAACTGACAGAAGGGTCTAATTCTTATTCGTCCTTCAGTGCATCAGTATAAGTCAGCTGTGGAACGCTACGAGTGGAACAAACTCCAGAGTGTCAAATCCATCGTTCCTATGATTCACCTCTCTTGGAACATGGCCAGGAACATCAAAGTGTCAGACCACAAGCTCTTTGAGATGATCAAGTGAGTCTACTGCACCACATTAATGATTGTGGCTCTTTGAGTGGTCACAATGATGCAGTTTATTGTGACTGAAAACTCAAGCAGTTTAATGGAAGTGTTAAATATGGTCTGTTCCTCTTCCTCAGGTACTGTTTGTTGAGGACACTAAAGCAGTGTCAGATGCTGAGAGAGGCTCTTATAGCTGCTGGCAAAGAGCTAGCTTGGCATGGAAGGACCAAGGACGAACCTGCTCACTACTGTAGCATCTGTGAGGTGTGTATTCTTCATTAATGTTTTCTAGCACAAAATAAACATGAATGAACATCAGAAGGTATGTTGAAAGATACAGTACAACTTACTGAAATCCGTATCATGTCAAGAAGTGCTCAATCAGCGTTTCAACCGCGGGAAGATGTCAATAAAACTATGTAAACAATGCCACGTAATGTGACGTTAGAGTAAACAAACATGGAGGACGACGGGAAAGAAGTAATGGCGATAATAGTGTTTGGACTGCTTTTTCCAGATAATTTGCGGGGGGAAAAGAGAAAACGGTTTGGATGAAGTTGTGTTATGCTTCAGTGTTCCATCAGCTCGCTTTCTGATTTGGTATAATTTCGTTCTATATGACAAACTACGGAGTGTGTGTGCGTTTGTCTTTGGGGTCCTCCCCGCACAACAGGATTTCGGATTGTAAATATTTAACATGTAGAGATCGGTGCAGCCCTGACGTTCTTCCGTGCAGATTCAGTCACTCTTAACACATCACAGGAAAATCTGATAAGATAATCTGTAGAGCCATCAAGATAATCCGGACTTTACCTAGGATTGTCGGAATCGGCCCGATTATCTTGTAGTGTTGAGTGGGTGCCTTAAATCTAAATTTCTATAGGTGAACGTTTAATTTCGATCAATCTTTTTCTTGATACTGGACTCTTCTAGTTAAAAACTTGAAAGGTTTTTTTATATTTTAGTTGATTTTAATTCTACTTGTCCATTTTCATTTGATTTGAAATTTCTATCCATGCTTGCTTCATTTCTTTTTTTGGTAACTGATCTTTTCCATTGCTTTCCCAGGTGGAGGTCTTTGATATGCTGTTTGTCACCAGTGAGAGCAACTCACGGAAGACGTATGTGGTGCACTGCCAGGGCTGCGCTCGGAGATGCAGCCCTAACCTTGAGAACTTTGTGGTTTTAGAGCAGTACAAAATAGAGGACCTCATGCAAGTGTATGACCAGTTCACATTAGTGAGTCTCAAAACTTCCTGTAGACGAATCTCTGCATGAAGCTTTCATATCAACTTATATTCGTACGATTAATGGTCCCAGGTAGCAAGCATTGAGCATGGTTAACGTCCTCTTGCTCTCTCCACAGGCCCCACCCCTGCCCTCCTCCTCCTCGTCTTGACGTTAACATTAACGGTTCTTCGGATAACACCCTGGAACGCAACACATCCCTTTCTGATATTCAGGAGACCTGACCCAGTTCCACACCACTGGTTTCTGTAGCAAACCCCGCGAGGCTGCTGGTTCTAAGCTGTTTGTCTATGCAACCTTGCCAAGTATGGAGTTTCGGCCCACTGGAGTGAAGTGGGATCGTCTCCATCTTCAGGACTGTTCCAGCTTGTTCAGCACCACTTTTCTTTGAAACACAAACTACAAATAGACTAATTGCTGAGGAAAAATGGTTTTGTGTATATACCACAAATGTCAAAATCACTCAAAACTACTGACTCTTCCTTTTTATTGTTGCTTTAATCCTTTTTTGTTTTGTTCTTCTTTTGTGTTTTTCTGTACTTCATGTATGGGCTGATACATGATTATTTTATTTTTTATTTTATTTCCTCTTAAATACTACCGTAGCTGGTCTTTTTTGTTCAACATTTTCTTTAGGTAACAAAAAAGAAATTTGTAATGTGAATTTTTTTTTTATTATTAAAAATAGTTTTTGCCTCTTTTTCTTAAGGAAAAAGTTAAGTGGGGGGTGGGGGTGTGTGGATAGCCAAGTCACAAAGAAAAATGGGTTGCACATAGAATAAGGAATAAACTTTAATTTGTGTTTTTTTGTGTTATATTTCTAATCTTGTAAATTTACACTATTTATAAATATTTATTGCTTGAAAATATTTGTTGATGGAATGCTGTTATTTTTTTTCCAGAGTTCCTGCCATTAAATTTTATGGAGTAATGTAATTTTGAACATTTCTCTTTTTACATTTTCTATACATGAATAAAACTGCTTAGCGAGCATTGTACAGAAACATGAAGATTGATATGGTTTATGGGTTACTAATCAGAGTTGTCTTTGTAATTAAAATATTCTCCTTTTGTGATGAAATTCCTTGTCTCATGTGTGAATAATATTTATGCTTTTTAAAATAATATATATATATATATATTGCATAATATGTCTCAAGGTTTGTCTGCTGGCTATACTTTGATAAGATAAACATTCTTTATATATATGCTGATAAAGTTACGTAGTGTAATGAAGATACTACCAGGTATCATTGTATCTGTGAACTTTACACAGACATACTTAAATAGTTACTCCACCCAAAAATTTAAATTCTGTCTTCATTTACTCACCCTGATATCATTCAGGTGCTCCTTGCACTTTATTTGTGGCCTCTGGGCAATAAAATCTTGTGAGCTTGTTGGCCTATTTTTTTGTGTGCGGATCTTTTTTTCTTGGATCTACGCACTGCAAGGAGTTTGTTCTGAACTAGTGTTTGGCGCTACATCTTTCCATTCTCTATGTTACATAGGAAAAAGGAAAACAGGCTTGATAACGACATGAGGGTGAGTAAATGACAGAATCTTCATTTTTTGGGAGAATTATCCCGTAGTAGTTAAGGTTTAGAACTTGTCACTATAGAGGCATTCAGGATACCTGTATCCATAAAGAGCGCTGCATGCCCTTAGTGTCTGTAAGATGTCTTTTAAGGTTTGGATGGCAGCGATTATTCTTTGGTCAGACTGAGATTGGTCTGCACAGTTAGCTAGCTCATTCACTGCTGCTCTGGGAAGCTGACCGGACTGCACATCATTAGGGACGAGCAGTTTGTTAAGGACATGTTTGCATAGTAGGGTTAAACTCTGTGTGGCTCGGACAGTCTCACATGGGGGAGGTCTCGCACAAGATCCACTCAGACAGGAGAAGACATCAAGGTGTTCTGGTAGCAAGTCTTCATCAGGAGAATGTCCTGCCGGAAGGAGTGGTAGTATTATTTAATTAGAGATATATCACAGCACCAGAATTGGTTAAACAAGAATGATTACTGTATATTTAAGCTGCATTATGGATAAATAAAATGGCTTTTTTAAATATATCTAGCTTTCACAAAGTGGTTGCTAGTCATCCTGGGGTCCACTTAAAATTACATAATTTAAAAGAAAAAAGTCTCATGCTCACAAAGTCTGCATTTATTTGATCAAAAATACAGTACAGTAATATTGAGAAATATTACAATTTAAAATAACTTCACATGATCCTTCAGAAATCATTCTGTACATCTATGCTGATTTAGTACTTCAGAAACATTTCTTATTTTTTATCAATGTTGAAAACAGTTGAGCTGCTTAATATTTTTGTGGAAACTTTTTGTTCTTTACTGTTACTTTTCATCAATTCAGTGTGTCTTTGCTTATGAAAGTATTAATTTTTTTTTTTTTTTTTATCTTACTGACCCCAAACTTTTGAATGTTAGTGTATACAGTGAACGTTATAAATTGTACTTGAAACCTGGCAAAAAAAAAAGCATTCATTTATAAATATAAAGAGCAAATAAGTATATTGAACCTATCCATACGCACATAATTACAAAACTGTTTATAGGAATATGTACTTTTTTGTGTTGCCTTACTGGTGGAAAGCTTATTCCAACAGGCAGTTGGTGTATATAGAACTCTTTTCTTCATAAGGTTTCTCTGTGTACATGGTAAAAGGAATATTTTACTGCAGAAAACTAGGTAACCTGTAGCGATTAAGCCCAAACTGACCTTCCTGTAAGTCAATGATCCCTATGGTACTGGCATCCACAATGAAAACCCTGCTATCATCCAAGGTGCCAAACATGTCCTCTGAGACACTGGTGTAGAAGAGGCTGAACTGGAGGCTGTTGGCGCTCAGGCTCTGGGTGATGTGAAGGAGCTGGTACACGATGTCTGCGCGGCGCTCTAATGGAGAGTTAAACAGGCTCCTGAGGGGTCTGCTCCCTGCCCACACCATCATCCTTCCACAGGAGCCGTGGTAGCGGAGGAAGGGCCAGCCCTCCGAGCCTGGAAACATCTGTAGGCAGAAAAGGCAAAAGTAGGGCTGAAAACAGGAAGCGAGGGAGCTTGAGCGGGCAATGCCAATGTGTGTTATTTTCATTTTCTTTATATATAGTCCAGGTAGACAGTCCCTCTTCCTGTGTTTGGAAACAACGATATTGAAATGTCTCAGATAATGCCCTTTTCACTTGAAAAGCTGCTCACTAAATTCTATGAAATAACAGTTTACATTCAGATTTATGCTTTTATCCAAAGTGATTTGCATTGCATTTTTAAAGTATATATTTTTATAAGCTCATGCATTCACTGGGAATCGAACCCATGACCTTGATGTTGCTAGCATGCTAAAAATCATGAGCCATGCTAATCATATTGGCCTACTTATCATCATACCTGCAGTATAAGAGGATGTTGATTCACAGCCAGAGTGTAAAGAAGTCTGAGTTTGTCCTTTTCACTGAAGTGCTTCATCTGCACACTGCCCACATCAGTCACTTCGAAGTAGCGTCGCACAATGCGGTCCAGCAACCTCTGAGATGGACAGCGCAGCATCGGGGTGACCAGACCCTGTAGAGAAAGAGTTTTGATAAATAATACTCATAAGAAGCAGTCAAATGTGACGTATAAGATGTTTCTTCAACTATGGGCTTGTTTTACACTGTCACACTTTTTACATTCTCACTATGTAATTTGTCCACTAACAATGTCCAATAGAGTATATATATATATATATATATACACACACACACACACACACACACACACACACACACACACCACAGATAAAATAAATAAAAATAAATAAATATGGCAGAACAATAAAAATTTTTTTTTTGAATAATTCAAATTTTTTTGAATAGGCAAAATGGCAGCACAGCTGACAGGTTTGTTTGAGATGTGCTGTATGTACTGGCTGTTATTAAAAAGCAAGAAAGCAAGCCCAGCTCAAGTGAGAAAAACATACATAAAAAGTATGTTTTACAAGTATGTTTTACTAATTAATACAATTAGTTACTTTTTTTGAAAGTAACGCAATACTGTAATGCATTACTTTTTAAAAGTAACTTTCCCTAACACTGTTCATAAAGCATTCATCAAGCAAAAGTTTTAGACTAGTGGTTTACACTATCATAGTTTTAAACATTAAAAATTATGTTGAAATCTGGAACATAAAAGTGCACTGTAAAAAATAATATAATCAATAAGTTGACAACATATGTTTTTACATTGTTATACAAGATTCAGCAAATTTTTTTTTTTTTTTTTACAGTGTGCCTGAAGTTGAAGAAACACCCGTAAAACATAGTCTATGTATTTAAAGTTGGTCTAAAGGGAAAAAGTACATTTTTACCTTCATCCTTCCTCACCAAAGCTTTTCTTTGAGAAATATTGACAATGGAGAAAAAAAACTGCCACCTTATAAGTGGCAAATTTGTAAATCCCCTACACCCTAAAAAAAATATTTTCATGATTTGTTTTGTTGCATTAACTCAAATTTTTTATTTCAGTGAACTCAAAATGTTAAGGCAACCAGGTAACTTACTTTTTTAAGTTAAACCAACAATATTAAATTCTTCGGACCTTAAATCCTGAGCCAATGCTGACCTCAAATAGACATTAGAATACACAGACCGAATGCAGACCTTCACCATGCTGGGAAGCAGTATGTTGGAGCGAACCCAACTTTGGAAGCGTGAAGTGGCCCTGAGGACGGCTTCAATGCTGCAGGATTTCCCTTTGCCGGCTGAGGTGCAAATGCTATTGTCTGATATCTCGTGCAGGTGAGGAGACATCAATTGGGACAGCACCACAGGTCTCCAGCCTGCTGTGCTGTCTGTATAGTTTCCCTCATATGAGCGCACGTCTGCTGAGGAGAGATTAGACTGAGCAGTCAGCCATCTTTCAAACCTGTGGTGAAATAATCAGTGTCCACGTTAGCTTCCTGTTTTTGCTTTCACTGCTCATGCTGCTCAGATCAATTAGATACTGAAAGCTGCACATTTGCAGACAATTTTGTTGTAGAAAAAGGTACCCTTCTATTTTATTGTTTCATTTTCAAAAAGCATTCAATGCCCTTTTTTGTGCATCTGCTGCCTCAATAGAATACTTTTATAAATAGTTGATGAAGCATGTTTTCTCTTGATAACTGAGTTTTGTACCTGAATATAGTATATTAGGCCTGTATTAGATCAGCTATGATATGCAACAGTTTTAAGTTCAGAACATCTTTACTTCAGTTAAATATCTAGACATTTTTGTATTTTTGTATTTGGACATTTGCATATAGGCGTATATTTTTTTCGGGCAAATGTGTTCACGTATAGGCTTTCATGGGCCAATGTGAATAAATCTAGATTTAAATTCAGTGGCGGTTCTAGACCACAGTAACTGGGGGGGCCAGGCAGGGGCCACTTGTGCTTTTAAGGGGCACACCTTTAACATTCATCTTAACCTATTTTCAGTATTATTTCAAGTCATTTTTCACCATGTCATGTATGACTGCAATCTCTAGAAAAAGCTAATAAATTATATTAGCTAAGCTAATAAAACAATTTCAATTCAAATGAATGTTTCATTATGTTTAATTGTAGTGTGATATAATGATCAATAATAACACATTTTTAGCATCTAAGCACATCTAGGCACTTTTTTACACCTGGGGTGGGCGATATGGCAATAATATCATATCACGATTTTTTTTCTATTTTACTAAGTTTTACTATTTTGCAAGTGACTGAGCATTACAGCCAAACTAATTTCCCTATTTTAAAAACAAAGCCTTATAGGTGACAAAATATAAATTAAAAAAGAATGGCAGACATTTAGGCCAAAGTGGCGAAGATAAAAATCTTTGTCATTATTTTCTTTGTTATTAAAAATTAAGAACAGAGATACATATTACACATGCACAACTTAATATACAAATGAAATAAACTGCTTTATTTTTTCAGCTATAGGTGTATTTAACAGTATGAGAAAGTAATTAAATGAACAAATATGAAAATAAAACACAACAGACTTAAAGTTCTCAGTCAAGAGCAGTGAATGATTTCCTCTGTGTGTTTTGTTGTTTTATTAACATTAAAGGGATAATTCTCCCCCCAAAAAGTCATAATTTACTCTCTTAAGTTGTTTTAAACCCGAATAAGTTTCTTTCTTCTGTTGAAAATAAACGTTATTTGAAAGAATGTGAGTAACCACAACAGTTGATGTACCCCTGTGACTTCCATAGTATATATTTTTTCCTACTATGAATGGAAGACAATGGGGACCAGCAACTGTTTGGTTTTGGGTGAACTATCTCTTTAAGGACAAGCGGCAGCATGTTTATTATTAGGGCTACTGTCTCTTTAAGAACTGCACGCGACACGTCTAATATACACGCATATGACAAGCGAATTTTAATTAATTTTCTCTGTTTGCTTTCACTTTAGACATAACCAACTTTGTTTATGTAAACAATGTCTGTATTTGACAGTATTAGTGCAATATAAGACTCAAAAGATAACTTAGTCCAGTAACAGGCTTTTAGTGCATGTGCGCGTCGAGTGTACGCGCTCAATAAAGCATGTTTGAACAGCGCATCAGCAGCGAATGACATGTTTAACCGGCAAGGCTTTAAAGCACATGAAAATAATGAACTTTTGTTAACTGCAGTGTCCCGTTCCTCTGCGTTAACATTTGATGTGAATATACGTCGTGCTGCAGTGTAGCCTAGATGAAGGCGCCGCAACTGAATAAATGTGCAGTTGTTTGGTGTGATTCCAAATTTAGCCCCCCCCCCCAGAACCGCCACTGTTTAAATTCAAAGAGACCAGGTAGTTTATGCCTGACCATTTTCTTATCCAAACTGAGGCGATGTGAACATTATGGAGCGCTAAACACTCTCATGTAATGTCTGTTTTATTCATACTGGAAGCCAGAGGGCGCCCTCACGCAAAAAGTCCACAAGTGAGACTCATAGAAGTCATTACACTTATGATGTTCCAGGAAATCCCTTATATGGTCAAAGGTGAAAAAAATCATTTTGCCTGATGAAATGTGAAGACAATAAACACACGATTGTGACAATATATTGTTTTTCAAGCCAGCTCTAGGTATTTTCATAACAAAAAAGTAAATGAATAATGCAGTTCTAATTGACAACCTTTATTACAGTATAGAAACTTTAAAATATATTTTTCTGTGATTTTTTTTATTTTTTACATTGTATAAAATCCATGATGACTTAATGCACAAGTATTTGTATTGCATAATCTAATCAATATAGGAAAATGTTACAGACTCCAAATGAGTGGTTGTCCTTCAATGTTCAGCAGTGTATTTGCTTTCTAAGGCAATTAAAAGGAAGAAATAAGAAAAATAAAATAAAACCTGTCTTTTAGACAAAGGTCAGAGAAAAAAGGAGATTACACTTGACACTTCTGTCCTCCTCACTTCTGAAACGATGGCTAAGCCCCTGGACATTTGGATACTTTGATCCAAGGATCCTGTAATAATCTATTGCACTATGAATATCTCAAAAAAACATTTTTTTTTTTTAACTGGACAGAAACATATTCTTTGCATAAATAGGAAATATCTAAGTTTACCTTATTTCATCCTTGAAAAACTTCTTGCAAATGGATGTTCCAATGCAGGCATTGCATTTATCCAAACCTAGGAGGATCCTTCTGAAGTCATGGGATTTCTCCCGGGATGCTGGTGAGGGATCTGGAGTACCAAGCGCCAGTATGAGGTACAATGTCCAGACATCTGACCATATCCCCGCCATTACTGTATCATAAATCACCCTAGAATCACAGCACCATAGTGGCAGCCCAGTATAAAACCCCTGCAGCCTTAACATGAGCACACCAACACATTAAACAATAAACTGGCACCTCTTTAGTGTTTACCGTAGTATATCTGTTAAATCCCCTGCACTAAACACCTCACTTAGACAGGAAACACATGGAGAACAAAGATAACCCTTGTCGTCATGGTAATACTTCCTCCTGCATACAGCCTAATTTCAAAGCTGTACATGCAAACCCAGTTTCACTCATTGAGTTCTTCTGAAATGGTGATTTGAATCCATTTTTTGTATATTATTGATTCCACCTGTTCAACTTGATTAATCCAATTTTACATTTTACAGATTGCATATTAAAGTTCATATTGATTCGAGAAAGAAAAACTTTAAAAATAGTATAATAACGTCAAAAATATAACTAGAATTTTTTTACACATTTTGTTCATATTTAAACACCGAAGCTTAACTGTAGGAAAAGTTGTTTTCCTTAACAAAGGAAAAGTTTCAGACAGGCTTCCAAGGAACCATAACATCATGTCTAATGATCTAGAACAAATTCAAGACAAACAAATATTTAATGTCTACGGTGCTTTTTTTCTCTCAGTAGAAAAGGAATCTTTCATCACATCTTTCAACCATGCACTCCATTAGAACCATTTTAATTATTTCAGTTATTTTGTAAGGTAAGAGTGGGATAAAACATGCAATGTGACCAGAGCAAAGGATTATCTTTGCATAATGTGTTGTGTACTATTTGATTTCACTAGACCTATTAGGCTATAAAATAAATAAATAAATAAATAAATAATAGGGAAACTGTAACACAAACTGGGCAATAGATGTCAGTCGTGAGACTTAAAAGACTGCATTTGACTGAAAAATCAAAGATTATTCCTGTCACATTAGTCACGCGCGTGATTCATAGTGCATGTTAAACATGCTAGTGTTTTTACTTGTGCTGATTCACAGCTGTACGGAGGGATTATTTAAGATAAAAGGAAAATATCAACATGTGGGAGTAAATTCTGGAAGTTTTCTTTGGTCTACTCATCCGACCACAGGAAAACATGGTTAAATTATTGAGGGAAGTGGAGTAAATTGAACAGTCTCTTATTCAAGTCTGTGTGTCAACGATGAATCATATTTTGAAAAAACTTTTATAATGGCAGTGAACATTGCCCCATCGAAATAAATAATGTATTAGACATGGACGTTGTAAAATATCGAGATAAATAGCCTGTAGACTTATTCCCTTTTTGGTATTTGGTTCTAATTGTGCGTATAGGCTACTCAATATCCCATTCATTAGGCTACAGTAATTTAAGTGATGGTCCATTGATTTGCAGTTCATTTAATGCATCGAATGTTCAAACCCCCTTTCTCTTACCAGCCCAGCATTATTTAGGCTACCTCTAGGTTAGAGTGCGTTATTAAGGCATATTTATAAAACTACGCCTATAAGTGAAGAAAGCTCAGAACCTGATTTCAAGTGCAACATGTTCCTGGATCAACATTTTGTTGATCCTGGTACAACATTCCAATCAATTAATCAGATTTTAGGGACAAGTTTACAGTTTATGTCAAGTTTAGGCTTACAACCAGGTGCTTCTCAGTCTTATCCATCAATTATTTCCCTCTGATTTTAGGGATAACTTAGCCTAGGGTGCAAAATCCGAAAGTGCTAGTAAAGCAGTGATCTGCGCAGCACTGAGAGTGAACGGCTCGTGACTCTATATATAGGGAGCATAAATAGTCCACTGCACATTTGACTCACTATGTATTAATCATCAGTATTTCAGTCGAGTCCCGGGACGAGCGGAAACGGAGTTTATTGACTAAGTGACTAAACCAAATCTTAGCCTACTAAATAAAACGGTTGCACTTGCAAGCCTACCCAGATAGCAAGCACAGTCGGGCCGATTCCGGCTGAAATGCGTCACTGTTGGCTCACTGTCGGCACCGGTGAACAGATAATGGGCCAGATCCGTGCCAACTGTGCATAACACATCTGGCTGACTTACGGCTTTTTCTGTATGGGCCAGCCTCGGCTGAAAGCAGTTGTACTTGTGTCAGGTCCATACTCGGTATAGCTGTGTGTATTTATAATCGGCCCGAGTTAGTTTTGTCACAAGCGGGCCACTACTACAATTAAGGAACTCAGCCGCTTGAAAAAAAGTTTTGGCGGTTAACATACTCGGTATAGCTTTGTGTATTTACAATCGGCCCGAGTTCGTTTTGTCATAAGCGGGCCACTACTACAATTAAGGAACTCAGCCGCTTGAAAAAAGGTTTTGGCGGTTAATTTAAATCCTGAGGAAGATCCTGCAGACGCAGACCAACGTTTTCGAGAGGAATCATTCATCTGAAAAAACGAGTAAGTAATTTAATTCATTTATTGTTCTAGTGCTGTTTGATGTATTAATTGTCAAGATAAATATAGTTTTGTTTTATATCTAACGTTAGATCAGATGTTTACGATGATAATACGTTAAAAATCCATTCGGTCCCGGAGAGAGTGTTGATGAGAAGGCCTAACGTTACGGTCTCTTTTTAGAATAAATTTGAGTCTTTTTTTTTTATTAGAAATACTGCTGTTCTGTATCCAGTGCACTGTGATTTTGGCTAATGAAATGATATTGAGTTATACCGGTATTCTTGTGCTCAAATTTAGTCAGCCAATTCGTCTTATTCAACGAGTGATTAGTTGGTTCATAGGAGTCGAATCATAGGAGTCGGACTAACGTTGCGCTTTCGGCGCCATAGTTCTCTATACAGGCGACTCTTTCTGATTTGATTCACTAACCTCTCAAAAGAGTCATTTATTTGTGATTCGAACTACACTGACCACAGTGTACAACTTACACCCGCGGAGACGTGTAGGCTACAATCTGAAATAAAAAAATAAGATTTATTTGCTTTTAACACTGCTGTGGGGAACTCCAAAATGGAAAAGCGCTGTAAGATACAAGAGAAGCTGCAAAATAAGTGCAGCTTCTTAATTCATTGTCTTTGGCACGTCTTGTGTTCTTGAATGTAGCGTAATCTGCGTTAGCATTTTAGAGTTAAAGAAAAATGTAAAGCGTAGGCTATATATCACTGTGTAATGTTATTAAAATGGTAGTTCTTCTTAACATTTTACTGCAGAGGGGATTACTGGGATTACTATGATTATGATCGAACATCTGAACGCACTGTTTGGAATCTGACCCAACACTTTTTACAGATATTTTTGTAACACTACAATAAGGTTTCATTCGTTAATATAAGTTTAACTACATTAGTTAAGATGGACTAAGAATGCACAATACTTAAGCATTTATTCATTTTAGTTCATTTTCATTTTAGCATTTGCTAATGCATTATTAAAATCAAAATTTGTATTACTTAATGTTAACATTAGTTAATGCACAGTGAACTCATTTTTATTATATTTTTTTATTGTATTTTTATTAGCTAATGTTAACAAAGACTGTAACAAATGTATTGTTCATTGGTAATGTTAGTTAACACATTAACTAGCCTAATTTTAACAATTGAGACCTTATTGTAAAGTGTTGCCTATATTTTAAACTGCTGTGTGAACTCTGGCAACAACATTTGTTAAACCTATGTGCTTAAACTAATGCTTAAGATTTAATATTGACCTCACAATATCTATTCCTTTATTTAACAGATGCAGTTCAGAGAAACCCTCACAGCTAATGCTGCTGAGATGGAGATCGAGGTATCATGGACTGGCAGCAGATCGAGGGGCAGACACAAGATAAGTTTAAATCTATGTAAAAACACACACCTCTTTAACCTAGCATAAACATAACACACTCTCACATTTCTAAAATTCACATCTGTTAAAGGATTGTTAGGCTGCATAAATTCGGTCAACCAGAACCGGAAACACTTCCCATAACACTGAATGTACTTGTTACATCGTAAGAAGAATGGCATCTATGCTAATGTTAGTCTCTCTGTCTCAGTCTTATCCCAAGGTTACTGTAGTCAGCCGGATCTAGGCCATATCCAGACCAGATGATGGACCTGGACCCTCAGATGACCACAACAGCCCTGAATGCCAGACCAGAACATCACAACTAGACGAGACCTAGACACAAACACTGTGAAGACCCCTTTGACACAACAGTCCTCAGCACAGTCATCGGATCAGATCCACGAGAACCAGACCAGTCCTCCGCACAGACCCAACGGCCAGCTTCAACTTTTATTGTACAAATATCTATTGTACAAGTTCTCAAATTCACATCTACATGCTCTCGAGTTTTGCTACTCTTTTACCTTGATGTAATCTTTTCCAATCTTCAAGCAAAAGGAGCTGAATAAAATACTCTGAATGATATCAATCCACAATCTGACTTGTGAAGCGACCTGAATCCTAACACACACCATGTTCGTTGTTTGACCAGAGGAGAACTGCCCCCCTGACTAAGCCTGTTTTTCTTTCTCCATTCTGTCACTGATGGAGTTTAGGTTCTTGGCTTCTTGCCACTGTCGCCTCTGGCTTGCTTAGTTGGGGACACTTATTCTTAATAATATTGATCTGCCTGCATTGACACCATTATATGAGAACTGAACTGAGCTGGACGATGACATCACTGTTTTCTGCAGAGCTGTTTAATAATGAAAATGAACTCTTTTTATAATTGATATACTTTATACAGTTATTGAACAGAACTGAATCAACACTGAACTGAATTCAGCTGAACAATGACACTATTTTCTTTTTAGAGCAGCTTTACAGCCAAATTGAACTGTTTGCATCATTGATCATTGTCCTGTTTAACCCTGTAAAGCTGCTTTGAAACAGTCATTACTGTATATAGCGCTAGATATTTAATGGTGACTTGACATTTGCAAAAGGAATTTATTTAGTGTTAAAGAGTGAAAGATAGTTTGTGTGTGAAAGAGTGATGTTTTTATTTTAATCGTATACAGTAAATATAATTTACTTGTTATTTTGTAGTTTACATATTGTGTTGTAAATAAATGTTAATAGTGTGTATTTGTTCATTGTTAATACAGGTTTATATTAAAGTGTATTAGTTCATTTTATAATAAAAACCCTTAATCTGTTTAAATGGTTGAATTTGTGTTTCACTGCCACTGTTTCACAGTTTCTGGGCCACATCTGGCCCGGGGACCCAGCCGACACTCAGCCAGATCTGTCTTACAGTGCCTGGGCCAGACCTGGTCCATATCAATAAATAAGAGTCATTTTACAGGGTGTGGGCCACATATGGCCCGGGGACCCAGCCGACTCTCAGCCAGATCTGTCTTACAGTGCCTGGGCCAGACCTGGGCCATATCAATAAATAAGAGTCATTTTACAGGGTGAGGGCCACATCTGGGCCAGAGGAAGTTGTTTAAGTCCGTTTTCAGTGTGTTGGGCCAGTTTTGGGCCGGGGACCCAGCCAGAACTGGGCCAGAATTGAAGCAAGGATGAGGCCCAGAGGTGGGCCAGACAAATTTTGCTACGTGGGTATTACTTCATATAAAAACATAATTTTCATAAGAAAAATGTGCCAATTGTATTGTACATGGGCTAAGCTTAGTAGCCTAGCTATATAATATACGATCGATTCTTAATAATTAGATAGATTAGGCCTAAATATGTAGGCTATATTTTAATCTTAAAATATTTTATTTTTATTTTTTAAATATTCCCTCTCCTCCATATGTCTTTAAGATGAACTGAAACTTGGTCCTGTCTCGTCAGTTAACTTTTCTGGGTGAGAATATTGCCGACGTCAATTAAGAGCCTATACCGACTCGTATGCCCGATGAATCTAAAAAATCTAGTTTCATCATTCTTGTATTTGATTAAGGTTAGAAATATTTCATTTGTCCAATCCACAGGTCTCAAGGACTGAGGCGTGCTCCAAAAAATAAAAAGTTATGAAGACTTATTCCAAGGTAAGTGCCATTTTCACCCACCTTTCAGTTTCCACTACAACTTTGTTGATGCAGGTCAAAATCTCAAAATTGCCATGGCCATATTGCATTTTTTTTTAGATATTAGCTCATTGGAGTTCTTGCTGCCATCACCACCACCACCACCACCACAGAACCGCCGGGGTAGTTGTGCTGTTAATTTTATTTTAAAACTACTTTACAGATGATTAAAGATGTACTATAACAAAATTGTATGCATTTAAATTTGTAGCTAGTCTATTTTAATCACCTCATTTGTTATATTAAAGTTCCAACCTGATCTCACGGGAAAACGTAGCCTACACATTCTACGAGGTGGCTAATTCGTACGAATTCATACGACCTCACTCGTACGAATTAGTTTTGCAAAATCGTACATATTTTACGAATTGCCCAATTCGTATGAATTCATACGAATGACCTACCCCTGACCCCGCCCCTAAACCTACCCATCACGTGGGTTTAGACAAATCGTACAAATTCGTACGAGTGAGGTCGTACGAATTCGTACGAATTAGCCAACTTTTTATCATTCGTACGAATTCGTACGAATTGGTCGTGAGATAGTGTTGCAAGTTCATAGGATGGCTCTTCCATTGAATGCTTTTGCATAGGATATGATTGCTTTAAGAAATGCTACATTTTGGATAAAAACATCAGTGTTTACATCACATTTACATTATTTTAATATATTCCTTTCATGTTTGTACTTTCCCTGTGCCACCCAACAAATATGGTTCGGCCTCCAAAGCTGACACTGCCTCAGGTACGCAACACAACATTATAGTATAATAATTATTTTGGCCATGTCCACATTAGTTATTTTTAATTAGCCTGTTTTTCAGAATTGGTTATGTATCTTTTGAAAGTAAAAAATAATTACTGATGCCAATACTATACTTTTTAGCACCAAAAAATATCAGCGGGAGTAAGCTGATGAAGAGGGTCCATTCAAAAATGGATGAGGTCATTAATAAACTAAGTGGTCCTTGTAAACTAAGTGGTTATGGATATTGGCAAATCAATCATTTGTTTTTGCCCTAAGAAAAGTTGGAGGAGCATTGCTGCTTCAATCACTGGCCTTCTAATGGCAAAAAGTGTCTGTCCTTGAGCAAAACAGACCCAAAGCTTAACTACATTTATTGTGAGTGGGTGAATGACAGGCATTCTGTGTCTTTGCACAGCAAACTTTGCTTGAAGAACTTTTATTATGATTTTTCTTATTTATTTCTTAATTTTATTATTTTGCTAGTTCCAGCGGAAAACTTTTCTGAGGACCTTTTTGCAACACCACCTACCTCAATTGTAAGTAGAATTGTTGCAAATATAAATACATAATGGTTTCACATTTTCATGACTAGTAAATTGATTTAAAGTTTAAACTTGCTTGCATATTATTCAAAGTGTAACCTTGAGTACATAGTGTAGTAGTGAAAACAATTATTTATTGAAATCTTTCATTAGGTACTCGGATGACTCCATTGGATGACCCCGAAATGTCTACGCCACCAAGTAGGATATATAATGTAGACCTAACTGTAAATTCAGTTTATTATATGATGCTGTGCTAGGGCGCAATTAACTTTGTATGCTGCACTCAGCTGCCTTCTATTCATTTCTCAATTCATCAAATATCAAGTGGAAATTGCATTGACCACTCACCAATGACCTCTGACTGCGTTTGTTTCTTGCAATAAACTCAAGAAATCCATGTATTGAAAAACATTATTTGCAATATTTAAAAAAATAACTATGGAGATATTTTACACTCTATTTGATGAATGGAGAAATTAATGGAAGGTGACAGAGCACTGTATATGAAGTCAAATGTGCTCTGTTTGGAGTACAACGACGGTATGACGGTATTTTTTTTCTTTGTAGGTTCTCAACAAACACCACAACTCCTCTCTCCAATCCTTGAACAAAGTAAAAAAAAGCATTCCAATTTAATAATGACAATCATTACAAGGAAGTATAAGTAGTTATGATTGTAGTGTACAAACAAGATAACTGAATACCAGTGCAAGACACCAGACACATTCAGAGTAGCCCTAAGTTACATATTGGTATTTCATCTATTGCTGTTGTAAATTTTACATTTTAAAACATGTTGCTTTCCATGACTCTAGTCTAAAGGCACTCCACAAGAATCGAAACGCCCAAAAGTAAGATGTGCTTTGATTATTGTTATTTGTTGACTCTTCGATCCTGCGGAGACGAATTGCATTCACTTGAGAAATTAACGAGAAGTCATTATTTCAGAAAAACGGAGCTCTGTATTTCTGAATTAATGACTTATCTCTTCTCTTTAATTCATAAAAACAGAGCCGATTTATTTTATTTTATTTTTCTTAGGTGAATGCAATACGCTTCCAGACGTTACTGATCTTTATGTATTTCTAATCAAAATATGCTTTGATCAGGGACAAACCAGACATTCAGGGGTCGTTTTTTAGAATTACCAACACGCAAATAGTAATATATCAATATTTCAAATAGTAATATATCCATACTTCATTACAGTTACCAGGACTGAGCGCCAATCAGCCAGGACTCCCAGGACTCCTCAAGGCAGAAATACCCAAGGTTGGTATGGACATGTTTTGCCAGAGTTGTCAGATGCTGATGTGAATATTCCAAATAGTAATATATCAATACTTCATTACAGTTACCGGGACTTGGTGCCAAACGAAAAAAACACCGCAAGGTAACTTTGAAAATGGCAAAGGCCTACCAGAGATTTAAATTTGTGGTTAAATAGTCCACTAGTAATATTTTCTAATGTCATTAAAGCTTCCGGGACTGAGCGCCAATCAGCCAGGACTCCTCAAGGCAGAAATACCCAAGGTTATATATGGACATGTTTTGCCAGAGTTGTCAGATGCTCATGTGAATATTCCAAATAGTAATACTTCATTAGTTACCGGGACTCTGCGCCAATCAGCCAGGACTCCCAGGACTCCTCAAGGAAGAACTCCCCAAGGTTAGTATGGACATGTTATGCCCGTTAAGCTCAGTCAAGGAGCATCAGTTAAAATAACAGAATTAACATATATATTTTTTTACTTTTAATGTGTGGATGTTTGAAAATGTAGGGGGCAGCATAACTACTTTCTCCCAATTTATTAGGAGAATCATGTTTTTTAAAATGGCATATCTATTACATGTGTTTGCTTCCTTTTTTCTTTTTTTTTTTTACAGAAAAGCAAGACAAGTTCCCAATGACAAACAAAAGTAAGTATCAATGGATTGTTACTAAAATATTTTTCTCGATTTTCCTGAATCACGACCATGGGAGTAAATAAAGATTCTCTACTTTATCTTTCACCTTCTGGTTGATAGCTGGCCACAGTTCTTCTCCTTGTTGTCCCCTATAGATGAGGAGGCAGAGATTTGTGTTCAAATTCTCATGCAAACTTTTTGTTATGGATGTATTGGAGTGGTCATACCTCAGTATTGTGATGCTATTTTGTATGGTATTTGAAATTAACGCAATGCCTTTGTTGCATTTAGGATTCCAAAGAAAAGTGTTGACGCAGCTTTTAGAAATAATAGAAGAACTGAGAAGAATTGGTAAAAATGTGGAACCAGACACTGTGTTCCACCTGTCTACCTTGGCCACTGAGGAGGAGTTCAGAAACCTGGAAAGGCAGTTGGAAAGTGAGAATACCCGGGCAGCAATGAAAAAAAAAAAGAAAAAAAAAAAAACTTCCAAAGCAACTTTTCTTCACTAAAACTCTCATCTTTGACAAAGTCAATAATTTATTTGAACTATAATATTGAATTTATGACTGAACAATGGCTTGTTGCTTACTAAGAGAGTATGAGCCAATAGAATACAATATCTTTGTCATTGTACATTAAGTACATTAAGAGTACATTGGGGTTATGGAAATAAAGCCAACAATTAATCGTTGTTTTATAAACTAACAGGTTTTTTTAATTTAATTTAATTTAATTTGGTCATTCTTTGTATTTTTATTAATATTAATAATATTATTTTTATTATTGTTGTTTTCCATATTTTGTATCATCTTTATATTGTATTTGTAATATTTAATTTGGTAATTTTAATGTTTGGATCTTTTTGAAAGTTGTCTAAGTTGTTAATGTTCTTTTTTAAATAAAACCTTTATATTTAATTTGTTTGGATGGATTGTCATTTATAAGAACCTGTTTGAGTGAAAAGAATCCTTTAGCCTCATTTTGTTGTCAAATACATGTATATGCAGTCGTTCAATAGCTGTCTAATTGATGACTATTCTTGGGCTGTTGTTAAACGTCTATTAGATTTTCACTGACAGCCCAAATTCAGCCTTGTTTTAGCCTAGACGTCTGGGCTGTGTTTTGACGGCTATTAGACGTCTTTTAGACGCAAAATTGCTTGCTGGGATAGCTTACATTCAGCTACAAACCCATTGTAAACATATAGCCTAGTTCTCAAAAGTCTATAGTCAATTACAGTTGTTAATAGGCTATAGCTAAATGTGGTTGCTTAGAATTATCAGCAGTCAGCACTATCACAAAATATCAAAGTAGGCTAGTTATAGCTACCAAATAATTTATTATTTTATTAGGCTAGCCTATATATGGTTGATGAATAGTGCTACTATTGTACATTTCACTGTATTTTAGCATAATAAGCCAAAATAATTCAATGACCTCCGTGATTTCGGAAATGGACTTGTCCGTTATGGACATGAGCTCAAAATTCCCCCAAATACCAGTAGCGTTAGTGTTCATACTGATGATCTTACTCATGTGGCATCAGATTATATTTCCGCTATTATGTCAAAGTGCACATAATGTTATCATAAACCAAAACGTATTGTTATGTAAATATTTGCTATTAGAAAACGGATTATGAAACACTTAAACTAAGGTAGCCATTTATAGGATCACGTTTGGTTTGCATGCCTAGAAAAACAATTGAGGTTTGAAACACATTTGAGCTTAAGATCCGTGTAATTTAAGTGCAAAATAATAAATAGCCTAGGCTAGATATTAATTTCTTGAAGTAGGCTAAATACCAATGCTTGCAATTTATTTATTTTTTTTCTATTTGATTTCAGGCTTTGCTTTTCTCTGGGCTGCTCGAGACAATCAACACAACGCGGCTTCCGTTAAGCGAAAAACAAAGTTTGAATGGATGTCATTAGTGGTTCAAACTGGATTAAAGGCTGAATTCTGTGAAGGACAACTGAAAGAAGAATAAGCAAAAGGTATTTCAATTTAGTAGGCTATTTGCCTTTGAGGCACTGTAAAATCGGTATTGTGGTTTTTCGACGTAAAAACCACGCGATGGCGGTGTTTACAACTCCAACTGAATTTAGACAATTTAGACAGCTGTACAAACAAGGAGCAACATGCGAATTGTCTTTGAGATGAAAACTTAGTATTCATCACAATGATATTGCAATTTAATTAGGCTATGTGGAGCAATATTAGAATCATGCACAATGCGTTATAAAATATGTTTTTCAGTAAAAGCATAATAATAAAAATGGTAAAATATAGCTTATAAACTTCATTTATTTAATTGCATTTCTTTTCAACGTGTCATTCCTAATTCATGAGTAAACCGGCAGGAAGTTTTGATGGATGAAAGGTCAGTTTTAAAAGGAGGGAACAAGCTCACACTTAAAATGTTGTAGCCTAGAAGATTGGAGATTAGTTTATGACATCCTCTTGCGTTATAGTTTTTTTTTTTTTTTGCCTCTTCTATGCTTCTTTAGCAATCATATTCAGTGGATAATAAAGGGTTAGTTGTCACACGTTTTACTCTATGCACTGAAAGCAAGTCCATTTCTTTATAAACATTCTGTTGAACGTTTCCACTGTTATTGTGCAGAAAAAAAGAAAAATCTTTTATTTATTTTTTTTTAAGAAATTTGAACAGTAAAGCAAAAATGAAACAGAAATATAATACACAGAAATATCAAACCCTTATTTGCCCAACAAATATTAATCTAATTGATAAATAAAAAGTATAACATTTAAGACAACTTTCCCTGGCCTGACATTTAGAAAAACTCCCTTGTCAGTCTCTTGTTTAAAACATTTGTTTTACCCAACAGTAAATTATGATGTCATTGTAATTTTAGTTTGAAGGACAGAATTCATAAAAATATTGTAATTTAATAGGGATTTGAACTATTTAACTGATACAAAACCACTAGAGAAAAGAAGCAAAAACCTGATAGTTACTGAGATAACATCCTTATCTCACAAAGACTGCAGGACAAAATGAATACGTTTTGCAGTAGCTGCTATGCACAAACACTGCATTGACATTGTCCCGGTCTGAAGCAACTTCAACTCAAATTCATACTTTAAATATAAGTATGTTTAGAACAGATCAAAAAAACTTTATGTCTGTCTGGGACTCTGGGTTGATGCGTCAGCTGTGAGGAATCACATAGGGTGACAGTTGTAGCCACGAGTTAAATGCTGGGGTTTGTAGGAGGGTTTGGGTTGCGGTACATAGTGAATGAATCAGCATGGCAATGTTGGCACACAGACAGAACACCTTCAGGGTCCCTGTGGGCTCCAGTGTGGTCTCAACCGCTCCTGATCCGGTCCACACGCTCTCGACGGATCTGCCTTCAGTGAGGTAGAGTGAGAGAGCCCATATTTGTCCGCTCTCTTCCTACAACGCTTGGCTCCCTGTATGAGTCATTTCTTTTTCACTCGGTTTAGAATACCCCCTCAGTAGAGTTCAAGGAAAACGAAAGCTTAAAGTTTTACACTGAGAGCAATCATTTAGAATTCCTTTTTTGACTTTTAAGCTTTAGTGAGTGGAGTTCAGGTTCTTGTGACTCTGTCTTCTTGTGTCAGTGGAAAACTAAATGTTTTCTCTCTACATCATTTATTTATTAAGTAATCAGTCCGGGTTTGAGGCTTGTAATGACATCATTGGGACAATCCGTCTGTGGCTGATCCCCTGCGTCGGCGTCACTCATCTGATGATTGCCGTTGTCTTTTATGGCTGTGCTGTTATGTGTCAACAAAGCAGAGAGGAAAGATCCTGTTTCTAACAAGGGACACCTGCAGAAATGACGTACCGATTGACCAGGGTGTGTGTTTGTCAGGCGTATGGGGACTGTTTGTTTACTCGTGTGACACACGTTTTGTTGGCAAAACTTTCCCTTCTTTGCTTTATATTACAGTTAATTACTCAAATGGCACTTACATGATTCTTCATAGTTCGGGAACCATGCTTGATGCTGTATTTGCAGAAGTGCAACAGGTTTTCCATCAGTCTATGGAATTCCCCTTGCACTGATGTGTTATAAATTGTTGTATGTTTATTTTATGGATATTTATAATATTATATATAAATACAACACGTTTTAGTAAAATAATTGCAAAAAATAATGTAGTAAATGTAAATGTAGAAATAATTAAATAATAAAATACAAAATACAAACTAATAAATTCCTAATAAAAAATAATATTTTTCTACACACCGTTCAAAAGTTTTGGGTCACTAACCTTAGTTTAGGGTCCAATTCTCACTATTAACTAGTTGCTTAGCTTGCATTTTACTAGGATTATTAGCTGTTTATTAGTAGCCTACTTATAAAGTTCATATTAATGTCTTATTGACCATATTCTACATCCCTTAATCTTACCCAATACCTAAACTTAACAACTACCTTACTAACTATTAATAAGCAGTAATTATGAGTTAATTGAGGCAAAAGTTAAAAGTTAGTTGATAGTGAGAATTGGACCCTGATCTGAAGTGTGACCATATTTTTTAATGTTTTTGAAATAAGTCTCTTATCCAAGGCAGCATTTATTTGATAAAAAAAAAAAAAAAAACACAGTAAAAACAGTAAGAAACTCTAGAAACATTCCTTACTATTATCAATGTTGAATATCTTTGTGGAAAATGTGATAACCCCCGTCCCCCGAGCATTTTTCGATTAAAATAAAGTTAAAAAAAAGAAAAGAAAAGAAAATAGAACAATTTTTTTTGTAACAATGGAATAGTCTTTACTGTCACTTTTGATCAATTTAATGCATCCTTGCTGAATAAAAGTATTTAATAGCAATCTAACTAACCCCAAACATTTGAACGGTAGTATATATGCTGTATAATATATAAGCAGACTTAAATCAAGACCATATATATCACATGCATTCTGACTCATTTATTTTGAGCAAGCCTGTGTTTTATTTCCATGTAGGTTTATTCATCTTACGTTTGAGACCAGAGTGGACTCATTGCCTGCTCACTTCTTCCATGTTCCGTCCCTTTAACATTTTAAATGTGGGGAGGGGAGGGGAGGGAGGGAGGACAGATCAGTTTGTGGAGGAAGCACTGTCATATCCAGGAGGAAGTATGACTCAGCCGTGTTGCATTTTTCAAGGCTGATTCAGCTTTGCCAAGGAAATGGGGTCTTCAAAGTAGTTTGAACGCCAAGAAAGTGACACCGATCCCTTTTGTGGTCACATTGCGCCGGGTGGCGTATAGCAGTCGTGGCAGTGTCAGTCCAGCGACGCTGTTAATGGCTGCTGGGGAACAGAGCTGTCACTTTTGTGGAGTTGAGCATCTGAAAGCCTGCGTTGAGAAGAGAGAAACGGAGAAAAGACGGAGACTATTCACCCTGGTTCCCTGAAAATTCCCCCTATGCCCTCTCTCGCTTTCCTCTTCCTCGTCGGCTCTCGTGTTTCAATGCTTTAGCATTGCTTTTAACTCTTCATACCCCAAAGTCTTGCACTTGAAGCAGAACTATTTTCAACATTGATAATAATATGAAATGTTTCTTGAGCGCCAAATCAGCATTGCGTGATTTCTGAAGTATCTTGTGACACTGATTAAAATAGAAAAACGTATTTTAAATTCTAATATATTTTACAATATTACTGATTTTACAGATTTGATCAAATAATGCAGTCTTGGTGAGCATAAGACACAAAAAATACTAGATCTAGTTAAAGGTTTGTCTGTAAAGAAAAGTTATTTTGCATTCAGTAAAAATACAATGCACATAAAATATTAATGGACAGAGTTTACTGCCAGTACTTGATCCCGACTGCACCTGCTACAGGGTGTGCATGTAATTCATTGTGTTTCATCAGCCTAAACCTTCAATAGATCATTTTAGCAATGGAACGATGTTTCCCTTTGGGATGTGTTTTACTGTACCAAAGCCTGGCATCCATAAATGTGTTAAGAGGGAAGATGTTTTCCCAAGAGATTAACCCTTAGGATATCCCCTGCACTGGAAAAGAGGCTCTCAGCTGATTCGCACACAAAAACACACACACACACACTTATCCACAAGTATGTGTTGTAACTCCGTAATGCTGGGTAGTCGCTAGGCAACAGTCTTACTTTTAAGCTACTCGAAACAAAAGGACACACTCAAAATCTTGCTGTGTGCCGAGTTGTAGAGGATCTTCAAATAAAGGAGAGTGAGAAGCTCTAAATCACAGATTCATCTTCAGCAGAGCTTTCAGTGGAGCAGCCATTAAATGGGGTAGTTCATCTAAAAAATGTAAATTCCGTCACCATTTACTACCTTCATGTCGTTCAAAACCTCTATGACTTCCTTTTTTCAGTGAAACACAAAACAAGATATTAATCACAATGTTCATACTGCAGTTTTCCAAACAGTGAATGTGGAAAAACAATTGATTGTATGTGTGAATTATCCACAGGTATCCATACAGGTTTGGAACGACACAAGGTTGAGTACATTTTTGTGTAGTTCATTTTTAACATCATGTGCTTTTTAGCATAATTAGATAAATGAGTGCACCAAAAAGGATATAGGATATAGTTGCTACTCTATGGTAAAAAATTATTTCAGAGAGAGAGAGAGAGAGAAACTTGTAATCCCTGCATGGTGGCCTCCTGTCATGTGGTGTTCATTTCTGTCATGCCTTCTTCCTCTTTTTCATCTATCAATGATGGCTTCTCTCCCCTCCTCCTCATATTGCACAACAGCTTCCTTTCTACAGGGCTCAGGGTATGAATGAAAACCTAACCCGTGTCACATGCCACTGGCTGGGGTCAGATGCTCCCTGACTGCTGAGTTGTGCTGCCTCGCCAGATTTTGTTGTGGACAGCCAGACTACTGTCCTGCACTATAGGGCATCAGCAGGGACCGCACTGGGGTCATGTGGTCAGACTCAGCTACAGCAATGAGCAAGAGCACTGCAGAGTTGACAGTTGACGTTACCTTTCATAGTGTCACTTTTAGGCCCTGTTTACAGCTGGCGTTAAGATGCGTTTTGGTCGATCGAATCACAAGTAGACGAGGGAGACATACCCGTTTACACCTGCTGTTTTAATCAGTCTCTCTTGTCCAATTTCAACCACTCCTGTCCTGATTTTTTCGAGGGGAGGGTTTTGTAAATGTATGTCCCCCCCCCCAGATATTTCGATCTAATGGACGAAATAAGCTTGAGCAATTTACATATGAACGTGGCCGGAGAAGCCGGGAAAACATACGGAGAGCAGCTTTCATTTCTGCTCTGATAGCCGCATGACCAAGCAGAACGCTGCGAGTGCCTGTTTGAAAGAACATTGTGCTTGGAACGATTTGGTCTTCAATCCAAACTTGGGTCTCCAGCTGACAAAGTTTAAATCCCGTCTAGCTAGCGCGCTTCCCATAATGTTTATGCTTTAAGTAAGTAGACGGAGAGAAGACGGTCTTTTGTGGATGAATTCGAACTCATTTGACCACATGAGCGTTTACACCATAGATATCATATATAAACGCTAGATGTCTTATGGCGCAGTCACTTCCGGCATCATCGTTCGGCCATCTTGTCACAGTGCTCTGTGCATTAAGGTGAATGATCAGCACGCACACAAATCCTCTTATCTCGCTGAAATCTTGACGGATTTACAAACGGTTTGGTTTCTTACAAACGTTATTAACGTGGCTATAATTCCGAATGCTTGAACATGTATGTTATAATTTTTCATATGTATGCAGTGTATGTATGCAGTGTCATAACTACATCTCTGACGTTTATAACAAACCAAACCGTTTGAAAATCGGTAGAAAAATGAGCAAGTTATGGTTATTTAAAAGTACATGCACCATTGAAGTAGTATGCGAGTACACTGTGGCAAGATGGCCGCCACGTGCGGACGTCGACCTCCATTGGCCAGCAGTGCGCACGAGACATCTAGCCTTTATATATGATATCTATGGTTTACACTACGAAAGCAATCCGGTCGAATGCGTTTTCGACTACCTCTGGAAGTGGTTGAAAGTGGACAAGCTCAAAACGTTTTAGAAATCGTTGTCCACTTGTGATCAGATCGACCAAAATACATCTTTATACCAGGTGTAAACAGGGCCTGAGTCTGCTAACTGTGGCACAACATTTTCTGTCATATTTACTCGCACTTATATTGTAAGCTTGTTTCCACCTCAGAATAACAAAAAAGGTAATTGAGACTTTTTATCTCACGGTTCTGACTTTTTTTCTCGCAACTGGGTTTAAATCTCGCAATTCGGAATTTTTTCTCACAGTTGCGAGAAAAAAATGGAATTGTGAGATACAAAGTTGCAATTATATTTTAAACTCTTTTATTCTGTGGGGGAAACAAGCTTCCATAATAATGTCTACTCTAAGCCAACGTGATGTTATTTTTACTCTATGTACATTCTTAAAAAATTCTCTTTTTGTGTTCACAGACTCAGAAAAAATGTACACTGGGGCGGTACCCTTTAAAAGGTACACCTTTGTACCTAAAGAGTGCATATTAGTACCTCAAAGGTAGTCTATATATTATAACCTTTTTAAAGGGTACCGATCCCAGTGACTGCTTTGTACCATTTTTTTTATTTTCTGAGAGTGCAATATTTAAATAAATAAATCAAACTGTGTGGAAACAACATGAGGGAGAGTAAAGGAGTGCATTTGGTCGCACTGTTCCTTTTAATTGTGATGATCTTTCAACAGTCTTCTCAATTTCTCTTACATAGTTTGTGTCCTGCTATTCAAGGGTCAAAAGTAACATGATGTCAGAGTTAAATTTGACTTTACAATGACAAGATTGTTAGTCATCAAACCTGGTGCCATATTTGTTTTGAATATAATTTATAAATAGAAATAGTTTCTTGCAAATAAATTTTGCAGTGAATTTCTAAGAAGGATTTTATTTTAGTAAAGATATTGCTTTTTTTTTGTAGGGGATCGCGTTTTTTCATCTGCTGGGGAAACACTTCAGGTAAATAGGGGAAAACATTATATGAAATATCTAATAGTCTTATAAAAATGAAGTTAATACTCTTATTGCATTTTTAATATTCTTTTATATTCTTAAGTTGTCTGAAAATGTATAATAATATAAAAATTCATACACTATATAAAAGGTTGTGAACACCAATTTTTGCACAAATAAAATAAATCAGAAAGCAAATATAGTATAAGCACATCATTCTGCATTGTGAATTTACTTATCTTATGTTATTTTTATGTTTAAATGACTTAAATGCAGGCACAGCTAATTCATATTTAAACTATAGCATTCATGCAAATTCTAAAGCATATTCTTTTAATCTTTTTTGTAAGCATAAAAGCAATCTCAAAGACATGACAACAGTACAACTGTAGGCTTTTTAATTAAATTTAATGCAAAATCAATTGACACACTGTGTGCAGCCTCGGCATAGCAAGGCAGTGATGTCACAGTTCAGAAGTGGAAAGAGACATGAGGACATGCTGCTATATTAAAAGACAATTAACCCTTGACTGTTGACCTCTTCTCAGATGTTTAGCAGCTAGTCCTGTCTGTACACATATTGACTTTCATCAGCCCTAACCTGCGGGGTCACGGATGACGATGACTGATTGCGGAAACATTTGTATTTTTAGTAAACCGTTTAAAAAATGTACATCGGAAAGATGTTTGCAGCCATCATCATGCATGGGCTCCTCTTCCACACTGGGATGTAGAATGAATGTATGAACATATTGGAGTCAACTATGCAAACTAAGCGGATAAGGATGCCCAGAAGTCTCTGGAGTCCAAATATTTAGTGCATGCAGTGATCATCTCCCTTGGGATTCATGTTTGTCTGTTTAACCTCCCCTTCGTTCAAGCGGCAGGAATCAGGACGCAATGTGTAATGTGCACACCTTGGATCATGACAGAGAGAGAGAAAGAAGGAAGGAAAGGAGGGAAAGAGGAAGTCAAGCACATCCGCCACATGCATCTGGGCTTAGGGGATCTTCTTCCTTGGCCGCTGGTCTACATGTGGAAAGGACCAGGATGCTTGTTGATGAAGTTAATTAACAATGAACTAATTAACTCAATTTGTTCACATTTCAAGTAAAGTTATAAATGAACATAAATCAATAGTCAATGTATTATGAATAATTATGAATTAACAATGAACATTAATATATATACACTACTTTTGAAAGTTTGAGGTCAGTAAGAAAATAAAATAAATGAATGCTTTTATTCAGCAAGAATACATTCAATTGATCAAAAGTGACAGTAAAGACATTTATGAATACATTTATATATTTCGGGAAGGATCATATGACGCTGAAGACCATCAGTTGTGTACTTTGTCCATCAGTTTTATACCTATAAATGTAGTTCCCACTACTATCTGCCCACAATGAAACATAATGAATTATCATACTTAAAATAATACCATCAGTGTTGAAGTTCAAAGTTTTATATATCAAGTTCATTCTAACAAAGAAGCAACATTGGAAGCAGCAAACACATTTTTTTGAGGTCCACGTCGTGTCAGCACTGGACCTTGAGCTCCTTCATACACTGTGGTCTCATGTATACACTTGACACATTCCCACCCTCCTCCTTCTTCTCTTCCAGTCTGCCGTGGTCATGAGACTAGCCCATGTGTGTATTGTACACTGCGTGATAACCAGGAGAAATGTCTAAACCCCTACAGCAGGACAAGACTTGCAGCGTGTTGATGGAGTGTATCATGTTGTTAAAGCTTCACAGGTACTTAGTATTGAGTAATGCAGACAGAATGCATTCCCACCCACACAGGGGGCCGCCAGAGATGCTAAACGGTCACACCAAACCCGTAGCAAAGCCGTTAGGCGCAGGTATGAGTCATATCATGTAAGACATCACTCTGTATGGAGATTTGGTAGGCTACTGGATAGGCAACTTCCAGCTCCCACGAGATTCTTATATCATTCACAGCAAATGATCTGCATTACGTGGCACAAATGTGTCGTTAAAGGAAGAGTTCACCCCCAAAAAATACTAATTCTATCCATTTACTCACGATTTTGTAGTTCCAAACTTGTATGACTTTATTTCCTCGTCTGTTCTAAATGTTAGATGACAGTGCATTAACTAATGTTAACAGATAGAAAGTTTGGTTTTATAAAATGTAGTAGTAAATGTTGAAATTAACATTAACTAAGATTAATAAATGCTGCAGAAGCATGTTAACAAATAAAACCTTATTGTAGAGTGTTGCCATATTAATGCTTTTGCAGCTGTGAGTTAGCAATTAACAATGGTATAAATTAACTTAAACCTAGATTAATAAATGCTGAAAAAAATGCTCTATGATACTTAACTATTGTTAATAAAATTGAACCTCATTTTAAAGTATTACCGATTAAATTTATGCAATGTTTATTATGCAATGTCAAAACTTAAGTGGTGTTTTAAGGGAAATCGTTTGCTTTTGAACAACAACCTTTGGGAGTATTAACACACTTTTTAATAAAAAGGATTTATTTGCCTATATAATTATTGGCTCATCTTTCAGAGCATTTGGAGAGAGGCAGTTTTCGCACCAAGCGCTCTCCATCCAGAAATATTCACAGTCGAGACAAGGCCTCGTCTCCATGGCACCCGAGCGAGCAGATGGAATGGAGTCTATGCAGCTGAAGTGAAATGCAGAAACTTTCGTCAGTTTCTAATCTGCCCTTGGCACTGAGGTCCACGTTAGCTGCGCTGATATTAAGAGATTCTCTATGAGTCACTCAGGTATTAAGGGAAAATACAATGCTCCTGCGAGCACTCTTTTAATGTGGGGTTTCATTGTCAAATGCATTTGCGTGCCAAAGAAAATTTCCACAGTGCCTTTTAATGCCTCGTGCATAGACGCATCCAGGCGCTCAAACTAATAGCCCCATATAAACGACATGCTTCGGATCCCCTGCTTTGCCTTGTGTTTTATATGTAGCGTTTCCATTTTGTATTGGATTACAGTCCAGAATTATAATGCACTACAAGGACCGTGGGAGGTTGAGTGAATATCTATAATGCATTTGAATAAATCCACTCTTGTGTGTGGTGTGAAAAGGTCAGGACTGACTGAGATTAATGTCGCTTTATGACCTTTGCAGGTTATCTGGGTATTACACCACATTTGAATCAACTACAGTAGGCTACGTTGTGTGTGTGTGTGTGTGTGTGTGTGTGTATGTGGGCCATGACTTCATATCTGATTCACGGCGAGAGAAAGTAAAATGAGAGGCGTTTAGAGTCGGAAAACTGCATGCTCGTCATGTAGATATCCTGAACGAATGACGCCAGTGCCGTCGCTCAGCCCTCACCCCACACTGCACCCTTCACCTTTGACCCACTAAAGAGAAGCCGGCTAAACTCACAGTCCGAGGCGAGAATGCGTGGACGCTTCTCTGCGGTTAATCTGCCCCTAGCAGTCCTAGCAGTGACCCAAGGGAAGCCCTGACAGAGCATCAATTATCATTCCACACAAGCCCAACCATGGCCCCGGAGGACCCCCGCTGATGTCATCACAGCTCTAGATATCAAACGAGCGATTTACTTCCATTACACGCTATTCAGAGGTTTACATTACTGGAATACTTTCACCCTGGCCACTTTCCCCTCTAGAAATAACTGCAACGTCAGAGTTTTAGCTCACAAAGAACAGAAGTGTTCTTGTCTGCGAAGAAGAAAGTGGTGCCCGGTTATGATTTGTAATATGATATTTGTTAATTAGCAGATACGTACTTCCTGTAGCGCAACAGGTGTAAGCAATGCCATGGGTTTGATTCAGCGGGGAAACAAAGTGATAAAATGTAAACCCTGAATTCGTCTTAATGTAAAGTTAAAAGTGAAGAGCAAAAATAAGCTTTTGTTTAACTGGTTTTATTATTAATAGTCTTCATTTTAAACTTCAATTAAAATGTAACTGTAAGACATTTAAATCTGCGTGAAATGGTTTCGACCCTCGTCTGTGGGGTGTGAATTTGGCGCTTCATGCGGTCACATGATGGCTGTGTCTGTTGGGGTGAGCAGACAGATGGGAAGTGGCTGTTCCTGGAGCAGCTCGAGTGTGTTCTCCTGTTCCTGTTGTTTTATTGAAGTGATTCCAGTATCCGCTGGCTAGGCATTGGGCCGCAGTATAGAGCGTATACAGAGGCTCATGACCACCTGCCTCCATATTCCTGTTGTACAAACAGTAGTGGAAGGGGAAATGGCACCATTGGAAACACCTGTGCCTGATTCCATAATGACCCGCTGCAGTTAGACCCCCCTCCACTTTCATTTCTCTCTTCATTCTTCAGTGCTGCCTGAAAGTCACACTAGGCTTTGAGCATGTGATGTTACACTGTGGTAGATATCAAAAACAATACTTGAAATTAGGGTTGTTAAATAAATAAAAAACCTCGATAAAATAATAATTAAATGTTTTTATTTAAATATAAAAAAAAGAGGCCAGTGTGTGACTTTTAGCTTCTGTATTGGTCAAATAACTTGCAAATTTCTAGGTCAGATTTGACCAGTTTGAACTTTGGTGTGCAACGAAAAGCAAAATTTGTGCTTGCATGTCAGCTTTCTGACTCACATATGGATGGAAGTGAATGGAGCTCTAAGTGTGATTGCTGTGACCTAACCAGGTGCGAAAATGACATGCGACAGGACATTTAGTTGAATGTGTCATGCTTGGTAGCCTTGTCCACTGTGAAATCTCATTGGTCCAATATCTCACTCATTTTGATTCACTATTGCACTATAGTTTACTGTTGAAATCTGTCATTGCGAAAATGCTTTTGTGCAATACTTTTTGTACAAAATTTTTGTATTGTTTGTGGTATTCCTCAAGTTGCTTTTGATGAAAGCATTTCCTAAATGTTTAAATGTCATCATAACTACATTAGACAACAAACATCTGATTGGGCAAATTTGCATTCAGTGTAAACAAACAAATTGTTTGTTGCTGGAAACCTGGTGGTTTCAAACACGCAGGGACGACAAAAGGAACTTTTTAAATGTGGTTCTTTTTAGAAGCTTATTAGAACCTATAATCGATATTTTGTTCTATGAAATGGCATTATCATGCAGTGTCATAAACTCACTGGACTCTGTTACTACTTTTTATATTATGCAGTCATGTATAAAATGCTGGCAGTGGGCGTTCGCTGCTGTATGAATGCGTTAAGAAAAGACACATAACACAAAGTGAGGACTGAGAGATGTGCTATAGCGTTCCTGCAAGGCATTTCTGTCAATATTCCAGTCAGATTGTGTGAAGTCTTAATGAACTGAGTTCTCAGAGGGCTTTTTCATTAGTTCTTCTATGCTACGAATCCCCGAAGACATAATGGTACGAAATATATGAAGATGTCAGAATGTGATTTTATACAGAATTTTTGTGTGTGTGTGCGTGTTGTGGGCGGGTGTATTCAGACGCAGATGGGTAATAGTGATAAGAAGCTCTTCTGGGTGTATGGCAGAAATATCTTGGATGCCTTTTTAATCCCTGGTGAAATTTGACAGTCTGTCATTGGATGGAAACTGTGCAGCCCTGTGAATATCAAGCTGAACCCATGGTAAGAATAAACAAGAGAAATAACTGGACACACATAGTTTGTATAATTTCAGTTCTTTTATTTTATTTTTAATCTCATACAGTAGTAGGAATATGTCTTTTTCAAGCATGCATAATGACTAAACGACTCACCTATTCAATTTCTGAGAAGAGCAGAATTTTTCTACTGGCCTGAAACCCAGCAGACAATGTAGCTGTAGATTGTACCACACAGAAATCTACATTGTATGCCAGGTTCATGACAGCACAATAGAATTCATCCTTCGCTTTCCAAATTTGATGCAATTCGGCATGTCTGCGTGTTCAACTCTCATTATTTGTCAGCCTTCAGCAACTCAAAAACATTTGCACAAAGACAACCCCTTGTGACAGGCAAATCACAAAGGGAATGTGACATGTCGCCTTGTCCTTTGTTACCTAATCACTTAAACCGAATCTTCAGCAGTCAAACAAGGAACGATGTCTCATGCCTTCCATTCAAAGACGAATGGCTTCTCGAACTTTTAGCTATGCTGTGAGAGTTCACTCACCTTGATCAAATTGTTTTAAAGAAGAAAAAACCCCAAAAAACAAGACCTGGCTGCTCAGAAAAACTGTTATGACATGGGCCCTCTTTAACGTCCATGAAAGAGCGAGTCCTATTCTGACAGGATGAAGCACACATTGTGATAACATACCACACAATCTGAAAGGAATGTGCCAACAGGAAGCAGAAAATGCCATCAGAGACCCAGTAGCCAGATGTAGCTGCTGATTGCAACACAGGATCTACACTGACTACTGAGCACCTCATGAGCACCCTAACAAGCCACTGCCAGCGGTCGTCCACTCGAGCCGTCCTCAGCGCCTGAGGAAGACAGAGAAAGAAAAGCCAATGGTTAGACAACCCCAAATCAAAGTGTCTGCAGCTTCGGAGAATGACAACAGCCCTCCTTTTTGCTCACAGCACATAGACAGGCAGCACCGGGGAGGGGGAGCAAATCTCCCGATGGGCATTTTTAAGCATAGCCAGGGCCGGATTTATGCATTCTAGGCATGTGCCTATGTTTGCACATCTGTTTTTTAAAATTATTATTATTATTTCACTCTAATGTTAAAACAATGTAAGACAATTAATTTCTAAATATCGGGCAGAAACCTTGTATCTTCACATTTAGTCGTTCTTTCCCCCAATAAATCATTAATATTGGTCACCCTTTACGTCTGTCTGTGGGTTTTGCAAATGTTTAACCATTGATACGTATTAAAAAGAGCTTGTGACTAAACCTCGTATCTCCATTGGATCCTCAAACTGTCAGCCAAACCTCATAACTCCACCCGCCTCTATCGTGAATGAAGTGCCGCATGCAGTTTGGACCGTCTCTGCTTGTTTGCAAGGGTGCATTGTTTGAATAAGTACAGCTCTTTAGTCAAGAAACTCTCTCTCCATATAAAGGCTAATGTTTTATGTATTTAAGGAGTGGAGAAGTCTGTTTTTAATCTAGCATTTGTCGTCGCGTCATAGTCAATACTGTCTTAAATAGCCTGTGCGTAGCCCTTCATCTTTTATAACATTAACAACCAGATTTTCAACAAATTACAGAAAAACTGAGCGCCCATAGCTACAATAAACTTTAAAACCTGTAAATTGATAAAAGCGTAATGCGATGCACTTACTTAGGTGTGTCCGTTTTAATGGCGGACAAAACATGTACAGTATCGTCTGACATTAACTGGTCAAAAACTCCATTTGAGCTTAATTTTGGTGGAATGTTAATAATGGCACATGCAACTGTCTGACCATATAAAGACACAATATCAACTTAGACTACACAGTGTTTTAATAATTACAAAAATACAGTGTTTTTGGCCATGGCTTCGGCACGTTTTAAAGGCGCTCATCACACTATTTTAACTGAACCAGACCTGCATTGTGAATTTTTCTCATAACAAACAGCAACATAAACCTTTGGCAGACCTGTTAATGCGGTTAGATATTATGAAAATGTAAGCCTGTATTTGCGACTACTCCCTGAATCCACTAAGTGGTTTGGCAAGCATAAGTCCGCCGCATTTAGAGCACTCAATTCAAGTCTTATTAATTAGAAGTGGGTGCTTGTTAGCTACCCAAGGTGCTCTTTGATTGGGTCGTCATCTAATTAAATCATCCTCATGTAGATAAACTAAAGAGAGTGACTCACATAGTGCTGAATACGTCCTGCTGACAAGGATGCTGAGCGTCAGGCAAATTATGTGAGTTTATTGTATTGGTTAACAATAAAGCATTATCATTTGCTGTTTGACTGACAGGAGCATGCAGAGATTATACTGTATGGCTCTATTTCCACCTTCTTTTAAAGGCTCCAGCTCTGCATACCTGAGACCTTGTGACTATATTGATCAAACATACTTCGACCAGCTGATGGTCACTTGACTCCAATTTTTCTCCATTAGGGAGTTCATTCCTAACCTGAATTCCAATGCTCTGTCCCTGCTTGGTGTCAACGTTTATCCCTCTGTAAGCAGGATGATTAGACCGTGGGACAGTGGCAGCATGAGGTCTGAGAACTACTGACAGTTTTTATCCAACAAGAGACGGTGGATTGATATAAACTGTATCTGGTTGATTCCAGAATGGTAAAAGGATGGACATTTGGGGGAAAATCATACAAAAGGGAGCCTTATCTGCAAAAAATTACCATGCTAATCCATCAAGTTTCTTGGAGTACCATATAAATAGCAAATTAAATTAATGGTATATGGCTCAAAGAATACCAATAAGAGTGTCCATGGTAAATAAATATTGGTGTAAAAAAGTAATCATTTCCCTCCAAATTTAAAAGCATTATTTTTTTTAAATATCGTTTTTTAATTCATAAATATTATCAAGTTTTTTGGGAGTCACACACCACATGACATTTTAGATCCTGAAACAACCAGCACAGCAAGGATGCATTACATCAAATTGACGGTAAAAAACTTTTTAAAAAGCATTTTTACAAAAGATTTCTATTTAAATTTCTATTTCTATTATTAATAAATGATGTATCCTGGAGTATCCTGAAAAAAATGATCACAGTTTACACAATAGCACAACTGTTTACAACATTGATAACAATCAATGTTTTTTTGAGCACCAAATCATCATATTATAATGACTTCTGAAGGATCATGTGACACTGAAGACTGGAGCAATGGCTGCTGATAAATCAGCTTTGCCATCAAATTACTTTTTAAAATGTATTAAAAATAAAAAAACATTTTTTAAATTGTAATAATATTACACAATATTATGGTTTATTTTATTATTATTATTCTTTTTAAGTTATATTTTTGCTTTCCTTTTGCCTTTATTGGATAGAATAGTGTAGATGAGACAGGAAGTAATGGGGGGAGAAGGGGGAACAAGATCGCAAAATGACCTTGAGCCGGGACTCAAACTCGGCTTGTTAGGGTGAAGTGTCTACTGCGCTATATGTTGGAGCACTGTCCACAAGGCTATGCTCCGACATTACAGTCTATTTGTGATGCAGCCTTGGTGAGAATAAAAGACTTCTTTTAAAAAATATATAAAAAAAAAATCCTAAAGACCACAAACTTTTGAACAGTAGTGTAGATAGACAAAAAAAACACCATTGAAGTATCAAAGTATGACAAGATACTATCACTGTACCATGGTACAGCCACACTACTCTTTTGTAAGTGAGTCTTTATGAAACAGTTAAGGCCATTTAGTGAGCAGTGAACTGTCATGTGAGAGTGGCCTTAATAGAATGGTGCTGGTAGAGAATGGATCTCTGTGTTGTTGTGCCTTGTAAACGTGGGCTTGGTTTATGCTAAGCTAAAGTTATGATTGCGCGGCTTAAATGAAAAACTGACAGTCTGCCATTTTGACTGTAAAGTGCTTTGGATTCTAGGGTTTAAAAATTCTGTCAAAACTTGCTGTTTCATTTCAAGAGTGACAGCTGATGTTGACAGCTATATTGTTTCATTCTGTTCCATTTATTTTTTATCCACCGATTGTATTTTTTTGTGGCAGCACCAACAACGGGCTATGAAATTAAATGCACTTTGTAAAGACGTGAATGACAAAAGAAATGCTTTAAGTAAACTAAACAATTCATGTGATGAAGTTACAAATATACAAGCATCTACCACCCCATTAAGCCTTCCTAATTTGCTTCGTGCTACAAAAGGGTGGGGGAGCGTGCCGTGAGGCTCTCGAGGGAGGTATGTGCTTCCTGCTGCAACACTATTGTCTGCCCCTAAGGAGAAGCCCCAGCCCGCGACTTCACATGAATGACCTGTAAACATTTGGAGAATTCCGGCACATTCCATTCATAACCTTCCACAGTCACTGCTCAGCCCAAGACAGCCAGTCAGCACATAAGACACGGCTTGTCTTGTAGATACTAAAGGTTCAATTCAAAGTGCTGCGGCAGACATTTCTGCACATTTCAGATTAAATATGATGGTGTAATAGCTTTGCAGTATGTGGAAGCCCGGCTTTGTATGTAAAATTTATATTCTTTTCGAACACTTTGTTTTGACTCTCTTAAAATGTCTTAGACCGAGAAATGTTTTCATTATATATTATTTATGCATCCAAAAGACTGAAGATACTGAATAAATTGGCAAATTTGCTGCAATATTAAATGATATATAAACAATCAGAAATAAGCATGTGCTCACCTAAATTGAAATGAAGACATGGACCATCATGTGATCTGAATAGATTGAGCCCATCTGAATAACCCTGTAAGAAAAAGAGAGATTTTTTTTATTTATTATTCAACTGATGACCATGATAATCCAAAAGCAGAAACAATAAATTATTAATTATTTAAACACATAAGGCCACACAAGTCCTTTGATATCAATAAAAATGGATCTTTAGAGGGACCTGAACTAACATAGGCCCCTTACTGAAAGAGTGAGGCCCACTCTACCCCACACCGGGCTTTTCATTGAGCACACAAACGAAAGGCTTCAACATTTTTTTTCCCAGTGGACTAAACTATGAGATGATACCACCTTTGTTTTCATTGTACGTAAAATAAAAAATATGTGAAAGTGTCCCTAAAACCCAGCTGTAGATTGAGCTAAAGACCTCTAAATTATGACTCCTGCTGCGTGGCACCTTATAACAGCAGTTTCCAAGCTTTTGAATTTTTTTGTTAGTGATCAAAGAGAGAAATTCACTGAGCATGACAGGTAAATTCATGATGATTCTTAAAAAGTGAGGGCCTTTAGGTGGCCGTATGAACAGACATCAAAGTTAGGACTCATCAAAGCCTTGAGGGGAACTCCAGAGCGATATTTCAAGAAGAGAGAGTGATTTCTCTCTCGGCTCCGTAATGAAAACCGAATCAAATAGCAAATGTGATTTATATAGCACCGCTTTTGATGAAAAATGTTCAGCAACATTAATGATAATGATCAATCATCTCTAATGAAGACGTTCACTGCAGGCAGAGCCCAGATCACAGCAGGCTTTGTGTTTATTGACGCGGATCCAGATACCGGGGCAGGTCCAAAACCAGAACTGATGAGCCTCTACTTGTACTACTCACTATTTACAAGACGTGGGCCAGGGCTGTCTTTTAGGGGGAGGCTGAAGATTGGAGGGGAGGAGAAAGGGAAGAGAGGAAGCTGCCAGCGTAACCTCCCTGAGCTGGGCTATTCCTGGAGCACCAGCAAGTTTCAGTTGATGTGGGTTTCCTCCTGGCTGCCTGGGAGATGACTGGCCTGACCACATCCAGATTTTGAGAGGAGCAGCAGCCGAGCCCCTGACCAGAATGCTGTCAACGTGGTCGGTCACCAAACAGGAACTGAATCATTACCCACAGCAGCCCTGAGCGCAGAAGGAAGGAGGGGAACCCAGGCAAGTGTTCAAGAGGGTGTATGTGTGTGTGTTTCTATTAGTACATGCCAATGTATTTGTAGGAGAGCACAAGCAAATCAATATGTGATGAATGATTCATACCTCATAGAATCACCATTGTTCTGGTCAGACACCACTGAGGACTACTTTGTTGAACTGGAAATTTCTGAGGTACACAGTATCACTTATAAGACTGTCTAGTCTACTAACAGAACTATTTTCAATCCTTGAGGTGATCTGTCTGACAGCCAGCGCTCATGACTTAAGTAAAAAAATACATTTTCTACAGAAGGCTCTGGCTGTGTTTTGTCCTCGCCGCCTTCGACCTCCTACCTACATGGGGCAATGCTTCTAAAGAAGTCTGGACTGCTTTCTTTCAAAACCGGCTGTTTGCTATGAACGTGGTCGTATTGAAAACAAGTAGTGAACGGGCCTCGGCTTCATTCAAAACAAAAAAGATATCGCTTTCATGAAGTGGTGGTCTCCTGTCACAGAGAAAGCGGGAGAGTTGGTTTTAAAGTCTAATTCGATTTAGAGTAAGTAGTCGTGGCGTACCAGGCTTGATTAGGGATTGCATCTGGGTAGCCTAGAGTTGATAATCAACCTCGATAGGGTTTCGGTGATACGATCGTACGTAGAGTTTGCCCCAGCTCTGTGAAAGGTGTAAGGGAGATTCATTTCATTTCCCCTATGCCCACTTGCCCCTCAAGGAGGGAGGTAAAAATCAGATCACCGCTTTCAACCGACTTTCTACGAATCAACGTGTAATTCCATTAGCCTGACGGATAGATCAGATAAGGGTGCTCGATCTGCCATCAGGAGGGTGAGTGTAATTGGTTCCGACCGGCTTCTAAAACGTCGCTAACCAGCAAGAGACCGGATCAGAGAAAGAGGCTTCATTTCCTTGAAGAGTTCAGGGGAGGTGAGAGGTTTCTGCAATGCTGCCATTGTGCTGGGAGTTCCCCTTTTTGCCAAGACCTGACCGACTCCAGAGCCGGGAAGTCCATTTGCTTTATGGCTTGTAATGTGTGTCCCATTGGATTGAAGCCCTACAGATGGGTCAGGTTTGAAATGAAAGGCGATCCCATACCACTCTACCATACACACGAAAAGCCGCACGCACTCGCTTTGCTGCCATTCGGAGACCAGCTACTGGAAGCTCTGCACTGGACTCTGGGCTTTTGGTGAGGAGAAGCGAGAGACTATTTCCAGAGGGCTGTATTGATGGGAAAGAGCTGGCACATAACAGAGCCTGTAGTCCCTTTACAAGGCCTTGGCAGAAGCGCAGGCTCGAACGAGAAGGGAGAGAAAGACTGAGAGAGAATAAAGGAGTCTGGCCCACAGCACACCCACTCACACGCTGGCCTAGAGAGCAAAAGCCTTCTATTCCCCAGCGTGAACAACTCCCAGTGCTGCCCTGGGCTCAGTCCCACTCTCGAAGCACACTGAAGCGTATAGCATTACACCTAAATGAGGGCCGATAAATTCTTCTCCATTAGGGCAACACAACACTCTTAAAATAGCTATAATACTCGCTCTGTTTGAGAGTGCACTAACCCTACTGCTGATATGTGAACCCCGGAGCACAGATCGCAGTAAAGAGTTTGGATGCAGGTCTTCCAGGGCACGAAGCTGGGCTGCTCTGGGTTTCTGCTTTCCATGCTGCAAGTGCTCCAGCTTTTCTAGAAATTCTGTTATGAAAGCCAATCCAGAAAAGGATCAAACAGAAAGTTCAATACTGCCAAAACAATGAACGCATCAAGACTTCAATTTTTCAATGCAGCACCACAAAATGTCCACCAAGTTGTTTCCAAAAAAAAAAAAAAACTATTGACACCAAATTGCATCTATTTTGTTTATATATTATATTTCATATGTATAATATAATATACTGAGAACATCAAAACAGTCTAGTAAATATGGACCACTGTGGTCCATAAAATGAAAAGTTATTTTATTTAATATAATGAGATAAATTACATTTCTATAGGTGTCCTTTCAAACATTATTTATTAATAACATCTATGTTATGTTATAACATGTGTATTAATGGGTAATTTATACTGAAAAATGACATTCATTATTAAAATGAACTATGCAACAGGTACATTTTGATACAATTTCTCTTTTAATAAGGTTTTAAAGAAACAATGTGGTGGACATGTTGTGGTGCTGCATGGGAAAGTTACATATAACTATGTAAAAAGTATACTATATATATAAAGAGATAGAAAGTATGCTAAGTATAGTTTGCATGTAACTGTGAGCAATCAGCTACCTGCTTTATAATTTACTCTGATTGGACACTGGAAATGCAGAACAAGAAAAAGAGAGAGAGGACACATTGTGATCACCACTGATTCTCATTTTCCATGACGTGTTGCCGCACGTACTACACTCGTCGTTTATTGGAATTCATTGCACTGCCTGCACTCTGCCCAGGTGGGGAAACACTGCCCATATATGGGCACAGTTACATTGCATTGGGCGTGTGTGTGTGTGTGTTGTGCCGTTACCTGAGCATGTACGTCACACACACACCTTCTCTCTGTCTTGCCTCCCTCTACTGCGTTTCCTTGCAACTTTCATTACATCAGGAGTAGGGAGGCATAGACACAGAGCTGGGAACAAACGCAAGTCTCTTACGGGAAATCTGCCTTATGAAGACCAGATTTTGAGCTTGAGACAGAATTGTGCTGTCGTTAAAATAGATAAGCGCAAAGATGCAGAGTAAGACCGCTTACATAACCTGACAAAACTGACCTTGTGGCACATTTACGGCAGGTATGTCAAGGTAAAGTTGCGCGCAATGACATAAATGTTGCCGATACACACCCATGAATACGAAAGCACTCCACATGGGTGGAACGTGCAATGTAACTATCTCCCCACACCAGTCACTCCCACCACTCCCTCTTCAGGGAGTGTAAGTCTGACAACTCTTCCTCTAAAAAGCCACCTGATGATTCACAACTGCCACTGAAACTCTAACTGTTTGAAAAAGCATAACCTAGAAATCAGAGCGGCAACATCAAGTGGATTTTAGGCTCGACTTCAGCCATGATTCCTAAAAAGACAGCATTTGTGTAAAAGGCTGTCATAAACGAACACTTTTATCATCTCATCTAAATACCTTGTGGGCATTGCATTACACTATCATGTGCATTTCAGAGACAACGGAAGCCCTTAATATGATAAACCCGGGTCTTTCACGAGGACCACACTGGTGAATATCACAACAAAATTCCTGCCTCGCAACACTGAAAATAAAGCTTGAATGGATAGTTCACACAAAACAATTCTGTCATCATTTACATTCCAAACTATGTGCATTTCTTTCTACTGAGGAAACCAAAAGGCCTGATATATTTAGAAATATTATTATCTTAAAGGTTGTTTTTAATTATATAAACAAAAAACATTCATCAAAACATTTTATTTTGTGTTCTTCAGAAAACAAGAAAGACATACGAGTTTGGAATGACACGAGGGTGAGTAAATGACAGCATAATTGTCATTTTTGGGTGAACTCGTCTGTATCTCTTTAAGCCAAACTTCCTTGGGTGGGCATGAGAACTCGCCCGCTGTGAGCTGGACCTGAGGGAGTGGTAGATATTGTATAGTTTTAGAAACACAAAGACACGGAGGATGCGTGAGCACGTTGGTGGGCGTAGGCTCTACCGCCGCACCCTTCTGCAAGCACGGGGGGTCAATGTGTGACCGGCACATTCCTTCGGCTGTATGAGGCGTCAGTACACGCACACACACCCTCTCCACACCCAACGCCCAACATCCTCCGACTTCACTTCCTGTCAGGGCCTCACATGGTGGCAGGTAGCCTTGAGGTCTAATTTTAGGGTATCTATTGTTTGCAGTAGTTTCCGGAAGGCGCCTGTGTATAGTCGGCAATAAAATAATTAGGTTAGTGTGAGATGACGGTTTAAGGGACTTTAACTGCACCTCCTGTGTCTGCAGCACAATAGGGAGACTGGGTGAGAGAGTTAGTATGCTTTGCAGATCCACAGTATAAAATGAAATTCTTCCCAGATCAAACTTGTACTGTTGAAAAATTATGTTTTAATAAATTAATATTTTATAATTTACAATAGTATATTGTATTATATAATATATTTTTAACTTCAAAAAGTTTGGGGTCAATAAGATTTCTTGAAATTTTTGAAAGAAGTCTTCTTATTTTATTCTTATTTGACCAAAAATACAGTAAAAAAATTAATAAAATAATCTATTTTAATATATTCTATTTTCAGCAGCCATTACGCCAGTTTTCAGTGTCACATGATCCTTCAGAAATCATTCTAATATGCTGATTAGAGCTCAAGAAACATTTCTAAGTATTTTTGTGGAAACCGTGATAATTTGTTTGTTTTCTTGATTATTTGATGCAAGTTCAAAAGAACTGCATTTATTTGAAATGGAAATCTTTTGTAACATTATAAATGTCTTAACTGCCACCTTTGATCAATTGAATGCATAATTGCTGAATAAAAGTATTACTTTATTAAAAATAAATATTACTGACCTCAAACTTTTGAAAGGTAATGTACTTAAATTAATATTTTAAAATAAAAAAAAATTCAACAACAACAACAACAACAACAACAACAAATCTGACTCAAAGTCAGAAGCTCAACTCAACTTCATTGAAGGTCATTCACGTACAGTAGATCCTGAAGGACAACAGCTGGGCAGAAGGCCGAATCTACGGTGTCTCTATGCGCACATTCTGATTGGCTATTCACTAAGATAAACATATGCAGCCCTGAGCAGTTTTTTTGTTCTATGTACTCACACACAGCCTCACAAATATCACTACAAATATATCTACACACACACACACACGAACAAACACTCTGCCTTTATTGCCCAATATTGCAGCAACAGCTGGTCAAGAAGACACAGAAGGTAAATCTAAACACCGGTGATTCCACCCACTAGCTGGCCACTAGTGGGCCGGCCGGCAAACCAGAGAATGTGTCCTCTGATTACCCAAGAGCAGCCGGCCAATCAGAAGTGATACTCACACGCTCCATTCATAAGAAGCAGCATTGTGTAGGGTAGTCTCTATAAATTCTCCCTCCTGTGCTCGCTAGACGTAGCCGCAACAGACCGCTCTCTCATTGGTGGAACGTAACAACCGCTCTCCCAGGGGAAACCCCCAAAATATGTTCTCAGCCTCCAAAAGGCACATTGACAATTCTTTCTCAAAAAGGACCTGCATGTTGTATCTGGAGAATATCTTCTAGATTAGCCAAAAACGGCGTTTCAACATTAACATCGCTGATAAAGCTGAGAAATTTTCCATATCAACTCGGCAATTTGTTTCGGTTAGGTTAAAAACAACAATTTTCCTCAGTTAAGACCCATCATGTGACACAGATAGAAAATGAAAGCACATGTAATGAATGGCAGTTCAATCCACAAACAATCCACAATCCACAAACACACACAAAGTTAACACACACACATATAGGCTATACATTCTCAAACACTGTAATTGTAAGAATGCACTGCCTATGTCCCCAATTTCAGCCTATGAATTTCTCTGTCTAGTTATCGAAAACCTGCAAACAATTTCTCAGTTTTAAAGCACACCATATGATATCCATTAGTAGCAAGAGCTCTCTGTCTTTTTTCCCCACTCATTGACTTACTCTGTCTGGGTGAAAAGAGTATTTCCTGATGGCTGCATGTGCGGGGTCCCCGACTTCCCCCTTCGTCCAGCCTCTTCAGGAGAGAGAGAGAGCTAAAGAGAGAGGAGTGAGAGCTCCTTTTTAACGTCTCCGAACTGCTGGAAAAGGAAAATAAAACAAATCTCTACTCAGCTCAATATTATCAGTCTTCTCCATATGAGTTCCAGGCTCCAACGCTCTCGGTCTGTCTCTCCCTCCTGCCTCTGTCCCTTTTTTTCTCTCTCTCTCTCTTTCCACTCGCATTCTTTAGCGACTAATCAGTAACACTCTTAAAGCGATAGAGACAGAGGAAGCGTGCCGTAGACTCTGAAAGTATTTCCCCGTTTCAGCGGAGACTGAATAATATCATTATCACTGTCACTGAATTTAAACTCTCTACCGTCCCCTCCCACTCTCTCTCTCTCTGCCCGTCTTTCTCTCCCTCTCCTTCTAAACAGTCAGTCATACACTGGAGACGGACTGCCAGAGTACTTATAGTGTCGGGTCGAGGGGCTGAGCGATTTGCCCGCAGCCTATCAGTGTTCAGGGTAGTGTCCTGTTTCAATGCTGCTGTGAATTGAGAGGTTAGAGAGAGGACACCCATTCAGAAAAAAAGAAGGGGGAGAGCGAAAGGGAGGAAGGGAGAGAGAGAAAAGCCGGCAGTCACGGTGAAAAACGCCTAGGCTGTGCCTCGGATCTTTAGGAGCAGGAAACTCCCCTACTTGTGTGACCGAGGAACGTTAGTTAGTGTCTTTCAGGGAAGAATTCGCTCCCGTTCTACCAAGCAGTCAAAACACTTTTCTAAACAGGTCCACCATTGTCAAACATGCACATGCCGTCCATGATGACATAAAACAAACCTCATCTCTTGATAGCCTCAATAAACTGATATTAGATAAGTAGGCGTCAAATTAAAATCAATACAACTGGATAAATCTGTTTTTCATTAGAAGTTAGTAGGGGAACGATTTTATCACTCCAAATAATGTACCTTTTTTTTTTTTTTTTTTTTTTACTTAAATACCTTATATCCCAATATTAGGTCCTTGCTTTCAAATTCAAATGCCTCCCTACTAACTTTTTTAAGGATAATTCATGGAAATGTGCTAAAAATGAATTGACTGGTGTTTTTGATCCAGTTCCAGCATCTCAGGAGCGCTGCTAAAACTCATCCCGTCTCATCTTCTTCATAAACCCCTGACTCTCCATCTTGGAGAAAGTACCTGAATTCTCATCAGCTCTGGGAAACCCGACACCACAGAGGGACACTCGGCTGTTTAATATTTCAGAGCGTCACCTTTCCAGTGTAATAAAAGACAGACTTAAAAGAGATATGCAGAGGAGTGGAAGAAATGACAACTCTACCTGCCCATCTCCCTCTCTCCACAGCCATATGGAACTAGGGCACCCCTGAAACTTCTTTTAAAACGGCCATATTTTAGTTGTTAGTCACCGAAACAATAGTGAGTCATCTCCGTGTGCCGTTTACCACGCCGCGTGGAAGCTTGTAGAAAGCTCTGTATTTTACCCCCGCCACCTGAGAAACACAGCGCAGCTCTGTCTGTAGAGCCCGCCTCACAATACACAAACAGCGGCCGGTCAGCCAGCACTGACGCCCCTCCGATGACCCACCGGCTCTTCAACCACCGCTGATTTTACAGGATGCTCAAATGAGGCTCAGTCATGAGAAGCGAAAAGAGGGATTTGAAGTCTCCTATGTGACTCAGACATTTCTTAGTCATGCTATTCATTGAGAAAGATTAAAGATTAAAAGATTGTCACAATATTCTTTATTCTAAAAGTCTGAGAATACAATGGAAATTTGCCATTTAAAATATAATTTAAACCTGGAAATAAACAGCAAGTTTTAGGATTAAAGAAAGCAATTTTGTATTTAAAATATAGAGAGCATTATTTTATATTATATTAAACCATTTCTAAGTGACCAATTAAACAAGCAAACTTGTGACACAGGTGAGAAAAGGTCAGATTGTAATTTATATATATATATAGGCTAGTATCAGACTTTTAACCCCCATTTTATGTTAGATTTAATAAATAGATTTTATGTCAATCTCTTTGAATTACAAATATCTGTGATTTCAGACATTATGTTGGTCACTAAAGTTGTATAAATCATTTGCCTTTAGTCTATGTATCTCCCTCCTATGTTCCCCATCTCTTTTCCAGCAATCTGTACACAGAATGTGTTCAAGCTCCTGCTGTGTCAGTCTGCACAGTGAAACTGAGTTTGACCACAGTACAGACAGCGTGTGTTCCAATAGAAGGGAGGAGGTGACGATGAATCACACATCGTAACGTGTCAACATGCTGCTTTGCTGTTTTTATTTTTTATTTTGAAAACGATTTAACTCACTCTCGTACATTTTGTTGTCAGTGGGTTGAGTGCTTATGACTCAGGAACATTACTGTGTAACCACAGGGCAAGCAGGGGGCGATTGTTGTTGCAACCATGTGCTTCCCAGTCCTTTAATTTGGGAGAGGAAATTGAAAATGGTGTTCCTAATCTTAAATTCCACCTTAGATATTAGATACACTTAACTATTTTAATTTTAATTTATTTTTTTTTTGCCTCATTCAACGTCTGCTTAATTGGACAGAATTACATTTTCAAAAATACTTAAATATTGATATATTCAGTATTTATCATATTTAAACAGATCATATTAAAAAGTTTGAAGGATAACATTGAACAATTTATTTCTTGAAGTTTCAATTTTAAACAATAATAATGAATTGATAAAACAATAACTAAATGCTCCTAAACCATAAAATGCTGTAATGTTATTCATATTTATTTGTTACTACAGTGCAGTTTGAAGCTTCGAAAACCCACTCTCTTTATGATTTATTCTTTTTCTCCATTTCTTTCTGCTATTGTAGAAATGAACCCAAAACACAATGACATGCTAATACTGAATCAAAAATAAAATCGAATTAAACAAAAGACACGCACACAAATGTAAAATAAATAAATAATGTTTTGTGAATCACAGTCATTTAGCATTACATACATTTGAGTTAAGGGGCATCTATTTATAAGCACATAATGATGACAACAACGACAGCTCCATACCAGAACACAGAAATAGCTTCACATTGCTGTGGTGTAAAAGGTGTGAGCTATAGCTGCCAACACCACCATAAATGTAAAGATGAAAGACTCGTCCAGCCTGCCAAAACTGCCCTCACTGGAACTTGATAAACTACGACCTGAAGCAAGACAGGGGTCAAGACAGATTTAGAAGGAATGCAAGACCGGCATTATTCATCAGCCCAAAGGCTCACGGCCCAATCCATTTTGTAACTAATTGCTCCAAAACAACTCACCATTCCCACTTTAAATTGCATGAAACTAAATCAAACTCAAAGAATCTTTGACAGGCTTGTCTCACTGCAAAGAGAATAAGGTTTTCCTCTTTTTCAATGCACAAATAAGCATTAAGCATCACCTGCAAAACAAGCCGCTCCATCTCAGCAGGTTAAAAGTGACCCGTGCTGTAATCAGACTCATCCAGGTTGGTTTGCACAACAGGTACAGCAGCTGCAAACATCAGGTCGCCACATCAATCCTAAGGCGCATGGTGGATCTTATGCTAACAGAGGCAGCAGATATGTGTGTGCCCTCATGTGTGTGAATGAGCTGAAATCACATGAGTGTGCTGGGCTCACTTGAGCCACACTGGAATTTGGTTGAGAGACGTCAGGGTGACGTACTCCCGACTCCAACACCCATCTCCTCGAGCGTAGTTCCGTGGCTTGTGTGCATGCCTGCCGGGTCCTGCCATGCCGGTCTCTGCCAGTCTGGCTCCGGGCACTGGATGGCTATATTAGGTGCCTGCCGGCAGGCAGAAGAGAGAAATGCAGGGACGCAGCTGTGATGTCATTGTCATGCCGCTGAGGTATGACTTCATGCGTCTTATCGGCTGCAGATAGCACTGCATGCTTGTGTTATATTCTGCCACATGCATTCACACGCTCTTCCTCCATCACCAGCATGCAGACGCAGCTTTTAAAAAGGCACAAGACCGTGCACCCAGATACCTTGTAACCATGCCAACCATCTGTTTGACATACTGTAGCTGACAAGACAATGAGGGATTGAGCCGGTGAGTGGAGGCGAATCTGACCCTGATCCAGGAATGTGAAACATTCCTATTGAGGAAACGAACAGTCTATTAATGATTAGCCTTACAACTGCGGTTATAATTGTCTGACACTTTGTGACTGTTGAAGATGCCTCACAGAACAACGGGACCCTTCTACATATTTGGAGGATATCTTAATTTTCACTTCAGTCTGACTGAGCAGCTAATATGAAACACGATGGTTGAGGAAATCTATCATGTGACTGATTTATTTAAGTATGCGATGGAAGTGCTCGTAAACTTCTGTTCTTGGACTGAATCACGAAACTGGGCTGTCCTGAATGTGATGCGATAAAAAGAGTGTGTACTTCAAAATAATGGCAAGAAATGTTTTTACAAAAACAACATATAACACAAGTGTAGTCTGATGAAAACAAAAACCATACAGTGTAACCAGTGTAGTCTGATTCCTGAACGAATTAATCTGGTTGCATAAATGCTTAGAATACACTTACAAGTTAGTCATAAAAAAAATGTCTTTGAGAAAGGTCATAACTCTCAGTTTCTTAAAAAGTGTAGATTTGTCTAATTTGAAATTGAAAATTAAGACTGATTACCCCTTGGCTAACTGCTATTAGTTCTCAGTGTTAACATGGAGGCTAAGTTTATCTAACTGGCCCTGGTTTAAATCAGTCTGACGTATCGTGCTGAACTGATTCGACTGAATCAGCATCTGACTCACTTACCTTACTGCAGGTTATTGTTTTTTTCAGCTTAATTTGTCAAAAGAACAGCATTTATTTGAAATAGAAATCTTTTGTAAAAAATATAGATTATAAATCAATTTAAAGTGTAGGCTAATATCTAAAAATATCTCTTCATTTATTGCAAAAAGCACTATTCTACTTGTTACAAGACCAATTTCAATGAATGAACTAAGAAACCTGACCCTAAAGAACACAAAGGGATCCTTTCCTTTTGTGACCGATAAATCAATCTGCTAATAAGTATGATGTTATGCCTTTCCTGTCCCATTTGCAGGGGTTTGGGTGGATGCTAGGTGGGACACCGTGAGATATGGTAAAAGGAGCCTGACCGGCTCCTTCCCCACCCCTTGGCTGGCCCTTTAAAAGTTGTCAGATGAAAAGCAGCGGAGATTGTTGCTTTCCCTCACTCTCTCTCTCTAGCATTCTTCTGTCCTCGCCCCCTCAACACCCACGTCTTTTCTCTCCTCCTCAACTGCCCACACACTCCCTGCTCACGCTCACACTGACACACGCCCAGGACCCTCGTTCCTCCAGCCTGCCGCCTCTGGTTGTCCCTATAAACTCAGGATGCGGGACCCCCGCCTTGCGCCACAGTGACCCCATCCGCTCTGGTCCAAGCTCCCCCTTGCGTATATCCTGTGAGTGGGCTGGCCTGCCAGTGAGAGAGAGAGTGCGAAAGGAGAGGAGAGCCATCGCTTCCCTTTTCCGCCCCCCTATCCTGAGCCAGCGCTTCAAGCGAACGAGAATGACCAGCGGCGCAGCGGCAGACGCCCTTGTCCTGGAAGTTCCGAACACGTTCTTTTGAAACATTCCATTCCACGCCAAGAAGGGTTTCCTGCTCTCACGCCCAGCCCCCACCCTGCTGCGCTCGGCCTCCCCCGGCCCAGACAAGGGCTCTTTCAGGGCTTCCTGGAGTACCACCTTCAATTATCTCAAGGCCGGAGAGAAAGTGCTGATGTTATACAATGCTGATAAAGTTCACCTCAATGCATTCCTCGCAAAGGCAGAGTGGCGTAATCAAAGGCGGGACTGATTAATCTGGCTCGGGATCGCACTGGACAACGGCAAGGGTGACAGAGAAAACGAAGACTCCAAGAGAGAGAGAGATAAAGAGAATGAGAATTGGGGAAAGAGAACAACCTTGGACTAGAAGATCCAGCAGAACAAGAGAGCCAACATGAGTGAGTGAGAGAGGAAAGACATGACATTAAAAAAGGCACAAGAGAGAGTGAGTCGGGGCTCTTCTCCAGCTATTTACAGGGCTACGGGTCACCAGAGTTCATTTCCTCCAGAGCACACACGTCTTTATCTGGCTCATCTGCCGACGGAGCTGATAGGAGCCTGGGGAACGCTAGGGGTGTCTACCACAGTCCCAGCCTGTGTCCCTTTGTCTTTAATTTAAGAGGGGCGCACAGTCCACCATCACACATCCCCTGCAGACTTCCTGGTGCTACTGTATTGTCCGCCTTTGCCCTCGCGTGTGATTCAGGGTAAAAACCGCACTTCTCTGATCCACAGCGAGTCTCCGTCGGTGTTATGACTGCTTACACACAATAGTTTTTACAATCATCTCACAGAATTTACAGTCTCGAGTTCCAGTTCCAAAGTTTTGGAAGATAGTCTTGACTTATCTGATAAATGATGATTTAACTTTTGGATCAAAGATTACCATGGATACACAAACCCCAGAGGGCATAATCAAAATTGGAATGTCTATGAGCATTAAAGCCATCTATATGCAAGCATATTTTTTTCTGAACTGTTCACAAAATAAATATTTAGTAGATGAATATGCATATAAAATTCACTGTTTCTCACTTCTCACTGGACCAAAATAGTTATTGACTCATCTTGCACTAAGCAGTTTTTTCCCAGTCAAATGCTCTATAGAATGAGAAGGTCCCTCCCATTATATATATTTAGAATATACATTATCTACCCTTTCATTTTAGGGTAAAATTTTTTTTTACATAAAAAACATATTATTTTTAAATTGTCAGTGTGTGTGGAAGAAACATTAGCACATATAGCCTATGAAAATACCAGATTTCGATTTCTTCAACAACGATGAGTGAAAAAGGGCTACCTAATGGAGGGCTACCTAAGCCTTGCTGATGGAGCTGACAAAAAAAAAGTTATTAGTTGTTCTTTAATTGATTATTGTAGTGAGGCTGACGGTGCACACTGTATGAAGGAATGGGGACTTCACAGCCTTGTCAAGGAAACAAAAGTATTCTATCTAAACAGCAACATGTAAATAAGGACTAAAAGAGAGTGAATAAAATAATCTTTGACATATGACTCACAGCACTGCATCATTCATGTGTAATACTACTCTCTTGAAAGAGCACAAAAAGATACTAGTCACAGGTTGAGTAGAGGGGATGATGTGTCATCGGTTAGATGAAAATAAACAAGTCAATTGATTATTCAGCTGCATATCATTAACATCCACAGCCAGTTTTACAACACATTAGAGGTGAAGGAGAGGTGGAAGACAAAAACATTTGAGGAAAAGAGAGGAGAGGAGAGGAGAGGAGAGGAGAGGAGAGGAGAGGAGAGGAGAGGAGAGGAGAGGAGAGGAGAGGAGTTGCCCTGTGTGGGTCTGAACAAGGATGAGTCACAAGTTTGCTGCCCACTCAAACACCCACACAAACCAGAGAGTGGGTGTAAAAACGCTGGGCTCGGAGCCTACGGGCTTTACACTTAGAGAAAGAAGGAGAGAGATGATCGTTCTGTCTCTCTTTTTCACTTTCTCTACTCCTCTGCACACATACACCTCTTCTACCCACGAGCTGAGCCCACATCGAGGGAGCATTTTATGATGTCATCTCCTCAGATCTAAAGAACCACGGCACTCAGGAATATGTGTGGGCTATTATCCTCTATACGTTTGTGCCGTGTGCGTGTAAAATACTAAATCTTTTCAGAGGATACACCAGATTTCTTTCAAACTTTTTTCTTTTTGCACAGATCTGAAACAATTGACCACATTTCTTTTCAACGCCACCTCCTGCCGCGCACTGATCTCACTCTTCGCACAGACCCTGGATCAAGTCTAGCACCTGCCAATTATCACCTTGCAGACCTAAACTTTCAAAAGCAGCACACCATCAGAGTCTGGCGATTTCAAAAAAATCCACTCACTCGCCCCCAGGAAAGGCACTAAGGAGAAAATGTTGAACCTACCAGAGTAGGATGAGTGTGTGATCCAGTTTTAGCAAGACCGTCCTGAATCGTCATCTGAGGCCCTACAGAAAAATGAGAAGGATAAGAAAGAGTGTTATAATAAGCATCATTATCTTGATCATGCTAACAATAAAAGTGTACATATCACTTTCAAAACCGTTCCAGCCATCATGGACCAAGATTATGTTGTATAACATGTCCAATTCAAATTAAGCCCTTCAGGACTGTGAAGGAACATTCTGTTGAAACGGACCAGCTAGATGACACTCAAGTGAGACAGATTGCTCATTAGAATATTTCACATTTGCGTGTGGGCGATCACCAACAGCCATTCTTCATCACAACTCGAATAATCTCCAGAGATGAGCGCTTCACTTGCAAAACAATCTCAAATCACATAAACAATCACGTCATTTCTTACTTTTAGTAATTATGCATTTTATAATTATTATAACCCCTGTAACAGTGAACTGTACACTATGGATAAAAGGTTTAAAATACTATTGTGTAACTGAACATGAAAATGTGGCAATTATCCAACCGTTGCTATAAAAGGGAAGCTCTTTTAAGGCACTTTGAGGTACTTAACTGAAATATACAGTGGTATGAATCATTCACATCCTTATCATTATGCCAATTGAGGTACTGGATCCATTAACAGCACTTTTGAGGGCGAAAAGAAAAAAATTCCCTGACATGTCTGACAGCACAAAGAAGACTCTGTTAATGCACTACTTTGTAACTGATCAGACGCACCATTTGCCGAAAACTGAAATTACATTTTGATACAGGTTTACTAAGAAATAATCAAATTTCTCCTGTGCAGCCGTGTAGAATTCAACAAATAAGACATTGCAGGTATTGAGGCTTTTAAGTCTAAGCAAAGTAATAACAAATAAACAAAAAATATGTGAACAAGACAAGATCAGGTGCAGAAAAATGCTGCCTGACAGCTTATTGTTACCGATAAGCTGCAGCTATATTTTACAATATCAGGAACAATAAAATGTATATATGGCCAATTGGATGGGATTTATTTGACTGCTTTTGCATAAGGTTTCCTCTTATCACCCTATGCACATTAACATCACAGTGTGTCTCGTGTGTGCCCCCTTATGGAAATATTTGAAACAAAAAAGTACAAATTCACACTAAACAGGTATTTTAAGATTATTAAATTAATGATTTGTGGGTGCATGACATCCTTTGCTGACACATATTTAAAAAATAGTGGATATACAATTAAATAATTAAGTATTAATTCAATAGTTAAAGATGCAAAAAAACATTTTACACTCAGAGCATTAACGGCTCAAAAATGATTTAGTAGTACAATTAGCACCAGTTTAGAACTTGATAATAAATACAAAGTTTTTGCTTCCACCCCTCCAGTTAGGGTGTGCGTAATGGGGGGCGACGAGGGGTGCTGGGGTGAGCGGGTTCCATGTGCATAATATGTCTGTTCAGTCCACTTGCAGGCGTCCGACAACTGCACTTCATCTTCCTAGGCAGTGGTGTTATCCTTGTCATTTGGGGAAAAAAGAGGAAAGGGGAAATGTGTCCCCCCCTTGTTCCCCTCTCTTATTCCCCAACTCAATTCTTTCAGTCCCCCCGGGGCAACAGCATTCCAAAACACACACAAGAATTTCCTTTTCTTCAGTTCACAAACCCTCCCCTCCAACCTCACTTCAAGAAGAGGAAAAAAAATATACATCACCCTCAACCAAATGGTCCTTTCATTAAATAACAAAAATAAAGAAATAAAACGTCTGTGCAACTTATGACAAGTCATTAAACTACTTTTCAAAGTCTCTTTTTCTCTATAAAATGCAATTGTCAGATAGGCTACCACACACACACACACACACACACACAGTAGCTACAGCGTGTTCTGTGTGCCTCGTGCATGGCAGTGTAAGTTGGAGATTTTATAATTAAATGTAATTATCACATATGTATCATATTTGTGGCTTTAATGCTATAGTTTGGCCACATGCTAGGCTACTCGAAAGAAAAAAATATTAAGCAAATGCTAAACAATGCATATGAAGCATACACAATATGCAGCTTATGGCACAATATAATAAAATAGACAGAGGACGCACCTTTTGTTTGACTTCGCTGCATGCTCGCAATCTTCCTCCGCGCTCCATCACCGCTGATAGCGGACAGTCTGTTTCTCTGTGTCCAGAAAAAAAGAAAAGAAAAAGAAAAGAAAGAACGGTATGAAAAACGAGCTCAGCTCGACAAAATGAAAGTACGACTCCGTTGCAAATTCTGAAACACTTCATGTTCATCATCGCATGTTTCATTCATCTGCTTGTCATGTCCTTTTTCCTTGCGCCGGCCGCCTTTTCACGTTGTGCACTAATACCGAATGTCTTGGAAATAACACTGCTACCCCATTGACATGAACGCTGCTGACTTCACCACTAACCAGCATTCAGTTCAGAAATCCCCCTCTGCCGGGGCCGTCCCTTCGCGCGCCGATATAACTGGGATATAACGCACTACATGCAGGCATATGCACACGATTTGAGGAAACTCCTATCAAAAATAGACTTTTGTGTAAAAAGGCGAAAGTTATAAGCTGAGATGACATCATTTTTCTACGTTGAACTTGCATGTTGATCGTTTCTGAGAACAGAAAGGGGTAAAACAGCTGCGTCCTCATATTTGTATGCAGATGATAAAGATTTCAACAGTAAATTCAAAGGGGAATTTGTCAGTAGCCTACATTTTGTTGTTCTTCATGTCGAAAATTCTGTGCGTTTAAAAATAAAGCCCGAAGCCACTGGATAAATTTCTAAAATTTCACTACAGAATTTTTTTTAAAACTACAGAACGACATCTGTGTACTTACAGTGTACGAATTATTCAGTGACTTTTGGGGATTTTTAAGGACTTCCTGTGAGTGATTTTTTGCTGTGCAATCTGCTGAGTTCCGTCTCGCGTCTCTCACGCAGTTATGTCAGCTGTCTTTTAAATTGTCTACTTTTAAAAACAAATATGTTTGTGTCGTGATATATAAATGAATGATATAATAACAAGTAATTGTTTTTGTCGACGTAACAGGCGAGTACCGAGCCAAGTAGAACGCTGTCGATTCTCTAACTCTACTGTTGCTATGGTTACCAGCTCAGGCGAATGCGACTGTTCGCGAGCGTCTATTTAAGTGCACTTTCACGAACTTGTAAACAAACTTTTGTTGATACTGAAATGTTTATTGAAAATGATGGGATTCCCAACCTTTTTGTCTGGTACCCCATTTATCCCCAGCAGTTCAGCTTCAATGGCAGGGAATCACTGTTTTAAAGAATAATCCAATACACTATTCTGAAGAACCTAAAATCTAACCTCAGGAGTTTTTTCAATCTCCAAAGACCATGCAGACAACACAAAAACCACAGTGAAAATGGAAAATGGAATGGATCAATGGATCTTAAGAAGTTCCTTTTGTGCTGCAAGGAACCATTAAATAACCTTTATTTTAAGAGTATAGGAAACATGATATTTATAAGGCTACTGTTCAGAAGTTTTTACGTACCACATTGGCATAAGCTGAGGAATGTTTATCTCAGTAAAATTAATTTAGAGACTTTAATCCAATTGAGGAGGAAGTTAACAAGGGCTTTCAATTGATTGATTCACATTTACTGTAGTCAAAATTCATTTGAAATAAACCTTTCATGTGTATTTAGGTGCTTTGTAATAGGCTTACATTTCTGTGGAATATGAAATTTGTTTATTGAAGATTAATGTCTTTAACTGAGTTAACGCTGAATGGTAGTTTAGAAATCAGTTCCTGATCTGGAGTTTTGTCAAGGAAATTGATTGATCATTAATTCAGAATTTGAAATATCCTAAAGGATGCAAGATAATTTAAGACCTAAACAATGGCAATGGAAATGTAAAAAGCCTTCATTACTTTCCTAACACACAATTTCAACTGCAGTGCATGCCAGATGCTGCAATTTGCATGTTGACAAATGAGTAATATGTGCGTTCACTCATTTAAGTAGTTGTTGGTGCATGGGAAACCACTGAGCTTTGTGTACAAGCTGGTTCCCCCTTTGCTTTCCCTCTTTCTCTCTCGGTGCAGAGTTGTTTTTACAGTAGACACCCGGGGTTTCACCAGAGAGTAAGAGCAGGAAAGAAGTACAATGGGAGTTCACCTAACTGACCACATCGTCTCATTCACAACAGACCATGAACTCTCTTCTTTAGCCCTTGTCCCAAATGAAGAAAGGATGCATGGGGGAAATACAACAGCTGTGGGAGGTGCCCAGTGATTTACATAAAATTTCCAAAGTGCCAGATTGGCATATATGATGAAATGTCTCGTTTTTTCCATTCTCTCTCACAGCATCTCAGCATCTAAAGCTTTCAAGGGAAGGATGATCAGATGATGAACTTGGGGAAATTTGCAAAATTGATCATTTGACAGGGTTTCAGAAACACATTTCTATGATTGTAAGGATAAATTCTTGTTTAATAGATATCCAAATAGCTAACATGCACACAAAATTAAACTTTGAATGAAGAAAGGTGGAATCAAATACACTAATCCATCTTAGAATTAGATCAAGCTTCAATAAATAAATCTGTGTTTTGAACTGAGACGTGTGACAAATTATTATTAGGGAAATGCTTATTTGAAATGAATATTAATTATTTTACACTGAAAAATTAATCTCATTTCATTTGTAGCTAACGTATATTGTTCTGTTCTAATCAGTGTGAGCACATCTGCACACAGAAAAATATGAAAACATAACCTGCGCAGCATGTCTCTTCAGCCCTGCTCACACACACAGCACAGTATGAGCCTTTACTGGTATGGAAACATTTTAAATATCAGTTTCACAGCTGCTTCAGCCAAATAAGACAAGCGACAGACAAAGAGTGAGAACAGAGCTCTTGATAATTTAGTCGCTGCATACTAACGTTAATTAGTGCACTTTCAAATAATCCAAATTATTTTCAAAATCTATATCTGAAAAAATGGGGTTGAAGAAGGATACTTCTTTTTTTCTAACATGTGAATACAAATAGCCTACTCCAGCTAAATAATTACAAATGTATATTTCTTGTTTGTCACAGACAAATTATTGAGAAGCATCTAATCGGTTTCCAATAATAAAAAATGAAATAAACACCATTTCGCCTCAATATTTCTGTAGTGCATGGTTAGCACGATTTGATTCTTCAGTTCTATCAGGATCAATAATGGCTTGGCAACATTTGTGTTTTCATTTCAGGTTTCAGTTGGTTTCAATTTCAGGACAGACCTCTTAAATGACTGAGTGGTTCAAGAAAAGATATACAGCACCCAGAATGCAAAAATACAGTTGCATGTTTTAACAAAGTCTTCCATTCCTATGGCACAAAAAACAAAGAAGCAGAACACCTTTCACGTCAGGAACTTTAAAACCTTTACTTGACCAGTTGACATATATCTATAGCATATTGGGAAAAGCTTTTCTAGTTAATGAGAAGTAAAATTTGGACACAGAATTATGCCAGCTGTAATATTTGGCAGTGAATACACTTGTGGATCAAGTGAAATCCACTGGCAAATACAATTTTCCCCCCACTTGCAGCACATGATAATGAATAAATGCTATACTATTTATGAATAGCATGTTAAGATATGGGAGACTACAGACTTAAAATCAAAGATGCATTTTAAGAACTAGAAATATTGTCTCTGTGGTTGTGTTTGGCTTAAAATGCAGACAATGGCAACAATACCTGAATGCATTCTTTCAGTCTCATCCTGACAAGTAGCTTCAATCATTTGCGGCTTCAGTCGGCTGTGGCTGGAATTTGTTTAACCATAGTCTAAAGGACATGATGCCTTTGTTTAGTTAGACCAGATATATTGTAATGAATAACCACTCCTGTTATATTCAGTTCATATGTTCAGTTCATATAAACCATTTTGCATGTGATTTCTTGGATTCTCATGTACATTTTTAAGTCTATGCAGGATGGATTTCCAATACATGTACATACAATAAAAAGGTAGCATTTCCTTGCTAAAAATTTTTTGGGTGAATTAACAAGGACCCCACGTTCCTAAATGCAATGGCGTCTTAAAGGAATTCAGGTGAACTTTCACCTCTTTCCTCATTCTGTCAACTATAGAATTGATTTCCAATGTAGACAAACATACTCTTTCTGAATGAATGTTTAGGTCAAACAGTCTTCAAAAAGGGATATGAAATGTTTAGATATGACAATGTGCACACATTGTTATTACTGTGAACAATTGATACATAGGATCAACTAATTAAATTCTTTAGTTTGACAGTGATGTTGAAATACCTCAGTCACAGACAGTAAATCAATTCAGAAAGGTTGAATCATTTCAAACCAATCAGCCCTTATCGCTAACTGAATCGATACTAAGTCGGTGTACACGGTTTAAAAATAAAGACCAGATTTGGCAATACTTCCATCAGTTTAAAACCTGTCTAAAATGAATCTACTGTGAACAAATAAAATTGATATATTTGTATGTCTTAAGTTTGCTTTTGCGTTGACGTAGCCTGCAGAGATTTTTCTGGTGAACATCTGTAGTGTGCTAGTGAATGAGTGAATGAGTGAATCTGTACCCACTAAGTCTTATATTCCTCTACGCTCGAGCTAAACGTAAAAGCCGCTCGCAAGCAGCACATCCATAGAAACGTCCCTCTTTGTTTGTCATTTGTAAGGATGGAATGAGACCACCTCTCAGACCACACACCATTTAAATTCATCTGTGCATTAATCAGTGAACTGGAAATGAAAAATATCGCCAACCCCGTGGGGAAACAACAGCAAGACACTTCACGCTCCCAGCAGACAGTGCGATTCTTACAGCACCACAGGTGGGTCTCTTTGTATCCCCACCCGGTTGTGCCCCATTTTGGGAAAGCCCCTCGGCGGCAGGCAGCAACCGTCTCCAGCTGAACCTGAAATACAAGCCCGAGCGCTGGATTTTCCCTCTGCAGTGAGGGGGATTGATTCCCAGGGATCCGTCTGAGCTAAACTCTCTTAAATGTCCCCCTGGCTTTTGTCTTCACGTTTCAGCTGAAATTCACAGCATTCATTGAGCACCGCTTCATAGAGCACAGGAATGCTTGGGGTTTGACAGGCACCTCTGCCTTCTTCAAATGTATGCGCTTGGAGGAATATTTCACATACACACACTTCACTTGTAAACACACGCACTTGGTCACCCACACACATCGAGCTACACCCTCCCACACAAATACCTATATCCAAACACCCACACACACTCATGTGCTCCTCATGTGCACACACACATATCCACCCACACACATGCTCCAACACAATAAGTTTCTCATGATAGCTCTGATCTGGTTTTGTACGGAATGGGATACAACACAAACAAATACGCCAGATAATGGCATTAGCCAAGCTCCTGCTGGCAAGTTTAAGCAGTTTGGGAAGAAGCAGATAGGTGTGCGATCCATTTATCTCTCTTTAACTGCGGAGAACAAAGAGAAAAGCTGCATTTCTGTCCATTGCATTCCATTCTAGCAGAGACACTCACTCAGCACAGAGAAAACAATTACAGTTCGTCTTTCAACAGCCCAGAGGATCCACTCTCATTGCAGTGCACAGCAAACAGTGAGGCACTTCTTTTCTATTCATGAGGAGTTGAAATTGACCACATTTTTAGCATGAAAGAGACTGAGCCAAAACTTTACATCATTGTAGAGACTCCTAATACATCTGAAATTTAGATAATGTCGATAAACTCCAAACATTTACTTGTGCGCAAAAAGTTTAAGTTCATCTTCAAAAGAATCTTACCTGCACACATGGCACAGTGTGATTTGTGTCTTCCTTTTTCTTGTCACTCCATTTCCTCCAGTGCTCATGTGCCTGTTACTGACTGCAGTATCCTGTTAAGATCTGCTGTTCTATGTGTGTGTGTGTGTGTGTGTGTGTGTGTGCGTGTGTGTTTGAGGCTGCAGCTTTTGCCGTTCTCTGCGAGTGTCACTCTGGAAGTGTTGTATCCACAGCCTGGCTTGGGTTTAACTACATAGCATCTCTCCACCCCCATGGCTGCATGATAAGCGTGTGTGAGAAGGGAAGGTTTCCTGCCTACACGGCTCTGTAAATCGGCCCCCAGCACTCCCCCCACACCACACACACACACACTCACATTCACTGCCTACTTTAAAATGCCGTCACCTGACCAGCCTACCACAGTCAGCCCACACATAGTTTAGTTTTTTCCTCTTTTTTTCCAGGTTTTTTTTGTTTTTTTTCATCGGTTTTTCACATCTCAATTATGGTTATGTGAAAAAAACAGTAATGAAAATTACCAAAATAATCAATGAAAAAGCCCAAAACAGAGTTTATTTTCGCCAACAAGAGGCGTTTCAAGCAAGAAACTCTTCATCGGGCACAATCAGACTGATTACTTTTGTGATAAAAAATTGCACTGACTATTTGTGCTTTTTTTTAAAGTGAGAATTCTGTTGCTTAACTTAACATCTTTTCTAAATAAATTTCTATTAATTTCTATTTCTATTAATAATTAATATAAATATAACATTGTTTTTTAACAACACAAATATCTATAAAAAATTATGAAAATGTTTAAAAAAATTTAATCTTTTATATCAAATATTGTTTATAACTTTGGGCTTTTTTTGAAAAGCAAGCTAGGGCTGGTCTTAACGCCAAATAATCTGTTTTGAGACATGATCCGGTGGGGGGGGAATTGGATGTGAAATTGTAATTCATGACCTCACAATGCTCACCCTGTTATTGGATTGATTACTCACTCCATTAAATCATAAATAGGTCACCTCAAAATGTGTACTGTTTTCCATGTGCATCTCATCAAACAAGTCCTTTAACACTCATATACAGTGCACTCTTTTAAGTGTGAGGACTCTATGAAATGTCAGTGTATGGAAAACATATGCCTTTTTTGAGAACGCAATCAGAGATCAAACAGCTGTTGAGGCGACACACAAAAAACTCTGAACAAATATGGATACATGGCCCCAAACATATCAATCAGTATTTCCATCAACTCTGAAATATTACAATGGAGCAGTTTATATTACTCTATGTGGAGGGTAGGAGCTGTGTTTTTTTAAATTCCCATTTCTGGGAAGATACGTTGGAGTCAAACTCTCCATGTCCTCACCCTTTTAAAACTAACCAGCCGCAAAGAGGTCATTAAATATGAACTTGTCTATTTGAGAGACCATATAAAAAACAAGTGCTCTATTAGAACCGGACACCACCAGTTATACATCTTTACTTTCACTGCTGTGCATTAAGCTGAAGTGGGTGTGTGCGCTTCAATTTGTGATTCCTTTTCCGAGCTGTTAATTGGACTATTTTAGAGAGCGAGACTGAAATAATATTCATATGCATTCAGGTAATATGACTATGGACAAGAGGCAGGAATTATATGTTGGAAGACCACACACTCTGTCAATATGCAGATAGAATTTATAGACACTAATGGGGAAAAATGAGGCTTATCCACAATAAATACCTTTGCTGGTGCAGGTGTCTAAAACATTCAATATCAGTTGGGTTTGTATAGTTTTAGTGAAAATATCTAACCGTCCTTAAAACAAGATGCATATATAGTTGGGTTTGTATTATTTTTTTGTGAAAATATCTAAGCATCCTTAAAACAAGATATACATTTGCACAATAAAATTGCTTCTCAACAATATTTATATTTTTGGATGATAAACATTTTTAACTAGAAAACAAGAAAGAAATACTGATGTAATATATACTGTACATATATTAAATATTAATAAATTAGTATATATATTTTTTTGCAGTCTGAACCAAATCTCCTTCTCTTTTTTTCCATTTAAACAAGATTCTTCAAGCTGAGACTCTTAAATGTATGATTGTGTTCAAGTCAATGAGAAAAGGTTTAAAGGTTTAAATATTTAAGAGGTCATGACATGGATTATGTTCAAGTTACTTTTGGTTCACTTATAATGTTAACAAAGTTTTTTGCAAAAAAAAAAAAAAAAATATATATATATATATATATATATATATATATATATATATATATATGTATGTATGGGGAAAAAACCTGTAATTTACAGACAAAGCATTATAAAATTGTTTACTTACCATTTGGATAGCTGCTGTCAGATTCAAGAGCTGACTGCTTCATCTGTCAACAAAAGTTTCTTTGCAAACTCTCCATTACACTGTGCCTCCTTTACAAAACAATCTGCAGTCAAACTCTCTGAATAAACATAATCCTCTGCGATCAGGGGCGTAGCTACGTTCAGCTTCCTTTAGACCGTTTCTGTTCAGGAGGTTTTTTTTTAATTAAATTCATTTCCCCCAACCTCACGGCCCACCCCCAGTCTGAGGATGGGGGAAATTAATTTAATTAAAAAAAAACCCTCCTGAACAGAAACGGTCTAAAGGAAGCTGAAATGTATGCATTTTTTTTTTTTTTTTATCAAGTCATTTGTCACGCCCCCATCAACAGCGCAAACCATTACGTGCCTGCATAACGTGCCTGCATTCTGACAGCACTTAATGGAGACTAGCAGCTAGGCTAGCACTGGATACCACTGTAACTAACACGTGAGTAAGTTGGTGATACTTGAAAGCATAATTGAAATGATAAGATCATAATAGTTATCTTCTCACTCAGTTTAATGTGTAAGAATGTGTCGACATAGAGGAAGGGTGGCCGTGGCAGAGTGAGTTGAGCTGCTGCGTGCTGCTGTTATTATTTTAGCAAATTTGTATGATTATCTCTGGCTAGCGAGCTAGCGCTAGCTAGTTAGCTTAACTCAATTCCAATGTGTCACTTAGGGCCGTTACATAGTCAACGCGAGCGACGCGCTCCATTTCATAGTCAAAACAGTGGACGCAAGCGTCACGGGCGATGCGTGAAATGATATACACCGCTCACGCAACAGGGGGGTAGTAGAGTCATAGTAGAGTCATAGCACTGAACGCCCGTCTATTTCGCTTCAAAAGCTGGACGCGCGAATGGATTCAAAATGTTAAAGCGTCGAACTAGACGCGAATTTGACGCTCTATTCGCGTTTGGTGTAAACGCAGCATAATAACAGGCTGCGATGTCAAGATTGCAATGCTGGAATGTGTGTCAGAGAGAGAGAGAGGCGCGGGCGCGATCGATCAGTGAAAAAAAAAACATACTCCAATCATTTTGTTCATACAGGACATCGTTAAACCTGCAAAGTGTTTAGCCTACTTATATTTATGTAAAACACAACATTGTGCTTTTGTCAAACTGTAACCTACAACTGTCACCCAACCGAAATCACACAGACACACACACACACACAAACACACACACATTGTAGAGGAGATGTAGGCCTATATGCTCGCATAATTTTTCATTGTATTCAAACCTTCTTCTGTAAACATAATGTAGGCTACTTGAATTAATGTACAATACTTGCAGTGTCGCCCCCAACGACAACGCATAATAATAAATTGAATATTGCACTTAAAATGCTATATGGTTTACCTAAATAAATTATCGCCTAAAATGACAAATTATATTGTGTCTTTCTGTCATTTGCACTAAAAACACCCCCGTCTCATTTTAAGGTCCCTAACCCCTCACATAATCATGACACATCGCACTCGCACATTATCTAAGCACCCATCCCAATAACATGGATTATCAATAAGACATTATTAGTGTCCATAAGGAAGTTCAATCCATTGTTTATGGCCTGACGAGTCGCAGGAAAACCGCTACTCTTTAGTGACGCCGTGCGTGAGTTTTAAAATAGTAGTTTTTGACAATCAAGTGCCACCCCAAATAAAAGACTGGCCCCCCCAGAAATAATGTCCTGGCTACGCCCCTGTCTGCGATCCAAGACGCCATTAAAAATAAATAATCCACATGTTCCTGATGCTATCCTTCTGAAGTCTCTATTTGCAAATGAGCTGTTTAAACAGGATGCGTTAAAGCAAACGTTCCTTTACACTTCCATTTACTCTTGTATTTTTCTTTTAGTTTGCGGACTGCCAGTAAGTGAACGGGCAGCATCTGTATAGCCTACTGAATACAGTGTAGACAGCTTCAGTGATTATAATGGGTTCTAATTGCTTTTGAGCAACTGGCATGGTCAGTCAATTGTCAGCCGTTGAGCGACTGAACGCCAGTGGGCGGGGCCTGTTGCGATGATGTAAAACTATTCCTCGATGCTTGCTCTGAGAATGCGTAGGCAAATATATTTGTCTGTGTGACGTCACAAATCCTACAATATCAAACTACTACTACTACTGCCTGACTACTAATGAACTTCATATTAATCACCGATATCTATGAGAGCGAAAGTTTACTGAGCTGCCTAATGAACCAATTATATTGGAAAGTCATTCATGCAAACAACAGAGGCTGATATCTGATTTGTTTCCTTGAGTGCCTGTCAATGTTCTTCAATAAAGTTACATTACATTAATGAAATAATGCACAGCCGTAGTAGACTGTCAACAGTTTGTGTTACTTGCAAATTGTGCATTCTATTGTAGCCTAAATGAAGGTATACATACAGACCATGAGATTTGAAAGCTTGTTATCTTTCATAATTGACTGGATGATTTATTGTTAAAAGATCGCAAACTTGATTCAAACACCCATGCAATCTCATTCCTAAATGACAACGATTCTGTCTATTAAACCTTTGACAAGTACGATCACAGTGAAACACAGCGTTGGCGCTGCCGCTGATCCAGAGAGAGCAGTCATGTATGAAACAGCTTCACAAACAGTATTTTCAACCACACAGGATCATTATTTCTGTCTTACAATAATTCAAATGATCACAGAAGTGATAAAAGTTTATAGTTGTATATAAACACTAATGTCTAATACGGCAGTGATCAAAATAGAGCTAATCACCTTTTGAAAGTAACTTGACGCTTCTAATAAAGATTGTATCAATTAAATCGTTACACCAGTAAGTGGTGACAAGTGACTGTTAAAAAATGAATCAGTCATTGAATCATTCATTCATGAGATTCATTCAAAAGATGCTGATTCATCCAGTAATGGAATAAGAGTTATCTGTATGAGTAAGTCATTGAATCATTCATTCAAACCAAAAAAAAAAAAAAAAAAAAAAAATTCATTAAATATTTTTAAATAGACTCCAGCAATTGTCATTTTGTCCGAACCTCTAAAATAACTTGTCATTGTTTAGTTATCGTTTCAGAATAGTGGGAGAATCTCTATTTCTCTATCTCTATTTACATTTTTTTTAAATCATGACTCTTAATTTACCAGAATCCAGGTGTGACCTCTTGGAAACAAAAAACCCTCACGTATTCAGTTGAGTAAGTTCTCATCACATAAGTAAGTGCAAAGACCCCACCCCTACACCCTCACCACAGTTTCCCGACAATTCTTTCCCACCTTAAACCAGATTTTACCCACAGAGAGAGTTCATCAACTAACCCTGTTCTCACAAACACACAGGTCACTGGGTTATTTCTCATTCAGGGTGTCCACTCTTGAAATTTCCATCCTGCTGTTAAAAGCGAATTTACCCGGGAACAACACAGATTCATGCTGTGGAAACCTGAGATTCCTGCAAGCACCCATATGCACTTCATAAAATAAGAGGTGGACCCATGGAATGATAATGACTGGAGTAATTGATTAAATTATTGCTGTGCATGCAGTGAAGATCAAGAGTCATTCACAATCAAGAACTTTTCAAGTGTCTGCATAAGGTTCTTCAGCATGTTGCACTTGTGCTGGTTTCCACAGGTTTTTAGAAAACATAGAAACATTTCTTTCTTTTTTTCTTGAAAAAGACAATTGCCAGGAAAATGAATTGGTTTTCTTTGCAACACTTTGCAGTCATCTTCAAGTTAGGTACTTTTTCATAGGTGGGATGTGGACAGACACAGTGGGAATACCCTCTGGACTCTCTGCTCAGAAGATGATTACCGTAACAAGGCAGCATAATCTTTACTTTCAAAACATCTTTACTGATTATGAACCTTTAAAGGGATAGTTCTCACAAAAATGAAAATTCTGGCATCATTTACTCACCCTCATGGCGTCCCAAAACTGTATGACTTTCTTTCTTCTCATAAAAGAAGATATTATGAAAAATGTCTCAATGTTGTTGTTTTTTTCCATACAATGGAAGTCAACAGTTTTCAAAATATCTTCCTTTGCATTCTGCAGAAGAAAGGAAGTCATGTTTGGAACACATGGACTTTCATTTTTGGGTCAACCATCCCTTTAAAATACATTTTATAAGTTTACAAACAAACAAAATATAGGTTTTAAGTTTTAAGTTTTAACAGAGTCATTGGAACAGATATTTGTGGTAAATAAGTTTCTTGGACATTTCACGAACCGCGTGATGATAAATAATGAAAAGACAGAAGGCAGATTTTAATCATGGAATGCATGCCATTTTGTGCAGGTATCTGAATTATTTTTATTCAGAGTCACCAAGGACTGATGAGCTATTTCAAAATAATTCTAACTTGCGTTCTATTTTTAGTTATTCTTTTTAACCTTATCTTGTCTGTAATGTTTTTTAATGTTATTCCTGCATCTGGAGCCAGTTAGAATTTCTTTGACACTAGTTAAATAATTATAATTCATATCAAGCATTATATATTAAGAAACATTATATTTTCCTTTATAATTAAAGTATAAGAAGATAAAGAAAAAAAAGATGCATGGTATGTAAGGTGGAGGAGGACATGCTGGTAAAATACTGTTCTCATTTTGATGTAGAAGGGAGTTCCCCTTGTAATTTCACAGCAATGAAAACAAAAAGAGACATTGGTAATGCACAACAGGGTGATTATTCGTACTTGCATGGAAATTATTCAAATTAATATTAAATCACTAGGGATGTGTTGATTTAGGTTTGAAGTTGCTTTATGATTGATTATTTATGGATGGCTATACCCAAATGAACATGACTTTCCATTCAGAGCATATTTGCCTGGTACCAGTAACCTTCATTCCCTTTCGTAGTCACTACGAGTTACGTTGTGACGACGAATGGGGTTTTGCTTAGAAAGCCTCTCACCTTCGAGTATTACAAAACGAGCCAATGGCAAGGAAATGCCATGGGTCTGCGGAATTTGCATAGCGTAACTCCGCCCCACCTCGTGGGTATATAAGGAAGTACGCTGGCAACATGCAGATATGTTTTCGCTTCAGAGCCAAGATAATTCTTCACTCCACAAGCCATTCTGAGATCTGAGCCATTCTGAGATTCTCTTCACTCTTCGAGACGAGCTTCTCTCCAGGTGTTGGGTCGGTGGCAATGCCCCTGTCATGCGATTGGAGGTTGCCACCCTACTGGCGAAAGGGTGCGATCGAGACTGTCCCTCCAGCCGGAATGAAGTCCAGCTTCTACAGCCCCTACTTCATTGTACCCAAGAAAACCGGTGGGTTATGGCCAATTGGGTTACGTGTCTTGAACCGATCCCTCCACAGGCTTCCGTTCAAGATGCTCACGGCCAAAAGCATTTTCGAATGTGTGCGGCCACAGGATTGGTTTGCAGCGATCGACCTGAAGGACACCTACTTTCATGTCTCCATTCTTCCTCGACACAGACCGTTTCTGCGGTTTGCTTTCGAGGGGCGGGCATATCAGTATGCGGTTCTCCCATTCGGGCTAGACCTGTCTCCTCGCGTCTTCACGAAAGTCTTCGACGCAGCCCTTGTGCCGCTACTTCTCGCCGAGAAGACCCCAGAAAATGCCCGATCAGTGTCGTGCTTTCCTTTCTGCAAGAAGGGTTGGAGCGAAGGCTGTCTCCCTCCACCCTCAAAGTGTATGTTGCCGCTTTAGTCGCATATCACAGCGCAGTTGAAGGTAAGTCCATGGGGAAGCACGACCTGGTCATCAGGATCCTGAGAGGAGCGAGGAGACTTAATCCGTCTCGCCCTCCTCTCGTACCCTCTTGGGACCTCTCAGTGGTTCTAAACGCCCTGCAGAGTGCTCCCTTTGAGCCTCTGCAATCAGTGGAGTTTAAGTTCCTGTCAATAAAGACAACACTCCTGGTTGCATTGGCCTCCATCAAGAGGGTAGGGGACCTGCAGGCATTTTCGGTTGACGAAGCGTGCCTGGAGTTCGGGCCGGTCAATTCTCACGTGATCCTGAGACCCCGGCCTGGATACGTGCCCAAGGTTCCCACCACTCCCTTTCGAGACCAGGTGGTGAACCTGCAAGTGCTGCCCTTGGAGGAGGCAGACCCAGCCTTGGCACTGCTCTGTCCAGTACGCACTCTCCGTGCTTACGTGTTTCAGGACCTCAGACCAGCTCTTTGTTATGGTGGGAAGGTGAAGGGAAAGGCCCTCTCCAAGCAAAGGTTGTTTTACTGGATAGTGGACGCCATTGCTTTGGCATACCAGCAGCAAGGTCGACCATGCCCCCTTGGTGTGAAGGCACACTCCACCCGGAGTGTGGCTTCCTCTTGGGCTCTAGTGCATGGCGCCTCGCTAACAGACATCTGCAGAGCTGCAGGCTGGGTGACACCCAACACATTCGCGAGATTCTACAATCTCCGAGTGGAGCCAGTGTTCTCTCGTGTACTCGTTTGAACTAGCCGGTACTAGGATCTTCTCTGATATCTTCGCTTGCTCGCCATTCCACTCATCGAACTGGATACGTGCGATATTCTCCTCAGGTGAGCTTCTCTGAGAAGCCCTGAGTTCCTCCAGTGCCGTTGACGTCAACGCCAGAGTTATTGACCGGCAGCTTTCACGTTGGCTAGGTGCTTCCATGTGCATGGTTCACCCTTTGGGTGACCCCCACATGTGTATTTCCACTGTAAGCCTCTCTGAGCATGTGTCTTTCTCTTGGCAAGCCACCTTGCCACCCCTGAGGATGAAACATTCCACCCTGCGGGCTGGACACCCCAGTGTTTCTCCATATGCAGCCCGCTCGCGGGTCATATGTGTACTCTGTAAGTCCCCCCCACCTTTGGGCAGGCACTATTTGCATATTTCCACTGAGATATGCTTCCCAGTGTACCTTGGAATTTCTGTGTTAAGTAGGAGTCCTTCGTCCATGCCAGTCTCACGACAGGGAGCTCAGACTTACGCAGGGCACTGGAAGACAGCCGAGGTGGCGTGATTAGACTGGGAACCCCATTCGTCGTCACAACGTAACTCGTAGTGACCATGAAAGGGAATGTCTCGTTTACGTATGTAACCCTCATTCCCTGAGTAGGGAACGGAGACGTTACGTCTTCCTGCCACTTCCACTGTACCGCTGGAACGCCTGAGTTCAGTCTCGGCTCCTCAGCGAAGAAACATATCTGCAAGTTGCCAGCGTACTTCCTTATACACCCACGAGGTGGGGTGGAGTTACGCATTTCCTTGCCATTGGCTCGTTTTGTAATACTCGAAGGTGAGAGGCTTTCTAAGCAAAACCCCATTCGTCGTCACAACGTAACGTCTCCGTTCCCTACTCAGGGAATGAGGGTTACATACATAACGGAGACGTTCATTCAGTAAAGAATACAACTCAATCCATTTCATTTTGGTGTTAACATGCTACTAAGTTGATGTTGTGATAGCATAACAAAATACATAAATATTGGTCTAAATAGTCTATTTTAATTAGATTTAAATATTTGTCAAGAAAGATCAGACCTTAACCATTTGCTGGCACTTTGATGGACCAGGCATATGGTGCCAATGTCACTTTCAAGGAATCACAACTTGAAAAGTGAAGTGCCACAACGTGAGCCAATGTGGCTCGTGAATGCCTCAACGGATGTTGTTGGCTAACAACTGGACATGAAGAAGAATTGACATTCTGTACTTTTTTGAAAAGAAGCATTCTGGGAAATTAAGTGTTCTATCACACAGTTAATTGATTGGATACTATGAAATATATAAACCAAACAATTTTGTATAGGTAGGCATTTCATATATCCATCCATCCGATTATCCATCTAATCATCCATTTATCCGATTATCCATCCAATCAGCCATCCATCCGATTACCCATCCATCAGTCCATCTAATTATCCGTCCGTCCGTCCATCCATCCATTTATTCATCCAATTATCCATCCATCCAATCATCATGCCATCTATCCATCCATCCATCCATCCATCAAATTATTCATCAAATTTTCTATCCATCTATCATCATACATATAAATCTTCAAACTTAACTGTATCCTATTTGCTACTTCAATGCAAAATCAGAAACTGAATTTGAATGGAGCACAACCCATTCAGACCATGCAATCTCATGTCTGAAGACCCATCATGTGTTCTGAAGGCCACTGTTGCATTGGCACCCACTGATAGCCAGCACAGATCTTGTTCCTTCTCTGCCAATGGGTGGTTTGCAGCTGAAAATTTTCCCTGCAAAATTCAAGGAAACAAAGGCCTTTATCAGAACACTTTGTCATTACTATATAGCATCCGATTCTGTACTTCTAAGAATATGCAAATCTAAAATTCTGACTGCAGACTGATAATGACTATTTCTGCTATCTGATTATGAGTGCTGCAGAAGCAAAGCACATCAAAATTGAGCCTCAATACTTGGAACGGCTTGAAACTAAATGACTGCTGACCTAACATTTAGCATTTAGACAAGAGGTGTCAACAGGGCACAAAAAGCTGGATTTGCTAAAAAGTTTACAGCTGACCTTTTTGAACACTTTGACCAAGGTTGAGACATGTCAAGATCATGTCCACTCCTGGTAAAGTGATTTATTTTGAGCTGTAATGAGTGGGCCGGAAGAAATTATAATTTACAAAAATGTTTTTCAGTCATAATTATCAATTTTAAACCACCCGGTATCACGACAAGACGTGAAATAATCACGTTGGTCCCCTTTGGACAACGTGTAGATGTCACAGTTTAACGCCCTCAAACGTGAATCTTACACGTACCCTCAAACGTGAATCTTACACGTCCTCAAACGTGAATCATACACCAACATGTAACGTTACCCTCAAACGTGAATCTTACACGTACCCTCAAACGTGAATCTTACACGTACCATTATCCCGGGACGTTTGCTAATCCTACCCCAATCTAATCATAACCATTTCTTAAAACTAAGTTATGTAGGCTACAATTATAAAGAAAAACAACAGACAGACAAGTATAATCCACAATAATTTATTTATTGAGAAAATGTCAAAATCGGTACCAAAAGTTGTTCACGTGACGATGTGTCGCAGTCCTCTCTGGCAGTGGTTTTGTATGAGGTAACAGAGCAGAATTTAAGTTATTAATTCAAATCCATGAAAATGTTAATCCGTCTTCGGTTCGGTAGTTCGGTTCGCTCTGAGGGCTGCGCGCTTCATTTCAAATGTGAATGTGCATGACGCAATCTGTGACGAAGCAGGCGAGGCGAGAGCCAATGAGCGTTTGATATTGCCGTAACCATAGTAACCTTGAGGGCGCAATTTTTGAATTTGAATTCATAACAAGCGCGGGGTTTGACGTTTAAGATGACGATTACTGGATAAAGGGCTGAGTTTGGATCTTTTTCTTGCAAATAATATATGGATTCTGAAGGTTTGGATTACATCAAGCTAATAAAATTGATGTATTTTGTGAATCGATGTTGTGTTGTAAGGTTAGTATATTATGGTTATTAGGAACGATAAATAAATTATTGTGATTATACTCGTCTGTCTGTTGTTTTTCTTTATAATTGTTGCCTAGGTAGTTTTAAGAAATGGTTATGGTTAGGTTTAGGGGTAGGATTCGTGGCTCAAACTATCTTTTAATGCCATATTGTTCATAAAAATGCCATTTTCATACACATATCTGTCCATACGTTTTATCATTTTAATATTGTCCATAAAATGGGTATGTTTAGGTGTGGGAGTAGAAGGGATCTTACATTTATAATCTATAAAATGGTAAGGAAATTGTACAGATATCTTCAATGGCAAACGTATATGATTCACGTTTGAGGGTACGTGTAAGATTCACGTTTGAGGGCGTTAAACTGTGACATCTACACGTTTTCCAAAGGGGACCAACGTGATTATTTCACGTCTTGTCGTGATACCGGGTTGTTTTAAATGACTTGCTATGAGGTATGGGAAAAATAACTGCAAAGATATTAATGTAACTCTTTGTAATGTACTGCACTAGCATTAGTACATCAAGGTATCATGTGAAGCATTATGATATTGAAGGTGGAGTGACTTGTTTTACCCTTGTTTGCATAAGTTATTGTTTGTAGCTGTTGGCATCTGGTGGGAGGACCGCACCAAAGCCACTTCCTGAAATGTTTAACGTCTGGCAAAACCAAAGTGAGAATTGTAGATAAGGAACAAATAAACCCACCTCACCTGTTTGAGAAAGGAGACAGTCCAGGTACAAACACTGTGAAGTAGGGGTGGGCTTAGCTGTTCAGGCACTCCCTAAGTAAATGTTCTGTTCCCCCCTCCAAATCCAGTTCCTCTTGCAAAACAATCATTTACACACAAAGGAATAAAAAAAAAAAAAAAAACTTGGGGGATTCTCTATTAAGGTAATTCCCAAAATAGCCCACGGGGGCTCTTCAAAGGCTCACTGGACATGCAGACAGGTAATTTGGATCAAGACGTTAAGGAATGTGAGTGGGAGTCACTCTCCAGCAGCGCAATATTCACAAACTGACAATTATGAGCATACCTAGATAGTCAAATATCCCATTTTGCATGCTTGGCTGCATTGCATCGACTACTGCACTTGTCATAACAAGTAAGAACAGGACACCCTGCTGGAGAAACGGCTCCTAAGCTTTTAGGTAAGGGTGACTCAGGTGTGAAGGAAGACCATGAATTTACATACCAATCATAGCAAGTGTCAAAGGTCGTTCTGACATAACCTGCATAGATAAACAGAAATAGTTTGTTAACATTTATTTTAGAATTTAATAAAAGAAAGAAACTACTGTTGAAAAGTTTGGGGTTGGAAAGATTTTTACAATGTTTTTGAAAGAACTTTCTAATGCTCACCAAAGCTGCATTTATTTTGACAAAATTACAGTAAAAGCAGTAATATCATGTCTGGGGTCCGGTTCATCTGTGAAGAGATCACCTCTCCAAAGTGCCAGACGCCATCGAATGTGAGCAGTTGCCCACTCAAGTCGGTTACGACGACGAACTGCAGTTAGATCGAGACCCCGATGAGGACGATGAGCATCCAGATGAGCTTCCCTGTGAAGGTTTCTGACAGTTTGTGCAGAAATTCTTTGGTTATGCAAACCGATTGTTGCAGCAGCTGTCCGGGTGGCTGGTCTCAGACGATCTTGGAGGCGAAGATGCTGGATGTGGAGGTCCTGGTGTGGTTACACGTGGTCTGCGGTTGTGAGGTCGGTTGGATGTACTGCCAAATTCTCTGAAACGCCTTTGGAGACGGCTTATGGTAGAGAAATGAACATTCAATTCACAGGCAACAGCACTGGTGGACATTCCTGCAGTCAGCATGAATGAATGTGTTTGGGATGCTCTGAATCGGCGTATTCGACAGCATGTTCCAGGTCCTGCCAATATCCAGCAACTTTGCACAGCCATTGAAGAGGACAATGGTATTGATTTGGACATCAATATACACTAGTGCCGTTGTGCGTTGGGCAGCGTCAATTTAGGAAAAAAAGAACTTTACACACAGTTTGATCTAATATTTTGTAATATTGCTCTAGAGCAAATAAATAAACTCTCAAACCTAGCTGAAAAGCAGAATCCATTGCAATATTAAAACAAAAAACAAACCAGAAAACACACTATAAGAAAATAATATAAGTGGTTTTAAGCTTTAAACTTGGATTTAGTCTGCCTCAGTTTTTTCTGTTTCTTCATGTAATCCCAGATGGACTCAGATCTCCGTGTGGCCCATACTGTTGTCAGACTCCTTGTGCATACACAAAAATCTCACTGGATTGTTACAATTAATAGCAAAAGGAATGTTTGGAAATATAAACTGATATTTCATACTGATACACAACAGCCAAAGATATAAATAACTGTAAAATAAAGAAATGTGTGTGTGTGTGTGTGTGTGAAAATACTAACGTGCCTAAGACTTTTTCAATATGGTATTACTGTAGAATTGTAGCAAATTGATGTCTTATTCAGATGTGTATTATGTTAGGTTTTGAACTTAAGTTTGACATTTTTTGGGGGAAAAAGTATATAAACATATGCAAATTGGTCATTTAAATTCTGTAGGTACAGAGAATTTTAGCAGTAGTTGTGTTTGATTGGGAAAAGAATTCATGCAATTTGAAAGATATAGTCCTTGAATGTATTCTGTGCCAGATCAGTGAAAAATGATCCAGAGTCTAACCCACTTATATTGCTTTTTTTTTTGCTCACTGTAAGAGAAGTTTTGACTTGAGTATTGAGAAATTGGTTCTAGCGAGTGTTAAAAAAAAACTGTATATGAATAGATACATCAATCCATGCCAGCAATTTCAAAATCAGTACATTTGATTTTGTCTTTCTTTTATTTGGGGTCAGGATGAGGTTACAGATCAAAGACTTTGGAATGCCATTCTCCCACATGAGGACTCATGTGATTGTGTGCTCATGCCCGCTATCTGCCATCATCTGGATCTTCCTTTCTAATAGCACGCTCTATGACTGTGCCAATTCCACTTTGCCCTATATCATTTACGTGTGATTCCCTGTATCTGCTCTGAAACATCCCACTGTTATGCGCGTCTCCCCCATGTCGCCTCTTCCCTGGGCTGAGTCAGTGCAGATGAAGCTTCCTGTGCTGTGACTCACTGAACATAGTGATCTACACTACTCAAAACACAAGCTTGGCTAGTCCAATCAGCTGAGAAGATCTGGGACAGAAGGAAACACTTCTTTAGAAATGTGGAGACCTTATAATGAGACCATATGGCATGATTGGGTTGCAGGGTTGTTGTATGTGGCTGCCAGTGCTTAGAGTATAAACCTGGAACCACACAAGAAACTTATGTTCAGATCTACATGACACAATCTATTTAAAGTATCTGTTCCATCATGCTTGTAATGGTCTCATTTTGTTTTGATAGGCTATATCAAGGACATTCCTAAGGACGAAAGTCAGGGATAATTAAGAAGTGTTTTCACACATCTCAAAAAATAGCGGCATTGATAATGAGAAATGGGATATCAAGTTTCATAGTAATAAAAATATTGTCATTTCATTTTCCGCAGCCAATGGCAGAAGAAATGTGTAAACCAAAGGCCATGGGATTTAATGAGAACAGCAAAACAATGTGAGAACATGGTCATTCTGACATGCCGTTTTACACATTCATCAAGACTCTGAAACCAGCATGTATGGTGTGAAATGCAGGAACACTGGGTACGGTCCAAGTGTCTTGTGCACTGTGAAGTGGACTTCACAAGGTGTTCAGCCATCTTAAGTGAGATTCCAAATCACAAAGAGCGTGTTTGCTCAGTCCAATGGGCATTATGTTTAATTCACCTCCGAAATTTCAAAGAGGCATCTTAATTTACATTTTTAAAATACAATTTATAAAAAGCTTTGTTAACATTAGTTAATGCATTAGGTATCATTAGGTATTTTACCTCATTTAGTAATCTAGGTTAATTAATAAATGTTCTAAAATTTAGTTTTAATTTTCATGCACACATAAACAATGATACAGTAGCCTATATACAAATTAACATTAACCAATAAAAAAAATGGATAGTTTGTGATACCTAATACATTATTCTTTTTGCATTTTGCAAAGCTTTACTACTATTACATATTAATATACTGATTAGTTATATATTATATAACTAACTATGATTAATCGAATTATATTTTCAGAATCTTTTTAATAAAAAAAGAAAAAACCTATATGTTTTTAGAACAAATCATATTGCTTTGGATATGATTTTGCATTAATATTAATATTAATATTAATAAAGACTCAATAAAAATACTGGGTGAAAACCAGACTCACCAAATAGCACAAATATTTTACTATAAGTTTTACACAAACTATATACACTGTTAAACATTTTAGTTTGAAATTACAGTTTATTCCAGGTTAATTTCAGTAGGACTTTTCTTAAACTAAAAAAGTGCAGTTGTAAAAAAACAACAACATAAAAACATGGTTTTACTTTGAGTTTACAGTATTGGAAAACACAATACTGTATTTCTACATTGCAAATGTAGATACCCAGCATGCAGTGTGGCACTTCTTTTTGCTTTGCTTTTAGCAGTTTGTGTTGTTGATTTATTTTGTAATGTTGGTTTATGTTGAATAAGTGTTTTTATTATTTGTTGAATGTCACCATTGTTGTGTTTTGTATGTCAAGTATTGATGTCTGTGCATCATTAGGTGATGATTATAAGATGACGTCACATCTTTCAAAAATGAATCTCAGCTGTTGCTTCACTATTGTGGAAGGTCCATCTACAAACAATTATGAATTTGAAATAAGTTATTGGTAAATCTTCATGCTTAAATAATACTAAAACAAAATCTTCCTATTCATGCTAACAATAGTTTGACTAAACTACTTCATATTCTAGCTTGTCATCATTTTATCTTATTTTATTGAATATGAACAGAGGGTCCAAGACCCCAAGCAAATGGAACACTAATCACCATTATGTTGACTTCAAACCAATTAGTAGTAAATAATTAGATTTATTACAGTGGCATGGTTAAAGACAACATTATAATGTGAAATCGCAGTAAAACAAGAGCAGTAAGTTACTGTGATGTCAGCATCATCCTGCTATTGATTCCCAGTAATTTGTAAGAAAATGACCCAGCATGCATTGATTTCACAGTAAATTTCTGACTACAGTATTTTATTGTAAAATAATACATTTTAATCCTGTAAATTCCTGGCAATTTTTTTACAGTGTAGCCAGGGTATATTATATATATATACACACACATATAAACTATATTTTACTTTAGAATACAATACACTTTATTCTATGCATTGCACAAATTAATGTATTAAATATATTCATAAATATTAATAACTCATTATCATGAGGCAAACTTCTGCAGATATCCCAACGAACACTATGTAGGGAGTTTGTGAATTGGATCACCGCTACTTTAAATACACGAACCTCCCTCTTTCCCTCCATCTGAGGAGCATTACAGCCGGGACAATCTGTGTCAGCCCTCGTGCCTGATTATGAACATGTGCCATTGTTATTGAGGAGAGGTTGCACCAGGGGTGACCTTTCCCTTCGATGTTCGTGTGTGTTTGTGAGTGGGGGTTTGCAGGGTTGTTAGGTGGGCTGTCAGTCACAGAGGGGAAGTGAAGAGAGGGATGTGGGTGGATGGGGGCGGGTAAGTAGGTGGTGGCAGCAGGAAGCCACTGAAAATGTGTATGTTTACGCTTGAACACGCCTGCATGTTTGTTTGGGGTCAAAGAGAATCCGTGATACGCATGTGGAACAATTAATGCAACGCCAGTGATGGAGTAGGCATGGCCTGCATTTACGCCCACAGAAGACCACTTATAGCCACAGAGTTGTATACTAAATTTGCGAGAATCTCTGCAAATCTGCATGAGAACTCAACAGTTGTAAATGTTATCATTTATTTACCAACACAACATTAAGATTCTTCTCCAAAATCTAGTGAGCTGGCTTGATGTCTACAGATAAGTTGCTGCTTTCAAAGACAACTTCTAAACTTTTATGGAATCTCATAAGTGACTGATTCATGGGCAGCAGTTTAAAGGAACACTATGTAGCTTTTCAACCTTCATAATATATTTCCAAGACCCTTGTGATGGTACATCGACTTACAATAGGTTGAATGACACGTCTGCCATAGCCTGGGTCTGTATCGCTTTTACTGGCACTACGTAATGGGTAGTAACCCGAGCACAAAAAGAACTATGGCTTTATGGCATACGTCACTTCCCCCACCACTTCCTCAAATTTGGACGTGAGAGGCCAACCAGCATTTGTTTTCGCCGGCTTTCGTGCGTATGTTTTTGTCATGGGGGCTGTTTACGCCTGGCCACTTCATGCGTTTTCTCAGATCGGATAGCTATCTGATCGTGAAAAGACCAGGTGTAAATGCCCTCCGAAACGCATTCAAGACGGATTTGAATCCGATCGCTCAGACCACTTCAGGAGGAGGTCTGTGCCGCATTCCAGACGAAACTGGACAAGTGTAAATGCATCTGGTTGTTGAAACCACATATGTAAATTGTACTCCTCCCAAAAATGCTAAAAAAAAAACCTAATAAAAAAAAAACGTGTGAGAGCGTGTTATAGGCTATATGTTATAGCCAGATATGATGACGCTACTGGAACACGCATCACCGCAGATGAGCAACTGAGCATATTCATCAAGACAACGTGCAAACTATCGCAAATCAAAGTGAAAGTAAGTCGCAGACGCTTAACACACAATCATCATCATTAAAAGTAAAGAAATGAAATGATCTTACCAGGGCTGCTACTGCTCTCTCTTATTGCGGTCTTTGATTTAGAAATTTTAGCTGATGATCAATAATGCAGTTCATATCTGTTGCTTTCGGTGACGTGCACTCCATTAAATCTGCATATAGTGTGGGAATTGAAGATTGGATTTAAATCCGTTTCGCAAAAACACATTTATGTGACCAGGTGTAAATGGAATCGTTTTGATAAATCAGATAGCTATCCGATCTGAGAAAACGCATGAAGTGGCCAGTAAATAAATCTCGTATTTGTAAACTTGTTTGCATTCTATGTTGTATGTTGTTGCGCTTGCTTGTAGTATGTCATTTTTTTACATGCTGTTCATTCATCCATTGCTGATAATTAGACCAGTCCAATAATTTCCACATATGTCTAGCTAGCTTTCGATTATCAGAGCTGTTAACAGACTTACAAACACTCGTTCTCTTACGTGTTTTTTGCATTATGTTTTATTGCCTAGCTTGCCTCACGAACTAGTTTGCCAGCTGAACTCAGGTGTTGTGAGGTGTATTTATCACGTAGTCCTGAGGGATATCAGACGACGCTGTTGACGTTGATTCTTGCGATTATCATGAGAACAGTTTTCAATATCTCACATAATTATTAGGACATAAATAAGCCTAACGTAGAGGTTGTAAATAGTGTAAACGAGCACAATTTGCAAACTATTATGATAAATTGCAATAATCATGTCTTCGGAGTCTATCTGTGCCTGTTCCATGCCCGACGCAGGTACCGGTGTACAGGGTGGGAGGTGGGGGGTGGAGGGGTATTTACGACAGTGCAAGTATTCCACAGCGACTCTAGGGGTCGCTGTTTGACAAAAACACAATTTCTACACAGTGTGCCTTTAATATAAAAAAAACACATGAAGCACATACGACTTGACCCTTCACTAAGCCCCGCCCTCCTTAGTTACTGTTGCTACGCCTGACAAGCTTTCGCGCCTGGCACGTCTATTACAGTATGAATGCATCGGTGTCAGACATTCCCAAGGAGATAATAGGCTAGTCATTTTTGGCGAACAGGTGAAATATCTGAGAGAGCAAGACAAAAGGGACTGCAGTATGCATTCGAGGGATATATCCACGACATAATATGCAACCGATTAGAGAATAATTTAATCAAAATTGAAGCTAAAGCCTATAGACCTTATGCGCCAGAGAAACGAGGGCGCCGCCATCTTTGAAATATTGTCTTTGAACTTCCGTTTTTGCAGTCGCTCTGTATATTTCTATGGCATTGCTGTCCAGGAGTAATTAGCTTTTGTAGTGGATTTACTTAAAGTTAACGAAAGTTATCATGAGGACTGTAATGTTTAAAGCAGATGTCTTAACAAATGTCAGTAGACCGGGAAGATTTTAAAACGAGCCGTTCATTCATAAATACGCAAGATCGCTGTGAAAATACAGACCGGAAGTCAAAAGACAACGAGCGCAGCGCTGAAAGCAGCAGCCATTCAAGGCCATTCATGGTACGCTGACCATTCAAATGGGAAACACACAAAATGAGGAACAGCTATGTTCATGCACAGCAGGGTGAGTGAAATTAGAAAATAATACAATAATTATAAATCAAACAGCTTATCCATAAATATTGTGGAATAAACATAAGACATTAGCCTGACCACTTTGCAATGATAACATTCTCCCGCTTATATTTTTAGCGCGCCAGGCTAACGTTACTGCTCACACGTCGTGGAGCAAACGTAGGTGTTTTTTTTAATCCTGTCATCCCGGCATTTCTCCCCTTGGGTTTTAGGTTTCGGGAAGGAAAAAAATTCCACCCCCCTGTCCAAACTTTTCGGATACCGGGTATCAGATTTGCACAATCCATACGCACAACGCTTCGGCATGTTTCCCTCGCTCGAAAGCTTGCCAGACCTCTTGCGCCTAGTTACGGTTGCTAAGCCACGATTGGCCTGTGACGGTTTTCAGGCGTGGCTTAGCGAAGGGTCAATTAGCAAGGTTTTGAACAGTAAATTTTACTACTAAACATATTGAATAGTAAAAAAATTACAAATAAATCAGCACAACTGTTTTTAACATTGATAACAACTTGAAATGTTTCTTCAAATTCAGCATATTAGAATGATTTCTGAAAGATCATGTGACACTGAAGAATGAAGTAATGGAAATTCAGCTCGGCCATCACAGGAATACTAAAATATATTAAAACATTACATAGATGTTTTAATTTGTTAACTTGTTGTGCATCAAATATGGAAAATCTTACCGACAGACATTTTCAGTGCATGTCTGTGTGAGGTAAAAGGACACAAGCTGTTGAAGCTCCGCCCTCTGTGCTGGGAGCAGCAGCTCATTTGCATTTAAAAGGACAGACACAAAAACAGGGCGTTTTTGTTCACCCTCAAAAAGTGACAACTTTAAAATGCTATATAATTTAAAATAATTAAAATATCTGTGGGGTATTTTGAGCTAAAACTTCACATACACACTCTGGGGACATCAGAGATTTATTTTACATCTTGTGAAAAGGGCATTATATCACCCCTTTAATACCGTCAGCCATGGAAACCAGGTAACTGACAAATAAGTTTACATAGGAGAAAAAAAAAAAAACAGGCAAACACAGATATGGCATGTTACTAAAATAAAGATCCTATCTTAATATGATTTAGTAAACAAGAGACCGAACAAAAGCTTAAACCAGATAATTAGTCTTCAAACATTTTGTGATAGACAAATGAAATGTCATCACATATATCCCTGGCCTTAAGTATCATGGAGTTTCTTGCCTACAGCTTGCTCTCCCTGATACTCCACCCAAAACTAATCCCATGTACCAGATAAGAGAGACCACAGTCTGACAGTGCCTCATCTGCTCAGTGGGAGTGCTGGTGGTAAGTAAATGACAGAGGAGGAGGTAGCATTGACGGAGGCCACCCCACACAGCCCACAAACTAGCACAGTGCCATGGCCTTTCAGCCGTGGCTCCAGAGATGCAAAACCTCACAGTACAGCCCAACACTCAGTAGGATGAAAGTCAGTGGAACTTCTGGTACACGCCAATGTGACACCCACGTGCAGACTGGAAACCACAACTTATTACACTGAAAAATTGAAAAAAAGAAGAAGAAAAAAGAAAGAAAGAAATGGTTTTGACGTGGGGTAGCCAGAAAAGTAAAAAAGCAATAGACAGCGGAGACAGTCCTGCCTTTATTTAGAGAGAAATGTTAGTTTGTGTTGTCAGCATTTCAGATGATATATTTTAACGCTGGATACTATAGGGTGCTATAAAACAAGCAGGTGGCTGACAAATGTCCCACACTAATGAGGCAAGGCTCTCTAGTGCTCACAAGCTTAGACTGCACCAGCGTCACAACGGCACAGTAGGACAATTGAACGAGCTGGCAAAACTCACCTGGCACCCTGTGGCCCATTGCTAGCTCTGTCATTGAGAGGTCACCAAATAGTAAAGAGTGCCAAAGGACACTGTAAGAGTCTGGCCCCCTCGCTTGTGGCTTTTAATGTCTCCTGGTGGAAAAAAAAATACTGATGTCAGTGAAAATTTAGCCTAGTTGTACCAAGAAAGCATATGAAAATGCACAATTCAACCAATATGATGATGGATAAGAGCTTTCATATATAATCACAGGCAACATATTCTTCACCACTTTAAGTTTCTGTTTAATTAGTAAACAGTGCTGTGCATGTAAAAGAGCATTAAAGGAAAAGTAAACATGCACTTTCCAAAAAAAAAAAAAAAAAACAGGGCCTGGAACTCTCTAACAAATGGTCAGTAAAACATACTCAATATTTAAAAAATAATGATATGAAAATATATAAAATAAAGAAGGTAATTTAATTTTCTATAATTGTCTCTGGCTATAGGTTCCCCAAACCCAGAGACATAATTTGAGTCTAAATACAGCTTAAAACTGATTTTTCTAGCAATAAACATAAAAAACAAACATTGGCCAACCAACTCAGTAGGTTGTGTAATTACTGATAAACTTATTTTTCTAGAAAACAAAAGAAAGTAGATTTGGTTGATAATTCTTACAATAACGTGAGTAACTGGTTTGCAAAAACTGAGGAAACAGAATGAGAATATTTACTTGTCCTTCCTCCATTCTATAGAAAGAGTCCACATAATGGTGCTTCTTGGGTGTCATTATTTTAAGGAATTTAAGGAATTTTTTCAATGGGAGGGGATTGAGGGTGGTGATATGTGGTTACAAGGTTGCACATTGTTCAACACATTGTCCAAAAACAGATTTGTACATCTAAATGGTTTAAGAAGTCATGTGTACCATACTGGTGGAATGTCACACCACACAATGTCAAAAGATGGATGAAACCCAAGAGACCAATTGGAAAGAAACCTTCAGCCTGAGTGAAACCTTCAGGTTTTGATGTGTTCTCTTATATTTCAAAAAAGGTTCAAAAAAACTGTTGGTCATGTAAACACACACAAAAAAAGATGTTTCTTACATTAATAGGTCTATTAGCAGTAATAGGTCACTTTCATTTTCAACCAAAGAGAGTTTTATAGGCTAAGATTCCGAAATAATTGCATCCTTGTTTCTGTCGCTTAAGCACTACACATGTCTTATTACTGCATTACGTTTACTGCACATCATGGCTAATACAGATAGCATGGAATTAAAACGATTCATTTAAGTTCTCCCTGATTTCCCTCTCTGAAAACAGTGAAATTCCACAGCTTTGGTGGAATGTTCTCAGTGCCCCTTTGGAGCAGGGGTTTGGCAGGAGGGACTCTAATAGCTAACAGTGGATTTACATTCTTTGTTGAACATAATGGGGGAGCCAGAGGGGCCGTGAGCCAGGAGGGAGCTGCCCCACTGCGATTCCTCCTGTGAAAACAGCAACCCCGTCACTCACTGCACAAGTACCTCATTATCATCCACAGTCAGTTGTAAGTAAATCACTCCAATGCGCTGCAGCAGAGGCAAGCGCCCAGACCGACATGTTCAATGCAAATCATACATACAAACATTTCAGCAGCAGAGGTTTCAGAGCGGGTAGGACATAATACAAAACATAAGACAAACACTTCTGGTTTCCAAGCAACAGAGCCACTCTGAACGAACCCTGAGGGAGGTTTTTCAATGTTTCGGGGTTCATCTCGAGGAGATTTCCTTGTGGTATTTGACTCTTCTGACCTCTCTCAAAAGATCTGGATTTGCGTACCTTGGGAAAGCAGAATTTTTTCACCCGAGGTTCATTTAAAGTACCATCAAACTTGTTATCTGTTGCAATGATTTATTGCAGCATCTGTCTTTGTCATAGAACCGTGAGTGTTGACCTAATGGCTCTTTCATAAACATGGCTCTCATTTGATGTGATTTATTCATCTCACAGGCACCACAAGCAAGTTTGTGTTAATGCTGCGCTGCTGTGCTACTGACCGAGTTTATAATAAACATCTAGACTGCTTAATATTTTACAGGAGGGAGACAGTTTGAGTAATTTGTGCAAAAGAACAGGATGTCATTGTCTAATAGCTTCTGAAGTCGGCCATAAAAGTCACTTTTTAATTGGCCTGTTACGATTGCCATTCTGGGAAAACAAATCTACACACACACACACACACACAAAGAATTACTTGAAATTGTTACATGAGTCATTTGGTATATTAAACTTTTCGAGATTTTCCTACACTGAAAAGGATTCAAACACTTCTCATATTAGCAAAAAGATATGGATAAGTTCCAGTTAAGAAAGTGGACAGTACAGGTCAAACTGCAGGACAAAAATATGTTCACATATTTGTTTACATATTTTCTCAAGATTGTTTCAGACATAATGATGTCCCTGGTGAAAAATGTATTTAAAATACATTTATTTTATGCTAAGTATACTGCAAATGCAATTACATATTTATGTACTTAATATAAATACCCTGCAATTATACTTTTGGTATACTAAATTGGTATACTTAAAGTCTGCTAAATTGGAACAACTAATTTTGTACTTAATATACTTATCCAAAAATCAGCGCTGAGGTCCAACTAAAGATATGTTTAAGTATATTAGAATGTGCTAAAATTGAACTTTTGCAAGTATACTTTAGGTACACTTAATATATATTGCATTTAAAGACAGAGATCATATCCTTACTAATAGTGATATTAAACACATGGGCTTTGTCACCAAGCTTAACAAGCTTATCTCTTACAGGCTTAATATTAAGAAATGTGCATTGTGCAATAAAGAAGTAACTCCAAATAAAGTTTAATTATTAAATATTTATATCAGTAAGTCTCAAGCGATATGTCAGTACATATGTTAATGGTTTTGTAGTATACTTAGAATTAAATAAATGTATTTTAAATACATTTTGGTATAGGTTTCTTTTCACTAGGGGTTCACAGAAAAAAAATATGTTGAGGCATCACACTACAGGACTGAAGAAATGACAAATAAGCATAAAAAAAGTTCCAAAAACACATTACTAATAAAAAGAGGTAAAACTATGATGAACTTTCAAGCTTGAAAAATGTCCTCATATCTCCTGTTGTGGTCCTTATTAGCACTTCAAGGATCCAAGAGACTGCCTGTTTAAAAAATTGATTTTGTCACGCCAAGGAACTATATAATAATTTATAATAATATATAAATGTTTAACGCACATTTATAACTGGACTCGTTTGTGAGAACAGAATTGTATTTTTGTATCCTTAGATCTCTGATATATGGTTTTGTACTGTATATCTAACAGGAAGATATTTGACATCAAATTTGAACAGATTGTTTTATGTTTGTAAATCTGTTTGCTGTCCAACCAAATGCTAAATATCTAAGAGTTGCTTCAGAATAGCTGAGGTAATACCTGTTAAGATTGGTGTGAATATATTTTATCGTCTTACTGTCATTTAAACCAGTCAGTATATGAAATGATACTGCTGTTTTTGATAGAAAGTACATTTCTGCAGTACTTTAAAGGTGCTCTAAGCGATGTCACGCGTTTTTTAGGCCAAAACATTTTTTGTCACATACAGCAAACATCTCCTCACTATCCGCTAGCTGCCTGTCCCCTGACAGCCCAGGCTCCACAAACGGCAACAAAAACAAACTGGCCCAGACTGGACCACGAAACATAACAAACAGTGTTCCAGCCAATAACCGACAAGAATGATTTGGGTTGGGGGGTTAGTGCGCGTGCACATGAAGGGAGGTGTGGGGAGTGGAGGAGAGAGAAGTATGAAGAGGGAAGTTACCTAGAGGAGAGATGTCCTAGACAACGACAACGACTAACGTTAAAAATGTATAACCTTGAGAATTTTTATATGGCCGACACACGACCAAAGAGACGACGTTCCGATGAACAAATAACAAAGAATTGGGAAGAGGAGAAGGAACGAATTTACATCAGGAAAATTCAGGTGGCTCTGTTTTTGCTGGACAGGCAGGTAAATCCAGTTTTTTTTTTTCTAAATGGTTCATGACTGTTTCAGGAAGCACGGAAGGGAGGGGGGTGGGGGGACGGGATGAGGAGGAGGGAGGGTCGAGCTAGCCTCCGTTTTGTTTGACAGTACTTTGAACGTCAACAAGAAGTGACATCACCCAACATCGCTTAGATCACCTTTAAGTGCTAATAAATTGCATTGTGCCACCTCAAATAATAATATGTCTAGATATACCGAACTTGTGACAGTAGTGAAATACGACATGCAGGGCGGAATGTCACACAACAAAATGCCTGCTGTTCTACTTGTTTTTAAGGTTATGGCATCCTGTAATTTGCATTTAATAACATAACTTTTCTATAAATAGGTGTTGATATGTTATGATTAACATTCACATGAAATATATATTTAAAAAAATTAAAAAATATTATTGTATAGTCTTTGTATACTCTTTTTTCATAAATTCAAATACTAAAGCCAGCAAAATATTTAGTAGCAAATGTGTGTATTATATTTCTATAAATGTGGGGAAGATGGCAGTGGCACCTCTAGGTCATGTATCCAGCTTCGCCTTCGTCTTTAGGTGAAATATTTCTTTAAAGAATTGAAATTACCAAAGTATAGTTCAACTCAATGCCACAGCCAGACTATGGGTAACAGCAACTCAGCTTTAGAAAAACTAAGAGATTAATTTGATGGATCTTTCAGCAGAGCACTTTAGTCTATAGTACCCTGACACACGTCTCCTCCCTCCAGCCAAGTGTTCTTCGCGCATTTCCTTTTATTTCCTGATTGAGGCCGCCCTCCTGCACTCAGTCCCCCTACCTGTCACACGTTCAATTATCGCCAGCCACCCCGAACATTAGATCTGCTCTTTGAAAAAACTCATTTATGTCACATTTACTTTTGCTCGAACACCAGAGAGTGGCTGCACAAGAAGAGCAAATGTAAGCTTTGGAAGGCAGCTCCAAGTACGTCAAATAATTCATAAAACGACACTTCGAAATTTGCTCTTTTCTTATCTGAAATTTTTGTTTCAAAAAGTATGTGCTGTGCAACATAACCAGCTTGTGGCCGTTTCGCTCCTGATTTTCGGCGAGCGTGTGATGCTCTCGCACACATACACACGCGCATCGCGGGGGTGTTCACTGAATCGCTGAGTACCGAATTGAAATGCACTCAGTGGATTAGTGCTATTTGAGAGAGGAGTGCCTCTCCGAGGGGCTGAATGTGCCGCAGGAAAACTGACCTGCGCCCATATCACGATTAAAGCCGCCCAGTTTGTTATGCAACAGCGCTACAAGTGCAGTCAGACAACTCCTACAGCTGTTTCATGCAGGAGTCACGACTCAAATGTGTAGGCTCTCCATTACCTTTTGTCCGCTACTGGCGATGCTTTTTCACAGACTGCCGCTGCGACCCATTGTAGCCCTCCTCCACCCCCACACACTGGATTGTGAGCCCCCGTTTTGTAGTGTTTCAAATGGAGATGGAGGTGGTGGGGTGACCCCTCGACAGAGTGTGGGAAGCCCGTTTGGGCACCGAAGGGCTGATTAAACCTTCCATATCCCCTGTTGTGCTCCACTGTGATGTAACACCTTCTCCTAGACGAATGTGTTGCACAAAAGCTTCAGAAACCCTGATGGATATAATAGGAGAAAACATCAGTATGTGAGTGTTTGAGACGAGAAACTAAGGGTGATGAATAAATATGAAGCCAGTCGCTCAATTCATCCCCATCTGGTTGGACCAGAAAAGAGACATACGAAGGCTCCCAGTTCCATTCGTCTCTTTGTCTTTGCACTCTGCGCCAATGATCGAGTGTATACTGGCGTCTATGTATGCATGTGTGGGTGTTTGGTAATGTGATTCTGCAGCACTATCCTAACACTCGCTCTTACAGAGCGAGCCTATGGCATCACCTGTCTAATGATCCAGAAGGTTCTGTGGCATACATAATTTGTCCTTGATGGTACCTCAAATTCTTATTAAAGAGAAAATTGAGAGAATAAGAATTCAGCCTAACAAAGTTCTTCTTTTTGGAGTCTTTATTCCGAAATGTTATTGCATTCACTCTCAGAAAATAAGGTAAAAAAACTGTCACTGTGGTGGTACCTTTTCAAAAGGTTTGTACCTTAAGAGTGCATATTAGTCCCTCAAAGGTACATATTGGTACCAAAAGTGTACATATTAGTACCTTTTGAAGGGTACTGTCCCAGTGACAGCTTTTGTACCTTTTTTTCTGAGAGTGTTCCAGAATATTATTCCTGGTTCTTTATGATTTAATATCTATGGGCAGCATTGAAATTTGTTTATTTGATCTGCTTAGGAAATGCATTTGAAAAAACACAGGGGAAAAAACTCATCCATTTTGAAACGACCCTAATGCAGCCCTCAAAAATCAGTACAACTTGGAATATTTAGATTATTTAAACATAGGGATCCACCGATATAAAAATTCGAAACAAATAAGCTAACTATTTTCATGTAATGGCTGATAACTAATAAATTACATATTAAAGTTCTATACTATTTTGTCTAAATATATAATAAAAAAATAAAAAGGAAATACCAACTGTTTTAAATGCTACAAGAAAAGTGTGTCATCACAATGTTAAAATGTACAGTGTGAAAATGTCTATTCATTTTGAGATTGGCTAAAGATTACTTTTACAGTGATAATACATTTTATTTAAAAAGATTCAACTGAGTGTTAGATGACGACCAAGGTTATCTTATTTAAAGGTAAAAATGAACATGCACAATCAAATATTGATAAATTAAAAAAAATCTCTAATATCGGCTCATAACCGATATGATACAGATATGTATTGTGTAGGCCTATCCTTCTTTAAATGTTCTGGTAATAATGGTATGGTAGAATTACTCCCTATTTGTCCCCGTTTTAATCACATTCTTTTGTTCACCAGTTTTTCCACTTCCAGCTGGTGCAGGGAGCTCATGAAGGGGATGCGTCTGAAACATCTCTCTTATCAGTCTCACAGTGGCTCAATCTCTTCAAGTCAGCAGGCCAGGAAACTGCAACAAGATACCAGAGTTCCTCTTAATTATTTTTAATGTCTTGTTTCGTACCCTTTCAAAGGTAGCTGCTTGATTTTTTGTGCAAACCACTAGCAACACACTTCCATACTCAAGGCATGTCTGATTATTAGAGAACAATTATCTGAACAATAGCATCTTACTGTTGATTACCACACTAAATAGTTTTGACATCCCTCAGTGTGTAGAAATGAATAGAAAACCTCAGTTTGTAAAAATGAACAGAAAACTAGTTTACAGTGGGAGCCTTGTGGGCAATTTGGAATGGAATTATATGGAATTCTGTTAAAGCACGACAATTATTTGTTTTATTTAAAAATAGTTTGTCAAATTGTTCTTACCCTGTGCTTACTTCATTATTATGTGTACTACTAAATCACAACAGACAATGTTGGTAAGTAGTTCCTGGCAGCAGGTTAATGTTTTATGCTAACATGTGTAATGTTTTATGGTTATATACTTTCAAACTGTGTTGTAGTTGCAGATTCAACATTAATTCAACACGCTGCCCGCTTTGGTGCTAGTGTTCTATTGTAAAGCGCATTACTGTGAACATCCATTGTTTCACAGAATGAGGGACAAGACTAAATTACTGTAATCAACAATATGCCACAGATGTTGTCCATAGCCATTCAATTGTAAACAATCAAGAATATCCCTTTTTGTACATCAAGCTACCATCAAGTAGCATGACTTTACTAACTAACTAACTAAATGTTGGGTTGTGACATGGTGGGCTGTGCACATTCTCAGAACATATACATTGTATACAACATATACACAGAACAATGTTCCGATCTAAGTCATGTAAAGGCGAAAAATATTAAAAATAAAACAATAAAAATAATAATATAACCAACACATGAATTATTGGATTATAAAAATCAATTAGATGATCAATTAACATTCCTTGTGTGTATAAGCATTAGTGTTAAAGTCCCCTGACAAAAGCAATTCTATTTATATATTTTATGTTTTATAAATACTAACATGGCAACACTAATCCTCATAGCAAGGCAACCGGCTCTTCAGACTAACTTAACATTTTATGTTCATTAATCACATGAAAGGCTGCTTCCCACTGAGCCAACAGTAGCAGTATTAAGAGATAATGCAAATTAATTAAGTTAGAGAACAGTATCTGTTTATCGTCAATTATTAATAAAAGACTTTTAAGTGTTCTGTCCAGCAACATGACAGCATCTTTATTTAAACCAGGTCTATTAAATCTTGAAAAGATGTGCACGCTATATATCACTGGTATTTCGCCATGAACATATACTGACACAGGAACATGAACCAACAGGATTGTTATCATTTTTGTACTGTTTGCCTTGAATGAACTTGTGGGTTGGTATGATTTAGTCTCACATGCTTAAGGGGCTGGAAGATTTGTTGAATGACAGTGAAAGGGAATAATAAGACTTTAAGAAAGCTAAACTAAACCTAAAGCAAATAAACGTGCATATGTTTAGAATAAATGTAACAGATTGTGCAGGAAAAAGGGTTTTTGGGGGCGGTGTTAACATAAAGAATGTGAAACCGATAAGGCAGCAAGGAAGCCTCACTGTAAAAGTTTACAATAATACAAACTGTAAACTTTTACAGTGAGACTTCCTCGCTGCCTTATCGGTTTAACATTCTTAGCTCATCTTCACACACAGATTAGTGGCTTCAAACAAGATCAACCTGGGGGGCCTCTCTAGATCAGGTGTCTCTGAGGCCATTTCCTAAGGGTCAAGTAGAACTTTAAATAAAAGCATTCTGGAGCCTAATGTAGACACCTCAGCCCTGCGCAGTGTTGTACACACATCGCTTCCCACATAAATTACACAAAGGCACGATCACCCTCTCACTTCCTCTGTTTACCCAGCACTTAGTGATGAATGACCATTAGTCTGCTTCCTTTCAAAGACCCTGCGGGGAATTTTGCCGATCAGGGTCAGAGGAGATTGACACATTATCGGATCAATGCTCCGAGTCCTGCGATAATCTACCTTCACTCTTCACATAGACGTTTAATTAATTCCACACAATGCATTAATGCAATTGAAGGTATCAAATTTATTAATAAATCCTTTCATTAATAAATCATTAAGCATTATATAAGTCCACAGTAATCGATTGTCGAGTTCACGCGCCTAGGTTTAGTACCTATGATCACGCGCGTGAACTCGACAATCGACTACTGTGGACTTCGACCGAAAACAGGATGTAAATACAGGTATGTGCGCTGGCTGAATAAACATCATTTTTATTAATATCTTTCACATCTACTGCAGTCAGATTCACCCGCGTTCACTCCGAAGGAATCACTCACATGACCTGTGCACTTGTAATGACACATCAAGGATGTTAAGAGGCTAAAAGCAGGTTTAAAACTTGCCCCATTGAAGTCAACAGGGTGCACATTTTAAAAAGAGGATAACTCTGTGTAGGCAACACCGATTTTTGTCGTTGTTCTCTGTACTGACAGCACTCCAAATGTACAAAAAAATGAGCTCAATGTTAAAATTGACCGGAGTTCTCCTTTAACATAGTTCATATATATTCAAATAGCTTGAAATATAAGATAATGTGCTTGTTCATGTTTACTAATGAACTTTATATGAAAGATTATTTAATGATTAACAGATCATTATTTAATGTAAATTGAAATGCTTAATGTCATTAAACTTCAGTTCACTATAACATAATGCACTTTTTTTACATTTAAAAATGTAGAAATGCAAAAAGGTGTTTGTTAGCAACGAGTCATCTGGATGTTAAACAGAAAATTGAACAATAACAACTACTTGTGTCAAAAAAATTGTTAGGTGTACTTGTGTTCAGGTTCTATTGCAAAACACTTTTGCTGCAATTGAGGTGTGATACAGGTTAGGGACAGGTTTTCTGAGAGAGGTTTTAAGGCTTGGTACAACAGTGTACAGGGGTCAGTTTGATTACTATATGGGAACACTGTTCGAACTTGCATTGTTTTGAGAAAGTTACAGCAAAGTTACTTATTGTCACTAGAATGTCTGTTGGGGAGCATCAAAATAAAGAGATATTTAGAAGACAGTCTACTAATAATCTAATGTGAGTAGACAACAGATAGTATAGTCAACAGACTGTTCTGAAGGGACCATCAAATTAAAGTGTAACCATCCCTAAAGAAGTAGTATACTTAAGCACAATTTATCCGTAAGTACTTTACTATAGCTAAATTTGTGCACACTATAAATTGGTATACTTAAAGTATGTTAAATTGGAACAACTAATTTTGTACTAAATGCATTTTAGTTGTCCAAAAAGAGTGCTGAAGTTCAACTAAAGTTGTATTAAATATACTTGTTTGTGGAATTCCAAGTATAATTAAGTAGACTTTAAAAAGTTTTGAAATGCAGAATTCACTCAGCTTAAAGCAGCACTCAGTATTTCTTCGCTGTATTCTTGCTTTTTGCTCGCAGGTTTCTCTCTAGAGCTCCCCCACAGCTTCGGAATAGATATTTGACAACACTGTTGTAAAAACTCGTTATTCTCAGACACCAGAGGCTAGTAGATCAACGACATCAAAGCAGATGGGATATTCTTTAAAACGTCTTCTTCATTCAGGTTCGGACAGCGTGAGGGAGCGCAATAATGACAGCATTTTAGCAGATTTCTTTTGGCCGTAAAGCAGTTGTTTACATCGCGAGACCTGATATCACGCGATACTTCCTGCCGCGGCGGCCGGCGGCCCGCCGCCCCAAAGTTGCAAGTGCGTATTTTCCGCTCACGGGCACCAGGGGGGTGCGAAACGACCACCATTCAACCCGAAAGAAGTATTATAACCATTCCAATGACTCCGAAGCTGTTCAGTTAAGGTAAAAAAGTTACTTAGTTCACCTTTAAACTTCAAATGTATTTTGGTGACATTACAATTGAAATTCAATTACACCGTAAGAGTGTTGAACATACATTAATATTATACAGATAACAAACTTTTAGTGATTTTAAAACAAGCAAACTTGAAGTGTGCTAATGGCCTCATTATCGTGTGCTTCAAATAGGCTACAATAAAGTAATCAAATAATGGCACAGCTTAAGAAGCCTTTATTAATTATTATTGCAGAGATGGGGTTTGGGGCTGGGTCCGTGGGACTGTTTCTGGGGATTCACTTTTTATTTTGCCTACCTTTTGTCTTCTGCATTCTCCTTACCATTGTCTCCTGTTCTTCCCTCAGACTCGTCCCCCAGAAACAGTCCCACGGACCCAGCCCCAAACCCAGTCTCTTAAAAATTAATAAAGGCTGGTTTCTAAAGTACTTCTTCCTGCCTCTATGTATTAATGCTCATAGGTAGCCTAAATGGGTTCCATTCATATTTTACTGTTATGTGTCAACAAGATTCAACAAGACATTTTCACGTGGCCATACCCAATGTTTAGATCTGTTGTGGTATTTATGCAAATGAGCACATACATAATTAGATTATGCACCGTTTGTCCATGTTGACAAACAATTAAAAAAAACTTGTAATACATTTTTTGTTTGTCTTGATGCAAGTAATCAACTCAGTCATTTTCATGGTGATATCTAAAGGTTAACATTTTTACCCTATTCACGTAAGAAAAAGAATGACTGGGCTTATGAATAGGCTATATTTGGGTCTTTTTCTAAACTTTCCCCTAATGGGATTCTTCTGGGCTTTTTTTTTTCCTTACTCAGGACATATTGAGGATACAAAATCAGTTGAGTTTGCTTGTGTTGCAATTTATTCAAGGTTTTGAATTTGCAATTTGTTCAAAACTCAAAACTAAGTATTTTGAACACCATCTTTCAAGAGCAAGCGGTTTGTGAATCCTGCATTGAACTCCAAGATTTGAGAATCAGTCATCAGTGAAATAAAGGGAACACAGCAAAAGTTTAGGATTATACTGCTGCGATATCAGTAAAGATGAATTTTAACCACTCCTGGCTGGCTGGTAAAATTCATGCTCCTCCTTGGGCAGTGAAAAAAAAAAAAAAACTGGCTTTACCTTCACATCGCAGAGCACAGCGTCTTCTCGACATGATACTATCCAGTATCCACAGGAATCAGCTGCAGGTTTGAGGTTCAAGTTTTCCCTGGTGTCTGTGCGCGCAATAAGTGGGCGGGCAATATGCTAATGTTTCGTCTTGACGTCACAACGAAACGGCTTATGACTCATTTGAAAAACAATAGGCTCTATGCACGATCGCTTCCGCGTTTTGTCTCAGCCTGTCCAGTTACATCTGGTGTGGTGAACAAATGAACAAATGAGTCCCACTGAAGAGATGGGTCCCAGCTTAGGACCAGGGGGGTAATCGAGCTCTCGAATTCCGTACCACCCCCGGGGGCCGCCATTGGCTAACAAGCCATCACCTGCTGTTAGCATTCCATTGACTCCCACTCATTTTGGCGTCACTTTGACAGCGAATAACTTTACATCTGAGGCGTTTAAAGACTCCATTTGTCCATTGTTTATTTCTAAAGAAACACGAAAATGTATAAAAGGCTCCATTACCTTGTATCTTACGTTATGGCCCCGTAGAAGCAGTTTTTGTAAAAATAGGCTAACGATTGCGTCATGACCACGCGATTCTCTGGAAATTACCGTATAGACAGGAAGAGAAGCTCGCAGTCAATCGGGGGGGATGTGGAGGCATAAAGTCCGATAAAGTCAAGGGAGAAGCCCATAGAGAGTCATAAAGTTGCTCCTGCTCCTAGCTCATGGACAGCTCCTACTCACGCCTTCCGTCTCTGCAAGATTCGAAAGGGAATGGTTCAGATTTGGCTTGGCACAGCTACTAGAAGACTTACAACTGTCAGACAGGCTGCACGTCACATTCACGTCAAACTCAGCTTGAGTCTGTGCAGTACGCTCAGCCATCAGGAAGTGAGTGCTTCTAATTTGCTTCACTTTTCTCCGTTGAAACCTATGGGGCAAATTACACTCGCTGTTTACAAGAACTTCCAGCGGTTAACGTGAATGATGTTAACATTATTGTGAGGCAGTTAGCTGTCACACCTAAGAGTAAGAAAGAGAAGAGCTTTAAATTATATATAAGTCGAGCTACATCGACAACTTTGAGGGTGAACATTCTCTCATATCATGCAAAATCCGACTAGCGAATCGGTTTCTAAAATCGTTGTCTCCGTTTCTGAGAAAATTAATTTTATGAAAGTTTTGCCACTAGTACACTTTGCTATAGAAAGCGCTACGCGGAAGTAAAGACGCTGGCTGAGATTCTACCGGAAATACGCCAGCAGCGTTCGTGCATAGAGCGTATTCATTTCATTGACCCAGAGTAGACTTTTACTTTTGAAAGACAATAACTTTATATACGGTGCACTTTCAGATTTAAAACTTTGCAGGATGTTTTCATTCACTTGGAGCAATGTTACACACTACATGAAAGGTCATTTTCAAAAATCCATAATAGGGGCCCTTTAAGAGATTCAGAGTTAGGTGAGTGATGGTGAGAAAACATATGGCAATGGATGCAGACTTTGCCCTAGTGAAAAAAAAAACTTTGCCAAAATGTATTTAAAATAGGCCTGTTGTTGGTTGTTTAAAAGAAGGTACTTTACTTAAAGCAGACAAATACCACTTATAAATATAAAGACCATATTATTAAGCTTTTTAGATGTTTAAAAGAAGATTTTGTCATTTTCAGCAGAGACCACTCAATGTGGTATGATACTGTGTAGATCTTATGTAAACAACGTCAAGATATGAGATTTAGGAAAGCAAAAGATATGAATTTATGGGATAAAATCCATTATAAATTAAGAGGATAAAATTATGTTCATTGTGTGTTATAAATCATCATACTCTTAATTGTTATAACCACAAATCCGTAAGTATTTTTACTGTTGTTACGATTATTCATGAGATGACACAACACATTATTAGGTTGTTTATAAGGCATTGTGCGTGCATTATAATGCATTAAGAATACCCTTATGACGCATTATAAATGCAGGCTTCATCTGGTGTTATAATGCATTGTACTCTTAAAAGTTATAACCACAAATAAGTATTATAATGTATGGTAACTGTTGTTATGATTATTTATCAGATGATAGAACATATTTCTAAAGGTTGTTTATAAGGCATTATGCAATGCATTATAAATACAAGCTTCATAGAAAGTGTTTCTGAATTTTCTCAAAAAATGTATTTTGTTTTCTTGTGTTGATGCATGATTCAAGGAACATGTTTAAGGATATAAGTGCTGAGGCAATAAAAACATGTTTTGCACCCAAATTACAATTGTGTAATGTCTTAAGCAAGCATTTAGCTAAACTTTACACAAGCTTCTGAATGTACTAAATGATTAATAGAAAAAAAGTTTATAAACATTTATAAATAATGAATAGTTTTAACTTTAGACTTGGTACTGCAAAAACATTAACAAATAATTAATAAATGATTTGTAAAAATGTGTACAGTATAGTAGAAGTCTGTATACACACCACAACAAACGAAGACCAAACATGTGACCCTTACAGACTGTGGTTATGAGTTAAAGAATAAAACGTTAACATGAATAGTTTGTGTGAACTGCTTAAAATGACTAATTAAGCTTAATTTGTAAATGTAAAAATGGTCATTAGGTAATGTGAAGTTTAAAGCAATTTAGCATTCAAAACAAATGTAACAAAAAGTGCATATGAATTGAAAGCATTTTAATTTATATTAAACAATGATATGTTAATCATTATGTAATGTTTATCACGTTTTTATCACGTTTAGCATGCATATTATCTCATAGCTATTTAAATATATATCAACTGATCTATAGGCATTATATAATGTTTCTTGATTTATTAATTTATAATTTTTTTATTCAATGTAAACCATCTGTCAAAATCATTTGTACATTTTTAAAAAGTGCATGATCATATGAATTGAAAGTTGAATGACATATGCAAGCATTTCAATTTACATTAAATCATTTTCTGCTAATCATAATGTAATGTTCAATACATTAGTAAACATGAACGACCACATTATCTCATATTTGTGTGAATATATATATACGAACTAATGATATGGTAGGCATTATATGTTTGTTAATGATTTATTAATGAAAGTTATTATAAAGTGTTACCCAATATAATGTGCATATTAAAGTTATTTAGCATAGTTGTAGTTAGTATATATTTGCCACTAAGACCTGAAACACTTGTCAATACATATTATTTTATTTATTTCTCAACAAATTGTCAGTGACAGGAGGTGCTTAAACTTTAGAACATGTTAATGTCAGCCTTAGGAGGTTGTAAATACTGTATGACCCGTTTTATTTTTTATTCATTTTTATAGGAAATGCAACCATTTCCCAAAAATGTAGGACATTTATAAATACAGTTGAAAAGTTCCCAGAAAGGTTTAAATTGTAAACCATTAAGTAAACATTGAAAGGAAAAAAATATTAAACAAAATAAAACTGGATGATTTACTGAAGAAAGGGACCAAAGTCGCACTTTTAAGAAATGTAAATTCTTCATTAAATGGGGGGAAAAGACATTTGATAGATGATAGGTTTACATTAACTGTTAGATAATAGCTAATCCAACAGTTCTCACAACAATAAACATGGGATTTGTGCTTTTAACCGTAAAAAAAAAAAGTGCCATATTCTTCCAAAGTGCCACACATAATACGTACATTAAAATAATTATGTAAAAAAATAGTAATGATGCTGAATCGAAACTACAGGTGCATTAATCTATCAGTGAATTTAGTTGCCTGGACTACGGACATTTGGATGTAACTTGGCAAAGAATGAGAGAGAGAGAAAGAGATAGAACGAGCTAGAGAGAGGCGTCATCTCTGCCTCTTCACCAGCTGCTCGGTGCAGCCCGGCTCTCCTCTCCAGGACTCGCAGAAGTGGGCTGTATTGGCGCAGATAGGCTGAGGAGGGTCAGGGGGGTCCTCTCCTGGGACAGCTGTGGGGGGTGGGGGCTGTGGAGTGGGCTAGAGTGCTTGAAGCAAGGTGGGAAGTTCAACCGCAGAAAAGTAATTCCATTGAGACAGACAGAAAAAACAAAGAGACAATAGATTTGTTTTATTTTTTGCACTTTCTCTCTCTTTTGCACCATCTCTCTCCCTCTCTCTCTCAGAATCTTTTTATTTCAGAAGTTAACATGCTAATGTAATCCTTAAGTGCAGTGACAGTAAACAGATTTGGCTTGCAATGGATGAGACTCGACTCAAGCTCTTAATTCCCCTCTGACTTCTTAATTAATTAGTGGAAATTAATGAATGTGTAATAAAAATATTAGACACGGTGGAGTCTGAACTTCATAGGAGTCACAGAAGGGAATAAAACGGCTGCTTGTATATCTTCACACTGTGATACTCAGGATTAGATAAACATCCTCACAAAATGTAATTTAGAAGTAGGTGAAGGGGGAAAAGGGTCAGAAAATATTGCAAGCCAAATTCGAACTCACACCACCCAGAAGCCCTTACCACTATGCAAAAGCACCAACCACTCTCATTCTGCTGTTGTAACTTCATCTATTGTTCAGCTCACATCACTATTCTTATTCTAACATACACTACCATTCAAAAATGAAACAAAATGTATGATTTGATCAAATGTAACAGTAAAGACATTTATATTGCTATGAAAAATATTTCAAATAAATGCTTCTTATTTTTAAGAACTTTCTATATTTATCAAAAAAAATCCTGAAAAAATGTATCACTGTTTCCACAAAAAATAAAGCAGCACAACCGTTTTGACAATGTTGCACAACACTGAAAATAAGAAGAAATGTTTCTTGAGTATGCCAAATCAGAATGATTTCCGAAGGATCGTGACTGAAGACTGGAGTAAAGCTTTGGTTCTTGAAAGAATATATCAAAATAGAAAAAAAATGATATCAAATTGTAACAATATTTCACAATATTTTACTGTAGTTCTGATCTGTAAATCCTATGAGCTTTTTGGCCTATATTCGTGTGCGGATCTTTGTTCAGATTTTTGAGTTCCTTTTGGATCTACGCACCGCAAGAAGATATTACTCATCAGTTTGGGACTAATGTTTGGCGCTACGCCCTTTCATCCCACTGTAGTTCTGATCAAATATGCAGTCTTGTCAACAAGATTTGAACGCTAGTGTATATAACATGACTATTAAAAAATATATATAAATAATGGCACAAAGTAGTTATTCATATCTTGTTAAGACACGTCAGAAACAGGTTCTGACATATGCTCATAAAACAATATTTTAAATGCCCCATAAATGATGAATTATACATGGTTCTGAATGTTATTTGAAGCTTGTGTGTGAACTGTGAACTGTGGATATATCATACTCATACAGTGGGACATAAATTAGTCGATGACAGGGTCTTTCTCTATGTAATCTGTGGATGGGGAACTCGTTTCATGACCCATGTTGTCGTGTCATCTGTATGTTTGTGGCAAAGCGGAGGACAATGCAAGTGTTTTAAACCTCAGAGAAGACAGACTATACTCGAATGCTGAGGGAACATGATATCACAAGTTTGCTATGATACTGGAGAACATTTGACGGTTGGGGAAAAAAGTAACAGCTGAACCTCAGCATGAAAAACCAGAAAGAACGAAACGATCCCCCATGAGGCGAGATGGTTTGCACTTCCTACAGTGGGTAAAAAGGGCTTTCCTTTTTCTGAAAGATCCTGCTAATTTGTCTTGGAGGATTATACAGACGTGACAGAGTGCTGACAGACATTTTTCGCCTGCATCCCGCTTTTTTTTCCTCTTTGCTCGTGGCCTTGATGACAGGAGGTCTGTCTGTCTGCGGGAGGTTTCTAAGCTGTGACAAACAGGGCTCCCTGTTAATTCAGCCATTTAATAACAGCAAATCTACAGCACATATACACCTGCGCAACCTGAGACGCCGGGGCGCCTTTTGAGACGAGGCATCAAACTCAGCCTCACGCTCTGTCTTATTGCATTCCAGTGGGAATGAGAGGCTTTGTCTGGCTAAAGAGGGACACTCGTTTTCAATGTAGCTGAAGGCAGCGGCAGCCGAGGAGATAAAAAGCTCGCTCGTGCATCACAGACGCAAGTTGCTTGATTAAAGTAGGATTGGACCTTGAATGTCCCATTTTGCAAAAAAAAAAAAGAAAAAGAAAAAAGTGGTAGTGGTAGTCGACTTTTACGTTTAAAATTACACGCAACAAGCATCAGTCAATGCAAAAAGGGGGGAAAGTCCAAGTCTCTCCCAGCATGTAAAAATACATCAATGCCGTTGACATATTCTAAATTCAGGGGGCAACATGTAGCAACAAAGAACACCTGGGTGAATCATACAGAGAGAAATTGGTCTGACATTTCACAATGATGAGCTAACAGCTCTTGATAAGTGAAAAGCTTTCGCATACATTAGCGCTCGTGTCAACCCTTCCTACTTCAGACACCGCTGAGGGCGATGAGTCACACCGAGACCCTTATGCGAGTCTGCCTCGATAATGTTTAGAGGCCAGACCATCATGACCATTTTCTACTGTTTACTAAAGGCCATCAACTTCTCCAGTCAGGTGTTACAGCCTGAAGCAGGAATCAAAATCACTTTTTGGGTTGTTCTTCAAAAGGGAAAAATAAATATTTATTGCTCTGAACTACAAAAAAGAATAAACTATTAAAAATAACATGAAACAAAAATTAACACTTTTTTACTGTCTTTATGCAGTTTTCTAGTGTGCGATTCATTGGTGCACATTAAAAATGTTGCCTTCATATCCTTGTAATCATTTAAAATAAGGAATAAGTATTTATATACACATACATATATAGTTACCCACATACACTTTGGGGGTTTGGGGTCAGTAAGAATTTATTTTATTTATTTATTTTTGAAAGAAAATTCTATTTTTATTCAACAAAGATGCATTAACTGACAGTAAAGATATTGATAATGTAACAAAAAACAAAAAGCTGTTCTTTTTAACTTTCTTCAAAGGATCTTAAAAAATGCATCATGGTGCCCAATTAAATATAAATATTAAGCAACAAATATAGCAGTCTGTTAAGCATAAGAGATTTTTTCATATACATTTAAAAAATTTACCGATCCAAAACCTTTTGAACGGATAGTGTTTTCAGTAAATTACCATTCATTTCTATATTCTTCTTCTAATTTAATCACTCAGAAATATGACCGATTAAAGGAGCAAAATTGGTTGTGAATGACTCTTCAAGCTAATTTTAATAATTAATCATTTTAATCTATCTATCTATCTATCTCTAACTAATCTATCTTTCTTTCTAACTAATCCATCTTTCTTTCTTTTCTAACTAATCTTTCTTTCTTTCTAACTAATCTTTCTATCTTTCTAACTAATCTTTCTATCTTTCTAACTAATCTTTCTTTCTTTCTAACTAATATTTCTTTCTTTCTAACTAATCTTTCTTTCTCTTTCTTACTAATATTTCTTTCTTTCTAACTAATCTTTATTTCTAACTAACTAACCTTTCTTTCTTTCTAACTAATCTTTCTTTCTTTCTAACTAATCTTTCTTTCTTTCAAACTAATCTTTCTTTCTTTCAAACTAATCTTTCTTTCTTTATTACTTATCTATCTATCTATCTATCTAATCTTTTTCTTTCATTCTAACTATTCTTTCTTTCTAACAAATCTTTCTTTCTTTCTAACTTAACTTTCTTTCTTACTAATCTTTCTTTCTTTTTCTTTCTTTCCAACTAATCTCTCTCTTTTTTTCTTACTTATCCATCTATCTATCCATCTATCCATCTGTCTATCTAATCTTTTTCTTTCTTTCTAACAAATCTTTCTTTCTTTCTAACTAATCTTTCTTTCTAATCTTTCTTTCTAACTAATCTTCCTTTCTTTCTAACTAATCTTTCTTTCTTTCTAACTAATTTTTCTTTCTAACTAATCTTTCTTTCTTTCTAACTAATCTTTCTTTCGTGGAAAACTAATCTATCCATCTATCAATTATTTATCTATCTTTCTAACTAATCTTTCTTTTTTTCTAACTAATCTTTTTCTTTCTTTCTAACTAACTATTCATATAACTAATAACTAATCACTAATCTATCTATCAAACTTCAAACTACTTTAAACTTCAAACTACTGTACTTTAAACTTCTTCAAACTCTCTTGTCCGGCTTTCTCAAGCCAACTTAAAGTTTGTCTCAACAAACTTTTTTTCTTCTTCTCAAGACTACATTTACATTTATTAATTTAGTAGACACTACAAAGCAACTTGTAGTGCATTCAAGGTATGCACGTTTCAATTAGCATGTGCATTGGGACTTGATCTCCTGCTCTACCAACTGAGCAACAGGAAATATAATGTATATCTGTGTTTGACAGATGCATATCTCATATATCCTATAAATATTTTACTGGTTTTCACAAAAGACTGTTTAAGACTGCAAAACACAGAAAAATAAAAAACATTTAACCTGAAATCCCCATTTTATGGAAAATATGATTAAACAAACTGAGTGATAGACAAAGTAGGCATATTTCCTTTTAGCATTGTCTTCGGAGGTCAGCCTCACATCAGTTCACTTCAGCCACAGTCATTTTCCCATCACTCACACATAAAAAACTGAAAGTGCTCATCTCTGGACATCCCAGAGTGGCCCCAGAGAAGTAGTACATCATTTCTCATCTGCACCATGTGGGTGAAGGGACAGAACAGACAATCTCTCTTTCCTGGAAACTAAGACACTATTGATGTCATACTTCTGTGGCAAGTATGCTATAAAAACAGAGCATAGAACACAAACGTATGATACATTTTTGGGGTTTCTCTGATTAAACAAAGGACATTCAGCATCACACAAAAAAAGTACCATAGGTCTCTAGATAATATCATGATGGCAATACCATTGTATATGAATATAGCACAGTATCATACAGAACCATGGTGTGTGTGTATGTATGTATATACATGTATGTATATATATATATATATACAGTATATATATATATATATATATATATATATATATATATGTATATATATATACACACATCAAATATGTATATCTCAAAGTACCACCTCAGTAAGGGTTGTTTGTCCATTTAAAAAGAAATAAAACTGTACTAATTCTTCAAATAAGCATCCTGTTTTAAGAAGTATTTCTGTACTTTTTCCAAAGGTTCAAGGCCTGTTAGAGCCTACACATTGAGATTTTAAAAAAGGTCAAAGTGATCTGAGGTTTAACCTTTGCTGGTGTTTTGATGTGATTGCAGTTTAAGTTGCATGTGGGATTGGGAAATTCTGAGTGTGGATTTTTTTTTTTACAAACACTTGTCCTCTCACTCTCTCTCTCTCTCTCTCTCTCTCTCTCTCTCTCTATTCAGAAACAAACAGTCAAATGCAGTGAAAGCCCATTGGGAGACAAGGCACCCTAGTAACCATGGCCGTTGCTAGGGTAACAGCGGAGAATGGGAGGGTGGCGAGTAGGTGTCCAAATTGAGTCTGCAACAGAAACATGATGGGCTCAATAAGACAGAATGACATAATGTCAGCTTTTTCATTGAAACATTACTCTAAAATAAACAACAAAGTAAACTAACATATTATATTGTTGTTAAAATATTATTTCATTATCATATAAAATAATATTTAAAGCAATACCATATTCACAATCATGTTGTGTCAGCTGTAAACAAAGAGTCTTTTATACGACAACTGTATAAACAAGGAGTAAATATAAACTTGCATTCTGTAAGGGAGAAGTAAATAGAAGTATTGGTCTCATTCAACATTTGAATGATAGCAATCCACAATCTGTTTTCTGACTTGTGATGCAACCTGGAATTAAACCACACCATGTTCGTTCATTGGCCAGAGGAGAACTGTCCCCCCGACTGAGCCTGGTTTCTACCAATGATTTTTCCTATCATCTGGTTGTTGTTTTTTTATAAAGAATGTGGCAAAGTCGTCAGCTGTTATGGTTGATGAAAGAAGGAGGAGGGTTAAGAAGAGAGGAGATGTTTTGAAAAGCGTGCGAGAGTCAGAAGAATTGTTAATTTTGATGTGGTAGTAAGTCATTTTAGCAGTAGAGACATCAGCAGAGAAGGAAGAGAGGGGGGATTGATACAAACCAAGGTCAGTGGGATCTTACGATTTATACTACTTCCTCTCTGCAGCCGTGAATTCAGAATGATGCTCGCAGAGAACATCAGATAACCAGGGGGCAGAGGGGGTGGCGCGGGTTGGCCTGGATGAAAAGGGTCAGAAGTTGTCTATGCAAGATGTTAGGGTAGAGAAAAGAGTATCAGTTGCACTGTTAGTATCAAGTGGTGAGAGCTGATTAGGGGGAGGAAGTGTGGATGAGACCAAATAGGATAGAGTGAGCGTAGGTTACGCCAAAAGGTGACCTGTGGAGGAGTGTTTGTTGTATCCTGAGCCAGGTTAAGGTTAAGAATGAGGAGGAAGTGATCTGAGGTTTGCAGTGTAGTGACCAGTGTATGATCAGTGGAGTAGTAGCACATGTAAATAAGGTAGAGTTGGTTACCTGATTTGTGAGTAGCCGTAGTACATATTCGCTTGAGGCCAAACTCGAGCAGAGTGGAAATCAATAGCCTGAAGTTTTCTAGGTGGATGTTGAAGTCTCCTTGAACTACCAGAGGAGTACCACCCTCGGAGAAGGATGAGAGTAACACATCAAACTCCTCCAGGTTTGTGGGGAGGGCTGCAGGTGTGGCAGTGTTCTCTGGTCTGATCCAGGTCTCAGTCAGGGCCATGAGGTTGAGACCTGAATGACTAGTAAGAGATGTAATGAAGTCTGCTTTCAATTTTGTCATTACTTACTTACTTAATTCTGTCACCTGATGGAGTTCCTTGCCACTACCGCCTTTTGGCTTGGCCCATTGACTCACTGACACTATTGGATGAGAACTGAACTGAGCTGGACGACGACATCACTGTTTTCTGCAGAGCTGCTTTACAGACGAATTGAACTAATTTAATAATTGATGATCTTTATAAAGGAACTGAACCAACACTGAACTGACAATGATTTTTCTCTTTGGTTCCACTTTAGACATTCTACTAACTATAAGTAACTTTGCAACTACATGTCAACTAACTGTCATTAGAGTATTAGTATACTGTAGTAGACTGTTAGTTTATGGTGTTAGGGTTCGGGTTAGTAGACTAAATTGACTTGTAGTTGCCAAGTTACTTATAGTCAGAAGAATTTCTGTTGGGGGACCATCAAAATAAAGTGTTAGCAGATATTAAGCATATAGTCTACTAATACTCTAATGACGGTTAGTTGACATGTAGTTGCAAAGTTACTTATAGTTAGTAGAATGTAGTGATGGGGACGAGACCGCCTATGCCGAGTCCGAGTCAAGACCGAGTCTTTGAAGGGTCGAGACCGAGTCCGTTGGTTTTCAAATACAGTCGAGTCCGAGTCAAGACCGAGTCTTTGAGAAAGCAAGTCCGAGTCGAGACCGAGTCTTTAGGAGTCGAGACCAAGTCCATAAAAACATGTCAGTTTTCATATTCATGATTTAATATCACCCCAGTTAATAATCAACAGTTAGGCCTACAGACTAAGCTAGATTGGGAATTGTTTAGAGGAGCAGTCTTAACGTCTTAATGTGGACTATGCTTTTACTATCATTAAAAAAATCCTTACCACATGCATCATCTTCTGCCTATTTTTCTAAACTGCTTCAACAGTGCTGCTCTGTCATCAACATGTTAAGCCCACCCTGACTTTTTTAATCATAGTTAGGACATGCAGAGCAAATAAAATTTTTCTAGTGGTATGTATTCTAGTGGACTAGTGATGGGGACGAGACCGCCTATGCCGAGTCCGAGTCAAGACCGAGTCTTTGAAGGGTCGAGACAGAGTCAAGACCGAGTCTTTGAAGGAACAAGTCCGAAACGAGTCCAAGAAAGCAGAAATCGGTCTCGAGACCAAGTACTACATCACTAGTAGAATGTCTAAAGTGAACTATCGAAATAAAGTGTTACCTTTTCTTTTTCAACTCTGTTTGTATCACTGAATCATTTTCCTGTTGATCACCGTAAAGCTGCTTTGAAACAATCTGTATTGTTTAAAGAGCTATAAAAAAAGTAAAAAATGTACCAATCAGAATCAATTATTCCACTTGAGCCACTTAATAATGCCAGCTAAATTTTTACTCTACCAATAAAAATATATTTAATATAAAATAGAATATAATATAATACACTTACCTGAGAAGCAAAACTGCCATAAGCTTCAAGATAATAAATCAGTGTTTTTTGGTACATTTGTCACTGGTTAAACATGAAACACACTAAATTTAACACTTTACCTCTTATTTTCATACAGATATTCCTGGCAGTATGCACACGTTTACATATAGATTTGGTGTACATGTATCTCACCTCACTGTGCACTGCTATAAAGGACTCCATCATGCGAGTGTGAAAGGATCTGAGGACCCGAGTATAGCCCTGTGCTTTTTACATGATGAATATTGAAAGGCTGTACGACTCCTCTAAGAGTAGAGTGACAGGGAGGTGAGAGGCATATCTACATGTGTCGGTGTGTCTAAGTGTGTCACTCTTTAATAGCGGTTGTGTGGGCTGCCGTACATTCTTCTAGCCTTATTCACAGGACTCGTGTAGGCGGTAAATTCGTGTTTGTGTTCCGCAGGTTTACCTTAGGGGGGAAACGTTTTATTATACACTCTCTTTGAAATCGATGACTAATTGCTTTCTTTTTTTCCCTCTCCCTCTCTCAGCCATGGTCCATTTCTAGATTGCACATTTTCTTGGGTGTGGGGGTGAGAAAAGGTGGGGGGTGGACGTCTCAAGGTGACTAGAGCAGATGGTGAATTGGGCTGGTGAAGAGGTGCCTGAGCAGATCTTTGTTTCTTTGTGTGGATTCTTCCAGTTCTTCGCTTTTGGAGAGAAGACAGGCAAGAGGCTAGAGCTCCAAAGTGATATGCAAACACAGGGGTTTAGTCATTGCGAGCATTTGTATACAAGTGCATGGAAATAAACTGACAATTCACAGAAATATGCGGCCAAATATGAAGTAATGACAATCAGAGGTCCAAGAATGAATCAAACAATGAATGGAATTAGTGTTAGCATCTGACATCATCAAGATAAAAAAAAACTGGATTTTTTAACCCAAATTTACTTAATGCTATTCCTGGTACTGTTAACAGAACAGTTCACCCAAAAACAAAATTATATCGTCATTTACTCACTCTCATGTCGTTGCAAACCTGTAGTATGACTTTCTTTTGTGGAAACAAATTTTTGAATAATATCCTGTTTTTTATGTAATTTTTTTAATTAATGTAACTGACTGTGGACTGGGACTATGGGAGGCAATTACAAATAAAAGTATCATAAAAGTGGTTAATACTACTTGTGCACTACATTCTAAGTCTTCTGAAGTTATAAGACAAGCTCTTTGTGAGGAAAAGACCATAAAGCGCACTGATGATCTTGACATCTGGCCTGGTTCTCCTTGGTATGTTCAGAAAAGTCCAAAATAATAATTGAACAAATCACTATTCATTGAAAAGACTGTGAAATTGAAATTGGTCATTTGTGAAAGAATTGGTCATTTGAGTCAGATCTTCAGTGATTCATATCAAAGGATTCGTTCACAGTCTCAATGATAGTCACAGCATGCAGTTAACTGCTAACTGGAAGAGAAAATGATCAGTGAACTCTAAGAAAGCTATATGGCTTCAGAAAATGTAAATCTAACACAACTTTACTAATACTTTAATAGTGTGTGTTTTGTCATTTTGGAGCTAGACAGCCCCAGTCCTCATTCCTCCTTTTTATTGTTTCCAAAAAATTCACCTTTTGTGTTTTACAGAAGAAAGATGAGGAAAAAAATTGTCACATTTAATTGGGTGAACTATTCCTTTTTCAAGATTGTCATGACAACACTTATTACCTTATCACAATTTTTGATAAAAAGGAATCTGCTTCTCTATGTGAGACAATGAATCCTTCCAGTACATAGAAACAAACAAACAGTAAGAGTCCATACATAAAAGCTTTTCCTATGAGTAACACCAAACAAAATGAAGCTTAACATGCTGCAGGAAATTACAAGATGCCTTCATCCAAGGCAAATAATCTAGAATCATTTAAAATGCATTGACAAAGTCCAAATGAATCGTGCATATCAAAGTTGTCAAAATGTATGAATGATTGCGCCTATAATTATGCCTCTTGCTGCATGAGTTTCCCTGCTCCTTATTTCAAATGATTGCGCTGGCAAAATAAAAAACATGTTAAATGTGACAGAGTAAAAGCTGAATTTGGCACGTTCCAGAGAAATGTGCTTTTTCCCTCAAGAATCACAAAATATTAAATAATAATATATAATCTTTTTCAATTGTGTAATAGTATCCCTAACTTGCACAAAAAAATAAATAATAATAATACAGTGGTATGGAAAAGTTTGGGCACCCCTGTAAATTTTCATGATTTTCCTTTATAAATCATTGGTTGTCTGGATAAGAAATTTCAGTTAAATATATCATATAGGAGACAAACACAGTGATATTTGAGAAGTGAAATAAAGTTTATATGATTTATGGAAAGTGTGCAAGAATTATTTAAAATAAATTAGGCACCCTTGTCATTTTATTGATTTCAATACCTTTAGCACTAATTATTAGAACTCAGAATTGGTTTGGTAACCTCAGTGACCCTTGACCTCCATACACAGGTGAATCCAATCATGAGAAAGGGTATTTAAGGAGGCCAATTGTAAGTATTTCTCCTCTTGGGAGACATGGAGCCTCAAAACAACTCTCAGATGACCTGAAAACAAAGATTGTTCAACATCATGGTTTAGGGGAAGGATACAAAAAGCTGTCTCAGAGATTTAAGCTCTCAGTTTCAACTGTGAGGAACATTGTGAGGAATTGGAAGACCAGAGGCACAGTTCTAGTTAAGGCCCGAAGTGGCAGACCAAGAAAAAATCTCAGATAAGCAGAGGCGCAGGATGGTGAGAACAGTCACAGTCAACCCACAGAGTAGCTCCAAAGACCTACAACATCATCTTGCTGCAGATGGTGTCACTGTGCATCGTTCAACTATTCAGCGCACTTTACACAAGGAGATGCTGTATGGACGAGTAATGCGGAAAAAGCCTTTTCTCTGCACACGCCACAAACGGTGTCGCTTGAGGTATGCTAAAGCACATTTGGACAAGCCAGCTTCATTTTGGAATATGCTGTGGACTGATGAAACTAAAATAGAGTTATTTGGGCAAAACAAGGGGTGTTATGCATGGCGGAAAAAGAACACAGCATTCCAAGAAAAACACTTGCTACCTACAGTAAAATTTGGTGGCGGTTCCATCATGCTGTGGGGCTGTGTGGCCAGTGCAAGGACTGGGAATCTTGTTAAAGTTGAGGGTCGCATGGATTCCACTCAATATCAGCAGATTCTGGAGAACAATGTTCAGGAATCAGTGACAAAGTTGAAGTTGCGCCGGGGCTGGATCTTTCAACAAGACAACGACCCTAAACACTGCTCAAATTCTACCAAGGCATTCATGCAGAGGAACAAGTACAACGTTCTGGAATGGCCATCTCAGTCCCCAGACCTGAATATAATTGAAAATGTGTGGTGTGATTTAAAGCGGGCTGTCCATGCTCGGAAACCATCAAACCTGACTGAACTGGAGATGTTTTGTAAAGAAGAATGGCCCAAAATACCTTCCCAAAATAATTCTTGCACACTTTCCATAAATCATATAAACTTTATTTCACTTCTCAAATATCACTGTGTTTGTCTCCTATATGATATATTTAACTGAAATTTCTTATCCAGACAACCAATGATTTATAAAAGGAAAATCATGAAAATTTACAGGGGTGCCCAAACTTTTCCATACCACTGTAATTATGTCCTACTACCTGAAGATGCATTTTTCTTATTGCAGCTACATTTTAAAATAAACAAGATAAGAATGATTGCATCCCAAATCATAGTAGGCCTACATTAAAAATAGTTTGTCAAAGGTGTACAAAAGAGGAGGGCTGAGTCTTAAATTTCACTATAGGTGAAAAACAGTATGTGACAAAAGAAGTATGTCCGAATTCACAGTACTCATGAAAGATTAGACAAAAAGTACTTCCGGCAAGATTCTGAAGTGTGCATACGATGAACACTTTAATATCCCATGAGATTCCCCCTTCCATGTAAAGTGCATTGAGTGCCAAGAAAAGCGCTATATAAATGTAACAAACTATTATTTCATTATAAATGTATTAAGTTAATATTAATACCTTTTGAATGCCATTCATTTAAATGCTAACACATGCAAGCTAATGTAAACAGTGTTTCAACAAGTTAAAATTCATCAAGGCCTTCACAAATACAGTTAACAGTGTTCATAAAAGACATAATCAACATTTTACAATAAGGTTGTTGCATGTAAACACCACAGCAACCCCATCTTTTAATTTATGAACATTATTGCTTGGCTTAACTTTGCATTAAACAGACCACATCTTACTACTTATGCTGACTTTCTAAACACTGCTAATATTTGGAAGTCATTACTGAGCTACAAACAGGGTCCGAATTTGTTGAAGACCCAGACAAATATCAATTTTAAAAGATTTGTAAATGCGTAAAAACATATCTAGACGGGATCTTTGACACACTCACAAATAAACGAAAACTCAAAGTCTGTGCCAAAGGCTAGAGGCCAAAACTAAACCCACAAGTGTTTTGGTCTTTGATGGCAGGCTGGCATGTGAATGACTCTGTAGTTTCAAAGGTGACAGTGATGTATGACGTACATTTGTCAGTAACCTAGAGGTCAGCGAATCAGTCTGTGTGTTTGTTTATGTAAAGGGGCAGGGGGGATACCACACAAATATTAGACCATTGCCCTCACATGACTAAAGTCTCTCTCGAAGACAAGTCAGCAGCGTCATAGGCTTCTATTACTAATCAACAGCAGTGAACAAACAACACAGTGTAAGCTAGGAGTCATGCAGATCTGCTGAATAGTGAGGTTTAGCACACTGTGAATAAGGAAGGAAAAACGAAGTGGCGTGTGAGAGAGAGACGGCCAAATGAAAGAGGGAGGGAGTGGTTTCTTCTTAGCGGTTCAACCACAGTCCATCACTACCGAAGATAATATGACCTATGCTCCAAGAGGGACGTCAAAGGCCTTTGACACGTTCAGATCTGTTTGCTTTGTGTGGGCTGAGTGACGTCCAGTGTTATCAAGCCTTTTTTTCCCCCATCAATTAAACCGCTTCAGCTGACGGTCAACTGTCTCATCGTACGCCTCCTGTAAAGGTCTCATATTGCCTTCCCCATGCTGGTTTTTATATCACAAATGGTACAAACTATTTTCAAACATGCCACAACATTTGGGTACTTTTACAAGGCAAAAATAAATGTCTGCATGACATAGTTGTGGTGGCTTTTTCCTGAGACATGGCATGCTAAACACATGCAGAGGGGAGAAAATTGGGTGTGCAGAGTACGGAACTGACGACAGAAAACTCTGCTGGCAAGTCATGAAACACACCATTATACACATTTTATCATTAAATACAACTGCAGAATGATAACGCAGGTGCAGGTTATATTTTGCACAAAATGAACGGGTCACTGCTAAACAACGAACAATTAATTGAAAAGCTGAAAGCAGTTCAACACACGCTTTAAACAGAATATTACATTTAATAACCACTGTGGTCTCTGGAACCATATCTGGTAGGTGAAAATACTGCTGTAACAGAACAAAGCGATTCCACTCACTTCAGGATGCCAGACTGTCAAAATAAGCACATCTTCCTTGAGAAGCAGCTAGCATCCAACTAATAAGCGGAAGTCTTAAGGTGCGGTCACTGCAGACTTTGAGCTCCGTTCACTCACAACACGCGTGCAAATGTGGGAGAGCAGAAACACAAGCACGTGAAGTTGTTTCATCTTCCACTGTGTAGCAAAGTTCAAGTTTGCTGATCTCTAACCTAATGAAAAGACATTTGACAAATAGAGCATGTAAACATCATATATTCAGCAAGGATGCATTAAATTAGGCAAAACTGACAGTAAAGACTTTTGAAATTTCTATTCATCAAAGAATCCTGGAAAAAAAAAAGAAAAGAAAAACGCATCACGGTTTCCACAAACACATTGAGAAGCTGTTTTAAGCACTGATGATAAGAAATGTTTCTTGTGCACCAAATCAGCATATTAGAATGTTTTCTGTAGGATCATGTGACACTGAAGACTGGAGCGATGGCTGCTGAATATTCCAGTGATAGCAAAGCTGAATTAATTATATAAATATATTAAAATAGAAAACAGTCGCGTTTTGCATTTGGATTTAAATAGGCGAATGCTTAAGAGTATATGATTGGATCATTATTTCAGTGATTATTATGTTTCTAGCATGTTATATGTTTGGCAACAGTTCTTCTAACCCTAATTAGACAATAACAATACAAGAGTCGAGCACTCTGTAAAGCCTCCTCCAGCACATCCCAAAGACTTTCAATAAATTTAAGGTCTGGACTCAGAGGTGCTAATTCATGTGTGAGAATGATTCTTCATGCTCCCTCCCAACCATCTTTCACAATTTGAGACTGATGCATCTTGAAATTGTCATCCTGGAATATGGCCATGATGTGTCTTCCTACATGGTTGTTTAAGAAATGAAAACTACACACTCCATCAATTAGGGTTAGAAGAACTGTTGCCAAACATATACTGTAACATGCTACAAACATAATAATCACTGCAATAATGATCCAATCATAGACTCTTAAGGATTTGCCTATTTAAATCCAAAAAGCGACTTTTTTTTTTGGGCCAGGCAGTGTATATTATTTGTTGTTGTTTAGAGAGTGACATCATATCCTGTTGCCCATATTCATTGCCATTTCTGAAGTATTTAAGTATGATCGCCATTTATGTCAGTACTGTGTGTTTCTGATCAATGGATATGTGCTGTAAAACCGACACCTTCTACACATACATCTATCTAGGGAGAGAATAAACATCTGATTTGCTCAGATAAATTCCTAAAGCATACCTGAACTGGCAGTAGCGTTAATAAGTGATTAGATACTTTTTTAATCAATAACTTTATATTTAATATTAATATTTATTTAATTGTTCATCGCAGAATTCCAAAGGCTCTAAATACTTTATTCTCACAATTGTAACTGACTGTATATAAGACAATGAGTGAGTCTAAAACCTTCCTGACCTAATTTAAGAAGATAAGATAACGATTAATAGAACATTGTCATCCGTAGTACAGATATCTTCAACACAACGGGAAAAAAAGCAGAACACTGGTCAAAAACTGAATAAAAAAAGGCCTGATTGTTTCAGCTACTATAGCTTATCATAGTCATGAAATTAATTTTTGGAAGCCAAATTATTTGCACTCATTGCATCATTATGCATAAATGTAACAGACCATTAGCAGAAGTAATTTCATTATAAAAAAAGAGAAAAAAACTGTACATTAAAGTCTTTCCTCCTCAAATTAAATAATGTTACATCATCTGTGATACAACAGCTTAGAATTGAACACTGAGCAGAATGTGTGAAGATGCAAAATGAAACAAATAATAAATAAATAAATCACGGCCAACATCACACCTGCCATGTTGGCCGTGGTTTTATTCCCTGCCTACAAGTCAGCAAGAATTCTTTCTAAATACCAGCTGAGGCCTTCGATGGTAAAGGGATACTTGTATAACATGTGACGTTTGCTACTCATTGCACAGTTTCTAGGCTATTCTCTGCATAGTTCTGTAATCTCGTCACACCACCAATGGCGTGTGAGGGCTGCTGGGATTCCAGCTGATCAGATCAAGGCAAACCGATAAAACCATGCCACGTTTAGTCAGAAAAGGAGAAATGATTTTGCCGCAAGTGTTTCATGTGCCCATAATCAAATGGTTTCGAAGGGCACAAAGGAAAACATAACTCAGATAAGACCATCCCCTGCCCTTTTATTTGGCTAGTCAGGAGGTCGCTTTATCAGGTCGGCCCACTTTGAAACACTTTATAAGGCCATAAATGTGTAAAAAAAGGTATTTGAATATTGAAGAAGCCAGCCCACGCACTCACACCTTTCTTATATTGGTTTCGGATTCTTCGACCGAAGTCTCAAAAGTTTCTGAAACCTACATTTAAAAAATAATACTGACTTGAATTTTTGTGACACGGGTCATTTTTTACACGGGGCGTAAAACCCATGATTTTATAGATGATAAAAGAGATCAGATGGGATAAGGTTACTTGAGCGCCTAGCAACAATGTTCAGTACACAATTAAAAAAATTCGGAGAAGCGAACTGTTTTGTTACCGCACCGTTGACATCAGTGGGCTTTCACAAGCTGATGTGACATAATCAGACTGTAAACTGGAAAGGGCACAAAATGTCATTGACCCCTTAGAAAAACCACTGCACAGAGCCAAAACAAAGAAAATGCCAACAGTGCAAAGCATAGTTCAAACCAACATGATAAGAGCATTGTATGTAAAAGATCACTCTCAAGGGCTCATTTAATTTGAACGCTTTCATAACTATTTTCTTACACATACAGTCAGTAGGCCTAAATTTTCCAATGTAAGGAAAATGTGAGGAGAGTAAGCCTAATGCTTTTTTCAGACACGGAAATTAGCCCACTTGAAAAATGTTTCTTGAAATCGGTGGCCTTCTTAGCATGGTTGTCCTGTACTCGTCTCCTCTCACCTGGCCTTACTCATCATCACTAAAGTCGAGGGCTTTATGTAAAACACTGTGACATCTTAACGGCATCAATCATCCGAGGGAACGGAGAGGGTGGCTAAAGTAGATGCTCTTGACCTGAGGTAGGCAGTGTGTGGGCTTGTCTAATAAGCACACACTCCTGGCCCCTCAAAGGATGTCATCCACACAGGTCTGAGTCGAGAATACGGCAGGTTAATGAGGACTGGCTGAGAGCTGCATGCAGCATTCTGCTGGATTATGCACCGGTTTGACTGTATTGGCTGATGCCTGCTCGTAGTCTGAGTTTAGGTCTCGCACGGGGGTTTGACAAAATGACAGAAAGAATCACGTGGATCTATCAAACTTAGTCTCAGACAACGCACCCACGGTGGCCATCTGATGCATCCTGCAGTGCACACAGAAGGGGCTGAAATCGCCACTTCTGATTGGCTGATCACCTCGCCACATGCATCACGTGACAAATTACTTGGGAGCAGGAGAAAAGCAACGACCTGACAACTGACAGAAAAAAAAAATTCACACTTCTAAGAGCCCTCAAAATGTTTGTTTTATTAAAAATCAGTCAATCAAACAGTACAACAACATCTACTACAATATATTGACATGTACTTTTGAATGGCTGTCAATGAAGAAAGAGAAAGAACGCAGGGTACTTAATAGCAAGTAAATACATATCTGCAAGCATACATGTATACTTCTATACTTATATACAGAGTTGCATCTGTATAATAATTCTGATCACACACATTTTACAGATCTCTCTCTTCAACCTTCACAGTTAACTTAAAGATTTACTTATAGTTTATTGTTTGTCACCATTAATTTATAGTTTAAAGGGGTCACGACATGGATTTTAATATGTTCTTAAACATGTAATATGTTCAGCTGCTGTCAGATCTAATACAGTTGGCTGCTTCATCTTGCCACAAAAGTTTCTTTGCGAACTCTCCATTACACTGTGCCTCGTTAACAAAACCAAATGCTCCAAACAAACATATAATCCTAGGAAGTGATCCGGGATGACATTAAAATAAACCACTCATTTGTTTCCGAAGCTGGGAACCTACTGAAGTCTGTACAGAGATGCAAACAAGCTGTTAAACTGGACGCGTCAAAGCGAACATTCTTTCACTCTTCCATTTGTCCTCTTGTCGACAGACTCAAGAGCTCTGCAGAGTACATCAGAAACTGAATGGGCTGTATCCCGTGTGGACAACCTCAGTGATTTATAAAGGGTTCTATTTGCTTTTGACATGACAAGACTCCTTTGGAGGCAAATATCAACCATTAAGGCGCTGAACACCAGTGTGCGATCAGTGATGATGTAAAACTATTCGTCAATGTCTTGCTCTGGAGACAGTCATATGTAAATGAATTAGCCAGTGTGACATCACAGATCCCGCAATATATATATAAAAAAGCTGTTTTTGAAGCTTTTTCTTCCAATAAAAAAAAGCTGTTTTTGGAGCTTCATTAAATAAATGCTTTGTTTATAATGAGGATGATGTTTTAAGTTATGAAACATGAACTTACAGAAATGAAATTAGGGAATTTATTTCAATATTCATGAGAAATTATATTTGAATATATTCTTATAAGATATATAAGAACATATAATATGAGAATTATCAGTATTAACAATAGATTTAATCGAGTTGTTTTATACCAGCCTATTAGTGTGGCATCATCAATTTAAGATTCACTTGTCCATAAATGATAAAAACAAAAACTGTGGTTGGTCGTTTTACGTCGCTTCCTGTCTGACTGTATCTTCCTGTCTAAGGGGGTGATTTTTGGCCACAACAAGCTACAAAGTGAACCAAACATCATGTCATTAGTAGAAAGGCTGGCTGAGCACCATCAAACAGATGTGTGATGGCTTTTTGTATCTTTAAATAGATTAAAACAGGGAATTTTCTGTGTACAGGTGTATTATAAAGTCACTTTTTTGTGTGGCAAAGGAGGTAGTGTATACGCTGCATACCGCATGTGCACAGATATGTGCGTGCATGTGTGTGTTTAAGTATGTGAGAGTACTGGGCACGAAGTTACGCCCCACAGTCCTGTTCCCACAGCTGGGTTGGGCCAGGCAGGGAGGATAAAACAAGAACCACAAAAGCCCTTAGGAATGCACTTCCACTAGGACTGGGAAACAAATCTGTTTCGTTCAGGCATCAGAGTGAAATGTGCATTTATTTGAATGCATGCATTTGGATGTAAGAAATACACTGAGGATGCAAATCATCCTAGAAAAAAAAAAAAATTGTTGTTGACAGGTTGCAATGCAACTTATTGTACAATATAAAAGCAAGAATTTAAGAATGAATTTTCTTATTGAATCTTCTCAGCTGCCTGCAATAACCTAACACGAGGTACTTACTGAAAATTGTAAAAAAAAATAGAACATTTTAAGGCAGCAGCAAATAGAAATCATCTAAATCTGTTTGCCAGTGGTGCCTAAAAAAATTTTTTATATATATATATATATATAAAAGAAATCCAAGCATATCCTGGCAACCGCAGAACACAGAATGAAGAGAAGACCTTGGCATTTCTCTTCACATACCACATTTCATTCAAAGCTGTCCATCTCCATCCCTTATCTGGGAAGGAATTAGCTTCCAAGACCGTTTCATTGTTTCCCACACAAGCATTGTGAGCTTAATAACGCGTGGGTGTAGTTTCGATCAGTCAGGTAGGTCAGGTTTCTGTTAACGTGACTGCATACCTTTGAGCCATATCGGCATACACAATGATCTGTGGAATTCTTGGCATGCCTGCCATGGTCGCAAAGACAGCAGTTTAGAGAGCAAACAGTGTTGACCCCCTTGTTTCAATCTGGTTTCTGCATTTGTGCAGCGAGTCACAGGTCAAAGCGTTCAGAATTCACACACTGCTGAAGCACCCAATATTCAATCAGTTCTTTCATTCATTATCTCTTGAATTTGTAGAAACACGAGAACGTATGGAGCAACTGATCTGATGTTCTCTAGAGTAATGTGTATGTCTGCAGGCTATAGAGACCACCTGATATTCTTCCAGTCTTTGATAAGACAGTGAAAGCAGTTCTGCAGATGCTCAGTTCTTGATGTTAAATAATTACGCAAATAATATCTGTCATACAAAGCTTGGTTAATTAGTAATCAAGCTGCTGCCATTGCTTTATGCCACTATGACTTAAACCACAGACAATAGACCCAAAGTCATTCGTTTCCAATAAAGACCCATACTGCAGATGCAGATTTTCATATTCAATATTGCCACATTCAAATATTTCAACTTGTGTGACAACACAAAATGCAACCATCCAGATGTGATGCATTCTAATCTTCTTTTAAATCCCAAACAAACTACTTGCAACTTCTGTAGAATGTAACTGTATAAATATTTACGCCATTTAACACTGCAGCCTTGGGCAAAAGTATTGGTGGTCATTTATTTTATTGCATTTCATGCATTAATAATTCATTCCACCGTGGTCAATAAGAGGAAGGCAAATACTCCTACTTGTCCTGATTCTGTACAGGAGACGAAAAGAGAAATATCACAGTTTGTTTGGATAAAATTCAACTTCACAAACAAATTAATAGTTCATTAAGAACAGCATAAGGGGCGAATTGCAAAAGTCGCATTCTGAGGTAATTTGGCAATAACAGATATTGAAGTACTGGAAACTTTGACTTCTCCAGCAACAGCTGCCAATTTTGTAGGTGTTTGTCTACAATAAATTGATTTTACAAAAGCTAATTCATCTTACTATTACCAGAGAAATAAAAGCTAAGTGAAATCTAATCAACTCTCATTAAAGCAGAATCAGTCTGAATGTGTGCAGAGCTTTTCTACAGCTGCTGATGTCCCTGACACAGAGGAATAGATAGAATGCCCTTCATGCTAACAATACACACCTATGTGCCTGTTCTCTTTCACTACGAGCGTGGAGATGTCACACACTTCTCCTAAAGACACAGCTGAGGGAGATGGTCAGCATCCAGCAGCTCTCATTTCATGCCACACTCTGGCAGCAATGCTGACTTTCACCGTCATGCTGTCATCCACCTGAAGCAGGAATATCTTTTACAGAGGGAAGAAATAAATAGAGGTTTGGAAAATAATGTGCAGAATAAAATGTCCTGCACTCTCTTGTACAGCATGAATTGGAATGAGAAGGAATGAATAAGATGGGAAGAGTTGCAGGCAGTGAAATTTACTGATGAAAATGTTGATACATGTTTAACCTAGAAGAATGCATAAAGTGGGTCAAATTGGGTGATTTTTTTTTTTTTATATATATATATTTTATCAGTGAAAACGTTTATTTATTGGATACCACTACCCCATGCATAAAGGTGGTCAAATTGTCCTGTATTCATTTATGGAATTTTGACTGTGTTTTTTGTACAGTGTTTTTTGGATACCTCCTTACTATATAGTAGGTGAAAATCAGTATTTGAAATGAGTAGTACGTCTGAATACACAGTATTCATAAAACAGTAGGCAAAAAAAGATGACCTACTACTGCTACCATGATTCTCAGGTGCTCATCCAATGGGCATTTTATCCATAGACCTTGAGAGATGAATGGAAAGGATACTATGCAACTCACTCTATATCTCACATGACAATGCTGACAAGGTACATTCAGATTACACTCATACAACACACATTCATGCTTGATAATACTGTATTCATTCTGTACACATGCACACTTTTTTAATGAAATGAAGTTCTCAGTATGCGATTTCAGATCTAGTATGAGTAAAGGCCACAGGAAAGGACAGCTGAAGGCCAAAACAAAGGAAGAGGGGTAAACTCTGCCCAAAAGTTATGCTTAGAAAGGTGCAAATCTTAAGTGAAATGTTCTGTCTCTTTCTGCAAAGATCATTTTTACATGGTCTGTGAGAAAAGTGGGGAGCAAAGGTTCAGATCAAAATACATTTTACAATAGATCTTTATTAGTTTAGAGTTTCTTTAGAATAAGAATAAAAAGAATTACTTTAAAGGAACACTCCACCGTTTTTTTAAATAGGGCTTATTTACCTTCTTTCCTACATTTAGATAGGTGGGCAAATGCATTTTTGTCTCAGCGCATGCATTGTTTTAGTTTGACAGGGTCGGCGCTAGCTTAGCTTAGCATAATGAATGGAATCCTTTGTTGCCAGCTAGCATGTCCTGAGTAAAAGTAATATAAAAAAAAATAAAAAAACACCTAATTACTTCTTGTGGCCTGCGTATTCACAATGAGTACAAATAGTGATGCAGATTAACACTAGGTGATTTCCTATGCAGATATTGACTTGGGACTATATTAGGGGGAAGCACAGGCGAAGCACTGCCACTTGGTCGCAGAGATATCACGCCCAAGTAGCAGTGCTTCGCCTGTGCTTCCCCCTAATATAGTCCTTAATATATAAGTCAATATCTGCCTAGGAAATTGCCTAGTGTTAATCTGCATCACTATTTGTACTCATTGTGAATACGCAGGCCACAAGATGTAATTAGGTTTTTTTTTTTTTTTTTATATTACTTTTACTCAGGACATGCTAGCTGGCAACAAAGGATTCCATTCATTATGCTAAGCTAAGCTAGCACCGACCCTGTCAAACTAAAACAATGCATGCACTGAGACAAAAATGCATTTGCCCACCTATCTGAATGTAGGAAAGAAGATGAATAAGCCTTATTTCAAAAAACGGTGGAGTGTTCCTTTAATCTTTTGTAATGCATATACAGTACAAGTGGACAAATAAACATGTTTGATATATTAAAACATTTGTGTATCATAAATTATGTGAAGGGGAATGGGATGGATTTAACTTTAATCCATTCTAGCAAATGACTTACTGCATCTGCGGTGCTCAAAATGATCATGTTTCCATTAATTAGCCATTGATTGCACATCGTGCCCTTTTGCTTGACTCTGAAGATGTTCATTATTAACCTCCTATACAGGTGGCTCACATCCCTCACCCCCCAACTGTGAAATCTTGAAGCAATGTTAACTTCAATTGTGATTCACATCATCACACTCCAGGCTAATGTAGTATATTTAATAATAATACGACTATTGATATTCCACCTGAATTAAGTCTGTACTCCAGTATCAAATGGCGCTCCATAAACGTGGTACATTAAGATTAGCTGAAAGCATTTTTACATTTATGTCTCTTTAAGTGGGTTTATCAAGAAATCACACAAAAACTGCGAGCTCTGTCTCGGTGAAGCAATCTCATCATTGTTTGCTGCACAAAAAGCTTCCAGACCCAAGTCGCCTCTTCTCTCCCTCTCCCACTCTCGCGCTCAGCCTAACTATCTGTGGCAGTGATTGAATCGCTCTGTCCTTTGCTGCGAGGGCCCTACCTTATTTAATCCTTTACGTAGCAGGTCACTCTGTGAGCGGATGCTGTGTAAACAGTGCGGGCCCTTGATGTGGGGGCTCTGGGGTAAGAGAGCAGGGGCCGAGGGTTATGGAGTCTCCCGGCTCTTGGGAACAATGGTCCTTTAGAATGTGGGGGCAATGGTGCACTGACCCTTAGCAAATAAGAATCATGTTCTGGCATTCCAGCCTTGATTGGCACTTTGAGCTTGAAAAAAAATCTCAAAGGAACACAGGAAATGCTCCTTGTGTAATTGGTTATATATTAGTGCTGCATTCTCCTCATTTAAAGGATGGCAAATTCCTGGGTGACACATGGAAGAGACTGTGGCATTTCACAGGTTGAAGTTAGCCGGAGAAGAAGGCAAGATCAAACCTGGGGGCCATGGCGAGGAGATAACTACCTTAACACCACTTGCAGATAAATTATCTTCCTGGCTTGTTCTCTTTCTGTCTGTCATTTTTTTTATCTCTCTTGCTTCAGAGTCTCAACTGAAATCGTTTGACTCACAAGTATGGATCAGTAATTGCACAAGCAACATATCAGATGGGCAAGAGATCACACCAATGAACGATCAACTTGAAATTCATACAACTGTACTTGAACGTGTCAAAAATGGGCCAATATTTTACTTTTGAAATTGGTAACGGCAATGCATTGCTTCAAACAGCTATATGAAGCATAAAGGTATGGTAGCATGTAACACTGCTCTGCAAAAAATTTCAAGCGAACGAAAGCGAAACCACATATGACAAAATATGATGAATGACATAGACATAATAACAACAAACATCCCAAGGTATTCTGCTGGCTAGCAAATGGCCCAAAATAACTTTTCCAAATGCCTCTTTTTGATGGATCATTTTATAGTGTTGAAGTCTAATGTGATTCAAAAATGTGATTCTCTTCCAGTGTGGATCTTCAATTTTGTTATGAATCTCCACCCACAGAGACCACTGCCTAACTGAGAGGCTTGCTAATACGTCATAAATGTGTTACCAGAAGAACAAGGCAAAATTCTTCATCGCACCAATTACCATTGAAATTGCTGGATTTCGCTCGTGGAATTTTGCCAAATAATGGTCAATTTGACTAAAGGTAATATTAACATTTTGAATAAATACATAAATAAATGCTACAAGTGAATTTAGGCATCACAATTTTATAATGTACAAAAAATAATTTAAAGATAAACTTTAAGTGAGCGTTAGATGATGGCAAAGGTCATTAAAATGTAGAGGAAATGAGTACAATAAAATATCTGATATTGACTGATATGATAAATCTAAAAAAATCTATTGTCGGCCAATAACCAATACAGATACTGTGCATCCCTAGAGTAGATCTGTCGAGTACTTGAGTCAAACATGAAAGAGGATGAATTTTGTATTCTATTTTTCTATCTAGCTAGGGTAGTATGGATTTATCAATGAAATTACAACTTAATTTCTTAACTTAAAAACAACTTAAAAAATATATTTTTTAAAAATTATTTTATATAAAATTAAACGTCTGAAACATACAGACGTAGATGGCAAGGTTCAAATCATAGACGCGAGTGGACATAACCAACAATATGAATTCCAAATCAGAGGCAGGCCACCAAGCAATTTCTTTCAAGATATCATCTTTGTTGAACACAAACCTCAGGATAGGTAGGGCAGATAACACAACACAAGACGCCAAGCCAGCTTAACAGTGAGACCATTGCTAGGCAATGGAAACGTGAGACCAATCTGTGCATGCAAAAACACACACACACTCTCTCACACACACACACAATCCTTGGTATGTGACCTGGGGAGAAACTACAAAAACAGGCCCATCTTCTCATAAATTAAACAAAACTTGTCAGATTCCCACTGTCTCAGCCCATTAAATTCTAAACAAGACATGGGAACCGACTCGGACAGGACCAACCGCCAGCCATCCCTCCTTCACTCCTCATTCCTGTTTTTCCTGCGGAGAGCTGATCAGCCAGGAAGAGTTCGCCTATCACCTGCTCCATGTCCGACACCACAGTGTAGGCCCAAAAATGAGTCACAGAGGAGGGATCAGAATGAGGGCAATGTAAAACATGTGAAATCAGCTCAGGAATTTCAATAGCTCCACGGCATACCGCCACCCCCCGACAGCACCCCACCCCAAGCCAGAGGGAAATCTGATCAAGATAAAGCGTAGAGGTTAAGGAGATGACCTGCTTTCACTGTAACAACCCGTTTCTGCTCTTGGGTGGGAAACCTGGAAGGGAGATTCGGAAGAGGCACAATTTTGGTTGACACTATAAGATGGCAATTATTTTCATGTAATTGCTGATTACCAATAATTGGCAGATATTTAAATTCTACACTATTTTGACTAAAACCAAAAATCATCAAGCACAACTTGATCTATTTGGGTTGTATTGATTCATCGATATGGATCAATGCCTCGATTAATTACTCACAATAAAAATTCAGATTGAAATATATAATTATAATTTTTTTTTTTTTATGTGGAATTCCCAAATGGGATATAGCATTTGCAATTTTCAGAGAGGTTGAATGAAATTTTCATGTTTTTGGTTACATTTGTGAGTTACAAAAAATGTAACTGGTTGTGTATTTATCACAATATCGTAATATTGGTCACAGGCTTCTGGATCTAATTCTAATCAAATCACAATCATATCGCAGCATTTTTTGAGGTATCAGCAAATATAGTATAGCTGGTTAAGATAATCAGTGTCAAATAGTATCATGATGAAACGTCCGCTATACATTCTTAATATCTATGGACAGCATTCAAGTTTATTTGGTCTGCTTACAAAAAAGTCTCTGAAAAAACACTGGGGGAAAAAGTCATCCATTTTAAAATGATACTGTAATGCAACCCTCAAAAAACCAGCACAACTTTAAAACACAAGTAAAATATTCAGAATATTTAAATATAGGGCTGATATGGATTAAGCTGATAATTATTTTCGTGTTATGTCTGATAAGAAGATATTGAAAATTGCTACTACTTTGTCTACATAAATTAAATGCATTAATAAAATAGTAAAAACTTGAATCATTTAAAATGCTACAAGTGCTTTTAGGGATCTCAACAGAATGAAAATGAATATTTCTTTTGAGATTTGCTAAAGATTACATTTAACAGTGTTGAAAGTATTAAATGATTCATGTTTTAAAGATTACCTTAATGGAAAGTAATCTAAACATAATAAATAAATAAATAAATAAATAAATACAAAGTTCTGTCATGAAATTCTAGATGGCACAGAGTGATAGGTCCTTCAATCAATCTGCTTGCAATCACATCATTCTCTATAGGCAACAGCTGATTGGTTCCTGCTGCATCAGAAGCTAATGACTGATTGGTCAGCATTTGCTATAGCAATGCAGCACGCTTTAAGAAACCCTCCACCTTCCCCAGCTCCACCTGTGTAGATCTGCAACAGGTAACTCGTGTATGCTATTCTGTACAGCAGCAGCATGTCTTACTTGCTCACAGCAGTGTGTTTTGTATATTGGCAGTCGCAAGTCCCTTACTTGCTCTGCATCAGCAATAACAGCAGCAGCAGTGTACAAATCTATTCCGCCAATACCAAACATATCAACAAGGTCATCATATCTATTTCCATGCCGAACACTCCAAGAGTTGTCATGACCTAAATAAATAAATGAGCATGCACAATTAGATATGCAATATTAACCAATATTTCTCTCATTTTTGTTCTTATAATATATGGGCCCCTTGCAGGTACAGCATCTTTTCACAGGCTGATCTGATCTTGTCTACTTAACGGGTGCTAATACCTTCCACATTGGAAAAGGATGTACACTAGGAAGATCATGGGTAAAATTAGATGTTTAACATTGCAGCTTCACAGAAACATGTTCCAGACATGACCTATATTCCCAAGCCTCACCGAAAGGCATTCTGACTGATGTCTATTGTATTATAAATAAACATACACATTCACTCTAACATCTTCTGAATCTTTATTTCTGCCAGTCACATCTGATGTTCTCCCATCTAAAGAGTAGGATCAGGAGGGTTCACTCTCGGCATTCCCAAGCAGGGCAGAATTTACCAGTTTCTATCCAGTTATAGACTCTTTAAAGAGCCATAAGTGAACTCTGACATCCTGCGAGAGCTTTTAAAATGCCTCTGTAATCCCTTGTTTGAGCAGTCTGGAAACGTCTTGTCAATGCCTATCAGTGCGCCGTGACTGATGGCATGGGCAATGGCTATAAAACACGCTTATGGGTGGCATACGGTTTTGAGCGACTGCAAAATAAAAACGGGTTACGAACACATCCCTGTTTTTAATAATCGTAGATATGGTGCCAGTTAACCTGCATGGTATTTTGAATGAATGCTAAAGGCATTCCCTCTTAAAACAAGCAAAGCTGCTGTGCAGTCTACAGCCGCATGAACCTGGGAATGATCTGTTAAACATGGCTGATGGAAGACAGACCGATCAACTCTAGCTCCCCCAGATCACCACTATGCCTGTTTCTAAGTGCCGTTACTTGACCCTTATGTTCATCTTTAAAGGAAACGCCAAGGAATGCACGGGTTTGGGGAGAAAAACGAGATAACTGGGGATGTGAATCGACATGTCCTGTTTACACCACAATAACAATCTGAACGAACGCTGCGGAGAACAAGCTTCAGGCATGCCGGTTATGCACTGCACCACACTGGAGGTGTGTGGGCAGCGCTGGAGGAAAAAATATGAACACAATAGAATGAAAATATGTTTATGTAAGTGAGGAGGGGTCAGGAGTAACAGTGTGCAAAGTATTTAAACGCTGGAAGGTGCAACATATATTGTTTGAGATCTGGCACCTTAAATTTGTTGATGCTGCATCTGCGTGGAAACAATGAACTGTTTGTTGGGCAAATAGACTATTAGTAAAAAGATAAGAGAGTCTGTTAAGACTGAATCTTTGCACAAAACACTTAATGACTGCATCATACGAAAATGCAAATAGGCTACTGAAAACTCAAGTACGAGGCTGAACATTGACCACACACATACTGACATGCAATCCATCCATTTTTTACAGCCACTAAGTAAGATCTCAAACATCCAAGTGACTTTTCTTGCAGAGCAAACCATTCAGTATGCAATATCGCCATCATCTGGTGGTTTATTGTTTAAATGTACATTAGTGTTTGACTAAATCAAACTGAATGTAACAAATGTTTTCGCTCTCATCCATGCAGAAGATTACACACCCTATTGCTCTGTCCAACCTCTCACCTAAATAGCAAGATGTTGAGTCGGAGCACCATAAGAGCAGGCAAGTTTGAACAAGGAGGAGGCAATTTGTGGTTTTGGGAGACCATTAAAAAGATGATAGGTGCGGTGTTCAAAGCATAGCATTTACTTAATCATCACTACAAACTCATGTGCTAGTTATGCAAACAGTCTTAGGCATTTAAACAATATTACACAGACCAACAGCATTACAAGTGTGAAATGCTTTCTATACAGTATTTCAAAAGTATATCATGTACAGTAGATTAACGTACATTTTAAACAAAATGTAGTTAGCTTGTATATTTTTTGACGCCAAAAAAAAAAGTTCTTAAAAAAGTCACTTTATTTATTTTGGCATTGTACTTGTTTAATTATGTTGTGGTGTGAAATACAGAAATGTATCAAATATCACACGCATAACTGCAACTTTACTAGCCTAATTAAAAACAACGTTTATCTGTTGTTAGTATTTTTAGTAGTATTTTTTTTTATGCATAACTGCATAATGTTCAATATTTGCATTTGAATTAAAGTTTATTGAATGAAATGCTATTTATTAAAAACAAACAAACAGGTATTTCCAACTCACAGAACCGGAACTATTCATGAGTTGAGTGGATCACAGCTTCCACTCTGGGTTTTCCATTTCTGCGCCCCACTTCAAGTGAACTTGGATTGATGGAAGACGCTTATAGCCTGTTGACACCAAGAATTATAACTATAAAGTTATTTAAATATATTAGCGTGCACGCTAATGTTTAGCTTACAATAAGCACACGCTGCAGTTATGTCATCTGCCACTTAAAATGCTCGAGCTCTTTAAAGTCGGTTGGTTTCTGATTTGCTGTCAATGTTATATCGTTCATGTGATTTTTAACGATATCGCTCCACTGTGCCGTTATCGTTGTAGTAGTGATGTGGACCATGTCATTCCTTATATGTTTGGAACGATTGTCGATATCTCTATTGTTATCGTCCTTGGTGTGAATGGGCCTTTAGCAGAGCTCCAAAGACTATTCTAAACTCCAGGCAAGTTCACGCAACTCTACACTGCTCACATACTCTGGTGGTCTGAAACCATAGACAGTAAAAAAAAATGGACACAGCGAAATTGAAATTGGATTCAACGGAGAAAAGTGAAGTCAATTAGAAGCACTCACTTCCTGATGGCTGAGCGTACTACGCAGATTCAAACTGAGCTTGACGACGTAGATGTGACGTGAGCAACCCGTCTATCTTCTAGTAGCTGTGCCAAGAGAAATCTGAATCATTCCCTTCCGAAACTTGCAGAGACGGAGAGTGTGAGTAGGAGGTGTCCATGAGCTAAGAGCAGGAGAAACTTTTGCTAAGTATTCTGAGTAATTATTTTGTCATTTTGCCTCCACGTCCCCCCGATTGCCCGTGAGCTTCTCCTCCTGTCCATACGGTAATTTCTCTACTGTGCGACAGAGAGTCGCGGGGTTATGACGCAATCGTTAGCCTATTTTTACAAAAACTGCATCTACGGGGCCATAACATAAGATACAAGGTAATGGAGCCTTTTATACATTTTCGTGTTTCTTTAGAAATAAATAATGGACAAATGGAGTCTTTACACGCCTCAAATGTAAAGTTATTCGCTGTCAAAGTGACGCCAAAATGAATGGGAGTCAATGGAATGCTAACAGCAGCTGGGGGTCTGCTAATCAATGGCGGCGCCTGGTAGCCTGGCTCCGCCCTCCTGCGTACTTCCGCTCAATTTTATTTCCCTTCAGTACTATGGTCTGGGATTGTGGTGTATTCTTTGGTTTTCTCCGATCATTTTTTGGCGGTCCAATCAGCAAACAGAGGGAGTGGCTGAGAACGATGACATTGAGGTCGTGCACTAGTTTGAGTTGTAGGGTTACGTCACGACCAAAGGTTAGCGATTGGTTATGGCAGATCCAGAGTGACTCTGGGCAGATCCAATAGTTTTAAACTTCAACAGAGTACCCGCCTACAAGGAAGTTAACGCTTGTCAATGGAGAGAGGCCAGACTCTCTGTACAAATTAAATGTACGAGAGTCTGGTAGAACCAGGCTAGGCGCCTGGGGAAGCTTCAGTGTTTTATGAAACATTGGCCCCCTGTCTGAAACGCCTTTAACACAGACGGACGGAGTGATACATGGACATCTTGCTGTTGCACTAGATACCAGAATAAAAACAGCAGTTTATTACATGGCTCTGTGAAATACTTGATTCTGATTGGTCAATTGCGTCATCCAGCGGTAAATTATTCCCAGATAACAACCACTCAAAACAGATAATGCAGGCTCATCCGGGTTACTGAAGTCAGCATTGCTATTGGCCTACGGCTGCTAGGAACGTTTTTTCTTTCATGGAAGTTTTGCACTTGGTAAGCAAATAGAATATTAAAACTCAGTCAAATCAATATTTTGTATGTACAGTTATTTAATTATGCCATCCAGTATCGTGGACTCGCTCTCTCTTGTTTCATACAAACGCAGCTGCTGCCATTTTGTGACTATTGTTTAGTACACTGTGGATTATAAGATACAAACATTGGTACGATTTTAAAACAGTTTAATCTGAAATCGATATCTCTTATCTCTATAATTACTTATGTGGCGAAATGCTGTTTAATAAGTGGTATGATTGTAAACCGTAGGCTATCTCTTGAATGTCCGTCTAGTTTGAACTTGCCGCGCTGCAACTGCTCTCTCCGCGAAGCTTTGCGTTTAAAGAGCTAATAAAATATTTCAACTCAGATCAATATTTCGTGTCTAATTATTTACTTATGTGGTAATTACCCTGTCTGGGGTTTATTTTGAGAGAACAACCGGCTGGATGTACATTATCCCTTACATAATTTGGAATTAAATGGGCATCAAAAGTGGATAAACAGTGACATCTACCGGAGTTATTAGCCTATTGCAATGACTTAACAACGACAGTTTGAACTCTCAGAATGGCACTTTGTAAAATATTGTAGCAATGTTTAAATGTTAAATAAGAATAATATCCATGGATGCACCTGGCCCCCATCATCAGAGCCAAAATTAATTAGTTTACATTAGGGGTGTAACAATATATCGAGTCACAATAGGCTATATCACTATACAAAAATGCAACAATATGTAGGCTATCGTGGATAGTGACAATATGTATGGTGTATAGTTCACCCAAAATTAGTTTTTTTTTGTTTGTTTTTTTGTCAGTAGGCTACTAGGCTACATTAAACTACTAGCCTTTAATGTTGAATATAATGCCTAATAATGCAATGGGGGAATATTTATGGGATCCGGTAATGCCAAATGTCTTATGTTACCAGTAAAAAGTGGCCTATACATTATTTTAAATATATCTAGTCAGTGAAAGAGTGAAAGCTGTAGGCCTACTTTCAGCTTCAGAATCATAAATATTTTTTATTCTGGTGTCACCATTGTCCTGTGCATTGGGTTACCAGCACCAAGTCCAAGCCTATCTCCACACTCAATGTAATACCAAATTTAGCATTTTAATCAACAGTTTATTTTTGTGAACCTTTTACCGTATGTCTTCGAGTATTCTAATAATTTTTGTTTTGTTTGCTTCTTTACACGTGCAGTAATATGTAAATCCAGCAGGTGGTGTCGCTACAGTGATTCATTAGTATTGCTGCTATTCGACTTCCTTCGTCCATATGATGGTGAATATTTAAAGAGTTAGTTCACAAAAAAAAAAAAAAAAAAATTCTGTCATCATTTACTCACCCTTATGTCGTTCCAAACCCGTAAGACTTTCGTTCAATCTGAGCGATTTCTGTCCCTCCAAAGACAGATACTACCACTTTACCGCTTCAAAAAGTTCATAAAGAGATCCTAAACCTAATCCATATGAATCGAGCGGTTTAGTTTTCTGAAGAGACGTGATTGCTTTATATGAAAAGTTAAAATTTAGGCTTTTATTCACATACAGAAGCTCAACCGAAAAGCTTGAAGCACGAGAACAAACCTCATTGGTTCTTGTAGAAGCTCAAGTGTGCAGCATAATACACGAGAAAAAAACCTTATTGGTTCTCTCATATCAAGCGAACATGCTTGGGCATGCTTGATCATAACTGATGTGTGTATAGATGAATGTTTAGTTTTACAATCTCATTACTAACTTTTTGAAGCATCAAAGTGGTAGTTGCATAGCTGTCAATGGAGAGTAGGGCCTACAGAACTGGCTCAGATTTTAAAACATATTCATTTGTGTTCCGAAGATGAACAAAAGTCTTACAAATTTGGAACAACACAAGGGTGAGTAAATGATGACAGAATTAAAAAATTTTGGTGAACTAACCAAATTGGGTGGTTGGGAATAACCAAAGTGATGCTTGACACAAGCTACCAGTAGGAGGCATTACCGCCACATCTTATTGATGTAATGTCTTGAAAAAGTGCAGATTTGTGCAGCAGACCTTTCCTCATCAACTATAGACAGCTTTTCCTGTCAAACATTTGCTTGCCAGTTCTTGTACCCTTTTTCCAGCATAAACGCTCAGTCATCCTCCATTATTGTTCATAGACAAATTATTTTTAGGCTGTGAGCCAAACTAGAATACACCATGCTGTAAAATGTAAAGAGATATGAGATGCAAAAGCTCCATGTGTATACCATTTCAGATTTAGTTTTGTGGTAAAACGCATACCAGTGCAATACATTTTCCAACACTGATCCCATTTCTCTGGCAGAGGAAACAGGCTTTCTGATGCTTGTGTTAATTCTGTGTAAAGATGTTCTGCATCAGGACACCCAATTCAAGATAGCCAACTGTTTCAAATATATTTTATGAGCTGCCAGCTTAATCCATGGGACAAGAGGACATATTTTAGAGGCTTCCATGAGAGTGTGACAAACTGAAATAAACAGCCCTCAATTAACAAACTAGTGGGCCACATCACCACTTGAACGTGTGCAATAGTCACTGGATTTTTAAATAGCCTATGTTGCTCATGATGTCTGCAAAATACAGCGCTAAGCTTATCAACCTTCACCAACAGTCTTTTTCTGAAAATATCAATATGATAGAAAAATGTATTGACAACAGAAGGTAAAATGTACCACAAATTTATTTTATTAACTTTCAATGGTCCAGGTCACAGCATACTCGTACTTCTGGAGTCAAGCAATACAAAACTAATCAAATGTTTTCAGTTTCTATCAAAATTAATAATACAAAAATATAATTATAATAAATCTTAATTTTTTTTTATTATTCGTTTTTACTCATTAATTGTTCTCTGGAATTTATTAACAAGCTTATTTTATATTTTAAATTATTAAAAAAAGAAATATGTGGTGCTTCTAGGTATTAAAAGTGTTAGCACACACTTGATTTAGTGAGACGTGTAGTTCTACGAAATTAAAATCAGCACATATTTTGGCAAACATACTCTTTAATATGGGATCCATTTACTGAAGTTAGCATTATTTTCATTTGATCCATGCCAAGAACACAAATGGATCAGCTGCGGACTGTTTCTGTATGTGAGAAATGGTTTGCCTGTACATTTTACTCCAGCTGACAGTGGACTCCTGAAGCACACTTAAGGGAGCATTAGTGGTTTCCGACACCTGTGCATGGAATTGGTAACTTATTTTTCTGTCTTCCTGCATTCTTCAATATTATTTACCCGAGGGCCTCATTAATTTACATTTGACAAAATATGTCCCTCTTGCTAAAACCACCTTATTATAATTATTCCCCCCACATTCCTCTCTTTGAAGTAATGACAACCAAAACACAACTTTTATTTGGGTTAGAGACCTCTACATATCATTTAAAGTGGAAATTCTCATACTTTCCCTGATTCACAAAGAAAAGTGTGATGGTCTAAGTGAATCACAGCCTTTTCCTTGCTTCAGTTTTTAGTTATTGGAAAGAATGTTCTAGTTGGATGATTCAGTTCCCTTTTTGTCACTGCTAGCTTTAACTGCCAGTGAGTTGACCTTATGAAGTTTCCATAGAAGAGGTCTGTTAGATCATTTAGCCTCTGTCATCCTTTCATTATGAATTCGTGCAAGGTTTGTTCAAGCTCTTCAACGGTGCCATAAAAAGTGAGCTTTACAAATTAGCGTAGCACATCAAATTATTTTATACCAAGGGCGTTGGATGAAGAATGTTGTAGAATTAAATGTTTAAAAATTGTTAAAGGAGTAAAACAAGAATGATGTAAATTCTATGCATAGCTTTTGTTGAATTATTAGCTGCAAGACACATTAGTTAAGACTGACACCCTGTCTCTACACCGGACCTGAGCGGCGCGATGCGACATGTCAAAAGCCAATAGAACCCCTAAAAACATGCAGTCTACAATCAGTGCGATGCGAACGATTAGTGAAATTTCACTGGCAAAAAGGTCCATTGTCTATTGTCAGTGGTGCGATGTATGAAGCACAGTTCACAAATAAGTCACTTTAAAACCAAACAGCTTTCTGTTGGTCAGCACTTGGTCCTGCATTTCTACTCAATTCACTGTGGGAAAAAAAAGAAAAGAAAAAAAAACACTGAATAAAGGTAAATGGATAGCCTATGTCGTTCTATTTCTGACGTACTCCATGCGCTTGCTGTAATTTTGAGGACAAATGATTTGCTTTGAGTGTCCAGTGTTAACAAAAACATTTTGTAACATTCAAATGTGAATTGCATGAACACCCTGCGTTCTGACTAAAGTGTTCACAAACCATCTTCAATTATCACAGAACAAGATGTTCAGTAATTGCAGTCAAGAGGTTTTCAAAAAATGTGAACTTTAACACACTCCATCTGCAGCAGAACCAATCAAACATGTCCTGACTCCACAAGAAGAGGTTATGGAAAAGTACTGGAAAAAGGATTTTTGGACACAAGCCCATCCAAATTTACAAGAGCAAAGAATGTGTCTCACATTTGAACTGTGTTGATTCAACACATATAGCATATGCTTTATTTACTCTGGCATATAACAGTCAAATTCAGCCCGTGCAGATTTTTTTTTTTTTTTACTTTTATAGAGCGCATATTAAATGCAAGAAGTATCCTAAAGTTAACATAATTTATTTAGGTATAGTGCCTCTGCTTAAATTTTCAGACACATTCTGTACAATAGAATGGAATAACATTAATTGATAAGAAAAAGACAATAACAGAAGGACACATTTCATGCTCAGTATGGTGAGGTCAGCATTGGGAATAAACCACTGCATGGTAGCAAGAAAACTCAGCATCATCTACAGTTATTCTCGTGATTGTGGGAAATGGCAGGCACTGAAAAAAAAAGAGGGCTGGCAATGTGGTATTTGAGCACTTGGAGAGAAACCTTGAACTTGCACTGAAACACTGTTCATTCACTGAAGTACTCTTTTTGAGTACTTTTTGCACTGAAGTACTCACTGAAGTAGGTCTTTTTTCTCTAAACTAGAAAACTTTTCTCTAAATCTAGGTGGAAAAAGGTAAGCGGATAGATAAGCTGATAAAGTAAATTGCGTCTACAATGTATTTTTTTCCATTTATTCTGATATCGAATGATGTTAGGGTCTGTTTGTCTTGAATATGGAGCTTAATTCAAAGCTGTAATCCAGATATCACACACAATTCACTATCATTACGATTCTGAGGAAATAAAAAACAGATGTTCCTCAAGGTTTTGTCCATAAGAAATCAATTACACTAGCCCTCAGTAAACTTTTCATTGCCTCACAAATCAATAGATGTCTCACCCGCAGCACTGCTATATTAGCCTCAATAATCAATAGTTTGTAAAATAAAAATAAAAGAGTATAAATACTAATGTGACTGTCTAAATTGACGACATTCTTAATTGGCCCTTAAAAGTCCCTCCCAGTGGTGATGTTCAGAAGACCACCATCATAAACATAATTTTTCCTGCAACCAAACATTTCTCAGTGTCAAGTATAATCTTCAAATTATTTACAGCTAAACAGGAAGTACAACAAAGGTCACATATTTTGTCATAGCACAATAAGAGTCATGTAACCCACCAGATCTGCTTTTCTTTATGGGTGTGTCACCACAAACGTGAAAAGCTCTGGTCCGCTGCATACACACAGACACACACACACACAGAGAGAACAAATGTCCACAGGAAACCCACGAGACTAAACCACCACTGATGGTTCTTATTAGAGAACTACAACAGACCATCCTGGCTTTTACAGTCAAAGACACATGTCTGAGTGCTTTCTTCTCATAAAGGAATTCCTCTGAAGAGTAAATGTGTTTTTAAAGTGCTATCATGAAGAGAAACAGAAAAGAAGAGGGTGAAAAACTATTAAGATATACTGATGATTATGAGTACTACTAGTGCAGCAATTGCTTATTCATTTCTGTATTATGCATATTTGCTTTGAATAAAATCTTCTGCTAAATAAATAGGAATAATAACAATGGTGGTGACATTCAAAGTGTTTTGGGCACTAGTTTCTATTCAAGCCTGCAGAAAGGTGTCGAAGAAGTGGGTACAGAAATAACATGCCACAGCATTCCATCACTATTGGCTGAATATTTTGCTTTATATCATAAACACATAGGCTATAACATTAAATCATCACTCATAAGTAAAAGTCATCAAGAGGCTGGTTTGTTTTAAAGGGATAGTTCACCCAAAAAATGAAAATTCTGTAATAATTTACTCACCCTCATGTTGTTCCAAAGCTATATGAGTTTGAACTATCCCTTTAATTTGACTTAATGGCAGAAGCAGGTCTTCAGAATGATGGATTCAGCCTTTTTAATTTTAATTGAATTGAATTTGAAGTTTAATGTTAAACGCCATTTTTCATGTCATTCCCAACCTGTATGAATGAATAGAGACTGAAACACAAAAGCACCTTTAAGTAAGTCTTTGGGATGCATCACTATTTCTGCGTCTTAAACAGTAGAACATGGTGCTAGCAACACCTAGACTATGGGTACGATTCTCAGGGGATGCATGAATTAATGAAATGACTTAGTAAATGTTAGTTACTTTGAATAAAAGTGTCTGCCAAATGAATGAGCATATGATAGCTTTGTGTTCAAAAGTTAAGTTGTGATGCACTTGCCTTGCCCTGCAATTTACAGTGTAGAATGGATGAAAGGAAATAATGTCAATTGTGAATTTAAACATGTCTTAAATTATTATTTGACTGGACTGCCAAATCAGGGTTGCCAAGTCGGTGATTTTCCCAAAGGAATTGGGCTGCTTTTAAAATGTTGTTGCGGGTTAAAGGTTTGACATGTTGCATAAATGATATTTGACTAAAATGCTTATATTGAAAAATGTTATATTTTACCAATGATAAAACTGTGCTAGATTTTGTGAGGGAGGGCCACTGGTGAAATACAGTTTTTGAGCTGTATTTATGATTTTTCAGTTTTCATAACAGTGACTGTAAAATATGTATTTTAGGTATGGGAGAGGCATATTTAGAGTTTTGATATTTGGAATATAGTCATATAGGGTTACTTTTAGGCTATTTTTGATTGGCCATCGGGCTAGTTTTGTTAAGCAGACCTGTGCCAAATGTTAAGACTTTTTTTAAGACAAAATTTGTTTTACAGATACAAAATACCCATTTATTTCCATTATGATAACCTCTTGGACTGGATTCACTGAATTAAACATGCAACTCGATTAAGTTATTTTATATAATGGGATCATTTGACATGTGGCGTTCTAATTTATTTAAAAGATCTATGATAAAAATCCAAGACAGCAGTCAGAAAATCTGCCAACTGCTAACATACACATGTTCATCATGTACACATAACAGCTAATTAAAAATGTGCAGACACAGGCGATTAATTGCTAACATTACAACTCTAGACTGACTGGAACTTATACTGTGTACACAAGTAACCTTGGCCTTTTCTGTGTGTGTGTGTGTGTGTGTGTGTGTGTGTATTGCAAAAAGGAAGTGGAAACTGGGAGAGAGGTGAATGTGTGGGGGCGAGGAGTGGGAGAGGTGAGTTAGTCCTGCCTGGAGCTGAGCACAGAATGTTGTTCTAATGCCTGAATGTGGAATGCCTTATTCAAACACTGAAGTCAGAGCTGGCTCCTTAAAGGTTTAATATAAAATAGCTGGCTATCCTTCTTCAAACATAATTCCGAGGGACGCATTTGATGTTGTGGGCTGACTGAAAGGTACATCAAATAAACAACAAATAATGAGGTCTTTGAATTCTAATTTTTTAAGAGAGGGAGGTAAGTAAACATTTTCAAACGAGTTAAGAATGAAATGAAAGCATAAAAACCCCCAGCAAGTTGAAACATTCTCAAAACGAATGACATCTGAAATGACATACAATTGTAAAAAAAAAAAAATCTCAATAAACAAAGTAGATTAGTTTGTTTAAACGAGGATTTTTGACATGCTGTCTGTGAGATGTCCATTTAAAACGCTGCGTTGTTAATACAAACTCTATTTATTATAACAAAAAACAGGTGCTTTATCTGGTCAAATTCAAGATGGTCTGGATCTTATTATGAATAAACCCTATACTAAGAACTAACTATGAAGACTGAAAATTGGTTACCTCATGTGGCAGCAGATTCATGATTAAACACACTAAAACTCCAATAATAACGTGTTTCCAGGGAATCGAACCAATCGTTTTATCATTGACAGTACCATACTTAAGCAGTTGAGCTTCAGAAACATCAATCACCATGATTATATTTTAATAAATACATTTAACAACATGTTTTAGTGAGAGCTGTGTCGTCCTGATCCCATTCCACAATTAAGACATAAAATAATATCCCAACAATGGAAGTCAATGAGGCCCAAAAGAGTTAAAAATGTTTTGGTCATGGTTATTATAAAAAAAATAATAATAAAAAAGTCATTACTTGAAATAAAATGCACATTAACTGAAATAAAACAAAATAAAATAAATGTATTTAGTTCAAGTTGAAGTACTAAGATAACTAAAATTAAATCAAACTAAAATTTAATAAAACCTACAGTATATGGGTATAATTAAATCATTTAGAAAAAAAAAGAAAAAAATACACACAAAAAAAAAATCTAATTCAAAACATTAACAAAAACTATAATAGTTTATCAACGATAATAAAATAATGTTTTAGGTGAGCTTTCCCTATAATACATAACTTTTACATGTCCATTTGACATATAACCTATTCTGGGTCACTACATGGTCAAGCTCTACACCTGACAAAGACTGACGGCACTCTGCTGTAATGTTTGCGAGGTCATATGTGCACACTGTTGCAAGCGGTCCAGGTACACAAACAGTATGGAAATGTATGACTTGTCCTGAGGGTTTAATTTCACATGGAGCACAGACTACACTTCATGCTCTTCCTGTACAGTCTGTTTGACAGAAGTCTGAGCTATAGTGGAAATACCCTCGGAGAGATTATGGGTTTTACCTAGTTTTTATGGGCTGTTGAGGTCATTTCAACTGGAAGCAGGATGGGACAACAAATGTTTGAGATGCCTTCATTTGATCTGTGTAAAACAGAAAGGAACAAGAGTTGAAAATATTAGCACAAATCATTGTTAACAGGCAACTTATGAAAACCAGAGATGTACAATTTCAATTCATTTTATCGTAAGTATTTTAATTATCATCAGGCCATTTATTTTAATACAAACAAACTAAATAGCTAGTTTTAATTCTGTTCTCAGCTATTCAACATGTGCCAACACACTGGTCTGTTTCCTGGCTCATTCACCAGTAGTTTTTGCTCTTCAGTGAGGTCCTTACAGTCTTGTTGTGTATAAAAGGCTCCAAACATTATTAAGAGTGAAAATATGGCTCTGTCCTTAAAATTTAATTTGATGACATATATTACCGTACCTTTCACCTAATGAAGACTTAACATTCGGAAACAAGAGAGCTGTGTATTCGACTGAAAGAGGACTGTGACGTTCATGAGTAAAGGTTTGAGCAATATGAATTAGGCATTCTGTAGAGGTCTTTGTCCATATATAAACTTTTTATTGTTGGCATAAATAGACTTTATGCGCCAAAAAAAAAAGAAAAAAAAGCGCGGCCATTTTTAGAATTTTGTGTTTTAACTTCCGTTTTAGCAGTAGCTCTGTAACGTTATATTTATATGGCATCGCTTAAGCTGGATCGCTTAAGTGGATTTACACATTGTAGAGTTAACGGAAGTTATCGTGAGGATTGTAGGCCTATTGTATTGTTTTAAGCGGGTGACAAAACTAATGTCAGAAGACCGAGAATGTTTTAAAACGAGCAGTTCATTCATAAATCTGTAAGATCTTACCTTAATGCTATAGAAATACAAACCGGAAGACAGAACACAACGAGGGGCGCTGAAAAGGGGCGGGGCTACATAAGGTCATACAGACTACAGAGGAGCACTCTGTGACATTAAAGTCTAAGCGCAGTAGGCCTACTGGATGTATGAAGCATATGAAGTGTTGTCCAAAAATGTTAACCTTCTTAATCAATCGTTTGTCTCATTAAAGCAATTTCACACGTGACAAAGTGCTTAAATTTAAGCCCACTGGCAACTATAGTTGCCGCAGTGTATAATAGTTGTAATTTTCCTTGTTTAAGTATTTTTCTAGATGTTATCCATGTTTTATGTCTCAATGACATGCAAGCAAACAACCAAATAAAGAATTTCAAGGAGAGAAAAAAAAAATAGGTAGGCTATTCATTTCCTTCCTGTCACATGATGAGGCTGTCAACTTCCTATCCCTACTTCCAGGAAGCATGGCGAAGGCAAACCCTCCCAAAGAAAGGTCATTTTCATGTTACTAATAAGTATTTTTTGTTGACATATATCTACATAATCATGAAGGTCTCTAGAATCATCCAAACAAAACAAATCTTACAAGAGATCTATAGTTTTTTGTATACGTAGTCAAAAGTCCAAATGGCAACTATAGTTGCATGTGGGCAAATGCCTTGTAAGTAGCCTACATATCTCAGAGACCCCAGGCAACAAAATGTAATTTTGTAACAAAATATATATATAAAAAAAAAAATGTAATTTTACTTAGTTTATTAATGTTTTTACTCCACATTTGGACATTTTTACTCCACAAAATGTATATAAATAAATAAATAAATAAATATGTTTTTTATAAAAAACAAACAAAAAAACATTTGTAATGTAAAATTCACCTTATAAAAGACTCACATTTCTAAATTTCATTCATGGGGATAACATGGATAATTTGACATGTTTTAGTGTAAGATTGTTTTGCTCATATTTTGGAAAATTCAGTTTTAAAAGTAAAAAAAAAAATATTATATATCTATATATCACTTTAACCAGTAGATGGCTGCAGAGCTCTAAAAGTAGCCTACTAAAATTTTAAAACTAAAAGACATCTTTTCACAAGTTTTTCCAGGTAGATTCATATCTACATATTATGAAATCACAATTATAACAATAAAAGTTACTTTTTGTCGAAGTTTAGCAGTTTTTGTACTGGAAAAAAATCAGTTTTTCAATAATGTTACATTATGATTAGAATCAAACCTGATCAGGATGTTACAAAGAGAAAAGTTGGAGTCTTTAGAGTTTATCATTTATTTCAAACATCTGTTTTTCAATTTGATTCTAATCATAATATAACATCATTGAAAAACAGATTTTTTTTATTTTTCAGTACAAAAAGTCCTAAACTTGAACTTGAACTTCAAAAATTAACTTGTATTGTTATAATTGTGATTTCATAATATGTAGATATGAATACAACTGGAAAAACTTGTGAAAAGGTGTCTTTCAGTTAGTCAAATAGCAAATAGTGGAGCTCTGCAGCCATCTAATGGTAAAAGTGATCATTTGTTACTTTTAAAACTGCATTTTCCAAAAGATGGGTACAAATATTACACTAAACCATGTCAAATTATCCATGTTATCCATGAATGAAATTTAGAAATGTGGGTCAAAAAGACAAAAACAGCGCACAAGGGTTAAAACAAATGGATTGGCTGTATTCAAGAGATTATAAGCTAGATGCAGCTTTTTTGGGTTCGCATCAAATGTTCTTAGACTTTTATACATAATAAATTTGTTTATGAATAAAGATTGATCTGTTGAAAGCAGTTATTTTGAGATAGATGCCAAATGTTCTCCTCCTATTCATATTTGACATTGACATATACAACATATTTGCCCACCGGCAACTATAGTCGCCGCATATTCAAATACGATTTTCAAGAAGAAAAACCTGCAGACCTGGGGACAATAAATGCAGAACATGTTCACATAGGACACTATTAACATGACTATATGCATGAAATCATTCAGAAAAATTTGGGCACAAATGGGTTAATGGCCGATTAAATTAAATTAATAATAGCCTACAATAAAATATTACATTAGAAAATGTTGTCATAATTATTTGAAAAAGATCTGCATACTGAAGTTGAATCCCATGCTTCAGAGGGTTCATTTAATGGATTTTATCCAGGCTGTTTTCATCTCTTCTATCAAACCTAATAACAGAGGACTCTGAGGTGGACACCATTACGTCGATTTTCAATTACAGCTCTGTAAAATTAAGGGAATATTGCCAGTGTCTCCTTGTATTATGGTTGGATGTGTGATGAATTTTAGCTTCCAATCTTCATATCCCTCATTTTTGTTTTCTGCTATTTAGTTATTTTCATTACCTTGTTGTAAAAGGCATTCAGTTATATCATGTTTCCCCACTTTTTAAAGCAAAAGTCTATTTTTATTCTTATATATTTATGCCTCAGCTCTGCTCAGATGAATGCTTAAGTATAGTGTAGAGAGCCCACACACAATTTCTGTCCGCAGAACTCCTCAAAATGTTCCAAAGATAAAAAAAAAGGACATTCTACACATCTTCTACCCATTGAATGTTTGCTATTAAATATCATGCTATATTAAAATTTTGGGGTTTTTTAAGCATTTTGACATTTCTCAAAATTCCACAGATTAGCAAAGAAAATGTGTGAAAAGTCAGATTTCATTTTGGCCTAATTAGTAATACGTCTTATATTGGCACAAATATGTAAAGTGTTATTAGTTTAATTGCACATTTCTGAGATTCCCATCATTTAAAAGGCTTTGTTTGTATGATGTGATGATCTTAGCTGTTTACACAAATGGTTTTTATTACAAACTGATGCACTGTGTTAAGAGCCACATGTGTCAGGAAGCGAGCATGAAGGGTAATAGTGGATTGTAAGCTAAAAAAAATAAAGCCTTGAGCATGCTGCTCACATTGGGTAAGAAAGACACTGGGCTTATAAGCAGTAGAAAATTTCAGTAAAACAAGCCTGATATCAGATGATATCAAATTAGAGGAGAGTGGAAAATAATGGAATAGTGCACTGTATATAAGATGTATGGGACCTTTCCCTCTCATAAAATAATAATAGGCCTCATAATAATTATTTCACCTTTGCAATATTTCAGAAATCTGTGTATTGAGTTCAGAGACATAATGTAACAACTGCTCAGAAGAATCTGTGTGTTTAGTGTACTGGTATATAGCCTATATATTTTTTGATCATGTAGCTGGTGATATACTCACACCCTATTTTAAAGGGTATACAGTACCACCATATAACCCCTGGATTCTCCTCAGCAGCTGTAATCCAGTTACATCATCCAGGCCTGATATGTCTGGGGCTGTTTTAAGGCACTGAGCCAAACATGTGCTGAGTATACATGTTAAAGCACGTGACTTTAATTTCATATTACACATCTCAATTGTTGAGATTGTTTAGTTAAAGTATTTTGACCTGTTAGTTTGATACTTTAAAAAAAACATTAAGCCATATGTTACTTAAGACTAATTAAAAAGTTATGTTACTGTTAGGCCTTCTGACAAAAATATTTAATGATTTATTTATATATTGTTTATTTATATGTTGTGATAATGTGCTGTATTAGTCTAAACAGGCTCCAGTCTCAAGATTATGAATGTAAAATCTGTATAATGTGAAATATTCTAAAATATGTGATCCCATTCCCAATCCTCTAGAGACTTTTAAAGCTATTTTCTTTACTCTGAATGAAATATGACCCTATCATAGATTACCAGTTACATGCTTTTCATGATGTTTTCTATGGGTTGCCAGTTGTTGAATATCTGTGCAATGTATCAATCCAAAATAAACGACCTTGAAAAGGAGCAATGATATGAGAATATTTTAGATTCAACATCTATGTCATGTCTTGGCATAATCATAATCATAATTCTCGCCATTGTCACCTTTAGTTTGCTCACTGGGCACTATTTTCTTGAAACAATATTTATTGAAAATGTTTCCTTCAGATTTATAATTAACATTAGGCTACAATAGTGGGAAGGGCAAAATATAGCCAACTTTTAATCAAAACTATTTTCCAGATACTATTTTAAGAACTTGCTTAATTTGGCTTTAGAACGGTGATAAAATAAGACATTTATTTAGTTTGCTATAGGCCTATTTCTCACACAGTATAAACGGACCCCTAAGAGAAATGTTTTTAAGGAATGTTCACTCGCAAAAGGATCATCATATGTTTAGAATTTGAGAGCCAGTTTTAAGGTAAAGGTTCATTCTGATTGCATTTACAGGAGTAAATCTATGCGCACTGGCACCCCTCAGCTGCATGGGTTGGTCCCGTGCGCTCGTCAGAGGATACGGAGGCTGCTGTGCTGTTACTTTTTGACATGTCTGGCAAAGCTTCCAGTGATAAGGAGCCGCACAGAGCGTTTTCCATACTTTTGGAAGTATTTCTGACTTCTAATCTTTCGCGACGTGCATTGTGTTGAAGTGGCGCGTGTCAAACTTCTCAAGACTGACTAAGGACCGGAGCTTGACTTCATGGAAACTATTTTCAGTTGGTTAAAGGATTATATGTATTTCAATATAGGAACAATGAGATGAGAAAATTTGGCGCTGGGCAGCAGTTAATGCCCCTTTGCTTTGAATCAGCCATATCTCGCGCTGAATGTTCAAATGTTTCCTAAACGCACTTACAGGTAAACAAAGATCGATATAACTTTTGTCTTTATTAAATAAATAATTGTATTGGTTTGTTAAGTATCTAAAGATGGTTTTAACGAACTTTTGCACTGTTTTGCACTGAGCATCAGAATTATAAACTCTATAAGAATACATCGGATCTTATGAATATTTACTGGATTGTATCTCTCTACTGACTTAAGTGTTTCTGAAGTTTTCAAACATGAGGGGAAGGTACATGCTTGGTTTCGGTGTTTTGTGTCTGTTTGCATGGGCTGTTTACGTGTCAGAGAGCAGCCCGACCGATAAACAAGCAAAACTCAGACTGCTGTCCTTAAGACGAGCAAGACAAAACAAATCACGACAGGGTCAGATTATCAGAACACGTACTTCTTCATGGATCAATGATAAACGCCAGCAGTTGCAGGGAGATGAAGGTATAAACGTTACCAGGAATGTCCAATCCAGAAAAATCTTGGTACAAAGGGGACCAGCACAGGGTGGGACTATGAATCCAATCCAGCAAGATGATGGAACACCTGGAGCCAGGGCCAGAGTATCCCGCATGCCAAACAGTGCCGGTTCTCCAAACTTATTGGCGTCATTTGCGGGGAAAAATCGCCTGCTGGTTATTTCCGCACCCCACGACTCTGATGGTTACTACAGATTGATGATGAGTCTTCTTAAACCAGAGGTTTACTGTGAGTTGGCAGAGCGGCACGTGCATCAGATTGTCATGTTTCACCAGGAAGGGGAGTTGGGTGGGAAAATCAGACGCATTACTAATGAAGGCAAAGTGATGGAAGAGCCGTTGGATACGACTCTTATTCCCAGGCTCATGAACTTTCTTAAATTAGAGAAAGGAAAGTTTGGGATGGTCCTTCTTAAGAAGACGCTTCAGGTAGAGGAGCGCTACCCATACCCTGTCAGACTGGAAGCGATGTATGAAGTTATCGACCAGTCGCCTATGCGCAAAATGATGAAAGTCAGGCAGAAAGGCTTTGTGCAGAAGTGTAGAGGGGCTGGGGTGGAGGGTCAGGTGGTCGAGGGTGTCCCCATCACTGACTCCCATATGGACCCACCAACAGAGAGGAGACGAGAGGAGCGGAAACCCATGCGAAGACCGACCACAACAACAACTCCAACTCCAACAAGACCAACAACCACTACCACCACCACCACACGTCCCCCAACTACAACTCGATCCACCACCACAACAACGACAACAACGCGGCCGACCACAACGCGGGCCACCACCACTCCAAGGACGACCAGAGCTCATACTACCCCACAATGGATCCCAGCCCACAAGACCACCGCCGAGCCTTACTATTACAACGAAAGGGACAAATATCAGACAACCTCACCCACGACACTTCCCGTCTACACCAAGGCTGACACAGCAAAATACAGGGACAACCGCACTGATAAAAAAGAAAACAACCACAGACATACCAACATTATACCTACACAACACAAACCACCTAAAGTTAAGCCTACGAAGAAAAAGAATGGCGATAAGGAAATTAGCAATGCTTACGAGGAGAAATATGATGTAGGCGGGCCCACCGACGGCTATCCTGAAGAGAAGGAGGAAAAGATTGTGCCCGTCAAGAAAGGCAAGGGCAAGACAGATAAAAAGAAGAAAAAGGAGAGGAGGGGAAAGGATGGAAAGGGCAGTAAGAAAAATGGAAAGAAAGTTTCAAAGATCCCCGAGAAAGAAGAGTATCAGAAACCATCAAAGAGACCACCACCGCCGCCGCCTCCACCACCTAAAGGAGCTCTGGCAACCTTTTTGGACTATTTTGAAAGCAGAAGGAGACTAATTGTGAGTAGCTTTGCAAGTAGTCTGATTTAGAAATGTGGATTTCTTTATTATAATATTATTTACTGTTCTAAACTCTTTACTTCAGTTGATCACCTCTCCAACAGAGGAGAACAACATGTATGTTCAGCAGAGGGATGAATACTTGGAACATGTGTGTGAGATGGCAATCAGAAAGGTCTCCATCATCACCATCTTTGGCACACTTACAAACAGCACCATGAAGATAGATCATTATCAACTTGGTAAGCCACTTTTGATTTTTCACATATTTTTCAAACCACCAACCATCATTTCAGTTAGCATAACTCTTACAAAATGATAGGAGAAGGTTTTCATCACTGCATGCATTTTTCCTGTTATCTTTTTCTATTGTTTTACTTTCCTCATTCTTAAACAGTAACTGCCGAGAATCCATGTCATGGTTGACATATGGACATTTAAGCACAGGTTATGTAAGTTCCTGTCAAAGCATTCTATCCATTCCCACTGAGCCAAACTGAACTCAGGCCACCCATCCTAAAGTCCTGCAACGTTCATGAAAAAAGAACAACTGTTTCCTGTTCTTTGAGAGCTTTACTAGCTGTGACATGCAGCTATGAATGATCAGGCCGAAGATGGATTTGATAAACACAAGCCATTTTCTTATGCTGGAGATTTAGAGCTATTAATTGTATGGCAAACAAAAAGGGCCTTTTATCCAACAGTTGGCACTCACTTGTAAGTTAGGGAAGCACTTTTCCAGATTATGACCTCATATGACACAAAACTTCACAGCAAAGGAACTTGAAGTTTGGTCTGGGAATGGAGTGAATGGTGCTTGTTCAAGTGTCACGGAATGCTGCTAGATGAATCAAATGGAAGATTGGGAGCAGAGTCTGCCATGGCACGTTATTCTCTCTTGTTCATTATCCAAGACATGGGAAAATGTATGTTTCCTTTGTAGCTGATATTCTGACTGGAGAGTTTTAGCTCAGCAACAGCAGTCAGTTCTTGGCAGGCGAGACAGTTTTGTAGTGATTACTCTACTCTTACAATTTCTTCATTCGACATTTTTGATGCACTACTCCAAAAGTGAATTAACACCAGAGTTTTCTCTGAAAATTTGCTTTCAATTCTACCTGTGCCATTCGGAATTAAATTGAGAATGCCATTTAAATTCCAATTCGATTCCTGTTTTTGATGCAGAATTGCATCCACAATTTGAATTGGAATGTAAGTATATTTGAAATGAATTGAAATTCATATAGTTGTCATTTTAACTCTTTTTAAAAAGCCTAGTTTTAAAAAACATTTCAAAATCAAGCCGATTATTCAATCCCAGATTTTGCGCAGCCCTGGTTGTCACTGTTACTGATAATTCTCCAGACGTCACACACTTAGATTCTACAAGCATTAAGACAAAATGCTGTGAAATAATAATGAAATCATCATAATCTGGACTGCCTTTGAATGAGTCACTGCTTTGACTTTTGTTCCATATACCCATCAGTCTGGACTGTGTCACATGGTTGTGTGTGAGGGGTCACTTTCGCTGCCACAGGATGGACAAATAGAAGCAAAGCAGGTGCTCATAAACATCTCTCTAAAGTGAACACAAGGCTCTCTGTGATCGCATATATCTGTCTGGCACGTTCTGAGCATTTATAGCCTGCCAGCTCACTGTGACTGGTTCCAGTACAGCATCAGAGGTACTAGAAAGGAAACATGACTGACTGTATGATCAGCGGTTCCTGAACCACAATTAAAGGTTCTCTGCTGTGGCTATGGTAGGTATATATAATTAGGAGCACTGCTGAGGCTAAACCAAATCTTTAATTTTCCGTTTGTAATTTCTATGATGTAACTCTGCAGAAAGGCTTTCGTTTTATCATTATTATTTAAAAATGATAGTTATTTATATTTAATATTAAGATTGCTAGCTGTTGTTTATCTAGTGTCATTGAGTAGGAAATTTATTTTATTTTTGCCCTGAGAGATAAATAAAGACCATAATTAATGAAAACCCAATGTTTATAGGAAGAAATACCACTTTGCCTCCGCTTTGATTCGTTTTTGATTGTAGTTCACCTCCCGTGCTGAAAGTGGAGTGCCTTAAACCATCTGTTTTGTTGTCCGCTAGAAATCAGAGTGAGAAATTCTTTGGATTTTGTGGAAAGGAAAACAAATATTTTGGGTTGGCCGCATCCTCCCGTGCTGTTTAATGCACCCGCAGAGTTTCCACAGACTAAAGAGGGTCTTTCACATGAGTTGCTCTGTTTTTATCTGTCTCTTTTAGAGCAAAGGAAGCCATGTTCCCAGAATAAACACACAGAGCGGCCATCCCTAAGGCCTGCAGCAATTCATTAAAAGACTGCATGTCTGGTGATTTTCCGTTTAGATAAACAGCAGAACGGCATTGGGCTACTCGTATAGCAGAGGGCCTCAGTGTCCCGAGTTCTACCGGCGTTGACCCCACCGGAGGGGTCGCCCTACGTACTGTATGTTATGAAAGACACGCATGTCTCTTTGAACTGCAGTCAAAACAAAACTAGCAGACTGTGGAGCCATCTGTAATCTTCTGTATTTATCTCTTTGGTTGGAGATAAAATCAGTCTGTGGGATTTTGTGTGGCGTCTTTGCAGAGAATGACAAGCCCATGAAAGGTTTGAGACAGGAGGATTTGGAGAACCAGGATCTCATCACAGAGCTGAGGAAAGAGTATGGAATGACCTACAACGATTTCTACATGGTCCTCACAGATCTGGACATGAAAGCGAAGGTGAAAGACACGTAACATGACACGCAGTACATTTTCACAGCTTTAAAGCTCTCTTCTTCCACAGCGCTTTTCAGCGGTGCGTGAGGTGTGCCAGCGCAAAGCTGAGTTCTGTTTGCAGACAGCTGGAATAAACAAAGAAGCTACTGTGCAGTCAGGAGGTGGATAAAAAGAAAAATTTATTGAAAATCCTCAGAGACACCCACAAATCCTGATTTAATTCTGGGCATGTAGAGTTTGGATAGAGTTGTGAGAGCTGAATGTTGACATAACTGACTATACATAAATTGCCCACAAATAAAAATGGATCATCACGGTCCTTGTAAATGAGTTTTACTCTTTGTTATGAGAACATGTTTTAACATCCAAAGTAATTTAATTCAGTGCCTTCATGAGCTGTATTTGACATAATGGTCAATATAAAACAAATAAAATAATGTAGCATTTGCATAATAAATAAGTATAAATATAAGTGTTATAATAAATATTAAATATAAATTATATAAAAAAATAATAATACAAAGTATAATAATAAAATTAAATAATACAGTTTAAACACAATAATAAAATGGGTGTCTGTATAACTTCCACAGAAGAAATGTGATATTGGATATTGAGTTTTGCATTGCATTCTTGCTGGAACAGCATGCTTGTTGTGGTTTGCAGAAAAATGTCAAGAATTCTTCACAGCTCCGTCAATTTGACACATCATTTTAGGTTCGGCATTCTTGGCTGCTCAGAACCTATTGAGAAAATCCCCTTACTAGTAAAGGTATTCGGTTTCTAACCCTCTGTGAGGCTGCATATTTCTCTATATATCTCTTTTTATTATTTCCAGCAATACTATGAAGTGCCAATCGCAATGAAGGCTGTTTTCGACTATATCGACACGTTTTCCTCGCGCATCAGAGAGATGGAACAACAGAAACGTGATGGGGTGACGTGTAAAAAAGAAGACAAGCCAAGATCATTGGAGAACTTCCTTTCCAGGTAAAGCTTTTTCCATTGAAATTGTTCTGCGCTGGAGCCAGGGCTCACAAGGGGATCTCCAAAAGAATGAAATCTGTGCTTTTATGCCATGACATCTGTCTTAGATGTCATTATATACTGAATACAATTCATAGCATTTCACACACATATTTGTAAAAAGTTTCTATTATATATTTTTATACAGACAAAGAGGAAAACCCCATGTAAAAAATATTAACAATAATGTATTTGTCAGATGGTCCAGATGGTGTAGTTACAAAAATCTACCAAGAGTTAACCAGACCATGCTAACCAGCAACACCAGACATATAATTTTATTAAAGCTATTCAAACATGTTTGGTTTCACTTTTTTATCTGTTAGGTAAGATCTAAAATGTTCAATGGTTACATTTAATCTGTCAAGTAAATCTCACAAATAGTATATGAAATAAAACATTTACACACATGCAAATGGCTAAAAGTTTGTATCAATAATAATAATCATAAATATTAGTGATTAAAATATAACTGATAATGGCTATTCAAATGTGAGGTGATTCAATCTCTGCTGGATTTTCTAAATGGGGTGGCACAGAGGGGACCAAGAACCAGTCAGGGGGGACCAGGGAACACAGAAATAAATACTATATGATACATGCTATATAAGGGGATTTTACGGTACTAAATATTTACTTTTAAGTTATGCACTATTTGTTATCTGTATTAACATGGTGTAACCACTAGATAGCTGTATGCCTATATATAAATATTTAAACATGGCTGTGTATTCCCTAGTTGCTTGGAACATTGTTTTCAGACATAACTTTTGCATTTGGATATATATTTAGACATTATTAAAGACTACTTTTTGTCAAAGTTGAGATTGTTTTATTTAAGTTAATTTGAAGTGTCAGTTTTTGCATAATTTGTGAGTCAAATCAGAGAAAGCATTTTGTTACTCATACTAGCTACATATAATAGCTTGATCAGTCACTCAAAAGTAATCAGAAAACTGACTAAGTGCGACCAGGGCTATATTTCAAAATATATAATTGAGTGTTCATATACCATGAACAGAAATCTGGTCTGTGGTCTCACCTCCTGTTTGAAAATCTCTGCATTGCAAATCAATCAGCAATTGACAACTTCAGATTCAAGTATCGTTATTGGCATGGTAAAAAGGCTTTACATTGCCAAAGCATTGACAGGGCTCTGATCCAACTGTGTTGAGAATTGTCAAATTTTGCATGTGCGCTGTGTGCTCATCAATTGCCTGTTATTTTAAAACCTCCATCCAGTAACACTACGAATTACTAGAACTAGATCAGAAAATATTTGCAAAAACCGCTGAACAGAGGCCGCCTGATCAGGTGGGCCCATTGCTACAACCTAGATTTGCCTTTGCATTAATCCGCTCCTGCATTGATCTAATGATTTTGTTCTATCATCGCATAGGTTCCGCTGGAGACGTAGGTTGTTTGTCATATCTGCACCAAATGATGAGGAATGGGCTTATCAGCAACAACTCTATGCACTGACCAGTCAGGCGTGCAACCTGGGTGAGCATGATAATCACTGAACTCTATGATGTCATTGAAGGAGAATTTCAATAAAATTACCAGATCACATTTTTGCAGCGGTAGTTATTCTTTAGGGACTCTTACTGCAAATTGATCTTTTTACCCGCAGGGTTTGCATATGTTTCTTTCTCATGTCTCAAGTTTGCCAAGATAATATCTCACATTGATTTTTCTCTTGTCACTCAGTGAAGATTGAAACCAGATCGTTGATACTGTAGTTCAGACCAAGCCAGTTCTTATAAACTCCACTGAGTTATGGATTTGAAATTTTTCTTGGTATTATTCCCAAGAACAATGTGTATTCCCGATGATACTTCCAGTCAGAAATGTTTCCCACTAAATAAGCTCGACACAACAGCAGTGAATGTTTGCCATTTTGTATCTTGTCCCAGAAATCTTGACAAGCATATAACTCATGTAATTAGCTAAGCATTTATTCATCATTGCAGCAAGCTCTTGAGTACCTCCTTTTTAGATTATAGCTTTGCATAGACTAGGTGGATTTGACTTATTTTCAAGAATATATATTTAGTAGTTGTTTTCTAGCCAGTTCTATACCTATTGGTCTAAGTGTTGACCAAGGCCAGTGACCACACCTGGAACAGCTAATAGTGAGGTGTAACCTCATGTTCTTAGTCCAGAAGAAGCCCATTCCACATGAAATTAGTGTGGAAATCATAGAGATGTTCCTAGTTGTAAATAAAATACTAAATAATAGAAATTTAACAACTTGTTAGCAACTTACATAAAAAAACAGCTGCTTCATATTTCACATGACGTATGATTTGTGTCACCTGTAAATAATAATGTGTATAATTTAGGTGGTGTGAAAGTGTCTTCAAATAATGTTAACCACATGCCTTATTTTATTATACATTTTAAACTGCTATTTAAAAAAACAGTATTAAAAATACCATAGGGAACCCATGTAAGATAAGATTACAAACTGACGTCACAATAACTTAAGTAGCTCTGTAAAAAAAATATTATGTGGCAGAATGTGACCCGGAAAAGATCTTAGAATGATGTTTGACAAGACATGAACAAAAAAAAAAAAAGAAGAAGAAAAAAAGACTGTCTTTCTCTTCCATTTAAACTGACATCGGTTACCACAGTGGATTTGAATTTGGCAATCAATTCAAACATAAATGACTTGAGAAATATTTCTGTGTATTAATACATCACCCACATATTCCATTAGCAACAGTTAAGCCACAGACATGCCATTAAACAGCCTAAATGTCAGCAGGGGAACATTTGAAGACTCAGAGGGGTGTTTAGATTTTAGTCTGTTACACTTTAACCTTACCATTCCTTTTGTGTTGGTCGATTTGCAGGTCTTCGCCATGTATCAATACTGAAGCTGGTTGGGACAGATCTGATAGACATGGGAGGAGTGTTAGAGCTTTACCCCATCAATGGTAAGACCACTGCCGCTGAAACACTAACACTAAAAAGATCCGTCTACACTCTTTAAAATGAAAGGTTCTTTAGTGGCATCATTTGTTGCATTCCACTGCACAAAAGGTTATTTTAAGTACTGTTCACTTAAAGGTTATTTGGGGAACCCAAAATGGATCTTCAACCTCCTTTAGTAATCATTATTTTTAAGAGTGCTCCTAAAATGTAATATATAGACTTTGTGGTGCGAAAAGCTCTATTAACGTGAATGTAAACATTTGTAGAAATGGTTTAAAAAGCAGTTTAACATATCAGCTGACCCAGATGCTTATTTATTGTGGTCACTTGTATGAAAATATGAAAAGCATACCTGTAGCTGTCACAGCAGCCAGGTGCTTAGTAAGTGTGTTAAGGGTTAATCAGCACATTAGATGAGAGCGGTGGTGTTGTGTTGACATTGGCTGCTTTTTTGTCAGTCAAAAGTAGCCAGTAGCCTCTGGTTTCAGGCGCCTCCCTGCATGAGTCAGCCTCTCCAGCTCCGGCCGGGCTCAGAAATGTCCAAACAGTTCCCACAGGAATTATATTTTGCAGGACAGAAATGAAAGAGGGCTCAGGTGTTTACATATTTTCCATCATTGTTGAAACTACAGACAGCTTTGCCTTCATTGGCACCCAGGCCCCTATGCATCAGCAGTCTGTCTGATGCATTAAGATCAAACAGTGATTCTGTGAGCTGTATTTAGAGTGCTGGAACTCAAGTCTTCTATGTAAGATGAAAGCAATATCTGATGAAAAACATGTTGGTTTTATAAAATGAAATCTGGTTTCTAAGGTGCAGTGTGGAGAAAAAATCTCTGGTAGCCGAGGCACTCCTTAGTTAAAATGTCTTTATTAAAGAAATGACATGTCCTAAACGGACAACTTTAAAATGCCCACGCGTAGCGGCATGGGGCCTTCTTCAGGGCATAATGAAGCAGATAGAAAACAGGTCTTATAATGACAGAGACACACAAGTAGAAGCTAACACACAGGTGCTAACAATCAATGTTGAAGATCTGCAGGTAATTGCTAGGACACGCCTCTCACATGGCTCTCAGCACCAAAGCTACAAGTCACAATAATTGACAAAAACACAGGCACCAAATAGCATGCATATATATTCATGCATATATTGCTAAGGCACACCTCTCACATGGTTCTCAGCACTAAAGCTGTTGGTCACAATAATAAACAAAAAACAAGCAACAGATAGCATGCATAGTATACACTCATGCACATATTGCTAGAACACGCCCCTCACATGATTCTCAGCATTAAAACTGTTAGTCACAATGTAAGCAGGAAACACAAGCAACAGATAGCATACATATATTCATGTATACACATTCATGCATACATATACAATACACAAAAAAAAAAAAAAAAAAAAAAAAAAAAAAAAAAAAAAAAAAAAAAAAAAAAAAAAAAAAAAAAAAAAAAAAAAAAAAAAAAAAAAAAAAAAAAAAGTTAAGTAGGCACAAAAAAGAACAATGTTACAAAATCACAAAAAAGGTCTATAATCTATCTCCTCATTTAATCCTGGATAGTCCATCGCTTTAAAGCTCCATATCCAAAAGGTTTCACGTTGCAATAACTGTTTTAAAATGTCACCTCCACGTATTGATTTTTTAATAATTTCAATGCCCTGAATTCTCAAAGATGATGGGTCACTATGGTGTATTTCTTTATAGTGTTTGGCCATAGGGTAATCATCGTTGTTGACTCGGATTGCGTATTTGTGTTCATAAAACCGCTCTTTTAGTTTTCTTTTAGTTCTGCCCACATAGAAACACCCACATGGGCATTGTAGCCGGTAGACCACATATTCAGAGTTACAGTTAATAAAACCATTAGTCTTAAATTCTCTCTGTGTTCTCAAATCACAAAAAGTTTTACTTTGGATGACACCCTCACAATGACTGCAAGATCCACATCTATAGGTCCCCCACAACCCTTTTTCTAGCCATGTTTTTTGTTTAGGACCTGGAAGATAACTTCTTACAAGTTTGTCCCTTATGGATGGTGCCTTCTTGAACACTGTCATAGGCGGCTCTGGAAAAACGTCTTTCAGAATAGGATCACTTTGAATTAACCCCCAGTTGGACTTAATTATTTGTTTCATTTCAGAGGCACTGCTACTATATTGGGTAACAAAGACAGGTCTAGAATTGTTTTTGACCATGTCTTTTCTCCTCTTTTTCTTCTTTAGTAGGTCAGAGCGTGTTGTGGAACGTGCTTTTATTATTGCTTTTTCTATTATCATTGGTGAGTAGCCCCTAGCCCTGAACCTTAATGACATATCTTGAGCCTGCATTTCGAAATCAGAATCATTGTTACAAATGCGTCTAAGACGCTGAAATTGTCCAAAAGGAATGTTATCTTTCAGGCTCCTTGGATGGAAGCTGTCAGCCCTCAATAAAGTGTTTCTATCTGTGCTTTTCCTATATATTGTTGTGTATAAGAGATTATTGTCATCTATGGAGATAGTCAAGTCCAAAAAATTTATAGATGTTTTTGAATGTTCAATTGAAAGTTTTATATTTGGGTTAGTTGTATTGATGTACTCATGAAACTGCAAAAGTTCTTCCTCATTTCCAGACCAAACAAAAAGGATATCATCAATAAAGCGTCCCCAAAATACCATCTTGTCACAGAATTTGTTATTGGATCGATTATATATGTATTGCTCTTCCCAGTGACCTAAAAATAAATTAGCATAATTAGGAGCAAAACATGCACCCATCGCTGTGCCCTTGAGCTGTCTAAAGAAATTGTCTTGGAAGAGGAACACATTATTGTTTAAAATCCATTCTGTGAGAGAAAGTAAAAAATGGTTAGGTGGTGACGTCTCCGACCTATGTATCAAATAGTATTGTAAGGCTAATAGGCCTTCCTGATGATTAATATTGGTATATAGGGAGGCTACATCTAGAGTCACCAAATAACAATCTTTAACATTTGTGATATTCATAAGTTTACATAGCACATCAGTAGTGTCTTCAATGAAAGAAGGGAGATTCCGCACTAGAGGTTTTATAAAAAAGTCCACAAATTGGGAGCAGGGCTCAGTCAAAGATCCATTGCCTGAGATAATGGGTCTACCCTCAGGTTGTTCTAAATTCTTATGGATCTTAGGCAACATGTAGAAACATGGCATTTGGGGATTCTCATTCATTAGAAAAACAAATTCATTGTCTGAGATCCATTTTTGGTCTCTACCATAGGATAAAATGTCCCTCAATTCGTTTTTCATTTTTACAATTGGATTTCTTTGCAATTGCTCATAATACATATTATTTCCTAATTGTCTTTGAGCTTCAACAATATATGAACATTTATCCATTACTACAACTGCACCTCCTTTGTCAGCAGGCTTTATTATTATCTGCTCATTCTTTGTTAGGGAATTCAGTGCATCTCTTTCGCGTTTTGAAAGGTTGTGTTTTGTTCTGTTCTGTCTTCTGTCAAACATATTGTCTATGTCATGAGAAACCTTTTTAGTAAAAGCAATCAAGGTGGGATTAGAGCTCATAGGCATAAAATTTGACTTAGGCTTAAAATGTCTCTTGGCATCATGAGTGGTATCAAAGTTCAATTCAGGTGTGCTATTCAAGAGTTTATTCGACTGATGGTACCATACCTTCAAATGAAGGTTTCTATAGAACCTAAAAAGGTCCACCTTAGTTTTAAATGCATTAGCTTCACTTGTAGGGGAAAAAGTCAATCCTTTTGATAGCACATTCACAGAGTCTTGTGTTAATATATTTTTTGAGATGTTAATTACCGTGCATTCTTCTTTTGGTTCCGAAGATTCCAACGTGGTTTTTGAAGAGCTTGATCGACCTCTCCCTCTTCTGGTTTTTTTCTTCTTCCTCCCTTCCAAGTCGATTGTCGACCTCGAGCTGTTGAGTGTGGTTGGTCCTCCAAAAAATCCTCGGACATGTGTGTGGCATCAGATTCCTCTCCACTTGTACTTAAATTGAAGGACACAAATCGTTGACGACGTTGTGGTCTTGTAGTTTCTTTCCATTGGTAAACGTTGCCATCTTTGTAGTCTCTCTCATCCCTCTTGAATTTTTTCAGCTTATACTGTTTCAACTCCATAGTAAATTTTTCCAAGCTTTCTTTCAATTTATCTTCAAATGGGGTTGTTTGTATGTCATCCTTAACTTTTGATATTTCTTCTCTCAGTTCACATATTCTCTCCTGCACTTGTTCTCTTTCTTTTTTTGTTTTCTCGATAATTAACAAGATGAGATCAAGAGAGCATTTATTGAGGATGGCCTCTGAATCGAAATCTGGTTTCTATTTGAAAATGTTTTGTCAAAGATTTGTATTACTATATTAAAAAGCTCTTCATTTAGAGACGGTCAGTGACATTTAGTTTTGAAAAAAGATGAATAAATGGAAAGAAAGTTGGTAGACCAATATATCTTATTTATTTTATCATTTCAAAAGGTTACTAAACATCCAATAAATCATATTTTCTCCATTTTGAAGGACCTCCCCACCACATTATATATATATATATATATATATATATATATATATATATATATACACGGTATAAAAATAAATAAAACTTGCGTGCAAATTAATTAATGTAATGCGGAACTACTTTTAGATACGCGGGTTCTTTAGGGACACCTAATCTGTAGCCCCGCCTTAGCTCTGAAGCAGGCTGCGATGTAAAGATAAATATATATATAAAATATATATATATATATATATATATATATAAATATAAATAAAAGTGTATGTATGTGTGATCCTTTATATAAATTATTTTTCCCATAAAATCGAAGATTTTGGGGTCAGTACGTTTTTTTCCCACAAGAAATGAATACATTTATTGGGCAAGGTTGCATTAAATTGATCAAAAGTGATAGTACATTTACAATGCTACAAATTATTTCTATTTCAAATAAATTCTTTTTTTTTTTTTTTTTTTACATTATATTAAACCATCTTGAAAGAAATGTATAACGGTTTCCACAAAAATTCTAAGCAGCACAACTGTTTTCAACATTGATCAAAAATAAATGTTTCTTGAGCACCAAATCAGCATATTAGAATGATTTCTGAAGGATCATGTGACACTAAAAACTGGAGTAATGATGCTGAAAGTTCAGCTTTGCCATCACAGAAATTACACTTTAAAATATCATGAAATAGAAAACAGTTGTTTGAAATTGTAATATTTCACAATATTACTGTTTTTACTGTATTTTTGATCAAATAAATGTTTCCTTGGGGAGTATAAAAGATTTGTTTCAAAAACAACTGACCCCAAACTTTTAGACGGTAGTGTAGTTTAACTTTTTAAATAAACTTGTTTTGCATTAAACACCAAACTCGAATCTATCAAATATTTTGAAGTTCAGTATCCTGTGATGTGGTGCACAAATGGCAGAACTTCCTGTGTCTCCACCATATTTTGTTTATCTGCATGGTGCACACCTGTTTCTGACACCCACGACACGTGTCTCTGTTTCAGGAAGTGCAACGGTGGAGCGTGAGGGGATATCTGCCAGTCTAGTGCGGGACATTAGAAACTATTTCCAGATCAGCCCTGAATACTTCTCCATGCTGCTGGTGGGAAAAGATGGAAATGTCAAGTCCTGGTACCCGTCTCCCATGTGGTCCATGGCCATCATCTACGACTTGATCGACTCCATGCAGCTCCGCAGACAGGAAATGGCCATCCAGCAGTCTCTAGGCATGCGCTGCCCGGAAGATGAGTACGGTGGCTACGGTTACCACCACGGCTATCAGGATGGCTATCATCAGGGTTATGGATATTAGGGTTTATAACATTCATAAGACAGTGTCATGGTAAGAAATAACTGAAAACTTCCTTTCTGAACTGGTTTTATAATTATCGTATACAGCTGATATATTTATATTTAAAGATGCATCTTATCTGCTATACATCTGTCCCTATGGACATAATCTTTTGTAGATAAAAGACGTTGACGAAACATTTGTATTTATTGAATGTCTTCACTATACAAAGTGATCATTTTTAAAGGTCACAACCTGCTTTTTCGTGTTGAACTATGTATTGTTACTCTATTTTTAAAGAGCACTGTCTTATTTATAAACGTATAAATTGTGCTTTAATTTCAATAAAAAAAATATATATTGAAATGCCTTTGGTCATAATACATTCTAAACATTGCAGGCCATTTTTAGCTGAACTGATGTACACTACAGTTGGGAATTATGCTTATGTGACGCTTGAATTCCCCCCCCCTGTTTTATGAAGGCACTGTGCTGATACTGTCAAACTGACTTTTATTTAGCTTTATTTCCCTCTGCTGGTCAGTGATATGTTGGCAGTTGCCACAAAATATAAGTATTAAGCAATTATTTGCGCATATATGATTAAAATGTGGACTTTTTTACTCCAAAAACCCCCAAAAAATGTAAAGGTCATATTTCATAAAATACAACATGCATCTACAGTATGGCACATTATACATGATGCTTTGAAATGTGACTGTTCCCATTAGAGATGTTTAATAAAATGAGTTCCTCTTACCTTAATAATACCTTCATTGTAACCTTGTGACATACAGTCAACTACTGTATGAAGAAACAAATAACTTAACAAACAATAAAAATGAAAGCAATAATTGCACAAAACCTCCTGAGGTTGTAACATGCTCATAATGGTTATACAAGCAATTTGTAAGAGAGGACAATATACAGTATTAAACAACTCTTTGATTCAACTAGAAATTCCACGCGATTGAAACACTCGTCATTCATTACACATATACACAGGCTGATTCCAGAAAATGTACACGATAATTAAAGAGATTCAAAACTGACTTAAAAAGATTCTTCTTCCGATTCGCTCTCTGTGTTAGCCTTGGTAAGCCTCTCCAACTCTTCCCCATCCTAAAATAAAAACATGACACACAATCATGAAATACAACATACATCATTTTTTAGACCACTGTAGTTATACAGAAAAAAACTTTACAGCTTTTAGTGATTTTATAGATGATACAGTAGATTCAATGAAAAAGGTTCATACAGTACTGCATGTTCTGGAAATAACGGGGTCGTTCGTACAGAATACGATTTTGCATTTAAAGTCGGCATGCACCTGAAGTTGCGATACTCTTTTCTTCCCTATTAATTTGTGACGTATACCGGCTTCTCAAACAAGAAAGACTATAGAGTGGGACTTGATTTTGTCAATGGGGGAAATGATTGGATCATTGCATTGTTACAAACATGTCATTAGAGAAGAGAAGAGATGTTGTTGCAGAGGAAGGGAAGTTATTTTGATTAAAGATTTTGCAGGCACATGGATTTTAATAAATAATTTATATAAAAAAAACTGCATTACATAAAAATAAAAAAAAATTGTAAAAAAATAATAATGGTGACTTAAAAAATGGAAAATAACGCAAGCCATAGAAACACATTTGTTTATAGATTACCTTTTTTTTAACCTGACAGCATTTAAAATAAATGGCGGTCAAGTGAGACACCAAAAAGGCAATGAGAAGCGAAGGACCTGTCAAATACTTCCGTCTAGCAAATGTCTATATTAAAAAAGACCTGAAAAACACACACAAATGCGTTCTGTGTAAACCGGCCCCTACTAAATGGACAACATGAACTCGTTTGGAACTTTGTAGCTTGTTGAAACAAGCAGGGCTGGTTCTCACGTTTTTGCGTTACATTGAGTTGCTTTTAAATCATAATCTTTCTAGATAAACGTGTTGGACGGGGGTCTTAATTTGAACGTTGCGCAGTCTCACGGCTATTTAAATGCTATCATATTAGAAAGAAGTTAAAGTGAACTTTTAAAAAACGGGTCTTTTCCACTCGGCTGCGTCTCAGAAGGATGCGTTCTATAAGAAGTGCCAACAAGCCTCTAATAGAATTCCCTGCTGCATGATATATTTGATCTAAATAATGCAATTATCCAAATTACGTTTTCTTTATAAGGAATTCCGGTTTCTTACTCTTCCACGCTTAATCAGATTATAGTTTGCCAGATCTCCTCTACAAAGAGCCCCTTGTTTAAACTGTCAGTGTGTACTTCAAAAATTAAGGTGGAAATGAACGGGTCGAATTAAACAAATGATTAGCTTAGCTGCAAGTGACCAATGTTTTAAAATGAAGCAAGTCTATATTTGACCCTTACCCCTCTTGACCTCTCAAACACCTCTCCATTGATGACCCTGAGCCTCTCTTGCAGCAGAGTGTACTCTGGATCTTTCAGTCTGCTGCTGTGGTAGATAAAGATGGCTAGCAGTACTATAGGCGCCTGCAGGAAGAAATCCATCGATGGGCGAAAGTCAAATAGGAAGAGAGAGAGCGCAGTGACGATGACCGTGGTGATCTGACCCGTCAGAACGTGGAACATGTTATCACGGAACTTGAGAATGAAAGCCACCGACAGGCCTAGAGCGGCTGTGACGAAGACCAGGGCGATGGAGAAGATGTTGTGGCCGTAGAAGAGGCCGCAGTGCAGCGTCAATTCACGGTAGTCAGTGTGCAGGAGCAGCGTGAGGCTGTTGAAGATCAAACCGAACACATACAGCTTGCTGTTCTGGATGAAGATGCTCTCCATGAGCTGCTCCCCCTCTTTGAGGATCTTCTCATTGTAGATGTTGGCCAGCGCAGAGATGAAGCACTGCAGCAGCAGTAGGACGTAACCCAGGCCGAAGCTGTTCAGCTTGTGGATGAGCTGACTGTCCCACAGCTCGCGCGTCCAGTACGTTTCATTATGGTTTTGATGCTTTAGCTCGGGATGGGCGTATTTCAGACAGCTGTTGGAAGGGGTGGAAATGTTGGCTGGGTGGAGGCCGTGTATGGCGATGGCATGCTGGTCACCACTGCCAGTGGTCAACGACACAATGGACAGAAACAAAATGAACACAGATGCCCACTGCACCCAAGACAAGCGCCTCCTGTAGGCCAAAGGATGAAAAGTCAGCAACGGATATATTTCAAGGATAGATAACAGATAGATACCAAGAAATGCCAGTACTCACTTCAGAACAACTCGGAAGAGAAGGGCTGTTGTAAAAATAACAATGTTGGAAAACATTACTGCCATAGCCTATTAAAACATGAGAAAAAATTATTAATTAAATTCATTGCTGATTAAAAGTAACAGTAAAGACATTTATAATGTTAATGTTATTTATATTTTAAAAAAATGCTGTTTTTTATTCATCAAAGATTCCTAAAAAAATTTTTTAACATGGTTTACACAAAAAATTGTAAATAAGCAGCATAACTGTCTTCAATATTGATAATACCCCCAAATAAATGTTACTTGAGCAGCAAATTAGAATGATTTTTGAAGGTTCATGTGACACTGAAGACTTGAGTAATGATTGCTAAAAATTCACCTTTGCCATCACAGGAATAAATTACATTTCAAAACATATTCAAAAAGAAAACATTTGAATTGTAATAATATTTCACAATATTACTGATTTAACTGTATTTTTAATCAAATAAATACAAATTAACTTCTACCCAAACCATTTAAAAAAAATGTCACTGACCCCAAACTATATTGTGTTACGAACATCAGAACAATCAATATCGAATATGCAAAATCTCACTGACCCCAAACTATTGAACGGTAGTGTAAATAAATAAATGTATTTATTTTTTATATGAATTTAATTACACTAATGTCAGAAGATTTTTGTATTATTATTATTTATATAGGTAAGTAGTAAATGCAATTAAATTTGTTATTTCACTACTAACATATTATAAAGTTTTTAATAATCCAACATACAGGTTGCAGATAGGTCATCACATAGAAGATTATAAGGTTGTCAAGGAAGTAGAGGAATGCAGGAACAGACCACTTCAGGTAGCTGAGAAAGGAGGCACCAGATGAACACCCCAAATCTTTATAAGAGCGGCCCTCTGGAAAACAAAAGCAATAGTTCTAGTCCCATAACAAATCACTCATATGCTGAAATAATGACATACATCACAATCCAACAGACTGTATATACAGTATAGCTTAGTATATTAATGAGTATGGTATGAGAATGGTATTTTGGGACAACAAATCTGACTCACCTTGAATGATCACCCGTACTGACATCACTAAACAAAATACTAGTTTGATGGCCTCTGCCATTAAATTCACAGATGCAGGAAGAAAGTCATATTTGTTTTCTGTAATTTAGAAAAAGACAGATTTAACAATATTTAAAATTCTCTACATTGCAAAAAGTAAAGTTATCTATTGATGGTATTATGGTAAGGAATCATACATCGAGTTGCTCCATGGTGGTGTAATATGTTACCTTCATTGGCTGAGAATTTTAGTAATAGGATACGACTGGTTCCCAAGGTGACAAAACCCAGACCCAGAGCCAAAGTGTAGGCTGAAGATCTTGAGCACAGCCGCGAGCAGGGACAGCAGCAGCGGCATGAAGAAGAGGAGGAGGAGGAGGAAGAGGACCGCGCCATTATGGAGAACGTGAGCTGAGGCTGGTCATAGGAGGATGAACAGGATCACTGAGAAAACATCAGACAATCATATTAACCTCACTCATAACACTGAAAAATTATACATGCTTTCATGAAATAATAAATCAGATTGGTCTCTAATTTATCACATTTGTCAAGACCTGCCACCTTCTGTATCTACTGCTTTATTTTCAACATGATTCACAAGCACAAATTATGAGTCAACCATCAAAACATGCAGCGATGAAATCATGGAACATTGTGGTTTAGTGTTTACAGATGGTTCAGAATGGAAGGAACATGAACATTGTGTCTTGTGTGAAGGCAAAGACATTGTTTAAATGTTATATCTTTCAGTACAGCACTGTTTATAAACATCAAACTACAAAATGAATAATAACTATAGACGATAATGACTTGCTATGATCTTAGAAACATAGAAATAGACATTCTTAATGTAAAAAATAAATAAAACTACATTATTATAACGCAAATTAATAATAGGATTTGCAATGATGTGGATCATCACATTTCCAACATTGTGCAATTCGATATTGATTGTTCTGATGTTCGTAACGCAATAAAAAAGTAGTGCAGCATCCAGTTACAAGACAGGATATTTACAATGTGTCTATTATAATGTGAATGTCGTATTGAAACACAAACAGATTCATATTCGGTGCTTTATTTACCTGTCCATATGTTCTCACTCCAACAAACAACCTACCCACGACTTCCGCATCTTTGCGCATGCGTACATCAAAAGCTACGTCATAATTTTATTTGACGTTGCAGGGCAACAGGCTTTGCTTATTAATATTAATATGATCACACTGGCTTTCAACGGCGAAGGCTCGGTTAGCTGATGAATATTAAAATGATCCTTAACCACAGTTTTTCCGCTAAAGACGATTTTAGGATTGATTTATAATCACTGAATGTACATTTTTTATTTTATTTAGGCTATTGGTTGGATAATGAATAAAGTGTTAAAATGTTTCTAGAAAAAAATAAACAGAAAAATGATCTTCTAAAGTTTTAGTGTATTTTTGTTAGTTTACTTTAGGATTGAAAGTAGTATATGTTGGCTATACTTATGTAAGACTGAATAATTGAGTGCTTTCTCTTCAGATGACAAAACCTAGACATTTCCCCATCACTTTTAGCATGCAGTTCATTGCTGTACATTTTAAAGTGTATTAAATGTTGTAGAGTATTTAAGGTTTAATAAATAAGTTGTATTATTTTAACATGTTTTCCATACTTGTGTTCAGTGTTTCTCAGCTTCTGTCTGGACAATTTAAAAGGTTACTTTGTTTTGTTACCCTTAAAAGGGTAGTTTGTTAGGAAATTTAAAGTAGCCTATGTCTTCACCCAACAGGCACTTCTTAGGGAAATGTGGTCATGTGTGAGTCATGCGCCAAATCGCATAAAGTTTGGTTTGTAATAATTTTCTTTATTATTGTTATTATTATATGACGTGATGCTCATAGAGTTGGAGGTAAGTGTTAAACAAAGTCCAGACAGTAATCTTCAGATGCATGACTCATTTTACTCACACATTTATGCAACTTGTACACTGTAAACAAACAATGTATTAAGAAACTATTCAAGGGAAATCAAAGGGATTATGAGTAAATCCTTATAATGGAATTGCTGTCTGGGGCGGAAAAGTGTTACGACGGTATTTCACGGAAACTGAAGCCCACATTAATTTAGTTCTGATTTCATGATTACGGTGTAGAAGTAGAACCTCATCATTTTGTGCAGATAGTAGTTAGCTGGTTGCATTATGAAAATGTGCAATATTTGTGCATATGTGTAATCTATGCCTGCATGCACAAATTATAAGATTATACATTAAGTAGCATTTCCCAAAGGGAGGGATTCAAATGGCACTGACAAACATACTCAGAAAAGAAGATCAGGTCACGGGCAATACCCTAAGGTACAAAAGCAAAAAGGTACATCTTCATACCTTATTTACCTGTACATACTTTAAAAGTACGTATTAGTAGCCTACCTTAAGTGTGCATATTGGTCCCTTTTAGCTTTTGTACCTTAGGGCACAACCCCAGTGACAGCTTTGTACCTTTTTTTCTGAGAGTGAATATGTTCATGGAAACTTAGTGTTTTCCATTATTGTCAACATAACATTTGCTTACAAAAATAAAATAGTTTTACATGTTCAAAAAGCCTCAGAGTACAAATGATGACTAAACAAAAACAAGAAGTTTCAGTTTTTTTAATAATGATAGTGCGCTGCCCTTGAAAGTGCAAGTGTGTGTCTCTGTGTGTGTGTCTGTGCCTGTGTCTGTGTGTGTTCAACAAAGGGGTGGGGGGATATAAAGCTCACTGTCATTTCCCTGAAAGTTCAGAATTTCCTAAACTCCGGAACAGACTGTTTCTACCTGGAGTTTCATTGTCAGATATGAAACTCCACTCCTGGCCAGGGGCCCTGTGTGGTTTGGCCCTTCTGGCATTCCTGTGTCATTGTGCAACAGCTGTGGAGAGACGCTATTACATTGCAGCTGTTAATATTAACTGGGACTACACATCTGCCGGACAGCAAAGGTATGAAAAATAACATTATTTGTTGGGGTTCAAATTGATTCTTATATTTTTCTAAGCAGTTATATTAAATGTTTGTCTTTTATTTGTTGGGTTCTTGTATTTCAAAGATAAAGTAACTCACTGTTGTAAAACTGTATCAAATAATTACATATCTGTCCTGAGACAGTTTATTATCTGACAAGAAGTAGCATTCAAACAAAATATTTTAAATATCAATTTTACATACAAGGCAAACAAGGACATTTTTATATGAAAAAAAAAAAAAAATAGAAATAGACAAAATGTTAAACCAGCATATATATATATAGGCCTATATATATAATAATATATATATATAGCTTGTTTAACATTTATGCCTATTTTTATTTTATTTTTGTATTTCATATAAAAATTCATGTTAGCAATATATTTATCGTTGTTGTACACAGGACTGGACCATCGTATAAAAAAGTAGTATACAGGGAGTACAATGAGGGATTCACACAGCCTAAAACACATCCCTTGTCTTCAGGTACCTGTTTTCGAACACCTATTGACTTTGTTTCAACATTAAAATCCATTTAGTAATGCATGCAAATACATGCTTATGCATAAGTCATTTACACTACTGTTACATTAAGTTTTAAATTATGATTGTTCAAAACGAATGTTCTAGGGTTACTTGGGCCTACGTTACACGGACAAGAGGGCGACACAATCATTGTCACATTCAAGAACATGGCTGATCATCCCTGCAGCATCCACCCACACGGCATTGCTTATGAGAAGCAGTCAGAGGGTGTGTTCTGATGTGTTTGCGGTAACACTATGATTGATGCAATAGTGTTGTAATGTAGAGCACGTTAGTAACAAGTAGACATGGTGCTATGGAATAATAGAGATGATACATTTCAAGAGGAATGTTGTTTAAAGGACATTATGGATTATTTTAGTAGTCATCATTTAGTTGAGTAAACACCTTGAGCAACACAAACATCTGTGTTTGATTTCTTTGGAAATATTAACCCAGGATACAAATTAACCACAGGCTGTACCTAAGTCCAAAGCATTGAGTCATAAATAAATATTTACCTATACAATATCTCCATGTTTTCAAGTACAATTTGTTAACCAAGATACATGGTTTAGTTTAATTCGTATATACATCATCATTAGTTTCATTTGTGTATGATGAAGCTGCAACCTTTTTGCACCACTAATGTTTCCATATAGGATCTTCATACTTTGACAACACGTCACTTCTTGAGAAAAAGGATGACATCATTCTCCCCGGCCAAGAGCACACATACTATTGGGAGGTGACATCTGAGGTGACCCCGACAGCTGCGGACCCCCCATGCCTCACCTACACATACCTTTCCCATTATGACATTGTCAAGGACTACAACACGGGGTTAATAGGCACAATGCTGATCTGCAAGAAAGGTATGTGAGAGGAAAAAAAAAACAAGATCCTGGATTTAAAATGTGATGTTTATTATGACATTTGTGCTTAGATGGGTTAAGACTTCCCTTTATCTTTTTCCTTTTGACCACTAAATCTAATCTCAACACATTTGCTAAATAGCTATGCTGTTATTTCCTTGACTGTTAAATATATTCCATCTGAACAGTTATGAGATTAAATTAGATATTTTTGACAAGGATTATAGTGATCTGTAAATGTATTCTATGTTAGATATTAAAAGTGTTGTGGACATAATTCATTTAGATTTGTACAATACACTTCACTTTTATTTAAGTGAAAAGCTCAAGTGAAACTCTTGGGACAAGATGCTCCCTTTAGAAAGCTGCTATATTTTAAATATAAGATTTAAAATGGAAATGTTGATTTACTGTCAATTGTAGTATACTATATTATAATAATATAACTAATAATAGGCCTAATACTAGTGCTACCATTGTACTGTAAAATAAAAAATAGAATTTAAAAATAATAATAATAATTTTATTTTACAGAACAACAGTTTCTTAAATCCATACATAATGTCTTTCAAATGTTAAACCAGAGATTTCATTTTGGTTAAAACTGTGATTCTATTTTCATTGCCCATGAATCCTTGCAGACCTGTTATGGATTTTAAATGGTGATTTTTGTAGAAACCGAATCATTCAGGCTACATTCACACTGTCAGTCTTGAAGATTGACAACCGCATTTACTTACTGATGTGCATCTCGGAATGTCTCATTCACACGACTTACAGTAACGTCTCGAATAGGCCTACTGTCTGTATGAATGTGTAAGTCGAGTTTATCTGTCAAATCTTCATTATCCAACAACAGCAGCTTTTATAGAGTAGAACACCAAACTAGCATGAGCCCCATTGGAGAACAGTGACTGGATGTATTGGGATCTAAAACGTTCAGATATCACACAGCTCTTTTCTCTGTCACTGCAAGTTATTGTAACTACACAAGAAAACCCGCAACACACGGAAGACGCAAGTTTATGCAGCTGAGAGGCTCTCTCGCACGGATGTGACAGACAGCTAGTTGTCCAGTCCGGTTCCGTTCACACAGCGTGTTTTTTCCTAGAATATGGTTGAAAGTCCTGAAAATGTATGGGAGTTCAGATATAGAATGTGGCCTCAGTCAAATGTCTTCATTTATTTCCGTTAATAATGTAATACATTGAATGATGCATCATCATCCTGTAGGCTACACGCTAAACTCATTTTCAAATGTTCAACAATGCAGACTAGTGTTTTTAAGGGGGACATCTTTCCCCTAGCTTACCATTTTGACTTTCCCAGAAATTACACAACTATAAACAGCTCTGTTTGTTTAGAAGAATATGTCCTTGTCCCACAGGCACCCTAGACAGCTCCGGAAATCAGATTCATTTCCATCAGGAGGCTGTGCTGTTGTTCGGAGTGTTTGATGAGAGCAAGAGCTGGTACAGCACAGGGGACCCTCCGCGGGCACAGGATGTCAAATACACTATAAATGGCTACACAAATGGCACTGTACCAGGTTGGTTTGATGTATTTCACACATAGCGTGTTCATTTCTGCAAATCTACTTACGCATAAAACTTCTTGTCATCCTCCAGATCTGGACATCTGTGCTCACTCCAAAGTCAGCTGGCACCTGCTGGGAATGAGCTCTGAGCCAGAGCTCTTCTCTGTACACTTCAATGGGCAAGTCCTTCTGCATGATGGGCACAAAACCTCAGCTGTTGGCATCATTAGTGGAACTGGCACTAGCGCCAGTATGACTGGTGTCCACCCCGGCCGCTGGCTCTTTTCCTCTCACATTAGCAGGCACTTGGAAGGTAAGACCTGCCAGAGAAACCACAAAACATGAATTATTCATTAAAACACTAACATATACAGTCTCTGTTTCATAGCTTTGTAGAATAACTATTAATTCTGACAGTTTGTACTTTATAAAAGTGATTACAGTGCCATACACTGTAAATGTGATGTCATATTTGCAGCTGGCTTGCATGGATATCTAAATATCAGGAAGTGTGATGAGTACACAGCACCCAAAAGACAAATTACTATCCAGCAGAAACAAGAAAGCCAAGAGTGGACTTACTATATAGCAGCAGAAGAGATCACTTGGGATTATGCTCCAAATATGCCAGAGAACATTGATGGGTATGTGTGTGTCATGATTCATCAACAGGACATGCTCTTGTGTGAGCTCCATTCTAATGTTTTTTTCTCTCACTTTATTCCACTCAGGGATTTCCGGATAAAATATTTAAAGCAGGGGTCTCAGCGGATAGGTAAAAAATACAAAAAAGCTGTGTTTACCCAGTATAAAGATAGCACGTTTAAAGAGAGAGCGGAAGACAAGCAGAGAAAGAAGGAGCTTGGGATTCTCGGGCCAGTGATAAGAGCCCAAATCAGAGATGTCATAAAGGTACAGCTTCTCACATAATCACAGCTCTAATCATCATTATTATATTATTTTATCTTGTGATTAAAGGTAAACAGTATAATATTTCCAATGTTTCTGATCAGGATGCATGATGATTGTGATGTTGTTTCTATAGATTGTCTTTAAAAACAAAGCATCACGTCCATATAGTATCTATCCTCATGGACTGACCATTGATAAAGCAGCAGAAGGAGCCAGTTATCCTGAGGGAGGTTCGTCTAATATCTATGAATCTGCACCACACGCATGCAATTCATCAATGTATCTCTATTTAAATAAGCATCCAACATTAGGAGATGTTCTGATATCTCTAATATAGGGTTGCACAATTCATCTAAATAAAATCTAAATAGCGATATGGCTTAGTGTGAATATCAAATCGCGAAGGCTGCAATTTATTTCAATAAATATATGCGTTGCTTGTTTCAGAGGTAAGTGCGCCACTGTGCTCATGATCCAGTTTTTATTTCAGTGAAGCACACACAAAAAAGGAGTATAACAAAAAGATTCTTTATTAAATCTACACATAAATCTCAGGAGATCGCAGGAGGAAACAATGACAACCATGTTATAACACTGATGATACAAGACAATAAACTGAACAAAACAGGGAATACAGAGAAGCAAACAAGGGAGCTAAATGATACACGTGTAATTCATCAGAAACCTAGGTAATTATGAATAAAACCACAGGAAATCAGGAAACATGGAAAACCAAACTAAAACACAATGAAACTAAACATATCTGTGACTCAGAGCAGCTCGATTCATTTACTGTGAACTGAGCTGCTCCGATACACTGAAAACACAATTATCACACGTGTAAATGAACAGTGAAACAGCTTCACTCTGAAACAAACAATGCATATTTATTTAAATCACAGCCTTTGATAATCGTCTGGTTTTTTTCCCCCAGTATCATGCAGCTCTAATCTATAAACTTCTTTATCCATGGCGAAGATGCATGTAAAATCATAAAATAAAAGCTTAAGTGTGACTGAACCGAGAAAAGTTATTTAAACAAACCTGCTGTTTATTTGAAAGGGAACCAGACACATGGCATTCAGCCAGGAGAGACCTACACCTATACATGGAGTGTGTCTGAGGAAGATGTACCAATGGACAGTGACCCCAGATGTCTCACCAGGATGTACCACAGTGCAGTGGACATTCCTCGAGACATTGCGTCTGGTCTTGTGGGTCCTCTTCTCATCTGTAAGAGCCAGTCTCTCACCAAAAAGAATATACAGGTAAGTGTTCTGTTTGCGAAATATTAGGTCACTGAATCAGAGTCAGATGCTCAAATAATTCAAATGAATCCATTCTATATAATGGCTCTATATAAGGCATCATAGGAGCACCTTGTATGGGACGACTGTTTCAACCAGTAGGCAGCAAAGTAAGAAACTTTTTTTTTTTTTGCTTAAAATACGTATAGGGCGACATTGTGTGTACCATTTACAGATAAGACGATATCAGAATGTGGTGATAAATACAGCTATACTTATTTTTTTCATTTACATTTTATCCAAAGCGACTGACATTGCATTTCAAAGTACACATTTTTACATTCTTATCAGGTCTTGCTTTCCCTGGGAATTGAACCCATGACCTTGGCGTTGCAAACACCAACGCTCTACTGTTTGAGCTACAGGAAAGCTACATTACACTTTTCAAAAATGCAAAATAGGTCTATCTATAAGTTGTATATAATATATAGCGGCTTGTGCATAGAGTTACACATTGTTACCTTAGTGACAAGCTAACATCAAATGTGAGTAATGGTTTATGGAGTTGCTGCTTATGTAGAGTGTTTTGAAGTTATGAGGCTCTATTATGGTTGACATGCTAAGTAAGATGGTCGCAAAGCAGCTCACTCGAAAGCAATTCTTCTCTTTTTCAGCTAAAAGCCGACAAAGAACAGCATGCCATGTTTACAGTTTTTGACGAGAACAAGAGCTGGTACCATGATGAGAACATTAACACATACTGCAGTGACCCCAAAAGAGTTAAAATAGATGATCCAGAGTTTTACATATCAAATGTTATGCACAGTGAGTGATTTTCTGATGTAATCATGTCAGTGTTGTTGATTCATACATGGTATGATATGGTACATAATGTATTGCATCAACTCTTACAGCAATCAATGGTTATGTTTATGAAAGTGGCCAAGAACTGGGGTTTTGTCATGGTGAAATTGTGACCTGGCATGTGTCGAATGTTGGCGAACAAGATTACATCCAGACTGCCACTTTTTATGGCCATACATTTGAACTAAAAAACAGAGAAGAGGATGTACTCAGTCTGTTTCCCATGACTGGCGAAACTATCTCTATGAACATGGTTAATATAGGTGAGTATCCAAATTATTTATAATTTTTATTTTATTTTAAGATTTAAATATTGACTATACACATTCTCCACATTCATATATGACACTCTCCACTTTATAGGTATTTGGCTTTTAGCATCACTGAACTCTCATGATTCCACTAAAGGCATGAGGGTGAAATTCAACGACGTTGAATGCTTCAGAGATTATGTAACGGAATATGATTATGAGTCAGATAAATTCACTGTATGGAAACCTGTGTCCATCACTGACATCAAAAAAGAGGCACCAAAACCAGTAAACCCTGGCATGGTTGATGAGGATACTGATAACTATGCAGACTACTTAGGCTTAAGGACATTCAAAAACTTAGCAGATGATGTTGAGCAAATCGATTTTTCAATGCTAGATGAAGATGATGGTTTCTTGCCGACTGTTGAGGCACAAAGTCCGGCCAACTTAGCAGATGAAGTTGAGCAAATTGGCCTTTCGATGCCAGATCATCATGATGATGATTTATTGCCGACTGTTGAGACAAAAAGTCCGGCCCTAAGTAACGAGTTGGACAAATACAAATCACACAATGTTACTTTAGGAACTTTCAATCAAACTCAGACTCATGGTTTATCAGCTGAGGCGGCTGGTTTGGACAAGATACAAGCTTCATATAAAGTCTTGAATAAGAGCACAGAAGACATGGTGAGCATTTTTGATTCCAATTCAGAGGACATGTCAAACAATGAAACGGACAGTATTATCTCACATTTTTCGGTTGTAGAAAGAAAGGTTCGCAGTCTACCAACAAAGCCAGTGAATGAAACGAAAAGTGTCTCCACAAACGACACTCTGGATATTCAAATGAATGCAAACACAGCAGAAAACGGCAATTCATCATTAGAGACAGAAAGTGTCCCTGCTAATACTACTCATGCTCCAATAATTGAAACAAACATTACCAACACAATGAATGAAACACACAGTTTCCCCACTAATACAAGTATCACTTCATCTGATGCTCCAAATGGTGAAAGAAACATCTCCACGGAGGATGAAAATGCATCTTTAAATTCATCTGCGTTGAAGCCCCTGCTATCAAACCAAACCTTAGTAAACAAAACAGTTATTCAAGAAGAGCTAAACGCTAAAAATAGCACTGACGTAGCAGATGGTGACCGGGATAGTTCGGGTCACGTCTTCATATACAACGTGCCTAGTCCTGACTCTCTGTCCAATATCTCAGAGACACAAGTTGAGGAGAAATTTGTCCTTCTGGACATTGATTATCCCTTAGAAATTTCAACAGATTTAACGACTAGGTTGGAATATGATGTCTCACTATTGGACACACTAGAGGACATTGGTGAACTAACTGAAAACACAACAAGGATTCTGGAACTCAACAGCACAAAAGGGAATAACACCAGGGAGATGTTTTCGCAGATAAATTCTGAAACTGATAGCATTTTTAATCTCAATTTGTCTTCGCCTTTGAGAAACAGCACCTCACAGAGCAATGAGTCTGAATCTTCAAATGAAACCGTGTCTAACTTCAGCCTCCACCTTGAACCTGAAATAACAGAGAACATAGCATCATCCACTAATGATTCCATGCAATCTCACAGTGAAATTTCAAGGAATGCATCACAGTTCTTCCCTTTAGACAGTAAAGAGAATACATCCTTTTCTCTTGGCCCTTTCGATGTTTCACCGAAGAAAAACGGCTCAGAAAGCGAAAGTGAAGAGGAAGTGGTCATCTATCTGAAGAACAATCACAGCGAGGCCATACTCACATCTCATATCGACCCAAAAGAAGAGCACTGGAGTTATGAGGGCAAACACGAACTTGTTCCTATGGAGATCCCAGATCACATGAAAAAATACATGACAGACACAGCAAATTCAAGTAAGCCAAAGAGTGAAAAGAGAAAAAAAATAGTTCACCAAAGGGTAAAGCCGAGAAAAGGACATGGCATGAAGACAAAGAAAAGGAAAGATTATAAACCTCAGCCACGTTCTGCTTTTTCTCCAAGGGGTCTTTCTCCAAGAGGTTTTGGACCTTCTGTGTTTAGCCCAAGGGGAACCAAGCCTGTCTTAAGCGAGGATGACTTGATGGGGAAGGCCATCGTCATAGGAGTGCCAAGACGGGATTTCAATGATTATGATTTATATGTTCCAAAACAAGGGCAGGAAACAGATTTTGATGGTATGTTTGATGCCCCAGAAGAATATGAATATGTAGAGTACAAAGACCCTTATAGCAAAACGGCAGATGTTCAAAACCCAGTTCTTGATACAACATCCCAGCATTTCTTAAAAATGGCTGGAGACAAGAATACCAGGACTTATTTCATCTCAGTTGAAGAGGAAGAATGGGATTATGCTGGTTATGGGCAGAGGTACTGTCGGCATCATGCATTTCAAATAATAATACATTTTGCATTTCTAGAAATAAAAATAAAGAGTGTAATTAATTTGTGAAATTACTTTGTTTTATGTTTCCAAAGGAGGCTTGATAAAACATCTCAAAACGAGAGGCCCACAGCTTTCAAAAAAGTGGTGTTCAGAAAGTACCTGGACAGCGCCTTTAGTATCCAAGACATCCGAGGGGAAATGGATGAACACCTGGGAATTCTGGGTCCGGTTATTAAAGCTGAAGTTGATCAGACTGTTCTGGTACACCATTAAATACATGAACATGCTTGTGCAGAAATGAGAATTAGAAGCAAATCGAAATAAACATTAATAATTACATTCCTGTTTTCTGTGCTAGGTATTTTTCAGGAACCGTGCCAGCCGTGCTTACTCTTTGCATGCAAAAGGAGTAAAATACTTAAAACTAATGGAAGGCCTGAGTTATGATGACCAATCACCATACTGGTACAAACAGGACGATGCAGTTCAACCCAACAGCACCTTTACCTACATGTGGACTATAAATTCCAAATCTGGACCTCAAAATAATGAATCTGACTGTCGAACATGGGCCTACTACTCTGCAGTGAATCCTGTAAGCATGAATGTTCCTTCATATTCCTTCAAGGAGCAAGCACTATACCCAAGGTTGCTCCAGGGAGCAATCCATTTAATGAATGTACTGTAAGTTAATTTGGATAAAAACGAGTGCAAAATTACTATTATTCATTTTCACTTAAACTGAATTACTTTCGTGCATAGGAGAGAGATATGAACTCTGGGCTGATCGGGCCACTTCTGGTGTGTAGGAAGGGTACACTGGCTAAAAAGCCTGTGGACAGAAGAGAGTTTGTCCTGCTCTTTATGACGTTTGATGAGAATAAGAGCTGGTACTACGAGGAGAATAGGGAGAGGATTGAAAGGAAAAACAGAAGAGCAATCATGGATCCAAACTTTCATGATAATTTAAAGTTTGACGGTAAGAAAGTTATTTTCAGCTATTTTTTTTGTGCAAGTTTGAGATAGAAAAAATAGTTTTGCATAAAATTACTTAATATTTATACTATCTTATTTGTACATTTTATTTAATCAGCTATCAATGGAATTATCTACAGTCTCAAAGGACTTAGAATGTACACAAATCAGCTAGTGAAGTGGCATCTGATCAACATGGGCTCTCCCAAAGACCTCCACAGTGTCCATTTCCATGGTCAAACATTCATAAATAAGGAGTTAAAGGACCACCGTCAGGGTGTTTACCCACTTTTACCAGGTTTGTAGTGGTGTTAGAAGATATCTACTTACCTAGATTACCTAAAAAAGCCATTCACACTCAGCCCCCATCATTTAGGTGGATTTGCCACATTGGAAATGCTGCCTTCAAAGCCTGGTCTCTGGCAGCTGGAGTCTGAAGTTGGACTTTCACAGCAGAGAGGAATGCAGACCCTATTCCTTGTGTTAGATAACGGTATGACATAGACATATGGTAATTTATCATGCTGATCTTATTACACGAAAACAACAGATTTTGTTAGATCTTAAAATCTTACCTGGTCTGTTTTGCAGTCTGTGATCACCCTCTTGGTCTCATCTCTGGAACTGTGCAAGATGAACACATAACAGCATCAGACTATAAAGGTAGGATCTGAAAGCATAGCTTTTTATGTACTATAGTCATGGTTGGTCATACTATTAACACATTTAACTCTGTGTTTAAGAACCATGGTATCCTCATTTGGCCAGACTACATAATACAGGGAAATACAATGCATGGAGTACAACAAAGACAGGACAGCATATTCAGGTAACCAATCATAATGGTGTTCTAGACAATTAGCCCATAAATAAAGAATGCTAATGACTAACTTAAGGTGGCTGTATCCTGCTTTCCAGGTGGACTTTCAGAGGCCAGTAGCGATTAGTAAAGTTGTCACACAGGGAGCCAAGCATTACCTTGCACATAATTTTGTGCTGAACTACACCATTTCCTACAGTACAGACAAAAAGAAGTGGATCTTCTACAAGGGAGACAGTGATTCTGTCAGAAAGGCAAGTGATTATTTCTGTGTGGTTGTACACTAAATGTACATTTCAGCAAACTGTTCACACTAAACACGTTTTTCCATGTAAAAACATAGAAAACACTATAGGGCTATGCTCCTGCAGAGTTTTGCTCCAACCCTGATAAATCTCACCTGCCTCAGCTTTCTAGTATTCCTGAAGACATTGATTAACAGTGTTGGGGGTGACGCAAGTAATCAGATTACTTTTTTCAAGTAACTAGTAAAGTAACACATTACTTTTAAATTTACAACAAAATATCTCAGTAACTTTTTTTGTAGAGTTTTCCCATTTATTGATCGACACTTTGTAAACATGATGGTTATTGATTGTAGTTCTAGACTAAGTGTGAGCATGTTACTCATCTCACTTGCACAAAAGCAGATTCAGTATTCCTCCTCAAAATGAACAAAACAGTGCAATCCAAACTTAAAATATTACACCAACCTCATTAATTATGTTAAATAAAACAAATATACTTTATGTATTTAAGCTCACTTCATTGCTACTGACCTTCGATGATCCAGTTCAACCATAAGTAAAAGGGGTTTGTTATTAAAAAACAAACAAGCAAGTCCACCTCAGGTGAGGAAAAAGTCATGTAAATCAATTAGTTACTTTTTTAGGGAGTAAAGCAATATTGTAACGCATTACATTTGAAATGAGCTTTTCCCAACAGTGTTGTTTAGCTTGTTCAGGTGTGTTTGATTAGGGTTGGAGCTAAACTCTGCAGGACAGTGGCCCTCCAGGACTGAAGTTGCCAATCCCAGCACTAGGGGGCCTAAGCAAACTTCCAAGGTGGCCATAATGATTTAAAATGAGATAAAACAAGCTATAACAACTAAAATATATTTATTATTTGAATTAACCTCCTCAGCAGCTGTTTGCTTTCTTTGAGGAACCAGGGTTCCCACTGTCTTAGAAAACCTGGATAGCCTATATAATGAAAAGTCATGTAAAACATTCAGTTACAAAAATCTGGAATGCTGAAATTGTATAGTTTATATGAAATGATTGTAGCTTATTTTACAGAAACTAGAAGTGGTCATTGATTAAAATAGGCTGAAAACAAAACTAGTGCTAGGGGGACCTTTGAATTTTGTTGCAGACATTAGGGGGCCTTGGAGTCACTTGGAACCACTGCAATAGACGGATGGCTTTGGCCTTGAAGCTGCTTCTCACTGCTTTTTTAGCACCACATTTTTAAGATGCTGTGTCATGTTAATCATTTAAATGCATCTCAATACCCATGTTCTTTTTCATTCCACTACATCTAATCTGAATGTGTTCGGTGTGAAAGGAGCGGCCCATAGGATGTGAGCAATAAACTTTGTTTTTCAATGCCGACAGACTATTGAAGGGAACAGTGATGCTTCCAATACGAAGGAGAATATATTTTTCCCACCTCTGATTGGTCGATACGTGAGGCTGCATCCTTCACATTCTTACAACAACCCAACTGTCCGTTTGGAGTACTATGGTTGTGAGCTTGATGGTATGGATGCAAATCAAACAGATTTTGTTTCCCTATATGGTTCAGATATATTATACCAAACCTCCTCATTGTGTTGGCAGGTTGTTCTCTGCCATTGGGAATGGAAAGTGGCCTCATTGAAGATACTCAAATCACTGCCAGTTCTGTGGCCTCCAGTTGGTACTCTGGACAGTGGCATCCTTGGTATGCACGCTTAAATAAGCAAGGCACCGTCAATGCATGGCAAGCCAAGGTAGCTAAGACATACCTCATAAATTAAACCTTTAATGGTACTGTTACACTGCAAACAAACCTCAAGCCTCACTAAACTGTCTGCAATTTACAGAACAATGACATTCAGCCATGGATCCAAGTGGAACTCAAGGATATAACAAAAATAACTGGGATTATAACACAGGGGGCCAAAACGTTACGCAATGAGATGTTTGTGACAGCATATACTCTGGAGTACAGTGAAGATGGAAGAAGATGGACAAAGTACACAGATGATGAGGATTATGAACAAAAGGTAAGCAACCTCACTTTTTGGGATTACATTTGTGGAAAAAACAACAGTGTTTTATGTCTTCAGAATGACAGAGTGACTTGTTTTATTTCCAGACATTTCAAGGCAACACAGATAACAATGGCCAAGTAAAGAACTACATCTACCCACCAATATATTCCAGATTCATCCGAATTATTCCAAAACGATGGCAGAAATGCATTACTATGAGGATTGAGCTGCTTGGTTGTGATTTTAAATAAACACATGCACTATCTTTCACTAATATGACAACACGTGTTTATATATATATATATGTGTGTGTGTGTATGTATGTTGTGTGTTAGTATTAATTGTATTATGCTAAAACTCTGAATAAATTAATGGATAATTTCCCAAAAAGTGAGGTGGATGAACGCAGAAATTTGTTAATGTGTTCCCACATTTATAATGGCTATAATTTCTTATCAGAATCAGAAAGAGCTTTATTGCCAAGTATGTTTACACACATAATGAATTTGTCTTGGTGACAGGAGCTTCCAGTGCAGAAGGAAAGTAAAGACATAGTGCAGACAAAATAAATATAACACAATCATTATGATCACAGCATGCATACGCCACCTAGTGTTGCATAAATGTCTGCTCGCTCTTTCTCTCACACAAACACACACACACACACACACGCGCGTGTTTGCAACACAATGCCTATAGGTGGTCTTGGCCAAAAGAATCAGGTTTAACCACTGTATAAAAACACTGAAATGTTAAAGTGTACACCTTTCTCATAATCAGCCACAATATTTGAATCTATGTTATGAAACTTAATTCATTTTCAGATTTCTCATTCAGACTAAGCAAATAAAACATTTTGTTTAAATTTGTATTTATAGGCTACATTTAGCCTATTCACAGAATGTCAGCATCCGAGCAGTACTTCTTAACTATGGGGGCCACAAGATGATTTAAAATTATTGAATTCCTGTCATTTCACCCTATAATTTTATTTACTTTTTATTTATTTGATGTGGTATGCATTTCAATAGGCAGGCCATATTGTAAATGTTAATAAGCATGGCAATAAAGTTTTATTGATGTCAAATATAGATAGGAAAATGCCCTCCCCACTTTCCAAGAACTATACTCATCCAGAGTGAGTAGATATGGGCTGGCAAAATCATTCTGGAGTCTGGACCCCTCACACCCAGGCCACTTCCTCTTCGAACTTTTGCCGTCTGGTCAGCGCTCCAGAGTACTGAACACCAGAACAGCCAGGCATAGGAACAGTTTCTTCCCTAAGGCAATCCATCTCATGAACAGTTAATGATCCCACTTGGCAATAAACATGTGCAATACACAACACTATTTATACATTTGTTTATTTATACTTATTTACATTTCCTTGCATTTGTATAACATACCATACCTGTATATACATATAACGTCTATTGTCTATTTCTGTATATTGTGTTTTTCCTGTTTACTTATTCTATTTTTATTCTTTTTATTATCTCTGTCTTGTCACTGTCATTCTATTTGTGCTGTGTCACCAAAACAAATCCCTTATGTGCAAACATACCTGGCAATAAAGCTCTTTCTGATAGATAGATAGATAGATAGATAGATAGATAGATAGATAGATAGATAGATAGATAGATTTACTTGAGATACTACATCTATACAGGAGAATATATCCTGAGTTTAATTGAGTGTTAAATTGTACTTGTATTATTATACTAGGCTATATGTGTAGTTGTTGCTCTAAGATTAAACATGTTTAGATATTTTCAGTGGAAAACAGACTTAAATATCGATTGAACAAAATAATTTGTAGTGTATATAGATATTATACCCCATGAGAAGACAGTCGAGCACATTGTGTGGTCGGTGAGAGTGAGACCCTCTGGACTGTCTGCCGTAGAGACGGAGGGAACTTTTCAAGACGAGGGTTTTCGACGCCATTGTGACGTCAGCAGCGCCTCTTTATTCACCGCCGACCGCAACAGCCGCAACAAATGAACATCCCTTAATCGTTTGATACTTTGTAATTGCGTTGAAACTTCGAGCATGCGTCTCCGAAAAGCTTTTTTGTTCCGCGTGAGCATGAAAAAAACCAGCATCTTGCAGGAGGGGATAAAGTTTTGGGATTAAAGTTAGTAGTCGCCGCTCACTAACAAAGCCAGCCGGAGCAAGTTACTAACCAGCACTGCACTATAGCGGGATATCGCCTGGCCCGGGGAGCTGGTACGTTATCCATACATCTATCATTTAATTAGGATTAACTATGCATTTTGAATCTAAAGAATCAGGAGCACATTTTTTTTGAGCAATGCAAAATATCGCTGTTGTTGGAAATTTGAGAAAGAAATCTGCTTGCGGTTCACTCTCTCGGCTAGCTGATCACATTGCTGTGCTGTGGTTGTTCATTGAATGGGCATCATGGTGAACGATTTATTGAAGAGGCATGACAGATCCACATGCAGTGGCCCCCAAACGCATTAGGAAACTTAAGTCACACTTAAACTGTAAACAACTTAAACATATATGTTATGGTTTGATATTTTGTTATCTAATGCAGTGATTATTATGTAGTGTGTCCAACTATTTTTTTATTTGATTTTGTTGTCATTGTTTTTTATAAAAAGATTTCTGATTATCTTAATCTCAGTATTGTAAACGTATTGTTATCATTAGTCAGCCGCCTACAGTAAGCCTGCTAACCTTATGTAAAGCTTGCATATTTTGTGTAGCCTACGTATAGTACACAAATTATGCAAAATTGTGTGCATATAGTTGAATAAATGTGATGTTCTCTGAATTCTTCTCAGCTCAGTTGTATGATTTCTCATTATCTTAAATCTAATTATTTTAACCTTATTGTTATTTTTTTGTCAGCCATCTGCTGGAAGCCTGCTTACCTGATGCACATTTTTGTGTGCATATAGTTGAATAAATGTGACTTATATTTTATTCACATGCTGTGATTCTGGTAGGAGTCTTATTTATACTTAAAATCTGAGATCAAATGGTCTCTGAATTCTTCACAGCACAGCTCAGTTCTTAACAAAAAGCACATTGTGAGAGTGTGCGTAATCCACTTTTGTACAATGTTTTGCATTGTACAACTTTACTCAGTACACCCTTGAATTAACTCACCACACCAGATTATTTCTCAAGTTCCAGACAGCTTTAACCAGGCTGCTTTTTCTCTCATATGTTGTAGTTTGTCAACATGTCTGTCCAGTCCTGGGTAGCCAGCAGCCTCCCATAATGAACAGCTCTAAGAATGGGACAGCGGTGGCCAACTCCACTAATGGCCTGGACGACGGTGGGCTCGTGGTCTTGGAGTCTGTCTCTATCATCATCATAGCCATATTGGCATGTCTGGGGAATCTGGTCATTGTGGTGACTCTATATAAGAAGCCCTACTTGCTGACACCCAGTAACAAGTTTGTCTTCAGCCTGACTTTGTCCAATTTGCTGCTGTCTGTACTAACGCTGCCCTTCGTTGCGGCCAGCTCTGTGCGTCGGGATTGGATGTTTGGGGTGGTGTGGTGCAACTTCACAGCACTCCTCCATCTACTCGTCAGCTCGTCTAGCATGCTTACGCTGGGAGCCATCGCCATTGACAGGTCAGTCATTGTGTTGTTATATCCTGTAGTTTGAGGAATCCTTGGGTATAAGGGCCAATAAAAGTGTTCATGATAAAGAAAAGGAACGAACTTTGGTTACATGTGGTTTCAAGGAAAATGTAATGACTCTTAAAAAAAGTCCTTGTGGTGTAACCATCATGTAAAAACATATTTTCCTTACACCTTATACTTGTGAGTGTACAGAATTTTACACAATCTGTTAAGCTAAACATTATTATATACACTTTTTTTTCTTTTTTTTTTATGTGAAAATATTTCTCAGCATAAAAGTATTTTTATTTTATTTTTTACAAACATCATGATTAATACATAAATATAATTCATTTTAAAAGTAACTCCACATGGCATTTTACAGCTTGAACCCTGTCATAAAAATGTCAAATTATTTTATATTTTAAAAGATTAATTGACCTTGACACAAGGTCATAAGGGTTTGCAGGGGTCCTCTCTATGATTTAATTTCCTGTTTTATGTTTGTTTCAGCATGGTGGTGTTAGTTAGCTTTGGTATTAAATATTAATGAGCACTTTTGTTTTTCATTTCATCCAAAGAAATAATAATAAAATATTTTGCCGCACTACTTATTAATATTTTTGACATTATACAGCAGAAATCAAACACAGAAATTCATAACAGAAGTTAAAAACATGCTTATTCAAGTCATTTTATTTATGAATTGCATTTTTAATATATTTTTTTTAATAAATAAATAGTACAGATTGAAACAAAAAAATAATGTAATGCTATTGACCCATAAGTAAATGCATATGAATGTTCAATCACATATATTATTATAAAAGCTCTAATTCAAGAACAGTTCTTGGCGAAACATGCTTTTTGACTGCTGTACTCAATAATCATTATGTAATTCTTTAATTCTGCAGTTCACTATGACACTGAAGTCTAGTCTTGCTTGAACAGTTCTTCTGTTTTTAAGAACAAGATACACATTGAAAAATATCAGACCTATTCAACTCTATCAATACACAAACCCTCGTGCCCATCTGAGAAACTTAAAGACCATACTTTATTTCTGGCAGTTTGAGAGTCTTAGAGAAAGACCCCCTTGTCGTTTAATTGGCTAGTCATGTGTATCTCATGAGGAACTGATTGAATTGTATCTGTTTTATTTCAATGTCTAGGTACTATGCCGTATTATATCCCATGATCTACCCCATGAAAATCACGGGAAACCGAGCTGTGCTCGTTATTGTTTACGTGTGGCTCCACTCCCTGGTCGGATGCCTTCCGCCGCTTTTCGGTTGGTCCGCTTTCGAGTTTGACCGCTTCAAGTGGACATGCACGGTGGCTTGGCACAAGGAGATCAGCTATACCGCCTTCTGGGTTACGTGGTGCTGCCTTCTTCCACTGGTGGCCATGCTGGTCTGCTATGGCGTCATCTTCCGCGTGGCCCGCATCAAAGCTCGCAAGGTTTACTGCGGTAGCGTGGTGGTGGCTCAGGAGGAGTCCAGCTCTCAGAAGAACGGCCGCAAGAACTCCAATACGTCCACATCTTCTAGTGGTAGCCGCAAGAGCCTGATCTACTCTGGGAGCCAATGCAAGGCGTTCGTCACCATTCTGGTGGTGCTTGGGACGTTTCTGACAACTTGGGGTCCATATGTGGTAGTTATCAGCACTGAAGCACTGTGGGGTAAATACAGTGTTTCTCCACAGATGGAGACGCTAGTGTCCTGGCTGTCTTTTACCAGTGCCGTGTGCCTTCCACTTATTTATGGGCTGTGGAACAAGACAGTACGTAAGGAGCTGTTGGGCATGTGCTATGGCGACCGCTACTACAGAGAATCTTTTGTTATTCGGCACCGTACCTCTCGCCTCTTTAGCATCTCTAACCGGATAACGGGTGAGCCTGCTACTGTTATCTTTATTTCTTGGGGTTCTTCATAACCTAATGTTTGGATGAGATGTCTGAGAGTCTTTGTTGTTTAACAGATCTGGGGATGTCTCCTCACCTGACGGCCATGTTTGTGGGTGGTGGGCAGCTCGTGGGCCGTGGCAGCAGCACGGGAGACACTGGCTTCAGCTATACACAAGACTCAGGTAGACCTTCTACTGTTGATCACGCATGGGGCAAAAAGCTTTTAAAGGAATAGTTCATCCTGAAATTAAAGTTCTGTCATAATTAACGCACCCTTGTGTTCCAAACCTGTATGACTTTCTTTCTTCTGTGGAACAAAAAAGAAGGTATTAAGCTAAATTTTCTGGGTGCTTTTTTCTCATAGAATAAAAGTAAATGGAGGCAGTTGCTTTCAGTTTCAAAAAAGCATGTGAGCATCGTAAAAAATAGTCCATGCTACTCATGCCGTGTTTCAAGTCATCTGAAGCCATACCGAAAATCTTCTCTTTTGCTGTAGCTCTTGAATCTTTTTCAGTGAATAGCAACTTAAATTCCAGTCTGTTAGTCACACAAAATCAAATGGCTTTAGTTGACTTGGATAACTGATGAATGGTAGACTACTTTTATGATACTTTAGCAATTCTTTTTGGTCATTTTTGGAACTCAGCACCATCCGTCACCTTTTAATTCCATTGAATGGAAAAGAGCCGCGCAAACTTTATGCATAATATCTAATTTTTCCTTTTCCATGAAAGATTTTAAAATGGATGAGTACATTGAAAAAACTGTTGATTTTTGAGGAAACTGTCTTTAAAGAAGTTTGTGAAGATTTATGATACCTTTTTGGTTTTGTGGTGATATCCTTTTTTTGTATGGATCCACAATATACAGTAGTCAACATTTGGAGTGGATCAAAGCCTTTCATCAAAGTTATACATGAATTTTGAACAATACCAGTTCTTGATCCACTTTTTTGGTGACTTGATGAAACTTTTTTGATCCACTTCAAATGTTGACTACTATAGTTGTACCACATTGTCCGATATTAGAGATTTGTTTTTGTTTATTTTGTCCGAATCAGCCAATATTGTATAATCATTTATGCATGCTATTTTTACATCTAGATTACCTTTGTCTTCATCTAATGTAGTGGTTCTCAACGGGGGCGTTCAGAGAACAACGGGGGGCGTTGGAAGCAAGATTTTTGAAAGGGGGGCGTTCAGGTGTTCATGGGGGGTGTTCACGAGTTTACACCAATGATCCAGGCAAGACCAGATTAAACATGTAATTACTTGCAAAATAATTGCCTACAACATTCTAAAATCTGCCAGTTTAATGCGACATGTAAGCTATGTATCGTTTCTTTTGCAACGACTCTATTATTTTTCCAGTCAGAGCACTGCGCTTAAGCACTGACTAGAATCCAGCGCTGACAAGAATTAGCATTCACATGCTCAAAAATGTGTTTCACGCTGACAACAATCCGGTGGTGGCTAGAATCCAGCGCTGACTAGAATCACGCAGCGGAGGAATGGAAAGTTGACAAGCCATTAAAAAAGTATTGACTTAAGAACCACTTATATTTTCTAATATTTTCAATAAATCATATTCCCATTCACTCTGGCGACAAATTTAAAAATTAATTAAACTAAATTCTATTTATATGGTAAGACTTTATGAACTTTATAAAACTTTATAAACTAATGCCATTGCCTAATGCCAAAATGTTTTCTTTGTTCACCAAGTAATTTACTGGTCAAGCATTATTATTAACTCGCAAGAATGTAAGGAGAAAATTACAATTTGATGGATAATTTAAATATATTCTGTAATCACATTTTGGTAATGTATTAATTCCGCCGTCACATTCACTGTCACTGAGCGCGAAACGCTGCTTGGATAGTTTCAAGATAGTTAAAAATAATTATTAATACAATAAGTACTCATATGTGTTCATTCTTGTTAGATTTTTTTTACTGATTATGAACACAAATTAATCATGACAAACCAAATTAATTGTAATTGTATTAATTATACCATTGATGAAAACAAGCTGATACCAAGGTATTTTAGGCCTAAAATTCTAACATATTTTTTTTTTCGAAAGTAAGGTTAATGTAAGTTGCTTCTTGCAATACTCTCCTAAATGCGTTACAAAACCTAAGTGCAAACATTACCGCTTTAATGACGTATAGCCTACGGCCGTTTTTACTGTCCAATGACAGCCCATCTAATATCTACTTTGAGTGGCATGGGAGAGAGTCGGAAGTTCATGTGTTGCCCCTACGAGTTTATAATAGCATATTTTGAGATAAAAAAAAAAAAAACTGCCTAACTGTTGTCTTTGTTAAACTATGTTTTAAACAAGCGAATAAACAGTCTCATATGTCTATTTATTTTTAATATAGACCTACTATTTATTAATTTATTGTTCTATTTTATTTAACATTTTTACATTTAACATGAATAATCAAACCTGGATAAGGGACCTGGAATATTGATAGGGGGCGCTGGCACAAAAAAGGTTGAGAACCACTGATCTAATGCTTTTGTTAGTCTTTAAAAACACTGTTAAATGGAATCCTTAACAAATATAAAAATAAATGTTTTGTCACATATATTATTGTGATGCCTAAATTCACTTTTCAAAATTCGAATTCAAAATTTTAGATTTTAAAAAAATTGAAATATATATATTTTTTAATGGAATCTAATATTAATTTCACCATTTATCAGTATCAGCCAGAATTTTGATATCGCAGCATCCTTACCTCTTTGAGTTTTAGAAAACCAAACAGCAGCAACCCCCACAGCTCTGAGCAGTCAGCAGAGGTGGTTTGTTGGCCTGCAGACTGCTGTTATCAGGGTATGCCATTTGAGGAAACACAGAGCCCATGAGTATCGCATAACAGACAGACGGCGATGCTCAGCGGCTCTCCCACAGTGTCCAGACTGGTGTAGGTGGGTGGTGGTGAGCAGTGTTAAAACTGATATTTGATTGAAAGATGCCTGCTGTGATTTACCCGCTAGCTACAGACGTCATGCTGTTGGACAGCTACACCTCAGAGCCCTCCCACTCAGCCCTCTGTGTTGCCAATAAGAGAAGAAGTTCTGTCACATTCGAGGACCAAGTGGATCAGATTCCTAAAGGTATCTATCATGGTGTTATTTTACATCTGACTAATGCAAAAATGTATTTTTAGTTGTCATCAGTACAAAACCAAGTTGTAGTCTACAAAATTTTGATTGGCACCAATACAATTGGGTTTATTCTGAATGGGGTCGGTAAGATTTTAATGTTTATGAAAGTGTCTTATGCTCACCAAGGCTACATTTATTTGTCAAAAATACTGCTTAAAATAACTGTTTTCTAATTTAAAATGTAAATTATTCCTGTGATGCCAAATTTGAATTTTCAGCATCATTGCTCCAGTGTCACATGATCCTTCAGAAATCTCTAATACGCTGATTTTGTACTCAAGAAACATTTTTTTTAAATCATTATCATGAAAATGGTTGTTTTATACATTTTGTGGAAAGTGATGGATTCTTTAATGAATAGAAAGTTCAGAAGAACAGCATTTATTTTAAATATTATGTTTACATATTTTTATACAATAACAATGTAAAAGTATTTTCTGAGTTTTGATCAATTTAATGCATCCTTGGTGAATAAAAGTGTTAATTTATTTTTTTTATATTATTGACCCACGCTTTTGAACAGTATTGTGTATATATAAGTGTACATACACACCGTTTAGAAAGTATAGTCATGGGACTTTATGCGCGTTTACTTGAGACTAATGCAGTAAAGCACTTTGCAAAGTTATATCCAGTCTGTGGACTGTTATGTCCATGTTAATCCATTAAAATGGGTTATTTTCACCTGATACATTTATGGAAATGTAGACTTGCAAAATAATGTTTGTGCATACTTGGTTTAACTGTTTAGAACTAGTCCCAGCTAAAAAGTTTGAATTAAACAACTTTCATCTCAAATTTTTATGCAGAAGAAACTTCAATTTTAAACCTTTTCACAAACTGACAGAAAACACTAATTAACAAAGCAGCATCTGAAAGTGTCAGATATTTAAATGTTCTTCCATTTCTTTTTCTCAAGGTGACCCCTCAATAGAACAAGTGACAGCAGACGTCCATAACTCTTTGGACAGCTTTGCGTCCTCTCTGGCTAAGGCTATAGAGAATGATGCCAAGCTACAACTATTTGGAGAATGGACTCAAATTCCCACAAGTCTGTTTACAGTACGAAACACACAGAGAGCTCCCCGTTACCTGGATGGACAGAGACTCAGGATGGAAAGCATCGATGAAGGAATAGTTAAAGATGATGATGATGATGAGGAGGAGGAGCATGAGGAAAAAATAGGTGACAGTTCCATGTAGTTCTTTCACTCAGTGAACCACTTAAACAACCAGAATCTTGTGTAATCTTTAGCTTTTAAAGGTACAGAACATTGAACAAACACATTGGCAAATGTTTACAAATATACAGTGGTTTATGTGTAATTTACATACTAGGTAACGAACTTATACTTGATTATTTTAGAAGCAACTGCTGCTACTTGGCTTGGTGAGACCAAAGACCTACAACGATGGCTGTACCTGAAAGGTATCAGGTACTAGAAGCCCTACTGTCACTCACCAGAACAAGTTATGTTTTTATAACATACAAGATATTGTAAAATCATGTACAGCCCTCATATATTGTCAGGTATTTTGCCTCTTTTGGGTACTGTATGTATTATGTTTACTCTTTTCTTACAAGGAAACTGTAACCACTCTGTTTTGTATGTACTGACTGTTTGTAAGAATGAATATCCTAGAGAAAGTCTTCTCTCAACTTTTCAAGTTCATTATTAATATATTCAATTATTTTTTTAGTGCCACAAGGTTTAAAGAAAATATACCAAATCTCTTGGGGGTTATATTGATGTGGACAAAGAAAAATAACCTATTTTCAGGCCCTTACAGGGAAAGAGCCTGTATTTTTCCAGGCATTGAATTGGCATTGGAGAATCATGTAAAGGACAGGAAGATACTGGGTATAATGTAAGGTAGAATATCTCTTAAAATGCATATTATTTTATCCATAGTTTCCGGTGGAAAATCTGATTAAAATGCTTTGGCTGAATGTAATGGTGTGAGAAAGCAAGAACAATATAGTTGCTGTGTCATTAGTCAATGGTACAATTGCACTTGAAGATTTTACATTTGATCAGTGCCTGATCACATTGTGTTTTCACTCCTATCTTTTTCGGTTAGTATGCTCTGAAAATGTGTTCGGAAATAAGGATAAATCATTCCTGTGGAATCTTCTTTTTTTTGCATTGTGCCAGTCATTTACAGTTGTGGTCAGAATTATTTGCACCCCTGGTAAATGTGATCAAAGATGGCTGTAAAAATAAATTAGTTTGTTTATCCTTTTGATGTTTCGTTCAATTTTTTGTGTGTGACAAAATCTAACCTTTCATTGAAGTAAAATAATTAATAGTGTGGGGTAAATAACATTATGAAATAAATGCTTTTCTCCAAAACACGTTGGCAATAATTAGTCACCCTTTTATTGAATGCTTTTTGCAACCTCCTTTTGCCAAGATAACAGCTCTGGGTTTTCTCCTACAATGCCTGATCCATGCTGGTGCTTTTCTTCAGTTCACCCCACTCATTTTCTATAGGGTTCAGGTCAGGGGACTGGAATGGCCACGGCAGAAACTTCATTTTGTGTTCAGTGACACATTTTTTGTGTTGATTTTGATGTTTGTTTTGGATCATTGTCTAATGGAAGATCCAACCACAGACCATTATAAGATTTCTAGCAGAGGCTGTCAGGTTTAGATTTTTTATCTGTTGGTATTTGATAGAAACCATGATGCCATGTATCTGAACAAGATGTCCAGGACCTCCAGCAAAAAAAAAAAAAAAAAATAGGCCAACAACATTAAAGATCCAGCAGTATATTTAACCGTGGACATGGGGTACTTTTTATCCCTGTTTGCACCAAACCTATCTGGTGGGTTTACATCATAAAAGCTCTTCTTTTAGTTTCATCTGACCATAGAATCCAGTCCCGTGTCTGACAACTGAACATACTGGAGTTTGTTTTTGGAGTGAGAAGAATTTTTTTGAACCCTCCCAAAACAACATGTGGTGATGTAGGAGTTGTTTAATTTTTTTAATAAAACGGATAGTTCCAGTCCTTGATTCTGATTGGTTGAGCCTCGTTCGAAGCCGTTGTACATACACCTGTGACCGCATTACATTAGTATAACTGCGCAACTGCAGTTTGTGATTCTGTGTTGCTGCCCTATGGTAGCTGCATGCGTTGCTTAGCAACCTCTTTGAAACTACATTGCTTGGCGCAGGAATAAATGTGTTATAACCACTGATCTATATAGAATGACCAGTGGTTATAACGTTATATTTTTTGTTGCTGGTGTTTATTTTGTGAATAAAATAAATATTAAAATGAATATTTGTATGGAGTGACCGTTTTATCCGCTCCGCGTCGTGCCTAACAACGCCACTTAGCTGTTCTAAATCCACTGTAAAACACGGCTTCACGGGGCTTATTGCTTAATTTTAAGGCTTTCTGACCCCAAGACTAAACTAATCTCTGCAATTCTCCATCTGTGATACTTGGAGAGTATTTGGCCACTCAAACCTTTTACACCTCGCAGTGCATGAAGAAAATATAGACACACGTAGGCTACTCTATCCAGGCAGATTCGTAATATTTTTAGGTGATTGGAACTTCTTAATTATTGCTCTGATGGTGGAAATGTGGATTTTCAACGTTTTAGCTATTTTATTACAACCACTTTCTATTTTGTTAAGTTCAACAATCTTTTGCAGCACATCAGAACTATATTCTTTGGTTTTACTCATTGTGATGTATGATTAAGGGAATTTGGCCTTTGTGTTTCCTCATATTTATACTCCTGTGAAACAAGAAGTCATAGTTAGACAATTTCATGTTCCTAGTCACCCTGGTGTGCTTAAAAATAAATAAATAAATATAAATGGGATTATGCTTCAGAAATATTCTATTCATAAAAATTGTAGGGGTGCCAATATTTGTGACAGTGATTTTTTTTTTCATAATGTGATTTAAATGAAAGATCAAAGGATAATGCAAATTTATTTGTATAGCCATCTTTGATCATATTTACCAGGGGTGTTGATAATTCTGACCACAACTGCATATACCAATATAAATAGGCTTTTTTTTTTGTCAATGGTGACACTGTTATTAAATTCTTTATGCGTACTCAAGCTTTCAGTCATGGTTTGTTTAAAATCATAACACATTTAATATTTAAACTATCCTCTGGTACATTGTTTGAAAAGGAACTGGAACGTAATCTGAAAATCTGTAGACAAACATTTAAAAAGATGGCTTGCATTCCTTAACAGTGCTGAATGAGGTTAGCACAGAATGGCACGCTGGATTCATCGCTTCTCCCAATGATCGCTAGTCACTTAGCAGAATGCTCAAGCCAACAGCTGCCACAACAAAAGGCCATCTGTGCTGTTAGGAGAGAGAAACACGACCTGCTAACTAATGCTAGAACCATTTGGCTAAACAGCAGTGGGTTGTATGTATAGACAGAGTCAAAAATGGTTCTCATTTTAATAAACTTTCATAAACATTCCGCAGTGTAACAATGTATAGTGCCTGTTTTGGATAGTGAAATATTGCAAGTAGTACCTGTAATTGGTGTTAGGCAGAAGATGTCTGTGCAACGCAAGATTTAGTAATGACAAAAAGAAGAGCCGTTTTTATACACAACATTGTTAGAGACTAAGAGAACATGTTTTCAGCAAACTCATGTTTGACATGCATAATTCGTGGTATACAAACATCTGAGTTCTTCATTTGAGGCTACAATAAGATTTCACACTTAACACCGTTCAAAGCTCAACCGTTTGATTTAACAAATTAATATTGCACTTAAATACTCTCAAGCACCAGCCGTCTAGTCCCGTCTTTTGATTTCTTACACATCTTATTTGCATGAACTCCCCAGACGCAGTTTACTCTCATATAGAGTAATTAGTTAGAAAAGTCTCATTAAAAAATAACAATGCCAAAAACTGAACTAATAAGGAAATACTCTATTTTGTAACTTGTACAAATCTCAAATGCTCAAGTGCACTGTAGCAAAAAACCATTCACTTTTAGCAGGACGACTACTGTTCATCCTCGTTCTCTTGTCCAGAGCCTTCCGAACGGTCACCCTCCACACGGTCTGAGGAAGAAAGATCAGTCAGTTAGACACCCGTTCAAGGTGGTAAAACCAAATGGTAGTACAAGTAATCCACTGACGAACACTGCAGGTGTAAAAAAAACATTGATAAACAAGACAAAAATTCTTGGTGTTGGGAGTGCTTTTGCTTTAATGACAGCAGAACTCAAGCTGCATGAACTCCACAGGTTTGTGTAAAAGTTGATGATTATGTTTTCCAGCTTGATATGAGAATGATTCAAAGAGCATCTTAGGCTTCAATGGAAGCTGGAAATCGCATGATCAATGTGAAAAATATACAATACCATTCAAAAGTTTGAGGTCAGTACGATTTTTTTAATACTTTTATTCAGCAGGGATGCATTAAATTGATCAAAAGTGTAAGTAAGGACTTTTACATTGATAGAAAAAAAATGATAAAGACTGGAGTAATGATGCTGAAAATTCATCTTTGACATCACAGGAATAAATTACATTTTAAAATAAATTAAAATAGAAATAGTTACTTTAAATTGTAATAATATTTCACAATGTTTTACTGTATTTTTGATCAAATAAATGCAGCCTTGGTGAGCATAAGATACTTCTTTTTCAAAATCCTGCCATCTCCGAACTCTTGAACAGTAGTGTACGTTTTTGACAAGAGACCTAGAAATAGTGCAGAATCATAAATATGTTTTGAATTTTAGGTCATTAAAATTTTTTTTTTTTTTTTTTTTTTGCGCATTTTCAATATGGTTTAAGGCTTTTAGACCTCACTACAAATCTGCTACATGAATATATGTGAATGTGACGGATCAAATCAAGAGATATTCAAAAAGGAACAGGAAGAAGTTCACCTGTTCTGATGTGATTTAATGATGCCAGCATTCGGAGCATGAAGGAAGCAGGGACGGTGATGGTGTTTCTCGTCTCTTCCAGCATTAACTCATTACGAGCAATCACCTACAACACAGAAACAGAATTAAATCCATATGTACATTTATAGAAACGGTCACTTTACTCCTATAGTTATAGGCATTGGCAGAGATATACATATAAAACTGCCTTTAAAAGCCTCTATTTAATAGATTTGCCAGCCTGTAAATCAGAAACAGTTCCTTAGACAACCTAAGAGCTCTGGTGCTCTCTAGTGGGGATTTTAATTACTTCTCAAAGCAAAACAGCAGGCCTGTGTTACTGCATGCACTTTAAATACACATCAAAACATAACTTTATTCAAACAGAAAACATTGTCCATACCTCATCAGCAAGGACTCTGTTAAATGACGGTGACTGTTCTAAAGGCGACCACAGCTTAATGTCATAGTCAATTCCAGATGAAGCAAGAACTGCAAAAAAAACAAATGATGAGATCCAAATCATCTAAAATAAAGCCTTTAATGCTTGCTCAATCTATCGTTTTTAGTTGGTTTTTTTTTGCTCACTGGGGTCAAAAGGGTGAGGCTGCAGGCAGTTGACCACATGGTTGTCGGCCTCCAGCAGCATCAGGTGCTCTCCTGTGTGTCTGTCCCAGATGAAGATGTGGCCACAATCCGACCCGCTCATCACAAAGTTATTCCCCCAGAAACACGACTCCTTAATCTACATGCACAGCCAGGTCAATAAAACCAAATGTCTGTGAATGGTTCTTTACAAAACATGATTGTTTGTGTACTAGAACTAATAATGAAATAAAAGCAAGTTGCTATTTGTGTTCAATATGCATCAGACTGTGAACAGACTCTAATACACTGCCAGCGTACCATGGTCCTGGAGTTGCGGTGGCCCTTATACATCATCTTGACAGAGGGTCTCCTGATGTTCTGAGTCTCACTCTCCTCCATCTCACGTCTTTCTTTTCTCCTGCGGAACAGCTCCTGGATGCGGGCTGCGGCGGAGCGTCTATAAAAATGGAGCACATAGAATATCGCTCATGAAATGCACAAAAACTTTAAAACACACTACAAATCAACAGCGTCTCAATGCAATATTAGTCCAGGATGGTCAAATTTTCACAAGCTTAAACAGTTTCGATACATCTTTCAGCATTGAACTAGAGAGACAATATTTTATCTGAATTGATTTCTACATTTTCTGCAGAAAATATAAGTGTCGCATGACCGTGCAAAACTCGACACGATGCTAGGGTGTTGTGGGTCAGTCCTCAAGTGTTTTTTCTATATCCTGGTCACTAGAAATAGCTAAAATCTGTCCTTAATGCAAGACTATGGCCTGTTTTATCATCCACCCATATCATGATCTAACAATAATAATAACACAGAATTAACTTCTATGTGTATGTTAATATTATGAATTGTTTTGTTGATATTTCACTTACTACAAATGTGTTTTCGATGGATATACAATGGGACTTTGTATTTTGGTTAATGTCTCTTTAAGAGAACATTTTTGGAGTTAAAACAACTTTTAGTAGAGAGCTGTGAAAGCATGGAAACTGTGGAAAACATACACTACCATTGAACTTGCAGCACAACGGTTTTCAACTATAACAAATGTTTCTTGAGCAACAACTCACTCAGAATATTAAAAAATATCATTTTTGAAGGATCATGTGACACTGAAGACTGGAGTAATGGATGGTGAAAATTCAGCTTTGCCATCACAGGAATAAATTACATTTTAAAATAAATTAAAACAGTTCTTTAAAATTGTAATAATATTTCACAACATTAGTGACTTTACTGTGTTTTTGATCAAATAAATGAAGCCTTGGTATCATTTTTTGCTAGTTTTTGTGGAAATTTGAATACAGGTTTTGAACTCCAAACAATTATACCCAAGGTAACTTGTAAATTCATGCATGAAATTAATTAGCTAGGTTAGTAACTAACCAAAGGTTCATTGCTCACACATTTTGTACAGTCTCACGTTAATAGGAAATTTGCATTACATACATTATATAGTGAATAACATTTTACACAGCCACACAATATAAAATGTCAGGTTAATGACAAGTAAATAAAATCAGCACTCCTTGCAATTAGATAATATTAGTGGCTGTCTTTGAAACATCACAGTACCTTATCATCCTATCACCTACAGCTGATCCTCTGAAATTAAATCTAATGAGAAGAGTAGAATTTTACTACCAAAAGATAAACACTGTTTAACACAAACATGCTCATATTTGATGGGACTTCCCGTCTGTCATAACATTTGGCTACACATCGTGAGGATTTGCATCATTATACATCTTGACATGACGAGAGTCCATACCTCTGTCCCTGACCTCCTCTGTACCTGGCAGAAGGGATAAGGATGGGGTCGTCGTCACTGTCATCAGAGTCCTGATTATTTCGGGAGGGTTGAGTCGAACCCTGACCGCCCGTTCCTGCGGTCTCGCTCCTCCTGCAGTCCTCCGAACCAGCAGCCTGGAGCTCCTCCGAGGGACGGGGTGCGCTGGGACGAGCGGTGTCTTCGGTAGACAGGCCCTCTAGTGGTGCCGCCGGTGGCGTGCTGTTTTGAGAGCTGATGGAGGGCTTTTCATTGCCACTGTCCGCAGTTTGCGCCCCATCGGGTGTGGGTTGATTCTCTGAGGGTGGGCTTGACCCTGGTTAAGTGAAGTTAAGATAACCCACAAAAATAAGCCACACATCCTACACAACTTCTGTAGCAATGGGCATGTGGTTGTTGACTCACTCTGCACTGAGGTTTGTCCCGTGGGCTCCTCTTTGGTCTGGCTCTCACGCACCTCCACAGGCTTGTGTCCTCCACAGCTGCCCTTGGCACTGGACGCTGGGCTGCTCCTGTACACAGATTCCGACAAAAGTCAGTCATCTGTTTCTTACAAAAAGCTATTCTTAAAAATGACACTCAAAATGAACAAAAGGAGGAAGCCAGGGATAATTTCAGACAGACATTTGCAATTCGTAAGAATGGGTCTTTGTGAACTTGTTTTATATGCATATATTTGACGTCTGGCAAATCTATGCAAGAACACAACCCTTTGTTTTGAGTTGAATGAAAGTAAAGACTTGTGCTTCAGTAGATAAGTCACATGTTGATTCAGTAACCACTCTTGCAGACTCAGTGAAGGATTTATCAGACTGATTCAAAGTAATATATTGCGAATTTGTGAGCCTTTATGAGTGATTCATTAAAGAACCAGTTCCTTGCTTGTGAGTCAGATTGCACAAGTTGCACAGTATGTTTGCTGTTTGAACAACGCAAAAGAAAGACATATCTTGGGATTATTTTTGGTACACAATTTTTTTTATTCAAGATATGGCGATCGGCTACCATGTGCAAACTAGGCATTTGACAGCGAGCCTTGTGTGAGTGATTTGTGTGCGGTGGTCAAGGCTGATTCTCTGGCCACTCACCACTCATCGGTGAAGTCCAGTTTGATGGTGCTAGTGGTGGTGCCTTCAGTGCTGTAGTGCAGACTAAGGACCGGTTCTGCCGTGCCCGTCCGGCCAGGCCCTGGAGGAGTGCTGCTAGTGCCAAGTGAGGGCGCTGATGTGGATGGCACGGTTTCTGTAGTCTCTCGGGAAGCTTCACTGATACTTGCACTCCGGTCACCGATTACATGTCCTGCTGCTTCTGCACCTCCTGGAAAGAAGACAGAGGAAACATGAGGGATGTAAAACTGAACTTTCAGAAAGTGTGTTTTCCTTAGGAATATTCCATTCGTCATAATTACAGCTAATGATGCTGCTGTTCTGAAATATTTTCTTGTGATTGTCGTGCCTAGTGCAATTGTGAAAAGTACCGCTACGGTGGTACAAAGTTGATACTAAAATAAGAAAAATTATAATAATAATAATAATTGAGAAACACCTCAATTCAGTACACACATAGTAGCAGCTTTAGATGCTCAATTTCATTAAGAAATATTAGCTTTTTTTTATTTGTTAATATTTACATGAATGTTTATTGTTTTCAAAAAAGGATTGTAACAGCACTTTCATTCTGCTTTGTATCGTGGCAACCCTAGTGCCTGGCATAGTCTCAAAAAATGAAATAAAAAAGGGAATTGTCTTTACTGCAAAACTGTAGTACACATATAAACAATATATGTGGTGGGAAAGTGAGCTGCATACAGGGACTTCATGCTCTAAAGAATTAGATTAGAGTTTGTTAAAGTTCAACAACTGCAAGCAGTTAACTCAAAGCAAAGAGATTTAGTACAAAGAAAGTGAAAGTAATCAAAGGAGTTTAAGCTTTCTTTGAACAGCTTGTTCTGAAGGGGAATATGTGCAGACACCTGTATGGAGTAAAGAGGACTGCCATAAAGAGGAACTATTTCCAAAATATGTGTTTCCACAGTTCCTAGGAAACATTCCATATTCCAAAGCAGAATAGCAAGATCATTTTAAAGGAGTCATATCATACTTTTTAAAATCGTTTTATTCATTTCGTTTTTTCACTTATAAATGGACCATAAACAAACATCATTTAAAAAATTATAATTGAAAAACATCAACAAAAAGTGCAAAAACTGAAAGTCTGCACAGTATTTGTCTTATCTCCCTCCTTATTACTTCACCAACAGGCCTGCACCATTGCATGGGTGTTGTTAACATACACTACCGTTCAAAAGTTTGTGTGTTTATATATGTGTTTTTTTTTAAAAATAACACTTTTATTCAGCAAGGATATATTAAATTGATCCAAAGTGACAGTAAATACATTTATAATGTTACAAAAGATATCCATTTCAAATAAATGAAATATTCATCAAAGAATTCTGGTTTCCATAAAAATATTAAGCTGCACAACTGTTTTCAACACTGATAATAATAATTTTAAATGTTTCTTGAGCACCAAATCAGCCTATTAGAATGATTTCTGAAGGATCACGTGACACTGAAGACTGGAGTAATAATGCTGAAAATTCAGCGTTGCCTTCACAGAAATTAATTACGTTTTACATTTTTTTTTAAATTGTAATAGTATTTCACAATATTACTGTTTTTACAATAATGTTAATCAAATAAATGCAACCTTGGTGAGCATAAGAGACTTTTCAAAAACATTTGAAAAAATCTAATCGACTCCAAACTTTTGAATAGTAGTGTAAATGTGGAAAGTCCTTTGTTAATATTGTTAATATGACATTGCCCTTTTTTTTCTAGCTTAGTTTCAATAAATACTATTTTGAACTGGGAAGGAAGTTCTGTGATTCTGGAATTTCCAGAATGTTTTTATAGCACAAAAATACAATTCTCGTGATACGACTCCTTTAAGATAAATTCTGATGTTGCAAGCCCACATCAGTCTCACGGAGACTCATTAACTAAAGAATGAGAAACAAAAAAATAATCTTGTGTGCTTGTCTACAGGAGATTATTTGAAAGATGAGGTTTATATGAACTTGGCCCCAAAGAAGGGGAGAAAAAGTGGTGAGAATTATTGACTTAAGCGTATGTCCATTAACTGATGATGCTTCACAGAAAGCCTCTGTATCTTTCTGAAGTTTCTCTGTTGACTGAAAGAGTCTTCTTAAGATGACTGAGGACAAAGACAGCTCCAATCACAGAAGCACAGAGCTCAGGCGCAAGGGAGTCAAAGAAAATCAGGAAAAGGGAAGGAAAAAGAGGAAAGGACGCACCCTGCTCCTCATCCAGAGTCATGGATCCGAGCTGTTTGTTTACCACAGATGAGGGAGAATCTGAAACAAAAATAAAACGTACTGAAAAACTGAAACAACAACAGAGCCGGTACAAACATAAAAGTGCAGCCCTAAATCCTCAGGAAACACACTGCAGCACAGGTAGGATAAAAAAAAAAAAACTTCCCACAGCAAACTCAAAAGCCACAAACTCTGTAAAGATGAGTCTAAGAGGCTTAATTCTGAGTTAAAGACACAAAGCCAAGGGTTAAAGATTGTGTAGGCTGTTCCTAAAAAACATTCAGGAGGTCAGCAAATAAAGGAGCACAGTTTATAAAGAACAAACTGATGCACAGCCTTCTTTAATGCAGTATTCACTTCCAAGCAGAATAAGTCATACAGCAATCCGTAGTTCAGAGGTTGAGGATGACGGTGACAGAAAAGCTTATTCAGATGCCAGACTTGCGTTCACACTGACAGTGACTTGCAGCTACAAAGCAACCAGAAGTCATTCATTTTTGTTACAGGTTTGTGAATGATGTGATGTCAGGATGTTGTTAAGCTAACAGCGCAATACTTTATGCCCCAAAATACATAGCGCACACTAGGGCTATCAAATATAATGAACTATTCCTGAAGTGCCTGGCTTCAAAGAAAACAAATATGTTCAGTTTGCCTCTAACCATTTCATATTTTTCTTCAAAGGGCAGAAGAACAAGAGAAGGTTTGAAAAGAACAAGATAAATGTGTATCAGTGTTGAAAGTTTAAATTGGAGGGAAAGAATGCCAAACAGCACCAACCAACTCTATATATATTTGTGTGGTTGCATTCCAAATGATGGCATACACATGTTTGACATCTGACCTCGGCGCCAAAATCTAGTAAATTACCTCACGATCCACACAAGCACTGCTAATATTCAGCAAAGATGCATTAAATTGATAAAAAATGTCAAAAAAAAACAAAAAAAACATTTATAAATGTCACAAAAGATTTCTATTTCAAATACATGCCGTTTATTTAAACTTTCTATTCATCTAGGAATCCTGATAAAATATAAATAATAAATGTTTCTTGAGCAACAAATGAATGATTTCTGAAGGATCATGTGACACTGAAGACTGGAGTAATGATGCTTTGCCATCACAGGAATACATATATAATATTAAAATAGAAAATTGCAAATATATTTCACAATATTATAGTTTTTACTGAATTTGTGCAGCCTTGCTAAGCCAGAAAATATCCAACCAAACCCAAACTTTTGAACACTAGAGTATGTAACATCACAACAAAAACTAAGGGGCTGCTTTTGCATCGGGTTTGCATCTGTGATGCTTTAAGATGTCACTAGGTTTTGAAACAGAGCTCTGCTGTTGGTAAATGTAAGTGTGAATGAGCAGAAGTTAGATGTGTGCGCGTCAGTGTGGCAGAGGAAGAGGAACACACTTGATAGCCAGAGGTGCAGAAGCAAATCAGGACAGCCATGAGACAGGCAGCCAGAGGGGTCAGGAGGTTAAAGGAGAGCGGGGATGCGGGCTATGAGGGGACGGTAACCTGCAGGAGGGCCTGTGTCAGAAGCAGCAGCAGCCGTGTGGGCTGAGCTCCGTGGTCTGGAGGTCACGGGTATAGAAGGGATTGTGCGTCTGCCCTGTCCAGGGGGGTCGGACAAGAGAAGCAGTCTCTGCAAACGTCTACACACTAAACTTACCGGCAGCCGGTGAGGACCATATTCTGACAATGTGGGGTCAGAGGGAGAGAGAAGGGCAGGATGGGAAAATTGATGGGAAGGGGGGAAAGAAGAGAGTCAAATCATAGATAAGGAGGAATGATGGGTAAAAGTGCAAATTAAAGATTGAAGCTGTAGGCTGAGTGATGACAGAAATGACTGCAGGGTTTCATCACCCGCCGCTAAAAAAAAAAGTGCTTTAAACTCATGTTCTAATGGAAACGCACACATAAAAATGCCTGCAATGACACCATGAGCAAATAGGAAGGAGAAGGCAAATGACATCTACATGTTTCATCCTGCTTCTGTTTGTGGGATTGTTGATGCAGGCCTTAACGGCACTCAATGTTCAAGAAAGAAACCCCACCTGAGGACAATAAATCGGTAAACACAAAGGCCTTAAAAAAGGAAGCACATAGTGGTGTCATATGTGACATATGTCATATGACATATGACATATGACACGACATAATCATCGTGGTGATGATTGAAAGCTGATAAATGGACCCATTATAAAAACTGAATGAGATGAATTTGATTAGAAAGTTCATAATAACCACATCATATTTATGGAGCAGATACAATGACTGCATTTACATGCACAAGAAAATTCTGATTGCGCCAATGTCTAATGTAATTCAGGGAGCTGCATGGGGAAAACAACCAAGCCATTGAAGAAACATTGGTGTTTTTTCCTCCACAAAACATTAAAAGAAATGAACATAAAACAATATACAACACAGTTTAAAAGTTTGGGGTCTGTAAATTGTTTAAGTGTTTTTGAAAGAGGTCTCATTCTCACCAAGGCTGCATTTATAATGACCAAAAAAATACAGTAAAACAGAATTACTGTGATCACAAATAACTCTTTTAATATGTTGTTCTGTTTTATTATTTTTGTGGAAACCGTGATACATTTTTTTCAGAATTCCATGGATAGAAAGTTCAAAAGAACAGCATTTAATTGAAATGGACATCTTTTGTATCATTATAAATGTTTTTAATGTCATTTTTCAACAGAAAATCTTACTGACACCAAACTTTTGAATGGCATAGTATATGCTTGCTGATTAATATGTATAGAGGAATATTTTAATAGCTGTAGAGCAGGGTTTCTCAAACTCGGTCCTGGAGGGCCTCGGTCCTGGAGGGCCACTGTCCTGCACAGTTTAGCTCCAACCCTGATCAAACACACCTGAGCAAGCTAATCAATGTCTTCAGGATCACTAGAAACTCACAGCTAGGTGTGTTTGATTAGGGTTGGAGCTAAACTGTGCAGGACAGTGACCCTCCAGGACCGAGTTTGAGAAACCCTGCTGTAGAGAATGTAAATATAACTGAATAAAACCATAATAAGTACTTTAAATGGCAAATGATGTGCATGTAAACATGCTCATTGTCTCATAACATGTAAATGCAATCAAAAAGATACGTGACTTTTGTCAATTGTGTCATCTTACCAGATAAAGCTGCCTCTCTAGATGGGGTGGGTGTGGCTGAAGGAGTGGGTGTGGCCGAGGGAGTGGGCGTAACCTCATCCTGGCTCTTCTGCTCTGTGTCTGGGGAGGAGAGGAGAGAGGAGGATGCACCGCTCTCCATGGAGGAGGAGCTAGATGGGGGAGGAGCTGTCACCGTTGAGGAGGAGCCTGAGGAGGAAGAGGAGGAGACAGACTTGGGGAGAGGCTCTGCAGGTGCAGTAGGAGCAGCAGGTGCGAGTACAGCATCAGTGGCAGGCGTCTCCACCTCCATCACTCTTTCAGCCGACACCACAGCAGGCTCCTGTGCCTGAGTCTCCGAGGTCGCAAACGTCCCTTCTGGTCGAGCTGCTGTACCTGAAGCCAAATCATTAAACCTCGAGCTTAACTTTTTAAGTAGAGGACATTTAATTACAGACTTTACACCCTTTCCTGTGCAAATGATTCAATGCACCATTCAATGGATGATGTTAATTAACAAATAGATCAAAGTTGAAATTGTCTCCAGAGAGTTCAATGCATTGTGGACCTGACCTGTTATACCTCTGGGTCGAGTTTGAGGACGTGCTCTGCTGCTCTGGGCCTCGCTGGCCTCTTCGAACCAGCGTGACAACATGTCCGACATCCTCTGCATGAGCGATACATTTGGACTCTGCTCTCCTGCAAAGACAACATATCTCTTCATAATCAATATCAAACCAGATCAGAACCTCAAATCTTTCCACTCACAGAAAGCAGAAGCACTGGAAGCCTGCTGTTCGCTTCAAGAGCTCGCTGCAATACACCAGGAAGTAGTGAAGTGAAGCAGTCTTTGGACTAAAACCCTGTGAAAAGCTAACAAGCTCCCCGGACTGTGAGTGTTGTTGATATTCATAGTCGGAGGTACTGAGAGAGATTAAAGATGTATTGAGAGACACTGGAGACTGAGGGCCTCAGATTGTTAAAATAATGGAGGAGAACATATTCTGTTCATAGAAGAGACAGCTGGAGATGAAGTGGATGTGCAAATGAGTTGTGTTTCTACTCTGATACATTCTTCAGCAAAGATGGTCTTTAACGTTTGAACTTTTCAAAAAATAAAATAAAAATTATACAATATAAAATAAAATAATAATATAAAAAAATGTATATAAAAATTAAATAAGAACACAATAATAATATTTTGGATTAACTATGATATTTAGAAATAAACCTAACCTTGCTTTTGATGATTACAGTGGTGTAATTTAAAGTGTTTTACAACCAAGTACTACAAAAAGCCATGAGCATGAAGCTTATCGGTATTAAACACTAGGCGGGACTGGTTACACTTATCAGGTTTTATAAACTTCATTATTGATGTGGTGCGGCTGTGACTAGGGAGTGCTGATCCTCATATAAAAATATGCTGCTTTATGGCATTTTGGACTGACAGATGTTGTATAACTAATAAAACATACAATAAAACTGAAATAAAAATATTAAACTTAACTTTGATATTTTGATAAACCTTTATAACAGTTTTTTTGGTGATTACAGTGGAGTAATTTACAATGCTTAACTACAAAGCACCACAAAAAGCCATGAGCAAGGGGATTATAGGTATGAAATATGGTGAGGGATGACTTACATGAAGAAATGTAATACTTCAACTTGCTAAATCCCTTGCTAGCTCAAATTCCCAACCCTTAGATGGCAAAAGTAAAAAAAGTACGACATCTATTAACATCAATCAACGATTTGTGATTTCTGATATAAGAACACTCATATCTGAAGATCTGTCTGTTAACAGAGCCCTCTGTGTTTATTTGCCCGTGTATATGTACCATCCGTACTGCTGTGTCTTAGGCTGCGTTTACACTTGGCATTAACATGCGACCTGTATCCGGATGTTGTCCACACGCGCGTTTCTGATCGGAATTTTATCGGATCAGTGTGTCCTGGTCCAGAGGTAGTCGAGGTTGTGATCGGATCTCAATGTAATGTAAACGCAATCTAGCCATCGTATCTGCATTCACAGTTCGACGTCATATAAATCCCTGCCCACTCTCTCTTAAGGCTGTTGGAAAATAATGGCTGGATGCTGTTTTGACAAGAAATTAAATGCATTTCAACTTGACAATAATTTAAAACTGGTTATTTCCACTTACATGATATCATCTGTGTCACCTTTTATTTTAATTGTGCAACATTATCTGAATGAGGTCATTGTCAGCGCTGCCGGTGTATTCAGTTGTGATTTTAATGTTATATGTGTTTATTGTTTCTCCATGTTTATTATAAATAATATCTAATTTCTGTCTACAATATATGCATTGCAGCTACAATCTTATCACTTAAACCCGGATGATATGACTCGTATAACATGATCAACCCAGTTATTTTTGAATAATCAACTTTGGAAATATTTATACAGTAGCTTACGCGTTCTCCTTTCGATCTTTGTTTCATCATACAAGACTAATGTTGGGAAACTGGTAGATTAAGTACCCTATTTGAGATTGTATATGGACAAATCACAAAAATCATGTGCTATATGGGCACTGTCATTGATAAAAGCGAAAATTGTAAATTGTAAATAAAGCGAAAATTGTTTTATGCTCCATGACAAAGGCCTATTACAGACCTAATTTAAATATTGTGCAGGTAACAGAAATCCAATCAGTTCTCCAGATACAGTGAACAAATGTAAACGTGCTTATTGGCTGATGATCAGATCTGCTTGTTTGGATCACGGTGATCGCATGTTAATGCCAAGTGTAAACGCAGCCTTAAGAATTTGTGACATCGATAGGGCATGTCTGCGTGTTCTCATCTTACCATCGCGCTCCCTCTCGCTCTCAGGCCGAGCGCGCGGTCCAGTGTCTGACCAGTCCCCTCTCAGACGCAAGCGCTTCACCGGCGGCTGCCTCAGCTGTGGGAACACACATCAACAAGCTGCCAATCACAGTCAAAACCTCTCAGACGCCCTAAAAATAACACTCTCTACCCCGAGCCTTGACATCACTTATCTAGACTGGCACGTTTGCAGGAATAATGACCAACAGACATTTATATGAGGGCAAGTCTAATAATGGTAAAGGAGGGTTTAGATGCCCAACCCTACAAAGTGAAACGGAACATCAACATGGTTTTCAATTACAATATTAAGTTCACTTCAACCAAAGCTCAACATGAGAAGTTAAAGTAATGTCTATTTGTTTCACCAATTACAATGTAGTACAATTAACATGTGATGACTCTGTACATCAGTATCGCTTATTTTAATGGCTTTAGCATAATAAAGTTTGTAAATACATTAATACTGTACAATACATATGCTTTTATAGACTAGCCCTAAAAGGGATAGTACACTAACAAAATATTCTGTCATTATTCAATCATATTCATGTCTTTCAAAATTAAAAGACGATATTTTGAGTGGAGTCACATTGGATATCATTGATTTTCATTGTATGGTAAAAAAAAATCCCTTTGTTCAACAGAATAAAGTAGGTAAATTAAGACAGAATTTTTATTTTGGGGTGATGTATCCCTTTAAAATTCAACACTAAATTTGATACATTGTGTAACAGTATCCAATCCAACAAGGGGTCCGTGGTCTGAAAAAATGTAAGACCTTGAGATGGTGATAGGATAAACTATTGAGGCCACCTTTCCACGTGCCTCACTCCTCACACAACTTTCACCATCTCAGTCAGTCAGGACACTCTATTTTGGGTGTCCGGGTGTATTAACAAGACAAGCACCAGCTCTAACATAGCCACATTAGACTAAACAGAGCACATCAGAGACCAATGTGTTCATTCTAAAAATAATATAATAATGAGCACTGCAGCTTCTCCCCACTTCACATGAAGGGATAAAATGAGCTAATCTTTTTTTACTTTGTTAAGAGGCCGGAGAGGACACATGCAGACTGTCAAGGTTCTTGTGGTTAAGGTGCTGTTTATTTAGAGTAAAACTTGCAGAATGGCTCTGTTACAAAACCATTTATAAATAAACATTATACTTAAAATGTAAAATTGAATACTTGATTGATTTAACCTAGTTTATCAGCAGTTAACCTCCATTCTGTTTGCACACCATTCATAAGTAAACCATACTCAGCCCTCAACAATTTGACACCGCACCAGCTCCACATTCACTGATCGCAAAACAATTGATTAAAATCTTGGTGTTGTAGCAAAGATTTATTGAAGCCAACGGAACCTCCTTCGCTCTCGCTGGCGATCACTGTACACTAGGTGCCTATTTCTGTCTCGGCAGTGGAGCTCTGCGTGTTTCTGCACCTCTATTTGGAAAGGAATGTGATCGCGGGGGATCCGGACACAGCTGATCACACCGTACGACAGCTGAAGGGACCAGAGCGGTGACCCAGCACATTTCACCACTACTATCCCAACACAACACAAGTCTGTAGACTGGCAGTTTAGATCAAAGAGACTTGATTAAGTAATAGTAGAAGCAATTAATAATGTTCTAATTCTATTTTACCAAATCAGCATATTAGAATGATCTTAAGGATCATGTGTCATTAAAGACTGGAGTAATGGCTGCTGAAAATTCAGTGTTCAATCACAGGAATAAACTACATTTTAAATTATATTAAAATAGAAAGCAGTTATTTTTAATTGTAATAATATTGCACAGTATTACTGTTTTTATTTTACTATTGATAAATGTAGCCTCGGTGAGCATAAGAGAAAAATACTTTTTTTTTTTTTTTTATCAAGGGGCACGTCATGCTTCTGGCTGGCTTGTCTTTTCTGGTTGCGAAAAATCTACTCATTGTGACAGAGAAATTACTTGTTGCTGGAAACGTGTTGCATCAAGCCTGGTTAGTACATGGTATACCAATCACAAAGCCTGTCTAACTTTCTTTGCCATTTCGTTCCCTTAAAGGTGCACTCAGTCATTTATTTCCTCAAACATTTGTACACATAAAATAAAGGAATGGCCACGAAAACTGCACAATTTCACTTGCAGAATAAATCAATTAAACCATTAATATGGTTTTTAATATATAAAGATCCCTATATAATTTTTTCATTCCCTGGCCACAATTAGTCTTAACAGGGGAATGTCACTCAGAAGTGTAGCAAGCAGTGATCCACATCCTAAACCAAAGCAGCAGTGTCTTTTGATCCATCCTCTCTGACACTTCTCTAAAAAACTAATTTCAAACTGCATCACTGAAGCACAATACTGCTGAGGATTACACAGAGTACATGAGACAAGTGCGCAGAGAACTTCAAAAGTCCTTTATTTAGTTTTTGCCTTAGGCAAGAACAGTAACTCCACACACTTGCCCCCAGACCAGTCGCTCTTGACTTTCAGATGTCTGGCTCCATTTCCATTAGGGCTTCACATCTCATGGAATTAAAATCGTAAGTGCGATTTGATCTTGTGTGATTAATAAACCGCGAAAGGTTGCAATTTGATTACATAATATATAGTCTGAATGCTTTAAAGTTAAGAAGTGGCACTCTGGTGTCTGCAGTCGAGTCCACATACTGTAGGGGGATGCTTTCACATACTAATTCAGTTCACTTTAAATTCGTATTGTGCTCGTTCGCAATGTGCACAGAAAGCCCTACAGGTTCACACTTGCGTAAATTTAATTTATTCATTTAAAAAGTTTAGTTTAAAATCAGCACGAAATGTCAGTTAAGATAGTCTTTTCTTCCCTATTGTGATGCATATCCGAATTAAACGGCTTCTTGAACAAGATAAAATGTTGATTTTGTCCATCAGGAATTGATTAGATTAATGGATTGTTGTGGTTTGCTATTTATTTCATAAAAAATATAAAAACTGGCAATTTGGATTTCATGGTGACTTTAAATCATTGTATAACAGTCCACAAGTTAACCATGTCACTGTTAAATACTGAAATGTCTGGTATTTGTAACATGACTAATATCACAAGAACTTCTGTGGCAAGAGATATATTTCAGTCTAATCAAGCTCTGTGTTGTGGGTTTTTGAGAATTTCCTTTTTGTTCTGCTCTCACAATGTGAAAAACACAAGAGACACTGTGTTCTTGTGATCTTCTTATCCGATTTAAATATTTTCCATAAATTATTCCACTAGTCAGCACTTGGAATCTATCGTATCTTTCCACAAATTCTCCCTCACATCTTTCTCTCTGCCTATTTTCACAGGGTGCTTTAAACCCCTACTTTTCTTCACTTCGGATCCCTATTAGCATCCCGTACTGAGGGAGATTTTCTGAAGTAGGGAAACGCAACAGACAAAATATTTAAATTTTTATCTTTCTAAAATGATGTAAAGCATTTTGAATTTATCTGTCGATGTTTTTCAAATTTAGTAAATTAACTCTTCTCTGAAACAAATGAACTCAGGTGCACACCATAAGCTCTAGTGTGAAAATGGCCAAAGAACATCCTGCTGATATCAGCTTACCTCCTCTCGCCGCTCTTCAGAAGGGCCCTTGAGCTCTCTGGCCTGGTCATCTTTGGGGTCAAACAGGTAGATGTAGTCAGAGGAGTAACTGACCAGCACTTCTTGTCCATCTTCACTGTAACACAGAGAGGTGACGCGACAGGATTTGGTGGACAGGTGGGCTGGGACAAAACGCACACACATGCCGGTCGTCCCTCTGCCCATGTAGTTACCTAGCGAAAAACAGAAAAACATTTATAAGACAACATGATGCAACATTCAAAACTTAGCTTAATATTTTAAACAAGCTTAAAGTAGGAACTGAATTTTTCGGTGATTCAGAGAATGTGAAGTCATCTTTAGGAGAACTTAAAAATATAAGCTATCCTTCTCAAATGAGCTCTGAGAGTTCAAGACCTCTCGTTGTGGTATAAGTCACAGATCCATATCTGGCTCCTAATGCTAAATATAAACGATTGTGAAATCATGTGGTAGGTATGTGTTCCTCTCTAAACAAACATGATTTAAAGAAAAGCTGAAATGATGAACATGAACCATTTCTCACCCGTAGCTCTTGTTCCCAGCATTCTTCTGTCGTAGATCCTCACGGAGCTATCTGAACAGCCCACAGCAAGATAGTAGGGGACTAGGGGGCAAATGGATATTGAGGTAGCGGCTCTCCGGCAATTAATCAAAATGTCCTGATAAGGGACAGCAGAGAGAGAGAGAGAGAGAGAAAGTGGGGAATGACGTCAAATAGACAAACAGAAAATAAATATGTGGGATGTAACATTTGAAAACCACAGCACAGGTTATCAGGACATCGTTAAATAAACATTAGTGAATCAAACACAAAGGGCAAATAGAGCAATTTTTTTTTCCAGATTGACTGAGAGTATCATTTGGAATATAACCAATAATGTTGGTTGACTTTCAAAAGGGCATGATTTTTTTAAAACAAGTCTCTTATGCAGACCAAGGCTGCATTTACTTGATCAAAAATACAGTAAAAACAGTAATAATGTGAAATATTATTACAATTTAAAATACCCATTTTTATATACCCAAAATACCCATACCTCGCAGTATCTTCACAGATGAAGGCATCAGATAACAAAATACCGAACCATATGGCATTTATTTTATTATTATTTATTTATTATTTCATTTTTATAGCACAAGCACACCTTTTAAGCATATAATATAGTCCCGCCCACAAAAAAATCTCAATGGTTTAAATCCCACTTCACATGTACTGTATATTCAATCTATTTGATTCTACTACTGGCAGAAAACAAGCAGAGCACAAACAGTGTGTTGTCTCTGTCTTACAAACAAATGCCTTCTGATAGAAACAGAAAGCAATCATGCCTTCAGGCCAATACCATCCTCACAGCACACGCTCTGTGGGTTGAGAAATCGAGGTTGCAGGCTGCTTCCTGAGAAATATATCTGAGGTGCGGGAATGGTGACATTGAGGGATGTGGGAGGGGAGCCTGATCTCAGATCAGTACAGCAGCCCTTCCCTAGAGCTCTACCAGGAAGAAACTTGGTGAGCCTTTGGGTATATTTGGTGATGTATGTATCTACAACATGTTCAAAGCATTCTTACATCTTTACAGTCCTCCTTTGTGCAGCTCGTCTTCATCCGCAAGTCAAACCACCTCACTGTACCATCTTCTCCACAGGACAAGAAGGTATAGGGGTCATTTGGCACCGTCATTATCTTTAGACAGAAACAGAAAGTAAGAAATATGTGAGACGTCAACCTCCACCTCACCACACATCGACAACAAACGAAGACACTTTGAGAAGCACGCTTTGTGGATTTTATTTCCTCTAACACCTGTACCTCATAAGCAGTGCCATAGTGGCATGTGAACTGGCACTGTCTGTTGATCTCTTGGCTCTTTTCTGTGTGTGTGTAGAAAATGATGCCGTCTCCTGAGCAGGACACAATCTGTTGATCGTTAGTGTGGGGCATGAACTTTGCGCTGAAGATGTTGGCCCGATGTCCTGAACGAATAGTCGTCTTGACCTAAAGGAAAAAGCACAACGATTTTAAATGGAACAAACATGTCAACAAATACGCCACGGTTCAGCACAAGTTTGGTTTAATAAAGCTTTGATATTTTAAAATGATCAGCATTCAACGCATTAACCTTTCTAGATAGCTTAGAAAATTCTGGCTGATACGAATACAGATAATAATTTTCATGTTATGGCCAATAACTAATAAATGGCTCATATTAAAAACTCTATATTCTGTGTTGTATATAATTTTATCCAAATAGTGTTTTATCTAAATTAAAAAAAAATAAACTTTAAGTGAGTATTGGATGATGCCAAAGGTAATCTAAATTTCCTCTAAAATAGAGGTAATCTTATACAATATCGACTGATACCGATAAATCAAAAAACTTTAATATAGTCCGATAACCAATATGGTACTGATTGTACGCCAGCGATTCAAAATAATCCATTATTGTAATAAAATGCATACAGTAGCACACATAACAAAAAGTGAAATGCAGTTTTATTTGTAGCAGTTTTGTCTTTAACTTACCTTTCTGTTGTAAGGGTTTGTGATAACCAAGTTAGTGTCATCGGAACCTGATAAGATGTATTCTCCTGTTTCATTCCAGGATATGGTGTTAACCTTTAAAGAAACACGAAAACCAGCTGCTATGAACACCAACATTGATTGCTCTAAAAAAGAAAAGCTTCATTCTTCTGTCCCATAAACTGTGCCATTATTTAGCATAGTCCCCATCATTTTCTTTAAAGAAATATTTCACCATAAATGAAAATTCTGTCATCACTGACACAAAAACCCATATCATTTCTTCTTTGGAACACAATTTTGAAGAATTATTCTTTTGTGTTCCACTAAGTTTCTATCTGATGACATCATTAACTGAGCTCCACTGATAACACCATTATTTTAACCATCACATAACATTTTAGAGCTGAGGTAGAGTGTGCTGCCTGTGCCTTTAAGAGAAAGCAATCAATATTTCATTAACTCAAGGTTGATACGCTCTTTTCCTCCCCTTTCTAGAGCAGCTCAAACATCATCACACAGGGTCCATTTCCTTTGACCTCTGCCTTTCAAAAATAACATCATTGGGAGGGATTAAGCATTTATCCCTCATTCTGCTCTTCCGCTTTTCACTCTACTGCTCTGCTTTGTGTAGTGGGGAGATGGAATTAGATTGTGTTAGATTTAGTAAGATGCACTGCATGTTAAAATAACAAGTGTTGAAAGCGGTCTGAACTGTGTCATTAGGGAATGCGGGGAGTCTGCTTTATAATGAGGCAACACTGGAACAGAACCTGAAACGTTACCCCAAAGTCAGGTGATAAAAGACATCTATCTCTTCTTGAAGTTAAAAATGCACAGTGTGCATTTGTCCTGGTTTTATACACCAGCTGACACAGTTTAAAAAGAGTGAAAAAGGAAGGCCATAGAGAAAGGCCATCTGATCAAATGAAATAAACAAACTGTTTATAAACTGAATCTGTTAAAAATGTTCACAAATAGGGATAGCTTTTATAAAGCAAAAAAAGTGACACAAATTCTATGTTCTTTTTAGGGAGAGAAATAGATATGTATGATAGGCAGTTTATGGTCAAACACATATTTTTCTTTAATTTATGAGAAATATTTAGCCCCAACAAATAGAGAGATAAGACTAGACCACTAGTTATCATTATCTATTGTTACTTGCAACCCTATTACACATTCATTCATTCATTCATTCATTCAATGAATTATGCTTTTATAAATGTTTGCTTATTTAATGTTTAGAACAATTAAGTAAAAAAAAAAAAAAAAACGGATCCGTCATTTAGGTCTTTATACAGCCTGGATAATCTGTTAGTACTCCATTGGTCTCAATAGATTTATTCTGAGCTTTGATGTGAAAGGAAGCAGAAAATAATAATAATGCAAGTAGGGCTGTCCCCGACTATGGATTTTCATAGTCGAATCAGAATCGTCATGTCTTGCCTATAGTCGACTAATAGTCGAATCATGTGGGTGGGGCTGGGGGCGGAGCTTTAACGTTTCAAAGCCGCGATGTACAGAAAATCACACAATTATAGAAGAAAATGTATAAAAACATTTTGGATCAATAAAACTAAGAAATAACATAAATAACTCCAGAAAGGCCACACTGCAGACAGGATTTGCATTTCACATGCAAATCATATTAAATCGGCTAAATTACCTGTGCGAGCAGGCCAGCCTACAGCACAACATCGATGCACCGAAAAAATAAACAATTAATTTACTAAATTAAATTAGAACAGAATATACCTTTCTAATAAATAAAAATACAAAACGAAATAAATCAGAATCAAGTCACAAGATGAGCAAATGTGTGCAAAATGCTTAAAGTGCAGAGGAACATTCAAAACACAAGCCACAAATAGTTTGATTAGATAACCCTGACAGATTAATAAATAAAATAAAAATAAAGAAATTATTAAAATAACGATAGTAGCCAGAATTTTCAACTTTGTCTTTTTAACTGCAGAAACAACAATAAATGCTAAACTGGAGAGGCAGTCTTTTTAGCTAAAAATGTTCACAGCATCCAGAAATCAAATTAGAACCGGCTGAAAAGTTTTGAAATCACTTGTACCCTAATATAACGTTACCTGATCGAGAGAACAAATCCAGTCTTTCACTCTGTCTGTGTCCGTTGGAGTCTTTTCAAATTGTGCGCGCGGATAAAATACATTCTAACGTGAAACCCAGTCTATGCGTGAAACGTGTTAACGTTGGCCGGCAGAAGTGCGATCATGGTTTTCCTGATGTTAAATCCAGCCTAGGAGAATATCCTTTCTGATGGTGTACATCCACACTTTAGATTTTCTTATTCCAGACATTGTTAAAGATTTAAATCCTTGCCGCGAAGACGCTCCTCTGTCGGTCACGGATTGAAAGTGAAACTTAAATCTGTCACGGGGTGTTTGGATTTATTCACGCACGTTAAAAAAAATATTTATTAAAAGCTTCTTTCTTTGCACATTTTTATATACAGCATTATCATAATAGGCTGAATATTAACGTATTGACATAAAAGCTAGTTCTATGTGAAATCAGACATTGAGCGCCCTCATATAGCCAAAGTGGCATGATCCTCGTTTCATAACACCTCTGCGAAGATTCGACCATGAGATCAGTAGTCGAATCAGGCTCCTCCTATCGAAGCATCGAATCTTCGACTATTCGGGGTCACCCCTAAATGCAAGTTAATTTCACACATTTTAGAGTCCTCCAGAACAGATCTGGCACTTACTACTGACTACTATAATATAATGAAATATTGAATATCTAAATGTTGCTTGCAAAAAAACTATACTACTGTTCGATAAAAAGTATTCGACTGTTTTGATAAAAAGCTACATTTATTTAATAAAAAAAATTTAATTAATTTAAAATTGTGATGGCCAAGCTGAATTTGCAGCATCATTACTCCAGTCTCGCCACATGATCCTTCAGAAATCATTGTAATATGCTGATCTGAGGCTCAAGAAACATTTCTTATCATTATCAATGTTAAAAACAGTTGTGCTGCTTAACGTTTTTGTGGAAATCATAATAATATTTTTTTCAGGATTCTAAAATGAATAGAAAGATTTAAAGAACAGCATTTATTTAAAAAGAGAAATCTTCTGTAACATTGTAAATGTCTTCACAGTCACTTTTGATCAATTCAGAGCATCTCTGCTCAATAACAGTATCAATTTCTGTAAAAAAAAAAATCATTTCTGAACCCGAAATGGTGCATTTCGTCAGAATACAATATCTTTTTTTTTTTTTTTTTTAAATGGCTGTCAATTGAGAAAGATGCTCATTGCAGCCAAATGGTGTAGTTATGACATCTAGCAGCAGGGGTTTTACAAATGTGATGTGTTATATCTGCTTATTGTGAACAATCCTTGGTAGACCATATTAAACTTCAGCATTCTGTTCCTGCCCATGTTCAGGCCTCAAATCCTCACGGTACTGTAGTAAAATACAGAATCCTTTTCACTGATACAAACAAATTGAAAACTTGCGCCAGCTCGGTACTGCAAGTTTTTTAAAGCCCGTTAACGGATGTTAGACTTGCAATTAAAATAGAGTACATGTCCCAGCAGTAAAGAAACATTGACAAAATGACGTCCCCGGTGGCTGTCTGGCGCCTATCAGCTTTTGAGTTTAAATCACTGACAGATAAAGAACAGGAGCCACAGATAAGTGGGTAGAAAGAGACGCACACACAACACTCACACTCAATACAAGCACAACGACTCATTCCCCTGAGACAAAATAACCCAGACAGACACATTCTCCTACAGGCACATTTGTCAAGGAAAAAAATTAATCAACAAAAAAAAAAGACTGCTGGGGGGCAAGAGCATCAGACACAAATGGAGACTTGAGTACAGGTGAAACAAAGGGTTTAGTGACTTACACATCCATCGTGCACACTGAGAACGGCTTCAAGCTTCAGTCGTTGCACAAACTCTTTTCTCCCTACAGAAAAAGAAATAACACATTTTATTGAGGCATCTCCTTTCACTTACAAACTCATTTGCATTGTCTGTTAAACCACACAAGAGAGTATTCACAAGGACATACAACTGATGTGTCCCACATTAAATACACATTTAATTCTGACTGTTTCCAAACAGGTTTCTTCTTCCCATCATCAGAATTTTGAAAGAAATTTATTTAGCAAGAATGAGACAATAAAGGCCTTTATATTGTTACAAAAATGCTGTCCTTTTGAATTGTCCATGAATTCAGAAAAAAGATGTATCAGTTTCCACAAAAAATCTGTACAACTGTTTTCAACACTGATAATAATAAGAAATGTTTCTTGAGCAGCAATTCAGCACGATTTCTGAAGGATCATGTGACACTGAAGACTAGAGTAATGACTGTTTCATCTGGGCGATAACAAGACTAAGTGACATTTTAAAATGTACATTTTAAATTCTATTTTAATTCTATTTTTAAAATGACAATATTATGTCACAATATTTGTTTTTACTGTATATTTGATCAAATAAATGCGGCCTAAAGAATGGTAGTGCAAGTAGAAACATCAGGCCACTCAAACAAACAACAGCAATGTGTTGATAGCACCACAGTGTTAACAGTTTTTGGTTGGAAGTTGGAAGTCAACCACTATTGCCAAAATGACACCTTTCAGTTTAAACAAGATCAGCATATGTCCCATTTACTCTTAAGTCAAGACAAGGTTCTATGTCAAGAAAAATAAATAAAAAGACTGCTGGAGGGTAAGAGCATCAGACACAAATGGAGACTTGAGTATAGGAGAAACAAAGGATAAGAATATGAATTATTATATGAATAACATGCACACTAATCTAAGGTTGAAAGCGCATTTATGTTGTAAATCAAAGCTGGAGTGTGTATAAAACTATATTATGTGCCTGAGGAGGCTGGAATGATTGTTAATGGCTGCTGATATATCTTCACTGCTTTGGAGAAATGCCAAAACGCTATTACGTTACCTCCTGTATTTGCTGAGTCGCTGTCCAAAGACGGAAAACATCCTGCTGTCATACACTGCTGTGGTAATTTCAAGTTTGAGGATGTTGTTTTGTTTTTGTTTGTCTAATCTCTTCTAAAATACCTCAGATTTATTTGACATGCAAATACTGTAGTTTAGACCCAACAATGCTGGTGCACTACGACGACAATAGCAAGCCACAACTGGCACTTCTTGCATTAAGAAACATTTACATCATTTATGTTTTTATTCCTGACAAGCAGATAACTGCGTGTGGTTGGTAAATGACAGATCTTTCCATGGCTGTATTTTCAGCCTGTGTAATAAGGAGCTACAAATAGCAAGAGGCAAACTTAGGCCAAACATTTTCAATGGTGCAAGCCTGGAGAAGAGCAACAGCCTGAGATGACATTGCTCTATATGCACTGATAGTACAACCTCTATACTGGCAGATCACACATGCCAAAATCAAGCAAAAGCTGGTATTCACTTATAAAATGCTAAATCTCAGCATTTTTGGACTGGGTTGGGATTTGTAGACTAGAATTTGAGAACATTTGTAGGGATGTAAATCTACTCTCACTCCATTCACAAATGCATTAAACAGATACTCTGTTGTATTTTTGGCTGATCTTTGTTTCTAACGGTTAGCGCTGGCAGGTTTCATAATATGAACAAGAGCCGAGCTAAATTTGGCACACTCTGAATGATATGCTATCATCACTATCTGAATGTGAGATCCAGAGCAAAACAGCTCACAGACACAAAACACTGAACATATTGGAGCAAGTCATTAACCAAACAGAATTCAGCATCCGATGTTTAGGGTACAGAGAAGAAATGAGCTGAGCTGGTCTTGTTTAAAATACATATTTGGGTCAGACCAGGTGGATTCTATTACATAAGCGTGCTTTGAAGTCTGCCAAGACTGGCTGACACTTCTCTCAGGTCTCTCAGCTCAAGTGTAATGTTGCAGAGAGGGATGTCTGACTACACAACAGAGCTACATATTATTCACCAGTGAAGTCAAATATTCTTCTGCTTGATTTGAGTGAAAATGACTTTTAGAGGTCAGATAATGTCAGATTCTCTTCACTTCAATTCCTATTTATTCCTATAATAAATTTTCAGTTTATGGAGGCACAGTGACAGGGTAAGACTGAATCAAAATATGATTGTGAATTGAAAATATGAAGTGAAATGAATGAAAATGATGTCTACCATTTCAATTAAATTAAATTCACATTTGTATAGTGCTTTTCACAATATTGTTTCAAAGCAGCTTTACAGAAAATGCATGTCTACATTACAATTTAGATTGTGTCAAACCCTAACCCTTACACAAGGCGATAATATTGCTTTACAAGACTAATATAGTGCAAACATCATATCATGGACTAGGTTTGTGGCACTTTTTATGTTGTTTTTTGTCATTTTGGATCTTAACGGCCTCTGTACCTCTTCACTTTCATTATATGCAAAAATACAGCACGGACAATCCATGATTTAACTAATTTTGTGTTTTACAAAAAAAAAAAAAAATCAATCATGTGAAGGTGAGTAAATGACAGAATTGACATTTTTGTGTGAACTATGAACTTTTTTGGAAACATTTTTCAATCCTGATTTGGTAACACTGAGGTTCTCGATCTAAAAATAAATAAGAGCTAAACTATTTATGGCAATAAATAAAATATATCTGCAAGCCATATCAATCTGTAACTGAAAATCAAAACAACAATAAATGTTTTGTGTCAAAATGACTAACAAGTCATTGTGTCAATGACTAACAAGTGAAATTTTGTGGAAAAATAAGCTTGCTAATGTAAAAAAAGAAAAATCTTGTCTAAAGTTATTAAAAACATAGGCTAACAGATCAAAAAATAAAACAAATCAGTGGCAGTGTTGTGTTTTGCATGTTTTGATGGAATATTACAACCTCTTCACACTATGATTCCCTTCAATAACATAAAGACTGACAGTCAATTACGCAAATTTGCATTCATAAAAAAGTAAAAACAGAAACCTAATAATATCCCATGTTTCATGACAGATAGATCCTTCTTCATGCTTCTTAAATTATATTGCTCTTAATTGTTAGAGCGATTTAAAAAAATAAAAATAAAAAAAATAAACGTTTTTGGCACTTGTGAGCCATTTTACAAAAAAAATAATCGTATACATAAATGTTTTCTTCGATATTTTGGAACATAAACAACCTTTTGAAACAATGGACTTATGAATCATTGATACCTAATGAATCATTGGTCTATTTCATTTTTGATATGCAATTGTGAGATATGCATAATTGAAATGGGTAAAATTAAAAAGGAAAAAAGGAAGAAGAAAATTGTAGCCAAAATACAAGTAGCCTACTTCCCCTTAAATCTGAAAATCTGAGACAGAGCTCCATCCAGACCAATCAGTTTGACATTTCATTATTTGTTTTATTTTTTTCTATTCTTAACCAAAATGTTAACACTGGTACGATTCCATTATGCCGTTCTGAAAACAGATCAGCATCAGAGTAACAGGTCAGATGATCTTTAACCAGTCCCTGTCCTGTGTGCAAGCTCAAATGACAGCTGTCACCTAAAAAGGTCTTCGTAAACAAGTCTGATTTTTAAGTGTGTCATACATACTGGTCGTAGTTTCTTACCTAAATATTTTGTCCTGACCGCAAATGGATCTGTGCATCCAATGGTGCGTTTTCTTACATCCCAAATGAGGTTGCCAGAGCAGGACATGTTGTTTAAACCTTTAACGTTGAGACATGCATGGATGAAAAGGGGAGAGCAGACGCTTTTCTCTGTGTTTGTCTTCCTTCCGTGTCGTTTGATTATTATTGTTTCCCTACACAAAGCCTAATATAGTCGGTCATATAAGTTCATCGACAACTGATACTGGATGAATGAGAGAATATTACTCCTCGATATCGACACCCCCGCGGCGATCCGTTTCCGACACTACGTCCATGATTGCTTTAAGGTGTAGTAAAAATATTGTGCTTCTTGTTTGGCTATCCGCTTTAGCCTCTGCTGCTCTGGTACGTCAAATCCATCTCGAGCCCAAAGCCAATGAAGGGAGAGAGGCGCAGTATGTTGACTGTAATGAGCGGCCCGCTCTCGAGAGCGTCAAGTGTGCGCACAAGTTACGCCGAATCGCTGACTGGATAAATCTCAAGAATATTTGTTTTAGGTATTTGTACACTAATATATATATGAATAGGATAAATCTGTTAGATACACAGATTGACATACAAATAAAAACTCGACATAGTACTGTCTTTAATAAAATAAAATAAAATAAAAAGGTTAATAGTGATTGGTTCATACTTAAAAGAGTTGAGAAAAGTAACGTACCATTTTTTTCCTCTTAAAAACAAAACAAGACAATACACAAACAAGAAAACAAGAAAAAGGAAAATATTTTCATGCACTGTATTATATTAAACAAAACAAATCAACCCAACCAATGAATCAATAAATGTTTGTTAAATTAATTTCCAAACACGCTATTCTCGTGCTACCCTATTCACTTTCACTACAAAGGATACTGTGAAGGATTCTTTTTTTTTCTTTTTTTATGAATTGCATGGAAAATGCCACGCCCAGTAGGCCTATCAACATCAATCAACATCGTGGAATATTTATATTCTAAACATGACCGCGAAAACAGCTTCTTTTCTCAAAGAGGTTTGACTTCTTCTTCTGGCTATTTGCACTTCTTGGAACTGTATTAAGCTTAGTCTTTTTTTTTTTTTTTTTTTTTTAGGTTTGTTTGGATCTTGTATGTTTTTCAAGCAATAAAAAAAAAGAAGAAAAACAAAATAAAATAAAATGTTACCTTCTGAATCCTGTTAAACAGTTCTACCTTTAAGTATCTCATTAATGTATTATTCTATCATGATTCACACCATTATGCAGCAGTAATTTAAGTGTAAGATTTCCTATCCCCATTTCTCATTCTTCCAACAGAAATACCCTTTCGTTTTCATAAGCAGTACAATATATTAGTGCATGCTCTAACGTTTCTGCTGGTCCACATGAACTACGATTAACAGACTCATGTTTGTTAATTCCACATAGGAAATAATTTAGAGCCGTGTGCCCAAGGCTAAGTCTAATAATGATTGTGTCTTCTCTTCTACAACCACAATTCCCTCTTTCAACCCCCTACTTGATTTTAAATGATAAAGATGTCTTCCTCTTTCCTCCACATTCGAAATTTCTTGCCATTTCCCTTTTATAGCTGTTCTGATTTTGACCTTAACTTCTGTACTTAGTGGAATATTCATATCTATATGTGATACTTTCAGCGCCTGCTTTGCTAAATAATCAACTTCCTTATTACAACACTGACTTCTCAAAGGTCCCGCCCTTTGAGGGCGCACGAGCACCTTCCAGCCAATCACACAAAGAGGCTTGACCATGTCGACCAATCCTATACCACAGTACGTCATGACGCAATTAGCTTTGCGACGCGTCCCCACTGACACTTCACAACGACAACAAACTGCATTAGCAAGGTCGAGAGTAGGACAATAACGTAGACTTGGTACTTTATGCTCGTCCAAAGGTCCTGTTTTCTTGACTACGGGCTCTTGCCTTTTGGAAACACCACGGTTCAATAGCATTAGAGTGTTCTGCACGTCCTAAGCTGTATTTTCGTGCGTGCAGTGGTAGCATTTAGCTTGTTTAGAAGTCATCATGGCTATGGTGGGGCTGAGAGCTTCTTACCACAGAATCCTCGGCAGGATCGAGCATATGCTGCCGGCTAAACTGAGACCTGTGTATAACCACCCTGCAGGTAACACAAATGCTGTTAGTGTGACCTTTTTTTTTTTGTCACTGACACTGATCCTGTTAACCTCTTGAAGTGGTGGCATACAGTGATGTGTGTCATATGACGGTGCAGCCAGAGACTGCTACCTGAGCAGGTATTTTGTCTTATTGGTCAAAAAAACAGTAACTCCGATATTTAAAATAAAGGTAATAATGAGCTTGGTACACGAATAGAACAGAATTAATCTCCTTTGATGAAGATGTACTGTAGCTTAGAATATAATATATCCTTAGATCTAGAAAATGTTGATTATATTAGGAAGGTGTTAGACGTGTATCTATATGGTAATGAAAATGAATTATAGGTGCTGTATAATATGTAGAATTAAATTTTATCTTGCATGGAACCATGGTGCATTGTTGACACTTTTCCGGATTTTTGTTATGTTTGTATGAGTGTTTTTGGCACTTTCAATGATACTGTATATTTGTGCAAATTGCCCTTTGCAGACAGATATCATTCTCAGTAATATATTCGTTATTGAATAATTCAATATATGTTCTGTTAAAATAACCTCACATGATTTCTCTTAAGAGAGTCAGTGTGTTTATAGTTCTACTAGTTTTTGGTGGTAGAATAAATAGAGATCAAATGACGTGTGTTGATAATCAGAGGTTGACTGACAAGACATAAACTAAAAAAAGATTAAACAACAGCAGATTTTGACCTTAGCTTCACCTTTGCCAGAGGGAGGGGGTCATATTAAGCGCTAGAGATGACTGATTTTTTATTAAATGATATTACTTTTTTTTAATGCAGATTGTTTTCTCAATGTTCTGAAACAAATCTGTTGTATTATGTAGATCACTGATGGCACAAACTCCAATGTAAGCTGATTAATGCATTTTAGTCTCACTGATTGTTCAGTGTTTACATATAATAGTCCACAATTTTATCATCAGCAATTGTACATTTTATTTCTTATTGAAAATCACTTTAAGTTCACAACACAGAGCCACAGGGATGCAGGTTCGATCCCAGTCCTCCTATCCCTTCCTCCACGCACTTTCCTGTCCTGTAAAAAAATAATAATAAAACTGTTAACATTTACCTTTATGTTTAGGAAGGATAATGGGTAATGGAAAAAAAAAGTGCCAGTATGTAAAGATCAAGTATTGGTTCCTTTTGTTTTGTATGTTGAAACACATCTGAAACCTGTCACAATTACACACATTTTACCTGTGAACCATGAGTTTAACTGAATTGATTAATTGATTTGCTCTTTGTTTAGGTCCAAAGACTGTGTTTTTCTGGGCACCAATGTTTAAATGGGTAAGATTAACAACATACCGTGTCTGGATGTTCTTTGTATTTGTAAAAAGAAAATGTCTTCTTTTTATTTCTCACTTATTTGTGATTTCACATAGGGTCTGGTCTTAGCTGGCTTGGCAGACATGGCACGTCCAGCAGATAAACTCAGTACCTCCCAGTCTGCTGTGCTGACAGCCACAGGTATATATCACGACTCTTTTTAAAAATGTGCACTTTTAGAAGTTCCAAATCTCGTTCACTCTATGTTTTTCAGGTCTTATTTGGTCCAGGTATTCCCTGGTTATTATACCCAAGAACTGGAATCTATTTGCTGTAAACTTCTTTGTTGGAGGTGCAGGAGGATCACAGCTCTACAGAATATGGCAGTGAGTACATTCATTCACCTATAGAATACATTCAGGAGTGTGCGGTGTAAAATCACATAAATGGAATGTTCTTGATTTTAGACTATTTTAGATTGTCTTGCATAGTAGCCATCTGATGTCATGTCATTCACAACAGCTACATGTGGTTCTGGATCAGTCGATGGCTGTGACAGATCAACAGAGGGAAACTTAAACATCAGCTATGTAGATGTATATAATAAAAAAGCTTATAAAAGGAATCAACTGTACGGTCTAATTTAATGTCTGACAATACCTAAAATGGTTCAAAATGGTAATTAAAAGGGGTTATATAGGTTTTCCTCCCTCGAGGTGTACTTATTTTTTCACCCACCCAAACACTTATAATTTAGGCCACTTTAAATTGAGTGGGATGCTTTGTTGCTGTTGTGTCTTTAAAAAAAAAACTAAAAAACTCTAAAACTCTTCCCACATTTTATCAGCTGTGAACTCAAAGCTTGTTTTTTGGTTATCTACACTTTATCAAGATTTTCAATAGTAGCAGTAAAGCAGACAGGGTCTTCCAGCATATTGTGCAATTTAGGTGTGTGACTAAGTGTGGGGGATTTTCAATATATGTGCTCTTTAATCCCCACAGGCATAACAGGGAACAGAAGGCAAAGGATAAAGAAGCACAGGCTTGATACCAGTGCTGTGTAAAGTGCACCTAGAGGACCGAAAGGGACTCTCCTTAACTGGTACCCCAGAAACTTCCCCTCCATCATCAGTCATCCAGTAGAGCCTCCAGACACTTTCTTCGTGAACAGAGATCATCTGATTTTTTTTTTTTTTTTTAGAGTTCAGGTCATTGTCCCGTGCCACTAGTACCTATAACAACAATTATTACGGTTGTTAAAAACGCACAAAATGTTACATATTCATATTAGTATGATTGTGCATTCTTTAAAATGCTTGTGTTTGAAATGCCTCAGCCTCGGCCTCTGTTATACTATTAACGGAATGTCTCCAAATCAATTTTAGAAAAGTCTTTCATTATTTGTATTTCTTAGGAAATATTTATTAAACAGCTGTAATATTATTATTTTTTATTCCACAGTCATATTCATTACATGAAATAGTTTGTCAAAACCCATACATTACAAAATATTAACTGAACTGTATTGTAATATTTGAAATTTTTAAATCACATCAAAATAAAGTAACATTAAAGCCAGATTTACTAAAAGCGTCTTGCTCTTACAATCTAGTGTGCTGTTACATGTTCACATGTGCATTAATCTCTCTAGTCATTCACCTATCTTGCATTATAAAAAAAGTATACACTTTACTCATTATTGGCAACAAATAATGAGTATCAGAATATCATACTACTCATACAATTTCTGCTCATATTATGCAAATTTTGTGTATGCTTGAAATACAAGATCCTACTACATTTTGCCAGAATATGCAGCAAACAACCCAAGAACATAAATCTCACAATACAAGCACGCAGCTTGTCCATTTCATGTCTCTCTCTTTTTTTTTAAATAAACGATTTCCTGGATGATAATTAAACACCACTTCCGAATTAAGGATGACGGTAATGCCACATTTGACAACAGTCTCACATACTACTATTTGAAATGTTTGCTGTTTCACATATGTAAAAAGTAAAATAGAAGGGATTATATATTTTTGTGACAGTACACTACTGACCCCGTGTGGTAGCCTACTAACTGCACTGTGCTCAGTGGAATGAGAATGAGACTTTGTGATCTACATCCACATAGTAAAACAATGCATAGTTTACGTTTTGTTTGCAGGTATATAACATTGCAACAATGCACTATATTTATCGCTAGTTTTAATGCCCGTGGTCATCATAAATAAAACGCAGATCCCTACAGAACTGTAGTAAAATAATTTTTCAACCCCTATACCCTCAAATAGGGCGTTATTTGAGGAGACAGCCATTTGTTGTGGTGTCCGAAACCACAGTGGACGTTATTGAGTCCACTCATTCAATCCTACATTGGCTGTCCGAATTCACTCATTGCTTTTCATTCACTCCTTCGAATGAACAGTATTAGTGGACTAACGTAAGGAATAGTGAATGAGGGTTAGGGGGCGATTTCGGATTCTTTTTATTGCAATAACAATAGGGGAATACAGAGTCATACAAAACACAAAACTAAAAATATTTTTTTTTTTAAATAAAATAAAATCAATCATTCATCTAATAAATCAAGTATCCTTTTCAACAGCTGAGATGTCTTAACAGCTTTACGATTGTTCTGTATTGGAAGTCAGAGAGTCGTAAAAAAAACTTTAAGTCAGTGGAAAATAGTCTACCATTTGGTACAGTTAACATACATTTTGCTTTATGTAGGCTATTTCCCAAGTAAAATTTTATTTTTAGTTATATTATCCATTTCCAATAAATTAACCGACATCACAATTCATAAACAAGACCATTATATCAGTTATAGTGATACATTTGTAAAACACCTCAAAAATAAACAGAGAAACTTTGGACCAAATTGGAGAAACCCCTTCTTTAAACTTACTGATAAAATAATCACATGGATAATATCTGTTTATTATTTTAAAGTGAGTTTCTTTGACTCTATTAGGGATTACATATTTATTAATATGTGACCACAGATTCTGAAAAAAGGTAGGCCTAATGAAAATTCTGTTTCCATTTCACCAATGCCTTAGGTGAAACATTTTCTTCTTTACGATTTGTCAAATATAGGCTACATAATTATTCTCTTTTTTTTTTATCCCTAATAGAAAGTATTATACATCTTTTCAATTTTGATAAGGTGAAGTAGTTTCGGGGAAATACAATGGATTAGTTTTAAATATTGCGAATTCGGATTCAGCCAGCCATGCAGCCAGCAATGTCTGGATTGGCGCCTAGTATGAATGTCATCAAGGTGACGTCAGCGCATTCGACCAATCAGAGACATCTATAGAGGCAATAGTTCCTCACTGCAGTGCAGAACATTAAAATTATCATTAAATAAATATTGTTTTCATTGAAACTACATTCTTTATAATTACCGAACAACACTTTATTGTTTTTGGTCTTGGTCAATAAAGTAAAATAAAAATAAATCCCACCACCAACAGTTCATCTGTGGATTGGCGCATGCACAATTGCGAAACAAAAGGACGAGTTTGGGATTAACTTGCATGTAGAAAACATGTCACATTTGGATTGCTGTCCAATCAAACTGGGAAGTTTTAATACGGAGCAGCCTCAATGACGTATGCAGTCGACAAAATGCGACCTCAGTTATGGAGGTAAAACATTATGAACGTCCTTTGATGCAACGTAAAAATGTAAAATTATTTCTCATTATTTCCTATTGAAGCGCAAAATGTGACCACACGAAATCATATTACTATTATCTGTTTCCCGTTTTTTCCTGTTTACATCTGGGGCGGAAACGATGATGCGATGCGTGATTTGTGTGTTAGCAAACGCTTCTCGAGTCTCGACTCTCGATGCGCAGCCACTTCTGGTAGTCCTCTGATCTTGTCTGCTTCAGTGACTCGGTTATTTCTTTAATTTTTGATTGACTGTTGGTCATGATGTTGTGTTCATAATGGATAAAACAAAGCAGTCAGCATCAGCAGCACGCCAGGACTGGAGCATCAGTGCAGTAGGTGAGTTAATGATTGATGCTACATCCGTTCACAGCCTAGAGAATAATTATGCAGTTACATGAATTCAGCCTCGTGTATGTTTTAACATCCGCGGCATCTGAACAGCATCCACTCATGCACCGAAATAGTTGTTTTGATATTCGGCGTTTCAGACTCTAAACCCTAACTTGTGTGGGAAAAAATGGGTTTGTTTTGCAATGCCCTAGAATGTTTATGCATAATTTAGTTTATACATTTTCTGTAAAATAGTGCTGTTCTCTGTACCATTGCAAAAGTATTTTTTCATATTTGAAAAAAAAGAAAGAAAAAAGAAATGAGTTAATTGATGCTATTAATAAGTAAATAAAACATTAGTATGTAGCCTGCAAATAGATCCGGTAAGTAAACATTGCGTTAAAAGTTAAAGTGAAAATAGTAATGAAATGAAAAGCAAAGATATTTTCTGTGCTTTACTAGACAATTTTGAAGTAGAAGTAGTCAGTTTTTATTCATTTATAAATCTTTATAACTATTGCTAAAAATAGAACAAAAACTTGAGATTTAGGCCACAGCCGAGACAGTGTCCCACGCTGGCGTCGTGGGAGGGAGGAGCCATGGTGGTCTAGAGACAGGGATGACCGGAGACGACAATGACTTTCGGAGCCCGAAGAGCCGATGCAGCGACTGGACTCCGATGGCCTAGGCGGCTGCGCTGGAGCTGAAGTGACGACCCACCGAGATGGCAGCAGGAATCCAGAGGGCTGAGGTTGAGTTGGAATGACCGAGGGCAGAGGCGGAGCCCGAGGAAGGGCAGAGCTAGCCGAAGGAGTGGAGGGCTGGAGAGCAGCAGACGGCCCGCAAGTCTGCAGCGGAAGCATGGTGATGTTCGACCCAGGTGAAGCCGACGTTCCGAGGGAGCCCGGCGAGGCCGAAAAATCCAATGGTTACTGCTGACATTGAGGAAGGAGAACAGGAGCCAGGGCGACAGGTCGAGGAGCTCCCCACATCCAGGCAGAGATGGCTCCCAGCAGGCCCGATGTGTTGCCACTCCACTGAAAGGAGGCAGAGGTGTTGCTGAGGGAGGTTGCGATGACTGGGTGGCAGGAGTGGCTGCAGACATGCACAGATAATGATGAAACAAAGTCATTAGAGGTGGTGGAGGGAGGCTGGCGGACCAGCGTGATCAGGACAGAACAGACAGATTCATGTGGAAGCAATGGGGGCAGGGTATCATCCTCTCGAAAAACAGAGTTCCAATGCGGTGGGCAGGGCTGCCCAATGAAGTGAATGAGGTCATCCCGAACTGGATTGAGAGCCGACGCGATGGAGTCTACATCCAGTCCACTTTTGTAGCTAGACTGGTCAATTGAAGCCCAATATTCACCAAATCTCTGGAACAACTTGATGTTTGGTCCACTAGATGGTCCCATCAGTGTAGCAAAAACCTTTGCCATTATTAGTTTCATGATGTGATGCCTGCATGCTAAGCTGTTAAGATCCCTTCCAAGCTTTTCTTCCAAAAGTACACAGGCACCAGCATGAAGTCCTGTGTTGCTGGCTGTTGTGTCAAAACACATGAACTTAATACGGTCAAACTATTTCGTAAACAAAGAGTTGAAGCCGCGTTGTATGTCGCCACCATTCGTGTCATTGACCTCAACTATTTGTACAATTATGGAAAAGATTAGATTACAAATTGACCATAATGGCAAGAACCCCTATAGGGATCTCCCAGTCACGTGACCCCTAGCCGAGTGTCAGCCATTTTGACGGAATACTTCAGCGCACCTACATACATGAGAATGCGGATTATCACATGTTTTATGACAGCAAATTGATTAAAATAATATAATAGTATATAATGGGTCACTGTATTAATTATCTTGAGCCTGCTGTAATGTTCCTCTAAATATATTTTCTTTCCAACTGTGCATTCTGAATAATAAATAGGCTAAATATATGTATCCACTAAGCTGCAGCAGTCCGCTCGTCTTCCCATTAACAGTTTTTTTTTTCTTCTCTTTCTGACATTTCATACCTGTTGGGTTTACATTTTTTAATTAAATTGACTATAAAAAAAGATTGCTTGTGTGTGCTGGTGTTTATTCCAGTCTTTTAAAATAGTTGAATGAATGCGCGATCGTGCCTGTAACGATGTTAAATAGGCTAATGTTAGGCTATTTAATCAATAATGTACACAGGGTAGAGGAGAATGACAGTCAACTATATTATAGCATTTTGGGCATAAACATGTAAACAGTGAAAAGATTGACATTGAAAAATGACACAGAATGATAAAAATTTAATATTTAATTCAAAAAATAAATGTTCGTGGTTCACACTGATGTTATTCATTTGTTCTCACACACTTCAGCGTCACGGTCACTGGTTTAGACGAACACTGACCATTATCTATTATTAGCACAGCGGCCGTCAGCTAACTCTTCACGTCATGTCATCACAAAAAGAAATATACAAGAGGAAGATAAAGGAATTAGAAATCATAGATCCATATGAAGCACCACAAGTTCTTTTTTTACAGACATTAAATGTGTAGAAAAACTTCCTGACATTGAGTTCGGTGACATACAGCTAAGTTACCTTATTCACTTCCCATCACGCTACACCGGAGCTTCATTAAAAGCATACACAAGCTTAGCAGGCTATCGTTATCACAGCATCGCTCGGGCATGATAGAAGAATAGATGAATATTTCGCGACGAGCTGTATCAGAGCCCGTCTCTGGCTGTATTATAACCAGGGCCCGGTTTTTCAAAAGGTTTAATCCGGATTTAGTAATCCTTTTTTTTGCGATCCGTGATCACGTAATCCAGCTTACTTTTGAGCCAGTTTTTCAAAGCAACATCGGATTGGATCAATCTGATCCGGATAGGAACTTTTCAGGATCACCAAATCCTGTTTACTAGAGCCTTAAATTGAACCAACAGTGTAGCCTACTGGCTTAGCAAAGAACAACAGTTGGCAAAATACCGGTGGCCACAAATAACCATTGTTTATTTTAATTTTAAGACACAGAAACACTGTAATAAACAGAAACATTTTACTTTCCTTATTTTGTTATAATGTTAAATTGTAGATTTTGTTGTTTTACCATATCTCATTAGATGTGACATGCTTCATATATGCTTCAAATATGAAGAAATGTATATATCATCAGTAAACACTGATTTTGTGATCATTCACTTAAAAAAAAACCTCTCTGGTTTTATTTGGTTCGAAAAATCACAACTGAATCCACCTTTCTGATGGGATCAGGATAATCCTGTTTTTTTGGATCAAATAGATCCCAAACCGAGTTCAAAGTTCTGAAAAACCCAAAGGGCATGTTTGATCCAGATCAAATTTAAGATCGGATTACATGATCTGATCTTAGTTCAGAATCCCTCTTTTGCTTTTGAAAAACCCATTTCCAAGATTTGATCCAATCCATGATCCGAAATCCCACTGGATTACTTTTGAAAAACTGGGCCCAGCGGTTTAGCATTTTCTATTCCGTCAAGATGGCTGCTCTAAATGGCGTGACGTCACGCGGGACATCCCTATTATTACTCAGTCAATTGTGCACAATGTAGCAAATAAATTAATTTAACAATGCAATAATCACCTTCAGTTCTCTTCTCAATGATGCACAAAGTTAACTGTACTACTGACTAATGAGCTAAAGTGATAAATAGCCAAACAGTCTAACACAACAATATTAATTGGTGATTGATAAGAGACGACAGATGACATGTTATTCATTCCAAAGAATATCTCAATTCTAAAATCATAAAATATTTTGAACATGAACACCACAGTTAAATGAAAAAATAACAATACTCACCCTCAAGGATTCATTTACTTTGGTGAACAAAATTGAAATAAAATGTCATTTTTTCCCCATAAATGTAGCTACTACATATGCAACATTTGAGCTCATTGAGCTACCAGTAAATAATAATATATCTGAATGAAACTTGGCACTGTTACTATGCATCATAAAAGGAACAAAATGAGGGGGTGAGACCTTTAACATTTTGAAAAAAAAAATTGTGTTGACACGTTCAACTTTGAAAATCACAACATATGTTGGACGTGATCCTTATGTTATGAAGAGGAGCGATTTTTCGACTGAATTGAAATACTTGCCTGCCATCGAGGTGGTAGATATAGAGAATGTGAAGCTGAGGTCTGGTTTTATATCACGCTGCCTTTCTGCTAGTGAGCTTAGGGCAGTATTTTGACTTTCTGTTGTGATTGTGAAAATTCGTGCTGAATGGAGAATTGCCAGAATTGAGGAACTCAAATCCTCATTCAGGGAGAAAACTGGACAATGTAATACGCTTTGTTTTCCATTTTCTAAGTGTAAAAACACTAAGGGAAGCAGGTTGAGGAGGTGACGGGAAGATGCCGGATAGAAAATCTAGTAATAATGTCACTGATTAAACCCACTGCATATCACTCAATAAAATAATCAATTTAGCCTAGGTTTTTTTTTTTTTGCTTGGTTTAATAATTAACATTACATTTGCGAGTATGACTCTCACTCGGCTTGTGAATTAGCATAACTTGCACGCAACCACTTCAAAACTGTTTACAAAAGCTTCAATGGATGTGATTTTGGTTGTCATTTGTTGAAATAAATACAAAAAATACAGTGTGTCAGTGTCTGTCAGCTGAATGTGACCCTCTTCGTGGCCATATGGGAAAGTGAATATTTACAAAGACAACAATAAAACTTCACTTACATTTCACCTTTCCAAAAAAAGAAATGCATCGACTTCTGTCAAACTTGTTGAACACATTTTTTTTGGGGGGGACTTTTCTACCATATGATGGCTTAAGCTTACGAAAATTAACCATGGTTTTATTATGGTGTGTAGCAGTGGCGAGCGGTGACTTTTTTAACCGGGTATGCTGGGTGATGCATTATGTCAAAAATGCACCTATGCACGTTGGATGGGTTTATAATAAGCGCATTCGCTCTCTAGACAGGGTGTTATCTTCTCCGTTGCTTAATCTCGTGACACATGGCAACACAGCTAAAAGTTTCCTATATTTGACCATTTAATGAAAGTAGTTGATGCATTCATAACAGGGACGGAGCTGAGTGGGCCGATTTGACAGCTTGCCCACCCAGTCAGATCCAGGGAAATTGATATATATATATATATAATCAGTGGCGGCTGGTGCTAAAAAATGTTGGGGGGGCACAACAAACTGAATTTTTAATTCAGGACTGAATGTAGGCTTATTGTTAAATAACAATTTAACAGTGATAATAATGTAGCTATCATTAGCCTAAAGTTTAGCTAAAACTTCAGCCGGTAGGGTTGGGAAATAGCCAATTGCCAAATAAATCTGAATTTTTGGGCTAAATGGCGATGTATGGTATAATCTGAGTATTTAATTATTATTTTTCTATTTGAATAAAAAAAACCTGTATTTAATTTTTTAATTTTTTATATTTAATATTCTGATCGATATTGTCCTACAAACAATGTTTATATTGAAGGTTATAAAAACAAACATAGTGTAACCTTGCTGTCTATCTGCAGTCTATCCAAAAAAGGGGTCAAATCACATTACATTCTAACATTGCAACATTACAATCTAAAAACAAAATAATGTTTTTTTAAAGAAGTAGTTCAATTTAATAAACCAAAAAAAAAAGAAAAAAAAAAGCTAATATCATAAAAATACACATGTAGGTTTGAAATTCTCTAGCACATTTATGTTCACCAACAACAACAAATATTCAACAACAAATGTTTTAGCTAAATATATTTATAATTTAGTGCTAATGTATATTTTAGTCAGAATAATTGCGCTCCTATTCTATTGCGCTCCGTCTGTTCGGCGCGCATGCACGCGGGGGCGCTCGTTCACGGAAGTATAGCTTGCAGAAAGCTCGCCCGCTCATGACAGCAAACTGGACTTTCTAACATTTACAGATGGAGAATATGTCCGTGAAATGTAAGTTATGCACTGAGGAAATTATTGGATGTCACTTCAGCTTATGGCTAAATACTAATAGAGGTACATTTGTTTCCACCAATCGCTGCACAAGTTAAGGTTACGTATGATGACGAAAGCACGTTAGTGCGAGCCCTCCCGGAACCCATAGAGAATGCATTGCAGTGCCTGCAGTTCGAAAAAAAAAATCTTTGAATGTAAGTCTATGGGAAGACTCTGGGCGATTCTCAGCCAGAGTGAAATCGCCCAAAAAGAGGCGGTTCTCCACAGAACGTGACTCGGCGCTGATTGGACTATATCCAGAGGCAGAACAACAGTGAGTGACTGCTAGCGTAACTCTGTGGTTGAATGAGATAGTGATTGATTGAAAGTCCCTTTCACACTTTGGTGGTGCGTCGCCCGATCGTCCTAATGAAGAAACCGCCGCTGTATATAATACAATTTACTGACGTTAAAACTTATTTTTTAATACGTATTGTAAATGTGATTTTGTTTTTTAATACATTAAAACTCTATCCTAATATTAATAAGAACATGCTAATTCGTCTCTTCAGTCACGTCACACGCCAGCGCCCAGTAGTAATGTTCTTCTTCACGCAAATATCCATTCCCTGCTGCGTTCCAGTCCACTTTTAGACACACACTTGCGAACTTCCCTAAGCACTTCCCCTTGGGGGAATCCCCGCCGCCATTTTAAAGTGCGTTCCACTTCGTGAAGTGGACGAGAGAAGTTTATATGGACAGACCCTCGTTCCCTCGATTTTGACCGAGGGAGCGAGTCTACTTCATATGCACACTTCAGGCACCTATATGTTCCACAATGCAGTACGATTGTGACGTCACCACAAATCTCGTCTAATCACCACCACAACAAACAACTCTATGATATATTAATTATATATTTTAATTTAAAACAACCCACACACACATATACATTTGGATGCTGCATTAAACAAATTTTTAAAGGGAATTTTTTTTTATAATAAATCAACTCTATATAGCTGATTCCAAGTGATCAAGGGCTTAGGTGGACGTTCCAATTCAGCCCATTGCAGTTTCCGCCAGTAGTGGGCACACGTGCATCGTAAGCAATGACGTACATCCAAGTGAACGAGACGGAGGGAAGTTAGCGAGTGAAGGGTGTTGTGGAAAAAAAATTATCTTTTCTTTGTATTTTATTTTCAATGATTTAGCAAATGAATGCCATGCGTTCTTTGGATGTATTTTGAGTTTCTTTTATGATATTGATACAGCTGCAGGGTGTGTGTGTGTGAGATTTCAGAGGTAAGGAGATTCCCGTGCTGGGGAGGGGTCAAGAGGGGTCAAGGGGGGTCCCTTTTGTTCCTTGTGCTGTGAAGGGTGACAAGAGATAACACTATAAAAATGCTGGCCAACCTCTGCTCTGAGTCTCACTCCACCTGCAGCTGGACTGTGGATGGACTGGGAACATTCTTGCAAGAATAAATATCTTTTAAGGACAATTTGAATCCTGATGTCTCTTAAGCCTGATGCTATTTTGTTAGTTACTTGTTTTTGCCTCAACAAGTTGGTGTCAGAAGTGCGAACCATGAGGTTTCTTCTGGCCCTGAGAAAGCGTATTGACGGACTGATCACCCTAAAGCACAAAAGGCTTTAGTCTTACCTCGCCGAATTGAGAGAGAAGAGCCAAAACTGCTATCAGGGCCAGGAGGAACCCACTGGATTCAGAAAGAACTCGGAGGCAGTAAAAGCATCTCGGGTAAGAGACAGTTAAATTATTTTGATAATTGTGAGTGAACGTGAACCATATTGGCTGAGTTTTGCTTTTTGGTACGAGCGAAAGGTGAGTTAATCACAAATTTTATGGGGAGAAATCGATCTGACAAAGCAGACCAGTTTCTGCCTCACTTAGCTCGTTAGTGGACAGGGGATCCACTGGTGATTCAGAGAAATCACAGCTGCTGAGATGATTACGTTCTACTCGAAATTTATGTAAACCTTAGAGAAAGTTACAGGATTAAGAAGTTTCTGGGTGATTGTGCTCTACTCGAAGTTTTACCACATTGAATTGAGTCAAGCGAATAAGCGCACGTGGGGGAACTTTGAGTGGAACGTAATGACAAAACCAGGTTGAATTAATCAAGTAAAAAAGAAGTTTCTGGGTGATTGTGCTCTACTCGAAGTTTTACCACATTGAATTGAGTCAAGCGAATAAGCGCACGTGGGGGAACTTTGAGTGGAACGTAATTACAAGACCAGGTTGAATTAATCAAGTAAAAAAGAAGTTTCTGGGTGATTGTGCTCTACTCGAAGTTTTACCACATTGAATTGAGTCAAGCGAATAAGCGCACGTGGGGGAACTTTGAGTGGAACGTAATTACAAGACCAGGTTGAATTAATCAAGTAAAAAGAATTGAGCGAGCGAATAAGCGCACGTGAGAAAACTTTGAGTGGAACGTAAACAAGCAGAGGTCCGTCCGATCTCGGAGTAAAAGATCGGGTCTGTCGAAGACGTTTGACAGATTCTGTAAGACACGTGTCGATTTGTGAAATCCAGAAAAGAGGAACTCAGCCAAAATGGGGTCATCTAACAGTAAAGTAGATCATTTTTTATACACCAATTTTCTGTCAAAGGAGAAATAATGATGGTGGTAAATGTAAATGTATTTCCCCGAGGTGGGAACCTTGAGTAAGATAAGACTCAATGTCGTAAAAGAATCAATAGAAAAGAACGAGGGAAAACAGAATGGTTGTTATGTGTGTGTTAAACATGTGTGTAAAGGACGCACACACGAATGCATACGCTGATTTACTTTCTGCTACCTGCAATGGAAAAAAAAAAAAAAAAAAAAAAAAAAAAACCGGTTGGAAATCTTTATGTGTGGCTGATGAAACTTTGAGCAAAGTTATGACTGATGATTTGAGCAGTGTTGTGAATGATGAGCATATGAGATTGTACAAAGGTAGCCTACAGGGTTTTCTGAAATGCTAACTTATCCGTTACTAGTCAGAAAGGGTTGTTGAAGTTTGTTCATGAGTGTAAAACTGTGAACGGACAGTGAATTGTTGGATGGGAATGAAGCAGATAAAAGAGAACAGAGTCGATGCAGAAGGAACTGACATGTAGGGAACGATAGAGTTCATGGAACTATTAAGTCAAATTAAGTTGAAATGGTATGAAAAGTGAGTTTTAGATAAAAATAAGGCATTGAATATGATTAACAGGGATTAACATGATATAAAGATAAGGAATGTTTCATTAAGTAAAACGATTGTCTTTTGAACCTAAAGGGTCCAGCTATGCTGGGAGTACAGCAACAGCGCTTGCTTGTTCAAACCAGCTTCTGAATGTTAAATGTATACTTGTTTTGTAATCAGTGTTGTTGATGATAATATCAAATTAGAAAATGTCCAGAGATTGGATATTTTGTTGATATTAAGCCATTTAAGGAAATATATTGTTTTATAAAGGAAATTATGGGTTGGAGATCATTTCCCCAGACACGTGTGACAGAAACTTTGTGAAACCCGTTTAGAATATTTAGATTTTCCGTGTCGCTTATGAAAATTAATGTTCTGCCAATAATGACGATGTGAATGCTTTATTGTATTAATGTTATGAAAACAAGGGTATTTAAGAATAGATTGCCATATTTTTGTAACAAGAGTTGAAGGTGCAAGCATCTAGGATAGCTGTGTGTAATTTAGAGACCGAGAACAAGATTTAGAGAATCTTGTGGTTTCTGTGGAACAGTAGAGATAAGTGGGACTGAATAATGATAATATTAAGTTGAATCTGCATACTAATCATTTGAATAAGCTATCAAACCAGTGTTAATGAAATTAATGACACGTTAAAGTTTTAATACTGTATGAAGAGTAACTGAACAGTCCTGATAAATAGTGAGATAATAGAGAGCAAATGCTATAAGCAGTTCTGCTCATGCTCTGAAGAGATTTGCAGATGATGTTTTGTAAAAGTTTGATTGTGATTGGAAAGATAAACAATAACTTAATTGGCTCCAAACAAAGAAAGTGCCAAAATAACACAAATTTAAAGAAAAGTCTGTGTTAATATGAGTTAGAAAGTAGATCAGTGTTAATATGATGAAGATTGTGATTCGGCTGTTGTAATTGAATTTGCAGCTGGGACAGTGGGGGAAAATGCAGAGAACTTATCAGTGGCTCTGTTTGCATTTCCTGAATAGGAACGCTCTGCTTCAGGGGCGTAAAGTAGGGTGGAGATGTTAGAAAGATAAAAGGCAGAATAACAGAGAGTGTTTTATTGCAGTCAGCTGGGTCATTCAGTGACTGTAAATGCCCACTGTATGACTGTAAAAGTAAATGAAGGAGAAAAGAAAGTTGATAGATGGAACTTTTGAAAGTTGTTAAGAAAGATATTAAGTGTAAGGAATTCCTTTTGAAAGGAAAAGAACTATAAAAAGTACCGGTTGACGTAAAATTACAGATGAGCTAAATGAGTTGCAAAATATTTTAAAAGTACCGATCACTAAAAGGATGATTGTGTTTTGAATGAAACGCTTTGATAAGGTTTTAGATGATATAGAGAGACAAATCTAACGAATGATTTATAGTGATAATCATAAAATGTATGACAAGCAGAGAGCGCAGCCTCAAAAGTTAGTATGAACCATAGAAGCAGATTGATAAACTCCTAGAGAAAACATTGAAGTCGGGTATTAAATTATGGTAATTGAAAATAAAATTGAAATGAAATTTGAAACGTTATTAAGAACTAGAATAATTATTATTTCTTTAAGATAAAATAAACAGAAGCAGTGTTACAGGATTAACAGTTGCTAAATGTAAAATGTGTAAAAGGCATTTGATTAAACAAAGGCTTGTTAATGTTGATTTTAAAAGATAAGAATGTGATTTGGCCAAAACAGGTTTGCTTATCTAAATCTGGCATGTGCTGTAACTGAAACTGCCACAGTTTCAGTGCAACAGAGACTCATTCGGAGTGGATATTTGTAATGTCTAAATTACAATACATGTAATTTATGGAAAAGATGCCTTAAGATGGGCTACAGTTAAAGAAAAGATGGCAGATAAAGTCTGAAGTTAAAGGTTTATGAGAATGCAGTGTACCAGTCCTGATGCCTCAAGAGTCTCTCTCTCATTCAATGTCAGCTGAAAACTGTTGTCTGAGGCTGTGTAAAGCACAGTGTTTCAGTTGAACAGATTCATAGATGCGGAAGAGCTAAAACAAATCATGCTACAGGCAGTTCAGATTTGACAAATTTAGAGGACAATTTGTAAATGTTTTAAAAGTAAAACTGAATGATTTTAAAGAAGTCTTTAAAATAATAATGCAGACCTTAAATGATAGAAGTGACATTTTTGACTAGTTTATTTTAGGACCGCTTCTTTGTCTGATTTTAGCCTCCACCATAAAACAGGGCTGATGGCTCCGGCTACAGAAGTAACAGTACACTGAATGTACGATTGTGATCTAAATTCACTGACTATAATCTAAGCAGGTTGCTACCTTTAAGATGATTAATGAATTTAAGTGATTAAATACTGTTGTTATTAACCTGTCTCCCTGTGAACACTATTAGGTCAGAATGGCTCTGATGACTCTTGAATGCGCCTTTTCCTAAGCTCCAGAAAACAACAGATTATGTTGAAGAAAACGGTCACAGATTCTGTGATGGGAAAAAGCGGTTACCAGTGTGTACGAGTGATTACTTCAACGACGGGTACGATCTTTTAGGCCAAAAGGACAACCTAAGACAGAAGGGTCACGCAAAAACACTGGGCATTTCCTGATGGAGGTGTTTTTATGTGAGAAAGGTATTAGAGTTGAGCGGTGACTGTGAGGCCAGCAGCATCAGCAAACCATTGAGAGGCGAGATGAGCTGTAAGAAGTTACGGCCGTCTGACCCAGAAAATGTGAGTTCCTCTATATACCACTCACCAGAAACCGCGTTGATTGAATGGCTTGTTTTTCTGACAAGTGTCTGCAACTATGCCAGGGGACAACACCCTGAAGAAAAGACAATTATAGGTTAAGAGCTGATCTGAATGGGCATTCAGGAGCCAGCAGAGACCATTGAACTAGTGGTTATCTGTTGTGGAGACAGTTTAAAAAAAAAAAAAAAAAAAAAAAAAAAAAAAAATTTTTAATGTTAGTTGCCTGATGAGCAAGGAAAACACAGAGATTTGTGTTGATGCTGAACTAATGTGTCAGTTCTGACTCCTGTAGATCATTTAGACATGACAAAGGACCACTATAAGACATGGTGGTGGCTAAAGATGACTCAAGAGAATTTTCTGGAAAACAAAGGTTAGGTAAATTGAGTATTTAAACTAAAGATAACCTTAGAAAAGATCATAGAACGATTGAATATGACTATGATTATTTTAGTTACAGTCCTAGGAGGCTGTTGAAAAGATTATTTGCTTATAGTGAGAGAGAAAGAGACTGCTTGAGTGGAGGAAGAGGATGGTACTCTGTCTGTTCTTCTGTTATCAGTCAGCCAAAGAAAGCTGGAGCAAAATAAGATAATGAACCAAAACAATCCAGCTGACTTTTCTAAAATCAGATGGATAATGAACAGACATGCTTTGAAACTGGTTAAGAGGCCATAAAAACATTAGATAAAAGATACAGGAAAATGTAAGGTTAAAATGTCATTTAAAATTTGAATCCTTTTAGATAAAAAGATATTAATAAGAAATATGAGCGGTTCATAGTCAGGGAAGAGTGTGAGTGTGAATTCATGTTTGTACAGTATGTGTTAGTTTAGGACAACTATTCTGTCTGAATAGTGTGTATACATTTGTCATTAACCTCTGGAAAGAGTGTTTTAGCATTATAGATGGGTTAAGGCGAATGACAAATTTGAAAAGTAAGCTGAGGATTGTGAGTCAATCTGATGAGAAGGCAACACAGAACAGGATGAGCTTTAAGTTGATTGATCATCGAGCTCTGTCTGTTAATTATTATTTTGGTCATTCATGATGTGCAGTAGATTTGAATTACTTTCTGGACAGGTTTAAGTATTGATAAATTAGAATTGTGAAGTCGTAGATAGCCGTCAGTCATGTGTTGAGAAAAAGTTATAAATTTGACAGCAACAAACACGTACAGTAGGCTAAGTAAATATCAGATTATCCAGAGAGCCCTTAACAGTTATGTATTGTAAAAAGGGGAAGATTGTTATTCGACTGACGTTGACGAAGTGTAGTGACGTTGACAAAGTGTACACGACCTGACCTGACCAATTGATGACCTGGAGAATGTTCGTAGATGACAGCTGATTAAGAGACCAAACAATAGGGTTTAGGGGCCATTGCCTTAAAGCCACAATTTCATCTTCTTATCAAATTGTTTTAAGTAATATTTTTATTTCAGAGGCAGAGAAAGATGGGAAATTTGGCTGAAGGACAACGTTTGGGTTAGCAAACTTTATCCAAACAAATGTTACCAAATAAATATGAACAAATATTGCAGTTTTCTATAGCTCAAACAGTAGAGCGTTAGCGCTTGTAACGCCAAAGTCATGGGTTCAATTTCCGAGGGAAAGCAAGAATTGATAAGAATGTAAATGTGTACCTTGAAATGTAAGTCGCTTTGGATAAAAGCGTCTGATAAAAGTAAGAGAATTTTATTATGTTAGATTTATGCACGAGATGGGTGTTGGGCATCAAGAGGAGGATGAATATGCTCATGGCGGGAACAAGAGAACGCACAGTAAAACAAGTGGTCAGATGAGTCCTTGAACTTTTAGTATGGATAATTTGTATTCAGGCCACAAACAAAGACATTTCGGCCTCACAGGTGGGAAAAACAGTAAATCCAGGGGGGGAGGGCTAAACCCATTGTCTTCACAGCAGGCTGAGAGGTTATCTAGCTTTGACCTCATCGGTATATGAGGACAGTAAAAGTCCAGGAGGGGTTTATTTGAAGAACTTTATTTGTATTAACCAGCTAGATCTGGTTTACTAAGGGGTTCACATTTGCTGAAAGCCATCGCACAGGTGGGAAGATAAATGTTGGGAGGACATTGGGTTTAATTGTGTGCATTGTTTGTATTTTAAGTGTGCTAATAACAAGAATTGTTTTGACAGGAAACGCCGGAGCAGATGTGGCAGCACAGCAGACAAAAGAAAACTATGTGACAATAACCTCAACATTTGTTTTTCTTTACAGAAGATGCAGACTTTTGCGCATGGCATGAGCAAAGTGAAGAAACAGTGCCTAACCCTGTGTAATGCCTAACTTAAAATTTTCATTTTGCAGGATGTCAGGATGGATTGAACCAAACAGAACTGATTCTGTATTGTTTTGTTAACATGAACAACATGGGTTGAATGTTTTTTTCAGGGGAACAAGGACCCTGAGTGCTATTCAATGAGCAAGAAATTATCCGGTGATATGTTTCAGGTTGAAAATTTCACAGGTCACACCAAAGGGACGACAAGACACGCGCTCACTAACAAAATCACTTAAGGCCTCCATTCGCAGGTGACAGTAGACAGTAAATGACTCATTCCAGTGGGGGTGCGATCGTGATCTAAGGGAAAATCTTGTAAGGATTTGAAAATCTTGGAAGGATCTGGGTCCAAGCATCTCATCAGCAACCCCATACGCCACAACGAAGAATAAAGTGGAAGATCAAGGATATGCGCTAGAACATACCTCTCCTGCCAACGTTGGAAAAAGACCATTTCAACAGCACACAAAGTGTCATATTGGTGAAGATGGAACGTCCATGAGGCAACGAGATGATCAACATATCTGGAGAAAATGTTGACCAATTAATGGTTGAAGAAAAGTTTTGCGATTTTATTTGATTGAATCAAATTAGGGCTTAGTATTGATATACATGAAGGGTATAACTGTTCTTGAATTAAGACTTGAATTAATTCTATTCTTAAAGATTTAATAGTATAATGGGTTTGATTAGAAAACAAGAGTGAATTTTTTCTATGTTGTTTATCAGAGAATGATAAAGAGGAGGAATTGTTGTGGAAAAAAAATTATCTTTTCTTTGTATTTTATTTTCAATGATTTAGCAAATGAATGCCATGCGTTCTTTGGATGTATTTTGAGTTTCTTTTATGATATTGATACAGCTGCAGGGTGTGTGTGTGTGAGATTTCAGAGGTAAGGAGATTCCCGTGCTGGGGAGGGGTCAAGAGGGGTCAAGGGGGGTCCCTTTTGTTCCTTGTGCTGTGAAGGGTGACAAGAGATAACACTATAAAAATGCTGGCCAACCTCTGCTCTGAGTCTCACTCCACCTGCAGCTGGACTGTGGATGGACTGGGAACATTCTTGCAAGAATAAATATCTTTTAAGGACAATTTGAATCCTGATGTCTCTTAAGCCTGATGCTATTTTGTTAGTTACTTGTTTTTGCCTCAACAAGGGCATGACAATTTTGGACTGGAACGCAGCACAAAATTGTCATGCCCTTCGCTCGCTAATTTCCTTCCATCTATCGTTCACCATAGACAGTAAAAGAAATTGACACAGCGACCCCATTGGATTCAACGGAGAAAAGTGAAGTAAATTAGAAGCACTCACTTCCTGATGGCTGAGCGTACTGCACAGACTCAAACTGAGCTTGACGACGTAGATGTGACGTGAGCAACCTGTCTGTCTTCTAGTAGCTGTGCCAAGAGAAATCTGAATCATTACCTTCCGAAACTTACAGAGACGGAGAGTGTGAGTAGGAGGTGTCCATGAGCTAGGAGCAGGAGAAACTTTTGCTAAGTATTCTAATTAATTATTTTGTCATTTTGCCTCCACGTCCCCCCGATTGCCCGCGAGCTTCTCCTCCTGTCCATACGGTAATTTCTCTACTGTGCGTGGTTACGTGTCACGTGGTCACGTGGTTATGACACAATCGTTAGCCTATTTTTACAAAAACTCCTTCTACGGGGCGATAACATAAGATACAAGGTAATGGAGCCTTTTATACATTTTCGTGTTTCTTTAGAAATAAATAATGGACAATTGGAGTCTTTAAACGCCTCAGATGTAAAATTATTCGCTGTCAAAGTGACGCCAAAATGAATGGGAGTCAATGGAATGCTAACAGCAGGTGATGGTCTGCTAATCAATGGCGGCGCCCGGGGAAGCTTCAGTTTTTTCCGAAACATTGGCCCCCTGTCGTTCACTCAGATGTACGTCATTGCTTTAGTTCCACTACTGGCGGAAACTGCAATGGGCTGAATTGGAACATCAAATCGTGTTGCATTGTGGTATATGGAGCTGCCTGAAGTGTACATATGAAGTAGACTCGCTCCCTCGGTCAAAATCGAGGGAACGAGGGTCTGTCCATATAAACTTCTCTCTTCCACTTCACAAAGTGGAAAGCACTTCAAAATGGCGGCAGGGATTCCCCCGAGGGGAAGTGCTATAGGGAAGTTAGCAAGTGTGTGTCTAAAAGTGGACTGGAACGCAGCCTATCAGTGCCCTTTTTATGTTATTACAAAAATGGCTATACCACTATCTATGATGCATTTAATAAAGAAAAATGTCTTGGCAAAAATGACAGGATGCCAAAACAACTTGAGACTTTTGTCGTTTGAAAAGGGAACTAACAGATTGGCTAATTAGTTAATGACGATATCAACATCTTCAATTCAAAACCCAGCCGACTCTGACTTGTTTAGAACAAACATCAGCCACACAAGGTAAAGCCATGGGTTTTTAGTCTGGCCCGCTGTGGCATAGTTATGCAATATATAAAAGTAAAATGAGTATTCAATGCGATAAAATAGCTTATTTTCCCTGCAAACGATACCATGAAGAATGTGAATATTTATAGGGCTGGGAATCGATTCCAAAAAGAATCGATTCCTCGATTCCGAGGCGTTGGGAATTGAGAGTCGATTCCAAAGGTTGGAATCGATTCCATTAGGGGAATCGACTCCTCTTTAAGATTTTTTTTTTTAACACAAACCGCGGCCTGTTGCCGAATTCATCTGTCAACACAATCACGTCACCTGTAAAGAAATAAAGTTCAGACTACTAATATACTATAGTGGGCGCGCGACCTACAGTAGGCTACATTTATTGCATTCGCAGCGTGAGCTGGAGGAATGGTTACTGTGGGAACAGTGCTTGTGTGTAGGGGTGCGTGCGAACATTATAGTGTGCACGTGACCTACGTATGACAGACAGAAAAGAGCTCTTTTCGTGCTTTATTTGTGTCGCCGACTCGCCGCAGGTGTGCGTGTAAAAATAGTTTATATGTGTAAAGGCCTAAAAAAAAGTGAATGTGTAAAGGCCCTAAAAAAAGTTTATATGTGTAAAGGCCTTAAAAAAAAAAGTTGTGTAAACTAAAGGCCTAAAAAGTTTGTATGTGCAAAGTGTGCAGTCTGTTCCTGAACAAAATGCTTTTAGAATTTAACAGGAATTTTAGCTATAGTTTTATGATACTGGATGAAATTATGTACCACAAATAAATAAAAATCAATCTATCCACATATACACTTAGTATGTGGATAGATCGATTATGTGTGTGTGTGTGTGTGTGTGTGTGTGTGTGTGTGTTTAGTTAGGTATGTAGCCTATGTAAAATAGAATCTACCGCATATGTATATGGTGAACATATTCCTAGTCTTTACACTGTACCTAATGCAGGAAGCACGACGTGACAAATCCCCGAAGTAAATGCCTTGTTCTATTTATGACCAAACACTCGCAAGTCGCGGACAAATGGATTTGCAACGGTCGCTTTGTCACGCCCGGTGTAGAGAGTTTCTTGCTGTGTGGCACGGTAAGACGCGACAATGTTAGACATGCTGTTGGTATTAAAAAAAGAAAAGAATCGAAAATAACAGTGAGGAATCGATTCCAAGAATCGATTCTTTTCGATTCCAGAAACAGGAATCGGAATCGGAATCGATTCCAAAAAATCCGGAATCGAACAGCCCTAAATATTTAACTAAATCAAAAGGTAAGCAGGTGTCCATAATAATTTCAGTTTCAGCAGACGCACAACACCATTAAAGGCGACAACTTTTAAAGTAAAAAATTAGAAAATTTACGTCAACGATAAAAGCTCCTTGTGGTTTGATCGATTTGAGCAACAATAACCGACGCAAAACAGGCATTTTGAGTTTGTGACAGTACTATGTAGAACATTTCTTACTGCCCTCCATCTGCTTTTCGCGCCACAGCGTGACGTCATGTGAAACAGCTTTCACGCCACAGACGCATCCGTTTTCTCACGCAGAGAAAAACCGCGAAGCGAAGAGGACGCTGACACCTACAGACAAGAAAGAGCAGGTTAATTTATCATTTTGACATTAAACAAATTCGCAGTTCTCAGATTCTGTCAATTTTATTACGAAATTCAAACAATAAATACCGTTTGGCGCTTATTAATGTGACGTGACAGATCGCTGTAGCGCCCATGAACCAATCATTACTCTTTACTACTAACTTAAGTTAGTTAACGTTAATACTTAATAAACACCTATGAAAATCGCAATCGAAAATACGGCATGGCATCGAAATACGTGCATTACGTGCAATACGTGCAAGAATGGCATCGAAATACGTGCATTGTGATTGTATCATGTCCCTAAAATTCTGTTTAGTTACCAAATGTTATGACAGTGTTTACATGGTACAATGACTGGTACGTTAACGTTAAGTTACTGTTTTTATTATTGCTTGACACATATTTCACGATTTCAATTCAATTATTGTGATTTGATTCCAATCGTAATTCAATATCGATTCATTTGGATAAATAGTACAGTAGATACATGTATATTTTTCTTAAGAAATATTTTTCTTTTGACAATACATCAGGGCCATAAGCCCCCAAAGAACCTCCTCCCTGCTGCTTACATGCTATTTTGGTTTGTCTTATTTGCTTAGCATGCAGTAATGGCCAGCCATGACCCACTCTAGTGTCAGACAGAAGGATGACAGAGAGAGGAAACCATGGAGAAATACCTTCCCAAATATGTTCCGGTCTTTACTCTGCTGGCACTGTCAGGACTTCTATTCCTGCTGTGGAATATCACCTCGTTGGAAGTAAGTAGAAGCCTCATCTTGTGTTATATTTTGTTATAATGGTTTGTAAGTACACTACAGTATATTGATCAGATTCTGGCCGCTTACATAAACCTCTAAGACTAGTCTTACAAGTTAGACATACATTTTTTTTCTTTAAGATGGTTATTAAAAAAAAAAAAATCAGTAACATAAAAGCGTAGATTGGCCTAATTTGATACCGAAAAGTAAGACTGACTGCCCCTGACTAACTGCTAGTGGGTCATACTAGAACTCAAGACACTATCTTACCATATTGGCTGTTTTATGCAACTGGCTCAGGATTGAAAAAATAAAAGAAGTTGTTGGGGAGAGGATCTAGTTCAACTGTTGTCTAGTTACTGAGTTACATCAGTAACTATTCAGCTTATTTTGCAGTGTGGAAGCACGTAGTAGTTCATATTTCCGTTCTTTGTGTATTTTTTTTTTTTATCTGCTAGGTCCTAGAAGAAGCTAATACTACAATTTAGCTCTTTGTGGTCACACAACAGGATGTACGGCAACACAATTTATGTTATTTAGTGTACAGCAGTGAAGTATAAATCGATCATTCACTTATTGCCATGTTACAGTTTTGTTTGTGCAGAAACATTACTGTTAAAAATAAAGTCTCCATTACTTTTAAAGGCAGGGTAAAAAAGCAGGTTTTATCGAATACATGCATTATTTTAAATTCCCATGATGATGCACTTATTTTCGAAGGTCAACAATAAGCCAAAACAATTTAATTTTGGCTCTAAATTCTCAGACTTTTCCATGCTTCTCTGTATTGAAATATCACATTGAAGCTTCTGTGATTTTGTCTCCTGCAGAGCTGGAACTGTCAGACAGCTTCTACCTTCTATCAGCTTCAAAACAGCATCCAGTCAGTCTTGAAGACCTCTGAATTACTTCTACCTGTGGAGTTCAACTACTCATTCTGTGCCCACCTCGGCCAGGAGCCCTCCGCAGAGGAAGCCAGGGAGGAGAGCTATCTTCTCAAATCCATTGCCTGGCCAGAGCCATCAATGCTAGGACTGCCGTTGCGTCAAAGTAGTGATCCTGCACAGAGCTATTATACTATTCAAGACCCTGGAGATCTGCAGGTTGGTGGGCAGTTTGTAGTGAAGGTACAGATGCAAAACTTTTTGGGCCAGCCCAAAAAACACGGAGGAGACTTCCTAGTAGCACGACTTCACACACCAGAGCTGGCGGCAGGTGTGGCGGGGCAGGTACACGACCACAACAATGGAAACTACACTGTATTTTTCCCACTGCTTTGGGCAGGCGTTGTGCAGGTGGAACTGACCATGATTCACTCCAGCGAGGCTGTGATGATCCTCAGGCGACTGAGAGAGGAGCAATCGGACCGAGTGTTCTTCAAGAGCCTCTTCCGCTCAGGGTACCTCTCTGAGACTACTTTGTGTAATTTGTGTCTGCCACTCAAACAGCAGCCGCTTTGCAACTACACAGACCCACAGACCGGAGAACCCTGGTTCTGTTATAAGCCCAAGATGTTGGACTGTGATACACGGATCAACCACTCAAAAGGGGGGTATAAGAAACACCTTCTCACTGTTTATGAGTCACAGTTCTTCCACAGGTGAGTGAGAAGTTAACTACAGCAATACTGTTTTTGTTGGCCTATGTCAATATTTACTGTGCTGAGAATGCTGATGTATAAATACTTCAATTTAATGCTAAAAGAGCACCTTTTTTCTGCATTCTTCATGAATGACACTTTAATTTTGTTTTGATTTAGTGGAGTAAATCTCAAAATCCCAATACATTCTGCAGGGGTGGACAATGTGACTGTTCTACCTGCTTCTAAAGGTAATGTTTCACATGAAATATATACACTACCGTTCAAAAGTTCTGTCGGTCAGATTTTTCAAACGTATTTTGAAAGAAGTCTTTCAAAAATTTTGTTTGTTCAAAAAAAGTTTTGTACTCAGCAAGTCTGCATTTATTTGAATCAAAACAGTTCAGTCAGGACCACTCTGGCAATCATTTTTTGTTGTTGTTGTTGTTGTGGATTCAGTATTGTCTTTGGCAGTATGGTTCCTTATTAGGGTTCTGGATAGCGGATTGCAATTGTTGATTCTGAGTTCTCATCTTCATTTTTTTACTTCTGCTCAGTTTGGAATAAATCAGCATTTCCTCATTGTCACTTCTTTCTTTCCTTTATTAAACCTTAATATTTCTGTTTCCTTCCAGTACGAACCAAAGGGAAGCACCTTAAATTCACTCCTTCCGGTTACTACTACCAGGGATCATGGAAGCCGTTGAGTGGTGTCGTCATGCGTCAGTTTAATGGCTCTTCAGTCATAACCCAGTGTCTTAGAGGGAAATTGGTGTACATGTATGGAGACTCCACTGTGCGACAGTGGTACGAGTATCTCATCGCCCATGTTCCAGGTCTGTAATATTTTTGGAAATCTTTTTAAAGGTGATTTTTGTGGTTTTGATCACATCTTCAAATTTTCTTTAGCCAATCCAATGTCAACAAACCAGAGCACACAAAAATGATTGGTTGTCAGTAATACAAATTTTTCACACCTTTCGCAGAAAATTTACGTTTTGGATACAAAATAGGTAATTTGTGTAGATCTGTACATGCCAAGCACTGTGAGTTTAGGTTGCCTATAATGTGCATTTAAAAAACGCAATATACAACCATCTTCCCAAATTTGTAATGAGAATCATTTATAAATCTGTTTTCAACAAAAGAGAAGCTCTAAGGTTTTCTTGTGTTTTATGGTAAAATAAAAGCTCTCTCTATGGTTTAAGTTTGAAAGCAAAGAAATTAAGACAGCCATGAATAATAGTACTAGCATTTCTGTTATTCTGTAAAATACCTGTATCCTGTAAAATATAAATATTTTAATAATAATACTATTATCATTATATGTTTATTTTATTCATAATAGACATATTGAATAGGTTCCATTAAAAACAACAGTGTAAATGTTTCCTGAGACAACTGAAGTAGAGAGATTTGTTTGTGGTCTGTGGTGAGTTTTTCCATATATCCTCATCCTAAAGTAGTATTTTAAACATTTTCTTTTTGGGTGGGCATCAATTCTTTTTCTTTTCCTGATTCATATCTACATCTTACCCCCTTTTTTCCCTCAACATTATAGAGCTTAAAGAATTCAACTTTCATAGCCCGAAGAATGTTGGCCCGTACATGGCAATCGACAGCAACCACAACATACTGTTGAGATACCGCTGCCACGGGCCGCCGATCCGCTTCACGTCCGTGTTCTCGGCTGAGATGCACTATATCTCAAATGAGCTGGACGGCTTACGTGGGGGCTCGGACACTGTGGTCGTGATTAGCATCTGGTCACATTTCAGCACTTTCCCAGTGCAGGTTTACATACGGCGCCTGCGCCACATCCGCAGGGCGGTGATCCGACTGCTGAACCGAGAACCAGCGACTTTGGTCCTGATCCGCACAGCCAATCTCCAGAAACTGGACCCGGAGTCCAGCATGTTCAACAGCGACTGGTACTCTCAACAGCTTGACGCAGTGCTCCGAGCCATGTTTAAAGGTCTGAACGTCCAGCTGGTGGACGCCTGGGAGATGACACTGGCCCACCACCACCCTCATCAGCTACACCCTCCACCTGACATTATATCAAACATGCTTAACTTTGTCCTTTCCCACATCTGCCCAGTAAGGAAAAAGAGAAGGCAGGGCTAATGCAAGGCTAAACTTCTCTAGCAGTATTTGAGGAATATTTATTTTAAGTTGTATTTTTAGCCTTTTTAGAGAGGGGAACAGGATCGGTGCTGGGAATTGAACTCAGGTCACCAGATGTGCAGTTGCACTATATGTCGGAGCGCTGCCCATGAGGATAACGGTTCTGGCATTTGTGGGCAATCTTGAGGAACTGGTGAGCGTACTACTCTTCCAAACCTCTCCGTTTGGGATCAGCCCTTTTGCTATCTATTCAGCCATTATTTGCTATCTGTTTGGGCTTGCAAATGTTTATAATAATTTTGTTAATTAGACATACAAAAGCAAACAGTTAATGTAGCCCTTTATACTTTAATGGCAATATTCTGAGGTATGCAGAATCCGTTTTTAAAAATTAAGAATTCAAATATTTATTTATAAATCAGTTTGTAAATAACATTTATTGAAATGAGTCGACATAATTACAGAAGGTATATAAGAGTATTCTAAACTATAAGTGCAAGAACATCTGTTTTTGTGCCTTGGTAAACTGTGATTGCATTAGCTGGTCATAATCTGTCTGTCCAGCTGACATAAATGCCATACGTCACGTGATTTTTGTATTTGACACAAAGTATGAAGAGCATGCAGAGATACAGTAGTCAACGTTTGAAGTGGATCAAAACCTTTCATCAAAATTACACATGAATTTTGAACAATACCCGTTCTTAGGACAACTTTGATGAACTTTTTTGACCCACTTCAAATGTTAACTACTGTAATGAAATTACACTTTGACGAAGTGTACATTTAACCATTTTTTTTTTTTTCAGTTTAGTTATTGGCTTTAATATTTATTTTGCCCGTCAGGCCTTGTATAAACATTAATATAATTTCTCTCAATTTGCATTTACCTCTGAATGATCCAAAAATGTATATAGTTATATCATGTTGTATGTCTGTTGTATTTTATGTATCCAAGTATGCAGATGTTTTGTTTTTTTGGAAGAGTTTTTTACAGTCAGTTAATGTGCCTTATTTAACACTCCCCTTTTTTGTGTTCATTTGTCCCATTCCATTTTTATGTTATTTACAGCTGAAAAAAAAAAAAAAATCTCTGAGCCTACTATGGTGGTACTACACCCTTTAGGGTGACATAACATGACAAGTTAGCATGAAAAAGAAGTTCTTATAATCTTTTCTTCCCTATTGTGACGTACAAGTTAAATAGCATCACTAATGAAAAAAAAAAAAAAAAGTAGGGCAGGACTTGATTTTGTCCATCTGGAATTGATTGAATTATTTGCTATTGCTGCGAGAGACAGGTTGCTGAAGGGGACAGGTTATTTTCCCACCATCTCACTGGTGAACACACGTCATCAGAGCAGAGATGCCGTTGCAAGAGAGAGAAGATTATTTTGATTAAGGATTGAAGCTCTTAACATTCCTCATCCATCATCCAGTGTTGCTCATGACTGAACAAAATAAATTCCTGAAGCATCCATTGTGTTTTTGTCTAAACATCTGTTGAATAATCTTTGGCACTGCAGATTAGTAATTATTTTACTAGTAAAAAATGATGTTTGTGTTTGAGTATATTTACTCATGTGGAAGCTAATCTCCCATCGTGGACTGTTCTTTATAAAAAATATTTTTTTAACAAGGAAACATAAGGGTTAACCCTATACTGAGCATAGAGGAACTTTGAGAAATGGGGGGGAAAAAATGTAACTGGCTTTTTGAGAAGTGAGAGTTGTACATGTGGATAAGAAGTCTAAATTGAGAGGCTGCTCACTGCAGAGCCATGGGTGAAGGGTGAAGTCCAGCTCCCCCTCTCTGAATGTACTTTGGGCCTAATGGGTGGAGCCAGAATATCAAACCACCAAGTGGTACTGCAGTCAAATGATGTCCAGCTTCTCCTCTCTGGACATCTAGCGAGGAGGAGCTAGATGTAAGCTCCACCCATTTGCTCTACAGTTATTTGTCCATCCATTTGCTCCACACCCTAACCCTTCCCATAACTCTATCCCTCAACCCATTAGACGTCCAGAGAGGTGAAGCTGGACATCAGTCCAAAGCCTAGGAACAAGAGGTCAGCCCATTTGTTTTTTTTATTTGTTTATTTAAAAGTCACTGTTCCTTTAAAATCTTGCATTTCTTAAAATATAATTCCATAGTTGAGCATTACTAATAATAAGCAGAGCATATTCCAAAATGAGGAGAGACATTAAAAACAATTCCACATGCTGCAATGAACAGAGACAAATAGCTCGCTTCTCAGGTGGACACTTAAATAAACAGATATGATCAATTTAACAACTTCCAGTATTCATTGCATGACAATTATATGTTACATGACAATTATGTTTAAAATGAGACAAACTTTGGTGTAGACAACAGGATTAACTTGTAAAAAAAACATTTCAATGTGCAATGTGCAATTCACACAGCAGCTCATTAGATGACTACTTTACCTACCTGATAAAAAACACCTTCACTTACAAACATTCAACCCAAGCAGTCTGTCATTTCCCAGTGGGAGTCAAAAATCTCTCCCTGCACTGACATTTGCATTTGCAGGAGTACTAAATAGTTGGAGCGGATAACTGTTTAGAAATAAATGAAAGAGCTGATAGAACAATAATGAAGAACTAATATACTGGAGAGGAGGACCAGTGAGAAACAAGCCTGATTAAGTGGGAAAAAGCTTTCAACTTCTTTAAACAGAGCTGCATTTTTTCCCTTTGAACTGAGCCACTGATCTAAAGACATTCTGAGCTTGAATGAACACTGCATTCATTTATCTCTTTTAGCCCACAGCAGATACAGCTCATCTCGTGCCAAATCAGTGGGAACAGCTAGTGTTTTAGGATTGGGTGGCCTGGAGCTGGAGTGTATATCGGCATGATTATGAACTGAGAAAGAAAGGCATGTGACTGATACAAGTAATGAGGCCTCTTTAGAGAGGATGATGGTCAAATAATCTACACGTTCTGAACCTTCATGGCATCCTTGGGCCAGCTGTATGAATCCAGAGTGAAGGAGTCATAGTCAGCGTTATAGACATGAGATAAAACAAAGGCCTCTTTATCTTTGGGTTCAGGGTACGAAGAGGCAATGCCCTGCTTGTAGGCATAGTCCACAATCTAAAAAAAAAGAGGAAAAAATAAAACTGAGTGAACAAAATGATTGCTTTACTTCAGAGTACAGTGACAGATTTGCTCAGTTTTGCAATTAAAACTTAAGCAAAGACAAAATTCATCCATTTGTGATAACTTTGATTGATTTTTGTGAAATAGAACTTTGTTTGCAAACTTCATGCCATCAAATCTTTGACAAACCTTTGGCAACATTTGTTGAGGGGAAGTTTACTTTGTTGCATGCTAGTGTATTATACTATTGTGTTTGTGATTGTGTGTGACCGATTTCAGCTCACTGGCATTAGTGCTAACATCTGAAAAAGCTTAGCAAGGCTGCATTTATTTGGATAAAAATACAGTAAACGCATTAATATTGTAAAATATTACTATAAAAAATAGCTTTTTTAATATGAAAGTGAAAGTGACACGTGACGGCCAAGTACGGTAACACATACTTGGAATTTGACCTCTGCATTTAACCCATCCAAGTTAATGCACACACATTAGGAGCAGAGTAGTGAATAGTTAACACACACACACTGCAAACGTGGATACACACCCAGAGCAGCGGGCAGCCTTTGTGTGGCGCCCGGGGAGCGATTAGGGGTTAGGTGCCTTGCTCAAGGGCACCTCAGTCATTTCCCACCGGTTCTGGAATCGAACCAGCAACCTTGGGTTACCAGTCCAACTCCCTAACCACTAGGCCATGACTGCCCCTATATATAATATAATATAATATAATATATGCCCCAATATATATATATAAAGCTGAATTTTCAGCAGATCCCTCAGAAATCATTCTGCTGATTTTATCAATGTTTAAAATAATTGGGCTGCTTAATATTTTGTGGATAATTTTTTTTTTCAGGATTCTCTGGTGAATACAAAATTCAAAAGTATTTCACTGAAACCTTTTGTAACATTAGTAATACCACTTTTGAATCCTTGCCGAGTAAAAGTAATTTTGTAAAAAAAAATAAAAAAAAATTATTGACCTTAAACTTTTAAAAAGTAGTGTACTTTGTTATATTAATAAATCTATTAAATTTAGCAAGATCTCATTCCATATTTCTTATGGGTGCCAAAATGTATCTCTGAATTAAACAACAACCACATTGTTCTGTGTGCTAATACATTTTTAATTTTGTTTACTAGCACTAGTGCTAACATCTAAAAAAGTAACTGTACAGCACCGATTTACTGTGAAATCTGTCCTGGCAGCTCTTACAACCTACTTTGCTATATTAATAAATCTCTTAATTTAGCATGGTCTCATTCCATATTTGTTATGGGTGCCAAAATGTAGAGTTGGCTTATGAGACCTGTTCTTGAAGTAATCATCATCATCATCATCTGCATATGGGAACACTTACTGACCTTAACAGCAATTTTGAAGGACACTTCTCGGATGGTATTCAGAGGAGGGTACAGTCTACCCTCAGCCAGATGCTCCTCAGTAACCATGTCAGATATCGCCTAAAAGAGAAATCAAATCCTTTATTTTAGCTTTCACATTAAATACATTTGTAATCAATGCGTTTTGTGCTGAAGCACAAATTCACATTTACTAATGTGCATTTACCTCTGCTGTAGTAAGGAAAATGTCATCTGAGATGTGGCGAACACCACAGGCAATGACTCCCAATGCGACTCCAGGGAACACATACGCATTGTTTCCCTGGCCAGGGATGAAGCTGCGCCCATCTGCCAAAGTGACCTTTTTAAAGGGGCTTCCGCTGGCAAATATGCCCCTTCCCTGTGATACACACACATGCCATTAAAGCATTTGGTCTGAAACTGCTATTTGGGATGCTATAATAAGAGACCATTAGTTAACATCCCTCTCACCAGTTTTATTCATTTGATTTCAGTGAAGATTACCTCAGTAAGCGTGTAACACTGCTCTGCTGTGCATTCAGCTTTGCTTGTGGGATTGCTGAGGGCAAAAATAATTGGACGTTCGTTGTAAGTAGCCATGTTCTTGATGATCTTCTCAGTGAAAGCACCAGTTATAGCAGCCACACCTGTAGATAGATGGGATTACAAACAACAAACTTGACACTTTCAAACAGTAAAAGTATTATGCATTTAGCATTATAAACAGAAATACATTCGACTTTTGTAAAAATATAAACGTTTATGCCCCCTAATGGCTTCAATATGCCATTGCAATTATTATAGTACAAATAAAAACTATTAAGATTCGCTAAGCACCATTATAAGTATAAAAAACACATGAGACAAATAATACTAAAATAACACTGGTATAGAACGGGATCAAACACTCCTTACCAATTATAGCTGTGGGCTTAATGGTTTCCACCACTTCCTCTAGAGTCTTGATGTGCGGATGCTCATGTGCAAATTCTTCCTTCTCATGGTTCAGATGACTTCTGCCCTAAATGGCCAAATGACACAAAATAACAGTTTTGGTATAACGTTTAATTTTGGAAGCATTCAAATGCAGTTTATTGCTGTAATTGATGCATTTGCCTACATTTTCTATATTCAGATGTTGAGGAGGAGGAAAAATATAGCTTTAATGAAAGACATGACAATCAAAGACAAGCTGGTGTGGGTTTGATTGTTACCTTGACAATTAGGCCTTTAGAATCCACCATCCAAATCTTCTTGGCAGCCTCAGCCTGAGATATACCTTCCTTGGCCATGGCCATTATCAGTAAGTGAGCGATGCCCAAGGCAGCCTGGTGATGTGACAAACACATCTGATCATCCTGAAATAACTATTGTAAAGGCCCGTTCATACTTCACACCAAGAAAGATAACTATAACTATATTAGCGTCCACTCCAGCGGACGATATCGTTCTGTTTATTCTAATCTCGCGCTGCACTTTTGTCGTCTGCCGCTTTAAATGCTTGAGGTCTTAAAGCAGAATGGATTCTGATTGGCTGTCAATGTTTTTATTGTTCATCAGCTGGAAAAAAAAAAAGATTCTGAAAGGGACTCCAATGATATCTTTTCTCTATGCCTTAATCGTTATAGTTGTGGTGTGGACTCTGCTTATTCTTTATTTAGAAAGATTTTTAGAACAACATCCTTATCGTTATAGTTATTGTCCTTGGTGTGAACGGGCCTTTAACTTGTAAGTGCTTTGTAATGGGTCTTGTATTTGCTATTTCTCAGTAAAATTTTGTAGCATCTTTCAGTTGAATGCACATTACCTCTCCTGCTCCCTGAAATACGAACTTGTGGTCAGAGAGTTTATTCTTTGTGATCTTCAGAGCAGCAAGGATCCCAGCAACAGCAACCGAAGCTGTGCCTGAAAAAGGCGGAGAAAGAGATAAGTAAACAGTTTTATGGCTCTTGATAAAAGTGACATTTTCCATTATAAAGAATACAAATCATTATAGTAATATATTTGATTTTACAGTGTGCATACTTACCCTGGATATCATCATTAAAGGTGCAATAACGGTTGCGGTATTTATTGAGAATACGAAAGGCATTGCTGTTCGCAAAATCCTCAAACTGAATTAGACAATTCATCCCATACCTGAAACAAAATATGGCAGGTCTTTACAGTCTGGAAGTATTTCACGCACATAATCGTACCCTCTATTTAACAATTAACTTGAGAACAACCTAACCGAATCATTGAGTCAGTGAGTTGAAAGCATGAATCAGATAACATCTGATTCATGAACAAATCATTCAAACCAGATTTGTGAACTTGATCAACTGATTCAGTGAAAGTATCAGCTCAAAACAATGACTTGAACAACATGATGGGGAGTAAATCATCTTTCATTTCAGAATTTTAGTTTCAAACATACCTGTCAGTGACGGCTTGCATGAACTCATCAATGAGGTCATCGTATTCTTTGCCCCTCACTCTTTTGTGCTTTAAGCCGATGTACAAGGGGTCATCCAAGAGGGCCTGAACAAAAACAAACAGAAATGGGTTAAAAGACGACAACAGGACAACCATGTTTGTAAATCCAATGAAACCTATGAACAACAGAGTACAGTTTTACAGTATACACTACCATGTTTGGGGACAGTAAGATTTTTTTTTGCATTAAATTGATCAAAAGTGACAGTAAATACATTTATATTGTTACAAAAGACTTCTATTTGAAATAAATGCTGTTCTTTTGAACTTTCTATCCATCAAAGAATCCTGAACAACATATTACACAAAAATATTAAGCAGCACAACTGTTTTTTATCATTGATAATAATAAGAATTGTTCCTTGAGCACCAAATGAGCATATTAGAATGACTTCTGATAAATGTGACACAGCAGACTGTAATGGCTACATACAAATGGCTGCTTTAAAAAAAATCAGCGTTGCCATCACAGGAATAAAATGCATTTTAAAACAGATTAAAATAGAAAAGTGTTATTTAAATATTAATAATATTTTACAATATTACCATTTTTACTGTATTTTTGATCAAATAAATGCTACCTTTGTGCACACAGGAGACTTCAAAAACAAAATCTTGCCGACATCAAACCTTTTGTTTGACAGTAGTGTAATTATGCTAATCTCACTTTACCTGATTATCAGTGCCAACATCTAGCAGCACAGGCAGGCACTGCTGAGGTGGCACTCCTCCACATGCTGTATACAGAGCTAGTTTGCCCACTGGAATGCCCATTCCATAGCCACCCAGATCTCCTAAGCCCAGGATTCGTTCTCCATCCGTCACAACTATGGCCTATTAACACACATACAATGAAACGTCCATCTACTGGCACTGAATGACACTTTATCACTCTGCACATACCTTAATGTCCTCCTCCGGCCATGAGTTCAGCATGGTGGCAATATGCCCCTTGTCATGGATGGTGATAAACAGCCCTCTAGAGAAAAAAAAAAAAAGTCAAAACCACGTGTTCCTTATATGTTCGTTTTTTTCCCTCATGCAGCTGAAAAAAACTGGTTGGACTGGTCTGAGTGTTTATAAGCATTTGATTCAGAATTGGTCTGGCTAAACCAGTCGTTCCAGGTCGAGATAATGTATATACCTCACCTTGGTCTTCTGAATGCAAGGCCATACTGTTGGCAGGCCAGGCCCACAGTAGGAGTATAGACAATTGGCATGAATTCTTCAATGTCAGAGGTCAACACACGATAGAAAAGCTTCTCATTCCTGTCCTGCAGGGTCATCAGCAATATGTATCTGTAGAGTTAGAATGGTTATTTTGAGTATGAATGGGAAATGGACCAACAAAAGTATCATCACTGTGCTTTTCATTGGCATGGATCAGGCCAGAGTTAATCCTGAATGTTTCAATGAAGTTTGGTTACTTGTCGAGAGGATTACTGCGTGTCTCGTAGCTCTTCATGACACGAAGCACTTGGACATCCTGAGAGAGGAAACAGGGAGGAAGAAGGCCGTGGATTCCCAGCTGTAACCTCTCCTCCAGGGTGAACGCCATGCCCTGTTGACAGCACCATAACTTCATTAACAACATGTGACAGCTGCGAATGTAAAAGAAAAATGCACACTCCTCCTACAGTTTGGTTGGAATACAAATGATCACCCTACAAGTGTCTGCGCTTGGCAAACTTCCAGCTTAGGGTAGAAGCATCACATGTTGGATCTATTTATTTCTGACCAATGGGAAGTAAGCATGGCCACCCTCCCCTGTTAGATTCTCCACTCACTGTTTACGTCTAACAGTTTCCATTTGCCATGGCTTTTAAGTTCTACACTTTTTAATCATACCCATTCCTCATCCTGTATCTCATTCTGACTTGAAAATCTTTGCAAACAGGATACAGAACGCGAAAGAAACATTTACATAGACACATTTCTATGACCCACGCAAAAGTGCTTTGCAAAACTCCTGAGTCATATCCTGCAACAATCCTGTTATGATTTTAAGAAGCATTTTCAGAGCATCCCCTCTTAATGCTTCATAATGCTTGTCGGTAGGGGCCAAAATCAGACTCTGCCCTTCAGATTAAAGATCTCACAATGCCACTTTCATACTTTCTTATCTCTGGGGACTTTAGCAGTACTAAATGTTATAAAATCACATCAAAGCACCGGCTGCAGACAGTCTAACGCCTGCTTTGTCACGTAGCTCACGTTTGCGCCCTAAAGATGCTTACTTTGTTCAAGTGGGGGTTCCTGGTGATATCATAGCCTCGTTTTTTGGTGAAGACTGTGCCCTTGGAGTTCACACCTGTGTGACAGACCCTCACTGTCCCTACGATAGCAGGACGGAGTGACACGGGACTGGAGAAAACCTTGCACAGCGCCAGCACACTTTTGCCCGAGAGAGAGTTCATGATTCCTGCAAAATGAGAGAATTCAGGTTCTGAGAGAATTCTTTTGGAAATTTCATTATGGTATAATCATGGTTTCCAACAAAAAAAAAACAGGGGCCAGTTGCATAAACATAGCTATGTTAAGACAGACTGAATCTTAAGAACTAGTCTGAACAACATGCAGTTAACCAAGTAATCAGTATTTTCAGATTCAAATTAGACTAATCTACCCGTTTTAGTAACTTACTTTTAAAAAAAAAGAAGAAGATAAAAGAAAGAAAAAGAGACCAGTGTTATGACCAGTCTTAAAGGGGAAGAAAAATTAGATGACCAACTAGTAAGGCTAGTCTAAGCAGTTTTTGCAACTAGTCACAGACAGTTCATGCTGGTTTAATAGATGTTTTTTAGCTGGTAGGCCACCTTAGAGCTCAACAAACCAGCTTTTAGATGTTCAAGCTGGTTTTTGTAACGTTAGTTGATCATCCAACTAATGACCAGCTACTGTACCAAATTAAGATGGGTTCTCCAACAAAATGATTTTACAGCAATAAGAATAACTGTCATAGCAATCATTAACTGTGGTATATATGTTTTTTTTTTTTATGTTAGTATTATTATTATTATTTTTATAAAGGGTTGCATTGGTGAAAAGAATAAATCACAACCGCAATAGGCTAACGTTACACATTTTAGCAGGTTCAGCAAGTTCGTCCTCTACCATTGTAAACAAGGCCTTTAGTAGAACACATAGCCACACAAATGCTTTATGTATTGTATTATGATATGTAGATGTTCACCACGCTTCTTCAGTTGAACAACAGTAATGTTTGAGGCCAAATGCACATTACAGCGTGGTTCAGAATAAGCATTGGCATTGTTCTGTAAGACATTTGTTTCCAAGCAAAGCCGCGTAACTTACCTGAGAACAGCCAGTCCACCGGCACCTTCTGCTTCACTAGGTTTAATTGACACGCTGACCTCCTGCTACTGCCTGTCTCCACTGACCAGCCTTATCTGTAGATGATGTTGGAATCGACTGATAACGATCCAGGTTTGTTTAACATTGACACTTTTGCTTCCCAACGCCTTCGCATTGGGCCCGCCCCACTTGGACATAAGTGGCCAATAGGATGAGGCGATGCGAATGACGGAGCTATAAACGGAAAATTTGTTGGCTCGTCTAGTCGCTCCCCCGCCCATCGTTTTGTTTGTTCAAACCTTTATTTTTTACAGTCTATGGTTCAAACGTTTGCATATAGAATATGCAGAATAAAAAGACACATAATCGTGTACGTCGCATTGAATTGATTCAAACATGATCAACTGAGGTAGCACAACATTCAAACGTATAAGTTAAGTTGTATGGTCAATAAAAAAAAAATATATATACTCCATAAACCGCGTATTCTCCGCAGTAATATAATTAAGCATTTTGATATTATTAACAAACAATTTAATTGACAGTGAAAAGTGCAAATTTCTGCATAAATGGCATGTTGGAAAGTATTGGAAAGTATTAAAAAGATCAAAAATCTCTTTAAAACATACAAAAGTAACTTTATTGTTTGCAGTTTACCAACCTACGTCAATTCTCAGCAAGACAATCCAAAGAAGTTTTTTATATGAAAACCGTAGGTAAAGTTCTTTTGAGTACGTGTTAAAGAATGGTACTGCTCTTCTTTTAAATGCAACTAATAACAGTACATATGTAGCCTACTCATACATACTCAAATATAAAACAGAAATCTTCCCAAGGATTGCATTTGGATAACTGCACCATGAAAGAGAACAAACAAAGCAACTAAACCAATATTAAAACTACTCCAGACAAAGACTAACTAAAAGTAAACAGAAAACCTAAATTAAACAAAGAGGTTTTTTTATGTACAACCTTCACTGAAGTGCCAGAGTCTCATCTGTAAATTGTACTGATCAAATACCGAAAGCCTTGCTGTGGTTAATAACTAAATGTACAGTGAAAACAGTAAAAAGTTATAAAAAGTATGAACATGTTTTCAAGTGATCACATAACATCTAAAATCAATTTAAAATACATAAAATGTGTAAGTAAAAAAAAAAAAAAAGAGACGAAGAAGAAGATGTACAGTGCATTTACTGTCTTTCAGGGGTCTATTGAAGGCCATTTATGATCACTGGTTAAAGGCAGGGTAGGCAATTTGTTCTAGAATTTTTTTGTTTTGTTATGCTGGTTGAAAGTCTCTTCACATCCTGATAGCAATCACTAAGTTAAGTGGTCTAATATATATATATATATATATATATATATATATATATCTTCTATGGAAGATGTAGGACCATAAAATGTTCGCCCAATCATTGTATTCGGTCCGAATGTAATGATACAATGTCCTAACTATTGCTTGTCAACGTATCTATTTCCATACCTCCACGCACCCTGCTTGCGCAGACATCACATCATCAGTGTGTTTCATGCTATGCAGAGTTAGACAGACGTCAGTCACCGAGCACCACAACCAAAACGGCAGCCAGCTTTTACAGTTCCTCCTGAACCAAAACAACGTGAACAAACCAAACTGAACCAAAACAAGCATGAACTTATGATGCGTTCATGCTATAACTACTGTAATTTGGAAGAGATGGAAACCCGTGACGTTTTACTCAGAGCGGTTCGTGACTCAAAATGATGCGTTTCAATGGCAACACTATCAACGCCGAAATGAATCTGCAGCAGTCAGGTGGTGCAGGTCAGCGCTATTTAAGTTGTTTATGTTCATTATCATTATAATGTTATGTTTGAGACATGAGGTAGTTTAATGCCGTCTCTTGTCTCATGACACTTTGTAAACTCTGCTGTACGCGTACATGTGTTTTGAACAGGTGGAATCTTATGCTTTCAAAGCTAGCTTGCTATTGCTATTGCCTACCCTTCATTAAATTCTTGTTCTAAAGTGCAACATTAGTCCCAATGACAGTAGTCCAGTAGACATTCATTTGTAGATAGTGGGTAATGACAGGATCAGGCTGGAAACGAAAGACGAGGACTCAGATGACAACGCTCGTGCCACTGCGAGAGCTCTTTTCCTGTAAGAGAGAGATTATTTATGATGAGAAAAACAATAACAATTATTTATATGCACTTTAATTCATTTAGAAGACACTTTTTATAGAAAGTGACTTAGAAATACTAAATATGTTATATTTTTGTTCAAATCACATGTCCTCTCTTCATGTCAGCAAACCCAGTGGATAGGTTTATATTTTCACCCATAAATTAAACTTGTCATAATTTACCCTCATTTCATTCACCTGTATGACTTTCTTTCTTCCGAGGAAAACAAAAGATGACATTTTGAAGAAAAGTTTTTTTCATACAATGAAGGTCAAACAAACTAAGACACTTTAAAAAAAAAAACCTTCTTTTGTGTTAGCAGAAGAAAGAAAGTCATACAGGTTTGGAATAACATGAGGGTGAGTAAATGATGACAGAATTTTCCTTTTTAAGTGAACTATCCCTTTAAGTATGTCCTTTTATTTGGGAGAACAGTATATAATCACAGCCTCTTAGTGATGAACAAATCATAAATCTACATTCTTACCGAGAAGTGGTCGCTCCTCCTGCTGCGGCTAGACACAATGTCAATGGAAGAGTAAGCTGGCGGTTTCTCAGTCAATCTCCCTTGAGATCGCTTTCCCTTTCTATGACTGTCGTCCTCGTCTGAACTCCAGGAGCCCCTACGCGGTGAAGGCGAATAGCTCCTGTCTCTAGGGTTTGTCGCACGCTCCAACTCCTCCAGCAGCTCCGCTTTACTGCGAACACGTGGATTAGACCTATCTGAACCTCCCCTGCGTCCTGCTGAACCTTGACCTCCACGCCTATTATCCAAGTCTGACTCATCACTGTAGCTGCGTGGGACCCCTCTCCGTGAAGATGCTGGCTCCCTCCAGGAATTATCACGATGATGACCATTGCGGTTAGAGATACTGCTGGACTGACTAGATTGGCGGGGTCTTCCACCATCATTGGGCCGTCGAGAGCTTTGTTTTGCTCGGCCCATGATGGGAGGCAGCTGGATGACCCTGCGCTCTACACCTTGGACACCCATCTCGTCTAGGGCTGAGAGCATGCTGGGCGGCCTGGCTGAAAAAGACACAGCTTGCTGTGTGGGTTGAGGTGGTGGCATTACATATTGGGGTTGTGGGGCTGCATATTGATGTTGAAGGTTTTGGTGCGGGACTCCTGTGTAGTGATGTTGAGGTTGGAGCATCGGGACGGCCATATCCATCCCTCTTACTTGGGTCTCCAGAAAATCTAACACCTGGTTATTGCCATGTACACTTCCATTAATGCTGCCATTGGCCTGGTATCCATGCTGAGGTACGAATGGTTGGACAGGTTGAGGGGCATAATTAACCATCGGGGCCATTTGAAGTTTGTGTTTCGATGAAGATTCAGAAAAAGACCCTGTAGAGAACATATTATTAGCGTCACTCTATTACTGTTCTTTGATGCAGCTACAATGTTATTAGCAGATATTAGCAGGGTTCCCACACCTTGGTTAACTCCAAATTCAAGGACCTTTCAAGGACTTTTTTCCAGGTCCAATACCCTCAAATTCAAGGACTTAATGTGGGGACTTAACCAACAACAAACTTAACCAACAACAAACGTTGAGGTACCATCATAGTTTCTTGCGCGTGTGAACGTCATAGCAACGTACAACACAAAGTACCTCATGCAGGAAACATTTAATGTAACACGTAAATGCACATAACTAACGTAAATCAAGCAAACTGCATAGGCAATGAAGTGTTGGCGAAAGAACACATTAGTGGACCGGCGTGAATATGGAATTTTTTCCAGAAAACTTCTTGCACAAAATAAATTCAAGCACTTTCAATTTTTTTTCAGATTCACAAACTTTCAAGGATTTCAAGGACCCATGGGAACCCTGTATTAGTAAGATAAGATAGCAGTTATTAGTAAGAAAGTAAAACTGACCTGAATAAAGTAAAGGGTTCGCCTGAGAAGATGCATTTGAGGCAATGGGGGCATAGATGGGCTGGCCATGGAGCCATGGTACCATTGCTTTTTGAGCGTCACGCATTATTTTGTGGCGCATCATCGCTAAAAAGAAATATTTTACTGCATTTAAATACCACACAACTTTATAGGATTGGCTGTTTAATATTAATATTTAATATTAATCATATTAATTATATTAATAATAATAATAATAACAATTCTTGTTATTTAAAAGAATACATATTCTTATTATCATAGTCTACTGGTTGTATAAAATGTATGAGTATATGTGTGAGTATATATATATATATATATATGTGTACATATATAAAATCGACAGACTAATCAATTATTATGTGGAGTCAGTCATCAGTAGACATTTATATTAAGAAACTGATAACCAGTAGAATTAGAACACTGAATATGTGTAATATTCCCTAGTGTGATAGATGGACAGACAAAGACACTTCACTTCACTGCGGGTGAATACCTTCTTCTGGGCAGCAGCAAGTACGAGGACAGCAGGGACAACGGACATAGCAGCAGCAGTTCTGAGGACAGCACTGGCAGCAGCAGATACAAAGCAGCATGATCAGGAGCAACGCCCCAAGGATGATAAGCAGCACAGTCAGCCAGTCTGGGAGGAAGAGGGCATGTGACCTCAACAGTATCTATAAACGTTTTTTGGTTAAAAGCAAGTCTTAGGTGTGGTAATACTTACGATACACAATGAGTCTGATTTCCTTGTCGGAGTCTCCCACAACATCACCCGCTGCGTCGATGGAGCAGAAATACATGCCATTGTCCCACCACATGACCTCATTGATAACCAGGTCTGCATCTGTTAAACACACATACAACAAGAAGAATTAGAAAACATATGATTATAATGAATTATATTGTATTGTATAATGAAACATTGTATAAATTAATATATAAATAAATAAATAAATATATAAATATATATACGGTTCCTCCTCAACCACCACCAATGTGCAGCATCCTCCTGGATGATGCGACGGCAGCCGTATTGCGCCAGAACGCCCACCACCCACCAGCTTATTGGTGGAGAGGAGACAGAGTTATGAAGCCAATGAGTATATAGGGATGATTAGGAGGCCATGATGAACCGAGGCCACTGGGCAAATTTGGCCAGGATGCCGGGGTTTAACCCCTACTCTTTTGAAAGACATCCTGGTATTTTTTGTGACCACAGAGCCGGACCTCGTATATTGTCCCCGTCACTATACTGGGGCGTTAGGACCCACACAGTCCACGGGGTGAGCATCAAATATGCAAACTTATTTTTTAATTTATCTAAAAGTTCAATAAACTGTTCCATTTTTTTAAAGAGCCCAGCAAGCAATTTTGCGTTTAAAAGACGTCTAATAGCCGTCCAAACACAGCCCAGACATCTAGGCTAAAACAAAATTTAAATAGACGTCTAAACCATAGCCCAAGAATAGACTAGTCATCAATTAGATAACAAAGAAATTAAATGAGTGAAGAAATGAAACTAAATAACTTGTAAACACTGTTTACTTTGCTTACATGATGGTATATCATACATCTCGCAAGTTATTTTGGCAAAAATGACATGTAACCAAATTCAAGGTTATTTTGGCTAGAAGTAGGTTACTCATAGCCGGACTATTTCGGGTTATAGTTAACCTAGACGATGAAATGACGACTATTGCTTGCTGGGAGTTTTCTTTATCTAATATATCAGGCTTTACAGGGTTATTAAAACATCTTATTCAGAGTTTTAAGCTCCAGTAGGTCAAGACTCACTGTTGTTTATGGAGATCTTGCGCTGTCGATACTCTGGCCCCAGAGTAGCTTCGCTGAGGCCTCTTTTCTGAATCACTATGCGGACAGTGCGCTGCCTGTCTGGACAATCATTGGCTGGGTCTTGCTTCAGACCCAGAGCTGCTTGATATGCTAAAGAAACAGAGAACCGTACAGGGTCACATCAATCACCACGTCACTCTCAACTATTCGGACAATAAAAGCTTTGCACACAACAGTTTTGCAGCACTCAAGCCTTCTATATTCAGTTCACCCTCACCAGATGAGTAGTATTCCAGCACTGGATCCAAACAGAAGGACTTGTATCGCCATGTGACCAGGACATCTTGTGTGTTTGCAGAGGTGGAATAGTCACAGCGCAGAATGACAGAAGCAAACAGCATTGTGGATCTCTGTGTCTCAGGAACATTAACCTGGATAGACAACAACTCTGGGAGAAGAGGGAGAGAGATCAATAAACACTGCTTGCACCAGGGTTCCCACAACTTTTGGCCAACGATTTTCCCAGTCATTCTTATTTTTTATTATTATTTTACTCACAAAGAACGATTTTTAACCAATGAAATATTTTAGAGCTGAGCATAACAAAAAGGCATCGTATACTATATAATTTTGAAAGATTGCATTAATTTCTGTGACTGCTCTAGGGCTGAAAAAAAAGCACTATTTTCATATATAAAAATAATTAATGTTCATTAAAACATAATATTAAAATATTAGCTAGCATTACGCTTGTAAATCACGTGATCGGGTTTATCGGCCTGTCATGTTTGCACTTGCTGATCATTAACCTCGCCACTGAACTTAAAGAATTTACAGAAAATATTTGAAAAGCGGTATAGCCGTGATAGTAAACATCCCCTAATATTCCAGTTTAACGACTGTCAGTTATTTTGAATGGCAACTTACCTGTTGGAAATACGCAGAGCACGAGCGCAAGCACCTTGAGCTTCAGTGTTTCTTTCATGTTTCTCGGTTACACGGAAGTTTTTTCCTTTACTGTATTTTTTCCTTTACACAGCCACGTAACGTTACATATTATATTTGCGACTCAATCAAATACAGATAATACAAAGACAATCGCCATCACGAGTACATCCAGAAATGTTCTTATTTACCTATATTCTCTCGAGTAATGTAAAGTAAACAGAAACACCTTTGCTCTTTGGTAGTTCGATTACCCTCCCCCATTCCACGATGACGTCACAAACTCCACCCATCAACAGGTGCATAAACACCGAGAAAAACCAAGTTAGGCCATTTTATTCTATTAATGGTGATTCATTAGTGATTATTGTTGATTACGAAATCAAATTCTTGTTTTTCACATTGATATTATTCTTAATATGTGTGTCATCGCTCAAAATGAAAGGTCTGTTTCATCGTTTACTTTATTCGGTAGAATGAAACAAATATTTGTTGGTATCATTTTTCACATTTAACCACCAGGGGGCGTAACTTGATGGAAGATTAGACTGTTTTCCCAATGTTTTATTTTTGTAGTGACGAACCAGCTGAAAAGTACCCTTATCCCTGTGAAACCAGCCAACAGACAAGCCTGTCTATATGTGGAGGAGACCAGCAAACCAGTTCAGACCAGCTTAGACTGGGTGATTAAAGGTAAACTAATTCCAGCTCTAAGATCTGAATAAGTTGTGTTCATTCAACTACTGTAAAATGCCACACATTTATTATTAATATGGCGATTTGCGACGTTTTTGGTAACTATAAACTGCCTAAACATCTTATTGGCAGTGATTTTTTTTTACATTTTTAATTATTAATCGTTAATAATAATAATTAATAAATAAAACTTTAAACTATCAACTATAGCTCAATGTATGAGTGTTGGAAAAGATACTGAGATCTGAGCATAAAGTTTGACCACTAAACACCTGTGAGTGCTCGTATCAGATTGTTTCCTGGTATTGTAATCTCATCCTGTAAAGAAGCATCCTTTCCTTTACTGTGTCCTGTCTAGTTTCCTGCTTGGCCTTGATTTTGTATTAGTGAGGAAAATGTCTTATTTGTTTTCCTATGTATGTTGAACCAAGAGCAAAGAAGTGAGTATCCATGCCCTGATATAGATGAAAAGGAACAGGGATATTTTCTCAAGAAAGGTTATCTTAATAATAATAATAATAATAAAAAATAAAATAAAAACAGAGAGCAAGTGTTCATAGGTAAAAAAAAACAAGACCCCACTATTTTGGTGTCCACATCAAATAAAATTTTATACATAAAAAAACATATTAAATTCAAGTGTCAACTTTCATGTTTTAAATAACTTTTGCGAAAATAAAATGTCAAAATACAGGTGAGCTAATGTTCCAAAGTGTAAAAATGTCATTTAGTGTAATGGTCCGCACTTGGATTTTACCACTACGTCTTTAATTAAACGTTGAATACCATACATTTGTTTTCTAAGCATTTTCAAATAAGTGTTGGCTGTGTTATTTTAAAATGACTATGTCTTATTGGGTTTTATTTTAAGTTATGAAATAACCAGGGGAATTTTGTCCCAAATATGTTGTTTGTTAGAGCAGTGTAAAAGGATCAAGAAGCCATTCTGAAATAATAATTAAAAAATGTTATAGTCAACAGGCTGTGACATCATCAAAAGACACCCTGAAGATCCTTTGGCACTGCTGAAAAGTAAGTTTATTGCTCTTAAATATTTGATAATTTCACCTTTTCATTGTGTTAACCTAAACCACTTGTCATTCAGTGAAAATCCGGAAAAAAAAGAGAAAAAATTCATTCGGTGTATTGCAAATTCTCTCTTACACCACAGTGTCATCCATTACACTCAATGACAATATCACTGTATTGACGATTTTAGCATCTTATTTATATTACAGATGAATGAGGAATACTAGGCACTGACAAATATGCGTTCAATTTAATTATTATTTAATGGTATTTTTGTATTGTTTAATTTCTGTTATTGATTTATTTTAGATGCCCATTATCAGAGAGAGCTGTAAAAAGCCAAAAAGTAAATGCAGACCCAGTAGCTTGGGCAGCAATTTTAGTAAGAAAATGAGAAAGGTATTGAGGATTGCAACTGTCAGAATAATAGCTTACTAATATTTCTGGAGAGAGTTATTTCTGAAAGTTCAAGAGAGGCCATTTAGGGGATTCTCCATCCAAAATACCATCCTGGTAATGTTATTTATTGGCAAACAGAAAGTATTCATAAATATAGCTGCAAGGAGTCATTTTTGGAGCTAAGCAAGTCAGAAACAAAGTCACAAGCTAAGCATGGAAGGGAGCATCAGAACAGTAGAATAAAATGCTTATTGGTTTTCAACAGTGGTTTCTGACATCATTTACTCGTGAATATTATTAAAACTAATTTAATGATGCAGACTATTACTAACAACATTGCAATTATAGGAACAATGACAATATTCTCTTCCTGTTTGGCAAAATGTCATTAAGAGTAACAAACCGTGATAATTCAGCTTAACAGATATATTTATGTAAAAATGAAACAATATACTTATTCTGACCTGAACTTTTTAAAATATACAAAACAATATAAATTTTATTATATTTTAAATGATTTTTACTTCCTTACAAAAACTTCAAGTGGGTAAAACCTAGTGGTTTGAAGGATAGTGGCAGTGTAAAGATATATATATATATATATTAAAAAAAAATACATTTAATTAGTATTTGGGGCTGCACTGTGATCCTAAAATAAGTGTCATCAAAGTCGTCATTTGTCATCAAATTATTTTTGTTTGAATAAAAATGTAATATTTTTTGGTATATAAACTATTGTTTACTCTGAATAACATTTGGAGTCTTCTGTAAAATCATGGTAAAAAATGTATGAGTAATTTTCTTTTGCTCAGAAAAATAAATAAAAATAAACAGGACACATTCAAATGTATGGGATGGGGGGGGACAAAATGTAAAGCTGTATTACACTTATTTTTTAATGCTTTCGTTTTTGACCCTCATATCAAAATTATTTTAAAACCATGGAATACAAATAAATGGCACATTATAAAAAGCACAAACATACATGCTTCCCTTGAGAGTCAGCCAACTGATGAACACTGACACACATGTATAGTACAGTGCAAAAAAACGCCATATTGAAATGTCAGAGACAGTGTCCCATTACAGTACTGAAGATATACAAAATACAAAGGAATGTTTAGAACACTTGAATATCATCTGAACCATTTTAAAGTCATTTTTAACATAACTTTAGTGCAGCGGCAGTCTCGAGGACTAATGAAGAAAGTAGGTCATAATTAAGCAATATAGAAAAACAGACTCACACACAAACACACACACACACACACACACACACTACGTTCATGCCCGTGACCAGCAAAAGTTCTTAATCTCTTCATGTCTGTGTGATCATGCATAAAATGTGTCTTGCTGACTGATTGATGCTTAGTGTCTGGGGCATTTCTCTTCAGCTTGATGGTGATGTTATTAGTATGATGTCAGCTCAGTCTGAGGACGTCACACAATTAGAGAGTCTCTGCTTAGATGAGTGGTCTGTTAAAAAACACCAAGAGCCACACATTAGACACCCATTAGCATGGCGCGTTTGCAGATGCGTTGTTAGTGTGCCAGTGTAATGCAGTACTTACAGCCCATTAGAGTTAGTGACGCCATTTATGGCACATGCAGGCAAACAGAACAAACACATAAACCCTGCCCTTAGAAATCAAACTTTTTGATGATTCAAAGCAGACTTGCATACATTCTTGTAAAGAATATGATTTACATTTTAGCATACACAACATAACATACTGTACAATTAAAATCATTTCATATTCTCTGAGACACTCTTTGGAAAATAAATGACATAAAAAAAATAAAAAAAAATAAAAAATCTAGGCTGCAGTAGACGTCTAATCTGTGGAAGTATGTTTCTTCAGATTTAAAAATAGGTAACTGTAATTTGCAAAAGGTAATTGTGAGATAAAATAAGAAATAGTCACATTGTGAGATATAAAGTCATGATTTTTAAATATAGCCTAGTCACAATTGCAAGAAATAAAGTTTTATTTCTAAATTCTTTTATTAATATACACTACTGTTCAAAAGTTTGGTTCGGTAAGATTTTTGAAAGTTTTTGAAAGAAGTCTCTTAGGCTCACCAAGGCTACATTTATTTGATAAAAAACCACAGTGTAAACTGTAATATTGTGAAATATTATTGCAATTAAAAATAACTGTTTTCTATTTTAATATAGTTTAAAATGTAATTTATTCCTGAGGTGGCAACGCTGAATTTTCAGCAGCCATTACTCCAGTTCTTTTTAACAGTAATTCAAAACTGTAAGTCTGAAATAGGAAATTCTGTTTCAAATATCAAAACAGGTAGCTACAAAATAAACTTCATAATTTTACCCGTCAGTCTAGTAGCTCCCTAAAATATGAAACTGTAAGAACTAGTCTTATATGTAAATGTAATTTTTGCCCTTTTATTGCAGAGAATTGGATTGAGAGATGTTGCATGATTTTCTGAAACTGATGTTGGGACTCTTAGAATTTTCAGATTATGTATATGAATGAATCATTCATGGCTGGTGAGCTGAGATGTTTTTTTGACAATATACAGCTTGTTTTCAAGGATAGAACACTTATTTGTGCTCTTTAACATTTGGGACTTTACATTTCATATTAATGGAATCTCAAACATCTCTTCTTTTTAGGCTTGGAGAAAGTTTATTCCACCCTTTAATGTACAGAAACCAGGGCAGACCGTTATAAGTAACTCACCAGTTTCTTGGGTTTGTCCCTGTCCTCCCTGCGCTCCTGTAGCGTATGGGACAGTCCTTGAGCCGGGCGTGTGTATGAAAAAGGGCGCATGCCGGGATCAGCAGTCCTGTACCGTTCTCTCCCTATAAGCTCTTCAGTTCTAAACCTCTCCACCTCCATCTCAGAGTACGGTGGTAAAGGTTCATCCTCCTCGGGGCGGTTGCTAGGTGATCTGCTTTGGTAACAGTCACTGCTCTTCTTGGAACTGCCTTTTGAGGGAGTGTCGCTGTCATCATCAGCCCTCCCACCCCGCTCTCTGTGGCCCCTAGCCTTGCGCTCCAGTAGAGTGTTCAGGTAGGTATCGTCATACGACCTCTGACGAGCAACATAGCGCTCACTGCCGCCTGCGTCACGTCTTTTTGGTGGGGAAGGTGGCGAGCCTCGACGACGCCAGTTGTTATCGTCATCCTCACGAGAATATCGTGGCCCGTCTCTGTATGACGTGGGATGGTCCCGCGACCTCGGAGCCATTTCAAAGTCTCGCTGAGGTCCACGAAAATCACCTCTTCGTCGACCGTGTGGGCCATACGAAATGGCAAACTCTTCCAGCTCATCTAGTGACCCCGTGCGCCCCCTGCCGTCAAAGGCTTTGCGTGGCAGGTGCTCAGAGCGACAGTTCCACCTGCACAAACAATCATGATGTTATTAGTGCACACATATACAGTAAAGACCCGATATACTCACGGCGAAGTTCTTTTTCGTACTTCGCTTAGGGGTAAATAAGGGAACAATTCTGAGAGCGGCATATAAGTGAATATGTAAATATGTGCTGCGCACTTTCAACAATAAAATAAACGACAGAGATGACAGCGGGGAGAAAACAGCTGTTAAGCAAGCGTCTGATCATAGTGATGAGGATAAGTTTGCACAAGCTCTGCAATTTGGCACTCCAGTCAAGTTAGTTCACTTTATATACCACTTTATACTATGTATTGCTTTAGTAAGTAAGCAGATTATTAACAGTATTGAAAATGAGAAAAAAAAAAATTCAATTAGAATTACAACTTCATTTTCTACTATAAAGCGGCTCTCCAATGTGTTCATGTTTTTACTCGCGGACGTCTGACTTCGACAGACTGAACAGAAGAAATTAACCCGGAGAAGATTACCACGTCAAAGAAGGCGGAGCCTCAGCGCACACCTACCTATTACATAATCGCCATGGACCAATATTAGCTCGAGGGTGTTTACCAACCGAAGCAAACTTTTCTGGCAAGCTGTTTCGAACTCCCAAAACGAACTCCAAACAAACTTATTTTTGCCATGATTTTGTTCAAAATGACGTCACAACAGTTCGATTTCACTCAAAGTATTTCGGGGCCTTAAAAATCCAAAAGTTTGAGGTTGCTACGATTTTTGAAAAAAGTATTTTACCCTCATCAACGCTGAATTTATTTGATTAAAAATACAGTAAAAATAGTAATAATGTAACAATTTAAAATATTTTCATTTTTAAAATGTAATTTATTCCTGCGATGGTAAAGCTGAATTTTCAGCATCATTGCTCCAGTCTTCAGTATCACATGATCCTTTAGAAATCACTCTAATAGGCTGATTTGGAGCTCAAGAAACATTTCTTGTTATTATCAGTGTTGAAAACGGTTGTGCTGCTTAATATTTTTGTGGAATCCGCAATAAAAAAAAAAATATTCAGGATTCTTTGCATGGAAAGTAAAAAAAAAAAAAAAGCTTTTATTTGAAATAGAAATCTTTTGTAACACTGAAAATGTCTTTACTGTCACTTTTGATCAATTTAATGTGTCCACAGACCACCTAACACCCTCTTGTGTCTCCAATTTGAAAATCCCTGTGCTAAATTATTAGGTCACACACACGCACGCACACACACACACACACACACACACACACACACTCACACATTGTACCTGTTGTCATGCTCATCCAGTGAGTGATTGCTCTGATAATGTGAGGGACGGAGCCCATGGCCAATCGATGCTGCTCGGAGACGCGCCTCATCAATGTGGTCACTGATGGGTGGTAGAGCCTTCCTCTGGACCTGCCGATAGGTCTGTCTGAAGTCTACGTCACCATCATGCAGAGAGCTCAGTTCTGATATGCTGCCAGCTGTCGACACAATGACATCATTATGTTCTGCTTTTCTTTTACGATAACACTCACATAAATAACACAAATCTATTGCCATTGTCTATAGCCTGTGGCAGAAGATCTTTATACGGCAGAAATTATGTACTCGGTTAGAATATTATGAATTTTGATCAAGAAGCATGCACAATCACAGATTTATTTTAAAGGGATGGTTCATCTAAAAATGAAAAATATGCCATTATTTACTAATGCTCATGCCGTTCAAATCGTATGACTTTCTTTCTTCTATGGAACACAATCAAATGTTTTTTTTGGTTTTTTTTTTACATCTTTTAAGATATCTTCTCTTGTGTTCCACAGAAGATAAAAATCGTACAGGTTTGGAACAAGATGAAGGTAAGTAAATGATTTTTTTCAGATTTTCCATTTTTTGGGTGAACTATCCCATGAATGTAAAAGGCAGGTCCATGGGTGAGTTTAGATTGGAAACGATCATTATTTTTGCACTTTGATTTAGTGCCGCTAATGTTGCATAAACTACACATATGACCTTTAAAAGGACAGTGATGATGACATGAATATGTCAGTTGACCACTGTTACATAGCTTTTCACTGACTCAACTTTAAAATGAAAATTCAGCCTTCCTTTTTCACACACAAACACAGAAACATGCTGACTGCATACAGGCTTACATGGATGACAGGCCCCCTTGGTAGGGTGGAAATGCGCCAGGTCCCTCTCTACGTAGTACACAACCTTCATAGCATCCTGACACTGACTGGCCTGGAGTCGATAGCCACTGCGCTCTGTGGACACACACATGACCTGTGTGTTGCTACTGTGTCCATATTATCACACATACTGTGCATAATTTAAGGTTAAAACACGCACACGATACTTAGTTAAGCCTTTACAGGAGCAAGCAAACAATTTTAGAATATTGCGTATGCGTACTGTATTTGCAATTATTAGATTTCGGGGCAAGTTCATTAAACTGATCCATTTGAGCCTGCTGTAGCACAAAACCCTGTCTTATTCACGTACCACCTGCAAATCAATCCAACTCGTATAACTTCATAAATTGAAGGAATTAAAAAGTAAAACTGTAAATAAATCATTTAAATTGAGAAATAAACTGTGAATAAAAATGTTTTCCTATCCATAAAATTATATGTTAAACCGATAGTTAATTATAACAATAAATTAATAGATTAGTAAAAACCTTTAAATTCAACTTCTTAACTGTAAACCATTTGTGAATTGCGACCAAGTTTAAAATGCCATCCACACATGAGAAGAACCATAGACTTTTAATGAACCAATTCCCCTTCAGTGTTTGCCACTCAGCTGAGGGGAAAATGTTTTACTTGTTGATACTACACACACACAGTGTGAAACCATTCACCAATCCCATAGACAAAACAACTACTTCCTTCGCAATGCCAGCTAGCTTGTTCCACTTTCAGCATCTTCAAAACTTAAGATTCTACTTCCAAGTCTTTGTCTACTGTTGTTAGCTCATGTTCACTCATACCCAAATACAGCAAACACTCTCATCTCATCCAACCACAATTCCTTCCAATTTTAAATACCGTAGCCTGTTTTTTAATATGAAGACGAAGGTTACAGTACCAGCTGAAGAGGATGTTAGTTGAGTTTGATTTGAGTTAGATGATGCAGACAAAAGTTGTTCAATCAAATGCAGATGCATTTTCACTAGACAGGCATTAGAGAGATGTGTTTAAAGAAAAAGCAAAGACTTTACACATGCTGTTGCATTTTCACTTACGTCCCGCTATGTTGTTTTGTACTGAAGAAGGCACTATAGACAACTTGGGTTCAATGATGGATGGAGCGGCTGGAGGGACCACAGGAACACCAGGAACGTAGTAAGGTTGATACATAGCAATCTGAGGAGGTTGGCCACTCTTTGCCATCTTCCCTGCTTCATATACTGAGAAGGCAAAAGTGAATGTTTTTATTTTATTTATTTTTTAGGTTGTGAATACGAACAATGCGTGTAGTATGCATGTGTGTGTTTGTGTACTCACAGTGTTTTGGACAGCAACATGTATCAGGACAGCAGCAACAGCGTACATAACAACAGCAGGAGTGAGGGCAACACTGGCACCAGCAGATCCCAACCAACAACAGGAAGAGAACGCTACCAAGGACGACAGCTCCCACAAACACCCACTCTATAAGGGAGACAAGAAAGACTCATCAGGAAACTTGGTTTCCGTGACACAAGCAGATCCTAAAGGAAGTGCTGTCCTAAAATCATTTTTTACCCACAGGATGTGAAGTCTCTGATCATGACCAACCACAAGGGAGAGTGTGAATGATGCAGAACCTCTTATCTGGACTTTCTACAGGGCTAATGATGAATTTCCTCTGGGTGTGGTGTTAAAATTCCAACGGCATACATTACAGACCTTTTTCTTAACACAGATACTTTACGTTCTCAAGAATGTTCGTATTCATGTCTCTGAGCACTTATGGCATATGGGAGGATCAAGACATGAAATAAATAAAAAAGATCAAAGTAACATTTTTGGATGTTCATGAATTAACACCATGATACCAGAGCTGGGTATCAATACAAAAATTCTCAATTAGATTCGATATTTAAGTTATAATATCTATTTTGCTTACACATTTATTACTAAAGTGAAACTTGATGTTTCTGATCTGTGGCGTATCCATCAGACTGATTCAAACGGTAACCCCTTTCAACAGAGTTCTTGAGTCTTTTTGAACGGTTCATTAAAAGGAATGGCTCATAAGAGTCATTTGTTCGTGAATCGGAAAAATAACAGTCATGTGATTAAGTTACTTAAAGGTATGCAGTAATATAATGCATTACGTCATGCATATATGTATAATGTACAGTAATGTCATGCTAAACTGATTGTGTCCGGAAATTTAGAATTATCATTTGTTGTTTTCAGAGGGAACAGATCAGAGTTTGCTGATTGTAGCAGAGGATAAAGCAGATTAACTGAAAAGGACCTGTGTGAGAGCACTCACTGAAAAGGAAAGGGGAAGAAAGAGGTATGGCAGGCGTACCTGGCATAATCTCCAAATCAAACTCAGGCAAGATGTCATCCAGCACACCTGTCCTACCTGGAGAAGGGAGAAGATCAGATGTGAACAGCAGCAGTGGGCAGCAGGTGAAAGTTCAAAGTTTAGAGTTGTGGGTAAAGGCTTGTGTGTGTGTGTTATTATGGAAAAAGTTACACTGTTAGTGGCTGTGGATTAATCAAAAGTGTAAGTTGAAAGCTGATTTGATAACTTTGATCTGTGGTTTTAAACATGATTGGCCTTTTAGTCAGTTCAGACTAAATCAAGTACAATGTCTGATATTTTACTCAAGAATACAAAAGTATAAGTCTGCATGTATATAACAATACATTCAATTTTGTTACTTCATACCTTTGATTATTATTATTCTGTAATATTAAAAAACTACTAATAAAGAATGCATAGCTGTGTCCAAATATTTGATTGGTAGTGTATGTGCATAGGTGTGTATGTGTGTGTTTGTGTTTGTTTGCAGGAAAAGGTTTGCCAAGGAAAAGGTGAAAGGTCAACATCCTCTGTGGATGAGTAACTAACTTTAGGCCAGTGCTGTGTTTCTGTAGTGGTTACTGGCTGTAATGATATGTTGACATGTTTCTGGTTCCCAGGGCTTATGCTAATGTAGATGTGTACTTTCGTTCAGTATTTATATTTGGCCTGCCTGAGCACAGATCAGGTTCACTAATGTGCACGAATGGAGAGAGTGGGAAAGAGATGAGGTAGAGGGGGGTTTCAGTGGGGGAGACAGTGGAGGAATATGGGAGACTAATTAATTACACAGCCTCATTAACCATCTTGAAAGGGGACAACGGTACGTCATCACCATGGAGACAGTGTTGGCATTGTATGGAATTAAAAGGTGTCCCAGAGCACTGTCCAATTACCTTCAACAAAGATCTTCCCTAAGAGCGAAATGAAGGGGTGGCCTTACATGTACTGTCGATTTTACACTGAGAATACTTTGTCAATGGCTGGCACACTGCCAACAATAAAGAGCATTCTCACCATCTAAACTGGCCTCAATGTTTAGCGTAAAACCTGAAATGTTATGTCTGAATGCAATTCATAATGCAACAAGTGTGCAGGAGACCGGATCTTTTCTGTTAAAGTTAGCATGAAATGAAAATTCAACCAATCTATTTTCTAAATGCATGTTATTAATATGTTTAATTTCTTTTTTATTTTGACCTTGTGATTTATTTATTTTTTATCAAAATGTCCTAACTTACAAATCTCCATCTTCTCTCTGGTGACATATTCTGGACATCTCCAATCATTTTAGTCCGCTTAAAACCCACCCCTATCTTACAATCGACCACAAGCTTGCATTCAGATCCGCCTCCATCCAATCAACAACCGAACAATTTTTTTTCCCAATAATCCATTTCACTTGGATGCACGTCACAATACGGAAGAAAAGATCTGTCGCTATTTCATCACGACTTTAAATTTGGTGAACACAGACGTATTTTACAAGTCTTAACAAAAAGCTGCAAGTCTTTAAACTGAATGAGAGGGTGTTGTAAACAAATCTGCCCACTGTCAGAGCAGATTTATCCCTGAGTGACAGGAAGTGCTTAGCTGGCAGACAGGAAGAGGAAAAATAATATCCACCTCCATCTCCTCTACTCCTCCGTTACAGTCATTAAACCAAGCGTAACTTGAGAGTATAGGGGACCTCATGAAGAGACGTAAAAACATGAAGAGAGAGACAGGCAAGCTCCGTGTAGTATAGATTGCAAGTTATTATCAGACTTAAAGGGATAGTTCACCCAAAAATGAAAATTCTGTTATTGTTTCAAATCTGTATGACTTTTTGTTCTGTGGAACACAAAACAGGATATTTTATTTTGGTCCATAAAATGGAAGTCCATGGGGCCCAAAACAACAGTGATCCCCAATGAATTAGTAATATTTTTCAAAATGTAATCTTTTGTGATTTACAGAAGAAAGGTGAACTATCCCTTTTTTGAAATACACCCTACAACCAATTGTGTTCTGTAACACTTTTATGTCGACTGGGAGAAAATGAATTAAGAGCAAGTTTGGTCCAAGGGAATACTTAACTCCAAGGGCCAGATTTACTAACAGCGCCAGCACAAACCCTCTTTTGGCGTTAAAAAACTACTGTCAGGATTTACTTAAGACATGCAGTGAAACATTAGCACTGAAAAGGTGTTGACACAGTTATTTTTGAGGCTGACCTTATTGCATATGTATTTGTAGGAGTTTCCCTTTCAGACACAAAATTTATGGTTGGAGACTATTTAAATGAATCACACAACGCAATCTACCAAGAGCAGTGCAAATTAGGTACATGCTTTTTTGGGGCATTAAATAATGCGTTTGTGCTAGTCAATTTACTGGTATTTGCACCATTATTTAACACCCCCAAAAAATTATGTCTTAAACCAGACGCTAATTCGCACGTCGTCAGTAGATCAAGTGCAGAACTTTCCACTCCCATCGACGATTTTATGGGATTGCACCCTGTTTGGTAAATTTGGCCCCAAAATGTCACATGAAACTCAACGGTTTAGATTAACCAATTTTTTTTCACAGTAATTTGTTGTATTACCTATAAAAAATTAGGGCATTTGCTTAGGTAAGCTAACAAATTTCTTTGGTAAAAAGTGCGTTATTATTGTAAACAGCAGAGTTTTGTTTTACATTTTGATTTCACAGTAAAACTGTATTGATTCTTTCACCTGTATTGATAGCACAGTAAATCTCTGAATACGGTATTGTAATTTACTGGTAATTACAGTGCAATTCCTAATTCTAAGAAGTGTTGCTTTTCTTAGCATGCATCACTAAGAACTAGGGTTGCAAAATTCTGGGAATTTTCAAAGATGGAAACTTTCCATGGGAATTAATGGGAATTTAAGGGAATTAACAGGAATTTATGGGAATAAACGGGAATAAACTGGGAATTTTCAAATTTGAAGGTTGGCTCTTCATAGGGAACTTAAATATAGTTGAGGAAAGTATATTTTAGCATAATCTTGACTAAAACAAACAGATGCCATTCAAATACACTTGAATATCCATGCCATTCCTCAATCACATGCATATAGTACACTGCTTGCTGCATGGCTATTGAGACCACAACCCTAACCCTAACCCTAACCCTAACCCCCTACTGGCACTGTGCATGCCCTCCATCACATGTACAGAAGCCCAAAGCACAAGACTATTGAGGGCACACATTTGAGCCTGTGGACTAAACAAAGTGAAGTAAGTTTTGATGATATTATGGGGAAATATATTTATTAAATGTTTAAATTGCAAATATCACATACAAATGTATTCATCTAGTAGATAGTAAGCTGATAAGTTAGGTGCTAAATAAGCTAGCATAACTATTTACCACATAAGTCGGGCTGGGCGGTATGACGGTATATATCGTTACCGCGGAAGAAAATGTCAACCGTAACAGATTTTTTTATTCCGTGTATACCGCAACATGTAAATAAGTAGGCGTGGTTAACTCACGTGCAGCGTGCGTGAGACTGAGACACTGATATTTGTCAAAGAAACATGAAGAAAGACCAAGAGGATCCACAAAAGGAATTATGTTTTCAAAATTAACGTGATATTTTCGGGGGGGAAGGCGCAGAAGTCAACTAGAGCAGTGCAGCACACTGAAAGTTTAGAGAGCCTTTGCTCTTGCTCGCAAGGGGGCTTACTTGACAACAAGTTCATATATCAATATTCTAACGAATAGAAATAACCTTAAATAATCTATCTATCCGTCTCTTATGTGTACAGTTACTTTCAGAGTGGACGCGCAAGCGGTTGCCGTGGTAATGAATATTTCCTAAATTCCCCAGCTTAACTTCCCATGGAAATTTACCGGAAACTTTCCGGAAATTTACCGGAAATTTTCCGCCCCTTTGCAACCCTACTAAGAACCAAGAGCTAAACAGTAAGTAAAATATGACTGTGAAAATATGAAATTGGGAGTGTCTGGTTCAAAGTCAAACATTATACTCTCCATTTTATAAACCAATTAAATCTTGATTACTCATAGGGCAGGAGAGACTTCCTCCACTTCTTAGCGCCTACATAACACTCTCGTTGATCCTCCTGTGTAAGCTCTAACCCTCTCATGTTATTTTTCTCTTCACCGCACAGGACTGTTCTGGAGGCCCTGGCGTCCTCTGGCCCCTGAAACCCCCTTCGTTCCCATGGAAACGGCTTAAGAAGTGGCTTATATTGCTCATGTCGATAACGGCCAGTTATTTACTCTTTGTCTGGCATGAGGCGTCTGACTTTGCTTTGTCCAGCTGAAACAGAAATAACTTATTCTGTTGGGGTCCGTCCCACAGCACCAAACAAATTGTTTCCCTCCGCAGTGATCCTGTCCAGGACGTGTAAAATATGTGAGGTTGTCCTGGTCTGCCAGGGCACAAATGAACAATAGCTTCTCTTATTAAGGATCTGAGCCATGTTGAGAAGCATGCACCGTTCAGTTGTTGCCATGGTAGCGCTTGTAAGTGCACTCAGGAATTCAGTGAGGGATTGGCATTACCAATTATTTAGATACAACAACCAAGCATCCACACACAAAAGTAAACACTTTTGGAAAGCAAGGTCTTAGAGAGCATGCCACTTTTTCATTGAGAATTCTATAAATAAATCACATGTATTGGGAGTCCCTAAAACACAGCGTTAACCATTTAATTTAGGGTACAATTTTCACTATTAACTAGTTGCTTATTAGCATGCATATTACTAGGATATTGGCTATTTATTAGTACTTATAAAGCACATATTAATGCCTTATTGACCATATTTTACATCCCTTAATCCTACCCAATACCTAAACTTAACAACTACCTTACTAACTATTAATAAGCAGTAATTAGGAGTTTATTGAGGCAAAAGTCTTAGTTAATAATTAGTTAATAGTGAGAATTGGACCCTAATCTAAAGTGTGACCAGCATTCACTGACACTATTTCCAAGCATTTTTAACAGTTTAGACTTTTTGAAAACCATGTTATACTCATCTAACAAAATATGTTCCCATTAAGTTCCCAAAAACTTTCTTTCTGAACTTTCTTTCTTGGTTATGCAAACGTTAAGGGAACATTATCATTTTGCAGACATAATGGGAACGTTATTGTAATGCTAGCGGGAACAAAACAGATCGAGCAGATCTATGTGCAGGGTTTACAGAATTCTGAACAAACAAACAAAACATAAACTGAGACTAAGAACTAAGGAACACAACAAGCGAGGAAACACGAGGAACAGAAGAACGCAAACCATCTACATGTAACAGCAAACATCGACTAACAAGGGTAACAAGCTAACAAGACACACCTGGGAACAATTATGGAATTAATCAACATGAAAAACTACAAACATGGCATAAGAAACAAGAAACACAGTCCTGACAGTTACTTTTGAATGTTCTCTTAATTTTTTTCTAAAAAAGCGTTAGGCGAACATATAAATGTTTTTGAGCTAAATCTCTGAGAACATTGCATGAAAGACCATGCGGATAACTTTGAACAAATGTTTTATTAACATTACTGGAAAAGTATGAATGTGTACGTACGTATGTGTGTCTATAAGCGTGTATATGTATATATGTTTACATGATAACCTGTTGACTTCCCTGGACTCAAGGATCTCTTTAATATAGTGCTAGTACTATCCGATTATGGAAACCGGTTTTATTTTTTCTTAAATGTGATTTTGAAAACATTTCCATGTAAATACCCTGTGTTGACTGTTAGTCTTAGTTCTAAAAAGTTATATAAAAATAAAGTATAAAAACAACATTACTGGAAGAACGTTTTTTCACAACTTCAAGAGAATCTAGCTTAAGTACTCATGAGACTCACCCTGCACCAGTAGCTCCACCTGGTCTTCATTTTTCCCTTCCAGATCATCAGCAATGGTCACCTTACAGAAATACACACCGCTGTCGCCCCACTGAAGCTGTCCGATGTGCAGATCTGCTTCTGAAAAGGCCAGAAAATATTATACTCATGTTATTAAACCAAAGTTCAAAAATGTATTTAGTTTTAATATTTTTCGGTTTTGGTTTACATCGTAACATTGTCAGTTGCGCAGTTTGTTTGATCTGAATTACATAAGTCACTTTTAGCACTTTTTATTCAGTGAGGACAACACATCATTCATACACATTATCTATCTGTTATATTTTGTCAGAACAATCATAGTCTTTGTTCGAGAGGTGACTGGAGGAGGGCGAGCTTTAAAGTCTAAAGTCAGACGAGAGGGTGTTTGCGTTTGATAAGGAAAGCCGTGGGGGTGTTTTGTGAGGCCTTTATGAGGTCCATCCCCCTGGTCATTGTGCGACCTAGAAAAAAAAACAGCCCTATTTAAGGAACAGGAAAACACAGCACAATTGGCTGGGCGTCCTAGGGAGACAGTGGGTTTACACACAAAATTGCAGACTTGAGCGTATAGAGGAGGCTCAAAATGTAATAATAATATAACGATGATTTTATTACACAGTGGCCTCAAGAAGTATTTGGACCATTAAGCCACAAGTATCATTTTATGAAGTCATTGCATTAAAAAGAAGTGGCATCTGAAAACAAATTATGCTAGACTTTTTCTCAGAACTGATGTCATTTTGCAACTGATCCCAAGGCCATGTTTGTAGATGTATGATGTCAGTTAAGTTCACACTGGTGCCCAAGAAGAGTAACCCCATGTGTAGTTTATCACATCAACTACACTACCACAAACTGTTTTCAACATTGATAATACCTTATATAGCATATTACAATCACTTCTGAAGGATCATGTGACAGGAAAGACATTTTAAAATAAATTGTAATAATATTTCACAATATTACTATACTTTTACTTATTTGTATTAAAATAAATGGAGCCTTGGTGAGTATAAGATCATTCTTTCAACAACATTTGTACCCAACCCAAACTTATGAACAGCCGTGTTTTAAACCTATCAAACTTAACTATCAGGCATGCTTGAGCTGTCTTCTTTTCCACTTAGTTTTTTTTTTTCTAATGCAATGAAATGTATAAATTTTTAAGTGTAACTTAGATTTGTATATGTAATTATGCCAGCATTACTTGATTACATGATGTTATTTAATTGACTATTAAAGTTGCCAACCTGTTGACCTTTTTACCATTTTGTGTTTGACACTAACCTGTTGAATTGTCTAGTTAATAAATGACCATGGAAGTCCCCTTTGTGAGTCATTAAGTTTGAAATTTCACTTTCCAACTGACTAATGCTGTCATTTTATTGCGCCACTTATTGATCTGTAAAAACTATAAACGTTTATAAGGTTATGATCATATTCATGACAATATTCTGCCTTGTATTTGACAGAACTTAACCTCTAATCAAGCTAAACAACTTCCATCAAAAAAGTGCAGTTATAAGACAACAAATACATTACTGTTAATGATGGAGATATCTCTTCCTTTGTAGTGTTCTGCTAAGGTCATGGAAGCTCCCTGTCCTGAGGCCACGACGCGGACCGTGCGGCCCTTGTCAGAGCAGTCCAGATGAGACGTAGCTCCCAGGTCAGATACGCGGACCCCCAGGGACTCAGGAAAGGTGAAGGAATCCCGAGTGCGGTCTGTACAGTAAGACTTGTACCACCACTGTACCACTGCGGTTTGAGTGGAGTGAGTGGTGTAATGACACGGAAGAACAATGGAGGAGAACAGCATGGCAAACTTCTTCTCATCTTTCACAATCACCTGTACACCATTACAACTTTGCACTGTGCCAAAAAGAGAGAGAAAGAGGTTTATAGTGAGGAAAAAAAAACATCATTATTGAATGACAGCAACACAATTACATTTAAGGCTATAGTATACACTAAACACCCTTTGCCTAGATTGTTTGCCCTGGTTTGGATTATGGACACTAGTAGTCAAAGCTAGTCAATGAAAGTCAGAACCAGTCTGCACATTTCACAGAAAACCGTGTCCATGATGGGCACAGACTTTAATATTTTAGCTTCAGAGGAGGATATCAAACGTTTGTTATTTTGAGCCAGTTTTTATAACACTTTTTTTTTCCGTTTGTCATGCATGTCATAATAACAAGGTGCATGTGTGAGTTTGTATTGTTCAGTATGACTTAAAAAGATCCTCAGTGTATAATGGCAGGTTTATTTCTGAAACCACTTATAATGTCAGCATATTTGTTTTGCAAATAGAACTGTTGTGACAGTTAGAAGAAAAACTTATAGAAACACAACATTTCTGGCACATCTAAATGCAATGCAGAACCCTGTTTTGTGTGATTTTTAATAAAGACAAAAACTATGCCAGAACTATGCAAATGTTGGTTTATAGTTACTAATAAATATGATATTTGTTTTGTAATAACTTGGGTAACAGTACTGAAGGTTGAGCTTGATGAAAATAAAGTCAACACTACAATTTGGGTAAAACATTGAGAAATGTAATATTAAGTAATTAGTTATTTAAAATGATTTTCTTGTCTTCCTGTCGTATACAGTAATTTTATTCAATTAGTGTCACAATTATAATACATTTTTATGTTTTGTATATTCAAATTAGCTAATTGTTACAAAAAAGTTTTAGATTGAAAATAATTTTAACAAGATTATGACACTTTTTCATTTTCATTGTTGCATACAGTCAAAAATGAGATGATAAAATCACCATATTAAGTGGTTGACAATGGGTGTTTAAAAGAAGCTGCTTTTGTTGTAGGTTCATTTTGTACTAGGGTAATCTTTCATAATTCTTATCAACAACAAACTGTGTTTTTGGTGCCTCGAATGCATACAACAATGAGAGACAAAACTGCATCCTTTCCTTTTTGTGGAATTTAGTGGATCAGCAAACACACCCATGAGCAAAGAGAGTAATGCAAATTCCAAGATACAGTGAGCTTTCAGCGGCAACTGTAATGACTACTGACCTGTTCATGATTAGTATTATGGTGTTTGAGTCTAATGGTACGTTTCATAGTGTCAGAGACAGGCATGTGTTCATTACCCAAAGCCCTTTTTTAGACTAGGCCTAACTAACCAGAGCATCAAAAAAACACTGATTTTGCTCACTGCCTCTTTTCGAGAATGCTTAGTCACTCCATTCCAAAGGGAATCAGCTAGAAGATTACAAGGTGAGATGACCTGAAAACAACCCTAAAAACATCTGGATCCAGTCAGTCAGCATTTGAGTGTGTGTGTGTGTGTGTGTGTGTGTCTAAGCATGAAAGAGTGTATTTGTCCAGCCGTGTGTGGGAGATTATGGAACAGAAAGCTGGACAAAATCGGAGAAGTGCCCGAGAGGAGGATCTGCTAGTGTGAAAAACAGAGAGAGAGAGAGAATGAAAGAGAAGTGTGAGTAAAGAAAGTTAAATTCCATGCTATGCAGGGGGCGCATAGAGGTGGGGGCTGTAGTTTTTTGCAGAGACGTCACAGTCTGTAGCTCTGACTGTTTGGGGTGGAACCTAAATATTCTGAGAAAACTCTTATGAAAGATCAAGTTTAGTGCAAGTAGAGCAGAGGTCTCTCCCACAAACACAGAGACACCCTAATTCTCGTCAAAGGGTGGAGCACACCGCATAAAAATATTCAACTGCGAGTCATCACAGATGTCTGGATGAGATCTACACTCATTCATTGTTGCCTTAGAGGAAACAGAGCAACTTCCTGAGCATTTTCCAACTGTACTTTACAATGATCATGTTGCTGAGGGAAATGTAGGCGAGAATTCTTGATTACATTCATTAATACTCAGTTCAGTTGTAGATGGGGTCCTCCTTTTGTCCTCCCTTTTGCCTGTTTGACTCATTGTTTGGCATTTATGGTGAACCCCCACCCACTAAGACTCAGAGCAGGAGGGGGATGTTGAGTTCCCACCAATAAGATAAACTCATTGACTCAGTCTTCCATGAACACCCAATTAGGTTACAGAGATTTAAACCAAGCCGTTAGTAGCAGGAAACTTTACTTGATTGTATGTTAATGAGCTGCTGATGCTAACTAAACCATTATAAGGAGGTGTATATGTATTACATATTATTGCAAGTAGTATTCAACAGTTCAACAGCTCAAAACAACTTATCTCTACAATGTTTATGCAAATTCACACATAGCCTACACTGTCTACTGAGAGGGATTTTTAAAAGTGTAGTTTTAGTTCACAAAGTTGGCCACTAACCTGCTCATAAAACAACCATCATATATTGTGTTGTCTCAGTTGCATCCACCCTTCAAGAACTGATACAATGCAGCTGCACTCCCTGACACACATTCCAGCAGCACTTCCCACAATTATTCTCTCCCACAACAACAACTTTGGGATGTGAAAAAGTTTCAAATGTTCATCACACTATCTGGGCTGGTACAATCTTGAGCTGTGAAGTCTTTTAAATTTATATACTATTATTTACTTATATAAAATCATACGTGTATGTATGTATGTATGTATGCATGTATGTATGTATATATACATACAGCCATTCTATAATCATCAGTAATCAATATAATAAAGATTATTGTTGAGCAAATGTAGGCTTTTTTTTTTTTACTTAAATCAGTCATTTAGGCTATTTTATTATTTTAGTCTAAGTTTTTTGCTTTTAGTTTTGAATATAACACTTATTTTACAATAAAAAGTGCCCAACAGACTGTCATTAAAAATAAATAAAAAAAAGTTAATAAAATTAGTAAATTATAAAATGTTTTGTCAGGTGTAAATGTAAATGGATTATAGTAAAAACCGTCGCGAGGACCCGTGACCAATCTAAAAATAAAGCCGGGCTCAAGGTTCTCTAAGCTCTCAACCTGTTGCTTTAGTTGTCTGTCTCAGTTTTCTATTTCTATATCATGACCAAAAGGAAAACATATTAATAACTTACGTGAACATAGTATGAATAGAATCCAGGAACCGTGTAACAAAACCATGATCCAGTTTAGTGCGGATAATATTGCAGCTATCTAGTCCATCTTCTCCCGGACTGTTATTCGCTTGTTTCATCTCTGTCTGCTCTGCGCTGGTTAGAATGAGCGGACTGTACCACTTTACTAAAGGGGGAATAAACTGTGAAAATTGCAACTAAAACCAATATATGCAAAACGGCTGTTGAGATGAAAATGTAATTTGATAAAAAAAATATATATATATATATTTAAGTTGTCAAAGAACTATCAGAAACTACTTTAAATAACAGCCACCGACACGGTCTCCCCATCTTCTAAAGTGGATGCGTCTTTCAGAAAAATACTGCGATAGGCCTATATTGCATTCAACGTAAAAAGTATAGGGCTGTAACTTAAGGAGACTTCAAGTGTGATTTGTTTGGGGGAAAACGCTTCTTATTTGTTAGCTGAAATAATTTAGAGTTATTTCTTGTTACAAAGACATGTCTTGTTAAAAAATAAATTAACAGTCAACATTTAATATTTTAAAATCATTTATTATTTAGAATGTGACAAGCAGGTGTGTAACATTAATTAGTTCTAGACATTTTTATAAATTCCAACATTGTGCTGTAAAATTACAGAAAAAGAGGTCATAATCAGCTCTTAAAACAGCTCATAAAAATTATGCAGAATTATAAGGAATGCAAATTATATGATTATAATTAAGTAGGGCCTATTTTATTGGATTAAAAAAAACATAAACATATACATAACATGCCAGGTTAAAAAGCTTTTTCCATTCTTATAACAATATAGAAATGTACAAAAAAGTGGAGAGATGTCACCGACCGTCCTTAAGCACCATTCTGAACACCTGCTCAAAAAATGACTGAACAAATGCATGATTCAGAAGAATAAAAATATGATTTTGCCTAATTACTTTAGCTGATAGACTTAAAAAAAAAAAAAAAAAAACTATATGCTGTACATAAAATACTATTACAATCCTGTAAAATAAAACAAAAAAGTAAATAAAAAAGGATAATTCGTTGAGATCAGAAGAATCAGATGCATTAGCCACTGCAGGGATAAAGCACAATTTTATTTGATTATCAACACAGGAAAAAACTGTAGAGGTCTTGGCTCACTGCCATCCTCCTTGTAGCAAAATTTTGATGGCTGTCATAATAAATCAATGTTTCCTCACATACTGATTATCATACTGAGCTTAATGATTTTATCCATAGCGATCTCTATAGTCATCATACCGATCTCTGCGATCATCATACCTATCTCTGAGGTCATCGCGGCTACCTCTGCGATCATCGTACCGATCTCTGAGGTCATCGCGGCTACCTCTGCGATCATCATAGCGATCTTTGAGGTCATCACGGCTACCTCTGCGATCATCATAGCGTTCTCTGAGGTCATCACGATCTCTGAGGTCATCACGGCTACCTCTGCGATCATCATAGCGATCTTTGAGGTCATCACGGCTACCTCTGCGATCATCATAGCGATCTCTGAGGTCATCACGATCTCTGAGGTCATCACGGCTACCTTTGCGGTCATCATAGCGGTCTCTGAGGTCATCACGGCTACCTTTGCGGTCATCATAGCGGTCTCTGAGGTCATCACGGCTACCTTTGCGGTCATCATAGCGGTCTCTGAGGTCATCACGGCTACCTTTGCGATTATCATAGCGAACGCTGAGGTCATCAGGGCTATCTTTGCGGTCATCATGGCGGTCACTGAGGTCATCACGACCACCTCCATTGTCATCACTTCGAGCTTTGACAGTTCTCTCTTCAGTGATGTGCGCATTCCCTTCCTCAATATATTCTATTTGTGATGTTTCATGGTATTCCACCACTGGAGTTCTGAGGCAATAAATAAACACAGATTAATAATATATAAAAAATACTTAATAAAAACCTAATTAATAAAAGCTTAATAAAAGCTTCCAGAGGATAAATGGCGACCTATTCCACTTGACTCTTACTCTTTTGATTTCTGTTTCCGTTTGCGGACACAGCAGATGATGATTATTATAAGCACTGCAGCTCCAGCAATACAACCAGCAACAATGCCTATTGTGGCAAGATTCATAGAGGCTGTAAAAACAGAAATATATGGAAATTACAATTTAGCAAATTAAGCTGAAAGTTTCTGAGGTCAATATTTCATGCATTAAAGGTGGCATATCATGAAAATCTGATTTTTTTTTCGTGTTTAAGAGCTATAATTGGTTCCCCGGTGCATCTACCAACCCAGAAAACGTGAAAAGTGTCAACCCAGCAACTTTGTTTTGGTAAGCCTTTCTCTGCAAGCATGTCAAAAAAATAGGCCAATCAGATTTCGCTCCCCTTCTGAGGTAGAAACGGGATATTATAATAACCGACAATTAATCTGCAAGTTTCCACCTACGGCGATGCCATTTGGTTTTCGCAAGTAACAACAGTGTAACCAGTTCTAATGCAATGGGAAAAGTTCGAGCAAAGCATGCAAACTGTTCTGTCGTTGGCTGCACAGACGAGCACAGAACACTATTTAGAGTCCCAGCTTCAGAGGAGACAAGAGAGCAGTGGATTTATTTTATTTTCAACGGAAATCCCCCAGAAACTGATGAATCAATGTAACTCCACAACAACTACATAAATGTATCCACTAACCATTCAGAAAGGTCCAGGTGCAGTCTAAAAGTTGCAACCTCTTACTGAGTCTCTCTCTTCCTAAGGCTGCACTCCACTACTGGTTATTTCTGAGATTTTGGATGACTGAGATTCGTATGTTTTGTTATTGTATCCGAACTAAGCTAATGTAAAGGATCGGCCGTCTTCTTCATTTGCATTTAAAGGGACACACACAAAAACAGCTCTTTTTTTGCTCACACCGAAAAATTGGCAATTTTGACAAGCTATAATAAATGATCTGGGGGGTATTTTGAGCTGAATCAATCTGGGGACACCATAGATTTATATTAAATCTTGTGAAAAGGGGCATATTATGTCACCTTTAATCTCAGTAAATTACCATAAAACTGTCGGATTTACTTTTCTGATCAACCTTATTGCTAAGCAACAGTGTTTTATTTTTTACTGTAAAAGAGTTAGTTCACACAAAAATAAGAGTTTTGTCATTAATTACTCACCCTCATGTCGTTCCAAACAATTTTGTATGTATTTGTACAATGTGAATTGTATAGAAATATATATGATTTTTAAGAAAAACATGAGCGTGAAGGTCCGCCTCTAACCCCACCCATGAACCTAACCATCAAGCTGGGCCGCAATAAGATTGTACGAAAGTGTACAAATTTGACCAAACAAAGTTACAAATTTTCATGAGAATAACATGTTGGAATAACATAACAATGAGGAGTCTAGTCTATACATAACAGATTAGGTCAATTGTCAATGTCATGTTGACAATCAGATAATTGGATCATTATTGCTGTGATTATTATGTTAGCATGTTATATGTTTGACAATAGTTCTTCTAACCCTAACTGATGCAGTGTGTAGCTTTTCATTTCTTAAACAACCATGACCTCATGGTCTTCCTACATCGTGGTCATATTCCAGGATGACAATGTCAAGATGTATCAGTCTCAAATTGTGAAAGCTGGTTGGGAGGGAGCATGAAGAATCATTCTCACACATGAATTGGCACCTCTGAGTCCAGACCTTAAATTCATTGAAAGTCTTTGGGATGTGCTGGAGGAGACTTTACAGAGTGCTCGACTCTTGCATTGTAGATACAAGATCTTGTATTGTGTGAATTCTTGCATCTCTTACACCAAAATATTGATGCACCTCTTAATTAAATAAATGTTGTTTGATCACACAATACAAGATCTTGTATTGACAATGCAAGACTCAAGCACTCTCCACTCAAGTGTACTCCAGCACATGGTACAGTAATCTGGTACAATAATCAAAACATGGTAAAATAATCTGAATAAAATTAATCTGGAAAGTAAACACTCATATACATTTAAAAAGAAAGCAGGCAAATGTGGCAATACTCACATGGCACTACAGACAATGTCATGTTACATTTGGCTGATCCGACCTTATTGGTTGACAGGCAGATATAGTAACCTGATGTCTCCAAGGACACATTGAACAAAGCCAGAACTCCATCCTCTGTTACACAAAATCATGTGTAAACTTTAGCGTTTAATGACAAAAAAAGTTATTAATCTAATCTACTGAAAGTGGGACAAAACTTACTTTCAGTGGTTTTAAGAGGAAATGGTTTTGGGGCATTTTTGACATCATATCTCTCCCATTTGTATGTAGGTGATGGCGAGCCCTCCTCAGACACACAGGTTAGGCTAATATTTTGTCCATATTCTGCTGTGCCTACTACCTTACAAACAGGCTGTGATGGTGCAACTATAAGACAAATGTAGATATTCATTCAACGTTTTTAAAAAGGATTCCACTTGCCATGTATAGTTATATGGAATTTTTATTTTGAGATGTTATTAAGTTAGAAGTTTGACAAATTGCCAGAGATCTTACCCTGAACCAAAAGAAAAGTAGAGTCAGCTGGTTTTCCCTCAATGTCTCCAGGAATCTGAACAAAACATTGAATTCTTCTGCTTTCTTTAAGAGTGACTTGTTTTAGTGTCAGTTTTGATGTTTTTGCATCAAGGCTAGAGTCTATCATGGCTTTGCCTTCATACTGTGGTCCAATGTCTACTCTGCGAGTATTGGAGTAATAGCTACCAAAAATTACCTATTAGGGCCAAAACAAAGAACCAATTATTCATTAATAAACAGTCATTGTTTTTACACTTATCATGGTTAGTGGTGTTTTGGTAGACAGTTGAAGTTTATCAATGTCAATTTTTTAGGCTTACCTTGTCTCCAGGTGTCTCATCAGAATGACCACTCCATGTTATAATGATAAGCTCGTTTTCTGGATTTTCAGGTTTAATATTACATGTAAGGGTGACATCATCACCCCTGGCAACCTCCACAGAAGCTTCACTCATTGTCACTTCCAGTCCAAATGTAGTCGACATCACTATGAGGCAAAAAAGAGAACTTTGTGAATATCACACAATGAAATTAAAAAGTCATTTTAAAACCTCAGAATTCAAGCATGGAATAATGTTTAAAATGCAGAATTCCCAAATAATATTTCACTCAACTTTAAGAAACATGAAACAGAATTCAAGATCAGATCTGAAAATATTTAGTAAAATTCCTTGTATTTCTACATTTGAAAATCAATCTCATTTACAGTATCACAAATCTACATCACAACTTAAGTTTATCAGTAAACTTCATCAGCTATACATTTGGTGTGATTACATTACTATACATTCTGCTAAAATAGGAACTTATTATTAATACAATTTCTTCATTTAATTATTTAATATGAAATCATTACTGATTTTAAGAATGCTTAAGTCCACCTTATTTGTAAACTGTCTACTGATGCTTTGTATTATGTCTAAGAGTCTATTATGATATTGGATGAATGAAACAAGAAGTAGCTAAAAATTCGCCATTTTGTAGCCCTGGTGAAAACCTTAACAGCATTATTACTTGAAAACATATATTAAATTAAATTTAAGTGTCACATGTTGAATAACTGACAAGAAAACAAATCATTTTGGACCCACACTGTTAATCTAACATATAATGTCATTGATTTGATCTTGCTGTACTCAATATAAACGTCATGAAAGTGACCACCTCACCTGATGTTAAATATAGGCTGCAAAAAATCAACTTCCAGTTGGTCATTTTGTCGCTGTCCAGCCACACTCCAATAGATGGTGTTTTGGGGAATTTGAGAAATATGTATGTATATTTCTCATATATCCTTATCTCATGGCTTCCTGTGAACTCCTGAAACAGTTTTACTTCGGCAATCGGCACCTGTGTCGACCACACCTTTATTGCACTTTGGACCCTTTCCTCTTACTCAAAGTTTTACAAGTTAGGTTGCAACAAAATGGCAGATGTGATGTCATATTAATAAATAGTGGAAGTCATTGCTGGGAAATGAACTGACATACATGGGGTAGGGGTTGTTAAATAGCTGCCAGTAAGGGACAAATTGAACGAATTAAATATTAGTTCTTGAATTTTATTCTGGATGATTTGTATACAATATCACTTGATAAAACGTAAGTTTTACATACATAGGGCACACTCACTAACAAGCTTTACTTGTGTTCATGTCAGTATAATATTAATAATATCGTAATGTTTCCGTCTTTCGAAAAACCAATCTAATATTGTTGGTCTAACCTCAAAAAAGCTGGATGTGCATTACAGCTGTGGTGTATTGCCATATCTGACCAGCAGATGGTAGTAAATGAAGCATAATTGAAATTACAGGCACATTTACAAGAACTATTGATCTTTACCAGACGCCATGCTGACAAAAACTGCTTATCTGTGCTAGTTAACAGACTTGTTCTCACTCTTTCCATATAGACTATTCCATTTAAGAACTTTATTGTTTTTGGATCATTTTGTGCACAAAATTGCACAGAAAACGTTTTTTTTTTTTTTAGTCAAAGGGTCTGTTATATTTGGTATATATCTGAAGAAGTGGTCATTGCATCTTTTGGTCTTTCAGTATGTTATACAGAACTGTATTTGTTATTATATTATTTTATTATATATTAACTTACAACATGTAGGCTACACAGTCAGTCTATTTACAAATAGTTGAATAATACAGTTTTTATAAAATATCTGAGTTTTTTTTTTAAACTGGAATTTAATTTCCAGTTATCATCAATGAAACTGAACTGAGCTGAATAATGACACTATTATCTTGCAACAGCAGCATTACAGCAGAATTAGAACTTGTCTAATCAAATTACTGAAGTTTGCATCATTAATTCTGTTACTTTCATGTTTTTGCCAATATATATACAGTATAGCGTTTGTCACATGTCTGCAATTATGCAAACATCTTTTAGCTATAGACAAATTTCAATTTTTTAATATTTATTTATTCATTATTTTCATTTCATATAACATATTTTATAAATTGTTCCTGTTCTTTTGCACAACACAACGCATACAAGGTCTACATGTATAATTATGGTTGATGACAGTGATGATGTCAGTGAGTTTTTTGGAGGTGGTTCTGGGTTCAAACGCACAGATGGGAACTCTCTGATCTGCCATGCTGATGCTGTGGGTGAGTGCATCGGTGAGCCGCTGTATTGTGTTTTGAGGATTTGGGCTTAAATATTCAAAATGGCGGACGGAGGAGCAGCGAGTCAAGATGAGAGTTCAGGACCAGGTAATCATTACTGCATTTTACATATTCATATTCATATTCAAACACTCTTTCTCTCAACCCAGAAAAGCGCGGGAGAGAAAGCGTAAACAAAATACTCAAGCCCGATGTTGCAGTCATATGCACCATTTAAATAAACGTATCGGGCAATAATTCTCTGTCTGTGCGACGGTGAAACTGGCGATGCAGTGCTACGGCAAATTAAAGGAAAAAATGCCTCCTTTGTGTGATTAGAGCAGTCGCGTTACATATTCATACCGCCGCCGAGCAAACGCCGCTTTGCATATTTTATTAGTCATAATCGGCGACAGCTCGCGTGGTTTTGCACTGTCCCCGGTCAGAGGTTGTAAGAATTTTACAGTTAATCTTAACTAAAGGCTGCTGTGTGCATGCTAGGCGGCTAATGCTACTCCAGCGGCTTTGTGTTGCTGTATAGTGCCGTGAGCCAATCCCACATATAAAGCTTTGAATATTCATTCGCTCGCAATCAGCCGGCGTCTGCGCAACGTGTTTACGGTGAAAATATGAAAGAACAGAGCAGCGGGTTCTTGCTTGGTGTACAGTTAGGACACGGCGTGATATTTTTTTTTTAATGCCCATTCTCTTGCCTTTTGTGCCCATTGCAGGCGTGTAGCCCTGTTATGTTATTCATGTGGGCCTTCTAGAGATCAGAATGCGCTGTTCAGCGTATTCTATCAGAATGAATCCATTTCATTGTCGAAGGATGGTGGAACGTGCCAAAATGGAACTCTGACGGCAACTGATACAATGTTACAGTACGGTTGTGACAAATTGATATTTTGTAGCACAGCCAGTGTCTCTGTAACATTGTATCAGTCGGGCTGCTCAAAGAGATGTATGCAGGCATTATGCCAGCTTTATTTGCTAGTCTAATAGGTAATCCTCATATAGAGCCCAGCTTCTCCACTATTGTTCCAGCAGCTGTATGCTTGTGTATTTAGTTTATTATGCTCATGTGTATTTAGTTTATTGTATTATATTGTCCGTAAACAAGGGGAAAAATCTGTTTTTCTCTCTTATGAAAAATAATATTTATTAGTGCTATAGTTGTCAAATTGCTTACATTAATAAAGGTAACACTCTCAATCCAATCATAATGTAGTTCTAAATATCTGTGATTCTATGTAGATACAAGGGCACAAGTAATCACAGTCGAGATGATATTCAAAACCAGTGCACAGTTGGGAGTGTCAAGTCAGTTTTGTTTGTATAGCACTTTTCACAATACTTTACAGAACCCCACATTTAATAGTCCACATTTAGCAGATTAAAGCTGGGCTATAGAGGCAAGTTTACATTTGCTGACGATATAAAAGATCAACCAGATTTGCTATAGTAAATATCACTTTATGTGGGTAAAGTTGAATATATGTATAAAAGTTGTCAATTGAAGTAACCATTTTGATTTTTGTTGATATTAAGGATTATGAAGTCTAAAAGATTTTATTTTCAGTTTAAAACATTTTGGTGTAGTGATAACCTAATTACTTTTAGGAATTGTTGCCATGATAAATTTTTTTTATATATATATATATATCTGAATTAGAATTTTTTTATCTATCTATCTATCTTTATTCACTTTTTATTCCTTTGGCTTTATTTTTCCATCACATTTTGTAATGTAATATTTTATTTCAGCTTAATTTCAATAATTAACACTAGTTAACAATAACAACACTGGATGGTGCATTATCTGGTTTAAGATTTTGGACAAAAGCCCACCCAGTAATATTGCTTTTATGCAGTTGTTGTCCCATTAATCGACACGAGCATTTAAGGCAAAAATTGTCTCGGCCAAACAAGATGAAATCATTTTAAAACTTGCATCACTCTGGTGGTGTCTCACAATAAGAGAAACAAATGTGTAAAACAAATTTACCGCATGGTTTCATATTTTGTTGAATCTGCTTTGAAATCCTTTGCATCAGTCTTAATTATCTTTTAACATGAATTCTCTGATACATGGGAATTATATGGTTAACAATTTAAATTCGTATATAATTGTCTGCTTTTGGACATGTCATTGAGTCAGGTGTATCAGACCCTGCTTTTCATCTGATAACAGTTTCACTTTATGTGTAGTGCCTAGAGAAGCAATGTCATGCCATAACTTGTTTGTTTCCTGTGTCCACAGCTCATACCTAAGGTGTAAATTACCCACATAAATTCTTACTTTTAATTTAGTAGTAACTGACACTTTTCAAACGTAGTAGTGAAACTTCATGGCATTTTGCATCTCTTTTTGACCATCTGTCTATATACATTTTTTCTTGTTGTGCTTTTCTTCATGCTCTGATAATGTGAACATGGAGAAACACTGCAGGCTAACAGTTAATTAAAAGGATTATAGGCCTAAAATCAAGTGAGAGTTTGAGTTTTTGAAATTTGCCTTTTTTTGCCAGCAAATTTGAGTGACTTCATGCTTTTCGTGTCTTGTTGTCTAGTTAAATGGTTTTAGGTGTGAAAATTGTGGCCTGTGAATAGCAACCATCACACTATCAAGCATCTTGTTCCTCTCTGAAACTCAAATAGAATGTTTTCAAGTATATAATTTGAATATGAATGATATTATTATTTGTTCATGCTTTCTCATAATGAAATATTGAATTTAGTGTATCCTCTGTGCTGCGTTCAGTCATCTTTTTCATGAAATGCTTCAAATGCCTGTTTTTAAAAGTATAATATTTGCATAATTTTTTTCTGCTAATTTGAATATAGCTCTCCAGGTTAGTTTTGCCTTTCAACTAAATTTTCGCATGGTTTCCATGCAAGAGTGCCTTTGGATACGAAGTTGTCTGCTAAAGGAAAATGAAGAAATATAACCTATGAAAGTATCTGTTTTGTTGGATAATGCTAGTCTTAGCACTCTGAAAAAAGTATTTTAAGTGTCTGCAAAAGTTCCTTTTGGATAGGCTGATTTCTTTATGCTTACTCCGTCAGATCTTTGTTCTAATATGTAAATCTCTGTTGTAATTAGGCCGAGCTCTGAAAATATCAGTTAATGAGGTGCACAGTTAATCTGGATATGCAAAGCAGACTTCGTCTTCTTTTCCAGACAATACGGCTACAGAAGTCACGGAATTTGATCCGTGAAGTGTTTGGGTCACAGGGGGTTGTGTGAATAGGATGTTGGAGAATGGCAAGTCATTTACTTCCCGAACAGCTCCATCCTCAACCTCTGGTGCTTAGAAATGTGTAAGAAACACTAAACGCAACCTGCTGTCTTTATGTCCAGATACAGACCTCGCCGTTTTTTTGTGTGCTTTGATTGCATTGACAGAAAGCTCACCTGTTTCACCTAATTTAACCAGCACTCCGTAGGTAATTGGGCTTGTGCATTGACACTCCGGATGTATTTTCCATTCCTCTTTTTTCCCTCCAAAGCGATCCAATTAATATGCTAATGAGATGATAAATATTTATGAACATTTAAATTAGGGAGAAAGCTCTCAGCGCGCCGTGCGAAATGAATTGCTTGCAGGACTTCAAAGTGTTGCTCGTCTAATGAAGTGAGGGAGATTTGCATATGGCTTTAATCAGCTGCATACTGATTATGCTTTATTACGGCGCTGGCAGCCGCTCCGCTTCTGTTTCGTTCCAGAATGAAAACGAACTTCTTCACACTCTAGTTGTTATGACAATCATGGCACAGGGAGAGTGAGAGAGAGCAAATCAAGCAAGCCGGAGAGACTGAGAGAAAGGCAGCCACAGTTTCAGCGAAGCTTAGCTGTGCTCTGCACGTGTGTTGTTTTTCCACTCCAAACCGTTTAGTTAAACAGAGACTTCATTGCTTTTGAGTGTTGTCAGCGAAAGGGGTGCTAAGTTTGTTGTGATGCTCGTAGAGACGCTTGAGAAGGCAAGTGCAGCAGCTGCTGGTGAGTGATGTTTGCAGTCAGCAACAACATTTTAAGGTCTGTTCGATTGTGTAGTGATGCTATTAATATCTAGGGTTCAGTAGTGGACATGTTTGGCTTGTAAATCCAAATGGTGTAATTAACAAACCAAACATGTCCGCTACTCAAACCAAGGAATTTTTTTAAGTGTTCACTTTAAAAAAAATGTTTTGGTCATATGGTTTGAAATCAAAAATTGGAATGGATTTTTTTTTTTAATGATGTTGAGGATGCTGTCACACTTTCGAAAGTCACTGAATGATTGGTCTTTGAAGAGAAACTGAACGTCCGGTCTTCCTCTGTCTGTTGTAGATTCTAGAATGAGTAATCCATCGGAAACAAGTAAATGTGCAATGGAGAGCGGGGACGAAAACACTGGTGAGTTACCCAAGGAACCGTTGGCTCTTTGGAGATGTCTGGCTTGCATGTTGTGCCTTTCATGTATTTTTCCCCATAGATTGCTCAGATCATTTGGCCTGATCCTTCCAACACAGCTTTCTTTTACATTTTCATAAGTGAGTTAAAGACTATCAGTTCACAGTTCAAGTTTTAAAGGGTCGCTTGTGCAGCTTTGACTGAGGTAGAGCAATCAGGACAATGTCTCTCAATATATATCACTGTCAGAAGGTTTTTTTTTTTTAAATAAGAAAGGCCATGGAGCTGAATAACTTGGCTGAAAAGACCTTTTTGTGTGTCCCTTATCTATTGTGGCATTGCCTGCTTTTCTTCTTCCAGGTGCCCAAACAAATGGACTGGACTTTCAGAGGCAGACTGTGCAAACAACAAGCGCAATCACCAACGCACACGCACAGGCCTTGCTCCAACAGGTATGATCTTTTTCTCTGAGCTCACACACACATTTGTGGTCTGTGTCATGGATGAAAGAGCTATAGGAATTTAAAGATGTCCCCAGGGACATAGTTCTCCTGTGTCTGAGTCACTAAACTGCCACTGTCTTGAACTGTGTGATTATCATGTCTCGGAGTGACTGCTGAGGCTTTCCACCTGATGTCATGAATTGTTTTGTCTATTTGAATATAATGTGTGAGATTTGTCACAACTCTGAAGATTAAAGATTAAAAGCACAATGTTTTATCTCCTGGTTACAGGGGAAATTATTGGGCCCCATATGCTAATTAGCTGCTCTGCAGTTGCTCGGAAACAGATGGTTGAGAATATGCAAATCTATGCAGAATTTACATGTACTGCATAACCGTTTCGTTAATTAGCATACCCGCTCTGCTCTCCGCTTGAAGTCTCAGAAGGCTGCGGTATATTTATATCACCATACATGAGCATCAAACAAAACGTATTTTTGCAAATATAATTTTGGGATGGTCTTAATCTAGATTTGAAAAAGGAAAAAAACACTCTTTATTAGTCCTTATTTGCTTCTACTACCAAACTGGAACATTTAAACCAGCAAAAAAACCATTACCCACATTGTGCAATAGAGTGCAACAGTGCTCTATCCGCTTTTTGTCAGCAGCCTTGGTTCCGGAAGTATATTTCCCACTCATTTTTTCCCCATAGGGATTTTAAAAAAGTCTTTGTTTAAAGAGTTACAAGCCCTGAATCAAACCAACCAACCAGCTACAAGGTGAATCAAAACATTACAAATTTTGATTTAATGCAAACCAGTTTAATACATTTTATTTAAAAATCAGACAAAAATACAGTTACAAGACTGTGTGCTTAACGACTTTAATGAGGCGAAAGATGTACAATCCCATGAAGCATTGCGAATGACAAAATTGAATTAAAATCTATGGAGAGCAAAGGGAGACTATTACGCCATTCACAGTACTTGATGTGCTAAAGTGTTCTTTTGGTGCGCGATTCTCTGAATGGCGATTTCTTTGCAGAATCATGGGTAATATAGTTTGTCACCAAGGATTCTGGTGGATCCAAGGATACTATTTTTTTTTTTTTTTTTTTTGAAATAATGTGGGCCGACATCTTCAACAAAAGCATATACCATCGTAGCTCACAGTAGGTCTGTCTTTTAAGGTTGATAAGTTATCGTTAAAAATCTATTCCTATATGATGAAAATGTATCGGATTTTTACTTCTGGAACCTGACTTGCACTTTCAAAAATAATTCATTATGGGCCACAAATTGACCTCACCCAGTGTTTTGTCCCTAGTCTAAATTTCTTTTCCTTTTTTTGAAGTGGTAGAGACCATTTTTGTGTCATGAACAATCACCTTTTGGTTGAAACTTACTAGTCAATAGCACAAAATATATATTATATATCAGACATGTTAAGATCACATGATCAGCCGAATACTACATACTTTATCTATGGGACCCATATTATCATACACTTTAATAATTGTATTAACTATAAACAACAAGTATATTATTAATAGGGATGTCAATTTAGCACATTCATTTGTTGTGATTAACTATGGGAGATAAACGCGTTAAAATTATTAATGCTTTTACGCACCCCGGCCCAGATCTTGTTTTACAGAAATTTAGTTACGAACATGATGCAGGGCAGCGGCTGACTGCGTGATGAAGCCTATAAGAATGCTTTTTTGTTGTTGTTGCTTAATTTCACCAATAAACATTGTTCCAAACAAAGCTACAGCAGAACTGTTGTTCTGCTTTTCAACACAGCAGTGTTTCATTACTGAATGAGTCCGTGGTTTTAACAAAATTGAGGGAGCCAATGATTCATTGACCAATTCATAAAGACGGCCACTTGCTTTGTTCCTGAATGAATCAGCCGTTTGAATAAATCTGTTGAATGAATGACTCACTCATTAAAACTACTGGCGATTTAAGATTCATATTTAGAGTATCATTTTTATTTTTCATTCATATGTATGCCACCTCTGAGCTTCATTAAGTAGTCTGTGTAAATATACTTAAATGGCCACATTGTAATAAATTCTATGTTGAATCAAAATGTTTAATTCTAAAGCTAGTTTTTTAATGTGTATTCAGTGCTCATCGAACACAATAATGACTTTACATAATCTTTTGGGGGGTAATTTCTCAGCCATAATTGATGTGCTATTAATTAGATTCATTAATCTGCGTATGTAATTAGATGATAAAAATGTAATCGCTTGACAGCCCTAATTATAAATCGTGGTTAACTGTAAATTTCACATTTCAACAATGGCAACTGAAAAAACCTGCAACTGCCTGAAATGACTGCTTATGCCTTTTAGTAAAATAAATGTATTATAAAGCGTTGTGAATAATGGATTAACTTACACCTTCTGTAGAAATTTGTCGAATTTTGTGTGGGCCTGGTGAAAAATGTGGTCATAATAGATCAAATGAATTCCTGTCTGTCTCTTTGTGTCCAGTTGACTTTGACTCCAGCGCAGCAGCAGTTATTGATACAGCAGGCTCAGGCTCAGCTCCTGGCAGCAGCGGTGCAGCATTCAGCCGGCCAGCAGAGTAGCACTACAGGAGCCAGCATCTCTGCCTCCGCTGCCACCCCCATCACCCTCTCTCAACCCATCCAGATCACACCTGTAAGAGAGACACTTTCATTCACTCCTAAAAGGGGCTTGTTATATTTGAAACTATAATGACGTTTAATGTAAATTATCCAGTGATTTATTCAGTGCTTTTGCTTGGGGCTGAATTTTCTAGTGCTGTTGTTTTTAATGAAGAAGCCCCATTCTTTCATTTATAATGTTTTAATTTGAATAAATGGCATTTCAGTAAAGGCAAAACAAAATTGATTACAGACGTTAACGAAAAAGCTTTTGAAATGTAATCACTAATGAATTTAATTACGTTACATTTAATTCACTTAATTGCTAATAAATAATTCAAACTAACTGTAATTCACAGAGCTCAACAATAAGGATTTGCCCTGGCAGTTTTTTCACCTGTCCTGGGGATGTCTCAAGTGTTAAAGTGAAGTGTATTTTTAATTAACATTAATAACAAATGAAGTTTGAAAGATTTGGCTTTTATAAGGATTCATAATTTGCAGGAACAAAATCCATGTCCCCCAGCTCTTCAGCTATTTACACGAAGAAAGCTGCATCTAAAGTATTTGGAGAATCATTGTACCCAAAATACGATAAAATGTCAACATTTTAAACACTTGTAAATTTGTGAAGAGGAGGAATTTACAAGGGATAAAAGATTTCAGAAAACAGTATATCATATGCTTAAGTGATATACTTTGCTGGTTTTAGTGGCAACAGCAATTTCGTTTTCAAACAAAATTTAAAACGTCTTTACTGTCAAATTCATTGTAATTGATGAGGTTGTCATGGCAGTCATAGCTGCACTGGTGCACTCCGGAAAAGTGGCGCACACTAACATTCTTCTTACTATGTGTGTTTGTGTGAATCAATGCAGCAGTTACAGCAGCTGCAACAGCAGCAGAACCTCAACCTGCAGCAGTTCGTGCTGGTCCAACCGGGCCACCACATCGCAACCCAGCTGCAGCCCACGCAGTTTATCATCTCGCAGACGCCACAGGGCCAGCAGAGTGAGTCCGGTGTCCTCTTAACCTTCCTCAGATCTCTTTGTCCCTCAGTATGATCAGTCTATCTGATTGTTTTGTCTTTCCTCTTGCACTAAACAGGTCTCCTGCAAGCCCAGAACCTTCTAACTCAACTACCTCAAAGCCAAGCCAACCTCCTGCATACCCAGCCAAGCATCACACTTGCAACACAGGTCAGGGATATCCCATTTACCCACTGGATCCATTTTTATTCAGTCCAATCAGAGAGCGTGCACAATCCATTCCAGACTGTTATTTATTCTATTTTACTGGTCTTATTTGTTAAAATACGCTTCACAGCCTGCGACACCCACACGCACGATAGCAGCGACCCCCATCCAATCCCTCGCTCACAGCCAGACGACACCAAAGCACATCGACACACCCAGCCTGGAGGAGCCCAGCGACCTGGAGGAGCTCGAGCAGTTTGCCAAGACCTTTAAACAGAGACGCATCAAACTGGGCTTCACGCAGGTAAACCAGGCTTCACTAGTCTCACAGATTGTGTTGTCTGTTGTTGATTTCACTATTCAAAAGTCTCTGCTGTTTAGTCATCCGGGTCATTGCAGAAATCGTGACTTATTTTTAATTATTTAAAGACATTTCTTCTTTAACTGGGACTCATTAGGTGACTCGAGTAAATTCTGCCTGACGCTTTCACTGTTAAAACGTTATTTTATGCTGTTGTTTTGCATGTTCCAGGGGGATGTTGGCCTTGCCATGGGAAAACTTTATGGAAATGACTTCAGCCAAACCACCATTTCTCGCTTTGAGGCCTTGAACCTGAGCTTTAAAAACATGTGCAAACTGAAGCCTCTGCTTGAAAAATGGCTCAATGATGCAGGTATGCATTTTCTCTGCTCTGAGCCATCTCTCTCCTTTTCCCTCCTCTCTCAAAATAACATTACATACCATGAAGAATGTTAGAAAGGATATGAAGATTCCTGTCGCATTCCTCTTTAGTTTTGGAGCTCCTCTCAGGATACTGCAGCTCTCAGCTCTCTTTTCTGAATCCGTCGGTGGTTTGTTATATAAAGCAAATCTTTAACTTGAATAATGTTGCTAAGTAGTACAGCTGATGCTCTGAGGCATGTCTGCATTGCTGTTTGCCACAGGTGCTTATATCAGTCTCTCTTTGTGTTTTTGTGTGCGCTGTTTGTGCAGAGAACCAGACTTCTGAACAGGCCTTGTCCAGTCCCAGCTCTCTTGGCTCGCCTGGGCTGGGCATAGAGGGCTTGAACCGCCGCCGCAAGAAGAGGACCAGCATCGAGACCAACATCAGAGTGGCCTTAGAAAAGAGCTTTCTGGAGGTGAGCGACATCTCACATCAGAGCTTATCCTGAGACCGTGATTTAAGTTTTAATGGCACAAAATCATCCTTCGGTGGGGGTTCTCGAGACTCGAGGGTTTAACCTGACCACATGGCAATAATTAAAATTGTGAGAATTTTTCTTATTATTAAACAATAATAAATTATTTAATAATAATAAACAATTTTCTCTAATTCAGTTTACACAGATTTATATTGCATTTAATTCTTATTCTTATTTTATAATTTACACTTATTAATAACTATATTTTTGTAATTCAGTCTCATTTTGTATTTCTTACAATTTCTTTTTATTTATTGTACTTAATACAAAATAATAATTTATGGTTTACACTATTATTGACAATAATAATTATGTATTTATAAACAGATCTATATTACACGGTTGGTATTGTTTTTTTATTATTATTAGTAGTAGTAGTAGTGTACTTTTATTACTACTGTTTAATAATGTTACTGTAATCATTTCTGTAATTTAGTTTTTCACAGGTTTTAATTTATTTTTATTATTTTCTATTAGTAGTATAGTTGTTGTTGTAGTAGTGTACTTTTAAATAATTATTACCATTTTATAATAATAATAATAATAATAATACAGTGTTCTATAACTGTGTAAATATAAAAGCCTCCTCTTTAACTGAAAGATATGTATTGTTACAATATTTGTGTACTGTTGTTTAAACATTTGATATTGTCCCAACCTCAAATTTTCCTGCTGAATTGTTACCTACTAAAACTGTGGACTTGTAGGTCTTTGTGAATTGTTTTTGCCGTAAGGGCGTTTCTTGTGCATTTGCCCTTTTCAAGCAGAACCAAAAACCTACCTCTGAGGAGATCACCATGATCGCGGACCAGCTCAACATGGAGAAAGAGGTGATCCGAGTATGGTTCTGTAACCGCAGGCAGAAAGAGAAGAGGATCAACCCGCCCAGCAGTGGCAGCATCTGCAGCACCTCTATCAAAGCAATCTTTCCTCACACCACAACTCTGGTACGTGACATGCAAACTGCCCCCCCTTCATTTAGACCAACAGGTCTGACTGCTTAAAATAGTGCTAAACCTCTTCCTTCTATCCCCTGTTTCAGGTACCGAGTACAGCCAGTCTTGTGACCAGTAACACACCGACTACGATGACTGTCAACCCAATTATGTCTCTCACCAGCACTAGCGTCGGTTTCACTGGTAAGCAAGACTGAAATGATGAAACTTTCCTATTGTTCACCTTACAATCTTTAAAAGATGATTGTCTTTCTGCAGGCACAACTATTGGCTCGGCCACCACTAACACGGCATCGGTCATCTCCACTGCACCTGTGGTCACCACCGCAGCATCCTCTCCTTCGCTCAGCCCTTCCCCCAGCGCAGTGCAGACGTCCTCAGAGCAGGCTTCAGCTCAGGAGATAGTAGCGGCAGTAAGTCAGGCATCTTCCTCCCTGGCAAACACTCTGGGCACTGGGCAGGTGATGGTGGCGTCACCCAGCCTCACGGCTGCTCTGCAAGGAGCCGCCCAGCTGCCCACCAGCGCCAGCCTCGCCGCCATGGCTGCAGCCGCTGGCCTCAACCCTGGGCTCATGGCATCCTCGCAGTTCAATCCTGGGTAGGTGTATTTTTATTTTTCTGACAAGCATGTAATGGGATATCTTTGTGTTTAATGTTAATTCCATCTTTTTTCTGGTGTTTCCTGTGCAGCGGGGCTCTTCTTAGTTTGGCGCCAGGTGGTCTCGGAAGCGCGTTGAGTCCAGCACTGATGAGCAACAGCACCTTGGCCACAATCCAAGGTGTGTGGAGCGGCAAGTACACTTGTATTTACATTATTGCTCTGCATGCGCTTGTTAGTCTTGGTGTCACCAGCTTGTTTTAAATAAACTACTGTTCAAACGTTTGAGGTCTTTGATTAATAGAAAGTTAAAAAAACAGCATTTTTTGAAATAGAAATCTTTTGTAACATTATAAATTTGTTTTTTTCAATTGATTGTCTTTGCTGAAGGATTAATTTATTAAAAAACAAAACAACTAAAGCCACTGGAAGGCAAGCCTGCAACCTTTAGCCCAAAAAGCGTAATGGCTAACACTTTGGCGGTACACAGGGAAGGAGACGAGGCTGTTTTTTTTTATGTATATCAATGGAGGAGAGGCTTCACTACGATGAATGAATCGCAAAAATGTTTGCTAAAATCTTGCTAACATGTTTTACACAAAAAAATACTTTCATTGGGAACTATATGTAGATTTTACCTTGATAAAAATATCATTTTTTAAGAGAAGGCAGAGTAGGGAATGTTGCGAGCGCTTTTAATGAATGAAGGTAAACTAAATATAAAAATTTGAATAAATAAATGTAGTCTTTATAGCTTCCAGATTTCAACAATTAAATTAGTTACAATTTTAATGACTAGTATCACTACTATATATGCCCAATAAAGCAGTTTTTTAATGAACAGATTCAAATCTAATCTTATGTTATTTTATGCGCACTGTAGTGACCAGAAATCTGTCATTATATGATAGGCTGAGGTGCCTCACTTGATCCAAGTTAGCCGTTACACTTTTTACAATGATAAAGAGTTACATACCCTTTCATCTCACAATAATAAGACAATCTCTGAAAAAACTTACTGACCCCAAACTTTAGAATGGCAGTAAAATGATCTGTTTGTAAAACAAACATGATTTTAGTGGCACTGGTGTCAGTCTACACCCTCAAAAGCTTTCTGCATGCAACATATTTGCATACAATTCAAACATTGTAAATTACTTATTTGCATACAATGCAAACCACCTAGGTGCATTTGGTATGCCATTTGGTATTTTATTTTTTTGATAAAATGACTTTTTTGTGGGGCTGTTGATTTAACATGTTATTTTGGTGTGATTTAATTAGGGAAAAAAATGATGTGTTAAAATTCTTAGTGTTTACCATGCAATGTGAGAATACTTGACCTTTGTCTGTAGATAAAAACATTTACAAATTAGCTAAAATATTTCATAAATGAACATGCAAGTAATCTGAAGAACTGTAAAAAGATGTGTGAACCCTCTTATCAGTCAAAATTCCTATATTGCTGCATTTCTGTTCTAGTAATTTATTTAGTTTGTTTAGGCAACTGCTCTGTTTCGAACACCTGAAGTTCTAATGTTGTTCTTTGTCTTCCTCTTTAGCTCTGGCATCTAGTGGCACTCTGCCCATTACATCACTGGACGGGAGCGGGAACTTTCTGTTTGCCAATGCCAGCGCTGGCAGTACCCCTAACCTCATGACAACACCGCTCTTCCTGAACCCTCAGAACTTGTCACTGCTTGCCAGTAACCCGGTCAGCTTAATGTCTGCGGGAGGGGCTGGGGGTGCTGCCGGAGCCCTCAATCTGCACATCACCGCTGATGCCCACCAGAGCGCTGTTACCACGGCAACTATGCCCGCCTCCACCATCACCACGGCCTCTAAGGCCCAGTGAAAGCTTAACCCACTCCTCTCCTCTTCTAGACCCCTTTCTTTAATCTCTTGCTACCACCAAAAACAAACCCACTAAAAAGGATTTGATGTTGTTTTAACGTTATTTTACCGTTTAAGTTTGTATGTTCTAACTTTACAGATATCTTTTTCACACATTAATCTACGATGTTTGGACCTCATTGTCGGGTTGACTTCAACCAAATCAACAATAAGCGAATGTTGGCGTCACCACAGAGCTTGCATCAGGAGAGCAGAAACCTCCCTGGACATTGTTCCAAGTCTCTGTGCGACGCAAAAGCATATTCGTTTCAGCAAATCCACTCTCTCCCATTTTCACATTATACCTCTTCTTCAGAGGTACTTCTGAAATGCTTTTAACCAAAAAACTTTGTTTACTCTGTGTTGAATGATACCTTCTTACTGCTGACAGTAACCTCTTCTTCACCGTAGAAAAAGGACACCTTATATTCTTCTGTCTATGATCTCTTCTCTTTCCACTGGAGATCCTGCTTTACAGATGTTCCTGTCCTCCTGGAACATCTCCTTTTAGATGCACATCATTTATTTTTGTCAAACAGTGGGTTAGCTTTATGTCCTATATCTTACTAACTTGTGGTTACAAGGCTTTAAATGGAGTAATAAGCGGCTGTGATGCGGTTTCATTGCTTTAAGGAATCGTTCGACTGGCCTTTCTTTCTAGTGAATATTGTTTTCGAATAATTTCGTAGTTTACTCGGTAGCAGAAGACTAGTCTGGGTCTGAATTCTGACCCAGTCACAGGCTTATTTAATACTAAAAGCTTTAACGAATTATGAGATGATTCGTCAAGGAGGAGTTGTTCAGCGTGGGCAACAGTGACTGAGCAGTGCCGTCTACTTTGGAGCTTCAGTAACTCAGAGCTCACAACTCTTACGTTAGCGTCAGGACTGTGTAACCACGTAAGGTAAACCTTACGTGTTTACCTTACATGGGATGTACTTTTGGTATCACCACCTGATTGTGAAGGTGTAAGTCAAGTGAGTTGGGGTGGATGATATTCAAGTTTGTTTTTGTTTTTTAGGGTCTTTGATTTTCTACTTGTGCACAGTATCTGTACCAAAAAACTGGATTTGAGAACAGAAGTTCTGCTAAAAACCGAGCAGACTGCAGTCACGCTTTAAGAGGTCTTTATTTCGGAGGTCTTTGTATTGCCTCCATTTCAAGATATACCAAAAATCTTTGTTATACCTGTTGCTGTATATTGCTACTGTAGCGTAGTTTAAGCCTAAATATTTATGAGCAAAGGCTCTCGGTAGACCACAGGAAATATAATGCAATATTTTGATCTTTTCCAAAGACGAAAACAGTTATTTTCTTTCTTTCTTTCTTTTTTTTTTTTTTTTGTTGAGATGGCTGTCCCTCCTGTTTTGTAGTATCAGTGCAACTAACCAAATAGATTCGAGTCGAGGTGAGAGTGGGGCGTGATACTACAGCAAAGTACCAGTTTGAGGTTTGGGATTGTCACTTCTGCCAGTAATTCATGAGGACTTTGAGTGAGAAAAATGGGGGAGTCTTCTTCCCATTGTTTCAGATAATTGAAAATTGTAAACGTGCGTGTGTTGGAAGTAATGCAAGTGTGTTCTTACCTGACAGGCTTTTTGAATATTTCCCTTTTTTGTAGTTACAAGGTGCCAGATTCAGTCCTCTGTAAAATACACAGAGACTTCTCGTGCCCCAGGCCCAATGTGCTGGCTATACCATAGAGCAGTGGTTTTCAAACCAGGTCCTGGGGACCCGCTCTGCACATTTTGTTTGTCTTTCTTAAATGACACAGTCAGTTGAGTTATCCTAATGAGCTGATGATCTGTATCAGGTGTGTTAAATAAGGTAGATGTACAAAATGTGCAGAGCGATGGGTCCCCAGGACCAGGATTGAAAGCTGTTGCCATAGGTTTTTAGTTCCCAACCCTGGTCCTGGAGTACCCCCACCACTGCACATTTTAGATGTCTTCCTAATCAAACACGCCTGATTCAACTCATCAGCTTGTTAGTAAAGACTCCAAGACCTGAGATGCATCAAAAATGTGCAGTGATGGGGGTACTCCAGGCTCAGGGTTGGCAACCACAGCCATATAGGACAGTAGTGGGCCTGAAATATCCGTTACAAAGGGGCGAGAACATAATTAGGGGGTTTAGCCGGATGGTCTGTTTTGTTTTTTCCTACCAATGTAATGCAGCCATGATGTAAAGCTTGAACCAAAGTCGATTTCTCACTAGCTGCTGTGCCTGTGTGGGCCAGTGCAATGCTGACCACACTTTCACTACTCACTACTGACATACTTTACCATTTATTAGTCTTCTTTTAAACCCTATTCTTTCATCTTGCATTGACCAACAAATCGTGTTCGGCTTGATGAAGAAATATAGCCTCTCTAGCGCAGCGCTAACTTGAGAACACGATTTTTAGCTCTCGATATTGAAGCATTTAACGATCCAAAGAGAATCTTAAGAGCCTTGTGTTTAAGTGCTGTTGAGATTTTGGGAGTCTGTGTCCTTCGTTTCATTCATTCATCTACTCGGTGAGTCTTTGTTTTGGATGTGATCTCTTGGGTCTCAACACTGATGCTGTGTTTCAACAAATGGAATAGCAATAGAAATATCAAGAGTCCACCAAGATAATTTAATTTAAAATGGAAGTGCAAAAAGGCCCTGAAATTGCTCTATGGGACAAGGTAGATTTTTAAGCATTGCATTGGTACATTGGATTTTATTTCTTAAATTACCAATAAATACAGGCATTCTGGGAGAATTACAGTAGTATTTCATTTCTGTAGCATTGCTTTTTACTGCCACATTTTTAATTCTGTCACAAAGAGATCAGAGTCTACCCCTGTTGTCCCTTTTGTGGTTTGTTACTGTGTCCCTTTCTGTAATTTTTTTTTTTTTTATGAATCTTTTTGTTAGCATCGCTATTTGTTTTATTGTAATATGATTTGAAATACCTCAGCAGCACTTACATGAAAGGTTCACTTTAGGCAAAACACCAGAAGTCAACTCCAGAATGTACAAAAGCTGTTTCTAACAGTCCATTTTTTTAATGACCAACATGTAAAACAAAACTACAAAGTATAACAGGAAAATCTGTAATAATAATGTCACATACGTCTACTACTGCTATTTCAAGTACTACTACTTAAAGGGTTTGTCCAGGTTAACTTGTAATATTTTGTTATCCTACTTGCCAAAGTAAAAAAAAAAAAAAGCCTTTGTCTTTGCGGCTGGGTCTTGTTGCTGCTCATTCCGCTGGTTCTGTTCGGAAATGTCAACGTAGCCTCTCTGGATGTGTAGATTTATGTGTTGTTTTGCGCATTAGTGTCATTACCCGGTGGTCACCGGGACTGTGGGGAGTTACTGATATATTTATCTGAGGAATGACTCAAGATTAGAGAACTTCTTTTCTAAATTCTATATATATTCACTTATGTAAGATGCTCATATTTTATATTTGAACTTATATCTAGTTTGAATGTAGTGTTTTTGTCATGCTTATTCACTAAAAGGAAAAAAATAACAAAAAATTACTTCATTTATATGATAGCTATTCTAAGAAAAAAAGTCAAGACCAAAAATCGCAACCACACCCTTGTGATGTGGGAGTGGCTGTTGTGTGCCCCGCCCACATTAACATGCTTGTTTGAGTGGGTGGGGCTTGTGATGGTGCTCTAAAGGAAAGCCCCCAGCTTTAGTTGATGCAACAGACTTGATAGCACCAAACTACTCTTAATTTCTTTTCTTTTTTTTTTACATTTGGTTGTTGTTTTTGCTTTTTATGGATTTAATTTGCCATGTTGCTTTTTAACAATCTTTTACAATCATTTGAATTTAATTACTTTATGCCTTTTTTGTATATCATGAGGGAGCAACGTCACTGGCTTTCTTTGTTTGACAAACTTGCGTTTTATCATTTATGCCTTACTATTATTTCAGAGTTTGACACATTGTAGCAAACTGTATGTTGATGTTACAGATGATTTTGTTTGGTTGTGAATTTGTGTGTGCGTGCATGAGTGAAAGATGATGCAACAGGGCATGCACCCAATGTCAAAACTCACACGGTGCATATCAACCATGAAAATAACGCTGTGAGTTTTATTTGTGTTTTGTGATATTTTGGAAGTGTTGCTACCTATTATGTAGGTATAATTCAAGGCTGTTGGATACCTGTTGAAAGCTTTACTAATAACTCAACTCCAGCTGATATGTAGGGGGCGCTAGTGGTGCATTACTTTGAAAGATGACGTTTTAGAGAGGTTCTGTCTGAGTCCATATCTCAAGTGACTCATTTTTCGGAAATACAGGATTTTTTTTAAAAGTGGATATAAGGAAGCATCATACATCATTTGATGCAATTGACCACTTGGCTGTAAATGAAATCCTTTTGAACCTGTGTGCACATGAGATGTTTCAGATGTGATTTATCCAAGGATGTTGAACCTGGCAACAGCTCTGTACATTTGAAGTTGTTGCGGATCCTTTTTTTGGCACTTGATTTTGGCGTGTGTGGATGCTCTGACTTGTGATTGGATAGTTTCTTGATTGTAGCAGGGTTTGCCACTGTAGACCCTTAGTCTAGTAACAAAATAGGATAGTTGCAGAAGAGGTCATGCACCAGAGAGCCGAGCGAGAGCTGGTCTGAGTAAAGGAGCTGTTGTATACCTCATTTATAACTCGAAACTGAGTAAAAACTAGCTTTAATCTACTTCAAAAGATGAAATAAAATAAAAATAAAAAACAAAGATCTGTCCTAGAACAGAAGCCTGCAGACGTCTGTTTATGGTTTAGAGTGAGGAACCAGATGATACCTAGAAGGCTCCACAAGCTCATGCATATAGGAAGCCCATCCCACTTATTTATATTTAACTTTTATAGAAATTTAAGTTCACATTATAGCTCCTTATTCATTTTATACCAAAGCTTTTTTTATGATTTGACAATCGACGTCTTACGAAACCCCAAAAGCTATTTTGAAACTTCGTTCTGGGTTTGCTTGTTCCTCACCTTCTCAGTGGTAACCAAAGACTTTCAAAGTGATTGTATGGGCTAAACTCTCTCCTAGTTCCCTGCCTCAACCATTAGCTTGGGGTTTGAGATCATCGATCAAAGCATGTGGCTGAGTGGGCGGGGTTTAGCAGAAAGAGGAAGAAAAACAGCTCTGCCGGCTTCTGGAAAGGACTTAAAGTAACCCCTCACGGGCTGGGTGATGTTTATTAATATACGCTGAAGGATGTCCTGGGCTCACTGCAACCTGCTCAGGATAAACTGTCCTCTGGAGTTCCACTCTGTGGCTGCAGCAAGGCAAAACTGTTTCTATGATTGTCTACAGAAAACATGCAACGTCTCTCCATAGTCGTCTTTTAGGTGCCGTCGTCCCGTGGTTTCGCTGTTCTGTCGATGTCTTTATCTAGCTTTGCTGTATCCACTATCATGATTTCAATTGGTTTGATCAGCTGTGCATCAACTATGCATCGTTGTCCTCCATCCTGCAAGGGCGGCGTCTGTGCGACACGGTCCTTTTCAGATGGATTTTGATCTTTTTATTGCAAGTGGAGGGTCGAAAGCAACTATAAGCTCTATCCCAAAGCAAAAATATCCAAATATGAAATGTTTTACAAATGCAGATACCAAAGATTCCTCTTCCTTCCCAAACCCTTCAGCTTGTGTATTAAGAAACAGAACCCAGCTCTGACAGTAGTCCTAACCTCAGTAATTCCAAAGCTTAGATGTATATTTTGGTATTTTCCTGAGATGCTTATGGGGGGAAAAAAAGTTTGTCGTTTTTTAATTTTCTTGTTCGTTGGATCTGTTGCTCTTTTTCTGTCACAGCATGGAATTTAACTGCAAAACTGTCTTACTGTAGGTTAAAGAAATAGTATTTTTGTATGTTTTTGGATGTGTCAATGTATGTGATATCAGTTTCACTGCCCAACTTATCATTGTTTTTAAAACAAAAGACAGAAAAAAGGTTAAGTTAAAAAAAAAAAGACAATGTACATAATACTTTAGTCATTGATTTCAAAAGAAATCTCTCTCTATACTCTCATTTCCATATTTCCTATGGCTAAAGCTCAAGGAATGTTCCATTTTTCACTCTGTCTCATACTGTAGATTGTACTTCTATATCTCCCTTCAGAACGCTGTAACTCACTGTTGTAATAGTGATGATTGGTTGGGTTCTGAGTATCACTACAGACCTGAACTCTAGTGCCACTCGTGGCCTGCTATCAAGCAAACATACACCCAAGACTGAACGCTAAATGGCTACATCGCTGTAGCTTAGAACTGAATGATTGTGTAGAATATAAGTATGTGAATCAGGATACATGGTAGATTTGATGCATTTGTCTGCTGTATTTTGTTTGTTTTTTTATATATATATATAAAGATAATCTTTTACTGTAACTGTACAGTTCTCTTTTGTTGTAAACATCATTAAACCATTTTCCAAGTGTTTTAATATTCTAATAAGTCTTTGGTCTTTTAATATTTGCCATATCTCGGATCATGGTGAGGAACTTACGGAGTTGATACACATTTTATTTCATTTTACCCTTATGTTTTACAGTAATCAGTCAAATGGACTATTTTACACACATAATATGTAGAAAATAAGAGCACTGTCTCCTACCTCTCCAGACAGAGTTCCTAAATTGCCTAAGTAAAATTGGTTTGAAATTATCTTTTCCTGACATTAACATACAAGATCCTCTATTGCAACCAAAAATTACATAATATACTATATATACACATGCATACATCGTCACATACATCACACACTGCCGTTCAAAAGTTTGGGGTCGGTAAGATTATTTCAAATGTTTTTGAAAAATCTCAAACCTTGTTTGATTGATTTTTATTGTGTTACATGGTAATTCTATTTTAAAGTGTAATTTATTCCTGGGTTGGAAAAGCTGAAGCCATTACTCCAGTCCTCAGTGTCACATGATTCTTTAGAAATCATACTAATATGCTGATTTGGTGCACAATAAACATTTCTTATCAATGCTGAAAACCGTTGTGCTGCTTAATGTTTTTGTGGAAACCATGACACATTTTTTTCAGGATTATTGTCTTTACCGTCACTTTTTAAAAGAATCAATTCAATGCATCCATGCTGAATTATAGTATTTATTTCTATAAAAGAATAAAATCTTACTGACCCCAAACTTTTGAGGATATCTATAAAGCAAGACACATAAATGCATCCAACAAAGATACACAATTTATCTGTTGGTTGGAAGATATGAAAATTGCTCCTGAGGTTGTGCTGTGTTAATTGTGTGTTGTGGGAAAAGTTTCCATCTCCACAGCCTCGGCTGCATCCCTTTTTCTCCCTGTTCGAGCCTTTAAAGGAATAAACCAATAACATGAACTGATGAATTTTGGCTTTTAACAAAACTGCAGTCTGTTTAAAAACCTACCAAGCAGTGCAATGTTTTGATACCTAGAACACTGATAACAGATGCTTAAGTAAATATAGAGAGTAAAATAGGGAAGAGAAACTAGCAAAAAAAAAGCAGCTTATAATTTTTAATTAAATTAAAGCTTATAATTTTAAAATATATAATGTAATATCCAAAGTGGCCATAAAAAGGATATTTTTATGTAAAACATTTTTTATGAATGCCATTTAAGTATAGGCCTATACCAAATCAAGAGTTTAAAACGAATTGTTACATTACCTCATCAGGTTTGCTCTTGGCTTTGCGAGCCTGCAGAAATAGAAAATAATGAGCTATTTATGCTGATTTGCCAACTGAGCATAGTAAGGAAGGATATTATGCCGCCCTCAGCATTGGGTGAAATGATTCATTTCGGTTCAACAACCCGCACACTTTTCTCATATCCGTGTACTTACTTTGGCTCCTTTTGGTCTTATTTCCTGGTATTCATCATTTCTTGCTCCTTTTAGTTCCTAGAAAATACACCAACCACCATTGAGGAATGATCAAAAAAATGTAAGTGCACTACTGTAAACAATCACAGGAGGGCAGCAGGGATTACAGCTGTCGCTTTAGTTTACCATGCATGAGAAGAAACTTGTATCTGGTTAAATTATCTGTTTCTCAGATCTTATCCACATCCTTTCTGACAAATAAGTGGTTCAACTTCTTACCTGATAATGTGTCTCTGGCTCCCGTCTTCTAATCTGAAATATGTTGATATTGATTAGACGAAGGTAGGCATCTAAAAACAACGTTTTCTTTCAAAATTGCAATTTCACGTTTATAGCCTACAGGATTTTTTCATATTACAAACATGATTGCATATCATGTCATGAAGTAGGCCTAAAGTCTGTGTAGGCTACAGTACACTATATTTGCAGTTAACTCACTGATATATTTATTAATTTAAATAGGCTATACTTAAATTAAATGAAAACATAAAATAATCTCACCGGTCTGTCGAGTTGCTGATAATCGGAACTCATCTGAGGCAGATCCAAGTCCTAAGAAATACAGCACGCACATTTTATATAAAGTCTTTATTAATCGGGTCATTCCTGTTAGGTAGTGCTTTTTGAAATTTGTCACGTTAAAAATAAATATGACTCTGTTGTAATTTAACTAGATATTTTAATATAGGGTTAAACCATACTTTTAGAAGCTCTGTCCAAGCTCCTAATCTCGAAATTAATGTTTAATGTGTGTGTGCAAAAATGAAAATTTTGTAATTTACTTATCCTCAAGTTGTTCCAAACATGTATGAATTTCTTTCTTCTGTTGAACAAAAAATGAAGATATTTTGAAAAATATGGTAACCAAACAAAGTTGATGGCCCCCCCTGACTGAAACATATGGAAGTCAATGGGGCCCACCAACTGTTTGGTTACCCGTATTCTTCAAAATATCTTCTTTTTTGGAAGGTAGGGGTGCTAAATGTAGGCCTACTATCTTTTTTTTTTTTTTTTTTTTTTTTACATTTAAGTATTTATGTTTAATTTTTCCCCCAACCATTTCATTAACCACAAATGTTAGATTTAAAGTTAGTCAGGGGCCTCGGGGCTCATATTTTCACTTGGCGATAAAGAGCCGTTGAACGCTGTTATTGAGGTAATAGTTCAGCGCTCTGTTTTCTGTTAGGATCAAAACAACTCAAAAAAACATTAACACTGCCATTATTTATCACTTTATTATGTCTTTACATATTAAAAATACTCCACATCACTTTAATATCGCTAACTGTAAGCTGTTCTAGGGGTGCCAAAAAGACAGTTTATGTTGCTTGAGATGAAACTCAACAGATAGTGAAAGTAACACTTAATGTTAAAAAAGTTTTTGATTATAGAAAGGTAAAAGGAAGTAACTTAGCCTAATAAATAGATTTATATGTTCAGAAGTGCATAGCAACAACGCACATCACAAATATAGGAACATCCATCCAAACAAAATTGTTTAAAACTCCTACCTATTCACTTAATCGTGACTTTGTAATACAAGAAAACTAATAAATATTATTTTCATATTTAAAATTGAGTTGAATGTTTTATTAAATATAAAGCACTTTCATAGTAGGAATGACTCATTCAATGCAGTACATGTCAACACATGAAGTATATTTTGAAGCTTGAACATGATCGGTGAGATATGTATTAATGATAACTCACTGTATAGACAGGCTCATTGGGGTTATGGGCCGGGGCTGCAGGCTCCGGAGGAACAGGCCCTTCCTTTGTAAACTAAGCCATACAAGGCAGAGCTCAAGTTAGCGATTAAACCCGTGAGGGAAATTTCTTCACTTGGAACAAACTGTGCATGCTAGAGCTCAACTTACCTTCTCTCGGAAGTAGAGAGCAGTAAAAATGATAGAATACAGCAGGAGAAAAACATCTAAAATATAGCAATTTGTTGGGTCACTCAAAGAGGCCTCTGCGAACAGAACAAACAATTTCAAAAGACTTTCATTAAGCAAGCACACAACAAAAATTTGGTGGCTCTTCTTATTTATCGAGGTTTTGATTATTTGTCTCCTTTCCCAGCGTAGATGGTTTTGTAATGTTAAAAAAACAAGAACGAATAAAAAAATGGAAAAATGAGAAAGACAGTAAATTTATGAGAGGCACCTCTAGAACCTAAACCGCCAGATTAAGTACAGAGATAAAATGTTATATATTTAGATTACAGTACATTAAGAGGTTAATTTAATTTTGAGGCAACTAAGAGTTTCTGTATCCCAAGGCATTTTGTGTCTAGTTCTGGAATCACTGTTTAATATACAAAGACTTTCTCTCATGTTCATTCTTGCAAAACATATTAAGTGTGAGCAGCCAAATGATCTGCTAGATAATGTCTTGTCTAACACTTTAACTCATCAATCATCAGATTGCATGAATAGAACTGCAAACTGGCTTTACAAAAATAAACCACTGAGACCAGTTCAAACTTCTTGAAATGAATTGAGGAATCGATCAAAGCTGAATGTATCGCATTTTACAGTATTTTAGATGGTGACTTAACAGTGCACACTTCATAGAACATTTAATCGGATAACACTGCTCAATAGGCCATTGACTCTCTTATAAACAAGGCGAAATAAATCTATAGACAATGTTTGAGATTATTAGATATTTCCTGAAGCCCGTAAATGTCTTGATCGGGCACACAAGTATAAATTCCTTTTTTAATAAAACATGATTATTAGCAAGTGTGGTTTGAAATCTAACCATATGCACCATGTTTGGCAAAAATTCAACTAAACAGACAAAACTGGAGATACAAAATTTTCATGCACAAAATATCCTGCATTCATTATTATCCCTCTTAAAAATTAAAAAAGGGGCCACATCCAAAAATTTTACGAATAGGTTATTGCATTGGAATCTATTAATTTAGCAAGGTTTCGTGGATAAACGTCAATATCTGACTTTAATCAATTACTTTTAACTGTAATCAGTTCTTAAAGATGTCAAGACATTCTTGCACTAATGATACTTAGTATCTAGACTTATCATTAGGACAAATAAAAAACAACATTCAAATAATTAGACAAAGATAACTGTGTAATGCAGGACTCTCCTACCAAATAAACATTGCTCTAGTCAACCCGCCACGCCTCTACTCTTCTTTTGAAATATATAAATAATGTTTCGGATAGGTAGATAAAAGACATTAAAAGAAAGTAACTGAAACTAACATGCAACTATGTACACGATGATTTGGCACATCGTGTTATGTGCACGTAGTGGAATCTTAAACGGCTTGTTTGGTAGCCTGCTGAAATATGGTCCAGTAATATTTTTAGATAGTTCTTGCATACTTAATAAAGAATCTCATTCCTCACTCTCGCCTGTCCTTTATATCCACATTAAGAACATTGAGTGGGTCACAAACCAGTCCTTTATGAGAAAAAAAACCCTGCACTCATGCCTTCCTGTTAGAGGCAACAGGGGCCCAAGCTCCTCTACCTGTCTCTCTGTGATCTCTGTGGAAATGTGTGTGTGTAATCTAGTTTGGTGGTTTCTGCATGAGTCTAGTTAAGTGCAAGAACGAGCACAAAACAGTGAAGGACCTGTTGCATCACTGCAGATCAAATAGGTGTTGATGAGGGCCGGTGGATGATGGTTAGAATACTGACCACACACATTTCACACGCCAAACTCATTTTTTCTGCAAGGGCATTGCATACAGAAACAAGGACTTATTAACAATCAAAATAAAGTATATACGTCTAGTCATATCAAATAAAATCTTTACTCATTTATCACTAATGCATTCCTGATCATAAGCTGTGTTTTAGTTGCTTCATCTAAAAGAATGATAAACACAAGAATTTGCTTTAGATAGATTAGAAATTTAAAATCGGTAGTAAAAAAGATTCTAGGCTTTATAATTTTAAGACCCTAATTACATTGAAAAAGCATTTAATGCTAAAATAAAGTTGTTTACCTATATCAATGAGTTATCAAAACTGATGAATTAAGAAAAATAGGCATAGTTTTATAAATTAGGCTGTACTGACTGTTAAGAGAGGATTATTATATACATCAGATTCAATGATTTTGCAATTCTTTCCAAATGCCAGATATATCTAGTAGATGTGGATTTGAATTTGGTTGTAAATTCATAACATGTAAAGGGTTACGCCGTCTATCAAATTGCCTAATTACACATCACTGAATACATAATCGGCTTGTGCATGTTTTGTTGCTGTATCTGTTTTAGTATAACTTTTAAAATAATAATTACATCAACCACTACACATATAATAATAATAACTAACAATATTATAACAATTCCTTGCTAATTATTCTTTATTTTAAATTCAATATGGGAAATAAAAAGTATCCTATACTTTCTACATTCGTTAATGTTGCTGACTTTTGAAAAGCCGCCATTTACTGATCTTTCAATTTTGGCTGCAGGTTTCGCAAAAAGGAGAGTGTAGGTTTTCGAGTTGCTTTTGTTGGATCCTCGTTTTTTTAATCTCAGGAAACAACATTTAAACATAAAGATGACAGTTGCACACCATCACAGCACTACTGAAAAGCCTTCATCTTTTTAGACATTATGTCGCAAACGAGTATATTGCACTTAAAACTGTTGTTACGTGCCATGCTACAAGTGTGCATGGAAACTAAAATGGCCACATGAAGAGGTGTATGACCCCAATCTTTCTTTACAGGAGATGATGCGCGCACAGACACAAAAACATAATAAAAAATGTCTAATGTTCAATTTCTCCATTTACATTTACTCCAATGACAAGTACATATTTTACAACGACCGAGACCCATTTAAACCAATCAAAACTCTGCGCTGAATGTTATAGATATTTGACACCCTGTGCAGCAAATATGTAAAGAGCAAGAGAAATGATTTTACCTGCAGCAGACGCATGTGTGGCCAAGAACAATAGAGTGGTTGTCCTGCTCATTTCCATAACATTCCCTGAAACTTTATTTCTGTAGATGCCGTTCCTTCCTGTTGCTTGGCCTGTAAGTGATGTGCAGCAGTTTTTAGCCTTTCTGTTTTGATTGCTTCTACTGTCAACTTTTACCTAACAGGAAGTGGCCCTAGCCCTAGGTTTTCTGTTCTAGTGAATGACAACCACTGCCTCCACCAAAGAGTTGTCCTCTCATCTCAGAAAAGTCTCACCATTTCCTGTATATTTTTAGACCCTCACGCTAACAGTTATGTGTTGCAGGATACTCCACAGCCGCTGTCTGCTGAAATTGTTGTTTCCTTTTTAACAACTTTGGACTGTAAACAAATTTGAATAAAACTTTTTCCCTGCAGGAAATCATACACAAAATATTTGTTCAAACAGCTAAGGAAAAACATAACCAGGCAACATTTTCAGAGCAGAGATCATACACTTTCACCTGTAATTCATAAAAAATAAATATTTTTATTAAAAATAGGCCTACATAGCAAGTTCCAGTTGACAGGGTAGTTTGTATGTTGTGCCCCCTGCTGTTTTGCATTTGCCATGGGTGTGGTTTTATATGTTGGTTTTGTATGTTTTGTAAGACTAGTTCATATGATGATGGCAGATTTTCTTCATAAATACTTCATAAATGTCAGTTCAAGCAAATTCAATAAACTAGCATTTTCATTGTATAATGTGTAAATGTATGCTATACTTTTTTGTTTATTGCAATATTTGTTGTACATTACCTTTGTTTTTTGCTGATTTAAAAAAAATCTTTTTTAAAGTCAGGTTCCACTGTGACAACTTACTTCATATGTGACCCTGGACCACAAAACCAGTCACATGGGTCAACTTTTTGAAATTGAGATTTATGCATCAATGGGAAACTTTATTCAGCTTTCAGATGATGTATGGATATTTAGGATAGGACAATATTTGGCCGAGATCCAACTATTGAAAATCTGGCAAAAAAATCAAAACATTGAGAAAATCGCCTTTAAAGTTGTCCATTTATGTTTGTGATTGTAATGCATTCATTATATATATATATATATTTCCTGGGTAGTGTTATAAATGTTCAGTAGCTTTAAAGTCTTTCTAATGTGTCTATACATAAATTGACTTTCCAAAATAAACCTACCTTGAGAAATATTTACTGGAGTAAAAAGTTTGGCCCCAGTCTCTCTCCCTTATAATTGCTGCCATAAACAGTGTTCGATTAATTTCATCAGATCAACATATCAGGCTCTTAAAGTAGCCTACACCATTGCAAGCAACACAGTAAAAGGCCAAAAGATCAGGTATCACACTTCTGTGATGGCATTCTGGAATGGTCCTAAAATCTTTAGCCTCCTTGTAAATTGTCTCTGTAATGTGGCACTTCAGTCACATGCATCCTCATTCCGATAGGTAGGCCTATCTTCTGTGTGCTGTTAAATCTATGTAGCATCTATATATTTGCAACATGTTTCAATACAGCTTAATGGCATTACCACAGGAAACATACAATAAGCAATAACTAATTTGTTCATTATTGTCAACATGACCATGGCAAAAACCGTCAAAATAAAATGCAAAAAGCAGTCGTTTGTCTTGTGCAGTCGTATTATGTTGCACATTGTATTTGTTCAATCATACAATGAGATGACTTAAGTACATTATTTTGTGACTCACTGACTATCCTGAAAAAAACAAAACACTTACAGAAATATAGTAGGCTATATAAAATGTGACAAATCATGAACTGTCGTGCGTGAGAGATGGGATAGCAAATATGTATAATAAAAGTAAGTTTATTATTTAGTTTATTTATTATCATTATTAATCTAAGTAACATTTGTCTTCTTTTTCTTCAAAAACAAGACATAAATTAAAATAAATTAAAACCGAGAAAAAAATGCGCATGCGCGTGGCTGCTGTTGCGTGATTCTAGAAGTTGCTCACATGACATGACGGTGGCGTTTCCTACTGCGGTTACGAGAAACTAAACAAATCTGACCGATTGCGTTTTTTAGATGTAGATTTGGCACAGCGGCAGCTCAAACCGACCGTATTCGTCTGCGCCATAACGACCGTTATCTGAAGAGCCTCTTTGAAGACGCAACTTGCACAGTCTGGTATCATTTGTTTTTGTATCGAGTGTGTTTTGATTTACGTTACTTTGGCAAGAAACATGATCCCCATCATCCGCAAACAAAGCATGCCCGCCGGGGATTTTTTTTGCCTGCTGTTAGGTAAGTTTGATTTTAATATAGTGTATTTTGGGCAGCAGGAATATTTGGTCTGGTTATACTTTGATTAATGTATTAATTAAATAATTGCTTAATTAATAAGAATAAACAAGCCCATGTATGGAGGACGCTTTGTTTCCTGTTAAATAATAATAATGTTTATTCCTGCAATACCTTGGCCTAAGTAGGCCTGCGGTGTAAGGAAAGCTGAGAATTACAGACATGACTTCTAAAACAATTCATTATTTTCGTTACTGAAAACCACTACCATGTATTTGACTACGGTGCTACCTGCTTCTACACGTTTAAAGGTGGACCCAGAAATGTTTTGCTTATTACAAAAAACTTTTACATATTAAGAAATAAGAAATATAATTGAAATTTTGTATACATAAGATGAAGACTCAGTATTATATTAGTGAACGGGTGGGTCGCCCCCTCATGGGCGCCACCATGTTGACGTCAAAATAACAGTAATAATCATGTTAATAAAAACGATAAATAAAACAGGTTTGGTGTGAAGCAGCAGCAGTTAGGAAACAAACATCATGCATCCAGGCTGATAGGGGTCAGTATAAATTCTAAAACCTATTTTACTATTGGAATTAATAAACAAAGTATAACAACAACTTACTGAGTACACCTTTAACCCTAACCAGTGCTACAACCCATCTAGAACCTTTTAAAATAATAATAATGTTTTCATTACAGCTCTAACTATACATCAGACTTTGACCACTGATGTATCGCCCACTGTGCTCGCCCCTGAAACCAGCTCTCCTCCGGCCTCTCCTGCAACCCCCGGCCCCCCTGAGCGGGGCAACTACAATGTCACCAATGCCACTGACACTGTCTGTCTCTTGGCACGGATGGGCCTGCAGCTCAACATAAGCTTTATTTCAAGCTCTCATGGCACGGTACTATATGGCACATTTACTGTAACTCTCACTTTCATGGGACAAAAGTAGCTTGGAATATTCTGCTAATTATCTACTTTTCTCTTCGGTGGGTAACAAGCGTATTTTAAATGACATGAGTGTGAATAGATAATCACAGAATTTTCATTTTTGGTTGAACCATTCCTTTTTCCAGCTTATTACTGGAACCTGAAATGGCTCATAGAAAAAGGACACTTGTATGCTTTAGTTCTATGACAAATACCATTATATATTGCTGCTATTAAAATTCCTTGGGTTGTTATGTAAATAAAGGGATTTGCTGGGATAAAGGGATTTGCATGCAAGTAATGAAGGTTTGGTCCTCATTTCTAAATGTAAACATACTTTGCTTTTCAGACTGTCCAGGAGGTCTTGAACCTGCATCCGAACCTGATTAAATTCTCTGGATCCTGCGCACCAGACTTTGCAACTCTCAAACTGACCGAGGACAACATTACTTTGACTTTCAGCTTCTCTTTAGTAAGTTTTGAATCTCCTCCTATTATTTCTAGGGATGCACTGATCATTACTTTTCATGACCGATTCAGATTTCGTGTTTGTTTGTTTTTTTACAAGCAAATTGGCAGGGTTTGATTTTGATTCCCTCTTTGTTTAACCCAAAAAAGGGCAGAAATATGAATGAAATAATGTTTTAAAAACATGACTTATTTTTTATTTTAATGTTTGTATCCCCCAGGATAACCCGGGATATAAATTAATTGAATTTGAACATTTAGTCAAAAAATCAAGATAATACGTATTATATATTAGCCTACTACTGTATTATGTGCTGTATCATACTTGCACTCATAAACACTATTATACAGAATATTATATTAAACAGTTTTAATAAAACAATATTATACATTATACAGAGGTAAGAGGAAAAGAAAATGCCATCAAAACTTTTCTGAAGACAGTTCCCTTCAGAGAAACTTTTGTATAAACCCCCACCCTAAAGTCCATATTTATATTTTTCTTCCATTATTTTGAGCATCGCAAACAGTGAGCTTGTTGTGCCTTTTTCAGTATCTGCTGGCACGTCTGCTCTTCAGTGTGTCCATTCTCTGGCCTGTGTTAACGCTCTGTTTACCGACTTGTAATATTTCTGCACAATTTACATTTTGCGCAAGTACGGAATAGAGATCGGCCAAATTAAAATGGAAAACCGACCAGTGCATCTCTAATCATTTCCCCTAATGTCCCTTCAAATTACTCAGACCATACTGATGTCATCACTCATCATCACATATGGAATATACTTAATTGCTTTTCAGAATTCCACATCAAACAAATATCATCTTAGTGGTTTGGCGCTGTCAGCTGCATTGCCTGATATGGCTAGTAAGTCAGTTTTAAATAGCCCATGTATGATAGAAGTTGTAGTTTTTTAGTGAAGTTTTCTGAACAGCTAAATCTTCTTGTTTTATTTTTGCTTAGAGCGCCTTGATGTCGCTAACACCACTCTGAACTACATGGTGGGAACACTGGGCCACTCTTACATGTGTCAGAAGGAGAAAACCTTGAGCGTTACACAGGATTTCTCTCTCAACACTTTCCAGCTTCAAGTGCAACCTTTCAGCGTCAATGGAGATTTTGGAGCAGGTATTTTTTTTCTTTCTCTCTCTTACCCTTTCTCAGTTTTGTCCTTTCATTCTTCAAGGAATGTTCCGGCTTCAACGCACAAAAGGCAACATGAAAATCTCAGTTGTCACAACATTGTGAAGCTGATAAAGCCAGTCTCTTTGTCCACACAAGTATACTGAGTCTTTTATCCACTAAGAACAGTAGTCCCATCCAGGGTTTTTATAGTTAACTAAAACCATTTGTGTTTTTTACCATTTACATTTGCTTCTCAGCTCCAACTGCAGTGTTTGAGGGCGGGTCAAAGTAGATGTTGTTCATAGGCTGCCATTATGCAAAATTGTTACAAACCTATGTCGTTATGTTATGGAAGTGAGACTGGAATTGACCGTTCGCAAAGACCCGCCCCCTTTAGTTACAGTTGCTATGTCCGACAAGCCACGCCGCTCTCACGCCCCACCATGTTCTCACGCAGTGAAAAATACATCGCGGAGCAGAGAGGACACTGACAACGCGCTGATAGACAGGACAGACCAGGTTAATTTTGATATGAAACAAAGTCTCAGCTTTCAAATATGGTCATTTTTTTAAACAAAATTTAAACAATAAATACAGTTTTTTTGGCTCTTTAATGTGTCTGACAGATCGCTGTAGAGCCTCAGTTAAAGCTGCTCGTGAACCGATCATCTCTTCCTTCTAGTTAATTTATAGCAGTGGTTCTCAGCCTCTCCTGCAGGGACCCCCTGACAGGCCATGTTTCTGTTTTAACCCTGAAATGGCACACCTGATGCAATTAATGAGTATTTATTAGAGTAGGAAGAGTAGGAATTAGTTAATTAATCAATTAGTCAACTACTCATTAAGCCTTTAATTGAATCAGGTGTGCCATTTCAGGGTTAATACAGAAACATGGCCTGTCAGGGGGTCCCTGCAGGAGAGGTTGAGAACCACTGATTTATAGCATCAAATAAACATAAGAAGGAAGGAATGTTGTTTTAACCGTGGAAAGACGTCAGTACACCGTTTTTCAAGTTCAAATGCTCCAATGTTAATCTACTAACTCTCCTGACTGCTTTGTCAGACAAAAATGGCGGATGGAGGATTATGATTGGTCTGATCGCCTGTCAATCAAACTCCCTGCGAAGGGTCAATTGCTGACGATTCGTTTCAGCATTTCAGAATCAATTCTTTCTTTTTGGAGACAACTTTATTTGTTGTGCACTTTGATCTTTAAAACGTTGCCGACCTTTTACATTCACAAACAGCTATGAAAGCACTGCATGAAAGGTAATATTCAAAAAAGCATAATAGGGACACTTTAAAGGGGTCATATAATGCCATTTTTGTACAAGCTAATATGATTCTTTAGGGTCTAAATTAAAAGTTTGTAATATACTTTAATTAAAAATTCTCATTAGTATTGTAAGAAAACACTCATTTTACCTGGTCAAAAACAGCTCTGTTTTCAGCACGCCGTTTAAGTGCATGTGTCTTTAAATGATAATGAGCTTTGCTCACCCCGCCCCTCTGTTCTGTGCGTACACCGTAACACAATAACCATAACGCGTTGTTCATTATAAACGTGGGATTATGAATTATATTGAGAACGTCGTATATAGAAAACATGCCGTAATGTACCCTGAGTGTAAACAGCCGCATTCATCGTGAAGCGTGCTAGCGATTTGCAAAGATTAATATAAATATTAATATAAAGGTTAATAAAACGTTACACACTTCTTCTTCTGGAGGTGCAGCAGGAACACGAATAGTTGGTACCGATCATTTTTTCAGGAGCAGCTTCTTAGCAAAACCAGCTTTATATTGACCTCGTTTATAAAGCAGTCTGGTGTGTGAAATGATTCGCGCAAACATGAAAGCATTGACGTTGATCGTGGGGAATATTCCCTTCGAAAACAAAACTCAGCCACTGCGTCTTCAGCGGTTCGGATTTAGGAACATCAAAATGACTGCTGTGTTCCTTATAGCACCCAAGAACAGGACACCACAATCGCTTAGACGCCATTCTGCTCATTGACAGTGCTCCAGCGCATCAACGATGACCGCGCAGACTATGATTGACAGCCATTGAGCCATTTGACAGGGGGCGGGTCTGTGTTGAAACGCTACTGTCAATTAGGGCTGTTGGAACGAATTCCGAAATTCGAATATAATTCGAATATTTAAAAAATCAATACTATTCGAATGCTGAAGTTCCTATTCGAATATTGCTGTTTTTAATGTATTTTTTAGATTTTTTTGCAATCTTGCCTTTCTCGCAGCCTTGGCTTACACGTGAAAATTAAATGCTTTTGTTTCTTGTGATGAATAAAGTTTTTGAATCGTAACACAATTGTGCACGTTATCCACGCTGTATCATCATAACATTACTGTAAAAAATCGCGGAGAGCAATGTCTCCACGGAAACGGAGATCACCACTCCTGACAATTTGATTCACAGTCCACACTACAACATGAAAACGGCGTTTTCAAATGTATCCACTCTGGAGTGCGTTTTCATTAATTAAAACGCCGTCTCAGTGTGGACGGAAGGCCAAAACGGAGAAAAAAATATACGTTATTTTTTATGACAACGCTACACCCTGACTGACAAGCTAGACGATCTGTCCGAGGAACCGCCGCTAAAACAGGCAAGAATTACATATTTTCTGCCTCTCTCCTCGTCACGGGGCTTACCAGCTGTCCGCCAAAAGGCAACAAGAGACAAACTGACACGGTTTATCTGTGAAGATATGAGACCGATCAACATCACGCATTGGCGATCCAAAAGACTGTGTAATGTCGTAAATATTAATAATAGGATGAATTTGAGCATTTAATATTCGAATATTATTCGAATATTAAATAAAATAAGGAATGGAATTCGAATAGTATTATAGAGGAAGATTGACAGCCCTACTGTCAATCAACAATCGTGGGAGGGGCGTCGATTTTGTGACGTCACAAAATCGAACGGCTTGATTTGAGATGGGGGAAAACATATAAGAAGATATAAAAAGAAACACTGGATGGATTTTTATCATTTTATGATGGTTGTGTACAGGCACTGCCAACACACATTTCAGTACAATCAACTTGTAAAAGTGCATGTACCATTATATGACCCCTTTACCAGAAATGAAAGGAAACGGAAAACAAATAATTTCAATTTTTTTTTTTTTTTTTTTTTAAACTAATGTTAGTGCTTTAACAAGGGGGCACCGCTTTCTACTTGCTTAAATATGCGTACATGTGTTTAAGCTAGTATTTTCTCTGATAATCAACATTATATTAAAACTGCTGTCTTTGTGTAGGTACACACATTATGATCATTAATTTAGATCCTGAAATACTGATATGATTGATTGAATAGGTTGTTTTCCTTAACTGTTTCTAATTTTTCTTCTTTTGCCACCCTCTCCCCTCCCTCCATCACTGTTCTAGCTGAGGAGTGTGAGTTAGATGAGGACGACATGTTGATTCCCATCATTGTGGGTGCTGCCTTGGCTGTTCTAGTGCTGATAGTGATCATGGCCTACCTTATTGGCAGGAGCAGAAGTCATGCAGGCTACCAGACCATCTAAACCCTCCTCATATAATCTTTAAGCCAGGATGTGTCGACACCACCAACCAATTTTTGCTCTAATTTGGACTCAGCAACACTACTACAACTGCAGATACCTAGTTTTTAAACCTGCCCTGCCCTCTGCTGGTGTCTCACGCTTGCCACTGCTCAGGTGGATCTGTGTTTCCTGGACTTTCTGTTGGATTATGTTAAACATAGTATAATTAATGCACACGTAAGGGTACAGGGCAAAACGTGTCTAGGTCATGCTAAGGTATTGTTTCCAGGAACCAGATTATGCTTACCTAGAGGAATCTCTTTTGTTTGTTGTCATTTAGGCTTAATCTGGGTCTTGGAAAACATACAATCTTTTTGGTACCTCATATTGTTAATTTAATGTTATGCATTTATTTATATAAATAGGAGGATTTAGGGAAGCTGATAATGTTATACTGTTACATGCTCGGTCTAAAAGGGACTACATATTTAACACTACTTTCTAATCTTGATCTTGACTACCTTTTGTGATTTTTAGCTAAAAGTTCACTTTTGGAGTTAAACACTGTAAAATACAGGTCAGCTTTTGGGATTCACCAGGTTGGAGGAAAAAAAACACTTATTGCTGTCAACAAAGCCTTGCATAATAGGTTTGAGTCAGATGTTAATTTGGTTCCACATCTTTCCAAATCTGCTAAACTGATGTTAAATGGAATATCCACTTTCTAGAGTAGAATACCCTTCAATAACACAAAATAGTCCATGCTACACATTTCCCTCATGCTACATATCAAAACTATATAGCCTGCTTGCATCCATTTAGCATTGTATTTGCATTCATTCAGAAGCGTTAAAAGGGAAATTCTACTAGGAAAGGTGAGGAAATATGGTTTTGCACTACTGGATGGGCAAAGGGTACATTTGACACTAACACAGCAGGAAGTTCTGCTTAACTTGAAGTAGGTTTAGACTATTATAGACCTAGGTAAATGGTTAACTGTTACAAACTCGAGGAGTGAACTGAGAGAAACATGCTTTATCATATAGTGGATAAATCCTTTCTGACAGGCCTTCATATGGAAGGACTGCATGTGGATATTGAAGTGTTGCCTTGATTGCTATGATGTTCATGTTGTTTTAAGGGAATGCGATTCTAAGTTTCTAAATAAAATGAAAAATAAAACACAAGAAAATGAGTTTGCCTCCTAAATATTTATTAGTTAGACATTGCATTTCATCAACAGTATGTATATCTGAAACCGATTGTTATAGTAACACAATAAAGCAATAGGCAAAAACCAGTTAAAATGCATTCCAGTTAAAAGAAGGTAAATCATACAGGTTTGGAATAACATGCCTCCAGAATTCAAAAGTTTGGGGTCTGTAAACTATTTTAAAAAAAGAAGAAATTATTACTTTTATTCAGCAAGGAGGCATACAATTAATAAGAAATTACATGAAAGACATTAAAAAAGTTACAAAATATTTATTTTTCAAATAAATGCTGCACTTTTGAACTTCCTATTCATCAAAGAATCCTGTTTCCCAAAGAAATGTTTTGTTTTTCACCAAATCAGCATATTAAAATGATTTCTGGAGGATCATGTGACACTGAAGACTGGAGTAATGGCTGCTGAAAATTTAACTTTGCCATCACATGAATACATCTTAAATTATGAAATTGTAATATTGCACATTATTAGTATTTTATGATATTTTTAACTAAACACAGCCTTAGTAAGCATTGGGCACTTCTTTTAAAAACATTAAAACATTTTACCGACCCTAAACTTTTGAACAGTATTGTATCCCTTAAACATTCATATAGTTATTTATTGACATACAATTGTTCTTTTTTTCCCCACAGTAAATAATAGATCTCGCACGCAGTCAGAACTTTATGTCCATGTTCACCATTTATTGTGAAGGAGGGTTATTGGCAGAAGTAATGCGATTTCTACACATCTTCCTGAGTTTAGTGATCGTTTCCGTGGAAAGACCTCCTGGCTCCATAAAGATTTTCTGAAGTTAGAGGACAAATAAACATCATTCAGAGCAAAATTATCATTAGTATTAGCTTAGTTTGTGAATAAATAGCATCCACATACCTGCATGAATGAATGGCAGTCTTCTACGTACTCCCCATGAGTGATCTGTTTGAAGCGTTCGCAGATTTCTGGGAGACTCTGTGCCTGTGAGATGAGGTTCTGATGGTGACCAATCAGCGTCAAAGCCACACGGAACAGGATCTTGGATCCCTCGTAGAAAAGGCAGTCCCATATTCTCAGCACTGTCTGAGAGAAGGACACAGTTACCGATTATTACATTCAATATTGGCATCAAAAACTCTACTTATGTTCCATAAAACTGGCTGGTTTTATCATAAGGACTGAAAATTGTTGAATGACTGCATAGCTTAACCTTTGACTTTCATCCTCACCTCTACAGGAAGGATGTCAATGTATAGGCAGATGAACCAGCGCGAGACCACCAGGGTCCACATTACATTGTGCCGATTCATGGCCTGCCAGACAGCAGGAACCTTCATCCTGACAAGCTCCCCAAGCACCTCTTGATCCATTTTAAGGCCCAGCATAGTTGAGGTGTAATAGTCTAAATTTTTTTTAATAAATACAAAAATAATATATATATATATATCAATTTGCATAATAACTATGCACGCATTATATATATATATATTAGTGATTGTTTTTTAACCGTATGGACTGGTTTTGTGATATATATATGGAACATGATACAGAATGGAATTACGATGAATTCATAATTTCTGAGTTTTTACTAGTTAAACAGGACATTCAGATGTCACATATGTGACCCTGGACCACAAAACCAGTCACATGGGTCAATTGTTTGAAATTGACATGTATAAATCATCTGAAAGCAGAATAAATAAGCTTGCCATTGATGTATGGTTTGTTAGGATAGGACAATATTTGGCCGAGATACAACTATTTGAAAATCTGGAATCTGAGGGTGCAAAAAAAATTGAAACATTGAGAAAATCACCTTTAAAGTTGTCCATATATGTTCGCGATTGTGCTGCATTCACTCACAAAAATAAATGTTTGATAAATTTACTGTAGGAAATTTACTAAATATCTTCATGGAACATGATCTTTACTTAATATCCTAATGATTTTTGGCATAAAAGAAAAATCGATAATTTTGACCCATACAATGTATTGTTGGCTATTGCCACAAATATACCCGTGCTACATGTGACTGGTTTTCTGATCCAGTGTCACATATGTATGTGGCGGGGTGATTTGAGCACAAAATTATTAACAACTTTGCAGACCATTCATCACATTAACGTTAATTTTAACCAATATTAATCAACTATGTTAAAAGGGATAATTTACCCAAACTGAAAATTCTGTCATCATTTACCTTCGTGCCATTCCAAACCTGTATGACTTTCTTTCTTCTACAGAACACAAGATATTTTGAAGAATGTTGGTAACCAGACAGTTTTGGTGACCATTGAATTCAACCGTATGGACAAAAAACACAGGGCAATTTTTTTTCATTTCAAGAGAAAGTAAGTCGTACAGGTTTGGAATGACATGAGGGTGAGTAAATGATGACAGAATTTTCATGGGTGAACTATTCCTTTAAGTAAAGGTAAGATTTTGGGTTAAATTACCTATAACAATAGCGTAAAACAATGACTAAATTGCTTTTTGGCTATTGGTTATTTTGTCCTCACTCGTCTAGGTGATGTCACTTCAAAAACAAAGTCGTTTCAAAGGTGGAACAAGTTATTACATTTTGATTACTGTAATGATTAACCTATGCATGATGTTTTGAAGAAGTCCTGGTTATAGTGTATACAACAGTGGGTAAAAGTGACAGACCTGGTAAGATCTTGCCAAGTAAAGCATCCATTAACCAGAACGACTTCTCCTCATCTTTGGTGATGATGAGGAGGTATCCAGCGATAAAGTTCATTCCCTAAAAATGCAACAAGGGATACATTTCAGTAGCCTACTGATTTGAATGCAGACGGGTACAACAGGTTCTGTCATAATATTGACAGGGTAAATAACGCAAAATTACAACAGTGTCTTACTTCCTCACTTGTTATAATTGACTAGTATCCTTACACAACAATAGTTTTAGATACTCATAGGAAGTTCAATACATCCTGGATTCAAATGACACTTGAGTGATAATATGTGTAAAAGGGCTTGTGTATATGACAGTAGTACCTGACAGTAACCAACATCCTTATTGTGGTGTCCATAACCCAGAAGTACATTAAACAGAGCTTTTTGTAAACATGATTGGGAGGAGTCACGGAACTGAATGTTGTCAGGGAAGGTTCTGTGCATATCTGGAAAAATAAATAAATAATAATCTCAGAAGTATTTTATTTCCAATATGACCTGTTCAATCTCTATTCAGGATTGAATTAGTTTAAAACTTTCAAATGAAATATGGTTTCATGAGAAGTAACTTGCCGGCAAGTATGGTCTCCTCTATTTTAGGGTCATGCTCAGCCTTTAATAGAGAATGATAGTACCCAGGATTCCTCTCCAGCTGGTCCTGGGCTCCACTAGCTGCCATCCAGATCTGAGTGCGATGTTCACACGGAACCCCCTTCCTCACATATCGCTTCACTGCAAACCCACACGACAGCTTCACAAATGTGAACCTTTCTGTCTTATAAAATATAGTAATAATAAAATTACTACAAATAAAATAGAAATGCCCACCTTTTAGATTCTTCTCCACTTTCACGGTGCCCTGCAAAAGTTTAGACCACTTCTTTGACCTCCTAGTGAGAACAGCTAAATACTCGGCCATTAGCTCCTCATTGGATTCATAGCTGAAATCCTCTGATCTCTCAAATCCATATTGGTCTACCCTACAGACACATTTACAGACTTGGTTTTCATGTGGGAATTCTTTGAAAAAAGAATAACAGAAACTTAAATAAAAAATTAAAGATAAAACCATAAAATTACGAAGTTATGAGTTCAGTATTATTTTCTTTACATTAAAAAAAAATTGTTTTTGAAAGACTTTAAGTGTTTATATAGGCTAAATGACATTGACGCAAACATCACCTGACGCACAGGTGTTTTGGACCACATCTCGTGGCGACCTTCACACTATCAATAATAAAGCGAATGTTATAATGCCTACATCACGTCATCATAGGAATATAAAGTTACGTTCATACCTCTTGCAGTCGTTGTTGTCTGAACTGGCAGAACATTCCCTGCTTTGATCATTAAAGTGATTCTCCATGTAGAGTTTAGCGCGTCTCTTGCAGCTGGCACTAACTGAGACGAGCTGTTAACATAAACTCCTCCCCTACAGAAACCTGTCATATGCACAGGTTATATATTTATAGACTATATTGAGTTTTACCTATTTGGTTTATAGTGTGCATTGCAATTGAATAAGTAAGTATATAATTGGCTAGTCCATTTTAAATAATATAAATGATTTATATTTTCAATAATTAATGTTGGAAATCATGTTCCAAATAATCTTTGCATTTAATCGACCGACTGCTGATCGACCAGCAAATGATTGGATGGTTGAAAAGCTATAAACATATTAGGCTAAGACCAAACCTGTTAGAAATATTATTATATTCGTTTTTTTTTTTTAATTAATAATAGGCTATAATAAATATAATGCTTTGGCCCATACCCAATATTATTTATTTAGTAATGAACTGCACTTTGTGCGTCAGTAACCAATAGGCTACAATTGCATGCAAATATCCCACACAAAACATTTAAAACATTTGAATAAATGTAGTTTGTGTTTATAATATCATTATTTTGGCAAAGTGTTTCATCCATATTTTTTTTTCTCAAATCACCCCTCTAGAATATTTAGAAAGGAATTAAGTTTTCAGAAGTCAAAATGAAAAATTAAAAGCACTGAAGTTGTTTGATTTGTTAGTAAAAAACAAAAACAAAAACAACATACACTTAATAAAATTAATTCATTTTATTTTGTCATGCTTGCTGTATTAAAATAAAAAATACAATTACATTCCAAAACGGATATTCTTTTTGTCAGTTTGCTTTGGCAAAATAAAGGTCCCCATGCTCTCCTATTTCAAGAAGCTAATGTTACTTAAAATGTTTTTGGACTCCTTAGATAGACGAAATGTATTTTTTTTTAAATTAAGTTATTGTTCCATTTGTATTTACTGTGAAAGACATAAAGAGAAATAAAAACAAATGTAATCCTTTTAAAAGTCACGTTTTTGGCTTTCAGACTTTTATTTTAAATAATTTATCCAGCGCCATTTAGGAAAGAAGAGTTTTGTTTCCTGCTTCAGCTCCGGTGGGTGATGGCGGAGCTCCATCTCTCCACATCTTACAGGCTCATTTCTTCTTTTCTCCATGGGTTGAGATCGTTTCAGCAGGATATAAACATTAGGACGTACGCGTAAAAATATTCTCTCGGCCTAGTTTGCGGTAAACGCGAGTAAAAGAAAGGGTCGGACCCGTAACCATACATTGCTCCCGCTGTATTTAAAATGGCTCCAGTTCAGATCGGTTCGGACGGGCAGCTGGTCCCCGCCGGGGGTCCGACCTCAACCCCGCAGCCTCCGCCGGGAGCCCCGGCCACTCAAGGAGTTCGACTGAGCGTCCTGATCGAGTTTCTACTGCAGCGAACCTACCATGAAATCACTCTGTTGGCTGAGCTGTGAGTTCATGAGAGAGAGGCTGGTTGTTTTGAATGGTCATTAGTCAGGCATGGATAAATAAAGTTAGATTTAGTTTAGCGTTGGTCCATATGTTTACTTTACAACAGTCTTGCATGTAAATTGGTAGTAAATAATATGGAAGTGCTGCTGGCATTCTATTACTGACACATATGTGACTTCTTATTTGGTTAACCATGGCAAAGTGATATAATATATTTTAACATGAAGCTAGTATATTTGACTTTGGCTCCAGAAGTTACTCTCTGCTTTTTGCAGCCTAAGTTAGATGAATTTGAAATATGGCAGGTGACCCAGGCATGAACTTTTATCTTGTAATATTCTGTTGGTATATTGCCATCCCAGTATATTACATTGCTTTAATCAGAGCAGCAATGTAGATTTGCACACTTTTATTTTTGTTCTGAGGCAAAGGATCTTTGTTATTTCTCCGAAGTTGTCTAGATGTAAGATATAAAATGCTTTGTGCTGTCATTTGATATTTTTAACCATATCTTTATGATTTTCACAGACTTCCACGAAAAACAGACATGGAAAGGTAAGATATTCTCCAATAAACATTATTGTAATATTGGTTACATCAGGGGTTTTCAATCTATAACCCTCTTGCAACTAGGGGAGGGAGTTTAGAGAAAAACAGTGTCAAAATAAAAAAAAAAATAATAAAAAATAAGATTAAGACAAGTAACAATTAGATACAAATAAATAAATTAATATAAATTATTAAAGAAAATACATAAATATTAAATAATACATCTAACAATACTGTACTATGAGTAGAAAAAAGCTGGGTCTTTATACAATAAACTATATCTATATGATCTATATTCTGTCTATTCTGTCTTTGATCGAAAACCCCTGGCGTACATTATGCATGCATATAAACGTTACTGATTTAACCTGTCTCTTACAGGAAAATTGAAATTGTTCAGTTTGCCAGTCGGACACGGCAGCTCTTTGTACGTCTGCTTGCTCTTGTGAAATGGGCAAGTAATGCCGGGAAGGTGGAGAAATGTGCGGTACGTGATTTATTTCCCACCTCCAATCTGAGTTATTTTCACTCTTGTTTATGTAGTATTCATTCTTAGCTCTGTTTACAGATGATCTCCTCATTTCTGGATCAACAAGCATATTTATTTGTTGACACGGCTGACCGACTGGCATCACTGGCCAGGGACGCATTGGTACATGCGCGTTTGCCTAGTTTTGCCATCCCTTTTGCCATTGATGTACTAACCACCGGGTCTTATCCGCGTCTGCCCACATGCATCCGAGTGAGTAGTCAAACGTAGTGTTTAGCAGCATCTAAGTGGATGTAGAGAACCGGAAATAATGGGATTATTTGTTTTCAGGACAAAATTATTCCTCCTGACCCTATAACCAAAACAGAGAAGCAGACCACACTAAATCAGCTGAATCAAATCCTGAGACACCGACTAGTCACCACTGACTTGCCCCCACAGCTGGCCAACTTAACTGTGGGTAAGTTCCAACTTCTACACATCTACAGGGAAAGACTTATTCTGCACTGTAATAAGTAGGTTATATATTTCCAAACATTTTTTTATCCATACATTTTTATCCTTTCGCTGTGTTTTGTTCTCACAACATATGATCTTACTTGTTTTTATGAACTCTTTGCATGTCAAGCCAACGGGCGAGTGAAGTTTCGAGTTGAGGGAGAATTTGAAGCCACACTGACAGTGATGGGGGACGATCCTGATATCCCTTGGAGACTTCTTAAACTGGAGATTCTAGTTGAAGACAAGGAAACTGGAGGTAATACGTTCTCAATGTGTAGGCTAATAAGGCATCAGAAATAAGATATCATGCAACCCATCTGAATGTAAATTTTTCACAACTTTTTTATATAAATATATTTTTACTGTACAGTTCAAATGTTTGGGGTTGGTAAAGTTGTTTTTAATGTTTTTTTAAAAGTCTCCTTTATGCTCACCAATAATTATAGAATAATATTCTGTAATATTGTGAAATGTTATTACAATTTTAAATAGATTTTTTTAGTATATAAAACGTAATTGATTTCTGTGACAACAGCTGTATTTTCAGCATCCATTACTCCAGTCTTCAGTGTCACATGATCCTTTAGAAATCATTCTAATATGCTGATTTGGTGCTCAAGTAACATTTCTTATCAGCAGTTGTGCTGCTTAATATTTTTGTTGAAACCGTGATAAAAAAAAAAAATTCTGGATGCTTTGATCCATAGAAAGTTTAAAAGAACAGCATTTATTTGAAACAAATCTTTTATAAGAAGCTAAAAGTCTTTACTGTCACTTTTGATCAAATTAATGCATTTTTGCTAAATAAAAATATTATTTCTTTAAAACTTTTGAACCAGAGTGTGTATTTATGTTCATAACTTATTTATTAATAACATCTCTATATGTTATTTATTTAGATGGACGGGCATTGGTTCACAGCATGCAGGTTAATTATATCCATGAATTGGTACAGTCCCGCCTGTTTGGAGATGACAAGCCTCTTCAGGACATGTACAGCTGCCTCCGTATCCTTTCAGCTCAAGACTTAAGATTGTTGTGTTTTAGTAGAGCATTTGTTTGGTTGCTTAAAGGGTTACTTTACCACCTGCAAAATGGGCTTTCAATAAAACGTGGCTGCTTATGCAGTAAAAAAAAAGAGAAAGAAATCTGTGCTACCCGACCATAGAAAACAGAGAAAAAATACTTATTTCTCCCAGTCTGCTATGGCTACGCTCAACCGGAGTCAAAAAGTGCCGTTCTTTAGTAGGAAATACTCCGCAAACTTTGTAGTCATAATAGCATCAACTAGTATTGTTCCCAGGTGCAAGAATTAAAAAATGGCCTATCACTTGAAGCAAAAAAAACAACATTTTTCTGTCCTTTTAAATGTCTGTGTTAAAATGTAGTATATACAGCATAGGCGTGGGGTCTTCCTTCCTTTTTAATTTGTAGCTGCTGTCCGAATGGCAGCTTCGTAAATTTGTTTGCAATCAAATATTCAATATCTCTACTCTCCATGCTTAGTTGGTACATCAGTGGTAGCAGTTCAGACTATCATCACGTAATTTTCATCTCAAAAACTCAATGGTTATTGGCAAAAATTTCTAAGTCTCTGGTGATGGATTTGCCCCTCCCCTTCTTGATCCCCTTAGACTCACCTTAGCACAGTTTTCCAAACGTTTGTAATTACATCGGCAGATAAGGCACTTTCGGGGAAGAACTCGGTGGTTACACTTACCGTGGTGAAATTACAAACAAGAAATACACATTCTGAAACATGAAATTAAATGAATAACTGGGAATTTTTATTAACATCAAATCGTCCTTCTCCCATTTTTACCTCTAAAATTTGGGTTGGCTTTGCCTCCCCTGATGAGCCACCACTGGAGTTAAAGACCACTGTTTTCTTAATAACCCTCTGTTGATCCAACATTTCGTGGCCTAGATACAAAAATGCGTAAGTATAATTCGTTTTCATGAAAGCCCTGAAGCTGTCAAAAGTCTACCGGATGACGCGTTTAGCGGAAATGTATAGCTTGGTGAAAATGTATAGCTTTTGTTTTACCTGCCCAGACGAAGTGTTAAATCAAAAAGGTTTCCTTGATGACTTGTATCAGACTCGTTTTGCCTATCACTACAGCTGGAGGTGTTGCATTCGCAGACTCTGATGTTGATCAGAGAGCGATGGGGTGATCTAGTGCAGGTGGAGCGCTATTTCCCTGCCAAGTGCCTCACGTTGTCAGTCTGGAAGTAAGTTTCAAAATTCACTACAGAGTTTTTGTCATTTTACTCGTTTGTTTTTGCATCTCTTGATTTTTGCCTTGCAGTCAACAGGTCCTGGGTAGAAAGACTGGCACAGCACCTGTGCACAAGGTCACCATTAAAATTGATGAGACGGATGGTTCCAAGCCATTACAGATTTCCCATGAGCCTCCACTGCCTGCCTGTGATTCCAGATTAATGGAAAGAGCCATGAAGGTGAGTGTCACTGGTTAAACTAATATCCTTTTTATAAATATATTTATTAATATATATATATATATATATATATATATATAATGATATTCATAGTAGGGCTGGAATGACGCATCGACATAGTTTACGTCGATCACGCTCTATTTTAATCCCTAATCCACATGTTTCACACAAAACAAAACTCTAGAGCAGATGCTAATAGAGCTAGCTAATGGCTAGTATGGCAGCGCCGCTTAATACGAGCCTACACATTTTCAGGGCCCACAACCACATTCGGCGACAGTATCAAAAATGGCAATATCCATAACATTGGGAAGTTTTATCACAATTGACAGCTTATTAAATTAATGAGTCTAATCAAGGTGTGAGTTCATCCATAAGATATTTGAAAAAACAAACAAGGATTTTAACCGAGTGCAGAGAGTATGTTTGAGCCTCGCAGCTCGCACACACTGTAGCTCTGGTGGATCTACAGATGAATGCTTAATTTCTTCATTCAATCATTTCTTCGTCTCCGTGAGTAAACTAAACCCTTTATGTTTGTACAGTTCACTGTGGCTCTCACATTATATGACCTGGCAGACAAATAGTTCCAATGTGGTTGTGAGTCCTGAAAATGTGTTGTTGTCACTCGCGTAAAAATAAAATGCTGTATTAACGCAACCGTATTGTTGGCGGTTAACCATACCATAACCATACCTAAGCCATGTTATCCATTAGCATCTGCTCTTGAGTTAAGTTATGTGTGAAACATAAGATTAGGGATGAACATAAACAGTGTGTAATCGAATTGACGACTGAAAATTCAGCGCTTTACAATCACAGAAATAATTTTTTTTTTTTTTAAATGTATTAAAATAGTAAACAGTTATTTAAAAGAGTAATATCTCTCAATATTACTGTTTTTGCTGAATATTTAAACAAATAATGCAGCCTTGAGCATTGGAGACTTCTTTCAAAAACATGTTTTTTTTACCAAACTCAAACTTTGTAAAGTTTGTGTATAATAACAGTAATGAGGATAAAAGCTTAATAGGGCTGTTTGTGGGCTGTTCTTTCAGATCGATCATCTCTCTGTGGAAAAGCTTTTGATCGATAGTGTGCATGCCCGCTCGCATCAGAAACTGCAAGAACTCAAAGCCATCCTGAAAAGTAGCAACCCTAGTGATAACTGTGAGTATTTTACAGCACAGAGATCTTCACCCTGCTTTGATTTACCAGAGGCTGTGCTTTATTGTGTAGGGAAGCAAATATCTAAATTAATATCAATTTTCATACTGTTAATACTGATAATAAAATAATGTTCTTTTTTTTTTTAAATCTGCCATCTTTCAACTAGAAATCAGTCCCTGACATGGAAAGGTTAATAGTTATAAAACAGATGAAGGTTAGATCTATTATAAGTTATGCATGCATAACGCACATGTGCATTGTGTTTCTATTTTTCAGCTTTCATAGAGACTGCACTGCCCACACTAGTAATACCAATACTGGAGCCCTGCGGGCGATCTGAGTGCCTCCACATATTTGTCGATTTGCATTCGGGAATGTTTCAGCCAATGCTCTACGGAGTCGGTTAGTCGCATATCTATTGGATTCAGCCCACATCTGATCATTTGAACTACTTAACCTACCTTGCTGGTTTCTTTCCAGATCAGTCCATGTTGGACGAAATTGAAAAGAGTATCAACGATGACATGAAGCGCATCGTCACCTGGTTACAACAGCTAAAGTAATCAGTCAAGCTACCTGTTCTAAGTGCGTTTCATATTATGACAGTGGCTGTTGTTAATCTATTATGTTTTGAACAGATTCTGGTTGGGCGAGCAGAGATGTCGACAGTCTGTGAAACATCTTCCCACGCTGTGTGCAGACACTCTCCATCTATCTAACTTAACCACGCATCCTGTGGGCAACCTGTCAAAACATCGCCTCTTCATCAAACTCACCCGCCTCCCACAATACTATATTGTAAATACATATATATTTTATTTACTTATCTCACCGATAAAGATTTTTGTACATTTATGTAAATAAACATTTTAATTAACTCTCGTCTTTACTCAGGTGGTCGAGATGTTTGATGTGTCCAGCAATTCGACAGAGCTTCAGTATAAGTACTACTTCCTGTCTGTGAGTCAGATGGAGAGTGAGGATGGGCTGCCTGCTGCTCAGCTGCTACAACAGTTTAAGCCCAACCTCGAGGAGCTTGTGCAGGACATTTCATCTGGTCGAATGACTCGTCCTGGGTCCAAGAGGAAGGTGGGATACTCAACGAAATATTCTGAACTGAATACTTAATGCAGAACCTAAAATATTTCGTATCTTTTTCTTTAACATCTTAAACCACTTTGTGTTGTATTTAAAGAGGTGAGGCGGGTGCACCTTTAAAGTCGGCATGAAATGGAAATTCACCCTACCTATATTCTAAAGGCATGTTATTGATCTTATTGTCAACAATTCATACATGCATGTTTCATTTTTGAAAAAAAATAAAATAATGTTTTGACCTTGTAATTTTAAATTAAATGATCATAATTCGATCTTCCGGTTAAAGGCACACTATGCAAGATTTGTACCTTAATATAACAGCTTCAAAATCATTTCGATGGTAAACGAACTTGTAGTAGGGCGAATCATCATCCCGATAGCAAAGCAGCAGGTGGACGCCACTGGCAAAACCAGCAATGCAAGTTTGAGAGGTGGCGCCCCGACAAATCTCGCGAGAATCACGACTTGCTTTACGGCACGACGTCACATACATCAACAACATATGAAGCAGCCTCTATGGAAGACACTAGCACGCATTTCAGACGTGAATCATGGCAGTCGACAAAGAAAGCGCGGTCGAAAGAGTGCAGAGACGGCTCTGCGTGAGTGGTATTTACGACGGTGACGTTAAATACACGTACTCCACAGCGACTCTAGGGGTCGCTGTTTGAGAAAAACGGAAACTGCGTAGTGTAACTTGGAGACTTGCCGGACTTCTCCAATCATTTAGTCCGCTTAAACCACTCTCTTACGATAATCTGCAAGCTTGCATTCAGATCTGCCTCCATTCAATCAACAACCGATTGTCCCTGCCCCTAAGATGTATGTCCCAATACACAAAAAAAAAAGTTACTGTCTATTGTGTTGTTCAGTTTTATATTGTATGTAATTCATATTCTTGTTTTTGTCACTACATAGTTGTCTGGAGAGCAAAGTGCCATTGAACCGAAGAAACCCAAGAGGTCAGGAGAAATGTGTGCCTTCAATAAGGAGCTTGCCCACCTGGTGGCTATGTGTGACACTAACATGCCCCTCATCGGATTACGCTGTGAGGTACTGTATATCCTTTAGATGGCGATGGCAGTTTTGTATTATCTGAAGCTATTTCTCATAAACGTCACATTTTGTGTTTACTGAATGGTCTTTTACTCTCGCAGTTGTCGAATATGGAGATTCCTCATCAGGGAGTTCAGGTCGAAGGAGACGGTTGTAGCCACGCTATACGTATTCTGAAGTAAGATTTGTATTTGGCTGTCAGTTCACCGTCTCTGAAGTTAATAAACCAGACTGGCACATGTGGTAGATGTGCATATAGGTCTTTGTCCCATGTACACTGCCATTCAGAAGTTTGGAGTTGGTATGATTTTTGTTTTGTAAAGAAATCAATACTTGTATTCAAAGGATGCATTAAATTGATTACAAGTTACAGAAAATACATTTATAATGTTACAAAATATTTATATTTCAAGTAAATGCTGTTCTTTTGAACTTTATATTAAGCAAGGGATCCTGACCCTTTTTTTTTATCACTGTTTCCATAAAAATATTAAAAACAGCACAACTGTTTTCAACATTGATAATAACAATAATAAATGTTTCTTGAGTGGCAAATCAGCATATTAGAATGATTTCTGAAGTAATGGCTGCTGTAAATTTAGATTTCCATCACAAGTGACTTTACTGATAAAAATTGACTGACCCCAAACTTATGAGGAGTTGTGTACTAATTGCTTTCCTCCTTTCTCAGAATTCCACCTTGTAAGGGAGTGAGTGAGGAAACGAGAAAAACTCTGGAGCGTTCCCTGCTGGACTGCACGTTCAGACTACAGGGCCGCAATAATCGCACCTGGGTGGCAGAATTGGTTTTCTCCAGTTGCCCACTAAACGGCACATCCAACAAAGAGCAAGGTAAAGAGAGGTCTTTGTTTGGTAACGGCTTTCAAACAATACAGTGATGTGTAAGTGATCACAATATTTTCTATTTCAATTCAGCTTCCATGCGGCATGTCTACCTGACGTATGAGAATCCCCTATCAGAGCCAGTAGGTGGCAGGAAAGTGGTGGAGATGTTCTTGAATGATTGGAACAGCGTTAGTCAGCTTTATGAATGTGTGCTGGAGTTCTCACGCTCTTTACCTGGTATGTAACTAACTGTTCCAATCAGGAAAATCACTAGTAGTTTTTGTCATAACCAGCTATAACGTGTATTCCTTTTATGTCATAGTACATGTATTTGCTTTACTTTGATAATTGACTATTGTTTTATAATTTAGCTGACAAAGTGGTAATTTTGTATTGATTGAGACATTGACCTGCACTACCTTTCAAAAGTTTGGGGGCAGTAAGATTTTTTTTTTCCACAAAAAGGTACTAAGCAGCACAACTGTTTTCAGCATTGATAATAATACAAAAAATTCTTGAGCAAATAAGGATATTAGACTGATTTCTGAAGGATTATGTGACACTGGATACATTTACATGGACACATTTACTGATTGATGAATCAGTTATTTACATTTAAAAAAAATATTCCACATTGCTTTTTCACTGTTTTTAGCAAATAAAGCCTTTGTAAGCATAAGAGACTTATTTCATAAACATTAAAAAAAAAATCTCACCATCTCCAAACTTTTGAACAGTAAAGTAGGTATGGGAAAATACATGATGACTTGAATTGCTTAAAATTAAAAATGAATTTTCTACATTTTCCAGAGATGCCCTCATATTTGAGCCTTTTCTCAGAGATACGACTGTATAATTATCGGAAGCTGGTTCTATGTTATGGCAGTACCAAAGGCAGCTCGGTAAAAACCTTCTCAACTTGTTCAAATGCATGTTGAGTCTTTATTTTATGATTTAGTTTAAATCAGACTTGTTTTATTTACTTCAAGATCCACCCTGTTTCTTTTAGGTGACGATACAGTGGAATTCAGCAACCCAACGTTTCCATCTGGCCCTGGGGACTGTTGGGCCTAATTCAGGCTGTAGCAACTGTCACAACATAATTCTCCACCAACTTCAAGAGATGTTCAACAAGACACCCAATGTAGTACAACTTCTACAGGTATCTAGAGCCTTGGGACCATAAAGCTTTATGTAGTTTATTTACTTACTAAAATCTAAGCAGTCACTGGTCGATGACCCATAATTTGTAGTTTTATTAATTATGTTGGTAAATATAAATATGCTATCGGTATGTTTTCAAAACTAAATTAACTGACCAATTTGAAGTGCTATTTATTAGTAGCTGCTGGTAATATTTTCACATACTTGTCTGTTCTTAGATCCTCTCAGACACTCTTGCTCCTCTAAATGCCATCAACAAGCTACCCACAGTGCCTATGTTGGGACTCACCCAAAGGACCAATACAGCGTACCAGTGCTTCTCCATTCTGCCCCAGTCACCAACTCACATCCGACTGGCCTTCCGCAACATGTACTGCATCGACATCTACTGCCGTAGCAGAGGTGTGGTTGCTATCCGTGACGGGGCCTACAGTCTGTTTGACAACACCAAGATAGTTGAAGGTTTCTACCCTGCCCCTGGACTGAAGGTGGGTGGAGCAAATCATGTTATTAAATTGATAGTCCACCCAAAAAATTCTGTCTTCATATACTCACCCTCATTTCTTTCTTTTTTCTGCACACAAAATAATATATTTTGAAGACTGTTGGTAACCAAAAATGTTTTTGTTCCTGCAATTGAAGTCAATGGGAACCTAAACTATTTGGTGACCAACATTCTTGAAAATGTCTTTTCTGTTCTGCTGAAAAAAAAACTCGTACATGTTTGGAACTACCTGAGAATGAGTAAATGACATAATTTAATTTATGGGTGCATTATCCCTTTATCCAGTTGAGGACTTGTAGAGGCGTGCATGGGCGTAATTGTCACTCTTCCATTATTTTCCACAGACGTTCTTGAACATGTTTGTGGATAGTAATCAGGACGCACGCAGACGCTCAGTCAATGAGGATGACAATCCTCCGTCCCCGATAAGCATGGATGACACCTTCATGCCCCATACCCAGACACAGCCTCCAGGCAGAGGGGTGTACCCACCCCTCACATCGCCCCCCAACCCTTACCACGTGCCTCCCTCACCTTCCATGATGACAACGCAGTCTCCAGGTATATATGTGTGTCTTTTCTCGTGTCAAATTCTGTCAATTTGCTGTCTGTGCCGTGCTGGTCATGCCACCATGGATTTGGGGAATCAAAAGGAGAGGAAACATTTTCTCATTGGTGTCCCACTCATTGCAAAACCGTCCCTCGAGCTCTTCTTGTCTGTGGACATGCATGCTTTTATTGGTCAGTCTGTGCTTTATGACACCATCACCGTGCATCATGGTAGAGAAGCATGCCCACAGTCATAGACATGTCCACCCATCTCCATTCGGGGCCTGCAGCTCCTGTCACGCTTTAGCTGCAGCGTATGTGAAAGGGAACTCTTGTCAGATGTTGATAAGGCCACTGATTGGTTAATTTTGTGCAGGGAACATCCACGCAGCCAATTCCCCTAGTGGAGCTCTGCGGGCCCCTTCTCCCTTTGGGCCCATCCCTTCTCCCTCCTCTCTGGGCATTTCTATGGGGCAGACCTCCAACTTTGCCAGCCCACATGGTAAGTGTATGGAAGGTCTGGATCTAGGGCTTTGTTGATTAGCCTTCCTCCTTACCTCTGCGGTCCAGGGCTTTCAATCTTTGATGGGCTGGTGAAAGACTTCTGATTTGTTGCTACCACTCGACCTTCCACATGGAGGATTTAGTTTGCTTAAATGAGCACTTTCTTGATACATCTTTCTGCTGATTATTTCCTGCTTCTTTCTGTTTTTTGACTGGTGGGACTGGGAAGACAAAACATCTGATTTCCAAATCATATTCTATACATACATATATATATATATATATATATATATATATATATATATATATATATATATATAGCCTGATTGATTGGGTGACTTCTTTAAAAAAAAAAAAATTATTTGTAATTTTTAATAAATGTTTTATAATATTTGTACACTTCCAGTCAAGTTTGGGGTCTGTAAGATTTGTTTAAAGAATTATCTAATGCTCACCAAGGCTGTATTTATTTGGTAAAAAATACAGTAAAAACGGTAATATTGTGAAAATATTATTACAATTAAAAATATTTATTTATTTTAATATCAGTTTTTTTCCTGTGATGACAAATTTTTGTGGAAACTACAATACATTTTTTCAGGATTCTCAGATAAATAGAAAGTTTAAAAGAACAACATTTATTTGAAATAGAAATATTTTGTAACATTGTAAAAGTCTTTACTGTCACTTTTGATCAATTTAACGCACACACTGACCCCAACCTTTTGAATGATAGTGTATTTTTTTTGTAAATTAGGGCTGGGTATTGTCTACTACCTCAAATTAGTCGCAATATGCCACTATGCAATACATTTTGATGTGTCAGAATGTCATAAATGGTCTGCTGTTGAAACTGTGAAAGAAAGTGAATCAGCTGCATTCGTTTTTGCCTTGTTCGCATCATTGTATGGTGCTTCATAGAAGCATCTCTGATTTCACAGAGAAATACTGGTTTCAGAGTTCCCCCTATTCAGTAGGGATGTGGATTTTTGGGGGCTGTGTGGAGCACCGTTACTGCTCTGGACTAAAAATCACGGTCTACATTGTCGATGGAAATCGCTACCCACCTCAAGATGTTGAATTATGGTCCAAATCCTTTTCTTTTCTTTTTTTTTTTGCAGGAACTCTTGACCCCAGTTCACCATACACAATTTTGTCCACCAGCCCAAGAGTTGCCCCCTGGCCAGGTTCCCCGCAGGTTTCTGGACCCTCTCCCGGTGCACGAATCACTGGCATGTCACCAGGCAACCCTTCTTTGCACTCACCCATTCCAGACCCATCCCACTCCCCTCGAGCTGGTACCAGTAAGTCCATAGAGATAGATCTGTCACATCAAAACATGTTTTAAAGCCAGCATTTTACTTAATATTTATGCATACACTACCATTCAAAAGTTTGGAGACCGAAATATTTTTTTTAAAGAAATTAAATGGATAGTTCACCCAAAAATGAAAATTGTCGTCATTTACTCACCTTTAAGTTGTTTCAAACTTGAATAAATGTCTTTCTTCTGCTGGACACAAAAGAAGATATTTTGTAGAATATGGGTAACTAAACAGTTGATTGACTTCCACAGTATTAAAAAAAAAAATTCTTCAAAATATCTTCTTTTGTGTTTAGCAGAAGAAAGAAATTCAAACTATCCCTTTATTACTTTTTTTATTCAGCAAAGACATATTAACTTGTGACAGTAAAGACATTTTATAATGTTAAAAAAATTTTTTATCATGATTCCCACAGAAATATTAAGCAGCACAACTGTTTTCAACATGGATAAGAAATTATAATGATGATGCATTTTTTTTTTCTTTTTTTTTTTCCGCAGTTTAAATTTTTCAATTGCTTAATTGTCTTGAATTATGCTACAATGCAAAATATCTTAATGGTTTTAAAATTAGACTGTTAATTTCTTATGAAAGAGAGAATTCTTATGATTTTTTTTGTTTGTTTTACTTTTTATTCTGGGGTAAAATATTACCTAGACATTTCCCTGACAGTGTATGTGAGATTAACCCAATAATTACTATTATTCACTAGGTTTGATGTAAATTAAAATAATTTAAATTCATTTACATTTGAGTATTTCTTCAAACAATATGCAGTAGCTGATATCACGCTGTGTGTGTGCAGGTTCACAGGCAATGCCCCCTCCTCGAAAACTGCCACAACGGTCCTGGGCCGCTTCTATTCCAACCATCCTCACCCACAGCAAACTACATGTGCTGCTTCTGCCTTCACCCATGCCGTGCCCGGTGCCAGGGCTTGCGGGTAGCTACCTGTGCTCACCTCTCGAGCGCTTCCTTGGCTCTGTCATCATGAGGCGACACCTACAGAGAATCATCCAGATAGAACCCAACGTGAGTCAGAAACCGTTAACATATTGCTATTATCACCACATCATTTGACACATCAGAATGTTGATTCTGCTTGTATAGTCTATTTGAATTACACATGACTACTTTCTCTTTGCAGCTTACTATTGTGAACTCCAATGAACCAGGTGTCATCATGTTTAAGACGGACGTGCTTAAATGTAGAGTGGCACTCAACCCCAAATCCTACCAGACTCTGCAGCTAAAAGTCACACCAGAAAACACTGGACCCTGGTCGCAGGAGGAGCTGCAGGTCCTGGAGAAGTTCTTTGAGACCAGGGTAGGAAATGAACTCATTGCATCAACTAACTAACTATCATTTGATGTGATGTTCAGTGAAGCTCAAATTTCCTCTTTTTCATTACGTTTTGGAAAGTGGCAGCAGACAGAATTGCAATCTTTTTGTTTGAGTGCCCTGATGAGCTTATTTTGACACCAAATTGCTCAACCAATGTCACGAGTTTGGAAATACCTGCTTAAAGAAGCAGTATGTTATTTCTCAAGGTCGTTGCTGGATATTGTTGATGAAACCAACCCAAACAAACACACCCCTCTCTTCATTTCTCCACCTCTAAAGCTCACCCTCCAATCCTAACCGCCTGCTCAGAGTCGGTCTCGAACCCCGATCGCTGGCATGTGAGGCGGGTGCACTAACAAGGACACTAAACAGTAAACACCATGTTCTCTAGAAGTCATCAGCCTGCACAACTCTCACTAGCTGGCCTCCGTTACACGCAATGCAAGAGTGGATGTCTATTTATCGTAGCAGAAGTACAACAAAGTAATGCTTCAAGAAAAATAAAGCGAAGATGATGAACGAACATCAAGGAAGCATGAAAAATTTACATACAGACACACACACAAGAGTAAATGCAAACAAGAGTTCGCTGTTAGTTGCCCAGCAGCTCCAGACAATGACACTCAAACCCAGTGTTACTCACATATGGAATGGAATCAAAGCAACCTCCGTGTGTTTTCAGGCCTTCCCGCTTAGCTCTCTTCAGCGCTGGAAAGATTTTATAATATTAACGCTGGGCCTAAAGCTCTTTCCTGATCATAACCCTTCATTTTCCAGTGATATTCTTAAGAGCTTTTTTCTTTTGTCATGTCTCTCAGCCATCTCTCTTTCTACAGTCTTTCTTGAAATCTCCCTCTTGCTCGTTCTCTCTCCTCCACCGTCATACAACCCGTCGCCCCCTAATGCTGATTGGCTAGACGTTTGTTGTTGTGTCTGGTTGTCGGTCCAGCCAACTTTTTTTAACCGCTTTTTTCATATATTGCTTACCCCACATTTAACTAGTTTGAAAACACTTATTTTTGCTATTCTGTTTGGTGCAATTACGGGGTTTTTTTTATTTATTTTTTTTAACCTTTTAAAATCAGTTCACTCAGTGTGAAAAGTGAACTGAGCCAAGTGAAATCAAGCCAGGTATTGTCCAGTCATGCAAGTGCAAGTCATTCTCTTTCACTTTCACCTTAGGTTGCAGGACCACCCTTTAAATACAACACACTAAATGCCTTCACAAAGCTGTTGGGAGCTCCTACCAACATACTCCGAGACTGTGTTCGCATCATGAAATTGGAGTTGGTAAGCACATATTGTTTATTTGAAAAAATGTTGTCTTTTTTTGGTGCAAGCATACACTACTTTTCAACAATTTGTGATCAGTACGATTTTTTTTTATTCAGCAAGGAAACATTAAATTGATAAAAATTGACAGTCACTGTCAAAAGTTTTTTACACTGTAAAAAAATAAAAAAATAAATGCTGTTCTTTTGAAATGTTTTAATCCATCAAAGAATCCTGAAAAAATGTATAAGGATTTCCACAAAAATATGAAGCAAAACAACAGTTTTTAACATTCATAATAATAAGAAATGTTTCTTGAGCATGTGACACTAGCCACGTTTACATGAACACTTTATGTTCAGATTCATTAATCGGAATGATTTCATTCTGATTGAAACAAAGTGTTTACATGAATGCTAAATAAAGTGATCGGGTTGATGTGCGCATTTATGGCCTGGTTTCACAAACATGGCTTAGATTAAGCCAGGATTAGGCCTTAGTTCATTAAGGAGATTTAAGTAGCTTTTATAAACGTGCCTTAGAAAAAACACGTTACTGGTGTGTAACTTGAGACAAAACAATGGAACTGAAATATTTTAAGATATGTCAGTGCAAGTTGCTTTCAGTTAAAACGGCTCAAACATGCATTTTAATCTGGGACTAGGTTTAAACCTTGTCTGTGAAACCAGGGGAATATATATAATTTCTTTTCTTTTTTTATCCGACCCCAAACGTAACCCCTAATCGGTTTATCGTTTTCCTCTAGTTCCCAGACCAAGCGGCCCAGCTGAATTGGAATGTGCAGTTTTGTCTGACCATCCCACCCAGCGCTCCTCCCATTGCCCCACCAGGAACCATTGCTGTGGTGCTGAAGACCAAGATGCTCTTCTTTGTAAGTTATTTGAATCACTCCTTCACACTTTCACTATACAACCAATTCTCAATTGATAAAATCAACTCCTGCTCTACTGCTGATCTTTTGAATTATGATTTATTTCCTGGCCATTGTACACCCAGCAGGTCTGTTTGTTCTGCGTTTTGAATTTACTGTTGATTCCTGACATATATTAACTTCAAGAGATGCTCTTCTACAGCTCCAGCTGACCCAAAGGATACCGGTACCCCAGGAGCCCATCAGCATCATAGTGCCCATTGTGTACGACATGGCTACTGGACTGACCCAACAGGCCGATATCCCCCGCCAGCACAGCTCCTCGGGAGCCGCGGCCTTGATGGTCAGCTCCATCCTCAGGAGGTTCAATGAGCACCATCCACCACGATCAGGTTCGCACGTCATTCTAATGTAGATCAGTGCTTTTTGAATGTTTGAATATGCATCTTTTATTTGTTTATTTAATATGAATTTTTAAAACTTAGGTACCGGTACATTTGATATTCCTTCATTCACATTTCAATATTAACTCTAACCTTTTTCTAACAGGGGAGTGCACGATATTTGCAGCAGTTCATGAGCTTATGGCTAATCTCACGCTGAACCCTGGTGGACGGCCATAACTTGGTGTCTCTCAGGAAACTTCTCCAGACTTGTCAGTTAATACATTTATCCCTAACTCTGGGGATATTCAGGTTTTCTGCTGCAGCCAATGGACTCTTCTGAATTGGTGTATCATATTGTCAAAAAAGGGAGCAGAAATATGATGGAACATTTTTTTATTGTATAATGAAGCATGTAAATTAAAAATTGTAACAAAAGCAGGACTCCTTTTTTAAAAAAAATAGCTTGGCGAAGTTCTGCTAACGCATTTATTTTTTTTCGGATGCACTTCTTATGGAAATGATTGTGATAGAAAAAATGTTTAACTACAGCTGTATTTTTTTTATTTGAGACTTTGCAGAAAAATTCTTGTCTTTTTTTGTAATACAAGATATCAGTACTGTGTGAGTATTGATGTTTATCAGCACACTATTTAAAAGTTTATTTTGATTGCATTACTTTGATTTCTTATGTCACTTGAAATAGGAGTGACACACGCCGTGTTTTATTGTAATTCATTGGAATCATGGAAGAGCTCTAAAACATTTTCTTGTCTGTGTTTATTACTATTTAATAAATATCGGAAATAACTCCACCCTTTCATTAACAATTCCTTATTTTTTTTGTTCAAGTTAAATTAAATATATTTAGAAAACAAAATGATGTTATCCTTATGTCACTGCAGAAATTTCTGGCATTTGGGTGTGATTGATATACATCATAATTATGCATTCTTGTGGTTTTTTCAGAATTATAAAATTGTTTATGAAAAAAAAAAATATATATATATATATATATATATATAATTATTAAATATATTATCTTCTGACAAAGATAAATGTAACGCAAAAAGGTAAGTTAAATAATTTACCAGATGGGTTTATCTTCGTCATTTAACTAATGTAGATGACGTTTCATTACATTTATTTAGGAGCCTAGATCTAAAATGATTGAGATATTAACCATGACGGTTAAAAAATGAAGCGGTGCAAAACAATGCTCAAAATACCGGTCACCACCTGGAAAATACCCATTTAAAAAATATTTTTTTAAACCTCAAACGACTGTAATTGGTCCAGCTTGAACAGCGCAAAGAAAGGTTACCGGTTCCTCGTGACAATTCGATAAACGTATACTGCTTCACCAGCGGTCTATATAAATTTAAATCTTCCTAAATAATACAACTGAGAAACATTAAAGCATAACTGAAAATACACAACGTCAAAAAATTTTTTTTTTTTTTTTCGACTCAGCCTGGGCCACTAAGCCCGCCCATTCCGACACTTGTGTCATAAACTGGTTATAGCGACTTTATTCTATTTCTACGGCAGGTTCACAGAACGCCGGCACATTTCTGTGGTTTCTCGTCGTTTTGACCACGCCTTTTATTTACATCTCATGCCGCGGGGTGAATGAATGAACACAATGGAGAGGAGGACCGCTGAAATGCGCCTTTGCAACAAGAGTGACAAACGCCCTTAATGGATAAATAAACGAATAAATTCAGTATTAATCATATAAATCTGTGTCACTGGTGCGATTATTACGGTGACAATGGCAGCTGTGAGTCTGACGGATCCGCTTTGCAAACCTTGTTCTTATCGTTCACATTTCAAAGGTAGCCTAATGCCGATCTCTTCAATAACAGTTGCTTTTTTTTTTTTAATGAAATGATCATCTGATTGAATATGAACACATTCATGCTTTATTTCTCGTTGTTTACAGTTGAAGTGTGTGTGAGGAAGCCCTTGATGCCCATTCACCTGAGCAGTGATCAGGTGGCACTGGAGATGCTGTGTCTCTGCAGCCAGCTGGATCTGTTGATTAGAGCTCAGGTTCATCAGGTGAGACACTTACACTGATGCTGAATATACTTGTGTGTTTCTCTCAACATTCAAACAAGCTAATCTACATTAGCAGTTTCAGGAGAATCTTAAACAGGACTCTAGTCCTGAGGAGTCTGAAAGTTTTAAGAGACATGGTAAGCTTAAGACTATAATGATGACAATAATAACTTTACTGTATTAGTATAATTGCTATCATACAACCTCTGAATCTGGTTGTGTCGATAGGGGCTGAGATAATAAATCAGATGAACCAATGCCTTGAACATTCGTCTGAACCGGTGCTTCAGCTTGAGGTATAGGCTAACTAATCACCAATTAACCATACGTCTTAACTCAGTTATAATTTTTGGATAATGTGTTCCCATTTATTTCCATTTCTTTAGGAACATTTGGAAGTTATGAATTTATTTGCTCTATTTCCTCGAGTGGAAGTTTATATGATACACGGAAGGCCTATTGACATGCTGGAAAAATCTCTTGCAGATGGTGAGACCACAGAAGTAGAATATTTGTCTAGAATGGTAATTATTTTGGAATGCGGTACTGTAACATTCACCACCCAATGGTTGAGACCATACCTGGGTAATAATAATAATAAACTTTATTTGTATTTCACCTTTTATACAAGAAATGCAGCTTATGTTGTTCTACAATAAAAAAGCATTACAATAAGCACCAAGTACTTCACATGAAAAAAAGTACAAATACAATAATTACTATAAAGTAAGATTAAAAATAATATCCATTTCAAGAAAAAAAATAATTAGTTGGCCTATACATAAAATGCATAACAAAAAAAAAAAAATCAGTTTCAGAAAAGTAATTTGCTCGTTTTTAGCATTCTTTTACAAACTGGATTCCTTAATACATGTATACTACATTTATATTAAAATGAACAAACATACATATTTAAAAAGTTCTAGAATCTCACATTTTAAGTGGAGGAAGATTTTATTTATTTACACATATAAAATAGTGTTCTTTAATGAAATGAAGCAAAGCCCAGTAATCAGGTTAATTTCAAATGTTTCTACTTTCCAGCTTATTTTCCTTATATTGGGAGGCTGAACCAGCTGCTGGTTCTCAGTCAGCAGGTAAATGAAGATGTGAAGCATCTGGGGAGTCATAAGTACATCGCACATCAGCTATCAGCAATCTATGTGAGTTTGTTTGACTTCATCTTCATTCACTTAATATTATCTATCCATAAAAAGCATAAAAAAAGTTTGATTCTGTACAACATTCAAATTTTTTTTTGTCTCTGTTACAGCAAGTGCTAAAGTCTTTCAAAGACGTCTTGCCATTATCCATCATAAGAAAGGATATTGAGGCCAATTTCAAGCAGTTGAAAATGTCTCTTTCGAAAGAGGACGGGTCCAAGCTGGATCCTCAGTTGCCAGCACATCTCTTGAGCTGGTGAGAGTGGTTTTGATTCCATTTGTTAGAATCAGAAGAAAGTAATCATGCATAAATAATGGATTTGCTTTTCACAGGGTGTCAGAGTTAACACAAAACATTATATCAACGGTACTGACACTCTCAGAAGAGCTCTGAAAGAGAATCTGTCCCTAACCTCTCCTGACAGCTGGATCCACAGTGCCTCAAGTGGATGGCGAGAAAATGTCACAGAATAAAAAGTGATTCTCTCGAAAAATGATCATTTAGAGTGTCACTTGATTTTGTTCATCTGTATAAGACTGTGGTAATGCTATACCTATCTATTTTTAAGACCTTGAAACATTGTTGTCATAAAGAAAAAAGTTTACATTCTGAGTACCACCACTTATGAGTAATTTATTTCAGCCTTAGATATTTATTTTGCATGGTTTGCACGTGATTTCTGAGTTTTCATACATATAGAGGATTCTTTCTTTAAAAAAATGCAATAATGTTTTTTTATAATGTATCTGTATTCTTGACTGTTGCACATCTTCTTGATCTATGGTGTTTATTATGGAGGGATTATGTTTAAGACTTTTAGTTTTAGACTTTTAGTTTTCAATCTGACCCAATAATCCCTCCATAGTTTTTAGCCCCCAATGGCTCCTTAGAGGCAACTAACCCTAACCTCAAACTTAAACCTACCCATCCCCTCACTGCCTGGAAGACGCCGTTGGGGGCTAAAAACACCAAACACCCATCTTCTTCCCATTGATGAGTGCTAGCAGTGATCATCAGCATTACATGTGTGATTTCATATCTCCACCCTATCTAATGTATAGTGTATAGCCTGGTCATTGTCACAAAATAAACTCAAACAAGGTGATCAGGAGAAGCGGATATGTTGGTTAACAGTAAAAAAAAAAAAAAAAAAAAAGAAATATATATATATATATATATATATATACTATATATAACTTTATTAATAAAATAAGAATATATTTGTTATATATATATAATTGAATCCAGAATGCTGCAGAATCAATCAGCTGTAAATCAAACTAGCTGTGAACCTTCTGAATCTCTTCATTTATTATACTCTACTGTTTTATTACATATTAAAGTTCATTTTATTTGTCATAGTTAATGATTATACAGTAGCCTGCCTATACTTTCATAATATTATCACTTTAAAATACTGTATAAATAAAATATATACTTCTTTATATAAATTTAAGCAGTTTATGAAAAATGCTTTTTAGATCAAGTTATTGCTAAAATTATATGCTGAAGTTATGTAATATATAGCCTACCTCCCATGGGCTGACGTCAGACGTACAGCGCGCTCTCGTTGACGTGCACGCGGCTATGATGAACTGGAAGTAGCCTTATCTATACGTGCAGACAGTTTACATTAATCTTCCAATCCAGATGACGACTGTCACTGGTAAGATTCATCAAGCTGTATTTGCGCTTTTGCATAATTGTCGTGATATATAGGCTATATGTATATATACATAATAAACAGGTCAACAGACGCTTATATCCCGATTATCTTTTCGTTGCTTATTGGATTAAATAATAAACCTAATGGCATGCAAGGTGTGTTCTTAACCTGACAGCAACGGTTTGCACCGTTCAAACATTCAGATGAATGAAACTGCAGGCTCTTCTCATTTGAGGCTTTTGTTATAAAATGACACAGTAACAGAGGAATGAGAGATTTTTGACTGACACTCAAACTAGCGAATCAGTTTTTTAGTTTTGTTTTGTTGACGTGCATCTCAGCCAATGGCATCCAAGAAGAGGTCACTTTGTCACCTAATGCTTTTTTGATGTGTTTTCCGAGTTTATGTTCATGTCTGTATCAATGAAAATCGAAGTGAAACGTTTTAGAAATATTTTGACAAACATGTTGAACGTTTGCATTTACTAATGTAAATGAAGGGGTTTCTGTTGGTTGTTGTAAAAATCACGGAAAGTCGCTGCAAGAGCTCGTGTTTAATCTTTTTATCTAGCTTCTGTGAATATAAAACATATGAAAGCAGTTAGCTTTGTCATCATTAACAGTAATAGATTATACTATCGTATCTTATAGGGGCTTTCAAATTTTGCCTTATATTAACAATGGTAGTCAAAAGGTTGAGATCCACTCCGTTGCATATTAACACTGAAACTTTTATCCTGAAAAGTAGCCTAACTCTTTTAAATGTATTAAAAGAGAGTATTTAAGTGATAATAACATTGTTAAACTATAGTGTATATAATCATTAAATATAATAAGTAAAATAAATTGTAATATGTAATACATTTACAAATTCAGAAGGTTCACACCTAGTTGTATTTGTATTTAATTCTGTTGTATGTACTGTAATTGCATATAATCTCGTTTGTTATATATAAATAGTAAAATAATAAATACAAAACTGAACTGTGTAAATAAAATGCAAAGACATGTGATCTCTTTCTAGATGCATGATGTTGCATTTTATTACAAATTGCATATAACAGCATTTTCATTCTTATATTTGATGATTGGTGTGTAACAAATATTAGAAACATTATTGTCAGTGATATAGGAACATTGAAGTACTCACATGATACTCACTTTTATAATTATTTTTCGTTTGTTGTAATTCAGAAGAGCATCAGTTCCTAGTCCAACTATGATCTAAGAGGAGATGATAGCAGAGCCAACTTTACTGTCCAGATCGGTGCAAAAGTGAGACACATGAAAACTACCTCTGCATTATTTTTTAAATTACATTATATATTTAAGGTGTGCTATGTGTACATAGAAACAACTGCCTGTGCATCCTGTTTTCAGAGAGAACTCAGTAGTCGATGTCTCTTCCTGTGCATCGTTGCATCACGTCTCAAGTGAGAGAAATGAAAACAGACAGAAGACTGTGGTAAGAGCTACCACTCCTTTCTCTCAAAAGCTAAAACACACACACAAAAAAAACAACAACCTTACAACAGGTTACATCTCATAGACTTTCATTATAGCACAGACAATTTCCTTTGAGATATACTGTAAGATCAGTTGTAATCTGGTAGTATTTTTATTGTGTTCAGAGAGGAAAGAGGAAAGCCCGGGAATGCTCTGAAAATGCCAAGCGAAAGCGTTCAAAGAGCAGCAATGGCAGCCTGGGCAGAGCAGAGAACGAACAGCTCAAAAATGGAGATGTGGAAGCCGTCACCCTGTTTGAGGTGGTCAGCATGGGCAGGAGCGCCATGCAGGTACATCCATCTAGATCAGCCCTGTTACAGATAAATATTTGGGAGGTATTTAGGTCATATAAGTTTAAACAAATCTATATTATATGGATGTTTGGTCTGTTTTGTGCAAGGCTGTGGTGGATGACTGGATTGATGCGTACACCGTCGACAGAGACACAGCACTGCTCGATCTCATCAGCTTCTTTATCCAGTGTTCAGGATGCAAAGGCAACTGTGCTCTCTTTCATAATAGTATATCTTTTTAAAATAGTGGACAATTTTGATGGTCTTGGTTCGTTTTTAGTGGTTTAGTTTGTTTTAGTTAACAAATATCATAGTTCAGGATGTGAATGCTATGTGTGTTTTGTAGGGATGGTCACAGCAGAGATGTTTCAGAGCAAACAGGGTACTGACGTCATGAGTAAAATGGTGGAAGATCTGGATGAGGTTAGACATTCAGCATACTCATCATTGAATGCTTTGCCATGGTCTTTTCTCTTACTGATGACTTATTTGCCTTTATTTAATCACAGGACACAGGTTTACAATTTAAGAAGTTCCTTGCATTTCCGTGGATTTTAACTGTCACATGGCCTCTTGACATGGTACGGTTTAAGAGTATTAATTTCTTTAAAAAATATCTTACTGACCCCAAACTTTTGAATGGTAGTGTATATTACAATTGAAAACTAAAGGTATTTTTACATCTCTGTCGTCTCTCCATCCTCCTCAGGACAGTGGCGAGTATCCCCTCATCATGTCCGGCCTGTACTGGAAGAGGTTTCGTTCACACTTCTGTGAGTTCGTATCGGTGCTAGTGGCCCAGTGTCAGAACTCTGTCATCTTTGATGGCTACCTCTTGAACACACTCATTTCACTGCTGACAGAGCTCTCCGATTCCAGAGTTCGCGCTTTCAGGCACACCTGTACGCTAGCAGGTAATTTCCCTTCTGAACATTAATTCCCCTTGACCTGAACCACACGCATATCCCGAATGCTGATGTTTTGCCACTGTTGTGTGTGTCTCTGCAGCAGTGAAGCTGCTCAGCGCTTTGGTGAATGTGGCTCTCAACCTCAGTGTCAGTGTCGATAACAGTCAGCGGCTGTATGAGGTTGAGCTGGCTAAGATGGCCAGCAAACGGGCTTCTCAGCGGCTGGACAGGATCCAGAGAAAGATCAGTGAGGTTAGACTGTGACAACAAGAGTTCAACATTTCTATACATAGTTCTTTCTGAAGTATAGTCAGGGTCCAAAACTGACACCAAGTCCAAGTGTGAGTAAAATTTTGGTTTGGTGAGTAAATAAAACTATACATATACATAATACATGTTTTGAATCACATTGTATATGATACTCTGACACTCAATGATGTAAGTGACATGCACAATTCAAACAGTCATACAGATGTCTGCTAACGACAGTACATGACTTGCACTTCCAATAACTTTTAAGATACCCAAGTTTTTTTTTTCAATCACCAGACTTGTGGTGACTTATACTGTAGGTGGAATATTATAATATACAAATTATATAGACTACCATTCAGAAGTTTGGGGTTGGTAGGATTTTTAAATGTGTTTGAAAGAAGTCTCTTATGCTCACCAAGGCTGCATTTATTTGATCAAATAACAGTAAATCCTTTTATTCAGAATCCTTGGTGAATAAAAGCAAAGAAAGTCCTACTGACCCCAAATGTTTGAATGGTAGTGTTGATGTACAGGAAACAATATACGATTACACAATATGTGAATAACCAACAAATTACTTTCATTCCTCAGTTACAGGACAGGAAATTTGAAATTGAGAACATGATGGATGCCATTTTCAAAGGAGTCTTCCTGAAGAGATACAGGTAATCTTTAATTCAACCACACTTATAGCCCTTACTTCCTTGAAAAAAATAAAAACCTTGTACCATTATCACTGTGTGGTGAATTTCAGAGACGTGATTCCTGAAATCAGGGCGATCTGTATGGAGGAACTGATGGTGTGGATGAAGCTGTATAGTTCTGTGTTTCTGAACGACAGCTACCTGAAGTACGTGGGATGGATGATGCATGACAAGGTGGGTGACCCAGTAGTCTAGTGTTTAAAGAACAGTTTAATTTTCCGATTGTTGTTGATGAGTTGAGTTGATTTTTGACCACGTTTTATTTGTTGTATATTCTGAAGCAACCTGATGTGCGTCTGAAATGCGTGCTGGGTCTACAGGGACTTTATCAGGACCAAAGTTGTTCCAAAATGGACCTTTTTACGATACGGTTTAAGGTAACAACTGCTTCCACATTCTTACACTAGTTGTGTCACAAATAATGCTCTATACACTATGTAACTGTGTAGTGTTTGCATTTTTTATGGTTATTTTGTCATGGAAGTCTGATAGCTCCTACTCCTCCTCTATCCACTGAAAGCTGTGACAGCTGAGTGAATGAAGTGTCCAACATTCCACACTTCATTATTTCAGTTTATTAAGTGCATCATCTGGGTATTAGAAGTGCACTTTTATCATGTTAACACACTCACACTGTTTATACTACAAAATGGCATAGACTAGTGTGTAAGTGCAACAATTTGAATACATCCCATGTCCTAACGAGGCACAATAACATAAAGTTTCTAGCTAATTTGTCTGTGAACTCTACACAAAAATGCTGTAGACCACGCCACAATCACAGCCAATTAGAACATAATTGATTTATGATATACAGTCTTGTGCAGCACAGCTGAATCGATCAGGGATATTGGAGTGGAGTTACTCAGCATGATGCTACAGAAACCAAGCAACTTACAAAAGTGCAGCTTTTTGCTGTTGCCCGTGATTAGGACAAAATCTCAAATGAACATGAGTCATGACTGTATTGTGATTTTATCACATACCCGGTTAAGACACCGTGACCGTTTTAAGCTCAAATCGTTTCTGAGAGTAACTTCTGTAAAAAAAATAAAGTTGGAGAGTTGTTTACTGGCTGTAAGTTTGCCCTCAAAGTCTTGCAGTCATGCTGTTTTGCCCAAACTTCTCACATGGACGCAGTCTGTAAGCTTTTTTGGCAGTATGTAAGTTCAGGTCCAGTGAAGCTATAGTGGGACAGCAGGAGGGCAGGATTGCTGATTGACAGGCTGGAAAGCCCCTCAGGTTTTGCCTTGGGCTCACTGGCCTGATGGCTTCCCACAGGACCCCACCCTCACCATAGCCTCAATAACGACAGCAAGTACATTAGCACAACCGTAATTTAAAGAGCTGTTTAAGTGCATCGTGGGTCTCTAACTCAAGTCCTATTGTAGGTTTTTGAGAGATTGCTCTCATAGCGGGTAGTTAAAGTGTTTACATGAGCGATTGACTGCTGTTTCTGTTGAAGGAGAGGATGATGTCTTTGACTCTGGATAAAGACCATGAAGTGGCCATACAGGCCGTGAGATTGCTCATGGTCATGTCCCAGTAAGTATCTCCCCCTTGCTCCTCATGCTGACTATTCCTCATAAAGTGTGATCATCCAAACTTTGACTTTTCCTCTGCAAAGCATATTCGTGACTGTTCCTCAGTTTCCTCAGCTTTCCTGTAGCTCAAACAGTAGAGCATTGACGCTTGCAACGCCAGGGTCATGGGCTTGATTCCCAGGGAAAGCAAGAACTGATAAGAATGTAAAAATGTGTACCTTGAAATGCAATGTAAGTCGCTTTGGATAAAAGCGTCTGGCAAATGCGTAAATGTAAAATGTAAGTAATTGCTGAAATTATTCCATTTGTGCCAGATCCTGTGAGGATGTTCTGAGTCCTGATGACCATAAGAACGTCTTCCAGTTTGTGTACTGCTCTCACAGACCTCTAGCTATCACTGCGGGTGAATTCCTCTACAATAGGTATGTGTTGATTGTCTTTGACTGCTTATGAGTCATTCTACAAAAGCCCATTCCCATTTGTCTCCCATATGTTACAATTTTGGTGTAACATGGTATAATTTCTTTACTCTTAGGCTGCTAAGTAACCCTGAATTATCAAGGCCCAGAGAAGGAGCCTCCGATCAGGATAGACACAGAGAGTTAGTCTTAGCCAGAGTGCGAACCCTTATCCACTTCCACACTGAAAGCAAGGTTTGTTAACTCCAAGTGTGTTTTTGTTTGTGTTTTTAACTTACAAATTGCATATTGTGAGTAGTGAATGGGCACAAACAGGTGCTTGTGTGGGCAATAAACATTCAAATCATTCAATTCAATTCAAATTTTTTAAAGGACAAGTTCGATATTTTACACTTAAAGCCCTGTTTACAGATCGTTTCTGATGAAATAGAACGGTTAAGATAAAAATTTGGACACGTGCTGCTGTCCCGAGAATTTAAGGTTTCTTTCGCTTCCCCCCCCCACCTCCAGAATGGCTGCATATGTGCACTGGAACAATCCTTCCTAAAACGCATTAAACTTTCGTTTACAAAGACGTGAAACTCACCGAGTGGTCAGGGGTGTTCACTGATATACTCACACAAAAATCGCTGCAAAAGATGCTGAAGGGACAAAAAGGGTCAGATTTTGTAATTTTAAAATAATGATTTTAGTTCTCTCCCTTGTGTTATAGCTGCACCAGCATGTGCTGTACCTCGTTGATAGTCTGTGGGATAGTGCTGGAACTCTGCTGAAGGACTGGACCGGTCTTACCTCACTGCTCTTACCTCACACGTCCTGTCAAGAACAAGGCTAGTACGCTTTAACAGCTTACCTGCTTATTACACCTTAGCATAAATTTTCATCCTTTAACTAATGTTTAAACTTTCTTCTACACTGTAGTTTTGACTAATATGTTATGTTAATGATTACTAGAAATAGAAATAAAAATAAAAAGAATTGATTGCTATCCAGAATGATCTCCACTGGTTGAAACCCACTGTGAGAAAAAAACCGCCACTTTTTTTGTGCTGAGCCTGTATATTTGAGTGTGTATGTATATGAACCGCAGCTCTGAGCAGTGCTGAGGAAGCCTTTGTGATTGAGCTCATGTTGGCATCAGTCAGGCAGGCTGCGGAGGGTCCACCTTTGTCGGGGAGAGGAGCAGGTAAAAAGGTGAGACTTTCTCTTGAATCTCTCATTTAGATACTTTCATTAGATGGTGCTGATTTAACAGGGCTGTCAGATATATTTTAGTGTTATTTTTTTAGACTCCAGCCATTCACTTTCACTTTCTTACACATTGGCTTTAAGTAATTGCTAGTTGTATATCTATGTTTGTTTTCAGGTGATAAGTACTAAAGAGAAAAAGTTACAAACTGATGCCTGCGCTACACTCACTGAACACTTCATTAAAGTGCTGCCTGAGCTGTTATCCAAGGTAAAAGAAAAATAAGTGCACTGTTCAATTTTACCATGACTGCTTCCCCATAAATTGAGCACAGCTGATCACCTGATATCTAATCACATACTCTAGTACTCAGAGGATGCTGAAAAGCTGACCTCCTTCCTAAGAATACCTCAGTTTTTCCAAACGGACACCTGTGATCTTGAAAACACACAGGTGAGTGTTTGTGTGTCATCTGATGCACTGATGACTTCACTACATAAAATAATAAATCGGTAACACTTTAGAATACTGTATCTTACTTACTGCATAACTAATAAGTAATTATTGAAGAACTAATAGGTAATTATTCATTAACTACTTCTTCACTACTGTTAACTACTAAGGAAGATGTGTTAACTAATCAGTATGTAATATATTTTTATGATTGTGTTAAGTAACAGTTAGTTAATCAATAAATAATGAATTCTGTCATAACTCTTGAAGAACTACTACTAATTATCTACTAATTAAGGTTCAAGAAAAATAACTAAGAAGTAACTACTAATGAACAGTCATACAAAACTAACCTCAGATTACTTTTTATATTTTACAGTACTGTGTGTGTCTGTTTTCCTCAGCATAGAATACCATTGAGTAAATTCATGTTTGAGGCAATGACTGAGGGAAACTGAAAATATAGGGAACTTATTTGTAATTCATAAATAATTATCAAATAATTCTGCAGGAATTACTTAGAACCTGGAACAGTATTCTAAAGTGAGAATATAGAGAACTCATTAGTAATTAATAAATAATTATCAAATAATTATCCAGGAATTAGGCTACTTATAACCTGAAACAGTATTCTAAAGTGAACATATAAGGAAATTAATTGGTAATTAACAAATAATTATTAGATAATTCTTCAGGAATTACTTGGAACCTGGAACAGTATTCTAAAGTGAGAATATAGGGAACTCATTAGTAATTAATACAGAATTATCAAATAATTATCCAGGAATTAGGCTACTTATAACCTGAAACAGTATTCTAAAGTGAACATATAAGGAAATTAATTGGTAATTAACAAATAATTATTAGATAATTCTTCAGGAATTACTTGGAACCTGGAACAGTATTCTAAAGTGAGAATATAGGAAACTCATTAGTAATTAATACAGAATTACCACATACTTCTGACTCAAATCAAACTTACTGTAAAAAACACATTATTAACGGTATTATCTAAACCTTTGTAAAATAGATAAGTTATCATACATTATGATACATTTTGCTAATTAAATAAAAAGTTTGCTTATTTGCAGATCAATATATAGCCTAGTAAATGTCTGCACTTATCTTTCTTATTAGTGCTGAAGAATGACTAAAACTGGCTAGAAAATAAAATAAAAAACATTGATCAGTGCTTTTTACTTTTCAAGTAATTACCTTTGTACATTTACTAAGGTAATTTTGAAAATGAATAGGCCAATAGTTTATCATTTTACTGGAGTAATATTTTATTGGGTTATCTGTACTTTTACTCAAGTACTTGATTTGTGTACTTCATCCACCACTCCACTGCTAAAATAAAACGGTTTATTGTCACTGTGTATTCAGTGTATTGTGTTCATTAGTAGTTACTTCTTAGTTATTTTTCTTGCACATTAATTAATAGATAATTAATAATAGTTCTTCAAGAGTTATGACATAATTCATTAGTTATTGATTAACTAACTGAAACTTAACACAATCATACAATTCTATTACATACTAATTAGTTAACACATCTTCCTTAATAGTTAAAGGTGCCTTATGTAAAAATTGAGGTAAAAATATCCAAAAAATGAGCTACATGCATCAAAAGAATGAGAAGAAATAAGGGCGATGATGTCATTAAAAAAATGTCAAGTTATAGTGCTGCAGAGATATCAACCTCAATTAGCATTAGCATTAATAGCCACGGCCCGACAGGTGTCGTAATACCAGTTTCGGCCATGGGAGGCGGTATGCCGGCAACATAACCACCAGCCAAACATGCAATACACGAATAACTCGCACGGCTTGTGGGCGTACTTGAACCTGATGTCAATCGTGTGGAAAGTAGCCTACTGCCCACTACTACATTCAAATAAAATATGATAAAAAAGGAACAGAACCAGAGTAAACATTGGCACTGCTTTCCATCGCTGGAGACAACTAATGGACATGAAAAAAATGAGGTTTGACTTCGAACTTGCAACATTTCGTTTGGATTGGTAAGTAAGATGCTGTTAGTATTTCGTTAGAAGTTTGTTTTATATGTTTGTGTAGATTTTCGGGAAGTTATAACATAGAAATGTATCGAAGGCTGTTCGATAAACGTATATAACGTTCATAAATACAGTATTGTAATATAGTACACATAGCACAATCTCTATTGCTCTTTTTTTCTTGCCAACTACGTGACCTATATTATGTTTATTAAATGGCTTTCCTGAGGTAAATCTGACATAATTGTTCTCCAGCTGTGTTATTGACCTCTTCACGATGATAAAAAACACTGATTGGTCGATATTATGTATGAGGAATACATTTTGGTAAGTTGTAGCCTAACGTTACTGTATCTTTCAGTGTTCGTGATTTTTTTACTATTAGCTAGTAGAGATGATCGGTTCACATGCGCTAGGGATCTGTCGTGTAACATTTACAAGCGCCAAAACGGTATTTAATTGACAGAATCTGAGAGCTGAGATTTTTTTATATCATAACTAACCTGCTCTGTCTAGTCTGTCGGTCTCCGTGTCCTCTTTGCTTCGCGATTTTTCTGTGCGTGAGAAAATTGATGTGTGGGGTGAGAGCGTGTGAAAAGTGTTTGCGTGTGTCTCACGGTGAATGCGTGAGAGTTGGAAGCTCTGGTTATGTTGGCGCTAGCTTGGTCAACATCAGCGAATGCTGTCTGTCAAATTAATGTAATTCAAACTAACAATAAAAATGTAATATGAACAAAACGAATATGAACATATTCACTGGTAAAGGTGAAGGGGAGTAGCTTGAAGATATTCATACTCTAGAGTAGACCAACTCACTTTCTGGAGGTATACTGCCCCCATCTGGTATGGAATGTGGAGTATGAATTTATTTATTTTTACATAAGGCACCTTTAACAGTAATGACTTAAGTGTTAATAAATAATTATCTATTAGTTCCTCAATAATTCCTTATTAGTTATGCAGTCAGTAAGATACAGTATTCTAAAGTGTTACCAATAAATCTAACATAATAAATCTGTATAAAAACAGTATTATTGTGAAATATTATTTCAATTTAAAATACTTTTTATATTAATTATTTTTAAAATGTAATTTATTCCTGTGATGACAAAGCTGAATTTTCAGTTGCCATTACTCCAGTGTTCAGGGTCACATGATTTGGTGCATTTCTTATTATTATTAATGTTGAACACAGTGATCATTTTTTTCAGGATTTGAATAGAAACTACAGCATTGATTTGATAAATACTTATTTTTATAACATTACAAGTACAGTAGAACAATATACCTGTATCTAGAGTTGTACACTTCTCTTTTACTTTTAATGTGCATTTTGGTGTAGTATGTGCAGGCATTGCTGGCTGAGTTGGAGGCTGTGGTGGACAGACACACAGACACAGGACTGCTGGAGACGGCTGCCCGCTCTTACCAGAGTCTCTGTGCTCAGGATTCGCCCTGGCACTCCCTGGCCCGACCCACCTTTGACCGCCTCATCCAGCACTGGACAAACACACTGGGAACATGGTTAGGAGAATCACTGAGTGTGAGTGTACTAAAGAAATCTAAAGAACCGTAAACTATGATATTCAGGGGTAGATGCTCTTTTACAAGCTTTTACCAGATTCATAAATGGATTTTATCTGGATCTTGACATGAAAAAAATAAATAAAAATGTATTGTGACTGTACCTTACAGAATAGAGTCTAAATAAAAGTTATTCCTTTCATCTACAGAGCGGTTGTTTCACTGCAAGCGAGGACAACACTTTGGAAATTCTGTCCACACTGAAGAAACTTACTGCGTTCAACATGTAAGCTAGTTAGTTTATTCTATCCACATGCACACTGCAACATTTGCAATAATCACATTCTATTGTAAAATCTAACCCACTCATTCTGTGAGTTTTACATACCCTGCTAACAATGCTATGTTCTACGAATGTTTTCCTAACGTGTTCCCATTAGGTTATGAAAACGTTACTTTCTACTTTCTGCAAACATTCAAAAAAGTATTTTTTCCCCCTGGTTTCACAGACAAAAATGCATGTTTGAGCTGTTTTAACGGAACGCAACTTGCACTGATATTTTAAAATATGTCACTGCCGTTGTTTTGTCTCAAGATGCCGACAAGTAATGTTTTTTTCAAAGGCACGTTTATAAGAGATACTTAAATGTTTTAATTAAGATAAGGCCTAATCCTGGCTTAATCTAAGCCATGTCTGTGAAACCAGGCCTTTATTTTTTAAGAACCTTTTTTTTTTTTTTGGTAATATGAATGTTCTGGAAATGTTACCAGGATGTGATTTTAATTGCACCATTAACAAGTAGTTGTTGAGTTAAGAACTATACACAGAATTATTCAAAATATGCTCTGTTTCTTAATGTGACTTTCTGTCTGTTGCTTTATCAAATCTGTCTAGTGCTCAGGATCTGTCTAAATGGAGCCTTTATGAGCTGGGGACCAAACTCCTGGAGGTGGAGATAAAACATGGCGGTCTTCCCATGGAGGTGACATTATTAGCCCTGTACAGAACCACCTAGCACCTATATTATTCTTTTTTCCTGGTTCGTCTTTCTAATTTGTAATTCTCGTAGGTGACGGTTGAGGCTCTGCGCTGTATGTGTAGCTGCGTTCTGTGGAAGCTCAACACCTTTGGAGAAGGTGTGACCTCCAGGGTGAGCCATATACCTTTCTCTTCCAGTCTGATTGGAGCGTGACTGCTGTCATAGATGGCCAATATCATGCTTAGAATGGTAACATCTACATGTACAGACACACGCACAGAGTTTTCCCTTGGGCGATTAATTAATCAAGCATTTTTAAGCATGCGAGACTGTCTGTCTACAGAGTTGCCATATGATCCATCACGAAGATCCGTGTCCTTTAAACCTGCCACATTACATTTCAGATATCAACACAGAGGCTCTATGGGTATGTCTAGCGGATTTTAATAAGTGATAGAAAGCGATTGATCGTGAGTCTTTAGGAAAAGTAGATGCTGGTGATGGATTGTAGGGGGCGTAATGGTTCGCTGTTGTGTGAACATTTCAACGCTAATAGCAGGGCCTTTTATTAGACCTATATTTCCATGCAGTGCACGGGGTAATCATATCTCCCCAACTCTAACCTTTATGCAGTGAAATATTGGTGGCCAATAAGACTGCTGTAGGTAAGAGGTGCTCAACGCTGGCTCAGGAATGGCCGCTTGCTCCTCTGGCCTCGTCATCAATAACTGACAGCGCAGGCGGCAATTTTTTGGGCCCAGGCAGCAGCTCGACTCAATCTGCAATTCTAATATCAATGGCGACCCGAGGTAAGGGGGCGGGGGAAGACGTGTTCAGCATAAAATTGGGATGTATGTCGGTTTCAAAAAGAGTCATTTAGCTGAATTGACATTACGACTACGTGGGATGGAGGAACCGATCCGGCACGTCCACCTCGGAGCTCCACGTGCACATAATTATGAAAGAATATTTTACACACGAGTCTGGCGGCGCTGCTCGCAATGACGCTTTCATCAGTCTACATCAGTTAGAGCCCGCTGTGCTTCTTTCCGTTTCTGCTATTTTACGTAATTATACTCTGCTCATTCCTGTCGCTCAAAATTCATGACTTTTCCCCCTAAATGTCAAAGCTTTGTGTACTTTCTCAATCAATATGGTCATAAAAACTGCATGCATAATAATTAACTAAAAAAGAATTGTCATTGTTATGGATGTGTGTGTTTGTGTGTGGTTTTAGGAGTCCTCCCTCCAGCAGAGAAACCAGCTACGTGCGTTCTGTGAGAAATGCCACCGCTGTCTCTCGCACGCTGAGCAGCTTGTACGAGAGCAAGTGAGCATCACGTTTCTCTCTCTGTTCATGGCATGCCACTCGGTTCAGCCTTTTCTTCAAAGTGGATTATTCCAAACACATCAGAGCGTATTGTCTGTGTGTTAAGCAGTAGCGTGTGTGCCAGTGGGCCGATGCGCTGGCATTGTTTGAATCCTATTTGTTTTGACTTTAATTTCTTGCGGAGTGCCCTTGGCACCTGCGTTGTGTTTTAATGAATCCTCACTCCATGCCAGGGCAAGCTGACAGCAGAAAAACACGCTGATTGAAACTAAACCTAATGAAAGTTCCTGGCAATCTGTTTATTTTAAGACTGCTTCGACCTGTCAATGTTCTCAGGGAATTGATGTCACATTTTTATAGCTGTCATTTTAATCAAAAATAATTAATCACATCAATTATTTATGTCAATTATAGTAGAATTATAGTAGATTTTAGGTAAGATTTTAGATTTTTGTTATGTTGTCTACTTGATATCACATCTGTTGATCAGGCACTGTCTGTTTTATGTTGTTTTTCACAAAGGCCTTCATGTGTCTGAGTGACGTTCTCATAGCTCATAATTACCAGCTTCAGATGTGGGATTCGTCTGCAGGCACTCCATTGCTGTACACCCCTGATCCCAAACTCCAGAAAGCTCTTCTTTCCTTCGTCCTGGAGCATGTCTTCACCAGCCCTGAGTTGGACACCCACAGCAGTAAAGGTTCTCTTCCCTTTTCATTTACAGTAAATCATAAGGGTCCTTGTTTGGCCTGTGCTCTGCTGTGGGCTGACATGTGGACGGCCTCAACAGATCCAGCGTTGCCTTTTAGATCCGATCTTGAGGTTTCTTTGAAAATATGCACAAAACAGAAAACGTTCATGTCAGATGTTGCAACCCAATGACGCATTGAACGTGGGCTTTGCTCACAGGATGGTTTTCAGGAAGGACCCAAAATTAACACTTACCAAGTGCTAAATACAAGTACAAATGGCTGTGGGAAGTCAATGAAATGGTGAAATTACTTCCCAATTGGCCATTAACTTTATGAGCTACAGTATCTGACTAGTGTGGAGTTCAAATCAAACGTCTTTTAAAGAAAACATCTGATGCCTATTTTTTTTTTTTTTTATCTTTTTTTTTTTTTGGTGGAAAATGTATCTCTATAAGATTATCTAGATGAGAATACCTAAGGTATCATACAATTCTGCCACTAAAATTCACTGGGCCCGGGACAAACTTTTAATGTGTTGGCCCCCCTCTCCCCTGGGCCCAATTAAGCCACCGAGACGAAAACATGAGGAACAAAATCACAACGGCTCTTGATGCTTTTGTGACAGACGTAGTTTTCCTGAGAGACAGAGACTGTCTCACTCTATATATGATGCTCTGAGTGACAGTGACATGTGCTGTTTGTCAGAAATATGTAAGGAAATACAGCTACATAATTCATATTTCATAATGTTATATATTCATAATATGTTGTCTTGTAAAAAAAAATATATATATATATTGTAAAAAAAATATGTAAAATAGCAAAATATATAATAAGATATAAGTTATATAATATTATGCTGCACAACTGTTTCAACATTAATATTAATAATAAGAAAAGTTACTTGAGCACCAAATCTGCATATTAGAATGAAGACTGGAGTAAAATTCAGCTTTACCATCACAGAAATAAATTTCTAAATATATTAAAATTGCAAACAGTTGTTTCTGTAATGTCATTTCACCGTAGTACTGTTAATTATATTTTTGATCAAATACATGCAGCCTTTGTGAGCATAGGAGACTTCTTACCAACTGCAAACCTTTGACACACACACACACACACACACACACTTGAAAGAACATACATGCAAAGGTGTCCTGATAGATCAGAATAGTCTCAAGTTCACCAGCAGATGGCAGTCAGTCACTACACCAGCCAATGTCAGGCACAAATAATCACATAAAAAACTCCATCAGCCTCATTCTCCCTCTATTACTCTTGCAGAACACAGTATTTGTTCGTGGTTAGTTAATCTAATTGCACCCGTACCTTTTCACTGACCTATCAAACATGCCTCTGAATAAAGGAGTGTAAGTCCAACAGATAATGCATTATGATAATAATCCATTATGATATTATTACTTGAGATCTTACAGAAGTTGCGCTTGTAAATGAACGGGTAATTAGATCTGAACAGAGCCTTGTGGAATTATATTTAGAAGTCCACACGAAATACAAGAAGCTTTGGTAGGCATATACAGAATGACTACATCTACTGAAAAATCAATATTATGTCTCCTAAACTAGTTTTTATGTTGTTTTTGGTCTTTGTGCTGCTTTAAGACAAACACTAGCAGCATATGAGATAACACCAGAATTTGTGGTATTTGATTAGAAATCAAGTATGACTGAAGCAAATCAGATCAATTCTATAAATATTTCAGAGAGTCGTCGATTCGCGCTGGCACAAATTCTTTACCGCTTGAAAAATGCAATATAAGCTTTTGCTGGTAACATGTAATAAAAAGCAATTTAGTTATTGGATTTTCTTCACGTCACTAATGCTGTTATGAAACCTCTCTATTAAGTGATGGCTTCAGGACCAGGAAGGACGACGATAGACACATTCTGTTTCCAGAGCAGAAAATGTTGTTAACTTTAGCTCACCTCAGGAAAGCATTTCATTTATAAGATTTGAGTATCATAATTGTACCGCTCTCTTATTGAATCTGCTCCTCTCTGTTTCCCCCTCTCTCTCTGTGTCTGTCTGCGCAGTCACAGTCAGTGAGAGTGAGTGTGGAGAGGGACGGCTGGAAGACTTGCACCGGAGGAGAAATCTTCTGGCATCATACTGCAAGCTGATAGTGCACAGTGTACTAGAGATGAGCATGGCTGCTGAGGTTTTCAAGCAGTATGTGAAGGTACATATGACACTTCACTCATCATTCAAGTTTCCTGATTTTTTACCTCAAAATAAGGTCTACAGAAAAGCACAGTCATTTGGTGGGCCTCTAAACCATAGCACCACAAGGTGCATTCAACAGGAGATAACAGTTCACAGGAAATGATAATTGATACATATATATATATATATATTATACATTTATTTACTTTAATATAAAAACTCAGAGCTGTTATCTTGGAAAAAGGAGGTTGCAAAAAGTATTTAATAAAAGGGGGCAAATAATTGTTCCCAACGTGTTTTGGAGAAAAACATTTATTTCATAATGTGATTCCCCCCCCACTTTCAATTCTTTTACTTTAATGAAAGGTTCGATTTTTGCAAATTTTTTAAATAAAATATCAATTTTTTACAGCCATCTCTGATCATATTTACCAATGGGGCAAATAATTCTGACCAGCACTGTACATATTTTAATATTGTTATTTAATATATATTAATTATTTTATAGTATTATATAATAAATACTGTAGTATATATATATATATATATATATAGGCTATATAATATTAATAATGCATTTTATTTACTTTATTATACATATTTTAACATTATTTAATATATATTATTTATTTAATATGACTAAATATATTAAATACTATATATACTTTATACTATATATACATTTAAATATATAAAATATATATAAATAAGTACTACTTATTTTATATTATTTTATGCATATTAAATGCTATTTTTTTTATTTAGTAAAAAGTAAAATAATTTTAAATAAATGTAAAAAATCTATTTAGATTATATTAATAATTGGATTAGGCTGAGTATTTTTCTTTACATATATGGTGTGAAGTTATTCAAGTATTAGATGTAGTGTTCATAACTAGAGCTCTTAGGCTTTGACAGTGCTGTGTGTTTGTGTATTTGTGTGTGTTTGAATGCCCGCATGCCTCGGCCAGGACAGAGCAGCCAACGTTCTCTCAGCAACATTCTTCCTGATGAGGCGTTCAAAGTGAAAACTACGACTAACACACACACATTCTTACTCTGAATAACAGCTCGCAGAGGCAAATAACGTAAAGTTGGTGTGCGTCACAAACCCCTAATTTGAATAGCTTCATATCAGTAATAAGCAGTCCCTTCTTTTAACTGTCTGACACTGTCAACTTTCACGACCAATTAGAGCGTCTTAAATGAATGTTTTAAAGCAAATAGAGGGTAATAAATGGAGGTTGATGTTTGGCAATAGGGGTTCCATAAGTCTTAAAATTTGGAAACTGTGTAAACATTGAATGGAAAGATTCAACATGTCTTATATACTACAGTTCAAAACTTTGGGGTCAGTGATCAATAATACTTCTATTCTGCAAGCACACATTACATTGATCAAAAGTGCCATTTACTGTATATACTATAGACATTTAGAATATTACAAAATATTTCTTTTTCAAATAAATGCTGTTATTTTTAACATTATATTCAGCAAAGAATCAATGAAAAAATGTATCATGATTTCCGTAATAAAGGCAAAAACACCAAACATAAACCTTAAAAAAAGTGTTCCTTGAGCACCAGATCAGCATAGAGTGAATTCTGAAGGATCATGTGACACTGAAGACTGGAGTAATGATGCTGGAAATTCAGCTTTGCATCACAGGAATAAAATACATTTCACAATATATTTAAATAGAAAACATCTATTTTAAATTGTAACAATATTTCACAATATAACACATCAAATAAACGCAACCTTGGTGAGCACAAGCGACTTCTTTTACAAACATTTGACGATCTTACTGACCCAAAACTTTTGAACAGTAGTGTGTAATGATCTAAAACCCCAAACCCATAGACGGGACTTTGACTCGTCATTTCAGAAGTCCTGGAGTTATGTCAGTAATGCATAACCAGAAGTTCAACTACCTTGAAAAGTAGTCCCACCTCAACAGGGATCAATATACAACTACCTTAACTCTTTATATAGCTCAGTTATTTTCAAAAAGAATTCATGTAATTGCTTTAACAAAAATCTAAATCTCCGGTCGACTTTCCCCATAGACGTTCATTGCATAAGTGCATTACTGTAAGTTTTTCTGTTGTTTTGAGGGACAAACTGAGGGACTAGTAAAAAATAATTATGTGTGGTAATTGATATCTCAAATAGTTTATAACCATGAAGATTCCTCTAATAATTTCATGGAGTATGATACGATACATGAAACAACCTCTCGTGACTAATAGGCTACACTAGACCAGAGTTTTTTCCTGAGAACCAGACAGACTTATGGGTAATGTGCACTCAGTATGCCACATGCTTGCATTGCTAGTCGTGAAGCCATATGGCAGACATGGAGCCACATCGAGCGTTCTTCACAGCCCGTATCGCTCACTGCTGTCATTTCTCCCCTGCAGTACTACAATGACTTCGGCGACATCATCAAAGAGACCCTGAACAGGACACGGCAGATGGACAAGATCGAAAGCGCGCGCACGCTGGTGCAGTGCCTTCAGCAGGTAGGGTTCTCTGTCATGTGACGTGCCTCTGTGTGCCACATCTGCTCAGCCGACTGTCCCAGGCCCCTGTGCTCTCTGCTCCCTGCAGCTGTCGACACCTCTGAGGCACGATGAGTCCACTCTCCCACCGTCCCGTCATGCTCTGTGTGGAATGTTCTAGCAGCTCTTCCACTCCTTGAATAGCTTAATAGTAGGTTGTGTGCTGACGGAGGAAATGGAAGCAGTGCTCACACACAAACTCATGCACAGATCATTAGACTTTGCTTTTGTTAAAAAAAAACACACAAAAAACCCTTTATTTATTTAATTTAAAAATTGCACACATTGTTCTGTTTTGAAAGAAGTCTCTTATGCTCATCAAGGCTGCTTTTATATGATCAAAAAATCAGTACATAATACATATAAAATAATACGCATTTCAATATATATATATATATATAAAAAACTTTATTTCTGTGATGGCAAAGCTGCATTTTCAGCATCATTATTCCAGTCAGTGTCACATGATCCTTCAGAAATCATTCATATATAATGATTTGCTGCTAAAGAAACATTTCTTATTATTATCAATGTTGTGCTGCTTAATATTTTGGAATATTCAAGATTCTTTGAAGATTAGAAAGTTCAAAGGAACAGCATTGATTTGAAAACAGATTTTTTTTTGTATTAGTCTTGACTCTTAACTGTCACTTTTGATCAATTTAATGCAGTTATGTAATGTGTAAAAAGTGCATTTTAGACAACAATGAAACTTAGACTCTTTAAAAATATTTTATTTGGACCATAGTATCTTATAATACACTCACCTAAAGGATTATTAGGAACACCTGTTCAATTTCTCATTAATGCAATTATCTAATCAACCAATCACATGGCAGTTGCTTCAATGCATTTAGGGGTGTGGTCCTGGTCAAGACAATCTCCTGAACTCCAAACTGAATGTCAGAATGGGAAAGAAAGGTGATTTAAGCAATTTTGAGCGTGGCATGGTTGTTGGTGCCAGACGGGCCGGTCTGAGTATTTCACAATCTGCTCAGTTACTGGGATTTTCACGCACAACCATTTCTAGGGTTTACAAAGAATGGTGTGAAAAGGGAAAAACATCCAGTATGCGGCAGTCCTGTGGGCGAAAATGCCTTGTTGATGCTAGAGGTCAGAGGAGAATGGGCCGACTGATTCAAGCTGATAGAAGAGCAACTTTGAATGAAATAACCACTCATTACAACTGAGGTATGCAGCAAAGCATTTGTGAAGCCACAACACGCACAACCTTGAGGCGAATGGGCTACAACAGCAGAAGACCCCACCGGGTAACACTCATCTCCACTACAAATAGGAAAAAGAGGCTACAATTTGCACGAGCTCACCAAAATTGGACAGTTGAAGACTGGAAAAATGTTGCCTGGTCTGATGAGTCTCGATTTCTGTTGAGACATTCAGATGGTAGAGTCAGAATTTGGCGTAAACAGAATGAGAACATGGATCCATCGTGCCTTGTTACCACTGTGCAGGCTGGTGGTGGTGGTGTAATGGTGTGGGGGATGTTTTCTTGGCACACTTTAGGCCCCTTAGTGCCAATTGGGCATCGTTTAAATGCCACGGCCTACCTGAGCATTGTTTCTGACCATGTCCATCCCTTTATGACCACCATGTACCCATCCTCTGATGGCTACTTCCAGCAGGATAATGCACCATGTCACAAAGCTCGAATCATTTCAAATTGGTTTCTTGAACATGACAATGAGTTCACTGTACTAAAATGGCCCCCACAGTCACCAGATCTCAACCCAATAGAGCATCTTTGGGATGTGGTGGAACGGGAGCTTCGTGCCCTGGATGTGCATCCCACAAATCTCCATCAACTGCAAGATGCTATCCTATCAATATGGGCCAACATTTCTAAAGAATGCTTTCAGCACCTTGTTGAATCAATGCCACGTAGAATTAAGGCAGTTCTGAAGGCGAAAGGGGGTCAAACACAGTATTAGTATGGTGTTCCTAATAATCCTAATAAAAGGTGAGTGTATAACTCTAGCAATAGCAACGTCTATGCTGCTCCATGATTTAAAAATGATTCAATATTATTTTTTATTAAATAATTTTGTTTATTGGTATTGCTCAAAACTTGTGTAATTAAAACTATAAAGTGAAAATGAATCTTGTATCATTAATTATTATTGAATTAATACTTGATCTGACCAATGTCTTGTGACTAGTGAAATTAACCATGTGTGTTCATTATATATCAGAATTAAATCAGATTTCTCATGCTCGAGTCCAAGTGTCCAGCGTACTCCCCACATGAATATAATGAATGTATTTTGTATGTACAGTATGTTAATATGCAGCAAATAAACATTGTTTCCCCCCTCTGAACTGAGCAAAGTAAAGCTGCAATATATTTTGATGATCATAGGAATTAAGGGCAGATTTGATATAAGCTGTATCTTGTGAATGTGTGTTTTCAGTTATACCTGAGGCTGAAACAGGAGCAGGACAGAGGAAACACATGCAGCTCCAGGGTTCAGACCTACAGCAGCATCAAGGAGCTGGCCAGACGCTTCTCGCTCACTTTCGGATGGGACCAGATCAAATCCCGCGAATCCCTGGCCATGATCCACAGGTACGGCAGTCCACTCGACTGACTCAGCTTCTGACTCAAGTGTCGAAGAAGTTCACTTCAGATGTCTGCCATAGTGATATAGCCAAAACCCTTGCTGTGCTTTTTGCTATGTTTGTCCTCGAATAAAAATAGTTACATCAAGATGCTGCACTGCATGGCTTCATTTAGCCAGTACATAAAAGTCTCATCCTTGGTTATTTCAGTGCTGAGGATTAATTTTGGCAGCTGCAGTCCTGGTCTTATATTAGAATTCAAATATAGATGTATAAGAGAAGGAATATTCAGGTCTTAAAAGGAAATGTCCTCTTGCTAATATGAATGAATATATTGAATTTCTTTGTGCAGGGACGGCATTGAGTTCGTTTTCAAAGGATTCGTTCAGCAGTCTGAGAAACACTCTCCACCGTACATCTCCTACCTCACCATCCTCAGTGAATTCTCCGGCAAACTGCTCAAACTTGACAAGAAGACTATGTAAGTCTTAAAGCTAAACCTAAAGGAATTCCACACACATGACATTTTGCCTCAGTCTCTTTATTTGCTGAAACATGTCAGTTAACATGTAGCTTTTATAAACGGGTTATCTCCGCTCTAGCTACAGTTATCTGCAGAAGTTTGCTGGTGAGCAGGTCATCAGTAACAGAGAGGAGAGCTGGATGCCGTTGATCTACTACAGAGCATCTCTGATGGGCACGGCTGAGGGAGAAGATGCCACGTCCTTCATCAGCTCCGACACCAACAAACAGCCCTCCCTCACCAACCGCTCCAGATCACCCTCCATCAAACAAGTCAACTCTGAAGGTGAGACACCTCTGAGCTCCAGGATTATAGTAATGCAATTTCTAAAAGGGTTGTTTACAGATAACATCGTTAACTTTTTCCATTTCAAGGTCTTCGGTAAATATTGTGCTCAAAAGTCGTGCTCAGAAGTTTACATACACCTTGCAGAATCTACAAAATGTTAATTATTTTAACAAAATAAGAGGGATCATACAAAATGCATGTTATTTTTTGTTTAGTCCTGTCCTGAATGAGATATTTTACATAAAAGATGTTTACATATAGACCAGGGTGATATAGAGGTGAAAACATTTTGAATTTGAAGATCAAGGTAAATTGTTCTTAATTTGTCTTCCGGGAAACATGTAAGTATCTTCTGTTGCTTCCGAAGGGCAGTACTGAATGAAAAAAAATTCTTCATCCTGTTCAAAAGTTTTCACCCCCCAGCTCTTAATGCATCATGTTTCCTTCTGGAGCATCAGTGTATGTATATTATTTATATAAAATTTTTAGATGACTTATAGCTTGCCTTGTCTTGCTTCAAAGTTCTTACAAGGAGGTAAAAAAAATAACTCCGCTCTAGTCCTTTTGCTATAGTAAATACTTTGTCAGACAATATACACTCACCTAAAGGATTATTAGGAACACCATACTAATACTGTGTTTGACCCCCTTTCGCCTTCAGAACTGCCTTAATTCTACGTGGCATTGATTCAACAAGGTGCTGAAAGCATTCTTTAGAAATGTTGGCCCATATTGATAGGATAGCATCTTGCAGTTGATGGAGATTTGTGGGATGCACATCCAGGGCACGAAGCTCCCGTTCCACCTCATCCCAAAGATGCTCTATTGGGTTGAGATCTGGTGACTGTGGGGGCCATTTTAATACAGTGAACTCATTGTCATGTTCAAGAAACCAATTTGAAATGATTCGAGCTTTGTGACATGGTGCATTATCCTGCTGGAAGTAGCCATCAGAGGATGGGTACATGGTGGTCATAAAGGGATGGACATGGTCAGAAACAATGCTCAGGTAGGCCGTGGCATTTAAACGATGCCCAATTGGCACTAAGGGGCCTAAAGTGTGCCAAGAAAACATCTCCCACACCATTACACCACCACCACCAGCCTGCACAGTGGTAACAAGGCATGATGGATCCATGTTCTCATTCTGTTTACGCCAAATTCTGACTCTACCATCTGAATGTCTCAACAGAAATCGAGACTCATCAGACCAGGCAACATTTTTCCAGTCTTCAACTGTCCAATTTTGGTGAGCTCGTGCAAATTGTAGCCTCTTTTTCCTATTTGTAGTGGAGATGAGTGTTACCCGGTGGGGTCTTCTGCTGTTGTAGCCCATCCGCCTCAAGGTTGTGCGTGTTGTGGCTTCACAAATGCTTTGCTGCATACCTCGGTTGTAACGAGTGGTTATTTCAGTCAAAGTTGATCTTCTATCAGCTTGAATCAGTCGGCTCATTCTCCTCTGACCTCTAGCATCAACAAGGCATTTTCGCCCACAGGACTGCCGCATACTGGATGTTTTTCCCTTTTCACACCATTCTTTGTAAACCCTAGAAATGGTTGTGCGTGAAAATCCCAGTAACTGAGCAGATTGTGAAATACTCAGACCGGCCCGTCTGGCACCAACAACCATGCCACGCTCAAAATTGCTTAAATCACCTTTCTTTCCCATTCTGACATTCAGTTTGGAGTTCAGGAGATTGTCTTGACCAGGACCACACCCCTAAATGCATTGAAGCAACTGCCATGTGATTGGTTGATTAGATAATTGCATTAATGAGAAATTGAACAGGTGTTCCTAATAATCCTTTAGGTGAGTGTATCTGTATTGGTTACTAGAGTTACTAAGAACAATGTGTTTTATAATGTAAAGTTTATTGTAATTTTTTTTTAACAGGGGACCAAAGGTTTCTTTCACCATCGACAGAATCAAAAGGAAACAAGGTTTTGAAAGGGTGAGGTCAATAAACACTTATTGACAGTCTGAACCTGTCAGTCATTTGAGTAACACACTATTGTATTTTTCCTCCATGTGTAGCTGTGAAGACTCAAAGGTCCAGCGGAGCAGCAGTCTCATGTCTGATAAAGGTCCAAGGAGCAGTGATGAGGTGGATGTTGACACTGTAGATATTGATGTCTAATGTTGTATTTCACATCTGTCATCATGGATCTGTTTTTGTATTTGCTGTCTTTTGGAGTGTTTCACTATTGCATAATGTCCTGTACATGAAAATTGTGCCATTTAAAATGGTAATACGGTAATAACCATGATCAGATTCAGAACTAGTATGGTGCTGAAATATTTTGTAAAGAATGAAAATACATGGTGATTTAAAAAAACGTACTGTATTGCTAAAATTAATAAAATTGCAATATGAACCGTCAATCTTTTTTTTTTTGGTCCTATGCATTGCCCTGTGTACTTTAAGACCACATATTTTGCTTTTACAACATAACTAACTTATTTATTTTAAATAAGTTACAGTTATGTTGTAAATTGAGGACATACAGCTATATTTTTTGTCATTATGTAATATACACATTTCCCCCCCTTTTTTATATTTGTAGTAATTAAATATTGGAAGTGAGTCCATATTCACTTCCTAAATCTTTCAAATAAATTTGACTTGAAGAAAATGAAACATGTTAATTATAAACACTCTTTTCAGAGGTGTGACTGTATTGTTTTTAGTTAACAAACATTACAGTTTTACAATTGCTAGAACCCATTTCTCAATATACTTAGGTCACTTTTTCAAAACTATTCATACAGTGAGCACAACAGTGGTCTATGTGAGCTAAACTGTGGATTATTTTGGCACAAGATAGATACAGTGAATGACTGCATCTTTCAAATTAAACTAATTTTCTCACTCACTAAAACTCTTTGGATCTACAGGCCACACTTACATTTACATACTCTTCTCAAAACTTTTAGGTGTAGGTTCAGGGTTAGTGCCTAGTTAAAACCCAGTTATTGTAATTACTATAAGTACATAGTAACGTACATGGGGAACAAGACTGTAAATGTGCTACCAAATTTAAACAAGTTCAAAACCTAAAAATACAAAATTGAATAAGACAGCAATTTCTACTGTAATACCTTATTGAAATATTTTCAATAAGGTAAAAAAAATAAAAAAGAAGAAATGCTATCAAAACAATTAGATATAGTTGAACACCTACACGTGTGTTAGTCTTTCAACTGCATTACCTTATATACAAAAGGAGGCAATTTAGGAAAAAAAAACTGTGATGTAAACATGGACCATGTAACATCCCTGCTGAAAAATCCAGCATTAACCCGCATTAATTCCATGTTGGTGGACCAGCATAGTCATGCTGTTAAGCAAAAATGAGAACAGAAATATGCTCTTCTGTATGCTAATGCCATGAGCTCCACTATCAAGAGAGTGTAGCAGCAGGATTTGGATTATACTCAACAACTGTTTAACTTTATATCAAGTGAAAGATCATTCCACTTTTTTATGTCAATACAAGTATTATGCATAATGTCTGTCATTGTTTTAGGAGTGACAAAGTGTGTTTGTTGGATGACAACCTTTGCTAATGTTATGGAAGAATGAGTTGGTTTGAGACATCAAAATGCACTGTCACGCTGAAAATTGATAAGGAGAACTGAATGAAGAGTTTTGAAAAAGTGACCAATGTATCGAGGTCCTAGAGTCTAAAATGTGGCTATACTTTATACTGAAACTTTCTAATGTACACATTTCGTGTTGCTTTTTTAAAGTTTGATTAAACGGCAATAACATCCTGTAGAGAATGCATGAAAAACGTCTGTCTCAATACTTTATTGAACTTTTTAAGACCGAAAAAGTTTACAATAAAAGCCTATTTTTAGGAGGCACTTCTACAGAAATGAAAAACATAATTTGTTGAAAACATTTAAGTGGACTAAGCCTAAAGGTTTTGAACAAACGAGGCAAAAACAACAAATATTTACAAATACATATAAATACATTATAATTTAAAGACACCTCTCACATAGACATGTCAGAGTCTGATCACCACATTATTTCATCCATTCAAGCCATCCATGAAATGAAGCTGAAATCACTTTGGTGCATCTCTGGAATGTCTTATAAACCAATTCTAAGAGTAAAAACTTAAATATTTATAAACTTAGTGCACATTCAATATTTCAAGTGTCCCGGTTTGGTTCCAGTGTAGTTGCTTGAAACCTACAGTGCAGCTACATTTTATAGACCTGGTTGTGCATAGATGTCTCACTGACAGATAGATAGACTGGGCCAGCACAATCCGTCTTGCTAAACAGAGCCTCGCCAAACCGCTGGTTTACTGTCTGGCATCCAGCGGCTGAAGGAGTGTACCTGTACGCTCTTGAGCCTTGGTTAGCTGAACAAGGCAGCATCGGTATTTGAGAGCAGGATCAGTCCACATCCTGTTCTACACACTACCAGATAGTCGCCTTTACTTGTCTTGTCATTCAAAATCGTCCTCGTATTCATATTCATCCAGGTCCAGGTTACTGTGAGGGTTGGGAATCTCAAAGAGATGTCTCTTCTCGTTCCGAAGGTCAAAAGCACATGTGATGTGATCAGCTGGGTCCAGAGCATTGTCACAGCTAAAAAAACAAAAACAAAACAAAACACAAAATCATGTTACAAAATATCAATGCAGTGATTCATCTCAGAGCTGGCCAGTTTGGTTCAATACTTATGGAGAAAATGGAAAAAATAATTTTACAACCAACTAAATGGCAAATGGATAAGGAACTGACATGAAAAGACACCTGACAATACTGAAAAGAGTTGGTTGGAAATTTTAGCACGTAAAACATACTTTAGTCCGATATCTGATGAGCAAAACGTGGAGGAACCCACGACGGAACAGAAGTGGGGGAGAACATGGAAGGAACCTCAACCTGCACCTACAGTGTCTTACCTGTCTCAACTCTACTCATCCTGCCATTAGAAGTCTGTGCTGATCCTAAAATCGTCACACAAAACCTCATCAGCCCTCCGATCACTGACTCCGTGCAGTGACATTGCAGCAAATGACACAAGTGGATTGATGTTATTAAACTGCTGCATGAGGTGAAGGACTAGACATGCAGCTTAGAGGTTGTTTCCAGCAGAAGTTTAGTGCTGTGCGTTCGTCTATGATGCTACGCACTGATAAAAATGAGGTCTGTGGTTATAAGAAACATTCTTACCCATCGTTATACTGCTCGTTCGCAGTTTCCTCAGCCACCAAGTTATCATACTCCTCTGCAGCATATCTCTCCCAGTCAGAAATCTCCTGTCCCATTGTCTCAGCATCCTATAAAATTACATACAAAGAACACCAATATTATTACAGCATCTAAATGACCATAACAGCAATAAAACGATATAAATAATCTGTTGTTCATTACCCTTGCAGCCATTAAGGGATCCCTCTGTTCATGGTCTAGGTACTTCTCAATGTTGAAGAACGTGTCAAAGAAAATATGGGAAAGCTTACATCTCTTCAAGTCCCTGAGAGTGATCTTTCCTAACAAAAATAAGAGCACATGGTTAAAGACGCTGCAAGTGATTTCACTGTTTTGCTTACTTTTGCTAGGAGGATGTGATCTAATTCAGTGACTGCTTCAGAATGATGGCAGACGAGCATGCAAAGGGTAAAATAAATTAAAAAATATATATAATACCTGGGATTTCTGGCTTGACCATATCTAACATTTGGCACAGGCAGTCCTCAAAAGGCAGTGGTTCAATGGCCAAAGCCTCAAGCTTCTGACACTGTTCCTGGTAGAAGTACTGAAGCTCATACATGGACAGAACTCCATCCCCATCCAGATCCATACAGCGAAACCAGTACTCTATGCTACACAAGCAACAAATAAGAAAGAATTGACTAATTAATGATCAAGGCAGTTGTTAGTTGCAGCCCTACCATTTTGATAAAAACTCACTAACCATTTACAAAATCTACAAGCAATAATAATAAGTAAATTATTTTCAATTACCTGGTCTCAGTCTTTTTGTCCTCCTCAGATATGAGGAACCATACGAAGTCAGCATAGTTTAGCTTGGCCTCTTTATGAACCTTTCTGTCCCTGAGCATCAGAGAATAATTAACCACAGCACTCATACTATACTATAACAATATGATACATTACACGGACGCTTTCAAAAAATTGGAGGGAACAAAAAAAGAAAGTCTGTAAAATGAAAGATGGTACCTGGATATAGCTCCAGAGAATAGTCTCTCAATCATTCGGTGGGAAATGGCTGTCAAAGAGCAGAAAAATCACATCACAGTCTTATCCTTTATGCTTAAATAGAGTAATAATTCGCTGTCAAAGGTTGTAAATATTGTAAATTGCAACAGCAAGACACAGTGATTTAATATCCTTATTTAATCATTTTAAAGACACAGCGATGCCTGAAAGGAGATAAAATTATTAGAGTGCCAGACATGCCGTCATGGTAGAGGAAACTGATGTTCAAATTTCAGCGCACTTCATTCAATTTACTAAGCTCATACTGCAGCAAACAGAAACACATGCAGTCGAGTGCTGCTGGAAGGGATGGATATTTAAAGTCACCTCCAGCAATAAGCAGCCAATCGTTAAACAGCATGTCAGAAAAGTGAAACGGTCTGCAAACCGCAGCCGGTGGACGGGTACCTTGATCGTTGTGTCGCGTCAGGTCTCTCTGGTCTATGTACAAGTCGTGATCTGTGTCCAGCTCCCAGAACTTACAGTAGATGACATAAAAATGTTCATAGGAGAAGAACTCTGTCAACTGGTTAATCTCTTCCTCCTCTTCCAGTAATGCAACATTCTGTTGGGAAACATTTTTACCATTACACAACGGAAAAGCTTGGTCACATAAATTATAGGTAGGTTTTAGAAAAATCAAATCAGCACTATAAATTCCATTCACATATTGCATTCAAAATTAAAACTAGGGGCTTCCACCAGATAGCCTTAAAAAGCAGCGTGTTTAAAATCTACAATAACAATAATATATAAATCAGCCATTAACCTAAAATAATATTAATGTGGGCTAGGTTTATAAAAAATAGCAGTCTATTTTAAAACGCTATATATTGAGCAAACGCTATCTTTTTGCGTATTTTCTGTTTATTTTAGTTACAAATATATCTATCAGTTAGTATGACAATTAACTGTCAAATGTTCATCACAGTCCTAGATAGACTCGCAACATATTTACCTGTAAAAAAGTACTTCGCCTGAGTTCTGGACATGTTATTTTTCCAGTCCATGAGCGGTTTACATTATAAAATATCCTTTGGACTACCTGTTGGCAGAAGAAGCACTTTGTTGAACATCATGCTCATTGAGTCATCTGTCAACAGTCCAGACTTATGGTGCACCAAAACAATAACTGTGTTAATAGTCAGTTCATAGTCATGCACAGTTAATAGTGCAAATCTATTTTTCATATACAAAAAGAAAAACACTACTACCAGCTGATTGGTTACTAGAAAAATACTGGAAGAATTGCTTACAGTTGTAATGTAGCGTGAGTGAAAGTCTGAAGCCTCCTTTAGAAATGCCAGACCTGTATGTGAATCCACCACATCCTTAAAAAAAAAAAGAAAAGAAAAAAAAAAGAAGCATAAAAATGATTCATACACCAATATAACATCAAAGTCAGCATATAATAACTGACACTGCTTACAGAAAAAAAAGCCCAATGTTAAATCCATTTGTGCGTGAAGAGGCTCTGGATTAGATTAGAGAAAAGGCGAATCATTCTGTCCACTTGCAGAGGATAATGTTTTGGTACAAGACGTGTGGAAATGTTAAAGGTATTAAACCTCTAAGAACAAAGGGCTGATTTTAAGGCCTCAGTTTCAGTCTCTGCATATATATGGCCCACTGACTTTTCCTATCAAGTGCATTCATCAGCAGAGAAGCAAAGATTTTTCTCATGCATGTTTCATAATCAAATATTGGTATACATGCGTAAAAGGTGATAAATTGCGACAACTTATTTTGGGGGAGGTGCGAGACTCTTTGACCCTTCCCCATGTGAAATTAAACAATAGAAAAACACATAAATCACTTCTGTAAAGGAGCAGACGGGAACTGGCCAATCTACTCCATAGCAATACTTTTTTCATTCATCAAAACGGTCAAAGCAATTGCTAAAGCTACACAATACAAATTAAAGCGCAGACGCCAGAATAGATCTCTTCCACTGTGCACGGCCAATCCCGCCAGTGAATATAAATGATATGTCCATCACTGAACTCGAAGAATGCACTTCTGCGCACAATTATTTTAGAACATTTAGCGCCACATTTGGAATTTTGCAAGTACATAAAAACAAGGAATGAGAGCAAATAACATGAAGCCGAAATATCGATGCTCAGCGTGTTTTGACTTGTGTTCTCAGTGGTAGGTCCAGCACTCTGTACCTGCAGGAATGGAATAAAGTCCTCTTGTTCCAAATAATTGCAGCCAGGCTTGGCCAGAAGGTGAAGAAATTTGGATGCGTCATCATGACAGGTCTGAAGCACTCTGTGAAGAGGAAACAGATGGTTTCAGGCTCCATCTCACCCTTTCAAAGAGCAATATGGTCTCCAAAACCCTTCACTTTAAATATGTGGCTTCGGATTAATGGAATCTACAAATGAGGCTCTGGAAATCACGCTCAGCCAGTTCTGATGTACAATGGAGGAACAATCATAAAACAAGTTTTTTTTTTTTTTACCTTTACAGACTCAGGGACACAATGATCTCATTAAAAACATAAAAATATTTACATAAATGTGCAACATTAATGATATAGTTATTTTAAATTATATATTTTAAGGAAAATCCAAGGAATTTCATATATCCGTTCATTGAACCCCTGCCGGATTTTCATAGATCCTCAGTTGAAACCTTGAATGAGTGTATACAAGACAGTCCCCTCCCCTTCTCCAAAAGCAAAACAAAACCACAAACCTCTGCAGGGACACCTAAAATAAACTGCAGTACCATTCCAAAATTGTACACAGAGAGCTCACATCACTTCAGCTCTTGATAAAAGGACATTCACGCACTTGTGTAGCCACTGACCACTATAGACATTAATGTGAAAGGGCACTGTGAAGAGAACTATTGTCTTACTTTCGCCACATTGCCACAAACTTGTGAACGGACACATATCCCCTCCTGTCTCCTCCGGCAGCATGGAACAATGGAGCTTTCCAATAGAGTGGGCACTCACAGGCCTGCAAAGAGACAATAGGGTCACACAGAAATAGACCTCAGGGTGACAAAATAGGTCAAGATGTCATGCACTTCAAAACAAACGTTACATTTCTATTAGGGCTGAACGATATTCTGTTTTAACATCGACATCGCGATGTGCGAATGAGCGATAGTCACATCGCCGGAACATGCGATGTGAAGGGTAACGTTAGTAGTACCCATAAGAGAACGGTAGCACACAGTAAACACGAGTTTGTTGTATGGCTTTTTGCTGGGGTGACATACGCGTTCTGCGTGCCTGCACAGTGATTGGTTCGCTGTGCCGCAGCTCACCGCGCTCACAGCCAACATTCAAAAATGCGCGACGAAGAGGATCCGCCGCAAAAAAAGTCAAAATCAGCTATTTGGGACTAGCCTATTTCGTCTACAAAAAGGAGGATGTTGACCAAAAAGAGGTAGACTACTTTGCTGGAGTGTTATAAAGTTGTGGATGGTTGTCTTTTTTAAACATTCGTTTATTTTTCGTGTTCGCATTTATGAGGAAAAAACAATGTTAACGTGACATTACGGACGCGACCGTTATGAAAGCGGCACTAAAAGACTGCTTTAAAACTTTCACAGAGACCTCAAACAGAAAGCACAAAGCCTTTCTTTAAAACGAATTTCGTTTTGTATTAATTGTATCTTAATTTTAATCAGTATTTCATTATCCAATTTCCTGGATTTAATAATGATTAATAATAATTAAATATAGCAGCCAGCGCCTGAACCGGAGATTAAGCTATCATCCATGAACCGAAACTCAGCGTAAAAGGTAGCCTACTCGCCTCACACACCAAAAAAAAAAGAAAAGAAAAAAAGAAATATATTTATTATCTACAGAAATCTCTACTTTTAAACAGAACCATTAAAAAAAAATATATAGCTATATTTAATCTGTATGAAAAGTGCATTTCTCCCGATCACTGCTGCGAAAATCGCGAGTCAGTATATTGTCAACTTCATCTTTACAGAAAACACTTGTTTATTAATAAACAATTAAAATGTCTCATTGTAAAATATTACATATTATTAATCATTACTTTTGCTGGGTCTAGGTGGCGTTTACATGAACGCGTCACTGAATCAGCACAGAAAACATAATTTTTCAGGTCCTAGAACCCGAAGAACGTTAGGTCCTGTGTAGAACGTTCACCGAATTCTGAGAGAAATATGTTTCTGGAATAAAATATTAAGTGGCCTTTTTGTTACTTGTAATGAAGCTTGCTTATTAGTGAAATTATTAATAACATGGAATGGTAATTATTGACTTTAGCCTGGATTGGTGGCTCGCAATATCGCGATATATATCGTTGGGGGAAAAATATCGCAATGTAATTTTTTTTCCAATATCGTGCAGCCCTAATTTCTATCTAATTAATTAAGTGCCAAACAAACTGTCAAGTTGAGGTCGGAAAGTTACAGAAGAGTAACTTCTGCAACACTAGAATCATTCTCTTTTAAACAAGCAATTCAGCACAATCAGAGGTTTCTGCTAAGTGCTTGAACACTATGACTACATCTTTCACATATGCTGTAGGAACTATAAATTGGGCTAATTAGCAAAGATTATGTTTATAAATCAATCTGTTTAAATTTCGGAACCCTGTCGTTTCCCTAGACGGCTTCTCCTCAGGATAAATAATTCGACATAACACTGGTGATATTTCTCCACTGTCTACAGGAAAATTAAAACCTTCCAATTTGTAAACAGTTATAAGTTAGTTACACAAATTAACAATTTGCTGAGCAGGTAAAGGTGGCACATTACAATCCACACTTACCTTGGCGACTAGCCCCATCTCTTTAATAGTGACTCTTTCATCAGGAAATTGAGAAAATATTTGTTCTATCTTGGAAATGAGATTGTCTATGTTGACGTTGGCCTGGGGCTGCCCTCGAGGGAAGTAGAACTTTGGAATGCTTTCACTTAAAGCTGGTGTAACGGGCTCCTCTTTCTTAGCCTGCGCCTGCTGAAACAGACAGAAATAATAACCATTAGCCAATAGCCACAAGACTCATCGTGGGAGAGATGTATGGTTGCTCTGAAAATTGCACCTCAATCAGCATTTCACAGTGATGGGTTTAATTTAGTCGCATTACTTGCCAGTATGCGTAAAACACAATTCAAAAGAATTTTGACAGACGCACACCTCGCAAATGACTGAGGCGGCTTGCAATATTTTTTGGGATACCTGTTCCACATGATGCAGTTACCCAAGACAAGAAGGATAAGAACGTGTCGTGGATAATTATTTGAAACATTAGACGTGATTAATGGCTTCAATTGATCTTATTTAACACACTAATATATCAAATATACTAATATTTTTTTCAAATAGATGAAAAAACAAAAACAAAAAACACTTTCCACCTGTTTACAGAAAAAAGGCATAGGACATAATTGCTTTTGTAGTAATTAAGAACAACTATGACTTTTGACTGGGTCTGGATGAACTTGAAATAAGAAAACTTTCTGCAGAGTGATACCCCGTGCTAACCTGTTATCCATTGTCAATTATTTGCTTTTAAAAACAGTTTTAAAGTAAACAGTTAGGGTAAACATAACTGTTTGAAACATTAACTTGGTAGGACAGCATCAGAAATAAACTATTGGATTGGTTTTACATTTTGTAATGAAGCATTACACTGACTAAAAAAATAATAAATCTGTTGATAAACCAAGAGGAGGAACAATCAGAAATAAATGTTGGTATTTGCTTGATAAAGCCATGCCTGGCTGAAACATTCAAGTAGTTTAAAAAACCTTGAAATTTTTGGAACAGGCTGAATGACTGTACATTTGGGTGGTAGATTGAAAGCTCCAAGTAGAGTTACTTTTTAAAAAAAAATTGTGGGGGACTTTGGACAAAGACATCATACTGTTATTGTGTACATACACTTTTCTCAATGACAAAACGTCCTTTATGCCCAAATGTTTTGTGAACACTTGTGGTTAAATTAAATTCCTCATATTACTGATTTTCCGAAGGCTCAGCTTCCCACAGTAACTTAAAACCTCAACTATTTGAGTGTCAAGCTGCAGCTGTGAAGATCTTGACCCCCTAGAACTTCCACAGAGGGGAAAAAAACTCCATCAAAGCCCACTCTCTGGAATAAGCAACATTACACAGAATAAACGATTTAGCATTTCTGTATTAGACAAACACATGTAAATGTAGACTTCAGACAATTTGACCCTTTCTGTTACAGCAGTTTTATACTGAGGGATGCAAATATTTTGCACATCAAGGCAATGATTTCGGTGACAATATTTGGTTCTTGTGAGATGTAAGCTGATGATCGTAACCTTCATGCATTTATTCAGGCAGAAAAATTAAGGATCACAATATTTTTAATATGCTACTCCTTCCAAATCCATGGTCAACCTCTCAGTCCACAAAGCTCTGGTGCCTTCATATTAAATTAAATTAATTTCACTAACTTGGCATGACATTAAATGTAATAATTAAATTATTAAATAAGCAGGACCTGGAATGTGCTGCATACACAAATGCATTTCATGCTATAGAAAGCAACAGTGAACGCCCACCAATTTAGTGGCCTTGGTTCCCAACATATTTTAAACAATTATTTTCTTCACTCAGATTTCAAAAACTTATACCGGATAATGGCGGATATATGACGGTAATTCAGGGTTCCTACACATTAAAAAAAAAAAAAAAAAAAAAAAAAAAAGCCTATACTTTTCCAGAATCAAACTTCCAAACCTAGATTTTTCACACCACATTTAACATAAATGGTTCATACAACATTATTTTCAGCATTATATTTGGCATATAATACTGTAATCTGTATTACTTTTTTCATTGGTTTTCATGAAGTGTTAACGCCCTTACATGATGAGAAGAACCTAAAATGCTTTATAACCTGCATATATTCACCTCTGACACATCAGTTGTATTCTGTAAATGTGGTTTGATGTGGCACAACAAATTATATATATATTTTTTTTAGAAAATCTTAATTTTATATTTCAGAAAACTGAATGGGGTTATAGTCTTGAAACAAAAATATTTTACTCTGTTGTCTTATTTCATACTTATCCAGACCTGGAAATTACTCAAATTAAATTCCATCCATACTTTTCCAAACTGCGTAGGTAGGAGTCCTAATAATAAAAAATAAAAAAAGACAAATTTTACAAGACCGTGTAATTGAATTATTTTCAATTATGGTAGCCTACTCATTCCAATAATTATTGTGAATGATGCAATTGAAACAAAAAATACATTGTATAATTGAAAACACTGTATAGTCATCAAGCATACAATTGTTTTATTCCAATAAATATAAATGTTACATTTTATATATACATTTTTTACAATTATAAATTTGATCCCAAAGAATACAGCTTTTTGTGGTTTAATAAATCATAACTCCATAACGCAACTTCAATTGTTATCAACCGGGCAGCTTACTTCGTGCACTATTTGGAGCAATAAAAACAGCACATGGACACAGCCGTGTTTCTTCTCAGTAAACAACACCTTCAGGAACTGTTTACATGTCTAAAAAAATTTGATGACTTAATAATCTTAGGTGTCATGTAGTAATCCTGACTGTTTACTTCTTGCTTTAGTCTCTTGCCATCTCATTCTAGAGACATCCACACCGTATGTTCAGCAGTAAACCACTGTTACTAATCAGTAAAAGCAGTGACAACTTATATGCAACAAACTAAGCTTTTGCTTTTAAAAACACTAACTTATAGTACCCTACATGGAAGTTTGGAAGCTTAACGCATTTAGAAAGTCGCTCTCTGATGTGGCATGCAGGGGATTCTGCTCAGTGTAATCCACTGTGAGAGATGAATGCATTTTATCTAGCCTTCTCCAGTCAGTGACAGCCATGTCTATAAAAGGGAATGACCATCATCAACTCCAGCACAGGGCAGACAGAGCCTCTTGCTCATTCTTAAACATTTGGATGCTCTAAAAACATTGATAATCCTCTGGTCCAAGTTATTTTATATATGTAAAACATTTTGTTTTGCAAAATGACAATGCTATAATTACACACCTAAGGAACGCAAACATCAGATCACATCGTCACTGAGACTGACAGCCAGCAATAAGCAAACAAAAGCTTTGATGGTTTCACACAGAACATATAAGACAACCTGCCTGTCCTTGCTGGAAGGCTTTGAGCCTCTTCTTAAACCGAGAGGGCAGCACAAAGTCGCAGCCGCGAGCCAGCAGTGCCAACTCCTTCCTCAGGTCAGGGTCCTGTCGTAAAGAGATCTCCTTCATTCTCATGCTGCTGTCAGCTAATGGAGCCAGTGTGGCAGACAGTAGGCACTCTGGGGTCAGGATAATCTTGCTCAGTGACTATCCCGCCACAGGACACTCCTCTGCCTGTCTTTATCAAAGCACCAGCTGCTCTCCTCAGCCGTGCAGTAGCCTGAATCACAGCCCTGCCTGTTGCTCCACACATCCAATAGTGGCTGGTAGAGGTCACAGTCCTATCCTGAAAAGTCAGATAGGACGAGTGTTTGTGTGAGAGCAGTGGAGTTGAGGGGGGGGGTGTGGAGATGGATCTGCCCTTTTCAGTGAGCATTCCACAGCTCTCATAGAGGTTATGTAAAGACACAAACCTGTTCACTTGGAACCCTGTGATTGCAGGATATCCAGCAGCTACCAAGAACAATACTGATAACTGCAATTGGATGCAACATTATGATAGATCAGCATACTTCACATCTATAAAAGCAAACCAAAGATGTACAACTTGGGATGCGAATTCTTTAGACAACATACTGACCATTATTAATCCGCTATTAAAAAGATAGTTTATCCAAAAATAAAAATAAGAACTCATTTTGTTTGAAAAAGGTGTTACTTCTTTTTTTTGTGTACAGCAGAAAGTCTGGAACCACAATTTTTGGATGAACCATCCCTTTAACTGTTAAGCCTTAAATCAAACGCATAATTCAAAAGACATGACATTAGCTAAACATGTTTTTTTTTTAAAGGGCAACATGTCCTTCGTCCTCAGACTGCATACTGTTGTGTGATCTCAGACAGCTTCCTTGAAACATGGCTGAAATGCGGGGCTGCCGACCAGATTCTTATTTTGCACGTCTTGTGGATGTTAGTGGTACTGCATTGTAATTTAGCAGGGTTTTTATAAATGGAATTTTTTTATTTAAATTCCAGGTCACGCAAACAAAACTTTGCCCCAGCAAGCTAATTTAATTCAATACATTGCATGTTTGGTGCTTTTATACGATAAGAGCTGAATGCACTTAGCAACTAATGCCGAGTTCAGACTGCACGATTTTAGCCCCGATTTTGGCTCGCAGACAGGTTTTGAGAAATCGCCGATAAATGCCCGAAATCACAGGCAAATCGGTGCTCGTTCACGCGAGTGACAATCACGCAGTATGAATGAGCAAAGACACGATCTGAGAGAATCGCCAACGCCCGTGAGATATTTGGCATGCTAAATATCTGGACCTGTCGGCGATTCAAAATCCTGCTGTGTGAAAAGTGTTCTGACTGAAAACTACATCGGCGATGACCGACAGCCAATGAGAGAACAAGATACAGAGCAGCGGGGAGTTCGGGGAGGAGTTATAGGCCACAATATCAGTATTTTAATAGATATATTTACAATTATATCAAACAGAAACAAAGCACAAACATTTGCTTGACCAGCAGCAACAGCAGCACATTGCAAAATTATTTATTTAACCCCCAACTCTCTTTGCAGAACACACAGTCCTTGCTCCCCTTGTCTTCCCAGCCATTTCCTCATGCATAATATGTTTGTTTTTTTCTCCTTTCCGCTGCAAATCAGTGCACAGACAATTTGGATCGCAAGCTTCTTGCAGGCTATCATTTTTAATAACAATTTCAGTCTCGCGCGAGAACTGCGGTCTTACGCACGCGGGATTTTCCGCTATTTCCTTATCACTTCTCGCGTGTTTGGTTGCGAAACGTAGTTTGCAGACCAGACAGAAGTTGTCGGCGATTCTTCCTCCTGAAAGTCATGCAGTGTGAACACACCAGCAACTGAATGTTACCCCAGATAGTCACGCAGTGTGAAAAGAACAGTGACCCGACTACTTTGAAAATCGTGCAGTCTGAACTCGGCTTAAAACGTGCAACATCAACCAATCATCTGTGTGGGGTGGCTAAAACAGTGTAGGATTTTAGAGGAAAAGCACAGATTAAAGACAACTATGGACCCATTCTGAATCTAAATACTATATAGAGCAGGGGTCGACAACCTTTTTGTCATGAAGTGCCATTTTTAATGTTGTAAAGTGCTCGTTAATGTTTTAATGAGTTTATCACTGTGCCATAACCCCACCCCAATATGTATAAATAAATACACACATATTTTAAATATGTCATATCCGAGTACCGCGGGAGCCGTTAAAAAAACGCTCGCGCAAGTTTAGTTTTTACCATTTTAGGAGGAGTAAAATTTACATTTGTGGCTTCAACAACCAGATGCACTTTGTCCAGTTTCATCTGGAATGCGAAAAAACGTCCTCTCTTTCGGACTTTTCGTGATTGGATAGCTATCCGATCAGAAAAAAAAAAAACACACATGAGGTGCAGGTAAACATGAACGGTGTTACCATGATGCATCACGTTCATTTTGATGTGTGTGGAATGTTTAATAAGGACTATATACGGTACATCTGAGAAATGTATAGCATGTACAGCTAATGGTATGTCAGAGCTGCGCGCTTTGACTAGCGTGGTTTAATTCTCACACTCACTTTAATAGTATGTATAACTCCTACCGGAATGATTATAAATTCCCTAAATTCAACATGAGAGATTTTCTTCACACACAGTACGAGTTGCAGTCAGACACAGTTTCCCGCCCCTTTTGATTGACAGGATATAATCGGCCCTGATAATCGACTGTTTTTAAACAGTTAAAATAATAATATTTCATTCTCTCGCTTAGAGGTGATTAGGAACAACATTTAGCTTTACAAATATAGCATTCCTGTGTGAAATAAATAATAAAAGAAACAAAACTTTATCAACAGAAAGTAATCAAATGTAAAAACACTGCATAGTCTTCACAGTATAAATTAAATATAGATTAATCCTAGTAAATCCACTAAATAGCAATTAGTGATGTTCTCTTTGTCTTTTCTTGTTTGATTAACATTAATGACAGACGATAGGAATATTAGGCTGCTGTCACTTTAATATCGATTGCATGGTTCAAATACACATGCGATTATTTCCCAACTGTTTATGTTCACTTAAGACATAACGGACAATGTTTAATTCTCACCAAACTGGGGATTTTGACGTATCGATGTGTTTTTAACCAGTTAGGGGCAAAACCGAAGCTAAAAGTTTCCTTTGCTTGTCCGTGTTCCACAGAAAGCCGCTTGAAGAACAGTAACACTTTTGCGACTTAATGCAGTTTTAATAACTCTTTTTTTTAAATGTATTATTATCGATCAGTTTAGCAAAAATAGACTAAATCTAGCTGATTAGGACATTACGTTTGGGCCTTTTTTTTTTTAGGGAGGAAAGAATGTGCCCGCTGTGAAGAAAATAAATCACTACACTAGGTTATTGCTATCATTGCTGTAGGGTTGCTGTCGTTGCAATGTCTCAAGACCGGCTCTTCTGACTTCATATTTAACAAATAGTTGAATAAATAAGTCTGGTTACCATCTGCATACCCAAGGTCAATTTGATCCTGTATAGCAGAACTGCAGAACTCAAAGCCTAAACTGAACTTAACTTTAAAAAAATGACACAAGTATTACTGCCTATGTTTTGTTTATTTTGCTTTCCAAGGCTACAGCTTCCAGCCATTCTGTGGCTTATTATAGATGACAAGTCTTAGTTAGTAGCACAGTGTGGAAGTACTGAATTCAAAGAATGATGGCTGAAGCAGTTGAGGACTATTAAAAGACCCAACATGCTCTGTTTGGGCAACCCAAGAAACAAATGTATCTTTAGTCCTTTAACAAACTTCCGGATTCCGTCCCCAGACTGACTGCAATTACATCAATTCCTTCTAACTGTGTTGATCCAAAGAAACTAAGTCTTTGCGGCTAGGCGTTGTGCATCTGAAAATCCTTTTCTTATGCACATATAGTACTGGAACTAATTGGATTAATAAAAGGAGACTTTAGTGACAACTGATCTGCCATAAAAGTGAGTGAACATGCACTGAAGGCTTGGAGCCAGAGAATCTAACAAACAAAGTGGTGCAAAAATAAAGCCCTGCCTGGCTTAAATAAGTATTTTTAGATGTCAGATCAGAGTCCGCATTCTTCCACTCATTCCAGCATAAACAGTTCCTGTTGTCGTCCAATGGCAGGATACTGCACACATTTGATAAGCCTAATTTTCTCACTGCTTTTATTGTACTTTGCTCATCAGTCTATTAAAGAAATGTGGAAAAACAACAAAGGGGAAAGGGCCAAAGTAAACTCACTGGTGAACTTGTCAATATTTTTGCTTGTCATTTGAGTCTATTGGAAAGTTTTCTCCTAACAGCACTTTCCCCACCATTTGGCTCTGTGTTTGTGCTATACGTAAAACAACTCTCCACTGTCAGAGTAAGCTGGTACAAACAGAACGAGAAAAAGATCTGCCTGAACAAGAGGTGGCAGCTGTCCGTGCAGATAGTGCCAATTTCCAAACAAAGCTCTGTGTCCAGTCAGTAGAGCCAAGTGGTTGAAGAGAGGATGACCAGCAAGGCAAAAGTGGGGAGCGCTAACAAACATGCTACGATTCAAATGCTGGAGGGGAGGAAAATATAAACACTATGTGATAACTGTTCAGATAAGTTATAAACTGCTAAGAAAACAGTCAAACTAAACTTCCAAATAAAAGTCACAAGACTAGGGAAGCACCGATATGAAAATGTTGTACGAAACCAATAACTGATAATTCTTTATATTCAAAAGCCGATAACCGATACGTTGGCCGATAAATCTGAATCCAATTTTTTTATATAATCTTTGAGAGCCTGATTACAAAAACAAGTCTCATCATTAAAAGCCACATCCCAAGCACACAATTATAATGTTCTTATTATAATTTTAAGTAGCCTATATGACGGACTTAAATGTTGCACTTAACTGCATTTTCCTTTTTTGTGTGATTTAGGGCTGCAACAATCGATTAATCTAACGATTATTAGAACGATTAATCGACTAATCATCGATTATTTCGCCGACTAATCAGTAAGTTTGGAACGATTATTCAGCTTTTTCAATTAGTTAAAACACTGAGTTAAACATATTCTAACTATAATATATATAAAAAAAAAAAAAATCACTTCAGCTTTAGAAATGGTTGTTTTAATGAACTTTGAGCCAACTAAACAGGTCATCCTCTTTAAGTTTTCAGATTTCTGTCCAACTCAAATCACACACAAATGCTCTCTAAGCATTGGTTAAATGTTCTGTTCTCTTTCAATAGAATTTTTTTTTTTTTTTATTAATCAGCTGCATTACAGACAAACTTAAACTGCAAACAATTATTATAAGAATAAAATAAAAATTGACATGACAATTGAGCTGACAGACATTCTCATTCACCTTTTAATTTACAGTATGAAAAAGTAACTGACATCTCCTTTTGTAAGTCTTCATGAATATGGAACAAAATACAGGAAAGTGATAAGACTGTAATACCTAATAGTGTTACAATAATAAAAACAGCCCTGACTCCTAAGCTCAATCAAGCTTTATTCTATGCAAACATAAATCATCACATTACTGTAATTATAGTATTATTGTTCATATTATTGCTATTATTAGTAGTATTGCATTCTCTAATAAAGAGATTTACTGCTAGTTATTTAGCTCCAGCTGGAGAACATTCACCTCTCACCGGCTCCTCTTGTTTCCTCTTTAAGCGCTTTAACATGCATGTTGTGCTCCAGTGAAAAGCAAGCTCCGCCTTGCATGTATTGCACACGACAGCATTCTTGGTTTGAAGTTTTGTGAAACTTTCAGACACCTTGCTAGTTCGGATTCGTTTGCACTCATAATTCGCCCTGTGTTTCCTTCTACCGCAATAGTATTTGTAACGGCTGCATTACACTCTAGCGCTACAGCGCCGTAGCGGTCAAATCGCGATATTGCAGGCCCTTATATTAGGTCACGTGAGATCAAACGACTACTCGAAAACAAGATATTTTGTCGACAATTTTTTATTGTCAACGTTGTCGACAATGTCGACTAATCGTTTCAGCCCTAGTGTGATTCTAATCATATTTCAAGCAATTCAAAACCATCATGGTGAACAGTATGCATCTGAAATGTCTCAGCTGAAGGAAATAAACCATTATATTATATAACTTTAATATATCGGAATCAAATTTTCTTATCGGGCCGATAATGGTAACATTAAAAATTAACACATATCGGCCGATACCGATGTGGCAGCCGATTTATCATGCATTCCTACACAAGACAAAATATGCTAATTAGCCCCGCCTCCACCCACGCCAGCTCATTAATTCACTCGGCCAACTTACTGAGGTAAATGCTGCACAATGGGATCGCTCTTTACAACGTAGGACACATAACAGTAATTAATATGATTGGCCTTTTGCTTGCCTACATTATCAAACAGCTATAACTTGTTGCTAATGTTACACAAACCACGTTCCCGTTCCCCATCTCAGAGTCAGGCAGCTGCCTTCTAACAATCATCAGAAATGCTTTGAACAACTCAAAACGTCAGTGGAGAAAGGCATATGTGACCCTGGATCACAAAACCAGTCAAAAGTAGCATGGGTACATTTGTGGCAATAGCCAAAAATCATTAGGATATTAAGTAAAGATCATGTGCCATGAAGATATTTTGTAAATTTCCTACCATAAATATATAAAACATTTATTTTTGTGAGTGAGTGCAACACAATCGCGAACATAAATGGACGACTTTAAAGGCGATTTTCTCAATGTTTTAATTTTTTTGCACCCTCAGATTTCAGATTTTCAAATAGTTGTATGTTGGCCAAATATTGTCCTATCCAAACAAACCATACATCAATGGCAAGCTTATTTATTCTGCTTTCATGTGATGTATAAATCTCAAAAAAAAAAAAAAAAAAAAAAGATTACCCATGTGACTGGTTTTGTGGTCCAGGGTCACATATAGTTCATTATAACATCGTAATATACATCATACACCCGCTATATTGCTAAATCTACCCGATTTTTCATATCAATAGAAAAATATACCAGGATAACCTGGCTTCTCTCGCCACTCTCCTGGTAGCTCGCTGTTAATGATATGCTATGCCCATCTGCACATTGACCTGATTGGTTACAAGGTAGTTCGTGACGTCAGAAACTAGGGATGGGCATTTTTCAAAAATATTGCATTCGAATATTCGGGGTCATAAAATTCGAATATTCGAATATTCTTTTATTTAAATGACGTTTAACGAAAAATACGTTATTTTTTAAGGTAATTTTTTTTAACGTTTTGTCACCATTTCTGAAGAAGCTTATGATTAGGCAATATACACAACAAGCTTACAACATGTGTTAAAGTTTTCTTTTAATTGAAAACATTAAACAGTAGGCCTATGTGTAAACAAAAAAATATAAGAACAAAAGGATATAAGCTCAAGCAGCGCGAACGGAAAAAAACGCCTAATAAAGCAGAGTAGCAGATTGCGCCAGTTATCGTACAGAACGTACACATACACTGGAGTCAGCATATGATCATCGTGTTTATATTGTTTCACGTTTATGTTGAGAAAAACAATAATATCCACATGGAGGGGCGCCGCGAGCAATTTATGCTCGAGTGAGAAAACGCGCTGCGCTGACAGACGTTTCAGAGAAACAAAGATAACGGTGTTCTAGTTCTAAGTTTCTAACAGCACTTTGCGTTTTATGTTCTTAAACCTCTCTCTCAAAGAAAACTTAAAGGAAGAATATACCTCAATATAATTTTACTATTAGATAAGTTATCATCTCGGATCACTCGCACTACAGCTGCGCTTACCTGCAGTCGTGATGCAATGATAGACAGCTGTCTTTCCTCAGTCGACTGCTGTTTGGATTTCATGTGATTTCTCATTGTGGTGATGATATTATAACTCCAGATTAATAAATTAATTTGATCAAAAGTAATTCCATTTTGTAAAATCATTTAGTAACCTCATTTTCGACTAGTAATTCCAAACTTCGCGAGGCAGACGACGGCATTATGATCAAATACAAACAACTTGTTAAACATGCGCCACAGTGCCACCCAGTGCATTTAATTATAACTGCGAGTTAGTGCTTGGGATTTATCAGGGATTCACTGCATTCACGACCCGCAAAGTATTTACGGCTTCATAAATTCGATAAAATTCGAATAGTATTTTATTTTTCGAATAATAATTACAGATCGAATATTCGAAAATTCGAATATTCGTGCACATCCCTATCAGAAACACCAGCGATTTCAAAACCACATTTTTGAGAGTGGCTGCATCTGAAAACGTAGGCAGCTGACCCTATCAGGCAATGACTTTGTAGGCAGCATTTGCACATGAAGGTTCCTCACAAAATAGATTTTGGACAGAGTTCTAAGGCAGCGTAACGGTTTAATGATCTACAGCAAAATAGACCGAGCTTTGGTGAAAACTAAGTGAATATTTAATGACTATAATAGTGTTTTCTCACTAGAAATGACATCATAAGTGGAAAACATTGATAAAAAGCCGCAACTTTCAGACGGCAACTTCATTTTTCTAGCTCAACTGTCACAGAATAGAAAGCACAGGATTGTGGGATATCAAAGGCAGCAAGAGATACATCAATGCTGCCTTCAAAAATCGATCAGATGAAGGTATCTCAGGAGACAGGAAGTGAAACTAACATTGCATTCGGACATGTCTTGATGCCTTCCGACCTTGGATTGCGTCCTCCGAAGGAAGCATTTATCAGTTTTCGGACGCAGCCAATGTCTTTGGTTCACCGCAGTGTTAAGGAGAAAATGAAGAGTTCAGATGTAAAAGCCTCTAAGTGCCATCTGAAATTTTCTTCTAAAATTATAATTTTTATCAAGCTCGTATATTTAAGTTCAGTAATTTCACTTAAATGACAATTAATAGGTAATTTTCATTGGCTTTTAAGTGAAATTACTGAACTTAAATATACGAGCTTGATAAAAATGATAATTTTAGAAGAAAATTTCAGATGGCACTTAGGGGCTTTTGCATCTGAACTCTTCAAATACTCAGCAATGGTGCTGACTTATGAATTTGCACATGGTTTGTCTTAAAGCACATTAAAAACACCACATAGACATATAAACAACATTAAAAGCTTGATTTTCACCACAGGGGGACTTTAAATACTAAACTGTCTTTTTACGGGCCGTTTACACGACTTTTTATGCATTTTAGGCAAGATTTCTACCTTTGACTTTAACATAAATAAACATATCAGTTAATTATCTTACATTTTTTAGGCAACATGTCTTAAATGACCTCTCACCTTGCAAACAGGAGTCAGGCATGGCAGACACCAAATTATTCTGACCATTAACAGCATCTGACGCAGTTTACGCATACTGTATTACACTATGGACAAATACGTAAACTGCCAATGAAGTGTAAGCCAAATTCCCAGTAGTTAATTCCTGCACAGAGGAACCAAGGCTATCTTTACTGGTGTCCTATGTCAACGCTGGAACAGTTGCTCCGATGAGCATCAGAATGACGTTAATTGAATTTTTAACTAATACTATAGAGAATGTGTTTGTATTCTGGAATTCCTTTAGCCTTTCAAAATAGAACATACAGGATCAAAAAATACATTGTGACAAGTTGTGGTCACATGTTGATTGTACCATGCCAGAAACCATAAAATAGCCAACAGTTGTTCCTTCAGCATGAAGGATTACCAAAGCAAGTGAGAATAACTAGACATAGAAATCAAAGCTTCCACACACATCTGCTTAGCATTTCACAATAAAGAATCACACAGGTCAAATAACATCCCTTACTCAATACTCATGATTTACATTCACTGGCAAAATATGCCTTTCCTCAAAATGCAATATGTCTGACCCTTGAAGAAAGTTTGCAGTTTCTACTTTCACATTTTTTTTTATTATCTTCCCTCAAACTTTAAACAAATTTGGTATGTGACTAAAATAAGACTTTTATTTCTAATACAAACCAGACAAAATGCAGTTTTCCCTGAAATGTGGACACAGCACAACAAGAGTCTTCTTGCATTCCACAGCAGAAGCTCATTTTAACGCAATCGTTTTAATTTCCACAGGTGCATCGATACTACTTATTATATGAATAAGTTGTCTTGATATCAGTTTTCTCTTTTTGGGCCAATAAGTGAGGTGTGAATTTAACGACACATTGATCTGATACTGACAACAGGAAGTATCGAGGCATTGCTTTAGTAAAAGATATCCCTGCATAATCCAATTTATGAGCTCTGAAACCCAGCAGCAAAGTCCACCAGAGTCACTGGACAGCACATGATGACAGTCATTACCATTCCAGGGATTGACAGCATTGAGATTCGCCCACCTCTGGCCAGGGTTGAACACATGAACAGGATTTCTTCACACACAAAGACATGCAGAGTTCACAGAGCTCATCTGACCTGAGCAGGAGCCCTACATACACTAACCAAGAGCTGCAAAAGCCATTCAGCATCCTCTTGTGGCTAAACTGGGAAAAAGTTGTTTAACCCTCTCTAAGACAGCACCATCATAAATGATAATAGATAATCACCTTCAAATCAGAGGTTTCTATGTTAAACTATGTAAAAATGTGTTTGGCAAATGCGTTTTACCACATGAAATGCTAACTATTAGTTACTGTTAGTATTTGTGATATGAGGGATTGATGGATTTGAGACTGTCCCACATATGAAAATTGGTAGAATACAAATGTCTTTAGACTGACTGGCCCTGGATATAACAGGTCTGCAAGGTGATAGATCAAGGGTCATGCTGCATTGTGAAGAGACTGCTGAACACAGGTGCTTTACCTTCTTAGTGCTGACAGAGCGTCGCAGGGCCCTCACATTCACTCCAGCTCTGTTATTGCTGCCACTCGCAGATGGCAGCGAGGCGGAAGGAGGGCTGCATGGAGCACCAAGGGCCGCAGTCATTCTGTCCGTCCCATTAATCTTTGACGCAATGTTGTTGTTTTCTGTTAATACCAAAGTGCTTGTGCTCTTAAAATCGATAAGGCTTAGATCTATTTCTTCTCCGTTCTTGATTTTGTTGAGGTAGTCTTTTAGCATCGCCTGTGTACTTGGCTCACTCAACCAAAAGAGGAAGAGCTCGTCGACCTTCATCTTCAGGACAGGCTGAAGCGTTTGTGGTGATGCCATTTCTGGTTCTCTTCATACAGCCAAGATCCTCTCTCTCGCTCTCAAAAAAAATTGAAAGATTAAATGACCTAATGGATAAAGCAGAAAAGACTGTAAAACACCTTTGCCAAACTTAGATGTTTGAAACATGCACTAAGCAATTCACAAATGACTGATTTATTATATACACACACACACACACGTTTATACGTGCGTGTATCTTTATGTTAAGATATTTATGTAAAAGCACAAACAAATGCTTGCTTATCTTCACTCACTAAGTTACCAAGATGCTTGCATCAAGTTGCCCTTTACGAAAAGTACTATAGTAAAAAAGGTAGTGTCAAATTATTGTTAGTAACGTTACTCAAACACTGTGGTAACTTGATATTCGCTTCCAATGTCAAAAATACTAGAAATTCAACTCGATAGCGAATGGGTTTTACAGATTTCGTATTTTACTACATTATGGTTTTACATAATAAATGCGGTTGCCATGATATTGCGGAGTAACCTACACTATGGTTACTAAACATACTACCGCGGAGGACAAAACTAGAGAACACGCCAAAATTATCATTTTGTTTTCCTCACAATTCCACACATAAGCCAGAAGAAAGTGTTTAAACAGACCCATAGCTGATATATGACAGAAATGAGCTAGTTTATAGCTGTTGCTAGCTGGCTCCACGAAGCACATACTTCCAAAGCTAACGGACAACGGGTAAATAATTACATAAACACCGCCAGTATTCCACAACATAGATAAAGAAACGTATATTTAATCGGTAAACAGTACAGATTTAAAGGTAACTAGTTTGCATCACTCTACCTCCTGTTATTAAGATGACTTTTGGTTGTTTTCGTTCATTCAAATAAGGGTACACTTTGAATCAAACTCTCGTTTCCTCAGGTAACCGGGAAAAGTTTATATCGCGAGAGTTGCGTCCATTCGCGAACGAGTCGTTCGTTTGAAGTGGTTCTTTTAAAGAATCAATCGAACCGATTCGCAAGAAGAAAGCGTTCGAATCGTGTGAGTCGCCGTTTGAAAGTAGGATAAAAGAGAGCCTTTCTTAGGAAAAATAAGTCAGACATTGAAGTGAATTGCTGTTTTTGTCACTCTTCTGAGGATGATTTCATTCACTTGTTTTGGCAATGTACCCACACAGAGAAACTTTGGTCAGATTTGATAATGTTTATCCAATCTTATTTTGTAAGTGACTTTTCTTTTTGTTTTAAATATATTTTCTTTGGTTTGTTTGACTACTCAAAAGAGAATATAGAGAAATATTACATTATTAATTTGTGTTTCTTACTTGCTAAATTTCACAACAAAAATTTTGCCTACTGCTTCTAAACAATTTTCTCTATTCAAAGATGATCTAGACACGTATACGGAAACTAATTTTCAAACTATATAATTTATGTACTTAGCTATTGCTCAGCAAATGTTAAAGATTTTTATATGAGGGGAAAATATTTCTGTTCAATGATAGCTACTATGATTTTTACTCATATTTAAAATGTGTTTTATTCATCTGATGTGCCACCATGTTATTAAATAAACTAAGTTTCTCTTAGAATACTACTTTCACTTGCTTTACTTATTTAATAGCCTATGTGAACATATTCTGTTTAAGAGTAGAATATTATTTAAATATGACGCTGAACAAAAAGGTATCAAAGTGCAGTGGAAATTGCATTAGACTACTGCATTAGTGCCATGAAGTGTCCTGATAAATTAATTCTAATGGCCACAATGTTAGACTGATCAAACTAGTAATATGGAGCCCCCTGTAATGTTCCTGAAATTTACAGTAACACCACATTAGGCATTGCACTTAACAGAAAGAAACTTCTTAGGCCTACATCTAATGATTTCCTTACAGCCATCGCTGTGTATAAATTGTTTAAACAAGACTACTGCTGTAATACCATTATGCTTCGGGAAACACAGAAAACCATATGATCTACAGCACAGTCTGAAATACTTTAATAGTTATTCCACCCTGTACCTCATGATTTTTAATAAAAGCACAAAAGGACACCCACCCTCTTTATTCAAAAAAACATTTAGATTTGTAATTCACATAATAAATCAATGCTTGGTGGGAAGAACAGATTTCACAAGACACTTCAATTGCTCTCAGATGTTTGGTTTCTTTATTTGAGATCACAATGGGGAATGGGAATGATGATCATGCCTTTGAAAATCCATGGAGATTTTCTCATGCTATATTGATGTTAACGGTACATATGGAGGAGGAACTTTCATTGCCCAATATAATTTCAAAAAGAAAATGTTACTGATAGCAGACAAGCATCATGATCGAGTTGAGTTGTAATTGCACCTGTCTTTTTATTTTTACATTTCAGAAAATAAGTGTCTGATTTAACAATGAATACATGAATAGGGAATTAGTGTATGACCTGCAGAGATCATACTTCACCAGAGCACATACACACAATAATAACTGCATTTAGTCCATAATGATTAGACCTAGAATGATATATCAGGTAGTATGCATTAATACACAACCATACACGCACACACCACACACGCACACACACACCACACACACACACACACAACTGGGCAAAAGCTTTTCAATTTGGGGAAACTTTCAGGATTTGGACTTCAGCGCTGGATATGCTTTACAAGCATGTTGCATGCGAACTGCACTAAAAACATTTCCATTTTGAGTTCACAGAGAAGTTTAATATTTGTTTTATAGCAAGGTACTGAACTGTAAACATAATTGTGCGCATATTCCTTTTATTGTTTTATTTAATCACACTCAAGTACCAAGGTCAAGTAGCAAGTCATCAATATTAATCGAAGAACATCACGGTATTTAAAGCAATTTGTTTGTTGATGTGCTATTAAAAGGCAGATAAGCCAGTTTCCTTTCAAGATAAAAAGGAATTGACGTTACATCATGGCGTGAATTATTTCATGCATTAACTAAATTGCCCCCTAAATGCTTCCTACAAAAATGAGTAACCTATTTTAGAAAAATGTGTTTCATCTATTAATTGACTTGAGATTTCAATCTTGTTTTTTTTGTTCCTCAAACATGAGAAGAAAAGTTGTGCGATTGCCCCCAATGCTGGACAAAGAGCCGTTTCTTTCCCTGACATGCCCGCATGCCACGTGAATGTGGAAATAGGTTTTGGTTATTTTTGCCAAAGACGTTACAGCATATTCATCCGTGGGTAAAAAAAAAAAAAAAGGTAAAAGAGGCTTGTTGAGCGCCCCAAGGGCCTGGGGACCCGGGCCCCACCTTTGAACATGCATCACATCAGTCTTTCATTTCAGCTCCCAGAATTTCATCATTCATTTCACATTATCTGAAGCTCTCTCACAGGGAGCTTTGCTCGCTGTCGGACGCCCCTGTTACTTCAAGATCTGTTTGAATAATTCAGAAAAAGCAGGAGAAGATTAGAAGGCATTGGATTTGACTGAGTGAAGAATCATTCCAACAACTCCCATCATAGTTATCAGTGGATCTGTGGCTCAGGCAGACTGGTAGCTGTGGTTCAGATGTATTTACTGTGGTGTAATATCTCATTGATGTGAGTGACAAGGTGTAGATTGAGAATTTAACTCACCTCTGCATCACGGAAATCAATGCAAGCATAAATACAGTTTAAATGTTGTAATTCAGGGCTACAGTCTGAGCTCAGCACAGCTCACGTTCAGATTTTTAGAGTGCGAATGATCCGACGAATTTGAGCTGAAACTGTGTAATGGACAACCTAAAAGGCAATGGTTTCAAATTAAGAGGTGGGATCTGCAATTATTCTTTAAATAATTGTTTTTCAAACATTGTTCAAGGCTGATCAAAATAGGCAGACAAGGTTAATAATGAACAGTAAAATATAAAGTGAATCTAGTTTTTTGTGTAGGTAAAATGCGACTATTATTCACCAATACGCACAGAAAAATAAGTAGCTTATGTAATAACATTAAAGAGACTGCAATTAAAAACCATTAATGACCTACAGAATCAGAGCTTAAATTGAACATGAGGCAAATTGTCATCAGTAATATGATATTAAATAATTGTTTCTGCCTAAGTATTAATAATAACCATTTAATGTGAGAGATTATGCTATTATTATTTTAAACGGGCCACAATTTTTCATGAAATTAATAACACATTGAAAATAATTTGTTTTAATGAGAAAGAAAATTCAGTGATGTCTTATCAAAGGCAGCAAACTGTGATATTTTAATAGAGCCAATATTCTCTTTATCTCTGCCAAAGAATGTCTCCTTTGACCACAGCAGTATCTAATTTGTGAGCATCTTCTTCAGTATATGATACAAATTCCAGAAGTGTTTCCATCTGGTTGGTGTCCAGGGATATATGCAAATATTACACCTAAAGGTAACCAACATTTTTAAAATTGATATCTAAATTAAACATTTAAATCTACACACACACACACACACACACACACACACACACACACACACACACACGTTGGGTTTTCATGTTTTATGGGGACATTCATAATCTCCTAACCCTAAACTTACCCATCACAGAAAACTTTCTGCATTTTTATTGCCATTTTTGTTGGGACATTTTGTCATTAAAGGATTTTGCCATTGAAATTTTTTATATTTGAATATATATAATAAATATATCTGAAGCTCAGGGCCTTCTGTCAGATCACATGATCTCATGTTCTAACTTATTCCTAAAACATAATTCCACCTCACATTATCAGAGAAGTTGTCTTGACGTCTGGGATGTAAAGATCTGGTTCTTATAATTATGCCGTGACTGTCAATCCACTCAAAGTGCTTCAGTTACAAATGTATGGTACCATGGCAACAGATATGGCTGACTGTATGGTAAAATGATACATTAAAAAAATCTTTCCGAGGACAGTATACCCTTCTCAGCCAACATATCATGTGAGGTGTTTGATACGTGCTGAAAAGGACACACACTTTTCACATCACAGGAGGCTAAAACCTTGGCACTGCTCCCTAAAAGGGATGAAAACAAGCCATCTAGTCGGACAGAATCAATGTAAAGCCATTACATTAGCAACCCCGGGAGTAGGCAGCATGTGTGTGTACCTGTGCAGCATATAGACAGTGGAGAAGCCAGTGATGGTCTTCTCTGCTCTTTTCGAGCATCTGCAGAAATCTGCAACTGCAGGAGCCTTTGCAGGAGTCTGTTGGCATACAAAATCACTCAGAAATATCAAAAAACATGTCTTAAACTGTCTGTAGCCTACCTGTGTATGGGGAGGCACAGAGAACAAGAATGTGTGTGAGTGTGTGTGCTTATTAAAGGTCTGATATTGCCCACGTGCCCTCCTACCGAAATTACACCCATTGTCTGTGTTATTGCTAATCACTGACAGAGCACGTTGTTCACAGCAGGGAAAAAGAGGAAAGAGGGCCATCATGAACAAGCCTGACTGATTCCCACTGAGCTAGTTTGTTCAGGATATACGAATAGGCTACATTCTCTTATTTGCATGTTTGATTTGCAACATGTTTTGCTCGTTTTTGCAGTTCTTTGTTCTTGTTTACACAAATTGCGAGACAATTGAACGACGATGTTGATACATGCGTGTATAAGATCAAGAGAGGCTTTTTTAAATTGCCTCCATTACACATTACACGTAATTTTATTATGAATTTTAGACTTTTTTTATAATGATTGAATAATATAACAATGTGTGTAGACTATCCTCACTGAAAGAGCTAGTCAGAAGTTTAAGGACTAGCATACAGCGTCTACAGTTAGAAATTGAAAAACACTGTTGCATAATTACTCCACTAGATGGCAGTACACGCTATTTATATCTTCAAACAGAAAGCAGAGTAAAGATTTTACTTAATAATACTCTGAGACACCGAGGTTATGAAAACAAACCAACAAAGAAATCATACCTGCCAAAATATTTTGATATTTGAATTAGCCTGCTATCCTACAAAAATTTCTTTGAACATTGGATTAAAATGGCAATTGTCAACAGTCTGAAACACTCACATGAAGGTGAAAGTGCACTAAAACAGGCTTAAAATAAACTTGCCACAGAAAAAAAAAAAAAAACATCAAAGATTTTATTACAACACACTTCATACAAATTCTTAAAAAATAGTGGGTCAAGAACAAGCTGACAAAATTCTCTCACATGACTTTTTACATATCCCTAGATATCAAACATTAAAAGCATTTCTGTCAAACTCATTACTAGAGAGAAAGGGTCAAAGACTTTTTCTTTGTCCTGAAATGAAAATATAGGCTATTTTTTTTATTATATATTGCACATTTTGAACGTTTCTCTGCGTATTTCTATAAAAGAAACCTTAAAGTCTTTACTATAAAAATGTATTAAACAATTATAATGTTATTACCCATAAAAAAAAGAAACAGATCTTTGAGCACGTTGTCACAATTTGAGGACTTTTCAGCAAAAGTTTAACCAATAAAACATTTATGAAGCGCCCACAAATTCAAGAAACAGAAAAGAAATACTTTAAACTATAATATAGCCTACAAAATAATCAAACCCTTGTTCTGGCCAACAGATATTATAATGAATTAATTAATTTGATTAAATAACTAATTCCTGAAAATTACAACATTTAAAAACAAATAAGACAACTTTCCCCAACATTTTTGAAAAGTACCCTTGATCATATAGTTAGAGCCTTGTATTAATATATATTAGTGCAGTTTGTTATGTCATCCTACAGCTTAAAATACAATGATATTGTAGGCCTAATTGTAGTTTGGAGAATAGAATTAACTAAATTATTATAAGACCATTTTATTTAAACAAATAGATAACTGGACTTGTGCCTCAGTATGTTATGACAACACCAGTCTCCCCTTTACATTTATGTGAATATATAGTGATTGAAAGTTATTCATTTTATGTGGTTATATTTACAATTACTTTTGTCTTATGTCATTAAATGGCTCCATATAACCAGATCTCACAATGAGGGACAGATCAATTGCACAGTGAATGTTGGCTATAAATAAAGACAGATAGATTTTTTTTTTTTTTTTTTGAAACAATTGTATTATTCACATAAAAGTCCAAACTTTATAAAACTAGTGTCACTCTAGGGTTCCAAAAGCCTGTCTACAAGTGAGAAAAGCATGTCGCAGAGGCCGACTGTCCACGCGGCCAGACTGCTCAACGCTGCCTTCTATTATGATGTCAGCGCCTGGATTGAATAGCATTCAATATCTCAAGGACGGCCGTTAGTGGAACATCAATAGAATAATACAGAGCAACACTAAACAGTCATTGCTCATAGTTGCCCAGTTCATTTGCCCATTGATTTATTGATATTTCACTGCTTAATGCAATTAAAGCGCAGCAATTAGGGGTGCTGAAAAACAGGTTGTTTGTGTTATTATGTTGCCCTGAAAGCATCTATCCACCCTGAGGCTGTGCCCCTCCCTGGATGTCATCTCTCAATATGATTATGATATATGTTGACCATTTCATATCATCGGATGATTCTAACACAGCATGCAGCAGTGATCTTTTCAAGAAACCATCCATCTGCCCGAGGAATATAATTAAGGATGAAATCTACAGTGGCCAATGTAAAATAAATATAAGCATAAAGCAGTCACCTAACTCTTCCCAGCAGGAAAATTGGTGAGTGTAGTGATTTTCTAACCTGGTTTTGAGATTGAATTTTAACATCAAGTGTGAAGCTCCTGTGGTGAGAAAAACACAACTGTCAGTCCAATAATAATGCAAAAAAAAGAAAAAGAAAAAAAGAATGACAAACACTTTTATTGGTTGCCTCCAAAAATAACACAAATAACAGCTTGTTGATCACTATAAACAAATAAAACTGCAAATCTGGAACTCGAGTGTTACAAAAAAGGATACAATCCACTTCATCTAGGTCCATTCATTCACTTCCAACCCCGGGCAGCTTGGTTGAAAATCAAAATAAAACACAAGGAACGGTCGTGGAATGACAAAAAGTAAAATTGTTCTCTACAGCCGTTGTCGGTCCACTGGGGTTTGAGCTATCGAGGTACTCGGCTGTCAGAGTAGTAGATATAGGGAGATTTGAGAGCAGATTAATAGACTGCTTTGTGGGTTCTCTCCCTCATTTCTGCTCCCTTACTGTTTTTTAATTCATGCAAAATTATAATAAAAACCTTCGTAGTAACATGCAGATTTATATGCAAAGCAGATTTACCTATGGTGCACGGACTGCTGCGTTTGGCTTTGATCTGTGTTTCTGACACTCTCCAACTATAAAGAAGAAAAGAACTTAAAAACTGTAAAGGCTCTTAATTGAACTGAACATAAAAGAAGATACATGGTGTTAATTGGTTTATGCTAAGAATAATTCAGGCCTTAGAGACTACTGTCCCTTACCGGCCCCCCTGCCAAAGTGTCAAGATTTACATCTTTAATTCAAGATTTCCCCGTATTAATTACCTCTCAGCAAGATGTGAATCAGTTCATTATAAAGTATAATAAACGGCAAATATATATATTTTTCTGGTCTGTGAATATAAGTTTTCTTCTGTGAGCACAGTGAAATGTTTCCCCTCTTCTTTTTCCTCGCATATTTTTGGGAGAAACTTGTCAAACTGATTTTATACATCACAACGAAGGCAGATTTATTTATATAAATGTAAGCAGATTTTGACAATAAATATACGTGGAAGCTTCTTTTTGCTGGCATGCAGTGTTTATTGCACTATGAAAAAGAAAAACCAGAATATGATGTAAAATGCATAAAATGTTCAAGTTAAAATACATAAATAAACAGCAAAGACATTCTGTCAAGCATGAGCACTGAATATTTAATTTAATCAAAATTCGGAACTTTTCACAGGATTTTTACAAAAGTTAAGCAACTGAATGTAAAAAATAATTTCCACTTACGAAAAATATACAAAATGTGACAACCCAAAACCCATGTGAATGTGTAATGGGCTTCGGTGTCTTCCATTTAGCGCAGTGCTGAAAACAAATCTATCGGCCATGAGACCATTTGAAATTCTACCTCTGCTTCAGACTGCATTCCTCGGCTATGGCACTGCTTGGGCTGAGCATGTTTCATTGTAAAGTAAAGCAATTTCAACACTCCACCCCCTTTGTGACCTTTCATTATCACAGCCCAGTACGTGGCTCCTCTATCCCAGAATCCTTGGCTCACCGCTGAAGATGATAGATGGGACAGTAGAAGCTGCTGGACAACACTAGCATTTAGGGAGGCAGAGCAACACACATTACCACTAATGCCCCGCAAGGTAACCGCATTGCACTAGGCTTGTATGTGCACATGACTTAGGCTTGATTTAGAAAAATTGTGAATAATATATGCAGTATATTCCACAAACAGTTCTCATACACCTTGGATTTTTGTACTGTTTTTGATGTCATTTTATTTCTAAGATTTTACAGTAATTTATTGACACAAAATGCATGATTTTACGTGGCTAAAAACGATTTGATAAGGAAACCTGCGGGGACGTATTAATTAAAAAAGAGAGAATCTAATTAACATTCTACAGTGACTTAAAAGCTGAATATTATTAGAGCTGCAACCATCAGTGTGATGAAAAGAGAAACATGACAGTGAAATTTAAATTCAAAGAGCTGCGAATAATGTACACACAGATCAAAAGAATAAACAGTGGGGGAAAAAAAATAACACCACAAAGTTTAATTTCCCTGCCATGCGAGAACGAGCACAAAAGCACTAGGAGAGAGCGCTCTCACAAACAACAGTCTGCTCGTTGATGAGCTCTAATGCTGCCAATTAAAAGGTGTCACAAACAGACACGCTAGGAGCGCCACACATCCCGAGATTCGTCTGCTCTCATGTGGCCTAAATTCTCTAGATCAATGGCTTCGCCTGCATCACCGAAAAACAAACCAATATGCTCATAATTTCGTCCGCGAGAAATGTTTCATCCTTCACCTTGAGTTTGCATCGGCCCTTCGGCTAATCTGCCGCGTGTTGAACCCGCTAGTCATTCCTAGCGGTGTACATTTAAAGCGTATTAGCATTTGTCCCTGCAGTGCGTCTGGGTGCCAAAGAGCCTGTAATTATTATTCATTAGTATTCATTAGTGCTGGGTCCTGCCCGGTGTGTAGCTCATGTTGAATCAGCTCTGGTGTTAGATTTCTGACGAGGCCTGGGTGTGCAGGTCAGGGAGGATTCCTTAATTAGGCTTACAAGTCACAAGTTATTTTCCACGCTCTACACGCGAGGTTAAGAACGCAACTGTGCTATCAGTCCACTAGGACGAGAGGAGGAAAAGCAAGGATAAAAAGAAAACGTGGCTCCTCTCTTTCGCCTCTATTGCCTGTCTTGTTGCGTTGGACAAGCGTGATTAGTTCAGCAAGGCTCTACGTTCATTATGCGTTTGGCCAGAAGAGAAGGTTTTTACTTTTTAAATCTAACTTTAATTTAAAAGGCATGTTCATCGCGAACGTCCAGTCGGTGAAAAAACCTTGGGATGGGTTGTGAGCTCAGAGAAGGTTGCTGAGAATTCTGGCTCGGCTACAGAGAATTTATCATCAAACTACTCAGCGAAACAAAAAGATGCTAATGCTCCAGAGGCACATGAGATCAAGTATGTACTGGAGGTCCACCATTTGCAAAAAAAACCTTCTCCCAAGCCTTTGTGTCAGAAACTGGGTATTTAAAAAAAAAAGTTTTTTCATTTGAGAGCTGCTGCATTGCGTCGCTGTATTGAGCAAGAACAAGCTGAGTTTGGGTGGTGGATTGAGCACATTTTAGCGACTGTAAATATTGCATCATTATAATTGCATCACGGCTGTATTCAAGTCAACAAATACATAAACATCTAAAATGTTTTTATGGTGTCGTCAAATGAGTCTTGGGTGGTGGTGGTCAGACACACTAAAATGTTACATTTTAAAAGGCATAGTTCACCCGAAAAGGAAAATTCTGTCATCATTTACTCACCCTCACGTCGTTCCAAACCTGCAGGACTTGTTTCTGTGGGAAACAAAAGAAGCTATTATGAAAGGAAGTATTTGACAGCTAATATTAGATACTGCATTGATGTAATTGTGTTTGAAAGTGTCTGTACAATATAAAATAAAGAGAGTGATTTTATATTACAGGCATAATGAGACCCAGTAAGGATGCTTCCGTAAGTAATCACATTCACAAGTGAATCTAAATGAAAAATATTGCTGCTGTTGACCGTTTGGACAATGTGTCCCTGAAGAACATCTATAAAGCACTGAGAAAGGGATATTCTCAATTACACTCCCCATAATGGGAACGATTGTTTCTCGTTCTCAACTGTTTATCATTGCGGTTATCGAGACGTTTATGGTATTCACAATGGAGCAGAAATAATGAGAGAGGAGTGGGTGGGTTAAACATCAGGGTGAACTCGCATTATTCCAACCCCCATCAGCATCAGAGAACCATAAAACCCCACAAATGATAATTGTAATGGTCTATGCATGTAGGAGGGTGGATTGTAAGCTGGAGCTGAATTTCCCTGCATGGTTTGCGCTGCACAGCTAATTGTGTAATTGTTAGCATGACTGAGTGCGCTTCTTCCAGGCATGCCGGTGGCTCTGGAAAGGACCAAAGTATAACTGAATTAATCTAATCAGAAAATAATTATGCTTGCCCCAGAGAGAGTTGGCTCAAATTTATCAAGCTCTTTTTTTCCGTTAAGCACGCCGCAGAGATGGGATTTACCCATCAGTCCGGGTCCCAATTCTTACAGGAGGACATGAGCACGATAGGGGGTCACGTTAGCGCAAGCTGTACACCTTCAGACAAAACGCAATGGAGACGTCCCATTCCCAACGTCACTTAAGTTTAATCTGAGACATATATACGTACAAGGGTGTCACGTTCCTCAAGACCCTCCCAAAAAGAGAGCGCCTCCCATCCGAGCCAACCGCAAGTCCCCCGTAAGAAGATTCCAAAACGCAACTGAACGGATGACATCTTCCCGCGTCTCAAGTGTGCGCGTCTTCCTTTAGATAAATGACACCGCTGTATAGGTGCGCTTGACAGCTTTCAGATTGGAGCAGAGAAGAGAGAATTTTTTAAGTGAGATGGGTTAGCTGGGTAAATCTATCAAGGGGTCTGTCCTGGGAGAGAGGCGGTAGAGGGGGCTATGAAGAGCCCCGCTGTGCAGCAAGCTTCCATGCTGCGCACATCCTCGGCTCTCTGACAGTTGTGCTCAGCCTTCACTGTAATAATGAATAAAAGGAAACTCCCTGTAGATTACATATCTTCCATGTTTTGACATTGACCTTAATACATAATTTAACCACAAAGCCTGAAGAGTGTGTAACAAGATAAGATAAGACCAGAAGAAAACCAGCAAACAAGGGTGATGCTAAGTTGCAAATTGGATCCAAGAGGACACAACCGGAGAAATAAGGAGGAGAGGGACAAGTGACGAGGCGAGAGAGGGAGAGCGTACGTGTGTGAAGAGTGACGCTCCAGAGGGCCTGCTGGAAAATATGTCTTGAGCTCCTTAAAGAGCTCAGGGAGCTGTTGAACAGCCTAAGCAGCGATCTCGATGCCACCTAGTTAATAATTGCTGAGATTGGCTGCTCTGAGCGCAGACGTGCTGATGGCATCTGTGTTCCCATGAACGCCATAGAAAGGCTGCACCGTTTCACCTCTTTCTAAATTCCCAGCGGCCCAACGAGTGGTTCATCTTAATGCCGCCACGTTTGAACCATATATCTACTGTATAAAACCAACGTGCATTTATGCGCTGGAGATTTTAAATCGTATACAAATTTGTTGTCAAGTCTGTTTTCTCAGCATTATGAGGCCGGTGAAGCCATTCGCTTTCGTCAATGTGTATATGTGGCGATGTGAGCGATGAGACAGCTCCTTTGGAGCGCTTGTTGAACTCTTATATCTGCTGTGCATGCACTATATGACAGGAAAGGGACAGCCGTAAAGAGCCATCACATCAAATTGGTGTCATCGCATGACAATGCAGTTTGACACGCTGTTACTCCATAAATTTGAAGAAAATGTCACGCGTAGCTCTGTGTTGACCTTCCTTTAGCATGAAACTGTCTCCCTGGAACAGAATGTTTTTCTTTACAGGACTTTCTAGTAAGTGAAAGAATAAAATGTTAATATTTTGACTGAGTCAGGGCTTTTTTTTTTCTCACTAAATGGGAAAAAAATAACTATTATTGTCATTGTTTTTTTTTCCTTCTAATCCAGACTTCTTACACATTTTTTCCCAGCACTGATTACTTATACTTAGCGTCCGCCCACATGCACTCACACATCAAAACATTAGGTGGCAGTAATGAATATCCCATAATTCATGCTAATGCTTGACACTATGCAAATGAGGACTGAACATGCTTTCCTACTTCTTTTAAAGGAAAAGTTCCAATACATGACTCTGGTTACATTTCTGCAAAAGTGCTAAATGTTCCTTTACAGTACATACATTTCACTGCAGTTTCCAGATAAAATGAACACTTGAGGAAGTAAAACACCCTCAGATTCCAGATTTTCAAATAGTTGTACAGTATCATAACAAACCATACATCAATGGAAAGCTTATTTATTCAGCTTTCAGGTGATGTATAAATCTCAATAAAAAAAAAAATTTACCCTTGTGACTGCTTTTGTGGTCCAGGGTCACATATTAATGCCTTATTCTGTATAACCATATTCTACATCCCTAATCATACCCAATTACCCAATACCTAAATGTAACAGCTACCTTAACTATTAATAAGCAGTAATACTTTGAGGCAAAACTCGTAGTTAGTAGTTTGTTAATAGTGAGAATTGGACCCTAATCTAAAGTGTGACCAAGTTATGATTACAGGGGCAGATTATTGATTAATAAAGACTTATGTTTGAATGGTTTGTTGCACAATACTATGGCATGACCTCAACCACTTTGACCATGTGTTGACGTTTGCATCACATAACCAGCTCCATATGAAAGGCTTTTCTAACATAGCAAACTTGCTTGATAGTGTACAGCATTGCTCTTGCGATGCAGAGCTCTTGGATACAAGTCCCGTGAAACACAGGTCACGACACTCCAAAAAAGAGCTCAAAGCCTCCTGGAAGGAAGCTAAAACAGCATTGTTGTAATAAAATATTGCATGATCCGTGCATTAAACAACGTAATTAAATGTTGCCACAGTCACATTTAACTGTTTCTGAGAAGATTTGACACCCTATTTAGCACCAATCACCGGACATTTCACTTTGAAACTGAAGTGAATTATTTTTTTTCCACCAAACTGAGCTGTTTAATAATTCACCCACATCTGCAATGGAGAATAAAACTATATTGCTTAGAGTGCCTCTTGTGGACATGTCACCTGTAAATGTAGTCACTTATTTTTTAACGGGACTGGGTTGGATAGTACATATAATTATTTATACTTTTTTTCTCTTTTTTTGTGAAACACAAAAGAAAATAGTAGTCAATGGGAAGTCCAATGTTGTTTTGGACTCCTTTGACTTTCATTGTTTGGACAACAGCAACAAAAATCCTTCAGAATATCTTATGTTGTGCTCTGAAAAAGAAAGAAAACCATACAGGTTTGGAATAAATTATGACACAATTCTCATTTTTTGGGTGAACTATCCCTTTAAAGCATGCATTACCTTTATGCCAGGCTGGAATAATTAAGAGAACTTAATTGCACGCCTCGTTTGTTGCATGTAAAAACAAATTCCTCAGGAGGTGCCCTTGAGGGCACAGCAAATAGCACAAAAATTAGTGATGATGCAAGTCATATGCTTCTTAAGATCTCCTTTGCATTGCAAGCAAGCTGGGATTCTCATTATGATGATGATGATGATGGTGGTAGTGATGAATATGAAGATGGTTGAATATGAGAGCCCCAGATCTCCCCTGCAGCTGGACAGTGACCTCCTCCCCCCTTTAGTCCTCAGCGGGGCGCCTGGCTGAGGAGCCCCCACCTCCCCTAAACTCCAGCCAGCTTCACTCCACAGCGCCATTTGAAGTCCTGGAGCCCAGTCTGCATATTAACTAACTACTGCAAATGTGAGCCGAGCAGGCCGATAAATAAAAGATTTGTGAGGCTCTGCAAGGTTTGTGGGCTCTCTCGCTCTTGCACTCTGTCAGCCAAGCCCCAGAGCCTGCCCTGTCACACCAGATGGAAGGCCCTCGAGACCCCCAACTTGGCCGCCTTACAACTGGCTCTGAATCGGCTCCAAACAGCTCCAGCTGTGTGCCGGGGCCCTCGCCATCGGTGCGACGGTGGCCGAGGATGGAACGAGGCTTTCCAGGGAGAAGGAGGGGCACTGTCAGTACAGCACTCATCCAATCAGCCTGTAAACAGACTCATTTGACACCAGTAATTGGAGGGAGATCAGAAGGCTTCAGCCAAGAGGGGGTGGGGGGTTGATCCTATCAGAAAATGCTCTCCCAGATCAAAGATTTACACTCTAAAATCCTTGATTATGTGACATGGAGACACATTAGATGCATTTTTCCTTGCACTGGCAGGGAGAGATGAGCCGCGTGGACAGCGCCAGAAAATCCAGCTGATCAGCCACATTCGTTGGCATAATGTGGCGTTTGACTGAGGAGGGGAATTAGAAACTGCACAAACGGCATTACGAAGAGGCCTTTGATTTTGTCGGCAATTAAGTTAAAAAGGAGGCTTAGAAGTAGAAAAAGGCCCAGGGACGCATCTCAGATTCCATTGTTCTATCCAATTGATTTTGAGCTTGGCAATTTTGTTTGGCAATGTTTTCTTTTCTTCGTAACTTCATGTCTGGAAGCCAATTATTTGAGCTCCTCATACTTGAGCACAGCATAATGCACGTTGTGCATCTCCTCTCGCTGACTAAAACCTGTCCACTAATGATCAACCACCTGCACAATGGAGTTTCGTTGCCCTATTAGCTTTCATGTCTGAACCTCCAGATTCAACTTCCTCGTCTGCTTTATTCTACATGGACACTCTCGTCTTCATGTTTTTGGACTTGAATTGGAGCTGGTTTGCAAAGAACTTATTTTTTCTGTGGAGAGCGGCAAACGTTATGAAGATTTAACTTTCTCCCTTTGATTCGCTCCTGACATTCATCCTTCAGCCTCTCTTTAAAGTTCCACTTTCAAACCCTAATGGCTGTCATGTCATTTTGTTCTCTAGACTCTTACTCAAAGTGTCATTGGCATAATGGCCGTCCGCCGTTGGCCTCTTTTGATCATCCATGCTGTGTGCGAGAAGTTCTAGTGTGGATACTGGGGGGTAGAAGAGGGGCACTTGACAATCGCCAAACCCCTCACCCATTCTTGGAAGAGAGCGCTTTGACCGGAAATCTAAAATTCACTTTCAAATGGTTCATTTCGTTTAATAGCTTCACAGAAGCAGTACACTCATTAAAATGCGTGAGGAAGACACGTGTCAGATTCTTCCTGTATCAGCATCTCAGGCGCATCTCGGAGATAGAGAGAGAGAGAGAGAGAGAGAGAGAGAGAGAGAGAGAGAGAAAGGCCGCACCATCTCCTCATTGCTTTCTCTTTCAGATCCATCATTCTCATGCGCTGCCCACCACAGCACATCCAGGCGTTGTGATGGACCATCCAGATGGTACTGAAACGTCTCATTACTTATATGTATTAAAAAAACACACACACACAGAGATTCAAAATGATTAGTTCCCAGAGTAAGGTGTGCAAACCACAGCACATCAAAAATAATGAATACATATCAATCTTTTTTCTTATCACATCAAAAGGAGTGTTCACACTGACAGCAATTTGCAGCCACAAGAGTTGGCCATTTCTGGTGACATGAGCAAAGTTCAACTCGCAAATGCAAATGAGCAGCAACAAATGTTATATGGCAACTGCCGAGCGCAGACTATGGCTGACATCATGATGAATTGGTGACTTCCAGCGATTTCATCGCTGCCAGTGTGAACGGGGTTAACTCCAACACAAGCTAAAAAAGTAAACAGAACTAAATCATTTTCAAAACGACAAAAAATATAGCTTTAACTTGTCAGTCTAAAGTCAGATATATAAAAGGGTATACAATTGTTATCTACAGAAAAAAAAAAAAAATAATATATATATATATATATATATATATAACAACAATTATATTACACATACAAAATTATGTATTGATTTAAGGAGTTGTTTGGAATGTGTACAGCACAAACTATAAAACACAAAGAAAGAAAATCCAACTCTGAATATAGGATTAGCTTCAAAAGGGCACCTTCAAAGACCAAAGTAAACTTTTAAATTCTCAAATATCAATATGAGCAGGCAAATCTGGGCAGTGTATAGGCTTATCATATACTGTATGCATGATTGTCTATCTTATGTGATGACCCCATTTCACATGTTAAAACAGAGGATGAATATTGTTGCCACCATGAAGAAAAAAGAACTTTTCTGCCAAAAAAGTAAACTTTAGAACACACACTTTATCAATCAATTTGTTTGTTTGTTTACTTATTTATTAGACCAAGTCTGAATTTGCCCTGGCCTCCCCCAACAGAGAACAATGATCAGAGCATGTGGCCAAGTGAATATGATGCAAGGGGCTAGAGAATAAAAGATGTCTCTTTCAATAACACACTTTCAGTATGTATTGAAAGGCATGTCAATTTCACTTTTCACACAGAGTGCTAGAGTTGGAAGAGAACAAGTTTTTCCATCGTAGACGCATTGCCATCCAAGTCACTATTGCGCAGTACTTAACCTGTATGACTGATACTTAAAACACAGGGAAACAGCAGGAGAGGATGGGATTTCAAAGCTCAGCAACACAACAAAAAAACAAGGCAACACAATCAGCACATTCACCAGGAAAGCATGCATAAAGGGCAGAGTGAATGTACCTCCTCCTGAACCCTCTACCCGATTCTGCGTTCGCATTGGGGGAAAAAATCCATCATATTGTCATGTAATTAGCGAGAAAAATAAATTCTTCAAATGGCGGCCGTCAGGGAGGAAAATCTATACAACAGGAGAATGATAATGTTTGAAAGGGGAGATCTCACAGCTTTTCAAGTGCTCATGTGCTAGGCTGCAGAAATGAATCTCCAGAATTGAAACCTACAACTTCCACATAAATCTGACAGAACTGCCATAGTCTTGCACTGTTGCACGAAATTAACTCAGACATGTGATAGGACAACTTAGACCTGAAATCATGTGGGGGCAAACTCCGTAGAGACGAATCGCCTTTGTTCACCGTTGGACACATTTTTCCCTTCCATTTGGGAATCTGACAAAAGTCATGTTCTGCCCTCTGACTGCTCCCAGGAACTCATCAGCGCTCTCCCTCAGTTCTAGCCGAGCACGGTGCCGGTCTACGAGGCCACCTGGATTTCACGCCTAGCAAGCAGAACGTCTTCTTGCACTATGTATTTTACTCTAAAAAACACTTAAAACCTTTAAAGACCCTGTTTATGAACTACAGTGAACTTTAAAATACGGAAACAGAGCACAACGGTTAGCTGAATATTGAATAAGCCTGACAGAGGACAAAGCTGACCGATATTGATCACAGTCTCCACTCCCAGCGCTGAGGCGGATTCTCTCACCAGCATATTTTTGTCAGTTTTCAGCTGTAAAACACATCCTTATCTACTATGTACAGCGGTAATTGGCAGACATTATTTCAGTGGTAGACCTCTATTTTTTCTTCGCTAACTTGAGCAACTGGGAATACATGCTAATGGTTCAACAGAGCCTCTGGCTCATACTTCAGCATTCAGCCTCCTGAATGTATGTTTGCTAAATGGCCTCAATTAGGAGTCTGGCAGGAAGACCTCCCTCTCTCCATATAAAGCACATGTTGTCCATCTCGCTCAAACCATCGGTTTATGCCCTTCATTCTTTTCAATGAAAAAGTGTGTCTGTCAGCCGTTCGACGGGGGGAAAAACCCTCAACGAAAAAAAACAAAAACAATCTGAAATAATGATTTTCACAGTGCATTATTCAGCATTGCTCACATATTAACGAGGCTGCGATTATCTTAAAAAAAATAGCATCAAATATTTATCAGATTTTAATTACACTGCACTTAGTTATAATTGAGCCTAATTAATAATAACCCAAAGCCATCTACAATAAACCGTTGGAGTTTGTAAACCAGCTTGGTGCAGAAAAAAAAGGCAACGAGACAATGTCAAAGCATTTGTTTTTTAAATTTGTGGATGATTTATAGGTTTGATTTAAACATACGCCAGCAATGATATGGCTGCGATCATATGCACGCATTGAATAATGCAGTGCCAATAGCTATAGTCTGGTCTCACCTCTCAGTGGTAGTGATGCCATTTTGTGGCATGGAGCTGCCCATGCAGTAGGACTTGTTGGCTAGTCAGCCTTAATGCCAAACCATGTCAAGTGGGAAGCCGTCAGCCATCATGCAGACAGCTGGATAAACACTGCCAGACTGACCCTCTGAGAAGAGCTCCGCTATGGACACTTTGTGCAGAGAAGTGTCCAAACAAACATAAAAATACAAGTGCATAAACTGAAAATAAACTTTCCGGCCAGCCGCGGCCTGAATACCATTAGACATAATAAACCGGTGGGAGACAGTATCAAAATGGCGTCATGTCAGTGACACCGACATGTATCTTGGTGCTCATTATTATCCTTGAACAGCACCAATTTACATCTAATGCAATGACTAATTCAGATCCAGTGTTGTCAAGAGGCATAGGAAATGCCCTGGCAGAGATGACAGTGTTCCTGTCAGGAGGTGCAGGATGGAGGATTCCTTGGGGCAATGATTTAATGCCCATGTCAAGTATTGCTGTCAGGCTTTCTTAGCCGACCATTAGGATTCAGTATGCGCTGCAATGGACTTGGGCCCTGGCTAGTTGAGATTCATACTTGCATGGCAAGAACGCCCTATTCTGAAGTTATTACCCTTTGGCTGTAAACTAGCATTAAGGCTGGTAAAAAAGGGTAAAAAGAAACAAAATTGTGTGACCTAGCAGGGCAACAAGAAAACCATGAGCTGTTTGTTCTTTCCAATTTCCAAACAATGTTTATGCAGTGTTTACAGCCCGCTTAGTTACGTTGCTACAACAACAGATTTCATGCAAGCCGTTTGTGACTAAAGTTAATTTATTCCATGATATCTAATGATAGATTCTCTCAAAAAGTGAAAAAAAGAAAAGAAAATGATATATTGCTGTGTGAGCATAGGGATTTTCAAACGGAAAGGAACTAAATACATACACCGTAAATAGAAACGAGAGTTAAGAGCTGTCATGATTTTTAATTCATTTTTTAAATTTAATTTCTAGCACATACCTCAAAGTCTTGATTACAAAAAGCTGTTGGAATATATCCACTGTTAAAGCCCAAGAAAGAAGGAAATAGTTCATTAAAAACAATTTATTGTTATACCACCATTTATTTGTTTGACAACATCAAAACTGTAAACAGTGAAATACAAATATATATATATATATATATACTGTATATATATATTTTTTTAAATCAGTGAGGATCTAAATACATATAGAGAGTTAGAAGAGACAGAGGCTGGTTGCTTCTCATTTATTGTTTGAACTTCAAGCACATACCTTAAAAGTATTATTTACAAAATACTGTTGAATATATCCATTGTTTAAGTCTAAGAAAACACATACAGTTCATTAAGCCACCAAAACAATTCATGACAACATCAGTAAAGTGTATGCATTGCATGTCAATGCATTGTTACTGTCAAAAAAGTATTTAATATGGGAAAAATAAATAAGAGGTGTGCTGCTTTGTGAGAATAGGGATTTTCTCAAAAACTCGTAAAACCGTCTCCTTTATTTTTGAAAGTTTGAAACAGCTGTTAAATATTTCCACGGTTAAAGCCTAAGAAACCAGTTGTGGGGCATATTGTCACAAAGGAACCTGCAATTATTATAGGGTTTTAAGCAACAATTATGAAACTAAAAAATGAAAAACAACAAAACAAATAAACGTAAAATGTAACATATACAAAACTGTTACAGTCAGCAAATTTTGTATTTAATAAAACGCAAATGTTTTAATTATAAAAAACAAAAAAAAACAACATGTCAACTTGCCCCACCTCGACATTATGAAAAACCACTGCTAAAGAAAGCATACGATTTTGTAATTTGGCTTTTGACTAAACTTTATTACTGATATATAGCCCTTGTGACAACTGCCCCCATTCTCCCCTATTTCAAAATATTCTGTGTTTCCTCAGGAAAGAGACATCCAACGAAGACAAATGTGATATCTCCAAACATTATAATTGCCTGGAGTGTTAAAGTACTCAGTGACAACATACACACCTGTAATCTATTCAAGACACAGTCCATATGGACATACCTGTAAAATGACAACTTGCTCTTATACCGGACAGAGCAAGACTGACTCTAACATATGGTAGAAGTAATCTAGACTAGAGGTACTGTACGTCTTGACACACACCCTTCTCCAGAGCTGCGAATGGGCCGGGTTGGTCTGGAATGGCCATCAGCGAGCCGAACCTGTGGCTTGCCGGAGCTCCCTCTTTCCTTCATTAACCTAAGAGCCCCGTCTGGTTCCCTCTGGAGTCTTCGCCAAGGGTGTGAAGCCTTCTCATACGGGCCTATGATGAATGACTTCTGCTAGTGCTGCTTAATGAGTTTGTGGAACGTGTGCTTTGTTATGTTTTCATGTGGTTTCACTAAATCCACAGCATTCCTGGGAATTTGCAGGACATGGGCCTGTTTTAACCCTATTACTTTATCCACACCAAGTCCACCAATTACCTCTGTGGCACAAGTTTTGTGTTGTGCATGTGGACTACATTGCCAAATAAATCCAACGGGACACCCCATGATCTTGCTCACCCCACTAGGTCCCCTTACAGACCTCATTATAACTTTGCTACATAAACACCACAGCTTTGCATGGGGAGATTTGTGCCACCTGTTAAACATGCGCACAAAGGAACTTGTATTGTAAAAGTTATTAGGGCTGAGTCAATATTGGACAATAATAAAACAAGAATACAAATTCCAGCGTCAATGTTGGCATATCTTATATGCTGTTGAAGTTTTGCAAGGTCATAGTTCATAGGGTCAGAGCCAATATATGCATATTTAATGATGCGAAATACCTTGACAAAGGTATCACTTGGCATCACTTCTCCAAAAAAGGCCAAAAATTCAGCACAGAGCAACCTGACTGTTTTTCTTCCTTGAAGTCGTAATGAACATTAATTGCCAGTGGAATGTGCTGTGCATGTTTTGCTTGATATTTTCTCTGCCCATATGTACTGGAGCCGAACGCAGCTGATTACTACATTCGCAACGCTTGAGCTGCAAAATAAAGGACACATTCAATTTACTGCACCACATGGACACAGGAAACCAATTAGGGCCAGAGAATGATAAATGGCCATTTTATAAGCGGTTTGCTTGATTTTCCTATTAAATAAGACTCCGTACATTTTCCACTTCAGAGCCAGCAACAGGGGATTCACTTAAAGCTAACAGAAGGGCCTCACACAAACCCTGCACAGAGAAAAATGACTTTTACAGATTTAAACAAAATAGACAATCACAGGATCTAGTATCTTTTTTGGTTATTCTAACTTTCAAAACCAGGCACTGCAAAACAGAATTAACTCTGCCCAGCCAATGGTGGGGATGTGGTATTTTGCATTATACATATATATAACAATTATTGTAATTCTTCATTCTGACCCTCTGTCTGAAATGATCCATTTTAAGGGACGGCTACTTTAAGGCTTGTCAGCAAATGGCCACTCGCTATTGTACATGTGTAAGTGTTTTGAAAACATTATCCATATAAAACAGTCATTTAACAGACAAACCATTATGTAATCTTTTGCAATATACAAAATACAATTTGCAATATAGCTGCTGTCAGATTCAAGAGCTGACGCTTCATCTGTCAACAAAAGTTTCTTTGCAAAATCTCCATTACACTGTGACTCGTTCACAAAACAATCTGCGGACAAATTCTCTGAACAAACATATAATCCTCCGACATGATCCAGGACGAAATTAAAAATAAACCATCCACTTGTTCCTGACGCTGGTATCCTTCTGAAGTCTCTACAGAGATGCAAATTAGCTAATTAAACAGGACGCATCAAAGCGAACGTTCCTTTACGCTTTTATTTACTTTCAATTGTCCTCTTGTCAGCAGACTCAATCGCGTGGAGTAAAGTGAACAGGCATCTGTATACTCATACTGTTTCCAGTGTCAGTGATTATAATGGGTTCTATTGTCTTTTGACACGAAGCTGGATAACATGTCCGTTGAGTGACTGAACGCCAGTGGGCGGGGCCTATGGTAAGAAGATGTAAAACTATTCGTCGATGTCTTGCTCTGGATGCTGGCATATGTGTATGCATTTGCCAGTGTGATGTCACAAGTCCCCCAAAATCCAAACGAACTGTTTAATAAAAGTTTTGTTTAAAATGAGAAGGATGTTTTACGGCCCTATCATACGCCCGGTTCAATGTGGCGCCAGGTGCGATGCAAGTGTTTTTTGCTAGTTTCAGCCTGACGCAGTTATCATTTTCACGTCCTGCGCCACGTTGTTTAAATAGCAAATGCATTTGCACCCATTTGTGGCCCATGGGCGTGCTGGTCTGAAAACGAGGTGTGTTCAGGCGCGTTGCTATTTTGAGGCAAATGCAATAGACTTAGTAGTATTTATGCACCTATAGGTGGGTGCATAATAACGATTATTATTATGTACTTAAAGATATGGTGGAATCCGGTTTGTCCCATAGATGGTCTGCTTGCTCGCTTTAACCTTGCACACGAGCAGATCCGTTTCCTCTCTGGAGAAGCGTTCAGTCTTTCCGCTTGCAAATTCCGCCATGTAAATAGCGAATACGTCATGGTGCGAGCGCAACTGGCTTTTAAAGGGAATGGGAGATGAGACTCTGAATGGTTTATTGCACGTTACGTCCAAAACACACCCATTACTCATTAAGAGAATAGGGACAACCCTTTTAGACCATACACCAGGCGCGCCGACCATTTTCGACCATTCCCGTCGTTAAAATAGCAAAAGCGGATTCGGAGTGGACTCACTTGCGTCGTGTACTTTAGACCATGCGCTTAGGTCGTTAATAGGGCCAAAAAGCTCTGAAACTTGCACAATGTTTTAATGGTACAAAGACCTCTCATTTGTCAAAATATCAAGGCAAATTTGTTTTCTTCTGTTTCCTTCTGTATGACAGTTTGCTGCATGCCGTCTACAAATGGCTGTCCCCTCAAATAATGCAACCTCAAAGATTTCGGACACAACCAGTGGGTGTCTCTCAATCAGATCCCTAGTTCAGTAGTCAGGGCACTGATCAGGGAGTCGGCCATTTTAGGGGCTGTCTCAAAATAACCACTTATACTGGTTCGGTATTTATTAAAAACTTGCATTGAAAAATTGTTAGGTACTGTGTACTTATTGTGTTAATGTTCTTTTGCACAACACTTTTTCAGCTATTGAGGTAGGATACGGTTAAGGTTAAGGGACATGTTTCTTGGTATGGTTAGGGTTAAGAGGAAGGGTCAATAGTCTAATTATATTACATGCAGATATTTAAAAAAATATAAGTACAATGTATCAAATAATTAATTTGAATGTTAGTACATAGTAGTTTGTGACACTTAATATAAAGTGGGTCCTGTTGTTTTTGCAGCATCACACACACCGCCACTATTGTCTGACTCAACTTGTTTTGACTGGCTAGATCAAGAAGAAAAGGATACATCTGTGTGGACAATGTTGCATACACCCAATAATGACAAATATTCTAACAATGATTGCATACTAAAATGGCATGCCACACCAAAAGCTGAAAAAAAAAATGAAATAATAATAATAATCATTGTTGAGGTGGAAAATGTTCATTCTTGGGCATTTGGACCTTTTGTTAGATCAGTTCAGGCCTCTTGACACCTCCTACTGTGTATATATTCAGATTTTTTTAAATAATTGTACTCCCCTGTGCCAGTCAAAGTCTACCTGTTTTCTATTCAGTTGCATAGACCGGAGAGCCTGGCATTTAGATTGAACTCGGCATGGTATCAACATGCCAATACAGTTCCTCTACCGTCATGCCACGCTGTCAGGGAATTCACCGTCTCTAGCTACCGCTGTTATCCCTGCTCCCGTTCTCTGGCGTGGGAATGAGGAGGAGACAGGAGACAGGGAGAGCACAGGAGATGACAGCCACATAAAACACAATCTCCATTTTTGACAATGGGGACATTTCTGAACTGCAGAGAACATGGCGAAGAATTTAAACACTTTCATCTCATTATAATTATTTCCAAGAACAGACATGAAAAGGAGAACCACTTTTTTTTTCTTTTTGTTTATAAATTGAGGAACATAGACAAGTGTTGACAATTCTTATGTTTTTTTTTTGTTGTTTTTTTGTCAAGTTAGAGTTTGGTCTAATGACTTGGTATTTTAAACTGTGAATAATTCAAGTTTTTATTAGACATGCAAAAACCAAAAAAAAAGAACAATGGGTGAGGACTCAATAAGCAAAGTTTAAATTTGCAATAAAGAAATAGACCAATGGACTGAAACTATTCTCAACCTTCAATCCAGGTAAAAAAAAAAAAAAAAAAAAAACCTTAACCAAGACAAAGCAAAACCGTGAAAGAAAAGTGGTATTGAGTAAATATATATCATATTCAGGCACAAATATGGGTATTTGTTAAAATAGGCTACCTCACAGATACAAAGTCATCAGCACCATTCCCATGGTTATTATTGTGTAAGAGCTAAAATAAAATAAAAAATCTCACAGATTTTCAGACAGTCAGCAGCACTACTGCCATTGGTCCATATAAATTACCAGTATTCAATCAGCACTATTTCTTGTGTTCATTCCCCTCCACACGCTCTGTACAACTTGACCAATGTCTGAAACCCAGCATAGGCTGTTATGTGTCATGCTGTTCAGGCCAAAAAGCCTGATCAACAAATGGAGAGTGAATACAAAGCCAACACCAATCAATACTTCCCTTTGTGAAGGACTGAAACGTTCTATATATCCATCAGTCTGAAGCAAGCCAATAACTAAGTCCTTTCCAAGCCTCAGTGGATTGTGGCCTGACAGTGAAATATGACATAATACCATATCTGTGAATCTGATGTTAATTCAGTGTAGGCCCAGCTGTATACTTCCATTTTATATCGTCAGGCTGCTCAGTTTAACAGTGTATGCTCATATACACAAACAATTTCACATAAATACCACAGGCGGCTATGTCTGACATGCCATGGAGATTCCCTCTAGGGATATAATTATAGAAATAAATACAGTGGAGGCTGTAGCTGTTAATAAACGTGTGATTGTTGACAGTCAGAGTATAATTTAACATGCACAGAGAGGGGCTGTGGTATTGCCTTTCAGATGCAACTCTGTGCGTGAGGCTCCAGGCTGGTCAAAGAATCACACTAATACCCCTGGTCCGGGTTTTTCGCACTCCCGTAGACAATGACCTGGTTTATATATGGACCCTGAGGACCGGAGTTGCATTTCAAAATCGCAACTGATTCTGACCTTGTAGGATAATGAACAATACAAAGTCTGAGAATCTCCAATCCATCCATCCATCTTTCTGTCCATTTAAGGCCTATAAACCTTCCAACTTAAAGGCTTGTTAAATGTAAGTGACAAACTTGTCATGACAAACTTTGCTTTTAGTTTTTGCATTTATAGTTTATATTTACTGTAGCCTACATACGATACAGTCATTAAAGATATAGATAACTGCACAAATAGCACAATAAGAATTACTATATACATAAACATATTATGACTTTGGTGGTTTTTAGCAGCTTGGATTTGGAGTTACAGTACTAGAATACAGGAAAGTTTGAAAGTGTGATCAAGAAAAGCTTTGGGATGTGTTCAACTCTAGTCAATCACGGATGAAGGCAGGAGATATTCGTTAGGGGACTGAAGCTAAACTAAGCTCCTTAATGGTCTTAAACTTTGAATGGACTTCTGGGTTCAATTATGACATCAATATTGCATGTTTCAGAACTAATAGATGAGACCCTTACAACCCCCCAAAAATCAGCCATATGAATTTGGTGTGAACAAGCTTTGAGGTTGTACATCAGTAGAATATATCATAAGGCTTTGTATTAGATGAGATTAGACCTGCCAGCTTCGGCCCCCTTCGTTATAGTGGTCCCATACAGAAGGGCCGATTGATCAGTTTGTTTAAGGGAATGTAAATAATGAATTCCCTGGGATTAATTGTGGCCTGGTCGGTAATTGCTGGAGATCACAGCCACCAATTCCAAACTTCAAACTGCAAGCGTGAGGCGTTAGAGTGAATAATGATGATTTTGACGGAAAGAAAAAGAATTGGGAAATGTAAAGAGGCAGGTAGGCTAGGAGAAAGGAGAGGGGGGAAAAGCACAACTAATGAGGTACAAAGACCTAACGAGTTTGATGGGGAAATCAAGTGTTTCCAAAGTCATCTTTAAACTTGGCGAGATGAAACTGAGGCGCGGCAGTTGTTTTTGACAGCTGGGAATGAGTGGGGCCACAGCTCTGAGACAGGGGTAATTCCCTATTCCTTTTTTATTATCCCCCCTCTGTCTCTCTGCTGGGAGCCCCCTCGTCTCTCTCCCGGTCCCAACATTGATTCTTGAATTAGACTGTTTTATTGAATAATTAATATGGCGCTCCTTGTGATTGATGATTTGCATGGCTTGAATATTAGCTTTTCAATCAAACACTGCTTGTTCTAATGTAATCATATTGAAAACATGTCAAGAAGTGTTTACCCACTTTGCGTGTGATGTCATCTTTTGTAGCACCACCGCTGCTGTACAATGCTCTTCAGAGGGGAATAGCCTTGTTCGGCATGCACGCGCTGGTGATTACACAAATATTCAGCTCTGGCAGCTCAGAAAAAGGCTGAGGGATTTTTTTTTTTGTCCGCTGAGAGCCATCATTTCCTCTAAAAGTGCCGCTCACAGACAGAGAGAAGCAGGACTCATGTTGAGTGGCAGGACGGCATGACTGGGAATACAGAGTCTGTGAGGCATGTAGATAACGGCATGCCAAAATAAGCATGAAACACATCAATGAGTCTGCATGCGAATATTGAGAGCCTGCTTTAATTTGGGCCTGATTGAAGTGGCGCGCGTGTTTGTTTGTTGTTTGGAGTCCATTTCTGTGAGTGTGTCAGCTATCAACTGGGGCTTGAAAGCACTTTGCCTCATTGAGTGTCGGTTGTGTTTAGACTTCGCCAAACATGTGCACAGCTAAATTATTTACGCCAAACACACTAATGACAGGGAGGGATCATGTAGAGCAAAGGAAATGGGGATGAGTGATGATCAGGGACTGGGCCCGTCTGTTTGACTAATGCTCACAACCACGCATGGCCCATCCTTCCCCAAGTCTCAGCATTAGCCTACAACTCAAATGCTCCAAATAGTCACTATCACACACAGAAGCATCATGACCATTCAAATTGAGGGGAAATGTGGATTATTGCAGCTTTGATAAATACTTTCCACGATTATCGTAGGTAAATAATGTTTGTCTAATCTCCCACAAATCACCTCATTTGCTTTAAACTGAAGGCAAGGGAGGCAGAGCCTCCTCAAAAAAGTTGATGAGCAAATAATTTATGTTACAAAAATAAATGTGACATTAAAAAGTCACTAGTTTTTCTAAAGTAACACTGTCCAACAGCGACACCAGCAGGTAAAGTTACAGCAAAAGTCTGTGTCTCTCTTGCCTGCCCTAAGCCCACTGAGTTTTAACAGACCCCCTAAAGTGTACACTGGGTATGATGGTAGTAATTGAGAATGAATGGGGGAAAGTCACGTGAGAGGAGGCAATGCCTCTATCGCACTATGATTGGATATGATTGGTTATGGCTGGAAATGATTGGTCCATGCGATAAATCCCGCCTCTTGTTTTCGTGCACGTTCGTGTCTTCGTGTATCTGTCTGAATGAACAAAATGATGGCATTAATGGAAGATTAATTAATAAGTAAACAACTTGCCTACTTACACTGTAAAATCAAATTAGTTAGACTTACTTTAAAAAAGAATGCAAACCGATTGCCTTAAAAAGTAAAGTGAAATAGGAATAGTATGTTGTACTGACAATAGCTTAGTATAGTTCACTTACACAAGAGTTCTAGTAACTAAAAAAAGAACTGTACAGAGTGATAATTTACTTTAAATAACTGTGGCGAGCAGGACGCGGGCCGTGGGAGAGCGGCGCGTGATTGATAATGAGCGACACCTGGACCGCACCAGTCTCGTATCTCTCACAGAGGAGCGGAAGCATAAAAGGAGGAGCGACGACAGTGAAGATCGAGAGAGGAACAGGCCTGCACTTATGTTGTGTTTTATGTTTTATTATATGTGACCGCAGTCGTCCGTGAGGGTGTGTCTTTTACTTTCATTTTGTATTTGTTTATTTATTTATTAAAATATGACGTTCACCGGTTCCCGCCTCCTCCTTCCCATAACAATGAACTGCGTTACAAAAACATAAAACACAACATAAGTCCAGGCCTGTTCTTCTCTCAATCTCCACTGTCGTCGCTCCTCCTTTTATGCTTCCGCTCCTCCGTGAGAGATACGAGACTGGTGCATTGGATCGCTCATTATCATTATCTGGACTGGTGCATTGGATCGCTCATTATCAATCACGCCACCGGCCTCGCGCCGCTCTCCCACGGCCCTCGGCCTCGTCCTGCTCGCCACAATAACATTTAATTGATTCCATTGTTGTGTTTTGCATGCTGAACAGGGGTCAACCATTGGGCATACTTACGAGTGTAAGGCCTGACGTCAGACGCTCCACCACGTCTGACTGCCGAGGGTGGTGGAGAAACTCAACAGGGTTCGCCAGCTGGGGAACTCAACTGAGGAGCAAGATAAGTGTACGTATCCGGTCCATAGGAGGGCGCCTCGTAGAGGGGGCTCTCGCCGAAGTGATGGTGTCTACCACCGCCTGGGGTAGATCAACTAAGTCATCCGCGTCCCGTCTAGACCCAGTCTGGGCAGTCGCGAGGAGCATGAGTTCTGGGAACCAGGTCCGGTTGGGCCTGTAAGGCGCAACTAGAAAGACCTGCTCCTCGTCCTCCCTGACTTTGGCTCACTGGGGGAAATGCATATTTGCGTAGGCCCTGGTGCCAGCTGTGTGCCAGCGTCCATGCCGAGGGTCCCCTCGGTCAGGGAGTAAAATTGGCAATGGGATGTGTTCAGAGAGGCAAACAGGTCTATCTGTGCTAGTCTGAAGTGTCTCCAGATCAGCTGGACCGCCTTTGGATGGAGTCTCCACGGGAGAGCTCGTCGGCTATGCCCGGTATATGAATGGCACGAAGCAACCTCAGATGCTTCTGACTCCATAGGAGGAGATTGTGGCCAAGTTGTGACATGCGATGGGAGCTTAGAACACCTTGATGATTGATATACGCAGTGGACGCAGTGCTGTCCATTCGAACCAGTGCATGCTTAGTAGTGGCGTTTTGAAGCGGCCCAGCGCAAGTCGTACTGCCAGCCACTCGATGCAATTGATGTTCCAATGCAGTTGAGGTCCCGTCCAAATACCCGACACTGCATACCCGTTGTACGTGGCACCCCAGCCAGTGGTGGAGGCAACAGCATGCCTGGATTCCTGTTCTAGGGGAACTCCTGCCCCTAGAAACGCAGGGTCCGACCACAAGCTGAAGGTTTGGCGGCAGGCCGGGGTGGTTGTCACCTGGTGCATGCCATGATGTCACGCCCATCTCAGTACACGGCCATGAAGCCAGTGCTTAAGCAGTCTCATATGAAGCAATCCGAGCTGCGTTACTGTGGCTGCGGATGCCACATGCCCTAGGAGCATCTGAAATACTTTCAGTGGGGCCGCTGTCCTGCTCTTGAGTGAATTCAAGCAGTTCAACACTGAGCGAACACGTTCCTCTGTGAGACGTGCTGTTAGATTGACAGAGTCCAACTCCATACCGAGAAAAGAGATCCTCTGCACGGGGGAGAGTTATGTACTGATATGCCCAACCCTCGAACGCAAAGCGCAGGAACGGTCTGTGTCGAGGGAGAATCGAGACATGAAAATATTGCGTCCTTCAAGTCGATTGCTGCAAACCTATCCCCGGGACGGATGCATTTGAAAATGCATTTCTGCGTTAGCATCTTGAGCGGGAGCTTGTGAAGGGCCCGATTCAAAACTCGCAGGTTCAAGATTGGCCGTAACCGACCGCCATACCCACTTTGTGGGACGGGGTGCGCGATGCAAATCTCGCACGCCAATGTACATTGGCTCGTTTAGTTTACACTCGGGTGATAGGGCTCTCAGGTGAGATCCCAGTTTGACAGATCACGTTTGACGTAACGTCGAACATGACTGACTGACTGACTGATAGGGAGCTGTGATTTCTTGTTGCATTACAATTACAATAATATAAATGAAGTTCCAAGTTGCCCAACCAAAAGCATTTTAGATCATCAAAAACATAAATTTATGAAGTCAGCTTATGTGTAAGTTTTCAGTTGTATTGACAATTCAACATTCAAGATGACTTGTGAAATGAGTGAATGCAACCAGAGAAAGATAACTGCAGAAAGAACTGAGGGAAATTAGTAAAAAGTCTATTAAGAATTGCTCCGCCTCAAAAACTCAATGGCACTCATACCAATCAATTAATCTTAACTTGGGTTTACTGAGTAGAGGCATGGTATGTGAAATAGTACAGATTACTATTCAAATAGATTGTACAGTGTAGATATCACTGCTTTGTCACGTCAGAATTAAACTTGAAATGGTTTAAATTATTACTGCCTTTAGTTATTATTTTGGAAGAAATGTAAAAATGCTTAAAAACATAAAAGAAAAAAGAAAAAGAGATTTACTCGGTTTTAAAGGGTTTGTTCACCCAAAAATGAAAATTCTGTCAGTAATTACTCACCCTCATGTGTTCATCTTCAGAACACAAATTAAGATATTTTGTATGAAATCTGATAGCTGGCTCACTCCTTCATAGGCTGCAAGGTAATTGATATCTGCCAGCCCAGAAAAGTTAGCAAAGACATCGTTAAAATAGTCCAAGTGACTACAGTGGCTCAACCTTAAGTTTATCAAGCGACGAGAATACTTTTTGTGCGCAAAAAAAGCCCAAAATAACAACTTTACTCAACCATCCCTTCTCTTCCATGTCATTCTCCTAAGCTGTTGACGTAGTGTAACAGCGCAGCGCTTCTGGGTTGTACGTCCTACATTCTGACGTACAACCCAGAAGCTCTACCCTGTTACACTACGTGAACTCACTCAGAGGCCCACACAGAAGAAAATGAATTGTTGAATAAAGTTGTTATTTTTGTGTGTTTTTTTTTTGCGCACAAAAAGTATTCTCGTCACTTGGTAAACTTAAGGTTGAGCCACTGTAGTCACTGCAATTTTGCTTGAACCGTTGCAAGCTAAAAAAATATTTCACTAGATGAACACATTCTACATGCATATTAAAAGCTATTAGAGGTTTTAGTGTTTTCCCCTTTGGTCATGTCCTGTAGTGCCTATAAAATAGATACTAGATGGATGAATGGATGGATGGATTCTCTGTTAATGTGACCAAACTGCAATTAAGTTTGAAACATTGTCCTTTGATTGTTATTGGGAAAGCAATATGTGAGTGATATTGGATCATAATCAATGCTTTCTAGCCAACTGCAATTACTAATGCAACATAATGTTATACAATATGTTGTGTTCTTTTAATGTAAATTTTAATGTCATGGTATATTGTTTCATGACATATCATGTTAGTTAGTTGAATAAAAATAATAAAGCCTCATGAAAACACAAAGCTCACTTACATTAAAGGCACCTTGAAGATCTTCTCCCTGGGGCTTACTACATATCTCTTATATTATGCAAAAAATCATTAGGCTAAATTAAAAAGCTGTTTGAGAGTAACCAGATCCTTTAATGAGGCCAAAGAGGGGGAAAAAGCAACATTAAAACAGAACCCTAGAACAGAAACACAATCCAGGCAGAGCGGGCAGCCATCGATTATCACTCGGCCAGGCCACTATCTCACTTTCTCTGGACACTGCTGCTGAGTCCATGAGAGGATGAGAGAGAGGCCAGCTAATACCATGCAATCTGAACATGGTTACAGACCTTTTCATTATCAGACTCGTATTATTGATGGCAAAGTACTGCAGGAGAGGATCGATATTAGCATTCAGCTACCCTGAGGAATGGAAACAGATGAACAGATAAACAAGGAAAGAAACATTTATAGATATCAAAAATAGCTTGGAATGGATATCATATCATATCATACCTTTTATGTCACATTATATGAATTTATTTCAGGTTTCTTGTGCCAACAGCAATCATAATTTAGCTTCATATACTACCCACCATCATTTTCACCAGTATATGAAATGAATAACAACACTTAAAGATTGTGGGTTTGCAGTCAAACCTGGCACAATTGATTTTAAATACCAATTAGAGAAATAGTATCTTCTTCTTCCGGTGTCTACAGCTACACCACAACTGGACAGGCCAAGTATGTTGATAATGTACATATGCGCAGTCATGTGCTCATTTACTTGTGTTTATGACATCAGAATTGTTTTCAGTTTGTTTTGGTAAGTATAATTTAAATGTAAATTAGTTATTGCTGGTTTTCATGCGTTCCAGACAGTGCATGCATTCGTGTATGTGCTTTCATTGAATCTATCTATGTTACAGTTTTATGCCAAGTGACCGCCTTCATGAGTGAACCAGTTTGTTAAAAAATGCTGATTGATTCATTCAGAAATGAAAAAGTCAATGGGCCTGTCCCAATACACTTACATTTTTTGCACTTGACTGCTTAAATGATATATTTCCTGTATTTGTTGTGTGTGTTCAAGTGTTCAAGTGTGTGTTTAGAACATTTGATTACCCGACTGGACACACTTACAACATGTTGTAAAAATGCAAGTACACTTTTAGCTTTATATACATATTATTATCTTCAATACTTTGCACTTTAAAATAAACGTTCAAATGTCTGTTTAGTACCCTATGTAACAGACTGCAATTTAATTGTGCTTTAATTTGATCTCTGCACCAATAAAATGCGTAACAGTTTATGTTTTATACTACTAAATTATATGTAATATCTAATTCATTTAACTTAGACTGGAAAGTTTTTTCTTGAAAGGGATTTCGGGGCACATCAATTCTTGAACATGATGAATGAGGGTTTACAATTAGCCTCAAATAAGCGTTTAGTGTGTGTTAAGGGCAATAGCTCTGCACAATGTTTGACTCACTTACTCAAATAATTCACTCAAAATAAATATTGGCAATACTGTGTTTAAATGTAAGTTACTTAACATTAATTTCTTGTTTATTCATTAGTAAACAATAAAATGAACTTGTGTTATGAAAATGTGTTTTGTCAAGATTTTTATTCCTGTCAAGTAAATGCATTCATTCAAGTCAGTAAATACAATTTAGTCATTGCATACAATCCTGTCTGTCATGCAAGCAATCTTTTCTTAACTCATGTAACTGAGTCTTGATTGAATGATCTAATTCTGCATCAAATTATCATGTCTGACATAGCCAATTAGTCACTGAACAGAACAGCAAATTAGTTATTGGACAGAAACTAATATTTGAATAACATTGATCTTGTGTAAGGCAATATCTAATGTATGTTCATTTCTCTGGCACAGGCTGATGATACAGGTGACTGCAGCTGGCTCAAATACGTCATCCATGTTTGAGACACACACACACACACACACACACACACACACACAGTGGTGACTTTACACCCAACTGACAAGGTAATGGGAGAGAGACAAAATAAAAAATGTGTGAAGGTGAGAAAGCGAGAAAAGGAGGGAGGGAGAGAATCAGAGTTTTGATCCTGGGGTTAGAGATGTAACATGAACGCCACATGGCATTCTGGTTTGGCTAACCCTGGCTGGAGGTGAAACAGGGTTTACGGTGTTAGTAAGTGGTGTGGTTGTCTGTTTATGGCAACTCTGCCAGAGATATCATCTCTTATTTGTCATATTGGGTCAGCAGAGGTGGCCTTGTAAACCCTGCTGACACAAAGTGCACTGTCACTATAAAGTGCAATGTCAAACCCTTCCTCTCCCTGAGACATGAAACCATGTGATATAGTGTGACAACAAGCCATGACATCCTTACATACCCACAACTTGCAGTACAACAGTGTCTACCACAACCTGTGTCTGAAATAAAAAAGCTATAAGAGAATAATGATTCTTAATTAATAAATGATAATATTCTAATATTTAATAAGAACTAATAATAATAGTAATTAATATTAATAAAATGAATAATATTATAATTTATATACTACTACTAATAAATTAATGAGTTATTATTAAAATAATTCAAAAATCATCAATTGATTTTATTCTTAATTAAGTGATAATATAATATTTAATAAGAACTAATAATAATAGTTATTAAATATGAAAAAACTGAATTATTATATAATTATACTACTACTACTACTACTACTACTACTACTACTACTACTACTAATAATAATAATAATAAATAATGAATATAAAATTATAATTATTTTGGTGTAATATTACAAATCTATTTTTGAATTATTATCATATTATTATAATTATAAAACATTGATTGTTAAATTTGTAATAATTTTAAATATACAATTATTTTGGTGTAATATTACATTACTTAATGTCTATATTTGAATTATTATTATTATTATTATTATTATTATACATTGATCTTCAATATTCTTGGATTAGAAAGAAATATCTCTTTAGAGTTATTATTATTATTATTATACATTGATCTTCAATATTCTTGGATTAGAAAGAAATATCTCTTTAGAGTAACAACTGGACATTCAGTTTTAACAGTGTATGTGGGATATAAATCCAACCCTTTCACATCAGCATATATCAGGATGACTCTGTGGGATGTCTCTGGCAGCATTTGTGTAAATTTAGCGAAGTAAATGGAAAGCCATATGCCACAGTTAAATGGATATTGCGTCAGTTTCATACACATACAAAAAAAAACAGCAGCATGTTCCAAATGGCACATTCCGATACATTTGCTTTTGAATATATCAAACCTTTTTTTCCATTCTTTAGGAAAGAGATAGTGTTTCAGCTGTGGGAGGGAGGCCTTCAGCTGCAGTTAATTTAAGCTCAATGTCATCCCTCATAACTGGCACACTACACTTGTTTTAAGTCAGTAGCGGGCATGCGGTGCCACAGCAGGTAGCGAGTGGAGGGATTAGCACTGAAAATAACCCTGCCGCTGATACGTCCAATCAATCACTGAGCCGCCCACCCCTGACCCCGCGCGTCTCTCAGAGCTCGCTCTCCCACGGGGCCGTGCCGCTGTCCCCAGGTCCCGCTCAGGGGGGAAATCACACACCTGCCACCGGAGCTGAACTCTGACCCACTTCCTGCGTGTGAGATCCCTATCCGGGGCGCAATCAAACGGAACTTTCGGTGCAGTTAAGTCAGATGTGATTATGGGCCTTGATCACACCACTGTCAACAGAAAGCTAGGCAGAGAGCAGAGTGCTGAGTTATAGAGGAGCTCTGTTGCACAAAGAGACATAACCTAAACGCAGGGTCTAACCCCATGTGCCCCGGCACCCTGCTTGTTATTCAGCTCAACAGCAGGGATTTTTTTGAAAGGGTGTTTTAGGGCCATCGCAGGGACAGATTGGCAGATTTGCGCCTGTGCGAGCGCGCACGTGCAGGGGTGTCGTATTCACGGCGGCGGTGATGAAAACAACATTTTCATCAGAGACTAAAAGGGTCATACGAAAGCAACAGTTGTCAGTTGATCTAACGCCGCTGATTTCGGCACCTGCTTGACTCGTGTGGAAGCCAGGCTAAGGGCCTCGGACGGCACGAACACCCATCTCACACATGTCGAACTCTGCGTCTTAATCACTGCAGGGAGAGCTTTTGGGTTCCACGAGCTATTCCGTTTGGTCTTTTTCAGGCAGAAGAAATGGACAACCCGGGCCAATTAAATACCATCCCTGCCACAGTTACCACGGCGACAGGGAAAACACATCTCAGCCGTCATATTTCTATGCTCAAAATAGCTATATCAAGGAGCAATTTGGCAGGTGTATGATTGTGGGCCGGGACGCAAGGAATTTAAGAGGAGCTGATGGATCGCCTTGTGCTGGCAGGGTGTCTGGGTGCCACGGACACATACACCCGGCCGGGGCGGGACACAGAGCGGGTCTATGTTTGATCCCGGAGCCCCTCCTCGTTAGGCGGACAGGCCTGCCAATTCTTCCTGCCCTCCTCTTGTGGCAAAGGAATGATTGTGTATGTGTATGTGAGTCTAAGTTATGGGTGAAGGAACATGACTGGGCTTCTCTACAGCCAGGTGGCCACTCTGAGCGGGGTGGGAATCTGCCAGCTAGTGATGTCACACATTAAGCGGGAGACTAGGAGTGGCTGCTGTCCTGGGAGCACATTAATGACACATACTGCACATAGTCCGGCTCTGAGCTAACTTTTTCCCTGAACGTCTCACTCATGTACAGGGCAAGCTAAGCTAGCAGCTACTCTAAAGTCAGACTGAAACCTATCATTCAGAAAAAGTAGCTAGTTAGAGGTATATGGCTAAAGGAGCCTGCTACATGTACGCTACTTCATGTAAGGTTTTATAAATATAGAATATAGAAAAAATAAAGAGCTGTAATTTGATCTAATTCAAGACGGAAAAAAATATATACACTGCCAGTCGCGGTGTACGTCTTGATATAGCACAAACTTCTCAATACCAAATGTATATAATGATATGTCAAAGCAGCACGGTATGACCATTTGATTCATGGTTCACACACACACACACACACACACACACACACACACACACACACACACACACACACACACACACACACAGTCAGGGAAGTTTAATATTCATCAATGCTTCTTAATAAAAATTCTAAATAATTCATTAATAAAAAACTTTATTATTTAGCAATGCTACTATCTTACTACTGGGAAAAAAATAGTTAAATTAATTGCTTAAAGGTATAGTGGAGGATTTTATTTTTCCGGGTGGATCATCAAGACTATTGGTCCTCCTAATTGTCAATCATTCTGGTGATATGTTTACGTAAGGCCGTCGTACGATGCCGACAGCAAACGTCTCTCGCACACGTTTAATAGGCGTTCTCTCTCGGGAGCAGGTAGAGTGTTGCACATGTGCAAGTGGAGAGGGCGGTTCTTGTCTAAAATTCTGAAAAATCCTCCACTATACCTTTAACTTAGTGTAATCACTCTACTACCCGTTCCCCCTGCTGGTAGTTATTGTAACTACACCATCTGGCTGCATAGAGCACTACCAGTGACAACCATTCAAAAATTCTGAATTCTGACTAAATTATTTTTAGCATTCAACATTTTAATTCACAACTATTTCATTATGCTCTAGTAGATGTTTTACCAGTGTAGTCACCATATTTGTAGGGCTGTAAAAGTGTGAAATGGACTTACAGTATGTTTGCTTTCTCTGACGTAGCCACTAGCAAAGTGTAGGACTGCGCATGTTCTTGTGGTGTCACCAGCACTGTTGTGATGTCATTCTTAGAGAAGTTCAGGCGACGGTCTCAAATCAAGCAAAAATGGCATGTTGATATGAATGGGCATGCTACATTGTAAGAATTAGTGGTTAAACTTAATTTTGATGGTTCCCCATGGTTCCCCGATGGACATTCTGCTGACTATAGTAACATTGCACCTACATGTCAACTAACTCTCATTAGAGTATTTGTTGAGTATTAGCAGACTGTTAGGAGTAGGGTTAGGGTTAGTAGAATAAGGAGTTAGGATTAGTAGAAGAAGTTGACATCTACCACCAAAATAAAGTGTTAGCAGATATTAGACAGTCTAATACTCTGAAGAGAGTTAGTTGACATGCACTGTGCAAACGTTACTTCTACTCAACAGATTGTATAAAGGGGACTATCAAAATAAAGTGTTACCAAAATTAAAGTTCTTTATTGGCATGCATATGGTTCCTTTAACACCCACAGAACCTTTCCAGTGCACAAAAGTCTCTTTATAGTGTAAAAAGGTTCTTTATATTATTAAAATGGTCTTTGCGCTAAGAAAAACATGGTTATTTTAAGAACTCACTGAGAGGTTCTTTAAGGAACCATAAATGGTTCTTCTATGGCATCACTGTGAAACCCCCCATTTGTAACCTTTCATTTTCAAGAGTGTAAGATAGCCTACCTTGTTTCCATTATATACTGTATACATCTTTGCTACTGCCCAACTGCACCTATTCCATCTGGCGGCCGGCATCATGGTTACCCCAAACCTCAGCAGGAGTGAGCATTTCAGTGTGTGCAGTGTAGTGTGTGTGTACTTTCCAATAAAACTCCAGCTAATGATCTACTAAGTGCTGGAGCTCGGTACAGAGCCAACGATCCAGCCCTGCTCTCACAGACTCTTCAGATCCTCTTAATACAGCACAGTAGGAAGCAACCTTGCCACTGTGTGATCTCACTTTCATGCAGCTGTGTAAAGTGATTTGTTGGCCAAACACTTGCAACGAGTAGAACTCTGACACAGGCCCTTTTCGAGATACAAATACAGTACTGGCAAAACGTCACTTCATTTTTTGGGTGCAGCTCCTCTAACTGTGGGAGCCATGCTGTAATTAGCCACTGGAGAATTTTGCTGTTATAAATAAAGTGACTTGTTTGGCGGGAAATTAAGCGGAGTCGCAACAACACGGGGGCGTTAAACCAACACAAACAGCATCTTTACAAAGAAAGTAGTGCAGTTGCGATTTGTGTTGCCGTTTGATGTCGCACTCAGAGGCGTTACTTTGCCGAGGTGTTCCTCACAAAGCTTGCTTAAATGAAAACACATGTTCATTAGTTAGGATTATGCCTATAATAAGCTCAAACGGTTGTATATAAGCTTTAAGACTCCGGGAAGATGGGAGATGAAGAGAGATGCTCTCGTACTTTCTTCCTCACGTCTCTCATCTGTCTCGTGCATCTGTACGCCCCCACATCAGCTTTTCGATATGTGCATCAGTCTAAAAGTCTGAACTTCAACCAGTTGTTAAAACATGGCACCCTTGTGGTTGCATCTGGCTTTGAAAAATGAAGAAATTTGTGTCTTTGAAAGGAACGGAGAGAGTACAGTTACAGCAGTCAACCCACCCATACACACACACACACACAGACAAACAAAAAAACAAAAAACAAACACACAAAGGGGAGGGGAAAAAAAACAGACAGACACACTAATACACATTTTGTTTTTCATTTTGAAATCAAAAGGTTTCTGGATCACTGTTTGCCCCAAAGCATCATGAAACTGCTTTGGCGCAAGACTGCAGGGGTGTAAACCCACACTTGTTTTGCAAAATGCTGTGCATCTTTTGTAGAATAAAGGAACTCGTATGGTTGCGCTCAAAGAGAAGAAGGCATTTCTTCATCTGATCTGTGCCGCAGTTCATGCACTCTCATAGAAGCTCGGCTTTAATCTCATCTCATGTAACATAAATATTTGCGGAGCTGTGATCTAGTAAACGACATCTCATTGCCAAAGCGTGTGCCCCGTTCCCATGGATTACGTTTTGCGCACTTAACCACCTGCCCCTTTCAGATCAAAACACTCTCCATGATTCAGGTGTCAAACATCTTAAAGGAGATATTCAGGCGCATGTTTCACCTTAAGCAACACACAAGACTGCACAGGCTCCAGTGGGGTCGTCAACAGCTTGAATTCAAACTCTACTCATTTATTCTATTTCAGACTGGGCTAACTGTCTTCGCCTTTATTTGTGAGCAAAAAATGTATTATCTAATTTTCAGTGATGCATTGGGATTATATCAATGGCTGATTAAAAAAACTAATTAATAGTGAGGAGGAGCTCATAAGAGCTTATTTATGTTTCGCACTGTGAACAAAAGTTTTGACAGGTTACATCAAATCCTTGAGTTTGTAATCCATTCATGGGCTGTGTTCAGAACCACTTGTTTTTGCACAAAATTTCATCATCATAGTTTGTGTTCATACAATACACTGGAGTGCATGTCCAACAATTCAGTATGGCATAAGTATGTAGGCAAGTTATACCACATTGAAGCTATACCACAAAAGTGACCAAAGTCAGCTCTGATAAACCGAATCATTCATTAAGCATATATGTGCAAGCAAGGTACACGAAAGATGTTTTCTTCAGGATATGGTTTGTTTTCTTTTGGTTTAAATCGTGGACGTCTCTTACATCAAGGTCCAGACATTGTGGTTCCTAATAAAGTTACTGTCCTCTTGCAAACCCAAGTTTACTTGCGTTTGGTGCTTGAGAAGTGTGAATTTTGATCCCTGTAAACAAGTTTATTTTCAAAAACGAATCTGTTTCGGCTGTATGGAATCAACACAAAACAGTTACAGCAGCTCAAAACAACTAGCTAAACAGCTCATAAACAATAAGAATTTGATTAAGAGAAACACACACCACACACACACACACACACACACACACACACCGAATGAAAACAGTTGGAAACAGGGACTTGGATTCTGCACCAGAGCTCCGCAGTGGGTGCGTTTTTCATTTCGAAGAAAGTTGAAAAGATCAGGTAATTGAAAAAGAGAAGACAATCCCGACAGCTTGTTCTCTGCAGATGCCAATGAAAAGCTTGAGGGGTATTAAAGCATTACACTTTGGGGCCTTTCTTTGGGTTTCTTTCACCAGGGCTATGGAGAAATGGCTTTTTAATGACAACACCTGAAAAGTGTTTTTCATCCCGCCATGCATCATTGTCAGCGGAGGAGATTAAACCTTATTGTTTCCTTTTGGAGGGCCGACAGAGAGGTGGAGAGCGGGACAGCCAAATGCAAAGTGCACAGAGATGAAATAAAACAGAGGAGAGACCCCCACCCCCCAGACACACCACCCTGAATACCATCACACATTACACGTCTGCCAAAGTATGTCATTACCAGATCTTAGAGAAATTCAATTATCAAACAGGACCAGAGCTCATAGAATCCACCAGTGTATCATGCAATAAAAAGATTCAATAAAATGTTTCCGAATATACTAAAATAGTAAATTATAAATGGCCTAATCTATACAAATAAAAGTGACTTGGGAGAAAGACATACATTTTTAATACTAAAATATGAAAGCATTAATACATTTGTTATTCATGTTCATTTTTTTTTTTGGGAATACTTTCATCTTCACATTAAATTAAACGTAGTGTTTATACGAACGAGTGACCTTTTCAGTGTCGTATTCCACTGTTGACATTCAAATATGTGGATTTCGTTGGGAAAAAAAGTAAAGACATTTTTACATGATATTTCACAAAACTGGGAGGAGATATATGACATTATGTGGCAATAATATATCTTCCATTTCCAACCCATATTTCTTGTTCCCTATCAAACGGCACATCATTTCTTTGGACCTGCATCTGTCCGTTATTAATAGTTTTATGATTTATAGGCAGAGGCTGGATGCAGCTCTGAACAGCCACATATACAATTATCCAATGCTCAGCCTATATGAATGCCATTTTCCTGCTGATCTCTACCTAAAAAAGACAAGACCATTTGTCTCTCTTTCTCCTCAGCTCTGCTAATAATAAGCCATCTGGTGGATCTAAACATGAAAGATTAAAATGATATACAGTATGAAAGCTCTCTATTCAATTGCTAATGTCCAAGATTCAGGATCCAGAGGCCAAAGCTGTCATTTTTTTTCTCTCTCTCTGAGAGAAAGAGAGAGAGGGTTAATTATAAGAATTCCTCACCGAGATGTCCCGACTTTGGCCCGTGCCGCATGCGACTGGCGAAACTCATTTACGGCTAGAGAACAATGCCTACCAAATGTCTTATGGGCTAATCCCCTCAATCCTTTGTATTCATTGACGCCTGTTCGCGTGAGCTTTGGGAGAGGGCTGACTCCGGGGCTCGGAGGGTCAACATCAAGCCCCGGTGCCATGGGCTAGCTGCGCTCCAGTGTAATTATTTCACTTTCCATCGTTAAATCTTTACGTGGGCAGCTGAGGGAGGGGGTATACATAAACAGAGAGATTTGAAAGACAGAAGGGGGAAACCGGGAGATGAGGGAGTTTGATCTCCATCTAAGCTGCGGATAAAGCGGGACCAAATTGGCCATGCTGTCTGAGTGGACAAACACTTATTTCGGCAAGCACGTTGATTAAACTGACCCTCGCTGAGGGAGAGTCAACAAAATATGAGGTATTGAGAAAACGGAGCTTGACAAGGTCGCGGACGAAAACATGTATGATGGAAACAGAGAAAACAGCTCTTAAAAAGCCTCGACTAATTGCTTTAAATTTGCGTTAAGCTTCAAGAGTAAACAAATTGATTACATTTTTCATATTTTTGCTCTATAAAACGATATTATAATTATTGTTGTCAATTAACAGAATCATAGTGCAAGTAGGATTGCAATTGTGTGCATCATTGACCCTCTAAAGCTGGTTAACTGCGCAAAACCTTGACCTTGCGCCTGCCATTATCTGCAGTTAAATCAAACTTTGACACAGCAGGAATAAACATGCGTGAGACTAGGAAAAAGAATCGTTGCAGAAAAATAGGTTAGAAAGAAAATAATTCATTCTGGAAGTTTTCCTTTTTTCTGATTTTCATTGAGATCAAAGCCTTGTTTCAGCTCTAATTAACAAAACTAATGCAGATTCCAGACCTTCTGGCACTGGGTAAGGCCTTGGAGGAATAGAGCTGGAAATTTTCTGCAGATTTAAATAATTAATATGACACCTTGAGCTCCGCGAAGAAAGAGGAGCGCCATGTTCGTATTTAGAACAATGTCATTGCCAAGTGTAATGCCATTTGTTCAGATGAAAATGAGCTGGGTGGACCGCAGCAAGTTCATTGTCTGCCATTCTGGCGGATCGGTGAATTGTTGGGCCCTTTGTCATGGTAAGAAGGGCCTTTGAGAGCAACTTTGTAAACCAGCCTCAGGTCCATCCCTGGACGGGGTGCGCCGGGAAGGCCCAGGCTGCTCGGGGAGTTTGCGCTTGGTCATTTTCTGGTGTCTAATCCCCTTAATCCCCGTTAGAAGGGGGTTTGTGAGAGACAAATCCGCTCCCTAAGGTCCTTAGGATTCAAACGCTGTGCTTGAGCAACTGTATCATTTGATAACAACAAGAGCTGAAGAAGTAGACAGATAAAGGGACTGGAATATGTCTCACGACCACTCCATATCTTTTTTAATATCTCATCTTCCACCAGTTTATTCTTGTAGTGTAGTTTGATTTGTAGCTGAAACTTGGTCGAGATGGCTGGTGAGATCTGGATGAGAACTCTACGCACAAATGGTCTGACCTTTATGCAAATGGGCCTTATGTTCATCTTTGGCCAGTTGAGCTCTCAAATGGTTTCTCCGCGTGCAGGCAAGACCTGCCCTAATCCACCCCGTTCTATTGAAATAAATGCACCTCTGTTGACATAATCTCCAGCACGCCACTATATCATTACTTAATTAATACTGCATATGAAGAGGCAGACCAGACGAGTCTAAAACCCAAATTGTAGTGTTCAGAGCCCCAAATCCAACAGGGAATAAGAGGATACTTTAATACAGGCCAATGTAGAATGATATGGGTTAAATTAGACTTTAAATGTCTCATTTCTAAAGCTCAGTGTAATTAATAATAAGAGTGTGTAAAAAGAATTGGCTGACTCAAGCAAACAGAGATTCTGGCTTTGAATTGGAAGCTTGCTCAGTAATTTATGATTAGAAAACCTTTTTTTCCCCAAAAAGAATAAGTATGCTTATTTCAGGTCATCAAGGTTGTGCACAATTAAGAATTTAATTGAGAATTCCATTTCCTGAATTTGAACCGATGTAGCAAACAGGATGAGGAATTGTAATGCAAAATTAAATGTACGGAATAATTAAAATGAATAAAAAAAGTCAAAGAAATTTTGTCAAAACAAACTGCCGTTTTGAGAAAAAGTTTTAAAAGCCTTGAAGTATGAATGTTTATTGGCCTTGCAGACAGACAGACAGGCAGATAGATAGATAGATAGATAGATAGATAGATAGATAGATAGATAGATAGATAGATAGATAGATAGATAGATAGATAGATAGATAGATAGATAGATAGATAGATAGATAGATAGATAGATAGATAGATAGATAGATAGATAGATAGATAGATAGATAGATAGATAGATAGATAGATAGATAGATAGATAGATAGATAGATAGAAAAATAGATAGATGGGAGCCAATTCAATTAAAATTTCAACTCACAAATTGAAAAGAAGCAGGTTCTTCTATTCTGAATTTTGCACAGCCCTGCAAGCCATGGGCATCTATCTGACTTTTGAATAATAAAATATGACAGTGTAAGGAAAAATACAACAAAACATAACCTAAACATTAAACCCACTTCCTTTCGTAGACTACACAATAGTTTTAAATTGTGGTCACCATGTGGTATCCAATAAAAAAGTCCAGAGGAGATGGGGTGAACTTAGCAGTTAACCCTCATTTATAGCTGCTCTCACCGAAGGCCTCTACCAAAATATGCAGTTATGTGTGCAACGCAACAAGACCATAGCTGTGGTTTAAAAGATCTCTCCCTCCATTGCATCTGCTCTGCATGGAGCTCACAGATAAACTCAAAAGTTAAAAACAACAACCACAAACACGGATAGTGGATAGTGGTTTGATGTCTTCAAGATGCAAAGGCAAATCACTGTCATCTACAGAAAAGAGGAGAAAGAGTCAGAATACAGGCAAACTGGTAAAAAAAGAGAGAGAATATCATTAATCTCTTCTTTCGTCCATATGACAGACATACAGTGATGATTGCTGCTTTGAGTGCCTCTTCTCCATGTTCGGTTCCATCAACCAACCCCTACAGCAAATCTGGACTTGGGACAAATGAGTTCCTAACACAATTTTTCCACTAACAATCACTTTGTCCATGTAAGAGGATGAATCACTGCAGGAAAAAGATTATATAAAGGGGTTTATTATTGGTGTAATGAATACAGGGGTACTGTAATTGATAGTGACAGCATTCAACAGACCGCAGAAATAAAAGTATGCCCTGGCAAATTCAAGCCAAGTCTTTTGGTAAATAGTTAAATTCAATTCTGGTCTCTATTACTGCTACACTGCATGTTGAGGGCCAAAATGGGGATTGTTTAATATTTGAGACCAAGAGAAAATTTGTTGATATTGTCAAATATATGGAAAAACGAAATATTGTCAACAAACATATATTGAAAACAACTTTTTTCTATTTTAATATTTAAAAAAAAAACTAATTTATATCCTATTCATAAATGAGGTAAGGGTGTAGAGTTACATTCAAGCTATTTTAAGGCATGAAGAAAAAAAAATGTATCAAGGAAAAGACGTTTAAATATGTCATTTTGGTGATCAAATATGAGTTTTAACGGATACAATTATTGACTACAGGGGGACTTTAAAAAATATTTTTATAAAAAAAATTGTGGAAAACATAATTTTATCCATCCATCTAAATTAAAAATCATGAAATGAGTCTTGAAATCATGAAATGATGCATTGTGATAGCCCTACTTCAGCCATATTCCACTGTTTTGTAACACTGTGATGGTTTCTTTTCCTTGGCTATTTTTCTCTGAATAAGATGAACACTGAGATGAAAAAGTACATAATGAGCATGGCGTTAACCCATGTATGTTTCAACTGCTCAACCTTTACAGGGAGTGCAACTGAGAGCAAACCAGCAGTGTTTGTGCTGACAGCCTTTGAGCCAGGCTCTGCCTTCACGAAAATGCTCAGGGCACAAAGGAATCTTCCCCTCATCTGTGTACATGCGCTCGTTCTAAAGTCTGTCAGGAGCTGAAGGTAAATTCAAAAGACATCCTGATACATACTGAGAAAAGCAGTTTTGATGGGGGGAAAATGGACCACTTTGCAGTATACAAATAACAGGAAAAATGTCAACAGAACAGGCAAGTCCGATGGGGAAAGAAAAACAAGCTAGTTTCAGATTAAATTACAGGAAACAAAACATGAGCCTGAATTACTTGAACCCCCCCCCCCCCCCCCCCTCCTCCCCCTTTCCTATGAAGCTCAAACACACCGGCAAAATAAAAGATGTAGTCAATTCTTTCTCGGATGGGTGAGAAATCTAATGAAACAGTTCGTTTGTTTTGCAAATAAACCTTAGCCATCGACATCATTCCTTCCCCCTCTTTTCGCCGCCGTCCATGTTTAGCTTGCAATCATCGCCGTGCCCGCGAGCTCCAAACACATTCTAATTCAGGCGCCAGCAGCAGGGGTCAGGCCCCGTGATCCTCAGGGCGATGAATTTATTCACTTAATCTGGGCTACACCTGTAGGTCACGCCAGGGGAATGCTAATCGCTCTGAGGGGAGGGCTGTCCGGCTCCTAATAGTGATCATCTGCATCTGAGGCCCATTCCCCAGGGTCCAGGGGGCTGGGGGCCATCAGCAACAGCCCTGTCAACAGGGAGGCCAGGTAACCGGTGGCTGCCACCACATGTCTTCGCTGTCTAATGGGAGAAGGGTCCTTTCTTGATCGTTTTTGCCGCAGCAAACGCTCCGTTCTCGGACAGAATAATTTGTTCCCAATTTGCATGGTCACATGTTCTGGTGGAAAAGCTCAGGGACTTGCCGGAGCAGGTGGCATTCAGACCCACTGCCAGATGCAGCTCGGTTTGGCCTTGAAACACAACAGAGAGAGCCACTTGCAACACATCGCTCCCTTTTCTATAAAACAGAAATTGCAATCACCACTGTTTAGGACATTGGCAGCCATCCCTGCTGGTTAATATGCATGCAAAATTTATCATGAAGACCAACAAAAGAGGATGTTCTCCCTCTGGTTCCCGCATATTTTCCTGCAGTAGTGTGGTAGATCTATTTGGAAAAAGAAAATTGATTTCATTCAAAAGCTACACCCTACCAGTTTAAAGAGATAATTCATCCAAATGGAAATTGAACGCAAAATTTGATATTCTCAATTTGTTTTGGGGGGGAGGACCGAATGGAAGTTTCTGTCTATTTGTCTGTCTGTCTGTCTATCTATCCATGGATATTATAAACAGTTTTTCAACATTTTTCTAAATATCTTTTAGCTGTTTTAGCTTTTTTTCCACATAAAATCATTTACTAAAACAGATGTATCTATATATTACTCTAGAGAGGACTGTAGTATCCTATCACCACATTAAGACACAATACCCTCAGACAGACCCTTTGAATCAGTAAATCAGGTCTATAAAGGGCCTCATATTTTCCATCAGAGCCGTACCAGTCTGGACAGCCCCAAACGGTTTGTGCGTCGCACATATGACACCAAGCCCTCAAATCATCAACAAGGTGCCCAATAACTTGTGAGCGGGAGCCAAATGACTACAGTATATGGCAGAAGAATAAACATTCTCTCTTTAGCCCGAGGTCCCACTTTTCATCTGTCAAGCATGTTTTAATAATTAATCTGTTTAATACACACTCAGCATCTGCCGGAGACAACTTGAAGCCTTCCACTCCAACCAACAGACTCCCACTGAGGCTCCTCTCTGAGTTAAAGCATACAGGCTGAATTTCACGAACTGGATTCTGCCTCCCAAAACATTGTGCGCTAACCGAATGAATCCTTAGCATGTTAGACACACATATGGATGCCTCCCTTGTGTGTACTGTATGAGGCAAATGGAGAGAGTGTAAATTGAATGCATTTCTTTTCCCCACACCATAGAAATGATGCGAGATTAAGCCCATGAATATATACATGGGCCAGCGATGACCTGTCTGGAGATCGCTGATTTCCCAATGGGCCCAGGTTGACACGGCGGGGGCTCGGGCCTTGACGGAGGTGGAGAAATCCAAGCGCAGGACCAAATTGATCTTAATCTCATTGCTCATTGTGCTTAGGAAGACATGAAATTACACAATGGCTTTAATCGACCAGGAGCCATCCCAGGTTTTCCAAGGAGACTTCGGCAGGCTTCCATTGCGTTACGTTTACAGTTGTCATGCTAAAAGAGAGATGATTAAGATTGCAATTTTTCTCTCAGGAAGCCTTTAATAATGTCTTCTTGAACAATCAGAGGGTTAATGTGGAACAATCACAAACCAATAAGGCTCATCCGGCGTGCCCGTCCTCGGGTAATCCGGGAAGATCCTCTTCCAGTGGTCCTGGGTGGAGGCAACATTGCGCTGAAGCGCGTCTCCACCATCATAAGGAATGATTCAATCAGTCCCCCGGGGTTGATTACACCCTTTCTCGAAGTTTGGGCTCCCCCGCTAACAGGTGCTTCTTATTACGTTGATAGGAAGCCGTCACTGTAACGGTCATTAGCCATGTGACTGACATGGGCCTTGCTGAGCTGGCTATGCTGGGAAACCTCATCCTCTGTGATTGAATGCCCACAGGCGTCCGTCATAGACTTCACTCTGCATTCTGCCTCAATAAGAAAACACATTCAGAATTAAAACCATTGCTTTCACCAATAGAAGCTATTTTCATTTGCGCTGTTCCAAATCGGTTAATAGCGTGTGCTTATATTCAGAAGATGCTGTGGTAAAGAATATTTTGGTATTAGAATAGACGGTATTATCATAAACCTAAGACATCCGTTGCACAGAGAGAGATAATCAAAACCGATAGGATTTCTTGGTTGCACCCAATATACGTACAAACAACTTTGGCTTTATGGCCCTTTGATACTTCCAAGAAACAACACTTGGGGTTTTATCATCTCAAAGTAACACAGAAATGTTTGGAATTTAGAAAAACACTCAGGCATGAGTGCACCAGAGGTTCTTTAGGCCACCGTGTACCAGAAATGTCCTCATTATGGGTGGCAATTATGGGTTTGCTTACCGCTGCGCATCTTTTCAGGAAACCAATGAAACCATTGTGACCTACAACGCGTTGGCCGCTACAAGGCTGTCAAGTCCAAAAATAATTAGGCATCAAGATGAGGCCTTTTTTTATTCATGTCAAGGAACTCAGGAGACTCTGTAATGTAGTTAACATGCACGCTTCATGAATTTTCATCACATCAGAACACGGCTACAAGCGTGCGCAGTAGAACAGAGCAACAGAGCTACGGAGAGGGCATATCTTTCACACGCATTTCACTGGAGCACCACAATTGCATGTATACATTGTAGTAATCCAATGCCCAATACAAACCAGTTCCTGTTTATCCAGCACCTATGAAAGGCCCATTAATTAACATGGCTGTTATGTGAACGTAGCCGTTTCATGGTTTCCCTGAATTGTTTGTTACCTCGTTTTTCCTACTATGGTTATGACAGACATGTGGGCCATTATACACAAAGCAAAATTTCCCATCTGTCAACCTTTAAGATGTTTTCAAATGAGTCCAAACTTTTTTCTACATTAAGCTGCTTAACAGGGTTGTGAAAAATTCTGAATTAAAGAATTGGCTGCCTTTCAATTCATATGTTGGAATTTGGATTGAATTGGCCAAATCCATCCATCCATCCATCCATCCATCCATCCATCCATCCATCCATCTTCAAGCTTCCAGGCTTTTATTTTTTTCAGAACATTCAAACAAGGTTTTGCCAAGTCAGTTAATTCATTTTTAACTTTCATTAAATTTAGTTTAACTAGTTAGGGGTTCAAGCGCATAGCGCTGAAACCCTATTGTAATTGTTAGACTTTCCAAAGATCCAAGACTTACCTCATAAGTTGTAGAGACGTGAAACTTTGAGGGATTGTGGTACCCACCCCGTCTACAACATCACCAAGGCTCGCCCCAATCAGCCTGATGGTGGTGCTACAGCGATCAAAAGTACGTAATGGTTTCTAAACCGTTTGTCGCATTGGAATCCTTGGTTTAAGGCGATTTTTTGGGAGGTATTTTAGATTTTTTTTTAAAACCTACTTTTGCTAACCAATCCTAGGTTTTTCGTCTGATAGATTTGGAACCAAACCAGGTCTTGAGTCTGATTGTCAATAAAAAAAAATTAAAAAATTAAAAAAAAGAGGTCAAAACTTTTGTTTACGTTTGTGACGGGACGCAAAAATGCTTGAAGTGGACGTGGCCACTTTTATTAAAATGGCTATCCCTCTTGAACGGAATGAGATCATTTCACCAAACTCGGTACATCTATGTATGGGCTCAGTCTGTGGTCGCGAAAAAAAGGTTAAATATTGGAGATTATAAATAAAAAAAACTACTGTCATAATTTAGTCCTATGTTTGTGGCTTAAAAATCATTAAAACACATATTTCTTTGCCTGTTTTGGCTGTAAATGGTCTTTCAATCCATGAGCTAGGCAGAAATAGGCTTGCTAAATAAAACAAAACACCTTTTTACGCATGTGCTCAAAGGCCTTAAAGCGCATGTACCCTGTTAATTGCTGCTTGCAGCTATATTTTAAATTAGTTTTATTCAATTAGTTAAAAATAACATTGAAGCTTTGCATCCTACCTCAAATAAAAAATTTAACACTCCAATGTAAAAGACATTTTCGATTAAATTCTAAATGGTGCACAACCCTGTGTGCTAATCACCTCAATCATTGCTAAAGGAAAAGCAAATCTTTACATGGACCAGCATTTACAGGGTTAGTTCCAGGAAGCTACTGTAATTATACACATATTTGAGTTTCACAACCTTTTTATATGGCATTTGTAATAATTGACCACAAGCTTTAATGTGACCATTATATGAAACGAGCAGGGACGATATTTTATAGTTTTTCTTCTACCAGTAGGCTGGCCCTCACCTCTACTGACCCCGACATTCCATTCAGCAAAGTGTCTGATATTAAAAAGATTGCTTTCATGCCTACCTAAGTAATATCATATGCTTCACATCAGAGCATGCTCCGGCTAGCCGAATTCCCAATGTATGGCAACTCGACTGACTCAACACGGCATGCATGCCTGTGGTCCACACATTCACTCTCTTTCACTTTCACACACACATATAGACACCCCACGCTCCCACAGCCGCTCCCAGCGCTTACAGCACGCAACACGCTGTTTTCCTGCATTTACAAGAATGTCTTGAAACATTTCCATTGTATGAGCCTATTTTTTGATCAGTAACAGAACCTCTAATACAGTTTTTGGATGCAATTTTTAAACTACTCAAGTGCTAAATTTGACTAGGCCCACACTTCCCACCGTGCTCAGAATACAGCAGCACCGATAGTTTTATCACCCTGTTAAAAAGCCTTTATTTGCTGCAGTGAACATGCTCAATTACCCAGACTCCCTGGGGCGTGGGGAAAACACACATCAGCTGGGCCTGATTTATTTCACTGTCCCACTGCAACCCCAAATTAAGAGACACCCTCTGTAACCAGCAAAGCATAACACAACAGACTGTCTGAGAGGATGTCTTCATTATATTAGCATTATCTCTTAGCTAACACCTACAGTCCAGGCTTGGAATGTTTCCTACATGATAGATCCCATCTTCAAGACTCACTCTTTTTGTTTCCACCAGGGAACAATGACATCCACTTAAACCACAGATCATGTAGCCTAGATCTATTTAAAGACCCCATTTTGTGGCTTTTAATCCACGTCGGTTACCTTTGAGACCATCTACATTTACGCATTTGGCAGAAGCTTTTATCCAAAGCGACTTGCGTTGCATTTAAGGTTTACATTTTATCAGTTCATGTTCCTGGCAATCAAACCCATGACCTTGTTGCTGCTAGTGCCATGCTATAGTGTTTTATCTAGATGGAAAACAGACCACAGACACTAATGATTCCTGCACTCACAGGCATATGCACATTGTTTTTAAGGATGCACAATATCAGTTATCATACAATTTCAGAGATCAGCATCAGTTGATATTGAATAATCAATTGTGCATGCTCATTTTCCCTGTTTGTTCATTTAAAAAATGTTTGACCTTTGCTGTTATGTAACACTCACTTAAAGTTAATCTTTTACAACACTAATAATTTATTAATACTGTTAAATGTAATATTTAGCAAATTGTAATATGAATGTTCATTTTTCAGCCTATACATTATAATGTTGCGATGCCTAAATTCCATTGTAACATTTAAAATGACTGATTTTAGTTTTTAAGTTCATCATTTCTAAATGTATTCAGACAAAATAGCACAGAAATTTAATATCGGATATTTATTGATTATCAATCATAACATGAAAGTAATTATCAGCTTATCAGTATTGATACCAAACTTTTTGTATCGGTGCATTCCTAAATATTTTCCAGTCAAATGCTCTCTAGAATGAGAATGTCCCTCTGCCTGTGACTAGCAATAGCAAAATATTATGGTTCACGACTGTAATGTCTATTTTAAAAAAGACAATCCCTTCAATATGTCCCACTCATTTTCTGTTTCAAAAGGTAATACTGTGCTTGTCAAGCTGCTTAATGGGATCTTAATTGCAGCTTTTCAACTTCCAAGTTTATTGGATGCATTTCATTAACAGTGAGTATAAATCTGCTTATGACATGTTAGAGAGCCTGACTGTAAATAGACAACAGGGAGACTACGCTAACATGAAGTATCCCATTTACACAGGTTACACACTGTTGGGATCTTAAAGTTTTCAGAAACAAGTTCAGGTCGACACGACGCGCTTTAATGTGAGCGGTGCAGGAACTCAGGATGTGCTCTATGACGCGTGGCCAAAAGAACATGTGCACAGGGACACACGCACACCCTTGTGATGCGGAATACATTTCTCTGCACTTTGTTAGCTTGCCAAGACCCTGCAGCTCCGTGCCATTCCTGCCTTCATTACAATGCTCCGGTGTCTGCTGTCATCTTCTGCATCTCTTATGGCATATTTATTGATTCTTATTAATAGACTCTTGACTTAAAGTGTGACCCCATTAGATCATTCTATCTAAAGGCAGTCATGAGACTGCTCTGGTTCCCAGGAGAGATGCCAGGACCCGTCAGTGCTAATCAGCTGGAGTTCACAGCCAGCCAAGAGGGGAAGGGGCGAGAAGGAGAAGGAGAAGAAGAGAGAGAGAGAGTAGCAGAGGAGAGGTGGATCAATGAGGCCTTGGTGAACACAGACCCCTGCTTAGAGAAGTTGAGAAATTATTCCTGTTTCATGATCACAGTGGTACATACCGTAACATGGACACCTTTCAAGACTTGCGACTAAAAGAAGCTACTAGTTTTCAAAATTGCTGTTTGAAGCATATACCATGCCATGACTTCACCTTTATATCAAATTTAGAGACAATAATATATAACTATTTACAAATCTAAAACCACAAAATGTCTTGAAAAAGTACAACAGATAGTTCCAGAATAAATGGCTAATCTTCAACATGTTTGCCAGTGAACATTCATTTTGGATTGATCTATTTTTGAAGATTACACCGGGAAAAAATTGCTTGACTTTTGTACAATTCAATGTTGTCAAGGTTATAATGTGATTGGTTATCAAGGCTGTTAGTTTTGTAATATTCCATAATTATAAGCATAAAAAAGAATTAATAAATACATTTATATGTTATAGTTTTAGGTAGGTTTAGATTAGAAAAGGGATTCAAAGGTTCAGATAGAATAATTCCTGAGCCTGAATGTTTTATACAGTGCTGCCTTGTAAAAATGGAAATACTTCAGACTGATTCTGATAATGACCAAATGTAACTAATTTATAATCACAGTAGCATGAAGGTCAAGAATGGTAACCCATACTCTGAATTTGTCCTATGCATTTAACCCAAACTGGACATGACCCACGAACATACATACTCCAGATCTCCTTCAATCTTAAGTCTCCCATTATATACGCAAATATATAAGCATATGCACAGTTTAAGTGGGAGTGTGTTTTGAAACGCACAGATTATAAGCAATGCAGCTGTCAAGACGGGATTGTGGCATTGGTGCCGGATAATGTGTTTTTATGTGTTGTTATATGCAATGACAACACCTGGCATGTTTCACTGTGATCTCCCCATCACTTAGAATGAGCACAACCCAGCATTACCTCACATCTGTCATTCAATTGCTCAGGCGACTTCACCAGTGGGGGTTGATTTTCCAGAGAAAGCCTCTTCATGCATGCATCTTATCTTGCACTGCATGTTCAGAAGGGTGTACTACATACTACGTAATTGTTTGTGGTGTGAGCCCCCCCCAACTTGACAACTGGACCCATTACTTGATCAGACTATCAAAAATGATTGCACAAAACTGGATGCAAAGTAATCATATTTAAACCAAGACAATAACTGGACACTAGCAAATTGATTCCTTGAGTAATAGTGAGGTCATGTGACAACATAGCATACCAGTTTTTCATGGCATAATGTGTACTGTCTCTATTTTTAAAAACAGCAGTCATTATAATGTACAGTATATATATGCTGTGAAGTATGCTAGCACTCTATTTCAAACATAGCCAAATTATAAGCTTGTTTCTATTTTTCTGTTGACTGAAGACTAGCTGTGAAACAGGCATACTATTTTAAGGCTCTCATAACTAAGTGCAGCTCTCTGCATAAACATGGCTGTCTGCTTTTAGTGAACGTGAGTGTGTGTGTGTGTGGTAAACTGACCTGTAATATGGTTCGTCAGTGCAGTTGACTGCCTTTGTTGAATCTCTCTGGTGAACGTGTCACATCAAATGCCTTCATTATCTCCATCTGTCATTATCATTCAGCGCTGGTACTTTAAAACACTGTGCTCTCTCTGTCAGTGGCTCAACAATATGGAATAACAATTCCTCCCCTCTCGTTGCTCTTCAAACGCTGCTCTTTTTAAATAACAGATGTCTCACCTGAAGGAGGACAGGAGAAGAAAGCTTCTCTCAAGACTAATGAACGCTTTCATAAAAGTGAGACAGACCACCAGAATTGCCATACCTACTGTAAATCATTCTCAGTTCGATCTTAGCTCTTTCACACATGGCATTATGCAACGTCATCTGTCAGCAGATTATGTGGGATAGTAGTTTCAGCTTTGGAGGAGTGAAGTCATGATCGAGTCACAAGGTTTACTGTAGGCAGTGACACTTTATTTTGAGAGGGCAACAGTGGCACATTTTTTTTGACATACTTCGGTACAATTTCCAAATTATATATCTATTTCAAACCTATATATTTCATGTCTCTTTCAAAAACAACCTGGGTGAGTCTCTTTCACCAAGGCTGCATTTATTTGAATAAAAATACTGTAATATTAATACAAATTAAAATTGTTATTTTCTATATATTTTAAAATGTAATTAATTCCTGTGATGGCAAAGCTTTATTTTTTGCAGCCATTACTTTTAGTCTTCAGTGTCACATGATCCTTCAGTTCAGGATACTTTGAGTTAATGGCGTGATCATGATGCATTTTCATTCTCCTTTTGTGAAGACTGATGACAACATTTTCAGTTTCAAGCAATGCACAGACCACAAAGTATCACACAGAGTGCAAAACTCTCTCCTCCCAACCACTTCATCACCAATACAGGATATTAACTGAACTAGAGACCACTGCTGAGTCACGGGTTATGACTCTTTTCTTATTAAAGGCCTGGTACAGCTCTCTCTCTCTCTCTCTCTCACACACACACACACACGGTCTGTTAACTGAAATCCAGGTGTCTAATGCTATATAGCTCTCAGCACATGCATCGTGAGCAGCTGTGGATGTTGAGAGGAGCAGGGCCATCTCAAGAGCACCTAAAGCACAGTGGACCCAGAACCGTAAGCAGTGAGGAAGAGTTTCAGCGCGGCACGCCTTTCCCCTCCACGCTATCTGACAAAGAGGCAGAGAGAGGCATTCTCCTCCCTCGATCTCTCAGAGAGGATAGAAATGTTGGCGGTGAAGGTGATAACCCTTTTGTTTTGTCTGTAATCCATCACACAGGCTGTCAGGCTCAACAGCCATGGCGGGCTCCACAACAGCCCTTAATCTGACAGCTTCATGCAGCAGAAAGCAAAGCGTGGAATTAGATCAAAGCGGAGGGAGTCAGTGGCGGATTGATGCGCTTTGCCATCTTGTTTGTATCTTCATACTGGCTGTGACGTGTGGCACGGCTGGAACTTTAAAAGTGAGGTGGCTATGGGGAGGCCTGCTTCTGGGACTCCCTCTGACTGACGTTAATGCATGTTACCTTTGTAAAGGTAGAGACTGACTGACACGCCAGATTACGCTAAAGAATATTTAACCGGGTGTGTTTATGTGTTTGTGTTGAGAGAGATCAGGAGATGACAGCTGCTCTCTATGTGTATCTCCATGCATCATGGCCAATTGGCATGAAGGCGGCAGGGCTGCAGGGGGCGTACACTGCAACAGATTAAACTCAGATGTAATTAGTTCTTCAGCCCACAGAGAACAGCGTATGAGGTGATTTAAGTAAGGGCAATGGCTGAACTGCAAAGCGGCTGGAAACCCTTATTATTTAAAGAGAAATTTCAGAGACTCCAAAGTCTATGGAAAGTAACACCTACACAGTTAACATGTATGTCAATGCCGATAGCAAAGAGAGCAAAGTTTACGTTGTATTGCTTATTAGATATAATGTATGCTTAAATAAATATGTACAATATATCTGAGATTCAAAATCGGATTTAAACCTGGAAATGTGATTTCTTGAAAAATGTATAAAATTATAAAATAAAATATAATTGAAAAATTCTAAATAGAAGCATTCACAGTGCTTTAAGCCATAATGTTTATTTTACACAATTTTAAAGGGATAGTTCACCCAAAAATGAAAATTCTGTCAGTAATTACTCACCCTCATGTTGTTCCAATCGCGTAAGACCTTCGTTCATCTTCGGAACACAAATTAAGATATTTTTGATGAAATCTGAGCCTTGTCTCACTCCTCCATTGGCTGCTAGGTGGCCCAAACTTGCTGGCCCAGAAAAGTTATTAAAGAGATCGTTAATATAGTCCAAGTGGCTACAGTGGCTCAATCTTAAGTATATCAAGCGACGAGAATACTTTTTGTGCGCAAAAACAAACAAAAATAACTACTTTATTCTACTATTCATTTCCTTCTCTCTCGACCTCTAGTTGGTTCGCGTAGTGTTTTTGCGCAGCGCGTCTGTGTTACACGTCACCACGTAGGCTCACTATTGGCCGACGCTGGTCATGTGTGTGATGCGTGATGACGTGCAACACAGACGCGCTGCGCAAAAACACTACGAGGCCCAAAGAGAAGGAAATGAATAGTGGAATAAAGTAGTTATTTTTGTTGTTTTTTGCGCACAAAAAGTATTCTCGTCGCTTGATATACTTAAGATTGAGCCACTGTAGCCACTTGGACTATATTAACGATCTCTTTAATAACTTTTCTGGGCCAGCAAGTTTGGGCCACCTAGCAGCCTATGGAGGAGTGAGACAAGGCTCAGATTTCATCAAAAATATCTTAATTTGTGTTCCGAAGATGAACGAAGGTCTTACGCGATTGGAACAACATGAGGGTGAGTAATTACTGACAGAATTTTCATTTTTGGGTGAACTATCCCTTTAATTCACTGTTCAACAATACAATTTAGTAGAAAAGTCTGAGCTCACACTGAAAAATCGGGACTGAAAATCGAATTTAACCCTGAAAATAAATAAAGATTTATGATTTTGAAAAATGTAAGAAAAAAGGAAATAAGCTCAAATGAGAAAGAAATATTTAAGATTATACACTCAAATCAAAATAGACAAAATAGCAAATAATATAATATAATAATTTGTTTGTATAGCAAAAAAAAAAAAAAAAAAAACCTGGTCAACAATACATGTCAACCAAACACCTATGTCATATAAACAATAAATATACACATACTTTGCTTTGTTAAAAGCAACATGCTGAACACCAGAGTCCTATATGAACTAAAAGGCCCAAATCCGCTGCCTGATTATAACAATACCTTAATTCAGTTACAGCCATATGTCTGCATACCCACACATATTGATACAACAAAATGACCCTTTAATTGCAACTTAATACAAAACATATCCTGGCCCCTCTGCCTCCAGGTCAGCCCAGCGCGCTTGTGACGCCAGTTAAAAATATTCAGTAAAGATTAATCTTAATCACAGGTTTGGGCCATGTGTGGCTCGGCATATCCTTCTCATTACCGAGCACGGATGGTAGCTACCTGACTCCTCAGACACAATGTTCCCTAGTCCCGCTTTCAAAGCGAAACACAGGCGCTACATTCGTAATAAAGCACAAACCTGTTATTCCAATTGACCTTCTTCACATCAAGCTGTCAATGATCTCAGTCTAGGACTCAAAGTTTCGCTCATTGAGGCAGACTTCATGGTAATGGGCATTTGTTTTAGTATATGGCCTTTAGGAAATGGCTGCAGCATTTGGCAAAAACGCAAATGATGTGACAGGGCATTTAGCCCAAGTGCATTTAAAAATAGTAATGGCGAGACAGCCGCGAGCGCTTATGGAAATGCTCAAATGCTGAGGCATCCGCTTGTGCTGCAACTGTTAAATCCCATTCAAAATTATAACAGCGGCTGATGGTTCAGCTCGTTCCGATTGCATGTCATTTGACCTTTAATTGCAATGAATGTTGCTGAACCTGTCAAATGTCTTGACATCCCTGTACGTTTATGCAGAAACAAATGCAGCAAAAATGCTCAAATGAGGCCCCGTTGCTGAATCCTACCAAACCAGGCCTAAACAAACAAGGATCAAAATATGCTGTTTTGAAACAGCATACTACAGCGATATATGGACAGATATTTTATAGCAAGGGCCAATTCTCCTGCAGCTCTCTCATTATGTTTATGTCTAATGTTTATGAGATGAGAGTTTCACATGATTGATTTAACCATATGTATGCACCGTACCGCTGCATTAGTGTAACTGAGCTTGCCAGCATGGATTATTGGGACTGAGCTGTTTATGAGACGGATTGAGAACATTGCAGTTTAGATCAATTTGACTCCTTCAGATCTATCATGAGCAGATGACCCCAAAAGCTCCAGTGTCTAGTTTAATTCCATAATTACCTATTTGAGCGTGTGTCAATGGGAGAGTTTGCTACGTCCGCAGGAAGGTGTTTGTGTCAGAGGCATTTATGTTTGCAAAAATAAATACAGCATGTTACAGAGTTTGTGATGCTGTGATTCTGCATCCTCAAAAAAAGGCCTAAGTTGTAATAGTCTGAATCATGTAATAGTCATTAGTTCTTGTTAACAGAGTGTTAATATCCCCGCCGTTTCAAAGGTTTGTTCGCTCCATTTGGTAAAAACATTAAGGATGTCTTGGCTGTCTCCCGCTCCAGAGGGTCAGGTTTAAAGACACAGCCAAAGCCAATAAATAAACCATACAGTAACCCTCAGCTCACAGTTTCACAGCTTGAGCAGGAGGTGCTAAGCCACCTCACAAACGTGTGAATCTGCAACAGCTTTACAGCGTTTCTCATTTTCTTTATCAGTCTAAACAGTGTGTAGCAGAATGTATCACAGCCTGATCCCATAGGAGAGCGTTATTATGCTCTGTGGTTCTTCAAAAAACCATCTAAGATAAGGAAGATCAGGGAGAGTAGTAACACATTTTCTTTTAGCATCTATAACTGCTACAAATTAAAGTCATTTAGAAAACTGTGCAAATTATAGTGCAAAGTACAAAGGGTGCTGTCCCCAACCCCACTGAGTCAAAGTTTATTAAACGTACTTCTCGCCACAACAATTATTATGCCATATATATTCATTACATCAAATAAAGTCACTCTCGCTTGTTATTGTGGTCTATATATGATCTTATTTTGTGCAACCTTTGCAGGTCCAGTAGTACAGTACATTTGAAAGTAGTGTTACAACACTGATATTTCTACTTTTTTAGCATGTATACAGTTGTTTAAAAGTCTGTAGGCCATAATATTTTGGATGTTTTTGAAAGAAGTCTCATGTGCTAACCAAATTGGGTGACAGTCACGCATGTGTAGTGATCTCAACCCTGTTGCTCAGTTGTAATTGATGAAACTTCCAACTCACCTAGTGTTAACGCTCTCTGGTCTCCTCTACTGTCTCTTCTCTCTGTTAATGGAACGCTAGAACCGATACGCTGATTGGAAGAACCTATAAATGTAACAAAGAACTTTATAGTATCCATACATAAATCAAAAATGAAAAGGTGCTTAAGTGTGACGCGTCTACACATTTAATAGTGAAGTGTTATAATGAATCGCTGTTGCTGCAAGATACTTTATATTGTATACCGAGAAGTATGGTATTTCCTCTTGGTGTGCTGGACCTTTTTGACTTCCTTCCACAGAATGCTGAACGTCAGTGATCCGCCTTGATCCTGTTAGAGCAATATAAGTGGAGGAGAAAGGAGATAGACAAGCACAAAGAGCGGGTGTCAAAGTTAAAGGCAAACAGACAGTACACTGCCGGTAGTGGGTTCTGGTCGCCGGAGTCTTTATGAAATGTAGATGATGCATCAGAAGGCCACAAGAGTTTCTTTGATAGTGGAACTGTGGCTGAAAAATACGTCAGTCATCGACTTAAGCTATGTGAGGAGAGAAGCACAAAGCATGCGCACACAGTCACACAGCCTGTCTTCTTCACCCCATGTGTCTGGAGACAGGCTGATAGAGCTCCCCAGTGTCATTTCCAATTGCTGTGATCTAAATATATAAGAATTGATGGTGCCTTCCACCAAATGCTGTTATAGGGAACCTGGTTTGTTTATTTAATGAAGACCGTGTCATTGTGAATCTGCGTCCTTGCGTTTGAAACCGTGGCAGGTGTTGGTGGCAGATTTTCCAGAGACAGGGGCACTGAATTAACAAATTCAATTTACATAATACTTGCAAGAGAGGACTGGCCTCTTCCAGGCAAAGTGTTCCACCCGCCAGCGTTTGTGTGTGTGAGAGAGTGTATGTGGATGTGTGACTATATCTTGCTGTGCCCAGATGTCCAGACCCCAGTAGCCTGGACAAACATACTAAGATACTTACGTATTGTTAATAATGAATAATTCTTAATTAATAATCATTTCCATAAAAAAATACAGAATTTATTAGAATTACATAATCTTTTTAGAACCTTATTTTAAAGTGTAACCAAACTTTTTTCTTTCTGGAATATTGAAAAAAATACAGTTTGTAAAACAATTGATTTTGTTATACAGCCTGAACACACAGAATTGTTGTTTTGAGTTGGCATTCACTAATAAATTGTTGGTCCACTGCCAAATGGTGAGAAATGCGTGGAGAGACATTTCCGCAGTAAGGGGAGGTAAATATTTTTCTATATGTGCAAATGCAAAATGTAATAAAAATGTTCCATGTATTGCCTGTTGCATATTCAGAGTTCAATATTTGTGCAAACTCTGCACTCTTGCAAGAGCGTGCACACGCACGCAGACACACGCACACGCACACACACCTCAGCTGCCATATTGGCTGCTCCAAAGCCCTACTGTGTACATTTCAAATGATTCAATCGGATGAATGAACATATGCTCACCCCTGAATCATAAGTTAAATTATGCATGGCGTAATTTGATTTAATCCAGTTTATCGAGTTTGAAATAGAGCAAAATGCAATATGAAACAGACTTTTAATTTATGACCTTTCCTTCAAAATTTGTTTGCACCGGTCAATTAGGATGCATCATCTGTTCAAGTCAGATCATTTTGGATTTAGCCAATGAGGCCTTCCAGAAGTCCTAATCACGGTAAGACCGTTTCATCACCAGCGCTTCCCCTGTTCATTTTATTTGATTATTCTGTGTGATAAAATGAATGCTCACAGCTCACCTAAGCCATAATCATACTATAAATGAAATGTTTTAAACACATAATAATACATTACCTTGTGTTTCAACTACAAAACACATTGTCAATCATTCTGAGTAGGCCTGCGAAGTTGGTGCATATCAGAGAGGTGTTGGCAGATTTTTACCCACAATGCTTTGCCACACCACTTATTCATCTGCCACATTGTGATGCACGTTTGTGATGTTTACTACTAAATATTGATGGACATCTGGTGTTCTATTCATCCCCAATCAAAAATGAGCCACTCGTTGAAAACGCTCCATCTTTCTCTCTCGTCCTTCTTCTATGTGAGGGTAAGTCAGTTGGCTTCACTATAAATCAACACACTGGCTAAAACATACCCCTGCCCTCATTTTCCAAGAATAAGTGCCTTGAAGGCATGCTTTTTTGGCATGTCACTAGACACATATTAGCCGGACTACTGGGAGGGGAACGAATTTGTGTTCACCCAATATATATTTGTTAATTCAGTAGTGGGCAGAGAGTGCTGGGTAGTGAAGTTCTCCTGGAGTGGAACAATTGTAACCTTGTTTGGTCAATGGTCTGAAATAGCAAACACTCAGCACCTCACGTTTAGAGGAAAGAGTGTTGAAAAAGAGTAGGCACAAGAGTCCAACTGTTATAAAATAAAGGAGTCTGACATCCAAGCACCGCTTTAATCAATTCAAATGTTTATACATTTTATATAATACATCATTAAATGTTAGCGCTTGAGGGTTTTCCATGAATCTTTTTGACTGACTCATTAAAAAGAATCGGTTCATAAGAATCATTTGTTCATGAATCAGACTTCAAGGCTCAAACACTGTGTTTGTTGTTGTGTGAAGGAAACACTAGCACACAATCTAGCAACATGATATCAACTGAAAAAGTTGTATATAAGAGTCCAACTGTTATGAACTATTTACATTTTAAACAATGCTTTCATTTTTAGAAAAAAAAAAGACAAAAAAAAAATACATTTCATATAACCTACCATTAAATGTATGTTTATATGCCTTTATGTGTGTAGTCAGTAGACAGTTTGTCACATTTATAATGTCACAAAAGATTTCGATTTTAAATATTTCTAATAAATGCTGTTTCACTGTTTCCATATAAATATTTAGCAGCAAAACTGTTTTCAACACTGATAACAAGAAGAAATGTTTCTTGAGCGGCAAATCAGCATTTTATAATGTGCATGTGACAGCATGTGACACTGAAGACTGGAGTAATGACTGCCGGAAATTTAGTGTTGCCATCACAGGAATAAATTATATTTTAAATTATATTAAAAAAGAAATCAAGATAACACTGTATTATACAGTGTCCTTGTTACATATGTTACATGTACTTAGCATAGTAATAACAGCAAATTATGCATAATTACATGCAACTAACCCTCAACCAAATCCTAATTCTACCCTAACCCTATAGTAAGTACATGTAGTTGCTTAATATTACTCAGTACTTAAATATATAATTACACTGTAACAATGACACCTTAAAATAAAGTGTAACCGAAATCAGTTATTTTAAATTGTAATAATATTTCATAATATTAATGTTTTAACTATTTTTGAGTCTTGGTGAGTCTCTCTCTCTCTCTACATATGTATATATATGTGTGTGTGTGTGTGTGTGATATGTTTTTTCCCCACATATTATTCAGGGTTATGGTCAAACTGAAAACATGTCTCTGTTAACCCTATAAGACATTGCCTATATGAACAGAAGGAACTGACAACTTGGTCAGGCTATTGATAAATAAAAACGGCTCATTGTCCTCTCTAAATTACACATGGCTGCCAGGAATCCACTGTTTCTTGTTGTGTGTTGTGTGTTGTGTGTTGTGTGTGTGTGCGCGCACATTTGTGTGAATGACACAGCCCCAGCTGTGGAGCAGGAAGAAACAGCTTTTTGCTGGGTGCAAATCAAAGTGACGGAGAGCACAATAACCCACAGGTTTGAAATGATGAGGCTCTTTAGATTAGGGGGAAAAAACAACAGTGTAACGGCGACCCTGCACATGGCTCTAATCGCTTCAAATGAAGTAATGAAGGAGACACCGGCGTTGCCAGATCTCCTCTCCTGTTCTGCAAGGTGCAGCGCTTGTTTGTGTGAATGTCTGGCAATTAAAAATAATTGGGAAGCAGGTTTGCCTCTAAATCTTCCAAGAGTGCCAGTTATGATCTAATGAAGCTTCATTAGCCATGCTGAAAGCTGAGAGCTCTGTATGACAACGGCAATTAGACAGGATCATAGGCAAAATCATTAAAAAATACCCTGGCTAAGATAGCTTTTCACTTAATGACCAATTCATTAGCTAATTGATTTCTTATTAGTTACAGGCAAAAAAGCCTGTTTGGGCTTCTGTACAGCTAATTAACAGCATTTTACACCATTAGTCAATTGCCTAATTTTCAGGAAAACAACTTTTGAAAGGAGCATGGCTGAAAGGCATTGGGCCATTTGCTTCGTTTTTTTTTTTCTTTTCCTCAGCATTGCTTGCTATTTTACGCCATGCATGCGATCATTATCTAATATTAAATGATAGCATTCGTGATCATGTGTCTGCACTGTATCCAGTGGCTTGGTCCACAGAGAGGATGTTCTAAAATGAGAGCTCTTATATATATATATTCCTAGCCAATTTATTAAGACTATGAAAATGACTTGGGAACCATTGGCTCCTAAAAGGAAACGTTTAGAAGGCAAATAACTTTTTTTTTCCAGTCTCACAAATCTAATATATACATTAATGATCTTCAACTCAAAAAGGCTGCTAACTACTATTCTAGAGCGTTTTTTTTTTAAATCATTCTGAATGACTCATTACAAAGAATCAGTTCTTTAGAATCATATGTCCTTGAATCGGACATCGTAGCTGTGTTCACTTTTGTGTAAATAAAAAAAAACTGCTCTCAATCAAGATTACATTTAACAAATTTTAGTGGACATTTATTTTTTTATTTTTTTGCGATCTCTTTATTGGCCGTCTGTAGCCCTGTCACATACTTAAGCAAGTGTTCAGCTGAAGTTTCAGGCACATTAGCTGTCACTCTGCGATTATGACCACAGACCTTAGCTCTTTTTTTTTTTTTTTTTTGCTTACCACAGATGTCAGCTTTTGTTATGAGCACATGTAAAATGATTCACCTTATATGGCAGCTTGAATGTACACAGCCTGAGGAGAACAGCAGCATGTACACTGACAGGTGGTCTGATTGAAGGGCAGTAGTTTCCTCTGTCACCTAACAAGGTTGTCCAGTTCACATCTCTGTGGTGTGGAGAAGTAAAATGAAGAAAGAGAAGTCATTGGTCTCTAACAGGGGTGGCTAGGCTGCTGGAACAAAAGAAGATATGTTGGAGATGAGAGGCAGTGACCTTCAAAACCTGGGTCCTCTCCAACAGACACTGCCCTAAGGTACTGGTAAGGTAAGATTGTTGTTACTTGCAATGGGCTCCATACATGTGTGCACGCACTTTTTTTTTACATAAAACGCACACTTTTTAAATAAAAAAATAATAAATAAATAAATAAATAAATAAATAAATAAATAAATAAATAAATAAATAAATATATATATATATATATATATATATATATATATATATACAGTATATATATATACACATATACATACATACATACATAAATAAATATATATATATATACATATACATACATACATACATACATACATACATATATATATAAATAAAAATACATACACATACACATATACATATATATATATATATATATATATATATATATATATATATATATATGCAAAATATATAGGGGATTTTCTAATATATAATTATATTATATATATATATATATATAAAAAAGCACCTAATGCAATGCAGGATTAGTTCAAATATATATATTATATATTAGAAAATCCCCTATATATTTTGCATGGGAAATTAAATGTATTTTTAAAATAACAGTGAATGAAGACTTTCTTAATGAGATTTAACATGAATTCCAAGGACTTGCATTGCAGTGCACAAATGAATGACTTTTTATGGTGTGTTTTTTTAGTGCTTGACTTTTTTTCCACATATCCTAAACATTTGTTAACAATATGTATTCTTTACCTTCATGAGCTCATTGTTTCTGCCCTAAATGAATACACTGTTAAATGAATACACTGTTAGCAAATTGCATGATATACATGTACATTTCTGAAATGCGTAACTAGGACAATGTCACCTCTGATAACAGATCACTCTAAATTGTAATGTAGACACATGCATTTTCTGTAAAGCTGCTTTGAAACAATATGTATTGTGAAAAGCGCAATACAAATAAATGTGAATTGAATTGACAGACGTGGTCACTATGAACTGTTGTTGAACGGAATAGAGCTGCATTAAGCTCCCTCAAAATCTCTCCTTTTGTGTTCCCTGATAGAAATAACAACATATGGGTTTGGACTTTGGACTGACATGAGGATGAGCAAATAATTACTGAATTCTCATTTTTTGGGCGACCTATTCCTTGAATTTCTTTCATGTCTGTTCTACCTGTCTGTTTGCCAATGTTTCAGTTAGGTCTGTTTTCCTAAAGGGTCAGCGTTTGTGAGGTAGAAAGCTCCTGATCCTTGTCCAGTGCCGGTTCTGTTAGTGGTTGAATAGCTTGGCCCAGGGGGACGGGCCGGGGGGTTTTGGGGGGGGGGACACACACAGTGTGACAGATGGGGGTGACTGGTAACTCTGCTGAGGGACTTGTCTACAGATGGTGTACCTTACTCAGTCCCTCCCCCCTTCCATCACAACCCTCAGGCTGCAAGCAAAAAGAGAGAGCGAAACGAGAGAGAGAGAAGCCCGAAGAGCTGCTCGCCTCACCTTGGCAGTGCAGGCCATTTCCAGCGCCTCTTCATCAGCCACGCCATTCTGCAGCCCATCACTAATTAATCTTAATGAGCCTGCAGATCAGTGACTTCTCCTTCTTAAGATGAGTGCATAAATCACCCCCAACAAATGGACGCAGTCCACGTCTTTAGCTGAAGCCGGATGAAATTAAAAAATGCTGCTGTTTTGAAACGGCTTTTAATTGCATGATTGATCAAGTGCAGGATGCGGCATAAAAGCTTGTCTGTATTCATGCTAAATGAGTCGGCTATGTCCGAATGACACTAGAGACCCGGAGACTGAAAAAATGATGCGGATGGCATACATTTAACCGCTCATTTACTGTAAGCGAAATCCTGTCGGTCTACTTTCAGGGGGATGGTTGAGCGAGATGAAAATGATACATGTCTGCATTAAGCAAATTAATGTGTGCTATCAGCAACTGCGAGCCTGCTAGGTCTTCGGCTTTGACCACAAGATACAACCACCCCTCGCTCCCCTCATAGATTATTTGCTCAACACATGCGATGAGCCGAGCTTCTAAACTAGACTGCAGGCGGAATGACCTTATAAACAAGAACAAATGTGTGATTTTCTTTGTCTGCCAGAAGTAGCTCTGAAACGAGTTGATAGACTCCACACAGAACAGCCTAATTAAGGCTGTTTGCAGAGGGAATATGTATCTTGGGAGTATGTCTTGATTTTTTAAGCCATGTTTCATTTAAAATAGCACATATAGGTTGAGCACAGAATCTCCAGGAGCACTTTTAGAGAATCTAGTGATGTAGCCATTCAGCACAGAGGCTGACAACATTTCTTGAACCAGGGACCCCCAACTTAACTCCTAACCAATTAAACTAAACTCTCAACCAAATCCACCACCATTAGTCACTCACTGGCTCATGTTTCAAACCTGTATGACTTTCTGTATTCTGTGGAACAAAAAAGAAGATAATGGTTTCATGTTTCAAAATTTTCATTTTTGGACAAACCATCCCTTCAACAAGCATTACATTATGCAAAAATAGTGTTTACCTATAGTTTTACAATTAACTATACTACCTTTACATCATTTGCCATGTCCTGGATTCATCAGGTTACTGTACAAAAAGAGATTTACATTTGTTTAATGATGAATTTACCTCAAGAGAATCAAACGAATCAACACAAGAGTAAATAAGAGGTCGTTTCTTAGACAAACTGTAGACCTCAAGTCCACAACCCTTATTATTTTGCATTAGAGCATATAGTAATCAAGTACAGAGTGAAGGACAGCTGGTTTTGAAGTTAGTAATGGTTGGGTGCTAGTCTAGCCATTATAACCATGATATTTACCGGTAGAAAGAGAAGTGACATGTGACCAAGTATGGTGTCATACCTGGAACTTGGTTGGTAAAGTTTCTTTACCAGGACAGTCTTCCTGATGCAGCAGAAACTGCTTTCATCCCCCATCAGAATGATCATACCAACATCTTCAGACTTCCACAAACAGCTGAGCTTTCTCAGATGACAGTCAGCATGGTGCTTATCTGTGAATGGGAGGATGAAATGCCACATTGTGCATCTTTCATAAATTCTTTTTCATAGTATTGATTTGAGCTTATTGTGCTGAGGCATTTTATTTCCCATGGGTCCCAAGCTATTAACTCTGATATGATCAGGAAAGATCCTCTTACTCAAATTCCCCTGTCACATCTCGGCTGGCAAGCTACATGCACGCTTGACCTCCGACAGATACAACATGGTCGTTGCCATGTAGATCGTGGTTTAATATACACGACTCATTACAGTCACTTGAAGATCTACTGGGTGATGTGGAAATATTTCTTCAATTCAAATGATTAAAATGCAAATAGACCCTTTTCTGCAAACTACTAAATTTAAGCTTAGTCAATCACTGTTAAATATTGTATGAAAAAGTGACTATAACTTAAGAGTGAAGCTGGTGTTTGTATCATTCAGAATAAATCAATATCATCAGAGATAACAGATACTCACATTACTTGCAAGACTGACATTGAATTACTTGCAAGACTGACTGACTGACTGTATTTTCTCAGTATAACATCAATAAAATATTGTAAACAGCCTTATATTCTATTCTTAAGAATTTAAGGACATTGCTCCATGTCCCAATAGATGCATATATAATATAGAGTCTTCAGTCTCTCAAGTAGACTAGTGCTAAATGGCTAGTCCAAAATGCTGCTGCCTGATCTGGATTGAAATCTCCAGAAATTCTCACATGTTTCAGCTCTGCTCAGTCTCCCCAAAAGCTTCAGGGGTGATGTTAGAATCTAATCTAAAACATTGACTCTGACCAACAATGCAGCCAATTGTTTGGCTCTGTTATCAGCAAACCACGATAAAAACGTACACCTCAACCTGGCTGCTACAATCAGCTGCATCCAGAATAAAAAGCCAGGAAGAGCTTGTTTGGGGTGGGATTGGAGAGGTGGAGGGCTCGGGGCGGTAGGTTTGTCAGAGTACTCTGTGGATTATTATGTTTCAAGGATAAAGTCAATTTAATACCATCAGCCTATGGGAAGAAAGCAGCAGAGGGAAAAGGAAGAGAAAAATGTGGTCTCATGCTTCAGGGTTTCAACACTCAGGACCTTTGGCTTTAAGCCATAATTTTGTTGATAATCAATTTCTGTACACGTTTCGCTTCAGCGGTTTCAAACACACACACACACAAAATGTACTAGACTGAAATAACTGCTGAGAAATTAAATTCAGGAACTACATGTCACAGATATTGATTTTAAATACAAATTCTGCAGAAAGAGTACAAAGAGATAAATGATTATGCGTGTAACAGAATTAACACATATAACTGCACATTTTTTCTAAGGTTAAATGCAAACTACAGCAAGTGTAACAAGAGACAGAAGGAAGCCTGTTAGGGTTAACTACGCCTCATTATCTTCCCTACATGCCTGTGCATAACACTCAAAACTGTCTGCCACTGGGGGTCGGCCATTGCACTTAATTGGGGGTTTAAACCCTGAAGTAATCAGCACGGCTCAAAACAACACCAAATAGCCACCATTTTAAATATGAATTTAGAACGCATTGGTCTCGTGAACATAAGGGATTAATCTGAGTGAATGAGCAAGTTCAAACGCTGTTATGGCATTTGTCAGAGTAAGCCTGGACTTCCCGCAGAAAGGTCTTGGGTCTCCTTTCCCCTCCACTTTATTAACAAGCTCCCTAACCCTTGTAAGAATGAGTGCTGCTTGAAGAATCACGGCACACATATAGCTCAGCTGAAACCGGGGACTGATTCACTGGCTGAATGATTAAATGGCCTGTTGCCAATAGACACAATTTTTACATCACAGTTCCCTGCTTTACTTTTAAGGGGCCACATGGTCCGGGCCTCTCACAAATGGCATTAAACTTAATAAAGCTGTTTATTTGCTAATAATGTGCCAAAAGATAATCAAAGGTAGGAGAGGAGGATGAACTTTAACATCACACAATTACAAGTAGTAAGGCATAATTACATTTACGTTTTGCATAACTGGAAGCAGGATCCTGCCTGCTGTCTCTGCAGTCTGATTAAGGGAATGCAAATAATTCAGAGCAATTATTTCTTAAAGTGCCAGGAGCCTATAGCCACCTGCCTGATTTGATATAAACTGAATCTGACAAAATAAAAATATAGGTACTGTTGTAGGGTGCAAACTGACAAAGAAAGTATTATTTACATGTGTTGAAGCATATATATATATATATATATATTTATTTATTTTGTACATGTGCATATATAGCCTATAAGTATTATTTACATTATATATATATATATATTTTTTTTTTTCAAAGAGGCCATGGTGTGAGTTTTTTTTTTTCTTCGACTAAGACAATGATGTCATAAATTTTCACGCACATCGCCCGTGGCTTCAGCTGTAAAATTGTTATCGACATTTCACTTGACGATTTATTTATTTCTTTACAACCCAGATATAGACTGTAATCCATCAACCTGTCCGACCCTAATTCGGTCACTTCCAGTGAAACCTTTTAGAGCCTAATTGTGATTTAATTGTGTCTGCTCACCCCTTACAGTCATAACAGAAAATATGTGAACAAGATACGAAATTATAAAATATGCCGATTAATAAGAAATAATAAACATATCGTTTATTAAGCCAAAAAAAGAAAGAAAAGAGGTTATACGGACCGAATAAGTCTTGATAAAATAATGAGTGACTGAATTTATTCGTTAGCTCTGTGCTGCGATTTTCAGTAGCATAACCTTTTATTTGTTAACGCTGTTTATGTTTAATGCTGGTAAATGCATTCTTACTTGGCCAATAAACTTCATCCAAACACAAGCGGCACCAAATTCACAAGGTCTCATAAATTTTCCGAACGAATAGAGAGAGAGAGAGAGAGAGAGAGAGAGAGAGAGAGAGAGAGAGAGAGAGAGAGAGAGAGAGAGAGAGGAAATATAATTCCTGCGCCTTTAAGAACTGTCTGCTACTAAACTTCAGTGACACTAGTGAGGCAGAAGAACACCCAGACTTGTCGATTTACCCACGTATAGCCTAGCATACAGTAGCCTAGGCTAATATCGATTCCCTGGAGGCTGTTGTGGATGGTGAACCGCACTGCACGTGTATTGTAGCGTATACTGACAAATTTGAAAGCATCTGCACCAGTCACTTTGAAGTTCTACAATCCGTTAAAGTGAGCTAGGTTTTTACAAAGGCCTGCTAGAAGGTATCACAGTAGAAACGCTGAAAATATTAAGGCCTACCCGTCTGCTCTAAGCTATAATAAAAACAACTGAGAAAGGAGTAATCCAACTTCATAAGCAGCGGTGTTTCAGCTTACTCTTGGAATCTCCCGGAATCAAAGGTGCACCTGACACACTTTATCCTTCCCTTGACGTGACCCTACAAATGAATTTCCATCCATCATCACTGCTTAAATATAGTCAATATTGCTCAGTTAAAAAAAAAATGTGAATAGAGTTTAAATGATGAGAATATGAATTCTCTTTTTATTTTATTTTTTGCATACAGATAAATAAAAAAAAACATTCTCGTTTGGAAGAAAAGTGATTTCTTTACCTGGAATAAAAAATTAGAGCATATGAATCACAGGGTCATATGTTAGAAAAATATTCAAATATGGGACTGCAGTCTTGAATGAGGATGGATTTAATAAATAAATCGCTATAAAACACGTCATCTGTGAGGTTTACATGAGCAATTTCACACCACGGTGCTCAATATTCACAGGGGATCATAACATCCTTTTGATTCTGCCCTTTTTATTCTCGCCCTGCACTGATCCGTGCATGCGATAATATCATAGCACCATATCCGAGCGACTTATGCATTTTTAAAATAACCACACTAGAAATAAATGCCCATGATCATGTCTGATGCATTTATCTTTTTTATACATTTTAAGAATTAAAAAAAAATACCCATACACAAAAAAATATTTAAATTCTTAAATATTTTGAGAGTATTTTTAGTACCCACATTTGTATTAAAGAGTATATAGATAAACTAACGCCTTGCATATATTTACATACAATATATTATTATTATCAGTGCTACAGTAAAATGACAATTCGTGCAATTAAACTGAACAATTATTGCAAATGCGCCTGGACACTTTGTGCTATACAATCACACCAAATGATTTCTTATCTGTGCTCATGGATGTTAAAAAATGTATATATAGAGTAGGCTAGATAGGCCTATTTGGACAACAATGTTTTTAAAATGTTTAATAAAAATACTTTTTCTAATAAAATAAAAGCACAGCCCTATGGGACACAACTATAGCCAACTGGAATATCAACTGTATGAAAGCGGCCAGTTTACGATATCACCTTATCAAGATACCATAGCCTTAAAATGTTATGATAAATTAGCCTATATTAAATTTATGCAATCTAAATATTCTATATATGAATATGGTCAATAATATAAAATATAAATAAATGTTATAAATTATATATTTTTATATTTTACTTGACTTAGGCTGTTTACGACGAATAGCCTAGCTGACAAACTAAACAAAACATTGAAAATATCGCAAAGTTGTCCACAAATGGGACGCTCGGGTCTATTTTCGCTTCAATTGGTTATTTTTCTTCGATCGGCAAATTCTCTATAGCCTCTGTCCATGTTAACGTCGATATACCAAAATGAACTGATAATGTCATGCTGCAATATTCATATCCTCTAATTGCGTCAGTGAAATTATCACAGAATTAATTAAACACGGTTCCCATTTCCAATTGACCACACGGCACTGTAGGAATCCTAATTAATTATAATTAAATTAAGGGGACTCCATCCAGTGCAGAATTGATTTGAGGAAAAGCGCTGAAAGTTGAATTCAGAAGCGCCTGTAATGACTCCAGACATGATGGCGATGGGGGCCGGGCTGAGGTGGCCGTGTATAAATAGTGTGATCTGAAAAACACAGACATAACAGCAGGAGTGATCTAAACCTTCTACACGCAAACATTTCGCCGAAATCACTGCTGAGCAGACACAAAGATTCGTGTTAGATTCATTTTAAAGTGGATTTCCGTAATCAGCCATGGAAGAACTCACGGCGTTCGTGTCGAAATCCTTCGATCAGAAAAGCAAGGAGACCAGCAAAGAGAGCATCACGTACAGGGAAGTTTTGGAGAGTGGTTTAGCCCGAGCCAGAGAGCTGGGAAACTCGGAGACCAACCTTCAGGAGATTACAGAAACCAACAACAACCATTGTCCGGTACACCTTTACAAGGAGCACGTAGACCTGGAAAAGGAGAAATTGAAGGAGTTTAACGTGACACGGGCTACTGACGGTGAGTTACACCATACGCAAAGTGTAATAATGTGTTTCGCTGGAGACGCGTTTACAACTACGTTTTACGCGCGAATACGTTTGGCGTTGTTGTTGAAATATCGATACAATCTGTTGAGGTCGTTTATATTATCTTAAATAAATATTTCGATTGTGTTAAGAAGCTAACTAGCATGCGAGTGGTGAATTTCAAGCTGTATTCAGCTGATGCAATGGTTCGTTGATGTGTGTGCCGTGTGGATGACTGTTTTTTTTTTTTTAGTAAAAGAACAGAATACACGATAGGCAATTTTAAGAAAGAGAATCACAATAAATGTATAAAAATAGTCGTCTGTCCTCACATTTGAGTAATTACAGTCAAAACAATAGGCCCCTGTCTTGTCAAATTTGAAAGAATGATCTATCAATGTATTCCTTAGCGTTCTTAGAATTGCCAGGAAATGACTAAAGACACTTATTTACTCTTTACGTACAAAACACTTAAAGTAAAAAAGTAAAAGTAAAAAAGAATATGATTTAACAGAACCATGTGGGTGATAATATTTTGAAAGAGAAATTTAATTTAAACCATGTGAAGAAAGACGTTTAACGACAAACTTGGCAGGCCCATGACAGTTTGTTTTTGGAATACAAATATATTAATAATAATAATAATAATAATAATAATAATGGTTAAATTTAAATGCCATTAATACATTAAAAACAAAACAACAAATATCATACCTTTAAAAGAATTAGAGAAAACAAATTATTGCAGTACAAGTAGCTATAGCTACTGTAATAATTTAGCATTAAAGTATTTATTATCTTATAAGATAAAGTTTAGCAAGTTTTGATTTAGGCTACAAAGCTTGCAAATAACACACTTTATTGTAATACAGCTCTGGAATGAGGATACAGCTCCATATTTCTTTTTTAAAGTGCAAAGCATTGGCTCTTTGTAAACTTCTAATGTCTCCTATCTTTATGTAATCTAATTTATTTATCTATGTCCCTTAAATATAAGAATCTGCCACTTAGAAGTTATGCATATAAAAATATCGAGAACATTTATAGTTTTATTTGCAAGTCTATTTTATTTGTATAGAGGCTATAAAGCGATTTTCCTAAATGTAGGCTATGTGGTTTCAAAGCAGCAGTAAGTCATTGTTCATCTCGGATTTTATATAACAAAATTGTTTTAATTTTTAAGCCAAAGTGTAGACACATCATATTAATTAGATTTAGGGAATTTTGTCTGCCGAATCTGAGTAGAATTCTCACCATTTGCAAGTAAAAAAAAAAAAAAAAAAAACTCATGTAGGTAATAAACGCTTTAAAGAAATGCTTTATTGATGTGCTCATGTTGTATTTTCACAGGAATTTACGACTGCAAAGACAAAAAGGAGGATGTGAAATCAGAGGACGAGGACGCACAGAGTAAACTGAAGCAGAGACGGAGCAGGACAAATTTTACCTTAGAGCAGCTGAATGAACTGGAGCGCTTATTTGATGAGACGCATTACCCGGACGCCTTCATGCGGGAGGAGTTGAGTCAGAGGCTGGGGCTGTCCGAGGCCCGCGTACAGGTAAGCTTATTTTCACTTCACGGATTATTAGTATTTTTTTATTTTTACAAAACTATTTTAGAACAGATAAAACAAGCAAATATCAAATATGACTACATTAAAATATGAATAATTGAAAACTACCAGAGAGCGTGTAGATTAATTTTTAAACGAATGCATCTTTTAGTGGAAATGCAAATAACCTGAATGTCAATTGGGGGTTCTGTGTCACTCATTTTTCATCGTTTTGCGTACATGGTCTTGAAATAGTTTAGGCCTGTGTGTGAAAATACATCAGTAATCTTAATCAGCGTGGCATAATGGAGAAAAATAATGTCCACGGAGGTTAGGCCTATTCATAATCTGTTTATTGCTTTTATATATAATATTAGCAAGTCATATAAATAATAAGTCTCTTATAATAGCGCTTTTGTGTTGTTTATGTTCATATGCCCAGAGGAGTTTATGACGCTGATAACTTAATGCCTGTAAACTAAAGAGTTTTTGTTATCAGCTTATAAAGTCAGAAATAATAGGCAATCTATTTATAAAGTATAGGCTAGCTACTGTTAAACACTTCTTAGGAATACGTGTTTTGTTGTTGAGGAGTGAACTGGCAATTGATATATAATAAGTGTGGTCGCTAGCTAGGCCTTTATTTCTCCTACACATTTGCACAAGTAGGCTATTAAATTTGTATATAACACCATGCGTCTGAGATGTTTAACATTTGGAAACAGTTGTTGTTATATTCACTCACACACAAAGCATTTCTGTTATCTTTCGATTTATGCGGGTTCGGTTTCAGTGGTGGGTGTGTGGATATGAAATAGCCTTTTAGTTCCTGCAGCAGCAGCTATATTCAAAGGAAAACTTGCTTATGTGCTGCAGAAAGATCTAACCACATCATTAAAATTAATGAAGAGATTGAACCGCTGCTGCAGGGGATACCTTCTTATGTCACTCACCTCATTTTCTCCAACCTCATCTTTGTAATATCTGCCATTGGCTTGATATACGGTTCCTATAAAAATGTATTAGGAATAATTCAATTCGGTCTTAACTCCTACAGTGACATACCTCGTGTTACAAAATGTAATGGGAAAATAAGTAACATTGTTTGCCAGTGTGACAGCTTGCAAGCACGACGTGTTTTAATGTTTCAGAAGCGGAGGCGAAATCAGATTAAAAGAGGAGACCAAAGAATAGGTCAGAGCTGTGATTCAAACCAAAAATTCACACTGCGTTAAAACGCCTCTCTATGAAATTTTATGACTCGTATCACATTTTAAATTTCGCTGAGTTAAACGCTATGGACGTGAAGGAGCTTAGTTGATATGAACCTGCTACTAGGCCTACTAGCCTACTGTCCTATAGAAGCCCCACGCCGACCAGCTGTCAAGAATCTAATTGAAAGTTATGAGACCTCAGTGAGGAGAAGGCAGTAATTCAATTACGACTAATATCTTTCGGTTTTTGGTGCAGGGCTAAATTAAATGTCATTATTCACTGTCTCTAATAAAAATCAAACGGAAATCAGATTAGGGTATTTGTGAACCGCATCATTGAGTGGTCCTTAATGAAGAAATAACTGTCGAAACCAGTGTAGCTCACTTTCCCTATAGCATAGTGCTGGATAATTACAATCGATCAAAGATTGAAATATGATGCATTCATTGTGGCGCACTGCAAGTCACACATTGACTACTACTACTAATAATAATAAATAAATAATAACATGTCATAATGACAAACCGGATTGTTTTTCAAAGAACAGGTTGACAGAGGCGTTTGCTTTTCAATTTTAATGAGCGAGTCTGAGCGTTTAATAGCCTGCATGATTTAACTGAACTGACCAGAGCGAGTAATGATGGAGAACAGTAGGCTAAATTCACATTGTTCAGAATTATTATTTCCCAACTTTTCAAGCACATATATGAAGCAGCAAATACAATTTTATATAAAAAAGAATAGCCTATATTTCACCGATGTAAAATTGTCGGTTAGCCAATATGCTTTGACAAAGGCTTGTAGGCCTATCGTCACTTTATTTACCAAAAAAAAAAAAAAAGGGAAGGGAAGGAAAAAAAAACCTACAATGTAGGCTTATTAAACGTAGTTAAAGAATATGCTACATAAAGAATTAAATTGTGTAGAAGATTAAAAAAAAAAAAGTGCAATATTAACCATGATGGAACAAAACTCGTTTTCCAATTTAAGTGTTTACTAAAGTAATATAGCCTAAAAAATAATAAATTAAGGCAACATAAATCGGCATTGTTTTTCTGTAATGCAGGTTGCAGGGGCAAACTGTATAGTGTAGCCTATAACAAATGTGCATTTTTTTTATTTATTTTTTTATTTAATGCCTAAAAGTCGTGAATGGTGATGACCACGATAAAGCATAACCGTATTTTATTTCTTTTTTAGGTATGGTTTCAGAACAGAAGAGCGAAATGCCGAAAACAGGAAAATCAAATGCACAAAGGTAAAATGCTGAAATAATCATTTAATAAATAACCTAATTATTCAATTTTTGTGTAAACATAAGGCTATATTTTATTATTTTATGCATTTTTTTTATTTATTTTTTATTTACGGGACTTGACCCAAGTCGGAGTAGCCTCCAGCCTCTGAGCACGTGCAAACCTCATTGCGCCGCAGCTCTGACAACACGCCATTTTTTCTTTTCTTTTTTTGAACTCATTACATTTTAAACTTAATTTAAATGGTGAAATAATTTACATTAAAAAAAGTCATCATGACTATCTTTGCTAATTTATCATTCTTTTCTATTCAGGTGTTATTTTGGGCACCGCGAGTCACCTGGACGCGTGCAGGGTAGCTCCTTACGTCAATATGGGCGCACTCCGAATGCCATTTCAACAGGTAAGAATAATATTTTGTGCATTCATCCAAATGCAAATGTGCAGTTCAGTCGACTAAATAAACATCTCGCCCCGCCATAACACCTGCCTAAAAGTAGCTAGTGGCCGAGAAAATGTTTAGGCTTTGACAACCAATCTGATTTGACGCTAGTCTCCATGCGTCGTGCGAAGGGCGCGAACCTTTCACCTCCGGGACCCGATGAGAGACGAATGAGATAAGAGGGACCGAGAGACATTTCATCTGGTGGTGAAGAACTGTCTGCATCACACAGACGAGAGAGCAGCCATAATTAAGCTAATAGCACAGCGAGGGGAAGGCAGATAAAAGAGATTATGAAAGAGGAATAACGCACTGATGGTTATTGGCACTGAGCAGCATTGGCAGGGCCCAGGCGTAAGGACTGCATACTGAACACCACAAATGTCCACCACCTGTTGTTCTGACTGCCCCTGTAGTGGGGTTGCACAGTCCAATTTGACTGATTTGTGGAGACATTGGAGCAAGTCCTGCTTTAATTCTGACGAGTATTTTCACACAGAGGTAATTAAAATAAATGCAAGTGCCAAGGATAAAGTCAGAAAGCCTGTGGTTAGAAATTGTGAGTAGCAAAGAAACTCAGATGAGACGGGCTGCATTCATACCTGATTATTTTCCTAAAATAACAGACTACCAGGTCTGACATTATTTATCCTCCTTTCAAAGTAATCTCCCTATGCTTCGCATTCACGTGGAAAACAAAAAAAGAAACACTGGTAAAACATTCTTTCCCAGTGTCAAAAACTTGCGCTGCTTGTCAGATGTTGTATTTAAGTTGGACCGCAAAATGTAAAGCTTTGAAATATTTATGATCCCTGTGCAGAGAAAGATGCATGAGAAGAATACTAAAAAATAAGTCACTTTTTAAGTCGGCGGATGTCTAATTTTCACCTCATCTTACTGAAATAATTGCTAAGAATCTGCAACCTGATATTTTATGCTGCCTGCTTACATCTTTTTCCCCCCCTAGGAACTATGCGAATAAATATTTATATATTTGAGAATGAATATTTTGGGTGCGAAATTGTTTATTTATGCCATTGAATATATAATTAAGATTACATGATGTTGGAGCTTTTAAAGGTTGTATGGAAAGATTCAGTGTGGATCAAACTAATATGCTGAGATTTGAGATTTGCAGCTGATGGACGTCCTTTGACTATTAAGCTGTCTGAACGCATTGCATAATTCAGCTCAAGAGCAGATGAAAAAGAATGCACTGAGTTAAGTGAGCGAGTGAGTGAGTGTTTTCACTGAAAGCACACAGTTGGAGCGGTGTCCGAGCCTGAAAGCGGATCCCTGCCGCTCCTCGAGCTGACCCCACGGCCGCTGACTAACTCCGTGTTTGTTTTTGCTCGCCCCGCAGGTCCAAGCTCAGTTACAGTTGGAGGGGGTCGGAACACACTCCCATCCTCATCTGCACCCACACCTCGCGGCCCACGCTCCCTATCTGATGTTCCCGCCCCCGCCCTTTGGATTACCGATCGCGTCGCTGGCAGACTCGGCCTCTGCAGCGGCCGCCGTGGTAGCGGCTGCCAAGAGCAATAGCAAGAACTCCAGCATCGCCGACCTGCGACTCAAGGCAAGAAAACACGCCGAGGCGCTGGGACTCTGACCCCCATGGGCTTCTCTGCTGCTCTGAACTGATAATTGCTTCTAACACAAGACTAAGCCTGTGAAAAGGCCGTGACACTCACAGTTAAAACAAAACAAAATAAAAACAAAAGAGAAAAAAGGGGTGTAAGGGGAGAGAATGAGAGAGAAAAAAAAGTCACAAAAAACCAGCTGCCAAAACAAACCACTTGTAGAGAAAGGTAATTAAATACCAATGAATCACCTTTTACTTTTCGCCCAACAGGCAGGACTTCTTGGAGGCCACTGGCTCAGCCCTTTCCAGGCACAGATCACAGCCCCAGGACCATACAAAAATGTCTGGATGTCTGTCTGAAAACCAGCGTTTAGGAGAGAAGACTTTTAAAAAAAAAAAGCAAAGGCAGACACAGAGTGAGACTAGAGGTTGTGTTTTTACGGACAGACACTGAAACTTTGGAATCTCAACCTCAGAGTGAAAAGAAAGAGACGGCCATATTTGCCTCCTACCACTGTGCCGCTGCCTAGTGCACGTGCTCAATTGAAGGATAGACCTATTGGGGCTGGCCTCCATTGTAACTGACATACATCTATGTTGATCACTGCCATGATAACCCTCCACTACAATTCATATCTAAAGCCGTTATTTGCATTTTTGATTTTTTTTTTCTTCTTCTTCTCTTTTTTTGGTCATTCTGCTGTGGACAAAGACTGGAAACAGCAATAACATCAATGGCACAATCGCCTGGTTTTTAGTGGAATTCTTATGATTCTTTCTGTTTTAGGAGGAAATGTTTCCTTCTGGGCATGTGTATGGACTTTTAGCTTTCATTCTCATATTTTGTGCTCTCTTTTTTATGTGATGTGTCCTGGAATAGAAGTGAACCTAGCTTTTGCACTTCAGGTCTTGTATTACGGTGTTTACAATCCTTAATGCAAGATATACTACTTTTATGTAAGGGGGAAACAAATTTGGCTTTCGTTTCGCTGAAATACATTTAAAATCACCTTTTCTGTTTGTTTCAAAAAGGATAAACAGCAACTTTGTAATGTAACATTTTAAGAAACATCAGTTTAACTGAAATGCAATTATGTGCAGTTAAGTGCAATACTGTAAATATGGAAAACGTAATATAGCGGTTGATGTTTGCTAATTAAACAATGATTTTTAAGTTGTTGGGTTTTCGGCACTGATGTCGATGTGTTGAAAGTTCTTTGCCACAAACACATCTTTAAAAGCTGTGTAAAAGATAATTTGCTGACTCATTTGCAATGTGCCATAACTCCCAGAAGTTTAATGGTATTCAAATATACTTTTGTACACGTGCATTAAAAGAGATATTGATATCACCTTGAAGCAGACGAGGACAAATTCATTTGACACTGTACAAAACTGCTCTAGGTTCATGGGTCATAAACACGTCTGTTTTTTTTAACATAACAATAAATCCACCAAAGACAACAATTTGATCACATTAATAGAGGTAGAATTATTTAACGCTCCAAAATCATTTACAGTATGACATGCGTTTTAGCAACTGCATACACAGTCTGTTTTCCCCATATAAACAAGAAGCTGTTCCCTGAAATTAAATTCAATCAAATTGAATACAACACGCTCAAGAAAACAGTAATATTTCCATTAGCGTACTATGAAACAAATTGCCAGTTCGGACATCAATTGCCTTTGAACTACAGTAGTAGATCTCGGTCAGGTCTACCTCTAACAATAATCGCTACATTGTGGGCTGTTTTCGTTGTTCACCATTACGGTTGTTTAGGAATGTTTCTGTTTCTTTCATTGGAGTCATAGGTGCTTTTATTTATTATTTGATCTGAAAGTTTATAAATGTTAAATTTCAAGTGTACATATTTACATGGCTTTGCATTTATTTTTATATATTTTTTAAATGTTAACATTTGCAACAGTTTTAAGCAAACGTGTGACTGCAGTACATTTGTTTGACTAAAATGTAGCGTGTTTGAGTTTACAAACATTTCAGGGATGGTGGATGAAACTTTGTGTTGAGATTTTCTTGATGCTCCAAGGAATTTGTTGTATCCCATCATATTGCATATGCAAGCATGCCCAAACATGATTCACCATTGAGTTTTTTTTTCTTCTGTTGTTTCACTTAAAAAAAGAATGTACATCTTGTACAAGTAATCTATCAATAAAAGTTATAAATATTTGTAAGAGAGTTTGTAAAACTTTGTGGCCCTCTGAAATTTGATGAATAAAGGTTGCTCTGGTTCAGATACGTTCTTATATAATATGCACACATTATTATTTCTACTAATTATTACCAAGACTCATCATAGAGGAGCCACAATATATTACATCCGAAAAGCTAAAGGTTGTTTCAAATGAAATGAGAATTTATTTTCTACCATGAAGGTGATGTGTGACAGCATTAGCTAAAAAAAAGAAGCATAAAACATGCCTTAACCATCTCCTACATGTAAATAATGATCTAAGTCTAATGCCTCTGTCATGTATGAGGTGCAATATGCACTTGTACCCTCCATATATCTTAAACTAACATCACAGTCACAACTGACTTTAGCAAGCCTTTTTTTGGATGGCTTGTTGCATCTGGAAACCCAAATCCAGATGTGTGTACACAAAGTAATTACAACAGGCAACATAGTGGCTTTTTGTCTAAATCGCATGGAGAAATTAGTCCAAATGGCGTCCTGTTGAGCAAGTACCCCCTAAAAGGTCGGAGCACGTTTAATTTGTAGCTTAGCACTCATACATCAAGATGGAGTGATATGGGCAAAGGCTGATACCCGCACATTTAGGTACTGACCTCTGGCTGGGGTCTGCTGGATGAAGTAGAACATAACAGCATCCTTTTATGTGCTCTAATAATTGGCAACGTAGGAGCGCCATCAATCAAGCCACACCAAGTTACGGTTTCTTTTTCAACATGCACAAACACACAAAGGTATTTATATTGGCCGCAAATAAAGACAAACAAGCAGCCTATGAAACGGCTTAATTAAAAGTAAACCAAACTTTTTTTTTATTGAATCAAATGTTATTGCTCGCATTAAAAGTGACTTGAATTTTATTGCAGTTGTACGGCTGACAATACTAAAGCTGACGTACCATTTTGTTTTATATATTGTATATCTATATAAACAAATTTCAGAAGATACTTCCCAATCTAGTGCATTTGATGTAGAAACACTAACAACTGAGAGTATTAAAATATGAAAAGTTGAAATTCTATACAGGACAATGAAATTATTCTGAGAGAGAAAAAGCAAAAACATTTGCCTTCCAAACATTTGTTCCTGCTGAAATGAGAAGAACTTAACAGACGATACCTTTTAACTTCACATGAGCCGTATCAACATCAACCAGACTATATGTCCATGCGTAAATACAGTTTTCCCCTGTAAGTGCTTAGGAAATGTTTACCTTTTTAATCTTTTAAACAAAGCTCTAAGAAGAAAGAAGATGTTTAAAAGGTGTTGGGAATTCTAGCTGGAAAAGTTCTAAGCGTCCACATCAGGTCTTCAGGAGCTTGAGAGCATTTTAAACTACGTTAAATTCAGTCTTTGACAACCCCTTTCATTAGCAATTGGCAAAATGAACAAGGAGCTGGGCTTCAGTAACTGGAAAACATTCATCGGTTCTTCAACAGTAAGCGTTCTCCTCCACTTCAAAATGAATGAGAGTGAATATATTAAGTAACCTGGAACCTTAGGAACTTTTTAAATGCTTTAATGTTTACAGTTCCTCATTTCCTCAAAGGTGTTGTGCTGAATTCAAGCATACTGTATACGCAAGCATACAAAATTACAAGAATCGCTCTGGATTAGGACTTATTTAGGTTTATGAACTACATGAACTCAATAACTAACATCGCCAGATCTGATCTGATATGTTTGTAGCCAGTTGGTTCTTGTATCAAGTTTTAGGAGAAACGATGGAAAACATCACTAAACACTTGTGTGTTGTTCGACTATCAGCCATATCACTATCACTTTCACTCTCATGTCTTAAGGTTATGAGAATTACGAGAGAAATAACTACGAGAGAGTTATGAGAAATCAAGGCGAGGAAGAACTTGTTATTAAAATGAAGACGTGATATAAAGTTGGGGTATTTCTAGAAAATCAATGAAAACCATGCTATCACTATGCAGTTAAAGTAAAAAAAATAAACATAGCCTACAAGCCCAGATGCAAACTTACAACTGCATGGTGCTGGGTGAAAATATTAAAACAAGCCTGAAACAAAGAAATCTGTTTGGAGCGATTTTTATTCAAAGTCACCAGTGAATTAAGCCTTAATATTGATTTGACCATGAAGACTTAAAAGAGAACTAAAGCTTGTGAAACAAAGGATGACAGCAATTTGTCCATCTGGGGCTATTTTTGTTTTTTTTGAGCCATTAAATCTCAACCAATAAGCTAGACGTTTTCTTGGTCTGGTATTGCTTTCTTACTCAGTTAGAATCTGTTGTATTTTGAAGTATCAAACTAAAACCCTACAGGACCTGGATCTAACAGAATAGTAAAGAAGCAAGACTCTTCTTTAAGTGCCATTTCTCTTGCAGCATAAAAGTTACAATTCAAAATCTGTTAGCCTCCACTTTGAGAGACAAGGTATAGTACCTTGGTGGTTTACCTGTAAGAAGTGAGAAACCATTTGAAAGGTTCAAGAACCCGATCTTCTCAAAACAAAAACTGGTCAGAAGAGCCAATATTTCTGAAAAGGTAAGATAGAAATCTAGATCACTAGAAATGACTGAATTCAGTTGTAGAAACATGAAGACTTGACTGATTAATCAAAACTGGTTGCAAATGATATGCATACCGCAAATTAAACCGACTTTTAGCAGTTTAGCTACAACAGGACACAAAAAAACTACTTTGTAATGTTTGTTTTAGTGGCTAATTCAGAACATGCTTATATCATTAATAGTCAAATGTACAGTGCATAACAATAAAAACGGTTTCTGTTTACAGTACAGAGAAAGTGTTTCCTGTTTATTCCATTTTCACAACAAAAGGCTTGGTTGCTGTCTACATTTTGTGAAAGCTCTTATTGTTTAAATTAAATTATGCCTTCAGTTAGACATAACTAAAATGTATTGATTCTGAGATCATGGCCTTCCAGACAGAAAATCAGATAAAACCAAACATTTATCTCTTGTTAAGATGCCTTGAATTATCATTCCCCCCCCCATGTTGATTATTGTAAAATATTATACTTGCTAATATTCACAGAGCAAATTTCAGGAAAGCCAAAGTTAAGATCTTGTATAGAAAACGATAGGAATATTTTAACTGGAATTAATACCAGCGCTGTTTTTCTTTTTGCGCTATAGCGATCAGTGGCGGTTTCATTTCTGGTTACAAAAAGTAATACACAATAAAGTTGACTCTCTCTGCCATTCCCAAGGCTTTCAAATAAGCTTCATGAGTGAAAGGCTGGTGACGCAGTGAAAATCTTTTCTTACTAGTGGGAATCAAAGTCAGATGCTTCAGAGGCAACTGAGTTTTCAATGCACTTAGTCGATCTCCCTCTATTGGGAGATAAAACCAGTTAAGCGCTCTCATGTGAATGCAATGCAGCGATGCAATATTGAATGATGAAAATTTTGAAATCCATTTCACTGTTTACCGCCTTTATGTCACACTGTATGCTTCACAGTCTCTACACATTAAGTAAATGTCATTCAAGATGTGAACAGATGATACTGTTTGAAATGACTCCATAGTGTCATAAGGTTAAGACTTATTCTGTACAAGCGATTAAACAATAGTTAACTTTTTTGTAACAAAAACAAGCAAACAAGTGAATATTAATAAAATAAATACTTGAAGTAGCTATACCAAAGAAACTAGAAATATACTGAGTGACACGGAGAGCAAGACTAACCAGTTTGAAGCACTTTGTTCTACAGACATAAACACTTGCAACAGCAGAAGCAGTTTTTTTGACTAGTCTTATAATGAATGATCTAAGAATGCTCAAAAATGATGGTTTTATAATACAGATAAAAGATTTTACAGATTTTACCACACCAGTATGCAAAATTACTTACTGAGACAAATTCTTGCCAGTTACGTTTCAAAACCCCACTAATTCCAAGTGTTTGTCCATACGGGACAAACTGTTTGTCTGGCAGTTTTTTGATAATCTACCGTGACTTTTCGCTGTGTATAATCTAAACCGCACACTAAGCTTTGTGTAAACCATGGCCCAGTCTTTCAGCTTCTCTGTTGTCACTGTCAATTTGATTCAAAATCCAATGTAGAGACCCGTATTGTGCCAAAAATGACTTCCTTAACCCTTACGGTCAGCAACATGAAGAGAGCAGGTTTACGGAACATCAAGTGAAAACTTTTTCAAAAGGACTTTTCTGAGAAAAAAAAAAGAAGATTGTAGAGAAAGCCATTATATGAGTATTGTGACAAACCGGTAACAATAAAGCGCATTGTCACAATAAATACCACATCTCTAGTTGTCTGAAAATATCAAACCACCAAAAATATGATGAGAAAACAATGCAGACGAAATAGAAATCTAAACATTTCAGTATTTATTGAGATGCTTGTCATTTGAGCCTTTGCTAAAGGGTGAAGCAGAGATGAAACAGCATTAGATTCTCAAAAACAGACCAGGCTCAATTTAGAGGAGGTAACACAAATGTGAGCTAGAGGCTAAGCAGAAACTCACATGCAGAAAAAAACACCCATAAAAGTATAAAGCACACCAGATGATCAAACGAAACCGACTAAAATACTAAACTAAAAATAGGAACGCACAAGTAAGGTAATCATAAGCTGTATCCATGTATAATGTAGCAAAAAGTGCATAATGACTTAACATGGAACATTTTAGTCTAGATTACTGGCCACAATGGTGTTCAGTAACAAAATACCATCTTCCTAGATCAAATAAAATGCAGGTCCTGTTTCTGTGGAAGGTCATGATACTTTCTCTTCGCTCTTCAGTAATGTGACTGAGATTTCACCAGATGGAGCCTCAGCATATCCTGGGTGAATGTTAATGAAAAGCAAGCAGCCCACCTAAGCAGTTTACATGGTGTAGTATCGCTGTGAGCTATGCTAAAGCGATCCCTCCGCTCATACAAATAAAGAGCACTTGTGGGGAAAATAATTATATGCCAATTCCAGACTAAGGGTCAAATCTATTATAATGTAAATGCAAACATCATCTTGTATTTCTTTTTTTACAACAAAATGTTATTTAGAGGGGCAGTGCCTGAAACGGTATCTTAGACCTACTATTAATCAGATCTTCTTAGGCAAAGTACTGACAGTTTAACAAACAAGGCATGCGTTCGCATTACATGAAGCGAACGTGAAATTTCACATTTAGATTGTGGGTTTTTGCAGGATTGTCAAGGCCTCAAAGGATTTCTTACGGGATTACCACAGGGCTGCTGGGCTAAGCTATGGTCTCACACCCTACATTCTAAGTGTAAGAGGTCAAAGTGGGCTGAATACATTTCAGTGCCATCCTGAGGGGAACTTTAAAATCAGGCATTCAGAAAAACACGCTCGAAAATTGCTGTTCGGGTCCTTTGTGTACCGTTACGACTGAAATTGTTCATCAAAATAGTGCTTTGAGAGTGTGGTCACATAATATGAAATCAATATTGTCAATGAAAAAGACCACACTCATTTCTGTGAGACATATATCCTAATAATCATAATAAAGTCTGTTTTGACACATTGTATTTCTGAGGTCACCACCGGCCACCCTTCCCCAATTATTATAGAGAGCTTTGAGTAATTATTCTTGTGATGAACCTTGTTTTCTTGACTAACAGGTAAGTATTAAAAAAAAAAAAAAAAAAACTTAGACCAGTCGGATCTTCGCAACAAGCATAACAGAAGTCACCACACAAGTTGGCTTATGTTAGAATAATTAGTATTGGCAGCATAGTAAACAAATAGTTACCACATAATAAAGGGGTGAAGATGGAATTATGCTAAATATTATTGAGCCAATCAAGGAAAGCAAAATCTTACAAAACCAAAGGTGGAAATATGAACACAGGAAAACAAAAATAGAAGAAAAACAAATAAGTGGACCACTAATGTCGCTGCAATATTGATAAGGTTCATAATAAAACAATGCAATAAACCAAACCAAAGCACTCACAATTAATCATGGTTAGCTGGGGGCACTTCCAAGAAAAATGATTTCATTTCAAGGGACAGTCTCAAGCGGTCTCTAATGAGATTGACTTCTCAAGCTGTTCATTTTGCCGTAAGTTGGCCATTTTGACCAGCTCAGACGTTTATGAGTGCTGTGAGAAAATGGCTGATGAAAGACAAAACAAGATTCCCGATTCTGCCAACATTATCCGCCAGGTCGGGTTCTCAGCCACAAGTCAAACACATCAATTTGGACTAAACCAATTCACTAGCACATCAGTCTTTTTCTGCTTAACACAATTTCAGAAAATATCCTTAACATTATGTTGCATTATAAAGCAATATATTTCACAAAAAGCATATAATGATTCTATGACAAAAAAGAGCTTTAACAATGTTCGGTGCTGTCAGATAAAAGAAATGCACTGTAAATCAACTGAACGGATGATCTTTGGCCAGTCAATGAGAAATAGGAACAGCGATTTCCAGCATCCTGATGGTGCCCACCAGCTCACGCTTGCTGTAGAGCTTAGAAATGCTTCTGAGGTAAAATTTTTTAACTTTCTTAAGGCTAAGGGCACTTGGGTCTGTAAATAGCCGGAGGGAATGTAACATAGTCTGATTATAGCCCATCTCTCCATTTCCCAAATGTTTTACAGTTCCTGACCATTAATCAATAGCAGTAAAAAAACAAAAAAATCCAGCTTGAGCTGCTGCAGTTCACTGAGGTGGTGGATTTCTAAGAGCTGTGGAAAGTTCAAGGTCTAACCGTGACTAGTTCGCGACTACTGAACGCATCTGTATAATATTTCACAATGAATCAGTGCGTGGTTTTTCTGTGCAGTGGTAACCTCGCATAAACCTATGCCCATTAGTCAAATTATCTTCCTAAATGATAAATGAAGACTGGGTTAAAACCGAGCACATGTCTGAAAATTCCCTTTCAAATGCTGTGTTTTTTAGGACAAAATAAATAAGTGAAAAAATTTCACACAACAACATTTCGCCTTCAGTTACCTGTAAATAATGAATGATACAATGACCTTTCCAAGATCCAATTAAATCAAATAAAGAGTGTCTTGTGTAATATTAACTTGTAATCAAAGAAAGACAGCCCAGGCCTTTGAAGCTTGGACACTGAAGCCTATTGTGTACAGAGCGAAGTGGTAAAGTAGGAAAATATTGATGCCTTTAAACCCACGGGGATGGACACGAAGAGGCGAATCTTCACAGGGCATAATAAACATTAGCTCTCAGCACAGTCTCCGCGACTACATATGCCGATACATAAAATGAGTTATTGTGGGCACGATAACAGACTCTCTGCTTTAGCGGCCTCGTAGTAAAGCTAATAAATGTCATAGGTACATAATCCCCCTACACGTTTATGGAAACAGATCTCTCCTGTTAAGTTCTTTTACACTCTGTCCCCCGAGGCCTAGATATACTATATTGATGAACACATTAAGAAAGCATGATTTGACTAGAGAAACGCCTGCATTAGATGAAGCTGTGAAAGATGAATTCAATTGTAATTTGAATAACGCAGCCGGGACCAGATTACTCAAAACGGGAGGCAGGGAGTCGTCTGCTCGGAAATTGAGTTGTGCTTGTTAAGTCGAGTGCTCATCACCGAAAATAGCATTTGCTATCATATCTAGTGTTAATACAAAGACTCATTGATAAACCACTTTGGAGGCAAATCCTGTTTGCATGGCTAACCTCTTTAAACCCTCTTAATTTCATCCTCTCATTTATCACTGTGCCACCAGAGCACATTTTCAATAAGTTTGTCAGATAGCTCATAAGCACCACGTCGCTGTTCTAGTGCACCGCTGAAGGGCCACAGACAATGAGGATGTTCCAAAAGGTAGGCTGCTTAATTATGCTGCCTCCTAAGAGAACTCCATACCGCCTAGAAAGTGTTGCACCCTTTGAGGAGAAGGCATTCGAGAGTGCATTGCAACAAGCTTAGGGAAAAAAACAAACAAATCCAAGATGGTAACTTCTATTTCATTCAATACTGTAAAAAAAAAAGTTCAAATACAATTATTTAATAAATAATAAATACATAAAAAATAAATGAGAACATATCTCTGTAAAAATAGTTTATTCCAGGAGAGAATAGTATCCTTAAAGACAAAAAGACAATCTCAGAATGTGTTTAGTGAAAAAAAGAAGGTAACTTATTTCATCCAATAGTGAAAAGTAAAAAAAAAAAAAAAATTCTGAATGAATGAAATATCTATAGATTATTTCAAGAAATCATCATTCAAGAAAAAGACAATCCCAGAATTCATTGCAACGAGTTTAGGGGAAAAAATTAATCCAAGATGGTAACTATTTCATCATGCAATACTAAAAAGTATCGATAAAAAAAAAAAAAAAAAATTATTCAAAGAAAGCTTCATTTTGCATGCTTCACTGTTTTAGCTATATGAACACAGCATATTGTTTGTGTGTGTGTGGCCTGGTAAACCCTAGATTATGGGGACAAAAATGTCCCCACAAAGATGGCAATATCCAAAATCCTTGTTCTTGTGGGGAAATTTGTTTTTGGTCCCCATGAGGAAAACAGCTTTTAAATCATACTAAGTGATGTTTTTTGAAAATGTAAAAACGCATAAAGTTTTCTGTGATGGGTAGGCTTAGGGGTTGAGTTAGTGTAAGGGGATATAATATACAGCTTGTACAGTATAAAAATAATTGTGTCTATGGACATGAAAACAAAACGTGTTTGTGTGTGATATTTGTGTGGCATGTGGGGTGTAGAGCACCCATGTAGAGTGTTCCAAATCGGTCACATGTAAGGTTCCATGACACTTAGGATGCTGCCTTGCAAGACAGCTGTTTATGTAGGCACTATGCAGCTCACTAGATTTCAGAATAGAGCAGAATATCAACTAACATTCAAAATGACGTCGTAATGAACTCACAGTCGCTTACAATGGAACATGAGCAGTCTGTAACAAAGTGCTCTGTCCTGAGTGAGTTTTCTGACAGCTGGTTTCAGCATGCGTATCTGTATTAAGTCCCATATTACACCAAAGTCATTGAAAAGACAATGCTGTCAAAATGTCTCAAGGAATTTATTGCATACATACAACAGATACACCAATATGGCTGACAAACTGCACTTTAAAAGTGTTAAAATGACACCACGGCTGGGCCTCATCCAAGATGGCTGATTAATGGAGGTCTGCCTTGTGTAATATGAGCGGGGGGATCTGATCGCAGTTACTGCTCTCCAGGACACTGGGTCGACACGCAGCGGGCCAATGACATGGCTGATTTGGAATGTAATGCATTAGAAGTGAATCTGACCTCAGCACATTCTGGACTTTTTCTGTTTTATGAGTGCATGCTAAAAGAGACTTTTTGAACCTTCATTCAGTTTGAATAACACACAAAAAGTCAGTCATTGGCTTCAGGCTAACTCACATTAAACAATGAATATTAATTCTATTAAAATTCTGTTCACACTGAGAGAATACAAAGTTGACCTAACCTAACACTGGTTCTTGTCACTTTTGAATATCCCAGCTTATCAATAAAACGATTCAATTGTATTATTATTACTACTACTACAATTGATTAGTTATATGAATATGCTGTCATATTTTCACAGCAGGTGTCTGTAAGATTATTTTAAATGTTTTTTAAAAGGCTTCATTAATTTGTTCAGTAAAAAGAGTATTATTGTGAAATATCATTACAAATGTAAAATATATATACACACACACACACACATGACGCGGATCTGACACACATCCCACTTTCTCACAACGCTTTACGTTCATTTAAGACTTAATTAAATTAATTTAATACCATGCTTGCGAGGATACTTGACAAAACAGGCATTTTGGCATAATTTTGTGTTTTTGTGCGTTGTCTGAAGCAGATTTCTGTCTGTACGAGTCGTCTGTCGTGCCAGTACTGCACTGTACTTCTCTTTTGTGTCTTATCACGCTTGAATGGTTTAAAAGCATTTGCATGAATAAGAGCATGGTCATATAATGCATCGCAAGCTAAAGGATGAAGGGAAAAAAACGGATGCTGCGTTAATTGCGTTAAATATTTTTAAAACAACAATTGCGAGCGTTAACGTGTTAATTTTGACAGTCTTTATATATGTATGCATGTATAAACCAAAATATATACACTATTTTGATGTCAGAAATAAATATATAAATATGTAAATGAGCCTTATGAGCCGATTCACTACATATGAGAGAAAAAGGAGAGCATGTTTGATTATAGAGATCATTTGCTTGGATGTGAACCAGTGTGCACAATACAAAGACAATAAAAAAAAACTTTTTTGTCAAGCTACAGTATAGCACTATTTGTTGAAAAATGTAGCTCATTAATGAAAAAAAAAAATACACATATTCTGAAAACAGCTGAACAGTCCAGGCAAAAAACAAAAAAACAAAGTTAATTTAATGGCATTGGTTCTTTTTCTCGTTAGTTACTCCCCAACACCAGTAGCATCTAATTATAGAGACGTTTTCCTCTCCATGCCAAAGTTGAGGGTCAAAAAGCCTACTCGTATCTACAGGAGAAGGAGAAGTGTGTGGGAGAAAACAACGTCTACTGCACCAAACCCCTCACAGTTCATTTCAATATATAGACACAGAACACTACTGTAGCTCCAGGTATTCCTGTTCAGATCTGAGGAAGATCAACGCAAAGGTTGTTTTATCTTTTATGGATCTCGTTGGAAATAAGAGATTGCCCTGGAAAGTCTGAATGGAGGACAAAGAGTTTGAGGGAGAAGGCGGCAGCCGCGGAGCAGCGCTGTTTGCTATGAGGCACTGCTCTTTTGAAATTGTTTATATGGGAATAGATCCCCATGGCCGGCTAATCGTATGGTTTTAGCAATCCCCATGGAGGCCTAGGCTTTCTGAAGCTTCTCTTGTTTGCGATAGCCTCTGTGATATTGCCCAACAGGCTTGAGAACTAAGGAGTAATTTTCTGGATAGATGGTGTCATGAAAGCAGACAATTATAAGCCAGTCAGTGAGGTCTCTTAGGGTTATGGTTTTAGTCATATTATTTGTTTTATGTACTTTTTGAAGCATTAGCTTTTAAGTTAAACAGCTTAAGGGTCCTTCTCCCTTTCTGTTCACATTGTGGGGCTATGATAATTATTGGCTGTCTGTGGGCACATACAAACTGTTTTTTACTTAAAGGTTGCTCCGTGACACAGATAGACACAGAAGAGAACCACACGGGCGATTGCAACACCATATGACCCGACCAACGCAAGAGAACACAGAGAGGACAGATCAGGCAGAACAAAGGAGATGCTTCAGAATCTTAATTAGCAAGCATCAAGGGAACGAAGCGCAGCCTTGGCTGGTGATTGTTGCCGATCAATAGAACAACAAGTCCTGAGGAAGAGACCGGAGCAGATATTATTGCTCAAGGACTTAACATAAATCAAACACACTAATAACAGTCAGCCGATTGAGACAAGTGGTGAACACAACTGAAAGCAGCTTCATCGACAGAGATTAGCTACAACAAACTACACATTTTATTTGGACTTTTTTTTCTTTTTTTTACCCGTATTCATCCCTTAAATGTCACAATATGTTGATATGAAATATGTTGATTACTTCCACTGCTACATAAAGCTACATTTTAAAAGCATATGCCTACTGACTACTGAAACATTGTGAAATGAGGCTCAAGCGTTTTAATGGTCTGATTAAGAAAATATAAAATCACTTTCCTGTTTTTGAGAATCAGTTATTTAAAGAGGCTCGCTTTCTGTTTAAAAAGTGATATCCGGTCATAAAAATTCTCATGGAAAAAAAATGACATCCATAATTGTAAATTCTCATCAGTCAGATAACCATATTTGTGATTTTCATGCATGGTTTAGCCACAGTACAGTTGACATGTAATACATAATAAATAAGTATAAAAAATTACTTTCAGAATATGTTCTACTTTTATTTTTTCTATATATATTTTATATATATATATATATATATATATATATATATATATATATATATATATATATATATATATATATATAAATATTTTTTTTTTTTTTTTTTTTTTTACAAATAAATGATTAAAAAAAAAATAATATATACTATATTTATAATATACTGTATAATCTGATGACCATGACAATAAAAAAAAGAGAGATCTGGTCATACATTAACAAGTGACATGACACACAATCACACAAAAGAAAAATATTGACAATAACAGGGGCCTTTGATGCTTCTGTACAACATGTACTTACAATAATTAGTTAAGAATTGCAAAATGAAATTACTGCTGTAGGTGACAGAAGGCTAGAGAAGGGCAGTTGAGTTTCTGCAGAAAAGCCTAGCTCAAAGCAAAAACAGCAGAAGTTTATTGATTATGAAAATGCATTTACTGCTTTGAACTATAAAAATACACTCATGATATACAGTGCATCTTATGTGAAGTCAGAGACTGGAGTTATTCCACTCACTTGAGCAAATGAATGATATCATTTACCACAATCACAGAGGGGGAAAAAATCAATCAATCTAGGTAATTATATTCAAATTGTGGACCTCTGGATCTTGTATGGATTTAATATGTTTCTTTGGCTGGGTAGATTCTTAATAGATGCAGTGACTTGCTTCCAGTTAAGCTTAGGGAATAATAACATTTCCTGTGCAATCAGCATAGTAACTTTCTCAGTGAGTGCCTGATGCCTGCTGCAATTACTGTGTCTCTCTATAATATGCATTTCCACTGAAATGGAATCAAGCTGGATAATTCGTAGGAGATGCAGAAAAATGAAGAAATATAACTAGGGAAATTCAGTTTGTTTCAACATTTTCAACAGCAAACAGCCACGAGCATCAGCATTTCCATTGTTGTGCCAAGATAATGATATTCTCCGCTTGCTACGCAAAGCCTGCTATAATGCAACCAAAAGATTATAATGACAATCTCTAACATTAATCTGATTGTGGTAATTCATTCTTGAGGGCAGATTTTTTTACATCCGGATGCTGACTACCTGTGGCAGGGTCCTAAACACATTAAATTAGGTTGATTCAAAATCAAGACTTTTCCACGTTCTGCTGTCATCCCTTACATAAATTACTGACATGAGAGCTAATAAAACACAATGTTTTTCACATGGGTGCTCATATTTACAGGTAGGTAAATAATTAGAATCATATGCTAAAATAATAGGCTTTATGCTATTCAGAAATTCAGTAGCTCGGGGCAGTGCTGCAATCTGGGTGGCTTTGTTCTCAAATTGAGTTTTTACTAGTGCTTACTGACTGAAATGTCCCATCAGTCTTTCCCATTAAAGCCCCAGGGATAACTAAACAGGCCTACTGAAACATGAGTGCTAATTTAAATCCGATACAAAGAATTAATGTAAAACCAGAAGATCTATAGATAAAAACGAGCCTTGGTCTTAAAATATTTGACGCTGAATCAAAAATTCCATTATGTAGTTTCACTCGCAGAGTAATAATAAAATATTGCACACATAATAGATTTGGGAACCAAGAACCGGTTCTTATGGTTCTCTCACCTGTGTTGTTCCGCAGCATGCGGACGAAATACCAAACTAAATGATCTGAGAGAGCTTCCTGCAATACACAATATTATTTAACGTGCGTCGGAACGATTCCCAAATTAATGGCTCTCATGAGAGGTTTTTTTGTGTGTAAATCTAACACAAACAACACAACCAATTCTCATTCTTTTTAGAGAATCAAAAACTCAACTAACCGTTAGACATACAGTAAATCAAGTTATTGACTGGTTGTTCATATGGAAATTTGTAGCAAAAGATACTTGTGTCTTGTCAGTGTTATTTTATAAATGTTAATGAATGAAATGTATTACCACATTTTTTTTTTCAAGTAAAGGCCAGTTACTGGATTTATGCCACCTCTAAAAGACTATTAAAAAGACCTTTTGGAATGGTTTTACATTTATTATAAAAACAAACAATGGAACTGCACTTTTTAAGGCCTGGTTTCACAGACAGGGCTTAGATTAAGCCAGGATTAGGCCTTAGTTCAATTAGGATATTTAAGTATCTTTTAGAAGCAGTTCCTTAGAAAGAAAAAAACATTACTGGTGTGCATCTTGAGACAAAACAATGTCTCTGGCATATTTTAAGATATGTCAGTGCAAGTTGCTTTCAGTTAAAACAGCTCAAACATGCATTTTTAAACCTAGTCTGGGACCAGGCTTGAGCCTTGTCTGTGAATCCGAGGGGTAAAAGTACTAAAATAACCATTAATGGAACCAGAAACGTTCAAAAGAATTGGAACCGGAATATTGACATTTTTTAAGATTCCTATTCCTACACACGAAGCCCTTCTTTCATTAGCCAATGACCTTTCACGCATATAACATGCCAGTCTAGTACAGCTGTTACTACAATGGCAGTCATGATAAATTGTGTGAGTTAGTTTTGAATTAGTATAACCGCAGGTTATGAAAGTGCAGGTTCATACGCTATAGGTGCAATAATGAGCCTAATGGTAGGCTACATTCCGCTGCATGTGAATTCACGCGTATTTTACACAATTTATTCTCCCCAAAGTGTTCAGCTGAAAGCCAACAGATCTAACATGGTTCTATCATGGATTTGCCATCCACTAATGCTGGATCTGTCAACAAAGCCATGGCCTGTAGGATAATGGCCATATAGTTTCCAAATGCAAATTATTCGGATTTCCCCCACCCCTCACACTTGAATGCGATAGCATTTATAACACATTCCACGAGCCAGCAGCCCAGTAAACATCTTGACAGGGTATCAGCAAATAATATTTGCTCCATTAATAAGCAAATCAATTTCCCGGAAAGAAATATAACAAGACACCAGGAGAGCGGAAAAGGGGGGCGAAGCATGCCAAGTGTGTGATGGACATTTTGTACAAAACAACCCAATAGTCCTCGCAATGTTTTCCGGCACACTTTGTTCTGCACACTGATCTTGTCCCTGGAAGTACATAATTACAGTCTGTTAGTGCTGGCTGCCGGTTTCTAAATGATAACACGGCATTCACGCTCGTTTTCTGGGCATCACAAGACATCAGTGTGCTGAGGAACAGAGCATGGAAAAAGGCATGTGGGGAAATGCTAATTATTCTGCCACATCCGAGATGTCCATCAAAACCCCCCGCACCTAATAAAAAAAAAAAAACAGTAAGCCGAACGCAAATCAAATGTAACGTTAAAAGACTTCTGCCTTGTTATCAGAACGTATGGACGACATAAACACATTTACTTGAGCGCATTTTGTTTGGAAGAAAAGTGGCATGCAATCAGTGACTACATAAGGACAATGGCATTAAAATGGAGGAAATGAACATGCCTCCGCAGACAGAAAGACAGCCAGGCATACAAACATGGAGACAGCCCCAATAATCCTCATGCTTATGCATGTGCAAATGCTCTTGAGGAAAAAAAAAATTCTGTGAAAATTCAATTGCAGACAATTCTTGACAATAGATCTAAGAAAGATCCCCAAGAAGAGAATGTCGAAGGCTTCTAATATCTTTGATAGTCTAGTTATGATAATGACATGAGGTAATGTAAAATTCATGAAGTGTACCTAGCAGATGAAGATCGTTAATAATTGTTCAGCAGGCAAAAGAAAATACGTTTCAGAAGCCATACATAAAGACACTGCTTCATTTTACGGTAATTGTTTATAGACAGTTAAGTGCAACTAAATTACTTTCATCTGTTGGAACATGTGCAGGGGACGGCTTCAGTTTTACCTTTCCCAGCAGCTGTTTGGCATGAGCAGGCTGCAAGCTTGTTATTAGTCTCTAATTACAAAGATCCTTTGTCTTGTAATTACCCTACCGATTAGACCTATTCATTTATTCAACGACAAAAAAAAAACGTATCTAAAAAATAATCGACACCAGACACTAAACCAACATGATGCACGAAAGCCTCTTGAGATCTTCGTAATAATACCTTCAGAGCTTATTATGATTTTCTGAGTGTCTGAAAATCAGGTTTGGTCCACCTTGTCCCATCAAGAGATAACTTCAAAAGTATCATTGACAGTTATGTGTTTGGACTTCTCCTGTGATACTTTTTCTGAGCGTGTAGTTGTGTAGATGTCTCCGCAAAGATCTGTGGGTAATCTGTCTAAAACAAATTACCAGCAGCATTCATCAGAATGTATAGGAGCGGCATTGGAAATGGCAGAATCTCACGTGCCGAACCTGCCTGTCAGGAAATCACGCTCAGATCAGATTAACCTATACAAGAGAGTGAATATCTGAAGCTTTAGCTCAGGTCCTTTTGGCTATCTGGAAAGCAATTACCCCCGAGCACACATGCGGAGATATAACAAGGCATACCAATCTGATTTTAAACTTACAATGGGCCGCAAAAATGAGCAATTTTGATCAATTACATCTCCGCTTTGACGGCTGAGAGACGCTGTCAGTAGACGTTAAAATTGTTGGACGGCTATCAAAACATGGCTGAGGTCTCCTTTGGTTGACATGCACGATGTGGTAAAGATTTTACAGGGCCTGACCTCTTCACATGTTGCCCGTTTCGGCCTAAAGCATCTTGTGAAACCCTGTTGACAGGCTGATGTCTATCTATGCAGAGAGACGTCTGTGGTCGAATCCCACACCTGTGTGCCATTTCACCACACTGATCTCAGCCTTGGCAAGCTCCAACGGACAGCTGCAATTCAAAGATCTAAGCGGCTGTTTTTCTCCCAGGCATTGTCTGTTATGGTGGGAGAAGGGGGGCTTGGTAGCATTGGGGCCAATTTGGATGATTGGTCGTCAAATCTACGATAAAATGAGTTTCCCTGTGTTCTTTAAAAGTGACCCATGCCTGCCGGAGTAGTGTAAAATTAGACACGGCGTGTTTGTGTTGTGTCAGATGTGGTGACTGGCAGAAACTGTTAATAATTGCCTAAGTGCTCTGGAGTGTCAGAGCTGTCCATCACTCTTCGTTCCTCTCATTCTTCAAGCTCTCAAAATATTTTCACTGAACTGCAGAGGACAAACTACTTTCATTGACGGCCTTGTCACTTTAGCGCTTCAAGTTGTAAAAATATTTTAACTCCACACAAGGAGTCTCATGTTATAGGCACCAATTCCCAGCTTTTACTGTCCTAGATTAACACAGAGTCTCTTTTATAAAAAAAAAAGTGGGTAAACTATCCTCTAATCAAAAAGTGACAGTAAAGACTTTTATATTGTTAAAAAAAAAAATATTTCAAATAAATGCTGATCTTTTGAAATTTCTATTTAAAGAATCCTAAGCCTAATAAAAAATATTAAGCAGCAAAACCGTTTTTAACATTGATCATTTTTTTCTTGAGTATCAAATCAGTTAAAATAGTTTTTTTAATGTAACACTATTTCACAATATTACTGTTTTTACTGTATTTTTGATCAAATAAATGCAGTCCTGGTGAGCATAATAGACTTCTTTCAATACTTTTTTTTTTTTTTTTATCTTACCGATCCCAAACTTTTGAACGGTTTGGGATTGTATGCCTGTCTGTATATATGTACACATACACACAGACATGGGGCCTCATGTATCAATCTTGCGTACGCACAAAAACTTTGCGTACGCCAGCTTTCACGCTCACAGTCGGATGTACTAACAGTGAAATTAACGCGAGAATGTGCGTTCCTCCACGCCAATTTCATGTCTGGCGTACGTACATTTCTCATTGTTTTTGTCCGTTGGCGACTCTTACAGGCAATGAAGTGAAGTTGCAAACATTACACAACGAATTGTTCTACAAGTTTATCGCACCACCACCTGCCCATACAAAAATGTAATATATGGCCATATATGTACTTATATTTTAAATAGCATGACATATATCTATACATATATTTGACTTATCTGAGAACACAATATATGCCTGCAACATATTATGAACATTTATGTGTCCAAACATGTGAAGAAAATATTTGAGTTCAGTTCATCCATATTTGATACCATATATCTGCATATATTACAGTATAGTATTGGTTTCTCGCATATATGGACAACATTAAGTATAAATATGTGACATACATATTTGTTTTCCACATATTTAATAAATGTATGTAAACATACATGCATGTGATACTGATGCATTTTTAAAGCTGTGGCATATGGTTATGGTACTTTGTGGATGTATTTGTCAAAAATGACAAAGAAAACATTGCATTATTGTATTAAAATATAAGTGAAAGTATGTACTATGGAAATAAGTACATATATGCATGTATACATATATGCGTCTTACATATATTTCACATTTATGTGCATATACGGGAAAATATATGGCACTTACATGAAAACGGCCTTTGCTATATTTTGAAATATATGTTTCATATACAGTATGTGTATGTGTTTTACATATATGAATTTTGCATATATTCTCATATAGGCAGCAGACATACATGGGCACTGACATTATATATGTAATTTACATATATTGACATATATTACATTTCTGTATGGGGGGAAGCACTGCTATTAATCTGCAATTTATAAAATAATTGACATATATTGTCACACGAGCCTTATGGGAATATTCTATCAATTATGCAATTAAGTAAGAACATATAAAAGCATATGCAAATTGATACAACGTCCACCTTTATATCAGACCATTTCTTTTTAAGGTCATTTACAGTGCGACTTTCAGATCTCACCGCATTGACGGCATCAGCAAAAATCTCCCAATCATTTTTTTCCTTTTGTTATTAATTCCGGAGGACAAAGTTCCAAATCAAATATTTTATTCGTTTCTACCTCCGATAGTAGCACCTCCAATTCACTTTCTGTAAAGTTTAGTTTCTTGCCGCTTGCTTTAGCCATTTTCTTACTGCTTTCTTTTGCCAAAGTGGACTCATTGCCATATTTAAATTGATTGAATTAAGGGAGGAGACTGGGTGGGGCGTTGTGCTCGTGCATGTGCGCTCAATTTTACGTTAATTGGGATGTACAAAGAGAATATGCGTGGGATCCTTCGTACGCAGAGATTCATACATCTGTTTTTTTTTTGTGCGTACGCACATTTCCAGCTTTGTCCGTACACAATGTTTTAGAATGAATTCAACGCAAGCCTTTATACATGAGGCCCATGGTACCATGGTGGATTTCTGCATTTTATCTCAAGTAGTTTTACAAATGAAGCAGTGCTGAGATTCTTCTCCTAATTAACTGAAGATTCATGCATAGAAAAGCACAGAGTTAGAGCCGAAAATTGTGGCATTTATTGAATTACGTCCTTATTAGCGCCAAAACAGTGTCATTGCCGGCAGCACATAAACAGCGTTTTAAACTACTTGAATGCAGGTGACTATAACCTATTGTGCACCTTCATTCAGTGCAGTAATATGTTATGTCAGTTTTGTATTAGTATGTTCTACTTTAGGGCCCCTGCCGGGTTGCTGTGAAAGAACAGCGTGAGGCATTAAGGGCCTTTCGCGGTCCAAATAGACTTTCTTTCACTTCTATGAGCGAGCAGAAACTCATTCATTATTTTAATGGTTGTCAAATTTGTTTTCCAAACCTACTAAAAGGTTATCGTTGTTACATGCGGACAAGTGGTTATATCTGAATCAATGTTAACTTTGTTACCAGGGTAATTTACTGCTCTCCCCTGACCACATTGCACAAACTTAATCTCCGTATTTTTACAAAGTACCAGGTGAGGGAGATTTATGCCCTCTACATGAACTGACCTTTCTTTGATTAAAAACGGATTAAGGAGGGAGGGGGAGAGGGGACATATCATAAAAGATTGCAAAATGAATAAATTATGCTTTCCAACTGATTAATATGCCACACATGCCTTGGTAATGTATTATTACAAGCTTGGTCAAGGTTGTGGTCTATATGATATAGGGCTTCCTATGCATTTTTCCACCGCTTGCTATAACTGTAACGGCTAATGACTTTCAAGAGAAATTATGTGCTCCCGCTGTGGGTGGCTCAATCCCTACGGACTCTATGGTGCTCCATGTCAAAATCGGAATATGAGGGCACGTTCATTAGCATGTATAATTGCCCATGATTGGCCGAGCTCCTCTGTGACACGGCACCATGGGCACTCGGAGCGAGTAGCGGGAAATGTCACAAGATTTACAGTGAAAGACTGAGGCTGCGAGAGTTAAGAGATCTCATTTTTCTCAGGCAAGTTATCTTTATTGAATAAAACGTCCTCTATTAAGATGGATTCCGCTAGCAGTCTTTTGTTTACACAATAACTGTAAAGGGAGGAAGAATTCGCACATTCGGCAAAGGCAATTTATTATTAATAAGCACATCAGTGAGCAAGAGATGACCCAGGGACCAAAACAGTCATGGAAGGAGCATTTATCAAACATACACAAATAACGCACAACACAAGATACACTGCTTCCAATATTAGCAAACAAAAGATAAATGTGTCAGACTGCATAAGGGCTTCTTTTGATATATAATGGCACCTCTGCTGCGTGACCCCACCATCCATCCTTCCACGGGAGAACTATTGAAGTGTTTCGTCAAAGCAGTCATCAGCATAATCTAAAGATTATGCATTCTGCAAACGGGTTTGTTATGCCACCTAAAAAATTAGTTCGCAGTATTAGCAGACGTCTATCGCATACCTGCCTGATAAAAGAATCCACAATATCATGATCAAGAACATCCTGTTTTACAATGAGCCAAACCTTCTCATTATCAGTACATCCGGACGTTCGCGTTCATTGATCTCCTAATTAACGAGCATAACGGGGAGAGGTGTTCCTACACGTAAGGGTGAGGATAACGAAACGTCTCTGATATCGTCTCTCCTGGGGCAGACGTTCTCTCGGAGTGGAGAGGACAGATGGGATTGACAGCCTTATTAGGGATCGGCACACAGGGCCCTCCATCCCAGACTTGATATTGGATTTCTTGCGGTCCATATCAGCGCAGACACATGTAGATGTAGTAGCTGCATCTACGGGCAGAAATGAAATCAATACCACCAGCTTCTCAACAAGCTTTACTACATTACAGCAGCTGGGGCTGCAGGACCATCTGGCCGGCTCTCAAGAGTTCCAGAGCGCAGTGTACATCTCTGTCAGTGAAGTCACTCTTATTTGGTTAACACTAATCAACTGCAGCAAAACAGTGCAATTCTTCTCGCAGAGAGCCTTAACTTGATTTTTTTTTCTTTCAGGGGTGGCGGGAACATCTGTCCCTCCTGACGAACTGGGAACCGTGTCGAGGTTGTGGATGAACTGGTGCGGACTGATTAGTTATGACAGATGACATCTAATGTGGGAGGAAGAGTTATTTCATTTTGTGTCCAAACCCAGACTGTCCCTAAAAGCCATGGTAAAAGATTAGCTATTTTTTTCTTCTCCTCTTTCTCTAAAGTAAGCTGCTTTTTCTGAATATTTCAATAAATGTGCCATTCAAGAAAGTTTGAATAATTAATTTCCCATTTCCCAGACCTTTTCAAGATTCTGCCATCAAACAATGCGATGCATCCATCTGGATGATGTTAACACTCCAACTGCACGAAACTACCAACCACAGCAACGCAATACATCCACTGCTTCTGAACAGAGAGAGAGAGAGAGAAGCAATAAATAAACAAAGCAAGAAAAACTCTGTTCCGCCAACAATAACATTAACATCTGACATGCAAAGCATCTAAAAAACAGCACCTTCTCGTAAAAACTAGAGACGACCTTTGAAGTGTTTGTGTGAAAGGATCATATTAAAGCTTCAAAGATTCCTTTTAGATTCCCACCAAAGAAATAACCCCTGACACGCCAACAAACAAACAAAGGCGCAAAAAATTTCAATAGCGCAACTCTGCAAAGTCTGAAAGCAAAGTAAGTTTCAGGTTGTTTTCCCGTTTCATCCGATGGCACCGAGCTTGGAGGGGAGCAGGGAGACATCTATTATTTGGGGGCTGATTAAAGCATCATGACTGGTGTCCGTTCTGTTTTCCAGGGGAGGACTTGACAGCGCGCAGCTCTCTGCCTGGTGCCTCTACATCGTGTTAGGTGATTTACAACTGACTCGCTCGGTTTATGTAGTGCCGTATTTTCATTTCTTCCCTGCTGAGTACCAGGTTTAGAACTCCTGAAGAAATATTATGCTTTGCTGACAAAATACAGTGACAGCCGTCTCCAGCTAAAAAAGTGTGCCACGGTGTTAAACACTATGAAAGCGGGGAGACAAGTCAGGGTTGGAGGTATCTGTAGCAGCCCACTGCCGTTTGATCTGAACCAGCACTGATTGAGCGGAATGATGTTTATAGCTGACTTTAAAACCAACTTTCAATTTAAAAAAATGACGCAAGGAAGAGGAAAGGTCTGTAAAACAGACGGAGAAATTTATTGAAAAGCTTTTATGAGGGTCTTGCCGAAGAAACATGTGGCAGACAAATGAATTGTTTGTTTCAATGGCTTTGCCCTCAGACACGCAGGTAAATCAATGCGTGGGACATTTTCATTAACCTCCGGTACAAGCTGTACTGTTTGATGAAGATTTTGCAGGTGAACGACTTGATTTAGAGTGAGGATGATAAAAGTATACCGTGCTTTTCCACAATTTTAGACCCATTAAAGGAACAGTTCACCCAAAAAGGAAAATCCTGTCAACGTTTACTCACCCTTACAAACCTTTGGAACACAAGAGTATATTTTGAAGAACGCTCTTACTGTCCATACAACGAGGGTCAACGGGGTCCAATGTTGTTTGGACCACATTGACTTTCACTGTATAGACACTAAGACACTTTTCAAAGTTCGAAGTTATACAACTTCAGTGAGTAAATAATGACAAAAGTTACATTTTTGGGTGACCTCTGAGCTAAAAGATATTAACAGCACCGGCGTGTTGTAGCATTTAGCAATTACCACTGTTTTTCAAAGGAATTGCTGATATAATTCTTTCACTCCTAATAGCGTAAATGTTCTTGCCTTTGTGTGGGAGCCTGACCTCTTGCAAAAAGGGAGGAGTGGGAGCACAATGGGAGCACAAACCTAATGAAGCGGCTGAGCGTTCCACCATAGCAATGGATGGACATTCTGTAGGCTGTAATTACCCCTAGTTACATGAACGGTGTTTGTTTTTATTTGGATTGCCATGGTAAGACAAACAGAAGTTAATTTGGATTCGTCACTACAAAAGCTTCCACCCCCTGCATCTGAGGAGCACTATAAATAAAGATTGTCATTGTAACCTAATCAAATTATGTGAAATATTTTGGTCGGGCTGTCAGTGTCTGAGTGCTCTCGGAAGACAACGCGCACAAATCCCCAGAGGTCTTCTCATCTCGCTTCAGGAGCTGCCAGGTTGCTTTGCTTCCTCCCGCACGCAGACGTATTAAGCATAAATGGCACTCGCATGATTTCAATGAGCACGAGACGAGACCGGTCTTTCAGCACATTAGCTTTTGTTCTGAAAAGCACAAAGTAAAAGCTAGAGCTGGGAGAAGAAAAGAAAGATAGAAGGCAAAAAAAACCTGATAATAATAATAGCGGACTGTGGCGGTGCCTGAGAAAATGGAATTCCACTGGCCCCAAACAGGCTATAAGTGGCGATGCCAGCTGTAATTGGCCAGAATTAGACGCAAACCTGATGTGACACACCGAACGGGGACCCGCGACAGGGCAGATAAAGTCATTCTGAGGGGAATTAGTATGATATCACAATGGGTTCATAAAGATGTCCAAGTTCTGTCAGTAATAACTGCAAGCTTTGATACAGTCTTCTCTCACGGCCAATAAGCTTTGTAATATTCACCAATCATAGTCCATAAAGCTGCCATTACGGGAAGCTCACTCTGACTTCCCAGTTAAATTTATTGATGCCGTTTTATCCAATCTGTCCCTTCGATGGATGGAGTCTGTGCTCTTATTAAAACCTTTCAATTCTACATAAATTTCAAGTGGAACAAATTTATATAAATTTAATAACTGACTTTCTTGCTTTGGATGTTTACAGAAATAAGGGGAGACTGCATGCATTTATACAATTTATTAATTAGAATGCAATTATTTTGCTGTGCAATACATTTTTTGTTACCTTTTACATTTTTGCTGTATCATGATTTCATTGTTTTCAAATCATTTTACTGTTTAAATTTTGCTTAAAAAGCCTATAATATATTGTGTAATAGCATGTTCTACTGTGACCCAATATGTTATATTTTATATATTTTACATATAAAATCTAAATCTATATTTAAAAATTACTGTATATGTATTTTTTTACTTCTCTGCAAAATGTAAACAGAAAAATATCAAATTATTTATTATCATAAATTATATAAAATCTTAATACATTAATAAAAGACTCATTTCCCATAGAATGACTTAAAGCTGTATTTAAATGATATAGCTTCATATATATATATATATATTATATTATCTTCTAATCTATCTATCATCTAATCTGTTTATCTTCTAATCTATCATCTAATCTATCTATCTTTCTATATATATATATATATATATATATATATATATATATATATATATATATATATATATATGTATGTATATGTCTTTTTAAGATAGATTATGTTTAAGAACACATCTTTTTAAAGATAGATTAGAAGATATAGATATATATATATCTATGGAAAGATAGATTAGATGATAGATAGATTAGAAGATAAACAGATTAGATGATAGATAGATTAGAAGATATAGATATGGAAAAATAGATTAGATGATAGATGGATTAGAAGATAGACAGATTAGATGATAGATAGATTAGAAGATATATATATATATATGGAAAGATAGATTAGATGATAGATAGATTAGAAGATATATATATATATATGGAAAGATAGATTAGATGATAGACAGATTAGAAGATATAGATATATGGAAAGATAGATTAAAAAAATATAGACAGACAGACAGATATTTGGGATGATGGATGGATGGATGGATGGATGGATGGACTGGATGGATAGATTATAGATAGATGGATAGATAGATGTATAGATCTTACAAGGTAAATAGTTTTAGTAGGCTTTTCAAAAAAGAATGAATACCAATATACTGGAAAGAGTCATATCATTGTGCTTCTATGCGATTTCATTCACACTGATAGGTCTAATAACAGCTATGATCTACTATGCACCGCAAACCAGCAACAAAAACAGAGTGGTGGGGTGAGAGTGCTCAGAAACACACGTAGCCCAGCTGGACAGAGCAAATCCAAACAAACCTCTTGGCTTCAGCACTTGTCGCAGCGAGCTGCCAGCACAGCGTGCCCCTCCGCCACAGCAATCAGCCACTGCCCCGTGTCCTCTTAACTCTGCTTCCTCAGTGATTTTTCATCTGCCTCGTTGGGCCGTTTTATTCATTGTTTCCCAGATGTAGTGATTGATGTTCTACTCTCTTAATCTGTGTGAATGATAAGAGCCGGGGTGCGGAGACAGAGCGCGCGTGACACGGGCAGTGCAGCCGGGGCCGGTGCTGACTGCTTGCTCCCTCAGACTCATTTACATTTCAATCTCAGCCTCATGAATGCAAAGACTCCAGCCCAAAATTAATAACGCCACAAGTTGGAGGTGGGCACCACCAGGAGAGTGACAGAGAGCGCGATCGAGAGCGAGCGAGAGAGAGAAAATGAAGGGGGTCCTCCTATCTTGCTTCTTTTGTTCTTTACCAAAAGTGCCCCTTTCTTTTTATTTCCCCTCTCTATCTTTTCTTCAAGTCTCCAATGAATGGCATTACAGACAAAGGCATATCTGGAGTGACACAAATTTATTTCGGTTGCACCGCCATAGTATATTGTCATAGAACCAGGGGCGATTTGTCTGGGGACAATTTAGTTTCCATAAAGGATTTAAATGGTTTCTGTGGAGATAGTAGGGAGAAATTTAATTTGTTTCTCATTTACTACAGCAGGTATGAAAAGGAGAAAAATTGGATGGCTGATGGGCTAAAAATTGGTCCTGTCCCTCTGCTGTATCCCCTAAAGGATTGAAACCTTGCATCATATAGATTGAGTTCGACCCCCCCGCCACCACCACCAAACCTCCTCCGCCCCCAACCCAAGCTGCCACACGTCCCCCGCCTCAAGCCCTCTCCGAGAGGTAACCTTAAACCAACTTAAAAAGTAACCTTTGGGGTGGCTGCCAATCACTCCAAAAACAACGTTTCCATCGATCTGCCTGTCCCTGTGATTTATGGCTTCATTTTACAGTAATTGAGAATTAGAGGGAAGATTAGCAAGCCTCAACACTTCGCCTTGATATGCTCTCTGAGCGCTGTAATTTGTCACGTTGGGATGTCGGACACTCTCTTACTCACAAAGGGGGGTTCCCTGCTAATTGAATTTCCCGATAAGCCTGGAATTAATTTGACACCGGTGAAATCTGAATACAGCCCTCGTGCCTCCCCTCCGTGACGGGCTGGAGCCCTGTCGCGCACACGGACGTACGGGCAAACGCTATTGATCCAAATCACTTTGAGTTGAAGCCAACTGAAGTATGGAATCGCTAAATCTTATTTACACTCATATTGGAGGAGTTCATCCGCAGCTATCCCGAGCAGATAAAGAATATTATCTTTCATTTCGTTTGACTCCGCCAAGATGAATTTTTGGCTATTTCCTTCTGAGGGCAAACAAAGCAAATGCCTGGAGTCAACAGTCACGATTGAATTACCTGCCAACTTTAGAGGTCTATTGTCTGGGTAATTTGTCGTCTAAGTGGCAAAATGAAAGCACTCTCCACCGCTTTCTGAGCGCCCGCTGTGATGTCATTCATAGCTGGAGAGTCAATTCGAAATCTGTTGATGCTACACTTTCTACAAAACACAGCCCTGCGTTCATTTACTTTCCCTGAGAAGAACATTATACATGCTAAATATGCAATCAACAGTTTTTTAGATGATTAGCTCCGTTTAAAAAAAAAAAAAAAACGAACCATGGTTCCACCACGTACAGTGATGAACGTTATGTGATACATATTTTTCAGGATACTTCGATGAAAAGAAAGTAAAAAAAAAAAACAGCATTTATTTGACATTGCAAATGGCTTTACTGTCACTTTTGATCAATTTAATGCATCCTTGCTGAATAAAAGTAATTTAATCTTTTCTTTAGTTTCTAAAAATCCTACTGACCCCAAATCATTAATGCTAAATATGCCAAGAGATTTTTGTATGATTAGCTGTCAGTTAAAAAAAAAAAAAAGCCAAATATCCCCAACATTATGCAAACAACAGCTTTGTTTTGGTGCGAACCAATGTGTTTTTTTAGAAAAGAAAATCTATGCTACAGTAACTGTGCCAAACATATTTAGGGTGAAATGAATCACATCAAAACAGTAAATTACGCTTAAACGTTTGATACCTTCCTCACACTAAACAGCACTAAAATGAACATGATTTCACCTCGTCTGAGCACCATTGTGCATAAGCGCTATTTTCAGTGGGCCGTGTTAGCGCTCGAGCTCTTTAGCAGGCTAAGAGATGCATTTATCTGCTTAATGAACTTTGGGCTCTAACTTAATCCCACTAATGCCTGTGTGAGTCAATTAGCAGCAGTGCATGTGCTGCACTATTTATGAACCGAAGCGGAGCCTTGTTCTGCTCATCATAGCGCTGTTCTACAAGAACCTCTGTGCTAATCTCCTCACCGCTCCCTTTGTGTAAACATGAAGCTCTCTTACACAGCCAGACAAGCCTCTGACATTATCAGATACACAGTGTCATTGAGCCCTCAACAAGTCCTCAGTGTGTCACGTAGACAAATATAGCTTTGTAAAGGGCATCATGCCTCCCTTTTGTCCTGACGGTGGCACTTTGCCTTGAGAAAATTGCGAAAAATTTAAATGAATAAATGAATAAAATTGATTAATTAGGTAAAAGGCTTAATTGTGTTTTTAAAATCACAGCTCATTTATGGTTCATGGAACCTTAAATGTCATGGAAATCATTTGCTGCACAATAATACAATCAACAAAATAAATAAAGCACATCTTTCTATTGAAATTTTTATGACGGTTGTACACAATAAACACACAGTGTTGTTTCAATCACTTATTCGGTCCTCAAAAATTACTACGAATCGATAATGAATCATTAGAATCAGCAGAATTTAAATTTAAATTGATCACGATTTCCATCCGCACTCGTGTTGTAATCACACCGGAGAGTAAATCAGAACATAATAAACAACGTCTCCTGCAAGGTCTTGTTGAAGATGCTGGCACAGTATAATTGCGCTTGACTTGGTCTTTTAACCTGTTCAAAATGAGATGGGCAAGACATGTGTCTGAACACCCAACAGGTTCCAGAGGTGCATGTATCTGTCGAAGCCCTCATTTCCCATTCAGAGCAAGGTGCTCAGCCTGGGCCGCGGTGGGGCCGAGAGAGAGAGAGAGAGAGAGAGAGGGAGTGAGGGATAGATGAAGGATGGAACGAACGGGGGAAGGAGAGGAGGGGGATAACTGAGAGGCTGATAGAGACAGGCTGACAGGCTCGAATGGCCCATCAATAGATCCAACACACTGGTAATTTGGAGCACATTTAACATACATCAGTTGAGTGGGCGCGGGCTGTATGTGTCTTGTCGGGGACTCAGAGTAAATAACAGTTAAATCTGGTGTCACTGCTGACCTCTATGACCTCGGGAGCAGATGTGGCTCCCTGCACAGATGGGAGAGCAACAGCATGCCGGGTGAACAGGACACAGACCATTGCATTTAACAACTTGAGGACATCATTACCACCTCACACATGATTTCTTTCTCAATCTTCCTCATACACACACACACACACACACACACACACACACACACACACACACACACACACATTCTTAGATAACTCAATGTTCCACATCAGTGCTTCTTAACTGGGTTAGGTTTAGGACCCAGATTTTACATTGGACATCAAGTGACAGAGTCACTGATAACATACAGAGGTAAATAAAGAAAATCAAAAACATTTTTAATATATATTTATGATATAATTTTTTTTATATTACCATGAACTGCATACACTGAAAATATGAAGACTTATTTTGAGCAGGAAATTTTAAATTGATTGTCCTATTTGATGTCTGCAGTCAACGACAATGGATAAAGTCTTTTAAAAGCTCATTTAAAAGCATATAAACCTATTTATGTTGCCAATATAACGACACGATAGTTGCATTTGTTTGAAAACCACTGTTCTTTATGAAAGTAAAAAAAAAAAGAAAAGTAAAATAAATTAATACTTTTACTTTTTAATACTTCTAAATGACTTGCCTGACTTGTGGTGCCGCCTAGAATTAAACCACACCATGTTCGTTCATTGGCCAGATGGAGTTTGGGTTCCCTGACACTGTTGCCTTTTGGCTTGGCCCACTGACTTGAATGCGCTGACACTATTGGATGAAAAACTGAACAGAAAGTTTTCAGCAGAGCTGCTTCATAGATGAATTGAACTTATTCAATAATTGATTAACTTTACACAGTTATTGAACCAAAATGAATCAACACTGAATTATTTTCCTGTTTATCACTGAAGCTGCTTTGAAACAATCGGTATTGTATAAAGCACTACATAAATAAAGGCGACTTGACTTGAAATGCAGTTCTTTTGAACTTTCAATTCATAAAAAAATGTATCACGGTTTCCACAAAAATATTAAGCAGCACATCTATTGTCAACTGTGATCATGATAGAAAATGTTTCTTGACCACCAAATCAGCATATTAGAATGATTTCTGAAGGATCATGTGACACTGAAGACTGATGCTGAAAATTCAGCTTTGCCATCACAGGAATAAATTTAACATTTGAAAATGTATTCAAATATAAAGGTTGTTAAATTACAATAATATTTTACAATATTAATGGGTTCACTGTATTTTTGGTGAGAATAATAGACTTCTTTCCAAAATATATATATATAGCCTATATATAAAAAAATATAAAAAAAACTCACAAATGTAAGAATCAAAAATATCCATTTCATTCTTTCATCGAAAATTTCCCATTTTCTTTTGGTAAAAAGACTGGACCCGGGAAACGCCTGGAGTCTGCCTTGGTGACACATCCAGAAGAAAGCTGAGCTAAACTACATGTCATGGAAAGGGAAAACAAATGATCTGTGTGCTTTGAAAACTCAGCATAGCACCACAGGGCAAGTCACTGAGCATCCCCGTGCACAAGACAGGCTGGGTACATATATGAAGCACAGCACCCGAGGCTAACCAGTTACTATGCCACTCACTCACCTCTACAAAGGACTCAAGCACACCAGAAGCTCTCATGTGTCATGTCACATTTAGATATGGAATATAAGGTAAAGACTTTGTCGAGTTGCTTCTAAAGGGCATGGAACAGGTTGAATTTTACCCCAAAATGTACTGTAAACAGCTCTGCTCTGTTTAAATGCAATGGGGGTTTGAATCAAACAAATGATTCTCATGAACATTTCCTCATTTCATTCACAAGGTTATCTCGTGGTAAACCAGATGCCCCTTTTTTTTCTTTATTTCCAAGGTTTATTTTTACCACGAGACCTGATCATTTCAGTCCAACCGTAACAGTTTCACCGCTTCACAAAGCCTACTGAAGAACAGCTCAGCAAACCTGCACTCCAAAAGCAAGGATTGTTACTCATTTCATAACCAAAAAAAGGTTAGCCAATCAAAACAGTGCCGCTTTACCAATAGAAGTCTTGTTGGTACAATATTGTTTCATTTTAAAGGTCACAGAGAGGGTGGAGCGTGGTCATGTTTATCATCTCCCTCAATATGTTTGGCCTGACAAACCAAGAGATGTTCGGCTCAGTGATCTTTTCCTCAAACTATTGAACTCCTTTGCAGGCCTTTTGCCCCCAACTCAATTAAAGCAAATTAGACACACTGGATTCTGCATAACCCAACTGTATTACATTGATATAATTTAGCCTCGGTTCCTTGCTTTAAGTGTGTGTGGCTCCCTAATAAAAATTGTCAGTTAAAATGAATATACAGCTTGTGTAATTAAATTTAATTGGATCGTGTCACTTTTAATCAGTATCGTTTTTGGTTCCTTGTTGAGTGTTGCTGCTCTAATGCTGCCTCTGGTTTGTTCACTGCTTTATTGCAAGCTGTGCTCTCAACCCATCTGAAGCTAAACACATCTAGACCTGATTTGAGCTCAAAGCCTTTGAACTTTGAATGCAAGAACAAGGAATCAGGCTAATTTAGTGCTGGTTTATTTATTTAGAAATGCTGTGCAGGAGCTTTTTTTTTTTTTTTCACTCTGACTGCAGAAAAAGTTCTGTTTGTATTCATTAGGCCTATAATCTCAGACCGTTCTCTGTGATGCACTCTTACGCATATCGGATTGATCTGATAGTAGGTTAATTATGAACCAACAACTCTACAAATATGGATGTTGAGAGCAAATTTGGCGCTTTGATAATTAAAAACACAAAAAGCATTTGACTAATTTATCATATAGATAGTTAACAAAAGGAGAACTCCGGTCAATTTTAACATTGAGCTCATTTTTTTGTACATTTGGAGTGCTGTCAATACAGAGAACAACGACAAAAATCGGTGTTTCCTACACCGTGTTATCCTCTTTTTAAAATTTGCACCCTGTTGACTTCAATGGGGCAATGTTTAAACCTGCTTTTAGCCTCTTAACATCCTTGATGTGTCATTACAAGTGCACAGCCAATGTGAGTGATTCCTTCAGAGTGAACACGAGTGAATCTGACTGCAGTAGATGTGAAAGATAAGAATAAAAATGATGTTATTTAAGCCAGCGCAAATACCTGTATTTACATCCTGTTTTCGGTCGAAGTCCAAAGTAGTCGATTGTCGAGTTCACGCGCGTGATCATAGGTAACTAAACCTATGGGCGTGAACTCGGCAATCGACTACTTTGGACTTCGACCGAAAACAGGATGTAAATACAGGTAACTTATTTGCGCTGGCTTAAATAACATCATTTTTATTCTTATCTTTCACATCTACTGCAGTCAGATTCACTCGTGTTCACTCTGAAGGAATCACTCACATTGGCTGTGCACTTAATGACACATCAAGGATATTAAGAGGCTAAAAGCAAATGTACAAAAAAATGAGCTCAATGTTAAAATTGACCGGAGTTCTCCTTTAACTAAAAACTGGACCAGCAAAATGCCTTTGCTTACAGAATGCTTTTTAAATGTCAGCAGCATTTTGAAGAAAATGATTGAAAAATGAAATACTGAATGTGAATACAAATTATACTGAATACAAATAATAAAAAGAAATCAGGTGTCTCAGTGTCGGAGCTGTGACATAGTGGTTAGCGCAAACAGGTGTTTGAATTTGAACTGCACCCATTTAGATTCTGCATGAAATTTCTAATTTCTAATTTCAAGTCATCGATATTATTGTGAATGGTTCATCCATTTAAAAAAATCTAAATGCAACAAAGTTTTTTTGATGAAATGACAGATTGGTGACATAAGCCGGACTCCTCCAATCATTTAGTCCGCTTAAACCCCGCCCCCTTTATTTCAAGTGACTGCAAGCTTGCATTCAGATTTGCCTCCATCCAATCAACAACCGATGGATAGAACCAAGACCCTGCACATTTTTTTCCCAATAATCCATTTCACTTGGATGTGAAAACAGAATAAAACTACTTTAGTTTCATAGCGAGCTTAAGTTAAAAGCAAAAAGGCCATAAATAAAAGTGAAGAAATACATCAAAACCTTGTGCATACCTACAAAGTCAGCATAATTTTATGCAAAAATATTATGCTGCATTCCAGAATGCACTGCAAAGAACTTCAAGAAAAAAATATGGTGGACGTAATAAACCTAAATTTTACTTAATACTGAGAAAATTAAAAGTTCAGTGTAAAAAAAAAAATCATAATAAACATTATTTGTGTGCTTTTTCCTTACTTAGTTTCACACCATTAGCTAAGCAACATGCTAATGTCAGGCCCTATTTAAAATCAATTGTGAGTGCCATTCCTGCATAATTAGACTAGGCCTCTCACTAGGTTTTATAACAGAGCTTGTGTGTTGTTTACAAAGAAAAACTGCTAAATTGCATGGCTAGGAAAAGCGTGGCAGCACAGATGGCTCTGATGCCACAGCCTATCGGCACATTGAATTAAACGTGCAGCCCATTACCTTTAGCGCAGGGAAATCTTTATTCACCATATCCAGGGCTGCTAAAGTACATTCCCCTTCAATCCATTAAAGTCTTCCATTCCCGTCTCCTCATCATGCCGGCCGCTTAATTTGACAATGACAAAGAGCTACTTGCTGATTTTAAATTTCATAATTTTAATCTGTCAAGCCTGACATTTAATTAGTGGCTTCCTAACCTGTGTCTGCCTCGCTTGTGAAGGGCACCGTTGTTCCCCCGCGCCACACAATCTCGCCTGCGCGAGTGGATTAATATATATGTACATTACCAGCTGCTACAAAGACAATACACAGAAAGGGGGCTATTAGTTCTTAATCTAGACAGATGAGGTTAATAATACTTTTAAAGAGCGGCTCCATTAAGGACTGACTGATTAAGACCTGTGCTGGCTCCTTTATGAGCTGCTGATTGGGACCTGGGCTGAAGCTTTTTGTTCTGTGCCTGGCTGTTTCAAGCAAATCCTTTTTTCTGTTAGCAGTGACAATAAGCCCTGACCTAATGAGAATCTAGACAGGCCCCTCTGGGTTTATCTGTGAAACTGACCATTACCAATAGCATAGTCGCATAAAAGTAATTTGAATACCTCTTAAAGGAACAGTTCACCCAAAAAAAAGAAAAAAAACCTCTGTCATTATTACCTCATTCCAAAAGTATTACTTTATTACTTCAATGGAACATACAACATATTGAATTCAATGACAATTCCATTTACAATAAATGGTAACAGAAGCTTTCAAATAAAATAAAAGTCGTTTTTTTTAAATAATTTAAAAGATCTGACGGAGTGATTCATTCATGGACATGTCAAAAGTTTCAGTAAATAATAGCTACAAACAACGTGGAATGCAGTCCACAATTTCTATGAACCACTTTATGATGGTGCTTTTAATGTAAATTTCTTTTTTTTTGAATGCTTCAATCCAACATTCACTCTAAATGTATAGCGACTAGTACAAGGGGAGGGGGGAGGTGGGGGGATAAATGAAATGAGAGTAAGTAAATAATGACAGAATTTCTATTTTTGGGTGAAACATCCTTTAAGAACAGGAACGCTGACACAACATAAAAGTGCATTGCTGAATGGATCATATTTTCCTTGGTTGCCGCTGTCATATATCCAAATGTGAAATGTATCCCATTTGCTGCCACCACTAACTTAAGTAAAAGGGTCTAGCTTGCTTTTACCCTCCAGTATGTTTCTCTCAGAGTTGGTAGCAAGGGCAGTTCTCTCCCCTCTTCCATCTCAGGCAGCCTGAAAGGTGTTATTGATTTACAAATCAATAAGTAATGAGACAGGATGGGGGCACATGGACGGGAGACAGACAGGTTTGAGGGGAGTGTCAAGTGCGCTGGCGGGACAGGTATCAGTGCCTGTGGGCAGCCTGTTAATGAGCGCCCAAGTGCTACCCTCTGCTCTCAGCTAAAAGGCATCATGGTGCATCAGACCATGTTGCAAAAAAAAAAAAAAAAAAATGTTTTCATTGTTTTATCACTTTCAGGAGCAATTTATTAACTGGAAAATCAAATGTGCCAAAACACACACTAACAAAACAGGTCAAAGAAATTGATTAGAGGGTGCAAGACTTAAAGTAGGGCTTTCTCCGCCATGTCATTATATTCAAATGACCACAATTACTGCAGAAAACTCTAAAATCAACTGCTGAAGTTGGCAATATTCACAGCTGGATTACATCTTTAATGTGGTTCTCATACTAAACTCATGAGCAGTATAATCAGACATAAATCACTACAAATGTTAAAAGGTCATACACATCCAATTATTAGCAAAGTGTCACAAAAAAAAGGCTGAAATCACCACATCCCACCCTGTACTTTACACTGATCTTCTTGAACGATATGCATTAAATATCCAAAAATAAAGTAACATATTTTCTCTTTCAAAAAGGACGGTGGCCTACTAGTGGTTGAACGTATATTTCTAAAAGATGAAATAAAGGCCATCAAATAGACAATGCCGAACACAGGCAATTTAAACTAAAAGCACGCGCAAATGGTAACCCAACCATAAAAGAAGTGAAAATATTAGGAAAACCATAAATATGACTTTAGCTGTACACAACTCACCTGACTTTCAGCATGGCAATGCTTAAATCTTCTAAATTTTGACACAAACTTAACAAATAATTGATTTAAACATTATTGCAACCCTGCTACCAAATCTTTAATGATAATATTTACAGTAATTTTTAATGTAATGATATTATAATAATATAAATGTAAAATAATATTCAATTTGAACTTGTGAAATGGATTATAAATATTTTTGGTTAAGGTTAAGCACTACTTTACTGAAAGAAAAAAGTTCAGAATTTTGTACCCTATTAATGGAAAGATGATATTTTAATGAAATATTATAAATATTAGATGTTTCAAAATGACATAATGCAGTTTAATTTTACTCTCTTTCTCTCTCTAACAAAAATCTATATTCCATCATTTATAGTAAGCAAGCAGGATGGCCCGGCATTTGTTAATTTTAGCAAGGCCATTTTCCTTTTGTGTGATTTACTGCTACACTGCTCTGACTCACTGACCTATCCTTCCAATGCAAGAACACCAAATATCTTAAAGCTACAGGGAAGGCAAAAAGAGAAAAGTGCTTCAGTGCTGGAACAAAGCATAGTTAAACAAGAAAAAAAAGAGTCAATGTTCTCCACATGTGCTGGCAGATTGAGCGCTCAGTGGATGAAAGCATGCGAGTGTTCATAAAAATAGATAACAGGTGAAAAAAGTAAGAGGGGGGGACAAAAATATACCACCTGCTTAAAGGCTGTAAATCAGATGGCAGTCTAATTGATAATTGATAACGGGCTAATTTCCTGCAGAGGGGAACTGTAACTCACTCTAGCTCCCTGTAGCCATAATCGACTTCACAGTCACATCAAGAGCTACAGACTCCCACTGTATCCTATAGCGCCTTATTCGTGAGCAGGTCTAGGAAAATTTTTGTTCTTCCCAAGATAAATGCCTGCCCCGTACGCATGTGGATATCTGAAACACATTGATGTGCCAGGGTTGTTAAAGCATGAGCGGGAAAATTAAGTGCAGTGATTGCTGCCGTATTGTTCAACTTTGCCTTCCCAAACGAATTCCTGTAATCTACAACTGATCGTGCAAACACTGTGCACCCCGTTGTTAATTACTGGGTCTATTATCAATTAATTAGCATGATTAAAACGTATAATAGATGATTACCCCCGCACCCCTCCGCTTCAGTTGCAACGGGATATCGGTTCTTGATGTCGTCGGAGTTAAAGACATGAAAAGAATAGCACATCAAAAGCAGAGAAGGGCATTCGTGAGGGATTTGCAGGTGTGGATTGTGCTGTGTTGGGGATCACCGTTCCTGTAAATCAGAACGGGGCAGCGATCATCAGGCCGCTGCTCTGTCACACACCTCTCATTAGACGCGCCGGACTGACGCTGGGGACCCTAATTAGGGCCTGATCTGAAACACACTCATCCTCCTCCTCATGCAAAGCAACATTATTCACTGCAAAAGAGCCAGTCTAGAGGCAACGCAGATGGAAAAACACAAGCGAGGATTCGGGAGCTATGAAAAAAACGAAGACATAACATCTAGTTATGATGAGTTATGTTGATTTCCAAAATTTTGAATGATTAACAAGCACGAAATGACTCCTCAGGTCCATTTTCTCTCAGCACGGTGGGTGATTAAATATATAAAATCACATATAAAAAAAAAAAAAAAACTTTTATGAACACTGCTAGATGATGGGTTTCTTCAAAATTCGCGGGTAATGATAACAAGTGCAAATAATGTATTTATAGTCAAGAGAAAAAAAACGCACCTCTGCATTGTATGAAAGTAAAGTGCTTTTCAAATTTTGCCAAAAATGTCAGTACAATTTTTTTGATATATATAAATTTGCTTTGCGAAAAAGTTTATCCTAATACATAATAGATTTGTCCTCAGCCCTCGCAATTGGAATTTGTTGCTGCAACAATGTAATATTCATCATGCATATTCAAACGTCCAGACAATGCACCTTCCTTCCTTAACACATTAATATTCTAATATGCAGACAATCTCTTTAACGTGCCTAGGAAAAGAGCGAACAATACTCATTTATATTCATTATTTTCAAATAAAGAGGAAATTTCAGTAAAAAAAATAAATAATAATAATAACCTACGAAAATATGTAAACATTCATAAGGACATTACTGAATTGAAGATTTAACTTTTTTAACTAGTCTAAATGTGTTCTTTGTGGTGCATAAATTCACTTTGTTGAAAGATAATATTTACTTTATTGCAGAAGCCCTTTATCATTGTGATGTGAGCCTGTGCTTTTATTAGGTACGGGTCAATAAATGCCTTTGGTACAGAATTTATGAGAGCGGCACTCATTCTGTTGTGCATTACGTTTCCTATTTCTGGCATATCAGACAAAATAAAGGGCAAGCGTTTTGCTTAAAGTTTTAAATATCTTTTTTATTACAGGTATTAAAAACTTAAAGAAAGCAAACAAAGACATTAGGGCAACTAGTACAAACATTTAAGAGAATATTAGATGCAAGTCTAAGATTTATGTTCATGTGAAGTTGCGCACACACGTACACAAACTCCTGTCACCTATTGTGTTTGGCTTGTGTGTGTGTGTGTGTGTGTGTGTGTGTGTGTGTGTGTGTGTGTGTGTGCATACACATGTGTGTGCTTATTTAGGGGCGTGGAGTTCACACCCCTTCCCCAGACTCTCTGATTGAATCTGGGACTCCCCGCAGGATTATTAGGATTCTAATTCAATCTGAATTTCAGGAACTTGTTTGCTTGGTTACCTGTCATGTGGCATCAGCTTGTCATATTAGTGCTGATCGTTCCCTGAACCTAATCTACTTTAAACAATTTCATTGGATGGTGGTCTATAAATCATTTCATAATGGGCCTGACATACCCAGGCTTAGGTAAGTAAACAAATCAGGTTTGTTTTATGTTAGGCAGCAATGAACTTGGCTTATCAACTTCATATTGATTTACGCACACCGCAAGGTCAAAATTTCTCTAGACCCTCATTAATGTAAGTAGAGATCAGCACTTAACAATTTAAATATTTTCAAATGCATGAAATCCAATCTTATCAAATGGCACGTCTTCCTCGCAGCCTGCTTTTGTAACCGAGAGAAGAAAGATTTGACAAAATAAGCTTCAAAATCCCATTAAAAAAAAAAAAAAAAAAAAAAAACTTGGGGCACTTGGAAAATGTGCTCCCACACCAAAAAAAACTACACTGAACTTGCATTAAAAAACTAATTTTAGGCACTTAATTTAAATCTAATAATGTTTCGTTTTTATATCTACTCTATAAAATGCCGTAATGCAACTTCGGTTGCTCTTTGAATGTGTTTGGGGTTTCGTTTTCATTTAAAAGTGGATAAACATCAAATCTTTTTTAAATCGTTTCTCACTTGCCAGACCAGAAGAAAATGTGTTTTGTTTTGCTGTACAAACACATGCAAAACACATGCTTATTCATTCACTCCTAGAGATCTGCGAGAAAGTCAGGCTTATGCGTAAAAAGCCAAATATCATTAAACTCATTTAGATAATTTCACCTCAAATCGTTAAAGATTCATCATGGCGTTGGGGTTATTTACTCTATTAAATGTGAACGAAGGAAATAGCTTTAACAGGAAGAGGGAGGGGGGAAGCTGTTCCAATGAAGACTTTTATCAATGGCTAGTATTATTTACATGAGGAAATTGAGTGAAATTAAGGCCACTGGGAGATATATCCATCTCTACATGGAGGTATGGCAGGCCAAATAATAAAAACCGAGTCCAGCTCAAATGGATCCAACACTGAAGCATTACAAAAACAGGTCCATCATCACTCAGACAACACACATCATATTTTTGTCAGTGACTGCAGCCCAGACCTTTAGCAAACCATAACGGTGTACAATACAATACATTCAAATCACATTGTTATTGCAATAATAAAAAAAATCATCGGTCAGTTTGTGCTTGTCCAGTGCTTTGCTGCTGCAAAACAACAACAAAAGAATCAAGAAAATGTGTCAGAGCTCGAAGATGTTAACCGGTTCAATGTAGTGTCACAGGATCTTTTCACACCAATATATCTGCTTAATGCAAGCAATTTCCTGGAGCTTTGAGCCTAGAGGTGGGATTTGGCTCTAGTCAGTGCCAGTTTTGAATGAATTTTACGTTCGCCAAGAAAGGACAAATTAAACCGATCTCAGCCAGCAGGTAAGCCGTGTGTTTGAGAAGTGCCCTAACTCATTCGGGGACTCTTAACCTTAAAATCCCACCCTGATATCATATAGAACACTAGCGTATACACATGTAGAGCACACACAAAACATAGAAGGGGAGAACACTTATAATGATTTGTGCATGCTGTTACTTTTGTTGTCTCTACTCGTATGCAAATCAGGCACAAATATGCGCCTAAAAAAATTGCAATTCTCAATCTACTCGTTCTACAGACTATCACAATCTGACATATTGTAGCACCTTGATATAGACACCTGTATGACTGACTTTCTTCTGTGGAACAAGATATTTTAAGAATTTTTTGACATCTAATGTATGGACAAAAAAAAAAAAAAAGACATTTTCTCAAAATATCTTTTGTATTATGCAGAAAAAAAGTCTTACAGGTTTAGAATGACATGAGTTGATGTATGAAGACAGACTTTTTAATTTTGGGTGAACGATTCCTTTAACTCTTTAAATGCTGAAAGTACATTCGATTATACAATGCATGAGATATATTGGTAACACTTTACAATAAGGTTTCATTAGTTAACTTTAGTTGAAATGAGCTAAGAATGAACAATACTTCTACAGCATTTATTAATCTTAATGTTAATTTCAACATTTACTAATACATTATGTGTTGTTTTTGTTAACATTAGTTAATACACTGTGAACTAACATTAACAATGAGCTATACATTTGTTGCAGTATTTATTGATATTTATTAAAGATAGTTAATAAAAATCCGGCTGTTCATTGTTTGTTCGTTCATGTTAGTTACATTGATTAACCAATGTTAACAAATTAGACCTTATTGTACCGACATATCTCTGGCAATAATGCTTCTCTTCATCAATTAATCATATATCATCAATACAAATCATATTTGTGCCAGTCAAATACACTAAAGTTTGTATTTTTCAGAATTATGAATTGCTTACAAATGAGACATGTACGCACTATGAACGAAAGCGACTTAATTTAAGCACTATTTCATCACATTAAGTGGCTGGTAATGATTTCCACCAAGTTTCACAAAGTGTCACACATGTTAAGTGAATCTGCCCCAGAAAGATCAAAATTACTGGTCTACATTGCGACATCATTATAAACAACATGGATTGTGCTTTTAAAATAAGTTATTTTGAACAGACATAATCAGTAATGCATAAATCGTGCTCTTGTGCCACACAGCTCCAAATGAAATGACAATAATTTGTGGTTGTTCTGTTCCATGAAAGGAGAAAAGCAGGTGGCACAGTAAAAAAAGAAGAATGTCAAACCCTTTCTTCTATTTTTCCTGGAAAAAACAACAACTTGTGTTCTTGGCGCCTTGTTCACACCCAAATCACTGCTGGCATACGGAGGGTAATCTCCTCAATTATAGTGCCTGTTGTGCTGCGTCTGGTAGGCCCCCTTTAATTTTTTCCTGAACGTGTTCGCTGTTGACAATACGAGGTAAACAACGATGGCGAGGATGAGGGGAGTCTCAGGAGGCAAGGGGGAAAGCCACATCCGAGAGGATACGCATAGATACTCCAGCAAACCACTGCCTTTATATCTCTAACTGACAGCAATTACTGAACCGCTCTGATAACTAAGAACAGGAATAAACCAGGCCAAGACACTCCAAACAGCAACTGTTTACATTTCACCTCTTCTTCAGAGCCACATCAGTCAAATCACAAGCGTTTCAGATCGGTGTTTACCGATCATCTTGCCACAAAACCACATTAGATATCAGTGAGGCGTTTACAAATGCTGCTGCCTGACTGTGGACTGACGTGTGGTGACTTTACTGTCAGTGGAAAATCATACAAGTGAGAGAAAATGAAGTGATTTTTTTTTTTGTTGCTACAATGAAGTGTTATTTCAGAAATGGAACATTTCCTGTCACACATTTTACTGAAGCCAAAGGTTTTACGTTACGGGAGGAAGGAGCCCCGTTGTCAAGGAAGGTCTCATTCACACCATGTTTAAATGGAAGTCATTTCTTTTGTTAAAACAGTTAATGAATTTATCTTTGACTTTAAAAAAAAAAAAAAAAACACAAACAAATAAACAATGAAAGTACTGTAAAGTAATTTGCACTTTGTATGGTAGAATGTAATTTTCACCAAAGTAAGAGAGAGGGGGGGGATCCTACCATCGAAATGTTAATGTGAAAACCAGCAAAGAACTTCAGGTCAGCGCCAAAAAACATCTCTACACATGTAATCCTAAAGGTAAGCAAAGTAACTTTTTTGTTGTAAATTAACTAAATTTAAATAATGAGTCAATACATCATCAATAATTCTTCCAAAACGTGTTTTTTCTTATTACCCTGATTCACTAAGATAGATTTATTTTTTAGACCTATAGCTGGATGGTTTTCGCAGGAAATTGCAAACATACATCACTCGCCCGTGCGTTTCGCATCATATCTGTAAACGAAGAAAAGCTGCTCCGGCTACTTTGACGCATATGGTGTTGGAGTGTCACAACGAGCGAGAAATGTTGACATGGAGCACACTAAGGGTGTACTCACACTAGACACGGTTGCCCACTCCCCTGCTGGCCTGCACTCACATTGCACTTAACGTTCCAGGCCGGAGCACGCTTACGTCATTTAAGATGCAACTTTTTGTTGCAGGAAAGACAGGAAAAAAAAGCACTTTCGCTAATAGACTGCCTAATAAATTTTTCATTTATGCTGCACAGCGATTTTCACTTGATTGTGCTGCACGTATCATGAGATTATTACGGAGGCAGATGAAGGAATTTGCATCTTTACTCGCAAACTACAATTCCTGTTCATCAATAAGGTGAAATCAGACCCATTATAAACGTAAATATACTAGATTTAATTAAACGAATTGCGTTTTGTGTTTTTGTACGATTGAGACAAATATAGGACGCTGACTCAGTAATCAATCTTCGGTACCAAGTCGGTACTGAAATTTAAAAAAAATTGACGATTCCAGCATTTCCCTCTAGCATTTTGAGTGCTGTTGAACAGATTCTTAAACACCTCTGACTGGCCATTCTGTTGAAGCTCTCAACATACAGTGGGTATGGAAAGTATTCAGACCCCCTTAAATTTTTCACTCTTTGTTATATTGCAGCCATTTGCTAAAATCATTTAAGTTCTTTTTTTTTCCTCATTATTGTACACACAGCACCCCATATTGACAGAAAAACACAGAATTGTTGACATTTTTGCACATTTATTAAAAAAGAAAAACTGAAATATCACATGGTCCTAAGTATTCAGACCATTTGCTCAGTATTTAGTAGAAGCACCCTTTTGGTCTAATACAGCCATGAGTCTTTTGGGGAAAGATGCAACAAGTTTTTCACACCTGGATTTGGGTATCCTCTGCCATTCCTCCTTGCAGATCCTCTCCAGTTCTGTCAGGTTGGATGGTAAACGTTGGTGGACAGCCATTTTCAGGTCTCTCTAGAGATGCTCAATTGGGTTTAAGTCAGTTTGGCCGGACGGCCAGCTCTAGGAAGGGTTCTGGTCGTCCCAAACGTCTTCCATTTAAGGATTATGGAGGCCACTGTGGTCTTAGGATCCTTAAGTGCAGCAGAATTTTTTTTTGTAACCTTGGCCAGATCTGTGAGACAATTCTGTCTCTGAGCTCTTCAGGCAGTTCCTTTGACCTCATGATTCTCATTTGCTCTGACATGCACTGTGAGCTGTAAGGTCTTATATAGACAGGTGTGTGGCTTTCCTAATCAAGTCCAATCAGTATAATCAAACACAGCTGGACTCAAATGAAGGTGTAGAACCATCTCAAGGATGATCAGAAGAAATGGACAGCACCTGAGTTAAATATATGAGTGTCACAGCAAAGGGTCTGAATACTTAGGACCATGTGATATTTCAGTTTTTCTTTTTTAATAAATGTGCAAAAATGTCAACAATTCTGTGTTTTTCTGTCAATATGGGGTGCTGTGTGTACAATAATGAGGAAAAAAAATGAACTTAAATGATTTTAGCAAATGGCTGCAATATAACAAAGAGTGAAAAATTTAAGGGGGTCTGAATACTTTCCGTACCCACTGTATATGTCTCTGATTGGCCATTGTGTTCATGCACTCAACATATGTCTGTGATTGGCTATAATGATCAACGCTTCAAAAACATGTTGTCTTCATCGAGCTCTTAGATACACACGGGAGCGTTTGAAAGCAGGCATCTATCAACGGGTCCGTCTATCAGTGGATATATTCGGGATCCGCTGATAGACACCTGCTCTCAAACAATACGTTCAACATCTCTCAAAATGCTAGAGGGAAATGCTGGTATCGTCACATTTGTACCCAAGTCGATACTTTTGACAACACTAGGGTACAGTATGACATATGTAGCACTAGGTGTGAGAATTCATGCAAGTTACCAAAAACAACACTTTATATACACACATTATTTTTGTATTATTTGGACTGAATGAGTTGACTACATAAAAAAGATGAGATTAACCGTGACTAAATATATTAATCGACTGACAGCATGTGGAGAGAAAAAAAAAGTGAAAAAAGCAAAATACACCTGCTCAATGACGGATCCATTTTAGACAACATAAAGAAATGTGAAGTCAGCCAGAGGACTATTTGGTCCCCCCCACCACCACCTCCATTCGCCCATCCCAGAAACGTCCATCTCCTGTCCCCACGTTTGGAGTGGTCAATGAGTGGATCATGAGGGGCCAATGCAATCAGAGCCTGAGCCAGATTAGTCTCTGTCTCAGGACATATCCCTCTGCCTGCAGCTGACAGGAGACATCAAACCTAACTTGTGTAGAAAGTGACTCTAATTGTCATTTCAGTGGACAAGAATCTGCTACCATTCCAGAGATGCTCTTGAAATTTAGTGAGCTACTTCATCATATGGATGGTGCCAGGCAAGGAGACCTTATTGGAAGGGACTTTTATGCTAAGATGGACTTCTTAAATTGGCAGGGCTTGTCACGCTGTACTTATCATGCATACAGAATTAGGAAAGATTCTTAGTCTGAGGCCAAACAACATTACCTGACAGGTGGATTTTAGAAACGCCGTGAGATCTATCTTCCCTGCCTCGTCTCCTCAGTATATACACAGATGATTACACTACAGAAGAAGAATGCTCTCGAAAGGCTCAATAACATTAGTGTAATATACATTATGTGTCATTTTAGCAAGTAAATTCACCATTGCTTGCAGAAAAGGTGTATTTTTTACATAGCGTATTACACTTATTTATACATAAAGATTATAAAGTGGTGTATGTACAATAACATTATACATTATAATATTTAGGTGCTATACTATACTCTATGTCTGCCATTTAAATATAGGTGGTCTTCATAATATGTATCATATATAACACCAGGATTTAAAGGGCAGGCAGCTTGGCACAAAGTACAGTCCAGAAAATGAAGTGTAACCCATTTGGACATATAGACATGAACTGCCAGTGCTGTGGCCCCTTCAACCATTTAGATCATCAAATAGAGGAATTTCACTTACTTTGGGGATTTTTCTATCTCAACTGCCCCCAAAGGTGAAATCTCAAGGCTTTGTCAGAATAGAGTTTGAATTCAATAGGTAAGTGCCTGTGGGACTTTAAACGGTTGTGGTTATGGGAGAAAGAAAAAGAAAAAAAAGAAAGAAGGAAAGTTAAGCTGTCCTGTTGAATTGATTGAGCATTCATGAAACTAAAGCAAGTGCAGAGATAGAAATGATTTCCAGATACCTCCAAAGTGATGCATGTTTCAAAGAAATGGACTTTACAACGAAGTACCTCCATTGTGCCAAAAGGCTATATTTAGCACTTCTTTCTTGAATTGATAAAGAGCAGTGTTTATATAAACATCACTTTCATAATATGTTTTTTTAATATGTTAATATACCGAATATAAAACCTCACATGAATCCTATTATTCATGGATTTTACTTTTTTATTTTGATCATGCACATTAACAATTTCTGTGGCAGAAACGTACTAACGCATAAGATGGGGTGGATTTCATGTATTCCATTATAGGGCACTATGACTGTCTGGGTTTCAAAAGCTCTTAAAATGGAGAGTAACGTCTGTTCACTGTCAACCTCAGCCTAATATTGAAAGTTACTTTTCATGTAACAAACCGGTCAATCCCAAAGAAGGCCTGTTCAAAACTCAAGAGAAAAGATCAATAAAACTTAACTATCATGGCGCACTAGCCAAAAGAAAAAAAAAGAAAAGAAAAGTGAATTGCACTCAATTCTTTTCATATGAGGTCTTCCCAAGTTGAAAAAGAGTGAGATGTCTGTCAGCTTTTTTACAGCCCCCCCCCCCCCCCCCCCCCATCCCCCATCCCCCATCCCCATGTAAAAAAAAATCATAACACAACTTGCTCTCGCACAGTGATCAGACCATTCTCTACAAGGCCATTAAGCGCTTTGACATATGCCACCAAAACATGTACAGCACTGACAACAAACGAGCCCAGAATTTTTTGGCAGACACAGAAACTTACATCCGATTCACTTTTTAATCATTCACAATTAGTTTCGTTCTAATAAGATCCACAATTAAGGTCCCCCTCTGCATAATTCATGCCACCCTGGCACTGGTGTCAGAAATCAAATGCAACAAATTAAAAATAACAAGTTTGAGACGGTGTGATTCAATTAAAAGGCAAGGAAACATTGGGTCCTGCATAATTGAGGGGTAGCATGGCAAGGCACATGTCAAGCTTGTCAGCTTTAGTGGCACTATTGGATTTGGCCTGCCACCGCCACTTAAATCAGTGCCGTAAAAATTGCAGTGTACATTGATTTCTTATTTTTATTTGTAGGAGTATACGATGAGAGGAAAGACCAAAATAACAATTGGGTTTAGGGCTGGTGGTAGAGCCAACGGGACTCCCTGAGGTTCATCCGTAAGCGCTCACATAAATTAAAACAAATCCGACTTATATTGATGACTTGTATTGATTCAGAACTATTATGTGTATTGCTATTTAAATGCCCCTTTTCCGTCTGACATCCACAAGGGAAAATTTCCCCTTTGTGGTCTGCTCTGCACAACAGAAAACCTTGGCTGCTTTGACTTTCATGAAAGATCCCGAGAAAATCCTCTCATGTATTAATGATGGAGATGGGGGAGTTATGATCCTACGGCGCGCTCGTAATGGGCGTTATTAAAATAGATTCAAACGCTCTTGTCTGTGGTAGCTGTGTAGCTTTCCTTCACGTTTCTGTCCCACGGTGGAGTTCATCAATGCAAAGCTTGCCAGCTGGAGGAGGGAAAGTTTTGAAGTGCTGCAGCTGCGAGTACGAGCTGGATATAAATTTGAGGTCATGAGCCATCCAGGGGTGACAGCAACGGTCACATCTGGATTTTTCACATAACGCTTGAGGAACGGAACATTGAACGAAAGTGAAATGTATTGTTTGCCAACACAAGGGATTGCAGTCCAGAGGTCCATTATAGTAATCATCAAGATGACTAATATTATTATTCAATTAGTATCATCTTCTCTTGCCACAGGCTTTGCTGTGTTTGACAAAAGGGCAAGATCTGCCCTATACATATGTGTGCACAATATGTATAAAGCATCAGCCTGCAATGGGTTCAAAAAATGTGATCCCCATGTGTGTTCCTGAATGGTTAAACATATGCATATGTATGCGCTTAATAGTAGGGATGCATGAATTTTTCTACAAGCCAATCATTATTTTCATGCTATGGCCAATAACCGATAAATTGTTGATATTGAAATGCTACACTATTTTGTTTAATATATATATTTTTTAAACATTTATCATTTTAAATACTACAGGTGAATTTATTCATCAGCATTATAATGTATGAAAAATTGACATCAATTTTTAGATTTGCAAAAGGTTACATTTAAGAGTGGTATGTAGTTGAAGTTTATATAGATTAGTGAGTGTTAGATGAAAGCAGCATAAAATTAAAAGCATAAAATTGTGATATCCAATAAAGATTGATATGATCAATAAAATGGTGATATATCCAATATCGACAGATAACAATAAATAATAATAAAACACTTACCGTACAGGTATGATACACAATGTTCACCAATGTCAGAAAAGCCATGTCTGCAAATAAAACAGTTTTATACACTGGTAAATTACACTAAAAACAAATAATTTAACAAATTGACTAAATGGGGGGGGGATGAATATGCACTTCATTGCCTGTACACACAATTGGCACACATGAGGTTTACAATGCGAAACTGCCAAAGTCAATAGGAGAAAGTGACCCCTAGAGGCGAGTGTTTCTCTTGGGCTGATTTCAACCAACCTTGTTTATCCTCTATTGTTGGAAACTCTTTCCTTTTTACGTCTTCAGATGTTCAGTCAACATGGCTTTAAAAATGAACAAGTATGCATAAAGATGAAGAGATCTCTGGCATTTGAGGCCCCTGTTGTGTGACTGCACTTTTGTAAGGATTACATTTAATTAGCTAATTAGCATGACAGTTCTTAGCGAAACAAGGCACTCACAATATGCTAACATTTGCTAGCTGTCATGATGGTAGCATTCACCTTTTCATCTTACAGTTTGTGTTGCATGTTTGCGAATTTTCCATGACTTCACAACATAAAGCCAATTTGACTTTTTCTCAATTTACAATACAACATACATTAAACAATAGCTGTTTCTAAAAAAAGTGCTTAAATGTGCATAAAATACCACTAAAACCAGAAAAAAAGAACAGCCTGGGACAACAGCTGACTCATTTTGGGCTACTTTAAGATGGTTCTTTTAAAATATTTTTATACATTTTAATTTAGCAGATAACTAATTTTTTGGTTATTGTCAGATCACAGAAAACAATATGTGAGGGAATGAAACCGCAATATTTCACATGCTGCATTGCTTATGAAACACTTGTGTAGCAATCAAAGTTTTGACTAACAACATCTGGGCGACAGAATAACTTCTCTTATGAAAGACAGAAACAGTCATTCTTTCTAAATTAGGAACTGCGGGGTTTATTAAATTTTACAGCTAAAAGAACATTATGAAATAAACTGAAAGCTGATTTCATAGGGTCTTGTTAAGAGAGGCTGATGCGAGACTGACAGGATTTCCTATCATTTAAGACAATCTGCTATAAAGAGAAGATGAAGCAAAGTCGCATAAATGTAGACAGATCTGAACATCTTTACCCTGTCCTGCTCTGACATGAATTTTATGAGACAAATATTTGCGGTGAATACTGATGACTTTGTATGGTTGTCAGACCACAGAGTCCTTCAAACTTCGTTTGGTTTGCAAACTGAATTACGGGTTTGATTCGAAATTACAAGCAGTGGCAGAAGGAAACCAAAAAAATAATTAAATTACACAAAAAAAAAAAATAAAGATCGATTTTTAGATTATTAAGTCTGGAAATATGAAAAAAGTTCAGTTTTTCAGTGAAAAATTCAGTCTTTTGAGTTAGATCTAGATGATGCAACAACTGTCCAAGCCATCGTCCTTGATCCAAGTACTCACTCAAGTCTCAAACTCTGCACTTCACAGGAACTGTATAGTTACAAGTTCACAGCGTGAGAATTAGCGAGAACCGTCCCGGCAAAACGTGTTTGTAAACAATCAAACGGAGCCACACTTTGCTTTTCCCTGTCAGTAATTCCTAACTGACTAATTACAAACGACTGAGCTCGAATAGCTCCCTGAAGCGTTGTTCCCGTTTCTTCTGCAAGTGGCTAATTGTAGCCAGACATAGTAACCTTGAAGCGGCCTGTGTCCTTGCAGTAACCCTTGGCCCTCTCTCCTTTTCCTTGCTTTCCCGCGCCATATGGGGTTTTTTTCCAAGCTGATTGCTCGAATCTGATTAAGGAAAGCTATGTAGCTGCCATTTATTGGTATTCTTGTGAACTAGCAAACAGCTGCCCTGCAAAGGTTCCCATTTAGAACGTTTTCTGCCTGTTCTAATTCCAGCACGTCCATTAGCCTCACTCAGATAACAACGATCGGGCACGGCGTGCCAGGGCTGGCCTCTAAATCAAAAACACTGGCGCTGGGACAACTCTTTCTTGGAGGATCCAAAAAACGCCACGGTCACTTAAATGCAGAGTGGCACTTAAAACGGTTGGGAACTTTGAGAAAAAAGCATCAGTGTGGCGGAACACACCGAAGCAAACTTTCATGCGATAAGCTTTGCTATTTTTTCCTCGTTACACATTAATACCGTTAGTTAAGTTCTGCAATAGCTGGAGTTGGCCCGAGGTGCTCTTCACAAGTGGGGAATTAAAGCATTTAGCCATCTCTAGACACTTAGCGCCAAGTGGGATAAATGAGCCTTATGGCCCGCCTGTTATCTAATCTCCTTTGCATTTCCTTTCAAGATCATGAAAGCGGAATCTAATCGTGGCCTGATTGTGTTTGTTTGCAGAAATTCTCATTTTGGCCCCACGTTCTGCCAGTGACCTGGCTGGTCAGCGAGATTGCTCCCAGCGCTTGTAGAACGGCAGGCGCTGGAGCTGAAAGCATTGCCTCAAATTAAGACGAATAAATAAGAACGCGAGAATAGAGCAAGCCCGACAAAACAATGCCTCAGTCCAGGGCTGCACTCACTGTAAATAAAAAAAAAATAACAAGAGCAAAACAGGAAGAGAGATTTCTCATTTACGCAGATGCATTGGGCGTACATGCTACGAACGAACGAATGAATGAATGAATGAATGAATGAATGGTAAACTCAATATGCACAATTCATATGTTTGTTATTCAATAAGACAAGTAAGATCAAGAGATACAAGAGGTAAACATTTCTGAAAGCTCACTGCTCAACCTACAGCATTTATTGCTAATAATACAATAAAATATATATATTTTTTTTTAAATAATATATTATTTTAAAACACTAAACTATAGAAATATAGCATAATAATATAGAGTAATAGTATAAACAGAGAGCACCAGTTAAAATTACAACATTTAGCATTTTTCTAATTTGCCCATTACACATTATATTACGAGCATAACAATTCAGAAAATATTTTTTTAAATAAACAAAAATAACATAACATAGAAACATATTTTCTTGTTCTATTTTGTAATTCTTGTTCTAAGTTATTTTTTTTTTTTTTACATTTTAAATAATTCAAAAATAAAACGTTTAAAACAAATAATTATGACGCAAAATAAAACGATTTCTGGTGAGTGGAAATAACGTACACAAACGGTCTTAGGCTACATATTAATCAAACTTTTGTGAAAATACAGGATCAAGCATTTGGTGTTCATTTAGTATTAAAGTGTTTGAAATATCAAATTACACTTTGAGAATTGTTTCAACTGAAAACAGAGACAATATTCTGTTATACGGTATAAATTATTAAAATAATTTAATAAATATTTAACAGATTTAACATGCAGTTTTGAGGCTGAAACTAGATGGCTGACATGCTCCAAAATCAGTCATATGTTTGACTAAGGGCTGGTTGATCTACACTTCGCAACTTCACACAGCTCCATAAACTGAGGGTACATGAGGAGAAACTGACAACTCTGACATGAGTGAATGTAGTAAGACAGGTGTCAATTCATCCGCAGATCAAGACCACTGACATTAGTCAGAGGGCAATCCCTAAAATTCTCTTTATTTGATGGTGCAATAGCCAGATGAAGGTCAGAGTTTACTTTCAGTTATCTGTCAACTTAGGTTACATGAGTCTTTGTCAGCTGATGTGCTGAAATCGACTCTTTGATGGACAGGTGACATTTCTCCTCTTATTAATGTTTAATGAACTGAAAGCTGTACATTTACTCAGTATATGAGGATGATGGGGAATATAAATCACAATGACAAAGAATAGATAAAAGGTTTAAAAAAAATAACTAGGTGAAACAAAAAGACTAGAACATTGTTCGGTAGCTTTAACTTTCATCAAACACCTCTGTGTGAGAATAATTATTTAAAAATGATTATAAATTTTTTTTTATATATTATAAAAATCTGAGATTCAAAACCTAATTTAAAACTTTAAAATGTTTTAAACAATGAAACATTATGGAAAAAAGAAGAACAACAATTTCAGATTCTATACTATTTCAAGGTCACTCACCAATAAAAAAATTATAACAAAAAGTTGCAGTCAAGCACAATATGCTTTTTGGATCATTCTCAAATCAAGCCGGAGAACATGATAATCAGATTTTACACAAACTTGTTGAGTTCATGCAGCTCGAGTGCTGCTGCCATTAAAACAAAAATGTGGGGCATACTGTACCAAATATTAAGAAATTCTGATTTTGTTTCCATTTAAAAAAGTAGATTACAAAAATGCAAAAGTACTGTACCATCATCATCTCTCTCTGATCATACAAATGGTAGTGGTCTTAAATGTGACTTTAAATTATTTGTCAGTTCAGGACAACACACTCACTTAGCATACTAAGTAGCACACTAAGTAGTATGCTTAATGTACACAGCCCACCTAAACATTCTTCCACTGCTTTCACTGAAACACAACCCTCTGCATTATTCTTTCTTTGTTTAGTGCCATATGTTGCATATTACATATTAATTGTGTGGCTCATTCATGCGTTTTCCCCTCATTCTAAAGCAATTAACTCTCTCATGAACATAAACTTTGTGGTGAAAGAACAATCAGCCATATTACGTCTGTGATTACGATGTCAGACAGATGCATCCTCCAATAATTCGATCAGGCAACTGAAAATCTTTACAAAGAATGCATCTCAATTACCAAAATTCTCGGAGAAAAAAAAAACCCAGCCTGCCGGGAGAGTATTTAATTTCACAACACTAAGCAGTACTTCGCAGAATAATATTATGCATGGTTTATACGCCTGTTGTATTGAAAATACGCCATTAGTCTTTAATAATTCTCAGTGTACTGTATGCATGAGTTAAACCCTCAGTGTTCAACGCTTCACATTAGTTAGATCAATACTATTGAACATACTACTTTAATCCCTCATTCAAAAACCATGAGGGTGAATTACAGATTAATGAAACCATAATGAGACTATATGAGATGGCCATAACCAGCGAAAAGTACAGCTACTGTACAGCACCAAACACTTTTGATGCCTCAACCAGATGCAACATCATAAGACACCCCACACTTTCTGGCCAACAAACAAGCATTGCGTATATATCTGACGGCCTTCTGCTCGTCCACGGTAGGCCTTGACGGGAGCCAGCTTGTCCAGCCTTCATGTGTTGCTCCCTAGGGATAAAGAATCAGCCTATGTAGACAACCACACAAAGGCCAGAGCTCCATCAGCAGGTGGCTCCATGCAGATAGGCCTGTTAAGGAGGCTTTTTGCAGCACGCTGAGGCTGTCCTTAGGGGTTCAGGCCTAGCTAGCTGGATACGGAGAGCAGGGCACGGGGGGTCGCTAATAGCACCTCCTTTCAGCGGCAGGATGGATTACAATGGCCTCTCTCTGAGTTAAAGCAAACACCTATCACAACAATGGGGTCACCGCAGGCAGATGTCTGCGATGTTGTTCGACCCTCCCTCGCCCATTTCGTCTCACTCACACGCATGCATAAATGTCCAAAAAGTCTCAATGCATATAATCATGTTTGCAGCTTGTGCAAAAACACAGATGTTTATTTAAGATATTTACACTACCGGCCAAAAGTTTGGAATAATAATGATTTTTTAAATGTTTTTGAAAGAAAGTACCTTATGTATTTATTTGATCACAAACACAGTAAAAATAGTAATATTGGCATTTAAAATAACTGTTTACAATTTATAATGTTAAAATAGAGATGTATTCTGTGATGGCACAGCTGAATTTGCGGCAGCCATTATTCTAGTCATCAGTGTCACATGATCCTTCAGAAGTCATTATAATATGCTGATTTATTTGGTGCTCAAATATCCTCAACTACTACTGGTTCTTAATATTATCAATGTTGAAAAGAGTTCATGCAAGTTCAAAACAGCTTCATATTTTTGTAGAAACCGTGATGCATAGAAAGTTCATCTTTGATAAACAGAAAGTTCAAACCAATAGCATTTATTTGAAACAGTGAAGGCATTTATAATGTTACAAAAGATTTCTGTCACTTTTAATTAATTTAATATGTCCTTGCTGAATCAAAATATTATTCTTTTATCTTACTTCAAACTTTTGAATGGTAATATATCATGGTTTCCACAAATATTTTAAGCAGCACAACTATTTTCAACATTGATAAAAATAATAATAATGATAATAATAATAATAATAATTGATAATTTGTGACCCAAATGAAGCATTAGAATGATTTATAATGGATCATGCGACACTGAAGACTGGAATAATGGCTGCTGAAAATACAGTTTTGCCATCACAAGAATAAAATTACATTTTGAAATATATTAAATAAAAAAAACAGTGCTGTCATGACAACTCTTGGAGTGTTTGGCATGGTAATGGGTATGACCATGTTGATATATTTGGTCTTGGTGGAATAGATCTGCTACGCCGCTGTTGCAGAGCAAGAACAAGACTCGCTACTGCAAATACATACACGACACACTGCTGTGAGCAAGTAAGACATGCTACTGAAGCACAATATAGCATAAAAGAATTACACACAGCAGATCTATACAGGTGGAGCTGGGAAAGGTGGATGGTTTCTGAAAGTGCGCTGGACTGCGAAGGCAAATGCTATTTGAAAGGGTGAGCATGCAAGCTCATTGGCTACTGATGCAGCAGGGACCAATCAGCTGTGCCCTTTAGAGAATGATGTGACTGCAAACAGGTTGAGTAAAGGACCTATTAGCCTGCGCCATCTTGAGTTTCATGACAAAATGTTGTATTTCTTTTAAATTGTAATAACATTTGCACAACATTACTGTATTTTTGGTCAAATAAATGCAGCCTCGGTGAGAATAAGAGATTTCTTTCAAAAATAACATAATTATTCCACACTTTTGACCGGTAGTCTATATAATCTGGGATGGCCAAAATTACATGCTATTTAGATGAAACGCTATTAGAAAATTAACCCTAATGAGACCGATCCTTTGCTTTCACCCTGAAAAAACATGCTCACTAATTATCAAATTAAAGAAAGCTTCTTTCTCGCTCAGGAGAAAACTTTCCTCTCATAAACGGAGCAATGCATCTGGAAGCCAAACTCCGGACTTGGTCTGGCAAAGTTGTGGCAGCCGTTTAGAAAGTGATGGGGGTATTAATCATGTATGAAGTCAGGCCCACGTCTGCTCCCTTTGGGGCCGGGTCTGGCTGCTGCACTCGAGCCCGGGCCAGAGCAACGGTGGGCAACACAGGAAGTGCAGGGAACTAAGCAGGCCTCAGCAGGACTTCCTTTCTCAGTCCACTGAGCATCAAAGTGCTCAGCAATATTTCACCTGACACACAACATGTTAAGAAGAGTGAACCACCAGCTACTCTATTATTAGGTGAATGAAATCAGGTTACACTTGAACTGTCACTTACATAAGTAGTATTTAACATCCCAAAAAAAACTAAAAAATTGTGAGGGACAAATTTCACTACCTTTATAGATCTTAGTCAGGCTATAGACACATATTTAATTCTGACTTGAATAAAAACAAAAATAAAAACATAATTAATAAAAATAAATTTCAGTTAATAAATTGCTGCATTCAGTGAATTTCATTTGTAATGTTTACCAAATGTAACAATTTACTCTCCCTCTGAAACAACATGCCAATCCAAAATCCAATCAGTTCTCAATGGATATAATAGTCTCGCCAGTCGCCAGACAACCAATCAATTGATTTTAGAATTCTGCTGTACATAATTTTCTACCATTTTGTCTAAATAAATTGCAAATAAAACACAAAAAACTAAAATCAATACTTTTAAATTCTACAAGTGAATTTAGGCATCACAACATTATAATGTAGTATGAAAAATTGACATTTCTATTGTTAAATATCACATTTATTGTTATTAAATTGTTAATATTTAAAAACATTCAATCTTCAAGTGAACATTAGATGATGGCAATCTAAATGTAAAAGAGTAAATGAGCATGTACAATTTAAATATCCCAATATCGGCTGACACTAATATTGTAAATCTAACAAAAAAAATTGTGATGTAAGCCAATAACTGATACAGAACCAATACATGGTGTCTTAAACTGACTATACTTTTATCCCTCGCAACCTTGTTTTGATTCGAATCAAATCATATAATATCTATCCTGACAAAGACCCAAACTGATAATCTAAGCAAAAAAAAATATTATTTGTCAAATCCCTCTTTCCTTGACTTTATTATGCTGAACTAAAAGCACGAATGTTAAAACTCTGCAAATTAAACTGCTAAAAGGAATCGCACTCATACAGACCAAAAAAAAAAAAAAAAGAAGAAAAAAAGTCTGCTACTACTCCACCGGCTATTATTTAATTCAAGCATAATTGCTGTTAGTGTTACTCTGACACGTTCTACAATTTACCTTGGATACAGTGGCAAAACAAACCCCAAACATAAAGACAGATCCCACCAACCAGATGCAGCGTCGCTTTGCCCCTCGCAGTCTCTAAAACGCAATGACTTCAATAGGAAGTCTAGCATCACTACGGTTATCTGAGCAGCATTTCAGTAGTTTTGATCACAGCCTTAATATAATCACAGAAGCTACTGACTCGGCTGCATTTGCTAATATTACGTGTGGAATTCAGGGCCTCTCTCTCACCCCTGCTCCAGTTGAACCACAGCTGCACCTACTGGTAAAGCGCAGGCATGAACTGCAAAGCCCCCGGTGCAGCTCAACTGGGAAAACACAGATGAAAGCAGCGCGCCGCGGCCTGACTATCCCAGTAATGCAACCAACTGGCGAACAATTTCGGACTGATCTACATCAAGTTCATAAAAAAGGGCTGTGTGCTATTTACCATCAACCTTTCACTTGAACACGTCGAGCTTTCATCTTTGACCAAAGCAGTGGAGATGTCAGTAAGACGGGTGTTTTTTTTTTTTTTTTACTTCAGCTCATTTCATCTTCACCTCAACAGCGGCCGCATCTTCCAGTGCCGGCGGTCCTACACTGTTCCGAGATCAGAGGTTAAAGACAGGTTATTTTCACACTCCCACACCACCCCCTCCATAATTTAGAGGAGCGCAGCAATTTTACAGGTGCAGGATGTCTCTGAAATGACTTAACTGCCGGAGCCCGGGCCGATGGGGGCAGAGAAAATAGGAGCTTAATTGTCCCCTGGCACTTCTGAGAGACTACCCAAATGGCACTTTGTTATTGTATCCTTTTCTCCCACAGCTCTCCTCCTCGCACTATTTTCTTAGTCCTAATGGGAGCGGGTCACATAGTGCAGCACTCTGTCCAGAGACGGTAACTCTGTCTGTCACCGACTTTCATATGGCGGAGGAGAGTAGAAGTTTGAAAAGCTGTCTGACACCTTTGACGTGGGCAGCAGTAATGGGAGCTGATGCCCACTTGTCAGCCGAACGACATGGTAAGTGGTGTTGTCACAGATCAGGTGGGGAGTTTTATGCGAAACGATGCCTTCCATTTACTTGCCGATGACCTTCCGAAGTTCTCTGCCTGCCATGGCCGACTAGATTAAATTTAATATCTCTATGTGGGCTTTTTATCACCTTGGAATTATTCGGTTTTTCCCACCTCTTTATCACCTCAAAAAGTTCAGGACTTGTGATGAGCTGAAACTTTTATGGAACTGTAAGCACCCATTAACAGATCCAGCGCAAACGGCGGCTGTTTTAAGTGAATTCAAAAAACATGCAAAGACGAAGTGGGTTCTTTCGTGTGTGTGTGTTCGGAAGTAAACAACCCGATTCGAGGGTCTTATTGGTATGCATCTGTGTGAATCGGGAAGAGTGGCATTGGCCTTGGAAAAGCTTGGGACTTGACAGCATGACTTTGCACAGGAGTATGAAGAGAGTTGTTTTGTTTTGTTTGGGGGTTATTTTTTTGCCCATTTAAAAATTCATTCTAAAATATAATCATGTCGCATCAGAACACATCGTTAGCGTGAGAAGAATATTCCAAGATTTCCTTATCCTGTTTAAATGGATTCTGCTCATGCAAAAGTTCCTGGGTTTATTTTTTAGCAACAGGCGAGCACTTTCACAAATGGGTAAACAAATGTAATTGCACGTCTGTTGACACTTCTCTAGCATACACATGCGTTTACCAGAACCCAGTTAAAACAGGGAAAATATGAAGTCGTCAAATAAAATTAACACTGTGTGTTTAGACGTATGCTCTGCCAAATGAAGCCGGATCCTTTCTGTTTACCAAACATTACAATTACCTCTCAATTCAGCAATGATTTCCACATTCTGATAGCCATGATGCATTACTTCCCCTATTGAAAATGATTCAACTATCCATCAAGTATAGGCTTGTTTGATGTTAGTAAACTGCAAATTTCAGCTTGGTTTAATAAGTCAAAACTCCTCAACATGATAGACCTTAAAAATAGAATAAATTCTGTATGATTTTTGAAACATAGGCACCAAATTCTGGCCAATACCAATAATTATTTTCATATTATAGCAGATAACCGATAAATGGCTAACATAAATATTTTATGCTATTATGTCTACATTTTTTTAAATAAAACACCAAAAACTAAAATCATTCGCTTTAAATGCTACAAGTGAATTTAGGGATCACAACATTAATGGATATTCGTTTTGAGATTTGCTAAAGGTCATGTTTAACAGTGGTATTAAATTATTAAAATGTACGTTTAAGTGAACATTACATTATAGCAAAGGTTAATCTGAACGCAAAAAGAAGGGAAAATGAGCATGCACAATTGAATATCCAATATCAACAGATACAATCAAACTAAAAACAAAAATCTATAAATTCTAAATCTCTCATATTAGCCAATAACTGAGATGGTCCCAACATATTGTGCATCCCAATATTTATGTGAGAGAAATTCGTTTTTGTTAACTTAAATTAATCAAATGCGAATTAACAAATTGTGAATCTTAGAGCAATCCCACATCATAAACTTTTCTCTTTAGAAGTGACAGACACATTTGAATAATGATCTCATTATTCAAGTTATGAGTCACTCTGAGTGTTTTACATAGAGCGTTAACACCGGCCGAACAGATGAAGTGCTAAACTTAGCACAAGAGTCACGGTCGCACAATGTAAGTTGACACTAAGAGAGCCCTCACGTCTGCTTTGGGCACTGAGGAACTTGTTGGTGGGACTTTGATGAGGTCAGAATCAGCCACCTTTCACTAGATGTGCAAGTTATTTCGTTTTTAGCATAGCGACTGGAAAAACAATTGCTCATGACTGATTTTCCCTTCTACCCCCATAATCAACCCCATGTGGACACCATGCCTTTCAACAAGCAGCAAATCTCCATGCGTCCAACTCTAAATCTGATTAAAGCACCAGCCCTCACCTGCTCTTCATTACTGCGGACAGGAAAAGCTAAAGTGAAATAAGTTAGCACCTGTATGTTCCAATTCGGCATGTTTTCTGCGTGTATATATAACTTTTGAGTGTATTGAGCTGACAGTCTTATAAATGATGGGGTTAGAGGCTGTTTGCCTGGGTACTTGTAGACTGTGCCCTGGGACTCAACTGAGGCAGGGGAGACCTGAGCTGGAAATAGAGCAGATACTTCCTGTGTAGCCGGGCCACAAGGATGAATTATGGGCCAAGAAGGAAACAGGTTATTTGTAACAGCGAAAGAATAGGCAATACATTCAAAATAATAAAATAACAGCTAAAGTGTACTGTTTGCTAAATACTCACTACGCTTAAGTTTAAATAGTGGTCTAATCTAATTGTGCTAAAAATAGATTAGATAACGAAGTTATAGGGCTCTGTTGGCAAAACTGCAGGGTAAAAAGATGTACGATGTAGTAACAACAGTGTTTGCGCTGCATTCAGGTGACCGATCGTGGTTTCAAATGGAGGCCATTAACACGCACAGCTCTGGGCAACATTTAACCAATTTGGCAAATTATCTTCAGGGCTGTTTTATAAGTTGTCCTCATTATATGCTAGGGCAGAGAGAGTCAAAGTGTGTGAGTTCCTGTGCCCATTTCCATACATTATAGTGCTGCATTCCCAGCACAGAGCAGAGGAAGCACCTGTTAGGATCCCCCCTGCCTCTTTCCACGCAGCTGACCACTTTCAACCCTCCACCGCCTCACAAACAGGTGGTTTTCTTCAAATCTCACTCTTTTACTCAGCGAAGGGGTGAAGTTGGTGAACTGCTGGACATGAGGAACCCCTGCTAAGGCCCTGGGAGAGCTCTTCTCAACACGTGTTTAATACAATCACAAGTTATTTAGTCCTCTGTGAGATTCAGTTGTTCTGCTCGGTCAAACAGTAAACAAATTTGGGGGAAGAGGAGCCTTTAAAAGAGATGTCTGTTTCCACGACAGAGGGGTTAAAGTTAATTTGATCGGGCATGTGTATTCTCCGCAGAAAGGGGAAACATCTGCATTCAGTGGCATGGCCCCATTTGTTGCAATTTTGGGTCTCATTTCCATTTGCAAGAAAGATAACTGCTTGCATATGGAAGCAATAGATAGAAGAGGTCAATGCAATTTCTTGCACTTGAGGGAAAAATCCTTATACAGTAATCTTAGTTGGGTGTAAGACAAAACAAAGACATGGGTTTGGGTAGGCACACCTTGCAATAATGGGCTTACCAGCATGAGGAGGAGCATAACCAGATCTAGTTACTGCCCTTATCCCTGATTGGCAAGGATGACATGATGTTTCAGAGTATGAAGATTGGAAATTAAATTCTGCCACTAGACAGGTACAGGATCTGTATACAATTCTGAAGATGAATACAATTTCATTCCTGAAGTTTCCATGTGGCAAGTAGAAAAATATAAAAACTGTTTCCTCACTTTTCTTCAGTTTTTCAGGCATAGTGCCAGTAAAAATAATGAAAAGATAGATAAAAGAGACTCAATTGTGCAAATTTTTTTTTTTTTTAAACAATACAATTATTAAATTGTTAAATGACACTATAATGCAAAACTGCAATAAAAAAAAATTGTTAAGTATCATTTTATCAAGCAAAACTTCATGTTCATTCAAGGCTACCAATGGCAACTCAGCAGAACGGTTCTGGGAGAAAAAAATAACTTTACAGATAATTATAATTGCAATTATGGAGAACTTTTACCTCAAAGAAGCCGTCATTAGGAGAAGTTAAACCTCCAGCTTAAAACTGATATCAAAGTCACTGGAGAGCAATTACGCATGTAGCCTGACTAGTTAAAGGATTTTTTCCTCCAACATAATGCCAGGACTTTTGAGGAAAATCTAATTGAGCGTCTCTTTGTGTGATTATTTATGATCAGAAAGCACCAGAAAATCTAGAGAAGATTTTCTAGGGTCTGATGTGAATGATTAAGTGAGTGATCTTTTTGGATTAATTATGACCACGCATAATAAGCGTCTCTTCATTTGGGAGGGTCCTATTATAAGGACGGTCTTGGAACATTAAAAATTGCTTTGAATCAAAATTGCATTCTGAAACATGGGTTAGGATAATGAACTGGGTCTGGGAATAAAGGCCTCTTTGCTAAGTTATGCATTACGGGACGAAAACCCAATGTGGCAACAATTCTGGCTCTTATCCTGGGTATTTATTACAAAAAGATCCACCATACATACTCTAAAATAAATTCCAGTTCTTCACTACTTTAGAGATGGATTATGATGGAAACTATGTACTTCAGTGGTACAATTAGCTGGAGCTTTTTGTGGGAAAGATGAATGCACTTTTTCCCTGCCAGCTTTCAGATGGCCCTTATTCCTCCCATGAGTAGAGGTCAGGCACTCATTTCCTGTAGCTGGGTTAAGGAATAGTCTGAGGGCCTCAACACTCCCTAGGGATCCGACTGGCCCTCCAGGACTGCCCAGCTACTATCCCAGCACCAACGCCACCCAGAGGTGGAACACCAGTCAGCGCCAATCCCATAATGGGCACACTGTGCACAGACAGAACTCATTAGCCCCAATCTGTGAATGTGTTTAACAGATACCCTGGGCTCTCCTTCCTCTCATAATGACTCATTAATTAAGTGTTTGTGTATCTAGAGGAATTAGGCAGACTGCAGTCATGAATCACAAGACCAATCAGTCTTGTATTGGTGGTTTGATCTTTAGAAAAAAGAGCCCACAAGAGAACAGCATTTTCCAACAAGCATACTTCACCTAATTTTAAAAATACACACCTCAGATGCTTTGAGAACCTTGTGGACTTCATCACTACAGTGTTTCCAGCGTGCCATATTATCATCTGTCTGGCTTGAAATTAAGAACATAACTTCTATTAGAGCTGATTAGGGGCATCTATGTTTTGGGACCTGCAGTATATGGAGTTTCTTAAGTCTTCAATAACCAAACTTTCCCTTCTTCACCTGGAGCTGGTGTGCATAGGGTGACATATCTCCATTTATAGAGCCAAAATACATATAATGTAGGCTACGAGCATAAAGAGAACTATGCGACCCAATAAGCCTGTAAACAATGACACCGTTATTTATATAGTATCTGGCAAGGCAGATTAATGTTCTTTTCATTTTGGGAGGATTATAAAGATAGTCTAGGAATATTAAAATGGCTTTGAATCAAAGTAAACAAAACCAAACAATAAAACAGCTTCAATATATCTGACAAAATCATTCCGTCATGATGTTCTATAAACAAATATATCTCAATGTGAGCACAGTATAAGCTATAAAACTGTGAAAGTGTTAGCGATGTTTCCAACTTACAAATGTTTACAGAGCAGACTACACTTAATGCCAGCATGAGCCGAAAAATTCTGGCGTGGGTTACAGCAATTATGGAGCATAATCAAATATCACTGCAATGATTCATGATTTATGGTCTGTTTTCACATTAAACATGTTACGTGTACAATGACACCAATGCGCCTTATTGCCAAATACCTGCCTGGTAACAATAAAAGGAGTGTTCCATTTTTTCCCCCTCAAAGGTTGCAGTCTGCTGCAGGGACAGAAATGTAATTAAAAAAACAATAATAATACTTTACACACAATAATGGGGGAAAAAAACGCATTAGGCTCGTGCTTGTATGTCTGTATAGCTGCATTTTTATGTTTGTGACCGAGTGCTCTAGAGAGAAAAAAAGAAAACAAAACTGAGCTCTACTTCCTCCTTATTATTACCTATCAAAAGAGTTTTTATGAAGTTCTTTACAAAGCATTTGACATTGGCGAAACATGTTTAATAGCTTGCTAAGTCAAGGCATGGCCCCATAAGTCTCATATAATCCTTTCAGAATGTGGTGGAATGTGAAACATGTGCTTTGATGCTGTTATTCTTTTTATTGCTAGTTTGTGTTCAATAAAGACTTTGATTGCCTGGATCTAGAAGTCTCTCAAAATCCATTAAAATCTCAAATCGAGAAGGGGGATAAAATGTGCATTATGTGAAAACTGAATGCCATAAAGAAGAACAACTGTATATAAGAGCATGACTGTATATTTTCAGTGATGTAACAAAGGAATCCTTGTTTTAAAGGAATATTGCAGGTTCAATAAAAGTTAAGCTTAATCGGCAGCACTTGAGGCATAATGATGGCTGCCACAAAAATTCATTTTGCAAATTTCAATATTACATAGTATATATATTCATATATTCTACAAGGGATTTTCACTGAATGAGCCAAATATGCAAGTACACACACATCATCAGCAGTCTAATCCAATCACACTCATAACAAATATTCATAACACAATTCTTTCATCAACTTTAATTGATTAAGACTCGCCGCATGGGTAACAAAGACTCAGAGTCTGATTATATGTGTGTTGGAAGAGATTTTCTAACAATGCAATAATTCAACATAGTGGTAAAGTAGGGGGTTTCATTCCACAACTCTATTGAGAGCGCATTGAAAGTGGCAGCCTGGTCATGTGCAATAAGGCATCACCCATTTAGCCCTGTTGTGTTGGATTTATTTTAGTTCTCTAATCCTCTAATCAGGTTTCTCCCTGCAAGTAACTGACACGTCCGATGCCGCAGTAATGTCTGAAGGCTAGTGGAGAACTCGCAGATCTCGTAAGTGGCATTTGACTCTGTGAGCTCGTGGAGGAGGACCCGAGTGAGGCACGCAGACATGAAACGTTCACCCCAAAAAGTGGCACTTGCGAGAAGAACGTGCCTAATGGGGAAATTATTTACGAACTATTTGCAGTGCACCTGAAAATACCTCCAGTGAAATTATGTTTGGCAACTTGAACTGCTTTGAAGTCAATGGAGTGGCAATAAAAATTAGCCCTTCATTAAAGAACTGCACCCTTCAAACGGAACTGGCCAATGCTCAGAGGGCCAGGAACAGCCACGCAGAGGCAGCCCTCAGCAACAGGGCACACATGTTAGCAATTTGCCTGATTCTCGGCTGTTTTTATGATTTTCTCCCAAAATTTCTCCCCGCCGCACTCCTTTTATGTCGCATTTAGGAAATTAACACTAACCGACAAATTACTTTGTAAATAAAGGAGTATAACTTCAGAATGTTGAAACCAGGACTTGCCTCAGGCGGGTGCTGCTTGAAGAGCAACAAAGGGATCCTTGATAGCTGTTTAGATATGCCAGCCCAGAGCCAGGCTTTATTTTATCAAGTGCACATAATTTTTCAATTGAATTTAATGTAAGGCATTCATTTCCCCAGTGTGCAGCACTTGTGCAACATGTCCACGCTAACTTGAAAACGGCTGAACTTAACGGCGGACTAAAAGAAGGATTTCATTTCTAAGGGTCATTTCTAAAGTGCTCTGGGTTTCAGCCAAGAACTAACTATTCTCATTCACAAAAAAAGAGGAGAGAATTAAAAAAGCTGGGGAGACTAAAATCAACCGCTGAGATCTACAGAAACCAGACGCTCAGAACTCTAAGGGACTGTTATCTGGAGCGATGGATGCTAATTACTTAATCACTTACATTTGTAAATTGTATTATTGCTAAAGAAATTACTGTACTGATTAAATTACTGATATTTATCTCCTAATAGCGCTGATTAACTGTTGATGATAATCTGTCATCGTGAAGGCTGATATTAGCCGCATCAATCTTTCAGAACAATAAACATCTAACGTGAAAGCAAACTTTTGTCTGTTCAGGGGCCAGATGGTGTGCTTAAACAGAGGAATGTACTTATGTTCTTAACAGAGTGGTCACAATTTTGATGATGGGAACCAAAACTGTTGCTTTTTTTAATTGAGTTGTTTTGCCCCATTAACCTTTCATCAGGCACATACATCAAACTAAGGACGAGAACAAAGATTGCTTTGTCTTTGGTTATAATCTAGCTTAGACTTTCATTTACATTTATTCATTTGACAAAAAAAGCTATTTTTCCACCAAAGTAGCCAATTTAATTTATGCAACAAAAAACACAATTTCCAAACAAAGCAGCGTCTATTCCATTTGTTCATGACAAAAAAAAACTGCCGATAAATAGAAACCCACTGGGGAAGGTACTGTTTTCTTATTAAATGTAATACATTACTTCCAGAATTATTGCGACAATTGGTCATATTATATTTTCTTACATTTATTCAATGACGTGTTAAACCACAACTTGTTTTTTTTGTTTTTTTTACCCACCTCCAGCAAGCATATACAATTATAAAATTTGGCTGTTTTATAAAAAATAAAAAAATTATTTTGTCTGACATCCCAAAAGTGGCCTGAAAATAAGTGGCATACACATTCTTGTAGCTCAAAGAATAGGACATTGGTTCGATTCCCTGGTAATGTATGAACTGAAAAAACGTATAACTTCAATGCAATACAAGTCGGTTTGGATACAATCGTCTGCCAAATCCATAAATTTGAATGAATGAAAACTCAGCTAATAATTCATGTACTGCAATTCCCCAAAGATTGGTCCTGCAAGACTCCATTGTGTGGAAAGCTTTATAAAAGCTTAATGTATTTTTGCTATGTAATAGTACTCTAATATGTTATTAAAACAATACAAAATCTGTAAAAGAATATGAAACTTTTGTCTCTAAATATTTGGTATCCTGGTCAAATAAATGTGGAGGGAACTACATTTGGGACGTTCACCCAAATCAGTGTTTGCTGAAAGCTCGGCAGAAAAGCCTGATGCTCTTTCTAAAACACTTTGAAGGCAAAAAAAGTCTGTGAAGCTATTCTCCCATGTTGGCACTACATGCTGCTGGTATAAATAATGCATCAGACATATGTATATGTATTGACTTTAATAAGAGAAATTTTATACATGCCAGCTATTGTACCTGCGCTATAATCACTTGGGGGTATCGGCTCTCAAAGTGCACGCTTCCTCATTCACACCGACGCTGACTCAGGGTAAGCCTGGGGAAATTAAACACAAAGAACCTAATTAAAATAATAATAAAGTCTCCTCTTGTTTGGAGCTCAGGTGCAACAGATACCGCCTTACAGCTGCATTTGATTTGCTAGTGGAGAGATGTTTTGCGAGGACTTTTGAGATTTGCTCGCTCAAGCTACGGATTCCACCTCAACCTCGCTCCCTAATCAGGACGACATTGACAGCTCGCAGCTTGCTTCTTATCATCGTCTTGACATTCTACTGAGCTTTAGTGTGGAATACTTGATGACGGTGGGAGGTGGGTTGGGGGGCGAGTACAGAACTCCACGAGCGCCAAACTCAAGTGCTGGATATAGAACGGCTGAAAAAGAGAACGCTACATCGCAAAGTCTTTCCAGGCTCACTGAAGATGGCACCATATTGCAGGATTTGGCAGGTTCGTGGTTCAAAGTCTGACGTTTACAGCTCAGCTCTCTGTTGCATACATGTGTTGTCTGAAGTAGCAATGAAAGAAATGTGTGTGAGATGTCTTGCTGTAACCCGATTGGCCAAATGGCAGAGGAGGGACCAATTCAAGCGAGAGCTATTCTGCCTCTACAGGCCACCCTCAAGAGGGGGAATGTAAAACACCTGTTGAGGGTAAAGCCTTGATGGCACACACTGTCAAAACCCAATAACTCTGAGCGACTTAAACTAAGCTCTGGCCATGTGGTGTACGTCTTTCTTGGGAGGTATTTCCAGAGTGCTGGGTCTATAGGCTTTTCGTCAACTTCTGTTATCTGATGACGGTGGCAGTTCAGATGGTGGTCTGCAAATGTGATTTCCTCTCACAAATCCATCTAAAATTATACACAACAAATTTCCTATGAAACTGAGCAAGCAAGGTTACTTCTGATCACGGTCATTGATGAGACAGGTATATATGATATAGGTAGGCCTATACTATATATATATATATATATATATTTTTTTTTTTTTTATTATTACTTGATTTAAAAAACACATGAAATGCAATGCATACATATATAACAACTTGGAACCACCTCTTATATGATGGGCAAGTTTTTCATTTCTAAATTAAACATCACTGTGATCATTATTTATCAAAAAAAAAAAAAAAAGTATAACAAAACTGCTTAGTATTTGAAAAAAACACACATACTAAATATGTATAATTACTGTGTAACAAAGACACCTTAAAATAAAGGGTTACACTTTATTTTAAGGTGTCATTGTTACAGTGTAATTATATATTTAAGTACTGAGTAATATTAAGCAACTATGTACTTACTATAGGGTTAGAGTAGGATTAGGATTTGGTTGAGGGTTAGTTGCATGTAATTATGCATCATTTACTGTTATTACTATGGTAAGTACATGTAACATATGTAACAAGGACACTGTAAAATAAAGTGTTACCCAGAGTTCAAGATACTGTACATCTTTTCATTAGTACTAGAGCTGCCATTTTGCTAAGTTTTAAATGATTATTAAACAGCAGGTACAAACAATGCAAAAGCGGTAGCCCTCCCGGCGCACTCAGTGTCCAGTGTTTTTTATTCACTCCTTAAAGTGGACTATATTAGTGGAGTAATGAAGGGAATAGTGAATGAGGGTATAGGGGGCGATTTCAAATATCTCTTAAAATATTAGATGATTTGACCTTTTTTGACAAGGAAAGGGCAGTTCAGGTTATACAATATCAGAGCAATTCCACACAAAAATCTAAATAATAATTTATGATTTTTGTAATAAAAAAAAATAATAATAAAAAAAGTAACGTTTGTTTGTAAAACCACATTACATTTTAGTCATTCAATTTAAAGATCTTTTTCCTTTTCTTTATCATGGACACTCATATATATTATTGATCCTCATTTAGAGTCTCTACAAAGATGATTTCCACTTACAAATCCACATAAAATTACATAGAACAATTTTTCCTTGAAACGAAGCACAGGAAGCTGACAGTGATCAGACGTCCCTGACAAGACGGGAATATTATAAAAGATAAATCAATGCTAATAGTTGCAGGTATAAGGGAACACCACAGGATCCATTAATCATCGAGCGCTTAAGCAATGTGTGAGGACACACAGGTTGATGGAGCGAAGGCTGCGACCACGAGCTTAAGCACCAAAATCCTAGCTTTTGCTCGATGAAAGATAAATCTTAAACAAGGGGCAGCTCTTAAAATCACAAAAGACAAAGCATCTAAGCAGCTGCAAAAGCTGTATGTTAATTGTAGAGAAGCCAAAGACGGGAACAAAAACCACAGCTAGTCTGAGAAGAACTGATGGACAACTAGCAACAAGGGGAGCAATCCTCTCAACAGCCTAACAATGTGATGAGTGAAGTCAAATCTTTTGAACCGGTGCTCATGAGAGGTCACAAGGCATGAAAAAAGGCCTCAGCATTCACTGTAGAGGAGGTCCCGATGTGTAGAGCAAATGAGTAAAGTGGGGACCGTGCCATTGCACGGCTTAATTGAGCAAACAGCTGTGAAATGACATCAGCCAAGTGCGCTGCGCTTTCACTCGGCAACAATTTCGCTCTTAAAAGGTTCCATCAGTACCTCGACAGCAAGCCGTGGTCCGGAACATTTAATCTTCTATGTTTTGCAGGCCGCCAGCTGGTGGGGTTCAGAGCAAAAGTGTTCTGGTGTGGGTCACTGGTGCGATGCTTCCATAAGTGAGTCATTGTGCTGTCTCCTGTCAGTCACACTAAAGAGTGTATTACATTCCACTGATGTGAAAGCAGCAACAAGCATATCTGCACAGGAGCGGGGGTTTATGAAAACACCTCCCAGAAAATCTCAGGCAATTTATGGATCAAATGTGTGGGAAAAGCCCCTAATGAGAGGATTGCGACTACTTATTCGGCCACGTACAGGTCACACAGGTTTTGTCTGAATTACCCTGCGCATGTCTTTAGCTACTTGCCAGAGATCATTTTGTAAACTCTGTGAAGTTTCAGGTGAATTTTCATGTGCTAGATTTCAAAACCGACTATTAACATGCTCCGTGGAGCAGCTGTGATATAGCACTTAAGCTAATAACGACATAAAACACTCTTACCCCCATTTTCCATCCAAGTATCTGTCCAATGTGACATCAAGGGACCAATCGAACACGAAACCACTTTACACAGCTCTGAAGAATGCAGCAAGGACAAAAAAAGAAGAAAAAATACACACTGTCCAGAGAAAAATGGACAGGAAAAAACAAAACAGTGCTACAAAGGAGCTTAGTATGTTCTTATTACATCAAGTAGCAAAGCAGCTGCTAAGAGCTTAGAAATACATTATTTGAATGAATTAGGTGTGGGCTTGGAAGTTTAGTGCGGGACATGGGAACACAAAGGCTAAAAAGGCTGTTATGAAACGGATCCTTCAAGAATCCCTTGAACAATTCTGCCAAGTTTAAAGCATAGTTTCGAAACAGTGATGCTTTATTTATGAAGCATTTATGGCTCGGCTATGATTGGTCAAGTTTCCTGTTCTTCTGCTGTCCTCGGCAATCAAACCCTTGCCTGCTAACGCAAAATTCTGCTGCTGTCACCATGTCAAGATGCACGTCTCTTCGCCTCTTCCTCCAAGACAATATTTAATTCATATTTCTCCATATTATTTCATTTCTAGATGAAAGGCACTGAGATTAAGGGCAACCTTTTCCTCCCCTCCATCTCAGAAAAGCTCAGATGGAAAAAGCAAGGTCGCAGACGGGCTTAATTTCGAGCTGATAATTTAGCAAATGGTCTCCACTGTATCGCTTTGATCTTGCCAAAGTTTTGGAAATTTCGATCTTGAGCCAACTACTACTGGCCGATTATAGCCCTGCTTCATTAGTGGACCTTTAAATGGTTCACAACAATTAAGGCTGTCAAGCGGCTGTTCTCTGCCCAGGAGTAAACCTTGACTAATGATTTGCTAAAAAGTCCTGACAGTCTGTTACAGTCAGCGGTAATTGAATTTAAGCGCTAACAAGCCTTTGAACAAGTGAAAGAAATATTTTATAAGCTTGATGCAATTTGGTGGAGCAGATAATGAATCGTAATGAATATTCCCCTCAGATTTTTTCCATGTAATTGTCATTTTTCGAAACGTAATAATAACAAGCAGGGAAACAAATCCAGACAAAGACAGAGAGCAATCAGACTTCAATATCTTTCTCTCAGTGCCTCACTTTCTTGTTCTTTTCTTTTTTTGGCTTTTGTCTTGGTTATAGAGACTGTTTCTCGCTATTTTGTATTCTTTTGCGTTCACCACCAATAGTTTCTCAGCTATTTTAACGAGCTTGATGTGTCACAAGAATGCATGCCCAGTTCACTGTGAGCGCAAGAAAAGCTGACAACTATGCTGTTAATGTTGTGCTTTTGAGCCTGCACAAAACCCCCTAACACAACTCTGATAAGGATAAGTAGGAAATAAGGAACTAACCTCATGCTAAAGTTCTGTTTGAGGCCTGACACGGATTAATTGATCAGTGAGAGGAAACATGCATAGATTAGAAAGGTTTTTAAAATGGACCAAAATAAGTACATTAATAGGCGGCCTCATTAAGAAATAAATACACATATATCTCTAGAAACTATAGCGTATATGAGCACTTCAGACATTAAAAGACTGCCTTGTGTTGTGCACACTTTTGTTTATAGAGTTCGTTGGGTTTGAAAGTCTTAGAAATGAGGAAAAGATGTTTTGCACAAACTCTTTTCCCTCAATGTAGTCAATTTGCCAAAAGGAAATTTGACATCAAACGATAACATCATCTTAGAAGGTCCACTTACGCAGTAACTCAGATCACTGAAAGTGTCACAAGCTCAGTAAATTAGCACACAACATGATGAATTGGATAAAATTGCGTCAGAAAAAAAACAATCAAATATTAAAAGAGGATACACTTTTCACTTTGACATCAAGGAGACACTAAGTAATCACCAACAAGAGCCACATCATTTCCTCCATTTAGTGTTAAAGTAATAAAAGACATGTCAAAGTTCCTAGCATGATACAAGACCCCGGCGGTTCATTACGCACTGGACTCCATACTTTCCCTTGGACTAATAGGGACAATATTTAGGCAAATAAGGTCATTATGATAATAAGAGTGCTGATAATAAGTCTCAGTTTGCTTATTTGTTTTGCACGGGCTGTAACTGTCGTGATGAACAAAAGGAGGCCAATTAGATTTTAGTCTTTTGCCAAAATTGGATTTCATAGCAGAAAAGCAGGGCCATATACTTTGAATTCATCAGGGATGAATGGAAAATGTGATTAAAATTTCAGACTAAAGTCCTCGTTGGAGCATACAAGTTTGCGTACAAGGGCACGGCGCTCTGTAGCTGTAATTACCTGAGAGAATTTGATTCCTCTTAAGTGGGTTACCAATGGATTTGGAAGCATTCACGGGTGTTAAAGGTTTGGGTGACTTATTGTACTTTATTGTACAATGCTGCAATAAGGCCTCTAATTGTGTTAAGTGCCAGAGCAGAAACATTTCTCAAAATTGTTTCTAATATGATATTATCAGTTAATTCTGAGCTACTTTCAACTAAACTTGTTTACTGGCATAACTTAAATGTATGCATAAAAGAGAAGGCCTACGATCATATGCAAAGCTGAATATTTGTAACTAGTAGGCCTTTTATAGGCTGCTCTAGACAAAACACAGCATGAAAAACATAGCTTTTGTCAACATCTTTGGGGATGACAAAACATGATTAGGGTGACCAGACATCCTAGTTTACCCAGGACAATTCCAGGCCTGGTTTTAGCTGTTAGTTAACTTAATTAAATATCCTCAATGTCCCTTATATTACCGTCTCTGAATGTGGTTCTTGCTAGCCAGCTGGAAATCTGAAAATACACTTTCAATGTATCAAAATGTACAGAAATAATATGTTTGCTGCTATCGAAAGGAAAACATAACTATTATGGCTTAAATGTACACAGTGTCCATACTAGGCGGCACAATGCAGAACGTTTTCAGCAACAAGTAGTGTGAAACAATCATAGCCAATCAGAAGACATTATTAAACAGTTATGAGGAGCGGAATTTCAGACCAATGAGACTGCACAGTGGGAGTATTTTGTTTATATCTTGGTTTCGATAACGTTACATTAAGTACATTACATAATGCTACACAACAGAAATCAAAAGAAACTAAGCAATAAATGTAATACAGTGCCAACACACTTTTTCAGTGGCCTTGGTTCTGCAAGTATTTTCCCATTAGGATTTTTGTTGTTATTGTAAATTTTGATAATGGCCTGGTTTCAGAGAAAGGGCTTAAGCCAGGATTAGACCCAAGTTAAATAAGGACATTTAAGTAGCTTTTATAAATGTGCCTAAGGAAAAATATTATTACTGGTAAGCATCTTGAGACAATGGCAGTATATTTTAAGATATCACTGCAAGTTGCTTTCAGTTAAAACAGCTCAAACATGCATTTTAGTCTATAGGCTTAAGAGTTATAGGCCTACGCCATGAACCAAAACAAACAGCTACAAAGTGAATCACAGTGAAAACTTTGATTTGAAGCATTCAAAAAATGACAATTGGACAAAAAGACTATGTATGTACTCAATGGTTTTAACAAGGGAAAGAACAATAATCCCATGAAGCATTGCAAATGACAATCAATAATAAAAACGATGTGAACATCTAAAATTATTGATTTAAAGATGTTGATTATACATATATTTTAAACCGGCATCATTTGCAGTGCTTCATGGGAGTGTTCTTTGAATGGGAAGTTTACTTCCGGAATCTGACTTTTGCACTCTCTAGAAACCAAGCCATCAACAAAATAACCTGCTCACTTGGAAGTGGCTGAATAGGACAATTATTTAATTAATTATTTAAAATAATTCCAAATGTAATATTCATATATTTGTGTGTAAAACTTTTTAATAAGGAAAAAAGTGTAGCTTAAAAAAGTCTGGTCACCCTAAATATGAGGGAGTATAACTTCACATGCTGTTTATCTAGATATTACCTTGATATACCTTGCAAAAATTGTATTCTTTTAAATAGCCTCCAGTGCCCTGCCTGATCTCACCATCTTCTCAATTTTAGCTAAATCAATCAGCCTGCCACTCTATTGCAAACAAAACCATGTGATGCAACCCGCAGCCTCAGTATTCAACGTATCTTTTTACATGGAGAACAAATTGGATTGACAGGCGGCATAATGGCATGTCCCTGCCCTATTCACTCTTACCACGCATGGACAAAACGTCTAGGCTGATGAGTTCTTGATAGCATTTGGTGGTTTCTTTGTATACTCCAGCTCATCTCCAAAAGTCAATTAAAATCCTGTAATGTTGACACCGCCAGCGCGTGCCCCTATCAAATGCAAGCGTATCCATCGCGTGACTCGCGTGAACTTTGAGGTCGCGTGGCATTGCGCAACAGGTCAGGTGATTAAATGCATCTGAGCTCGAGCTTCTAGAAAGCCGGATCATTCATACGAATCGGTTCAACAATTCGCTTCAGCAATTGTTATTTTGTAATAACTAATGTGATAATTACATCTTCTGTATGTGTGGATATTCACACCCAGTAGGGCCTAGCCTATAAAATATTAAATGTTCGAAAATTGCGATTAATTCTTACTTTACGATTTCCTGTGTTCAGTAGCCTACTGTTTTGCAGTCATTTTTTAGTTCATATCGAAAACACAAAGTCATTTAGAACCATTTACAAGTAAATTGGTATTGCTATAAAAAAATATAGCCTATAAATAATAAATATAGGCTACATAATAAAATGAATTATACACTAGCCTACCATTCAGAAGTTGAGATCAATACGATTTTTTAAATGTTTTTAAAAGAAGTCTCTTCTGGTCAAAGCTGCATTGATTTGCTAAAAAAAAAACTAAAAAAACAGTAATATTGTGAAATATTGTGACTGTTTTCTATGTGAATATATAGTCAAATGTAATTTATTCCTGTGATGGTAAAGCTGAATTTTCAGCATCATTACTCCAGTCTCCAGTGTCACATGATCCTTCAGAAATCATTCTAATGATGATTTGATGATCAACAAACATTTATGATTATTATCAATGTTGGAAACAGTTTATATTTGTATGGAAACCGTCATACATTTTATTTTTCAGGATTCTTTGATGAATAGAAAGTTCAAAAGAACAGCATTTATTTGAAATATAATCTTTTGTTACATTATAAATGTCTTTACTGTTACTTTTGATCAATTTTTTTTTTATAACCGCAAGCTTTTGAATGGTAGAGTATAATGCTACAAAAGTTTCTATTTCAGATAAAAAAAAAAAACTTTCTAATCATCAAAGTAAAAAAAAAAAAAAAAAAAATTCAACATTGATAATAATCATAAATGTTTGTTGAGTATCAAATCATCATATTTGAATGATTTCCGAAGGATCATGTAATGAAGACTGGAGTAATAATGATAGTGAAAATTCAGCTTCAATCACAGAAATAAATTAGCCTATATTTTATTGTATTATTATTTTAAATCGTAATAATATCACATAAATGACTGTTTTTACTGTATTTTGGATCAAATCAATGCAGGTTTGGTGAGCAGAAGATTTGAACAGTAGGCTAGTGTACATCCAAGAGAATGATTCTAGCTTTATTTACCAATGTAGTATTTACCCCAAAAACAACTGGATGATTGATGTGACACTGTGAAGATAATAATGTTTGTTCCAAAAGACTTGATTAAATGCATGAAACTAGTTTATTAGATATTATACCATGGTCTGGGTGAATACTCGATTCTGATTGGCTGCAGGGTGTCCATTAAAAAGTGATAGAGGACACCTAGTAAAGGAGTTCTGGTGAAACTGACTGTTTACCGTTCGAAATGAATAAATAAAGGCGCTGGCCTGGCTACATCAGCTGTGAGTAACCATAGCAACAGGCAGTCAAAGTATCCCTTTACAATTTATTGTATCAAAACAAACATCTAGTTAGCCATTATACATAGCCTACTAATACAACAATGAGCGACTTCGTTATTTCTTTAACCTTTTTGGAGAATTTGACAACTTTGATGACTGGGATGCGAAGGGTTCTACGAGCTGAGCGGACTATAAATATCTCCGCGGTTGCTAAATAAACCGTCAGGCGTAACCTGACAATGGACACCTCGAAGGGCATTAACCCGCTTATACCATGGTCACTTGCCAAATAACACATTTTTAAAACATTAGTTTATATTTTAATTAGTTTTAGAAACTAGAAATTAGAAATCTAAAGTTTTTACAAACAATAACTTGGTTTCCCTGGTTACGCCTGACGGTTTATTTAGCAACCGGAGATATTTATAGTCCGCTCGATTTATAGTCCATATAGATACTTTGACTCCCTGTTGCTATGGTTACTCACAGCTGATGTAGCCAGCGCATTTATTTATTCATTTCGAACGGTAAACAGTCAGTTTCACCAGAACTCCTTTACTAGGTGTCCTCTATCACTTTTTAATGGACCCTGCAGCCAATCAGAATAGAGTATTCACCCAGACCATGGTAGCTATAAATAAAGTGACTGTCTTTCAAAAGTAAGATTGGACTATGAGTCAATAAAATGAATTGTTTTTCAAACGAGTCATAAGCCGTTTGATGAAACATTAGCATATTGCCCGCCCACTTATTGTGTGCGCAGACACCAGGGAAAACTTGAACCTCAAACTGGCAGCTGATTCCTGTGGATACTGGATAGCATCATGTCGAGAAGACGCTGTGCTCTACAATGTGAAGGTAAAGCCAGTTTGTTTGTTTTTTTTTCACTGCCCAAGGATGATGTGAAGAATCAGTGGTTAAAATTCATCTTTACCATGATATCACAGTGCAGTATTATCCTAAACTTTTGCTGTGTTCCCTTTATTTCACTGACGACTGATTCTCAAATATTGGAGTTCAATGCAGGAGTTCACTGCTTGCTCTTGAAAGATGGTGTTCAAAATACTTAGTTTTGAGTTTTATATTGTGTAGGTCTCCTGCTAACTGGCTAACTCACGTTATCACTGTCTTACTGAAATACTTCTGCTAATCAGTTGTGGGCCACGATTACCTATAACTGTGTCTATTAATGCAGATTGTCTGTCATTCTCACTACTTTGAGGAAATATTTGTTTTACCAACGTTTATGTTACATCAGATCATTCACTGTCTAGAGCTCAGCTAATGTATATATGCACTGTTATTGATACAGTTTCCACGTGTTCACCGCAATATATTAGGAAAATAATCGGTTTGTTGATGGACATGCACTTGTTAATGCTGATGGTGAGGAATTACAGTTGCAACATCTCATATAATGTACCTCAAACTGAGTAGTGTATCACTGAGAAACACTGAGTCCTGCTCGAGCCGTCCTTGCGATGGAGGTTCGGGTTGAATAACTAGTTCATCCAGTGTTTCATCATCGGACTCGCGCTCGCATTGATATGGTAAAATCGACGTCATTATTCGTTACTGTGTTTAGTTTACGGTGTAGGAAGCCTCAGGACAAGCAGAGCAAACGTTGTTATGGCAATGGGCGGTTTGGTTTTCGACGCGCTGTACTTGGTAGGCCAATCACAACAGACTGAGCTGTCTGGCCAATCAGAGCAGAGTATATCGCGGAAAGGGGGGATTTAGAGAGATTGATTCATTTGACGAGTCGTTTGAGAGTCATTGAAAATGCTATGATGTGCAAATGTATATTGTGAAGAAATTAAACAGTTTTTTTTTTTTTTTTTTTACCTCTGATGCATGTAAACATGTTGTAGGAGACTCCACAACAACATTATGAAACGTTAAAATAACATAATAGGGGCCCTTTAAAGCTAAAATTAGCTTCACCGGAGCAGCGCCAATCAAGCAGCGATCATGCACACAGCTCTCTTTAGATGTGGGGCGGGGCGTTTACATTTTAAAGAGACATGGCAATAAGCCTATAAACAAACTTAATATGAATTATTGTACTTAATTAATTCACGAAATTTACCGTATCCATTGCATGCATTTAATCAGATTTGTCATTATTATTTTTACTAAAATAAAAATATCTGAGGGACCCCTAAGTCTATTTTATACTTTTATACTTCCTTATGGGGGGGTCCCGGATCCCCCCAGGCCCCCCTGTCAATTCGAGTACATTAGCATTATGCACCTACAAATGACGTCCCCTTCCCGAAGTGCCCTTCAAGGGTGCAAAAACGCTGTTTGGACAATTATGTTTGGAGAATAAATTTACTGTTTTGTCAATCCGAAAGAGAAAATAAAAAGTGTGAATCATAAAAATAAAAATAAACGCTGTTTGGAATTCACCCGAAGTATGAATTAATTCACAGTAGGTCCTACTCATAAAAGAGTTGGCTAAAAGTATCTGGATGACCTCTTCTGGTGAGATTCTGAAGTGTGCATATGATAGACACTTTAGGCTAGCCTACTATGCCATCACATGCGGCCACTGGAGAGGATTTATGAATGGCAGTGAAGCAACGAAACTGACGCTGGTATAGCCTAGGTCACATGAGAATGACAACATAGCGAATGTAGTATGTCCAAATGAGGAGTGTTTCTCAAAGGGAAGGCTGCATATCTCGGCTGCCATGCCATCAGATGTCGATGAAGGTCATCTCAATTTGAAGGATCCTTGGAATCAAGTACTTCATTCGACCTGTTTTGAAGGATGCATCGGATGTATCTTTCGCAGCCTTAAATCACCCACAATCCTTTGCACACATTCCAATTCACAAAAATAAACTGACGGAAAACGAGACTGTACTGATCTTGTCTGAATTTATTATGAAATGTAAGACAAACTTAATGTTTTCAGACATGAAAGAATAGATGTTATCTTTTGTTTTGCTGTAAATTAATAACTAACACTAAACTGCTGCCAATAATGTAGGCTAAGCCACTGGGAAACCTCTGATGGCTGTCATTCACTGTATTGCATTAAAAAGACAGTTAATATAAAGATTTGTAACACAAAGTATTTTTCATAATATATTTTCATACTCTATTTTTTCATACTAGCCTACATACATTCTTAGAACGTACTTTTTTTTAGCGGTCGTGAAGTAGATGACTTTGAGTAGCCTACAAAGTAATCGTTAAGACCTGTTTTGTGAACTGGTTCAACCGATTCATTTAAACGAACCGACAAAAAACGATTCGTTAACGAATCAGACGTCCCCATTGGAGTCGCGTGAGGCAGGTGACTCGGTGTATTGCTCGCTGACAAGCCAAGGGCGCGAAAAAACGGAATTAATTTGACAATGAGTAAGTGACAGACAATTCTCTCTCCCTTGCCATCTCACTTCGTCTCTAATTGTGCTACGGACAGCTTTAAGCACATCTGGGAATTGCAGCGAGGCTCTGGCAAAGATTAACGGCCCCTCAATGCTTTGTTGCTGCTGTATTTGCATGATAATTAGTTGAAGGCTGTATATATTTTAATTTATTTATTCTCTAGTGCTTGCTAATACACACAGAGAGAGGAATGCAGCTACATGCATTAATTACAATGATTAAAGTGTTCACTGTGCAGACTCTTGATGTGTTTATTAAATTAATAAGTAAATTGACAGATGAGACTTTGAAACTCACAGAATTGTCCCCTTGTTTATAGAGTCATGGTGCATTTTAAACCTGCAGGAGCTCCAAAAGGATCCACCTCTCTCATTCCTTGAGGGAGTAAGTATTACAGAGTAAGTAAGATACATAAAGCTTTTGTGAAGTAGGCCTAATGAAGCTTGAACATACTATTGTGACTTACATTAACAGGTTAAAAGACATATAATTGGTTCCTTAAGAATTTAATTTCCTGGAAATATGTGATCTGTTATTCCCTATGTTCCTATTAAAAAAAAAAAAAAAATCAGCTGAGAGATTATTTGATATGATGAGCTGCCCATAGATTAAGTTGTTAAATATTAAATAACCCAATACTGTCTGCAGAGTATTATAAATCTGAAGACATCAGTATGTTTTAGATGATCATTTGTGACCACTGCTGTGACCATCTATTGTATTGATAGAATATGCACAGTTTCTTGGATCTATTCACCAAATGAAACTTTATAATATTTTGCACATTATAAACTGCTACCCTAAATGTAACAATTGATTATATAGATTCATGTGAGGTGCAGTGTTAGTCTTTCGTTTCAGACTAAAACTATTTTTCTTTTTGGAAAGTTTGTAATTGACAAATATCACCTTGAGCGAGCCATCACTGCCAAAGTGGTCTAGTCGAACAATCTGACTCTCAAACATACGAAAACCTGGGACTGGATTCTGCACTTCACTGTTAGGGTGATATGATACCTGTCAAGTTGATGGAGGTCCCATCCTCCGGCCTCCTCCAGGTCTGCAGACAGAAGCCTGTACTCCTACCTAGACCCCCTCCGCCCCGGCGTACAGTGCGGCCCATTAAAATTAAAGCAGCTCCTTACTGTTGAAACGTCATGTCCATCCCATTCCCCAACATGCATTGGGAACAAAGGGAACAATCTATTTTCCTGATAGAAGCCAGCAGTTGGTAAGAGGTTTGAGATGAGTGCGAGAATACAATTTGCCTAGAGAGTGCCCGAGGATCAAGCCAGCCCTGACTCACTCTGGAATGAGGCTGTCAGCTGGCAACCAGCAGTAATTGCTTCCCATGGCAGGACCCCACCAGCCAGAGAAGAATGTGTGCGTGGAGCTCTTCAACCCAGGGATCAATTTTCACAACAGCCCAATCATAATTGTTTTCTAAGGATACGGAACTTGTTGCGAATGCGAGCAGAGGGCAAGGCCTGATTGACACTCATTGACCGGTTTGAGCGGGTTAGGAGGATTAGGGCCGATCGAGGTTGCAGCTCGGAGCCACGGCACACTGTTTGTCACTCAGGTTGAGGGGAGTGTAGAGAGAAGAATAAGAAATCCTGATCCCGAAGAAGCTTCGGCCTGCACTGGAACTGTCAGTCCAGTCAAAGAGAAACAGTGCTGTTAGCACACACTCAAGTGAACGATTTCTCAATTGTGCGATTACAAAAATTTGGGTGGTTTTTGAAAAGCATCATTTTGACATTTGACAAAAGTCGGCACAAAAATGGAAATTGCGATAGTCTTTTCTTCAATATTGTGATGTATATCCAAGTGAAACGGTTTCTCGAATGAGGAAAAAAAGATGTAGGCCAGGATTTGATTCTGTCCATCGGGAATCGATTGGATCATTGAATCGTTGGATCATTGTGGTTTGCTATTGCTACTATCTCATGTGGGTGACAGGTTGTCCCGCCCTCACGCCGGTGAACACATCATCATAGAAATGTTGTTGCAAGGGCTAGGGGAAGTTATTTTGATTAAAGATTAGGCTACTATTATAGATAAAGGCAAATGAAACTTAAAAAATAGTGATGTTCATGTATAAATCATTTATAAACACTGCAATATTCCATATAAACAATTATTTTTATTTGATTTTATTCTAACTTTAAAGAGGTACCTTTAAAATGTGTGATCTAGAAGTCCTTGAATGTCCTGCATAGGAAATGTTCAGACCACTAACGATCTATCATCTGTCTACAGATAATTTCGTACGCTGTCAAGCACCGAATTGAATTGTAGGACACTTGGATGGCTGCTGCCACTGCCACCGGGTCCCAAGACCCATCTCAAATGTCACTTCAGCCGACTGCTAACATGTGGCCCCTTGGCCAGTGACTCTGACATGCTATTATCTGTCTGGAGAAGAGACGACATGGTGTTGTCAGAAACCCGTGTCTCTACACATGTATCCATCACAGAGTGGCAGATGGCTTGGATCAAATTATTTTTTGTGTAAAAGGCCGTGTGAAGTTTCAAAACGTGACTGCCGCAGATGCCTCTCACAGGAGGCATAATAGAGCATCTTGTGTGGCGGCCGCAGATGCCTCTTGCAAAAGGCATAATAGAGGAGCACCTTGGGAGAATCCAGCAGCCATACGGAAGAGGCTGCGGTTTTCTTCTGGCTCAACCCGACAAATTTACAAAAGAATGCATTAAGGTACCATATGCCCCTAAGCGATTTGGGCTTGAACATCAGCAAATCTATTGTATTTGTTCTGAACGTCACCACTAATGCTCAAGTACAGAATCTAAAACTAACTCAACCTTCACTGTCTCTAAATAAATGACAAAATATAGAGCATATTATATACATACAGATGTATCTATTTCTGACATAAATATGTCAATGAGTATGCATCATTATAGGCTAACAAGTAAGTCTCACTGGGATGCTCCTTCCGTACTTCTATCGCTGCCTTTATTAGGAAAATGAATGGCGTGTCCCGATAGCATTGTTTCACGAGTTCACACGTACATGAAATCTAATGTAGTATTTATGCGTATTTGGCTTGCTGTCCAGGGGAGGGGCTCCGAGCTCGGAATTTTGCCCGAACCCAGAGTACTCCCCCCTATACTGGGGTAGACCCAGCCGAGTGTGAGGTGATGGGGTGGTGGAGGGATGCTGAGAAATTTGTTGTGAGACAGAAGGTGAGGAAAAGCTTTATTTATACCGGCTTCCTCTTGAGCTGATTGGTTGATTACCTGAACGTGCTCCTCCCGAACTTACATAAAACTTCATTTAGTAGCACATCCTGCCTGTGTTGTTTTAGTGCCCCGTTCACTAAGGCCCTGTTTACACCTGGTATTAAATTCTCGGTTGATCCCATCAAAAGTGGATGGACATCTCAAATACATCTCCTGTAACCACTTGTGCTCAGATTTCATGGGTAAGTGGCTATTTTGTGACTACATACAGTACAGCACTCACTATGTCAGTGTGTATGCTATGTGCATTTTTTCCCAAATGTTTGCATAATACTAATTTCAGATTAGGCAAACATATAAATGGATATATATATTGAAACATTTAACTGATAAGTAGGATTAAATTAATAATTTAAACGAGAAATTTCAGTTTTTTATATGACCCAAAAATTCAGTTTTAACTGGTTTTATTGTGAATGATTCATCAATGATGTTATTTGAAATATATAAATGTCTTAAATGTATCAACTTCCTTCTGTTTTTTTTTTTAGCTGCGTCAAATATATATGCTTGCATCCTCTCCCATCCAACCGCCTGGATCCATTCTAAGTAATGCTCACTTTTCACAATCCAATCAATTCCCTATGGATAAAATCAAGACCTGTCCTATATTATTTTATTATTAAAAGAGCCATAACATCAGACATCATGTCATACATCAGATTATGAAGTAAAATGGGTTGTGAACGGGTGGCGTTTTATGTCAACTTTAAAGCATGAATATACACCTCCATGCTGTTTACTATGGGCTACAGCAGGTGTCCCCAAATCCACCCAGATTCAGGTACTCGCGTGCACACACACACACACACACACACACACACACACACACACACACACAAACTCTCGTGCTGACTGTCACCCTGTCACTGGTGTTGTGTCAGGCCCAGAGGTGGACCTGCAAATGAATCCTCAGGCTCAGTGTGCTGCTCCAAAATAGTTGTCACTGCAGGAAACCTCTGGAGCTCCTTGATGTGGTGTACAGTTTACCTACAGGCAGGGCTTTGTCTATGCCAGCCTCTTCCCTGTGAGCGGATGAGTGCTGCATGACTACCGTAGCACACAGCCAGCCCTCGTACAGCAGCAGGAGACGGAGCTCACAGCGGGGTTTGTGTGCGTGTTGTGCATCTGTGCACGTGTGTGTGTGCTAGGCATCTGTTGTAATGACTATGTTGATTGGCGATAATGTGAATGTGTGTGTGTGTGTTTTTTTTTTTTTTTTTACCCACAGGAATTAATTAGCCTGTCTTTTACAGAAGTGAGGTGTCTTTTGTATGTAGGGACAGCATGCTGAGAGGGGTGATTTTTTTATTACCATTTTATTTATTCTTTTTTTTTTTTTTTTTTTTTTACATGAGTATCCGTGCTGTGAGTTCTTCTCGGAAATATATGATAATAATCATGCAAATCTAGCAAATGACTCCATGCTGATGAGGTCAAATGTCTCATATCAAGAAATAAATGCATACTGAACTCAGATTAGCTGTTGTTCATTCTACACTTGTCTGAATCAGCAGTAAGACAGCTGACAAATTTGCAATGCTGGCATTATAAGTTGTCAACAAAGATTTCTTCTTCAATTCACTTATCACTTATTGCAAATGACTTATCCGTGGACATTTCTCTCTCTCTTTTTTTTTTAGAAAATCAAATTTGATTAGAATCAAAACAGACCTCTCTATCTACATTTGCCAGACTTCTCCAGTCATTTAGTCTGCTTAAACCCTGCATCTTCCTCACAATCGACTGCAGGTTCACATTCAGATCTGCATCCATTAAATCAACAACCGATGAATAGATCCAAGTCCCTTTCTTGCAATTTATCTATTTTTTTAAGTCACAATATGAAATAAATTATCTTTCGCTGCTTCTGTTACATTGCAACTTTGAGATTAACAGTGTGCATCTTGCCGCCATTTTCATAACACAAACCCGTATCTCGCCAGTAATCTGAATAATTATTCACAAAATTATCCTGATAATCTATATTTCTGCACACATTTCCAAGTTTGAACTTCAAGTGGCATTATATTATATTATATTACTTATATTATATTATACCCCATACTGCCGGTGCGGCCTACTTCATATACTGTAGCACCTAACCTGGGGTCAGGGCTCAGCATTGAGAGCAGAGTGGCTTAGTAATTGCCTGTAACTCAGGTGTTAGGGGAATGTGCTGGGCAGAGGTCAGAGTTTTTTTTTTTTATAAGCAGAGAAAATGGCCACCAAACTGCATTCCAATTGACAAATCTCATTATAATCTCTCCTAACGTCTGTCACTCTTCTCTGTCCAGATTCCCCAGGCTTCCCCTGCTCAACCACGGTCACAAATGAAAGGAAAGTGGACCACCCAGGACCCAAGGACAATGCAGTGTCGCTGTTCAACACGAGCACCCCTGTAAACACAACACCCGAAACACGTGTATCACGTAGACTGATCGTTTCGTTGTCACCGCGATCAAAATTAGCATCGGGCTGGGTGCACCTCTCGCCGCTACCTTTGCAGAATCTCCAGTATCTTATGCAAACTGTGTGCGTTTGTTGGGGAGCTCTGGCAGCGACTGATGAGTGTCTCATTATCTCCACACCAGCCGTACACAGTAAGAAGAGCATAATCAAAGCCTGGGGGTACGTATTAATTATCCTTTTGAATAGTGATGAAATTTTAAAAAGATCTCCTTAAGGCTCCCATCATCAGCAGATGAAACAAAGCTCGGCACAGCTTGCACGTTGAGGCTCACATGTGTTTTTACATCTGTTCAGGATATTTCAATTTGATGCTCAACAAGCTGAGCCTGAGATTAAAGGATCATACGTGTCATCCACACAAACATCACTTCCAGAGCAGGCGAGCGTACGTGAGCTCAGCTTTTCCAAGAGAGAGGCGTCACCGCCGCAGACGACGCAGTCGCACTTCTGTCTCCCTGTGTGTGAGTGAGTGAGTGTGTGTGTGTGTGTGTCTGTGTGTGTCCTCTGTGTGTCTGTGAAGGCTGATGCGATGCCTCTCACATGTTCAAGATGTCGAGGAAGGAGTCTTTTCTTTTTGTGTGTGTGTGTGTGTGACGAAATTTGCTTTTAAGAAATATTTATGAGCCGGTACCCTTTAAAAAAAAGAGCGTTGTCTTTAATGAACATGTTTTAGAGATTGTTTCAGCATCTATAATTTATAAGGTAAGACTTCATCTGTGAACAGGGCTAGTTTGTAAATGTGAATACTTAATAATAATGAAAAAAATACATCTCACACAGCTGCTGTACTGGCATAATATGACACTTCTGGAGCAGACAGATATTCTCGGAAGAAGGCCGGTGTGTGTGTGTGTGTGGGTCTTTTTTTGGGGGGGTGGGGTGTTTTTTTTTTTCCCCCATAGTGAGCAGCATTATGTTGACGTTGGCAGCATTTGATATTGGCAAATCAGTTTGCACAAATGGCCTCCTCTACTGAAGCGATAAGAATCTTATTACTAGTGTACATACAATTAGTCATGTTACACCTAATTAGTCAGCTTGTTGTACTTTGGCAAACTATTTATGAATCTATTTCTGGATGATTCCTAAATGCAATGCTGAGACAACTTGTCTACATTTGCTCAGGATTTGGATATAACAAACCCTCTACTCAAAATCTAGTGAGCTGCATAAAAATAGCTGAAATAATAACTGTCTAACTAGTTTAACTAGTCTCTAAGTCTGACTGAAAAGTGCCTGAAACAAGTCAACAGACCAGACTGGGAGACCTTCTAAAACCAGCAAACCAGCTTGGGATAATTTAGAATATTTTATTTTCCAGCAGGTCCCTCAGACAAAGAGCAGGGGAAGAGCTCAGTTTTAGGATTAGTGTTGTAGTATGTGAGACCAGACAAATCTGAACTCTGCCTCAACTCCATCTCACTATAGAAAATATAGTCTTGGACTTTATTTGAGATTTGAAACAGAGATGGAGAGTCTCTGTCTGGTCTTGTCAGATGTCGAGTACCAGTTAGCATGTTGCTAAGCTAACAGCATGATGCATAGAACACACATAATGGGTAAGTTAGTCGTTTTTAATTCAATTAAACAATTATTTAATACTTTTGATAGTAAATGACTTATTTCATTCATTCTGCCATCTTTGTTTCACAGAATGTATGTCATTGTCTTTAGCTTAGCATGTTGCTAAGCTAAAGACAAGATACTCTTGAGCAAATACCCCAATTAACACAAATATTGGCTATCTGTTTTTAATTTTTTAATCTGTCGGTTTTAATTTGATGTCTTATCAATACAATTGGTATAGAATAATTTATCTGTAATTCTTCTTGCTTCGTCCACCATCATGGATATTTTTTTTCACAGAGCTCACAATGCATTATGGGATTTCATTCTTTGCTTAAGATACCAAAATTAGGCATCTTAGAAAGCAGCATAATCATTCTGCCAACCTTTTGGAACAGCCTCAGTGTCGGGAGCTGGCCTATGATGCCTTACAACGCGGCCTACGTAGGCAGTTTACTGGGTCTGAAACAGAGCGCCTATATAATGAATGTACGCCATTCATCCTTGAGGAACAACAGTACAGTTTTAGGTTGACCTTTGGAGATCGCTGAACACAACATCAGCTCTCTGCCGGCTCCCCGCCCACTACCACGCTTCCTCCTTATTCTCCGCTGAGACTTCCTCCTCTCATCTGTGCTAGTGGCAAAAACTAATAATCAGATCTTTCCTCCCACAGACACGATGGTTTCTTTGGAAACCCCCTGCCAAAATACCTATCTCTTTGTCTCTGTTTTTCGTACTGTAGACTTAATCAATGCACCAGCCCAATGACAACTTGCTTCATCATTCGAAACCTTTGGTTTGTGTAATTTGTCTGTCTGGTGTCGTCTTCCATAACCTCAGAGGAGAGTCTTCGCAAGTGCCTGAGGAAAAGGCTTAATCGTGACAGGCTCGACTTGCAGGTGAGGTCACAAGTAATAAGCACTAATGAATACCAGATCAGGCTTGGCACAATCAGGCTTACTGCAACACAGACCTTATAGTCCTTAAACAGAGCTTTATTTTGAGTGGAGCACTGAGACTAACACAGGAGGGGGGAGGGGGGGGGGGGGGGGGGGGGGGCTGTCAAGCTCTTGCCCTGTCTGAGTCTCTCTACCGCTGCACGTTATATACAGTACGCGCGTTGCATTTGCAAGCGATTCTTCCATTTGTCAGGCTGTTGGCAAACCTGTCACGCTCACCCTGTGAAAAGTAAATTATTTATTTATTTGAGTTCAACATAATTAGAAGCATTACCCCACTGCTTGGCAGTGACACCTTTTTATGTTATCAAGCGCACAAGAGCAAAGAGTTAAAATATGCCTGTAAGAGGTGTGGAAGTTTTCACTTTTTTAAGCTTTAATATAATTAAATGGCAACAGGTGGAGTTTGTTCTCTAGAATGAATTCTCCACTAGTTTGCTCTCTAATGCTAGAAAGGAGAAATATATATTTGGTAGCACAAAAAAAAAAAGAGCTTTTGACACTTTTTTGTGCAATTTTACATTTGTGTTTGGAGGTTAATGGCGATCACACAGACCCAGAATCCATTAGAAGGTATTTATTTCCATTTGCAGCTATTTGGCATGAGTTACTATATAAATATGTTATTCATTCCTCCTGAACGCTTGGGCTTCAGAGGATACATGTTGATACTGTTGCTTCTTTCTTCAACTCTAAATAATTGAGTAGAAAAGAGGGCCTCCGCAGTCTTTTTATTGAGTCTTTGCGAGAATCTTCAACATCTGTTTTACTGTGCATCCACCCGAGCGCAAGCTCACATGCAACCCGGAACAGACTAGTAGGTGACAAAAGAGGCGCTCCTCCTTCCAGCTTTGAGCTTTTTGATATAAAGGAGCTTCAAGAATCCTGGCACAGGTACAATATGGTCAGCCTCCAGTGGGTTTGCTTGCAGTAACATTTGTCATCCACCACTTACCGCCTGGGGGCCCTGACACATTCAACGTAGCATATTAAAAACAAGCTGATGAGAGTGAAAACAACGGCAAGATGTGTAGCGTTTTACATCTCCCTTAAGTGTCTGCTTCAGGGACAGTTTACGTGCTAGAGATGGCGGTTCTTTGACATTGTCATCTTCTGTCACGTCGCCACAGCTAGTCGTTCCTCCACCTGCACATTCTTTAGGTGCCGTAGAAGGCGCAAAACTCGTCTCGCTCTTTGTGCGCAATGTCTCGGGGCCTTTATGATAATGAATGCATGATCTGGGTCTTCCCCCACTAAAGCATTACAATAAATAAAACATTTTAGTCCAGCAAGGCTGTGTGTGTGTTTCCTGGTATTTAAAAGCAAAAATCATAACAGATAGACCCACATGTTTTTGCTTAATGCTTTGGAGAATAATTCACAAGGGAACACGATTCATTCCCTTTTGCCAGACAGAAAAGCACAATGTATAATTAAAAGTGTAAAGTGTAAAGATGTAATTGTTGGAATGTTGATTATCATTAAATAGCTCTGCAGAAACATGACTGTAAGCCATATTTAGCATACTTAATTTATTAATCGAGCAAGCTGTTTGTTGCTTCTCTTATGTAAGCTGGAGGAGGTATGAAGACTAGCTGGTGTGAACTCTAATAAAACCATCATAATGGTGACTAGCTACCTCTGATTGGTTATTCGAGCGGGCAGCATATGGACAATTATCATGTGTGAAGTACAAACCAATTTCACCTCCAGTCCCCCTTCTCGGAAACGAGTTTCGCTTTAAGAGGCGAAGATGGAAAATTACAGATAGTGAAAGTGGTTTATCTTATCTCGTATCATTTATTATTCTGAGTAAAATTTTTCGATTGTATTGATCAACGTTTTTTTTTTTTTTCTTGCAAGGTAATTCCCCACCACTCTATCTAAAAGATCATTTCTATCGAATCGTATAGGTTTGTCATACAGTTGTTCACAGGGGAGTCTTGTTCGGTCTTGTACAAGACCAGGCCTCAATCACATCCTTCCCAGTGAGGCAGTGGGTTTGCATATCAAAAACAGATAACGACAAACCGTTGGACAAAAAAGCAGAGTGTTTATTAAATACAAAAGTAAAAAGTTATTTTTTAGCAAATCTTTACACAGTGTATAAAAATAATGAAAATTTTATTTATAGTAATTTGATTTAAACAACAACAAAAAAGACAGAATCAAGTGTTTTTCTGTGGGTATTGTGTGAAATGCAAGTACAGTAGGGTCTAACCATCCACCATCTGAAACCATGTGTACAACTTTTATTTTGCACCCTTATCAGCATAGCAATTTGAGTGAAAAATAAATGAATAACAATTGTTTAAAAAAAAAATGTTTTATGTCTTTATATTTTGCATTACTGACAGCAGCACTCAAGCTGCATGAAAGTTTGGGGAAAAACCTAAAGATGATGTGCTTTAAAATGTTCCAAATAGCATCTTGTGCATGGAAGCTTGAAATCTGACCTTTGGTACAACTGAATCACGTCATGATTGTGACAAATTTGTTTGATCAATGACCTAGAAAACTGCCAAGTACTAAATATTTCTGTTTTATTATTATTTGTCCTTTCAAAGTATTTCAAAAACTTTCTTTCTAGGTTTAATAATAATCACTTTTATTTGGGGGGGTATATATATTTTTGTTCTATTTTTGTTATTTTGCAATTTATGTACCTATTTATTCTCTTTTTTTCTCTCTTCTTTTTCATCGTCTCTCAACAACCTCACCATTTCTCTGCTAATTTGCCTTTTTTCCTATCATCTTTTATCATTACTATTGCTATATATATATTTTGTATATTTAATGAGCATTGTTCTACATATATATTTGGAAACCTGTAAAAAAAAGATATACAAATGCTCAAAACAATTTTACACACACTTCACATAATTACCCGTACATCCTACTTTCTGCTTTATGTGTTTTGCATTGATGGTATCATCAAACTGTGTCCTATGTTCTGCTTTAATAAAAACAAAAAATGATTGTGTTGTGTTGGATCCGACTGTACATATTTGCCTCATTCATACAGCTATTACTCTGCACAAAAATAACGCTGGTCAATTTTTATAAGCTGCAACAGGTATGTATATTTAAATGTTTTACTTCTCCACCTGTGTGCTGTTCACTTTTGCTTCTATCTCTTAATGATTATTTGCTCATTCTCACTCACCCACTTTCCAGCTCATCAATCACAACAGATCGGAGTGTGTGGCTGCTGCCCTGGCTTTGTTACGCCATCACACTGAAACTCCACATCTATTATGCAGTTTCACATTAATCTTTTAAATCAGTCTTCAAATTAACGTACATCCTCCCTTAAGAGAGGGCTGTGATGCTGTGAAGAGTGTGTTGGCTTTGATATGTTTCAACTCTTTAACACTTCAGGATAGTCAGAGTGCCCTCCATTGTCCAATTATTGCATTGCACTCAAATTGTTTGTTACAGATATGCTTGAATGATGTTCTTTGCTCTAGCTGGTTTTAACCACAATCCTGATCACAGACTTTACCAATGAGATCTATAATACCTAGAGAAAAACATCCATTAGCATTCATCTCAAAGGCACTTGTTTGGCTTTGCCCTGGAAATAAGCAGCATAAAAGACTTCAGTTGCATCAGAATAGATGGCTAATTTTGAATGGCTGTCAATGGAGAAAGATGCTTTTTGTAACTACATCACATTGTGTAGTTACAGGATCTACCAGTGGGGGCTAACAAGGCCATGCTAAGCTTTCAAACTGTGATGACCACAAACTTGAGACAAGTTTTGTCTCTAGATAGCAAGAAAGATCAACTCATGACGTTTGTAATGTTTTACACCAATCATTCTGAAAAGCAGTCAATATGATTTCTGTCACTTTCAGTGGTTTAGAGGGTAATATACCCCAACACCATCTGAGAGTATTGTGGTTCTGTCTTTTCACCAGATGTTTCAGAGGAGTAGATGCAGTACATGTTGTCATGTTGCTTAGAGCTGGTGTTGATGGGCTGTATTACCAAAGTTTGAAGTTGCTCTTCCGTCTCGTTCTTGTCAATAATCTCAATATCTGTCGTTGTGCACTCATCATTCACCTGCATACGGTTCCCCCACCACTTAGAATGGAAATAACAAGATTTTTAGAATAGGCTAAATTATTTAATTATAGCTGTCCAATCATAACGTCAATCTATACATTCATGACAATAAAGGATCCATTTTTGGTTCCCCAAAGAACCTTTCAGTGAACACTTCTTAAAGGAACCGTTCACCCAAAAATGAAAATGATGCCATAATTTACTCACCCTCAAACTATCCTAGGTGTATATGAATTAAATAATATCCTGGCTCTTCCCAGCTTTGCAATGGCATTGAATAGTTCCAGGGGTTTTGAAGCTCCAAAAAGTGCATCAATCCATAAAAGTTATCCATACGACTCCAGTGGGTTAATAAATGCCCTCTGAAGCGAAGCGATGGGTTTTTGCAAAGGCCGTACGAGCGTTCACAAGAGAGTTGAGTTCCGGCGGAAGGGCGACCTCTGACCCAACGTAGGACGAGGCTCCTCTTCTCTTATATTAAACTTCTAATTCTCTTCTAATTTTCTAATTCTTTCTTCTGTGCTTCCGCGTTCATCAATTCTTACCTAAGCTTACGCTATGCCTATGTCATTCGTCCTACATCTTACGTCAGGTCAGAGGTCACCCTTCTGCCGGAACTCGACTCTCTCGTGAACATGCGTACGGCCGTTGTCGGAAGCCAGTGTAGTACTTTATAGTTTATAAAGTTTTAAATATGGATATTTTTCTTACAAAAACCCATTGCTTCTCTTTAGAAGGCATTTATTAACCCACTGGAGTCTTTTGGATTACTTTTATGATGGATCGATGCATTTTTTGGAGCTTCAAAAACTGGGGCTCTATTCAATGCCATTACAAAGCTGGGAAGAACCAGGATATTATTTAATACAACTCTGATTGTGTTCAGCTGAAAGAAGAAAGTCATACACATCTATGATGGCTTGAGGGTGAGTAATAGGATCATTTAAAATTTTGGGTGAACTATTCCTTTACAAAAATACATTTTTTCTAAGTGTGAAGAACATTTTAATAATCTAAATAACCTTTTTCCACAAGGATAGACATTTTGGTTCCATGGATGTTAAAGGTTCTTCATAGAACCATAGATAATAAAGAACCTTTATTTTTAAGAGTGGGCCAATCCAGAAGGCTAATTTGCCATTAGTTCCTTCAGTAATTTCCATTGGGTTTGCCAAATTTAAATTCAAGGCGTGTGTGGCCAAGGTTATTGTGTATTTACATACACAGTTTTTCCAATTATCAATAAACAATGTTCTTTTATCAGATAAAAGTCATGGTTTAAGCCCAATTGACATAATATGTAAACAGTTTTACTAGTGTTCTGACATTATTCAATGTGTACATGCCTGTTTACATTTATGTGAAATACTGGTAAAACTAGTATTTTAAAATATTTAAAAGTCTTAACCTCAGGTTTTTTAAAAATAATTGATTTTTGATAGCTATCAGTGTTTTGTTGTACATGTAAAAACACTCTCTGAGAAACTTAAATCACATTCCTCAATTATGAATTTTGAATAATTGCTAACAAGTTGCTGCAGAAGCACTACAACTACCACAAGCATATGTCTATGCTTAATCAAAGTAGCAACTTATCAACTTAAGAATCATTTTTAAAGCACAGAATGGTGTTGTAATTCACATTTGAGCAATAATTGTGTGTAATCTATGCTGTACAGATTTTTTTTAAAGTTTGCTATTGTTAACACAAACTGTAATACATTGATAAATCCCAAATCGCTATTAAAAAAAAAAAAAACCTGAAGGAACCTGTGGCTTGAAAATGCAAATTCTCTTCTAGCAGTAAGAACTACAAACATCTTGAAATGCATTCTGTCAGATTAATGCTTTTCATATTTGCATGACCTTTACCTGAGACTGATCAATGTCCATGATTTCATTTTTGAAGTGTTTGAGATCTGGTACTTTAGGTAGGATCAGTCTTCTAATTCTTTCAAGACAAAAGAATGGCATCAGCATTCAGGCATTCAGTAAAAATATTTTGGATAAATTATAATAACCAAAGTATCAGTAAAACTCACCCCAGTTGAGTCAGCAGATAAGCAATAAGTAAGCCAATCAGTGGCAGCACAATTATCAAAATATAAACCCATATGCTGGCAGGCGATTCTACCACACAAGCATCTGTGAACAAAATGTTTAGTTTATTTCTAACTGAAGGCTATTTCATGCAAACTATATGGAGGGACATGGGAAAATGGGTTTTAGTTATTGGGAAAGGTTTGGGAACTGTTGTGGAGGAGGGATGTGGTATATGTATGTATGTGTGTATAGTATATGCACAGTTGTAATCAAAATTATTAATGCCCTATTACAAATCATATTGGCCAAATGTACAGCTATTTGCATGAACAAATCAAACAAAAGCAGTTGAACTAGCTCAACAAATGTTTCAACTGGTTTCCCCAAATTCAACTGAAAATGCAACTTTTAATGACTTCTGCAGTCTCAAAATTATTTGAATAGAATCCCTCACAACAGCACTAATCTGCAAAACAGATGTTGTCTCAAGCACACCTGATGCAACTAATCAAGGGCTTCATTAGTTGCACCCGGTGTGCTTGAGCTAGAACACATGACATATCTGAACAGGGGTGTGTTTCCCGAAAGCATCGTTAGCTAACTATGGTCGCAAGTTCCGTCGTTATCAGCATAGTTCAACGATTTGGTGTTTCCCGAAACCATCGTTCCAACGAACGTTCGCAAACAGCATCGCAAACTTGTGTGGTTGGAACGACAGCTCTCGAGCTGTGGTTAGAAGCATAGTTTCTAGTTTACATGAGATGTAGACTGAATAAATCCTTATCTTTAGCAAAATAAGCAAGCTGACATTCAGTACAACCCGTGTTATTTATTTAGAATACATACAGATGTAATTTACGTCTTTTAGTTTGTCAAGAGATTTAAAGCACCGTTTTTGAAGACTGCGCATGTGCGAACGTGCTCTACTATGTAAGAACGAGCCAAATATTGAGTCTGATAATAAAGCAAAATAACTGAGAAAAATTAGAAATGATCTTCAGATGCCATGTCTGTAACTTATATGATAAAATCTAGCGTTAATTCGATCTCAAACAGATTAATTAAAATAAGTTAATTAGTCCACCACGTGCGAGACGTCATAAACCAACGTGGTTGAACGATACTTTGCGACATACGGTTTCGGGAAACAGTCGTGACTAGCTAGTTGATTTCTCCAACGATGCATCGTACTATGGTAGTTAAGCAGCGAGCTATATAGTTGTACGGGAAACGCACCCCTGGCTAGGCTAGTATGATAGTATGTTTGATAGTATGTTGTAGTTGATAGTATGTTTGACTGCATATTAGAAATATGGCTAAGTCAAAAGAATGGTCCAAAAAGTGAATAGAAGATATCATCTTCATATAGCGAAGGCACTAAATGTTCCGAAGCATAGTTCGCAAGTTCAAAGTTAAAGGAACAGTGGTTACACTACCTGGACAGAGCAAAGGAAACGAAACTATCAATGGGTGCAACCAGATTTCTGAGAAGGCAAGTTCAGAAAAACCCTCGAGTGACTGAAAAAGACCTGATGCAAGACTTGATGGCAACAGGCACTGAGGTTTCAGCTTGCACAGTAAGGCGCGTACTAAACGCATGCGGTTTCCATGCCAGAACTCCATGACGTACACCACTACTGACCCAAAAGCACAAGAAAAGTCAGTTCCAATTTTCTCAAAATCATAGCCACAGAAGTTTTGGGATTCTGTTCTGTGGAGCGATTAAACAAAGCTGGAACTTTTCGGCCCTATATCAGCGGTATGAAAAGAACACTCTGCCTACAGTTAAGCATGGTGGTGGCTCTGTGATGCTCTGGGGCTGCTTTGCATTCTCTGGCACTGGAAACCTGCAACATGTGGAAGGCAATATGGATTAATTAAAGTATCAGGAAATCCTAGGAGAAAACATGAAGCTTGGGCATCATCTTCCAACAGGACAGTGATCCCAAGCATATCTCAAATGCCACCAAGATTCTGCAGTGGCCATCACAGTTACCTGACTTGAACCCCATAGAAAATCTATGGTAGGATTTGAAGAAGGCAGTTTCAGCACACAAACCCAAGAATATTACTGAACTGGAAGTCATTGCTCATGAGGAATGGGCTAAGATTCCTTAGAAACACTGCCAGAAGCTGGTGTCTGGTTATACATCTCGTTTGCAGCAGATCATAACAGCAAAAGGGTGTTCTACTAAGTACTGAAGATGCTTGCCATAAGGGGGTTGAATAATTTTGAGACTACAGAAGTCATTAAAGGTTGCATTTTCATTTGAATTTGGGGAAACCAATAGAAACTTTTGTTATGTTGAGCTATTTCAATTACTTTTCTTTTTTCCCCATTACAAACAGCTGAAAGTCTGTACATTTTGCAGTGGGTGTTGAATAATTTTGATCACAATTATATATTAGTGTATGGGCTAATAAAGATGTAGAAAGAAGATTTTTTTTTTTTTTTACCATAAATATTGCTATGGCTAATGACCATTTCATTCATATTTATCAAACTAGGCTCTGATCTTGAACCTGAACACATGGTTTTTCAAAGACAAAGAGACGGTACCTTTATTGTTTCCCCAACTTTGCACTTTTGTCCAGTTGCTCCAGTCCTTGTCCACACACTGCAACCTCATTCTTATTCTGAAATCGTAATTCATCTTTATGCTGAGGGACAGGGACAAATTATACTCAACATGTTTTTGTTCATCAATCCTCGGACCTCTCTGCATATAAGAAAATACAAAGCATACTGTAAGATTCTCCAACTTTGCTTTGATTAGCATGTGTCATTTTATATCAGATTCATGAGAATTTTTTCAATCATACTGTATCAAGCATAATATGTAAGTCTAGTTGCCTCAGTTCTATGCTCAAAGTGAGCATTACTGAATTTCAAACGTGTAAGTCTGTGAGTGTTCAATACCTTCCAGTCTTCGTCACATTGGCTCTTGTATTGCACTTCAGTTGAATGACATTTGGGATTTATTTCTGGATGTGGTATCCACCATGTTACAGTAATACCATGTGATGTATTACTAATCTTAAAAACAATCTGGTCCGGGTCAATGACTTCTATGGCTTAAAAATAGCACAGAATAATGAGTAGCGGTTCATACAAAATTCCACAGAATTTGAAAAATCATTTTGCATGTTAATGTGTTTATTAAATATTTTTCCTTATTACACAGCTCTCTGAAATACTTGATTCTGATTGGTCAATCTCGGCATTCAGTGGTCTCAAATTTCTAGTCAAGTCAAGTCAAGTCAAGTATATTTGTATAGCGCTTTTCACAATACAGATTGTATCAAAGCAGCTTCACAGTATTAAATTAAAATAATACAACAAGGTTTGTTTCTAGTGGAATTTATTGATTGATAAAATCAAATTAAATATCCCCAGAATATCCCCAGAATATCCCCAATTTCTAGACAATGACCGTTGTTGTTAGCAGCACTGAATAACAGACCGCTCATCTGGGTAATTTCTTTCATGCTTGTTTCTCATTGCCATCTTGTGTGTCACTTATCAATTGTATTTAAAATGAAATCGGAGGACTTCAGTGTGTCCTGATCACAATGTCTGGGTTTATTTTACGATAACAACCGGCTAGATGTACATTATCTCTTTATACAACATGGCTCTGTTGAATACGTGATTCTGATTGGTCAGTCGTGTCATCCAGTTTTCCTAATATTCACCGCTGTCCATGACAACGCTGTATAGCAGACTGCTCATCCGCAACTAACTGAATCCAGTGCTACTTTCATGTCTCTCGTATCATACCATAAACTCATTTTTGTTTCATACAAATGCAAGTGCCACCATTTTGTCTCTGTTATCAATTGTAGTGATTGACCTGAGGACTTAATGAGTACTGAGTATTAATATTAGCCTACTTTATCATCGTCTCGTTGATAGGTCGATTGCTTTGTATATTGCAACACACTCTCATGGCAATTCATAGCTATTTAGCATTTTGGAAAACTGGTACTATAATTCGTAGGAATTTCTCATTCATACATGTTTGTACAAAGTGTTTAAGCCTCACTGACGGTTAGGTTTAGGGGTGGACCTTGAATCACATCGATCAAATTCATATGGAATCACTACCACATAGAATAGTTTTTTTTCTCATGAGTTTGTACATTGCAATGGACATAGTAGTACTAGCATTTACAGCTAAAACTATAAACTATAATTTGATCTCAATGTCCACGTATTTATTTATTTATTTGGTGAGTATTGTACTTAGTGAAAAAGGGTATATTTACTATAGTTATAATTGTTAAATCTAAATGATGTTTGAAACTTTGTATTGCTAGCACTTCTCGTGTTATTGACTCAGTAAAACTCAGCAGAATCACAACAGAAAATGCTGAGAAAGTCCACATATTCTGTTGAGCCTACAATATGAGTAACAGCTTTAAAATTAACTGAATGAATAACATTATTGCGAAAACATGTTTTTTTTTTTTTACGAATGTGTTCTGAGGTGAGTCTTTGTCAGGTATACAGGATATCAGCTCATCTAAACGCCTCCCCTTCCTCATGCCTTTTGATGTGGGTCTCCAGACAGCTCATGCACTGTGAGGCACCGCCACTTAACAGCAAACTTATCATTATCATCAGAAGTTTGTCTAAATGTATACTGGCAAGAATCTGCGTCACAAGCTCCATTCCTAAACATTTAACCTGTGACCTTTTACACATTTGTGATGAGAATAACCATGCTTCTGTGGGAGTTATTCTCATAATACTTTGCCTACTACATGTCTTTTCTAATGCTCTTCAGCTACAAACTTCTCTAACAGCTCTTCATAGATAGATATGTCATGTCAAGTCATCTTTATTTATATAGCGCTTTTTACAATAAAGATTGTTTCAAAGCAGCTTTACAGTGATAACAGGAAAATAATGCAACAAAGTTTGTTTCTGCTGTAATAGCAGATCTAGAAGAAAATAGCGTCATAGTCCAGCTTAAGTAAGTTAAGTGATGGGTCATTCTTGTTGTAAAAAAGTTATTAATTTAAAACATATGTCATATGAAAATAACAATGTGTAATCAAGTCTCAGTTGAATCAAAAGTTACATTAACCAATAAATATTGAATGTTTGTTCTGTTAATTCCTAGGGGTAAAATAACTAAAGATTAAAGAAGAACTCACCAACATTCTCATCATCATGATAATCATAATCATCATCATCGTCATCATCATCTTCAGCAGCAGCAACACTGGACTTTGAAGCAAAGAGCAAGGCAAGGACTACCAGGAGATACACACTCCAGGTGTTCATGATATGTTCCTCTCTCAGTTACTTATCAATGAAGACTCAGTCTTTAAAGCACAGAGGAACAGGTGACACAAATTATACCTGAATCACTAAACCCTGCTGTTCCTCCACTCATTTCCTTCCCGCTCTAGATCTCCCCCTCACTTCTTACTCATAGGTCTAGTGTGAGGGAGGGTTCTGATTTGTAACTCTCTCACATCACTAGTTTTGGTTTAAAGTCTTTCTTATTATTCAGTTCACATTTATTTCTTGGGACTCTGGTAGATTCTTAGTAAATTTGTTGTTGGTGATTTCACCCAGTTATAGGGGAAACTTTTTAAGTTCTTTTGATGTTATAAAACACTTTAATGTTTTCTTGCTCTTTGTAAAAAATATCAATATACTGATGTTTACTGATGTAAGAACCCAGGGGTGCGTTTCCCGAAAGCATCGTTAGCCAACTATGGTCGCAAGTTCCGTCGTTATCAGCATAGTTCAACGATTTGGTGTTTCCCGAAACCATCGTTCCAACGAACGTTCGCAAACAGCATCGTAAAGTTGTGTAGTTGTAACGACAGCTCTCGACCTGTGGTTAGAAGCATAGTTTCTAGTTTACATGAGATGTAGACTTAATAAATCCTTATCTTTAGCAAAATAAGCAAGCTGACATTCAGTACAACCCGTGTTATTTATTTAGAATAGCCTACATACAAATGTAATTTACGTCTTTTAGTTTGTCAAGAGATTTAAAGCACCGTTTTTGAAGACTGCGCATGTGCGAACGTGCTCTACTATGTAAGAACGAGCCAAATATTGAGTCTGGTAATAAAGCAAAATAACTGAGAATAATTAGAAATGGTCTCCAGATGCCATGTCTGTAGCTTATATGACAAAATCTAGCGTTAATTCGATCTCAAACAGATTATTTAAAATAAGTTATTAGTCCACCAAGTGCGAGACGTCATAAACCAACGTGGTTGAACGATACTTTGCGACATACGGTTTCGGGAAACAGTCGTGACTAGCTAGTTGATTTCTCCAACGATGCATCGTACTGTGGTAGTTAAGCAGCGAGCTATATAGTTGTACGGGAAACGCACCCCAGGGCTTTACTTCTGGTAATGGATGATAGATTAATATAAGAATTTAAGCACCAAAATAACCATAAACTCAAAAAAAAAAAAAAAAAAAAAAAAATCAAGTCAGTCAAAACTGGTTATTGATAGGAAGATGTTTCTTTGCTGAAATCGAATGCAAAAAAAAAAAAAAAAAAAATCCTTTAACAAGCCTTTATTTTTTTAGTGTAGAGCCTATTATAAAACCCTGCAAATTAAGACATTATTAATTTATTATTGGTGTCAATTTTCATGTATTAGAAATAAATTGCTCCTTTCTTTTCTTCTTTTTATTTGATTTATTAACCATTTTTTCATAAATGTGGCCAAGGTGTGAAATATATATTGGATATTTTCCCCAACAGTTTTAGCTCTCAATATGATTATCTGGTATTTTCTCACTGTATAGAATTCACTTATCTCAACACAAGATCAGATGTAGCTACTCAGAACCTGAGGGAGGAAGTGAACAAGGGTCAGACCTATATAACCAGGCTAATACACCAACTTTACTGAATGTTTTTCTTTCACTTTTGTGTGATATTTAAAACTTACCACAATGCTTACTAGTCTTCTACAATTAGCAATCACAAAATCCTACCACCAGATGTTGTGACTGTGCCACAAATAATAAAAATTATGTTATGTTCAAGTGAGTCGTTTTTCGAATTTGATATACCGTAACTGTTATACGAGTCACATATTTGTCTCATTAACCAAACCTTACAAGCAGCTTGATAATAATATGTGTTCCAGCCACAGAAGACTTAATCAAATACATGCAATAAAGACCATTTCTTTCTCATGCATTGTACATATCATATATATAAATTACCACACAAAAGCAGATGCAAGAGTCTTGCGTGCGAACAGTCACATGTATGAGCCTGGAGCTGGTTTTCTTGTTTTTTGTAATAGATAATGATCGTGTTTTTGCACCTAGATGTTCATTACAAATTTCAAAGTCAAAAGGAAATGAGCTGGTGTTTATTTACCCTCTTGTCATGATTTTTTTTTTTTTTTTTTAAACATCCCAGTGCATTTACAGTATGTCTATTTAATTATTTTGTTTATTTGTCTAATCACTCAATTACTGTCTTTTTATTTTATCTCAAAAAAACATGCTTAACATTTAAGAATCAATTGACATTTCCTAATTTTATGCAAACTGATTCTAAACAAGATCTTAACTTGATAACATGCACTAATCATCTTCTAGGAAAATGTTACTCAGGGTCTCATTTATATATAAGGATTTTCACATGATAAGGTTTTCTAATTTTCTGACTTTGTTTTTATTTGTTCACTTATTTATTTGTACTTTTCTACTATGTTTTTGCTGTGGTAAGTTTGTGAATATTTTTTTTTAAAGCTGCAGTCCGTAACTTTTTTGGGTTAAAGATTATCCAGAATAATTTTTTGAGCAAGTACATGCAGCCAGTGTTCAAAACTATCTGCTTGCCTGAGCTCGATTCAAACGGTAAGCTTGTAATAATGTTTTTAATTCCAGTGGTACTGGTGGATTTCCGGGGGGAAATTCGAGCATGTCTTTGCGTCATTACGTCACATCTGTACACATAAAGAAGGTGTCTCGGCTAGTAGGCTATATTGCCTGGATGTTGGAGGTGAAGATTTATAGCCTTTTCTCACAGCACTTGATATAATTAAACTTATCAATTTGATGACGGATCCAGAAAGGTTCAAATGACAGTCACCAGTGACAACTGGAGATTCACCCGTTGTAAAATGCAAAAGACTTCGGACTTCGGAGTGGCTACAGAAAAAGAGACTGCAACCGGGCCCATGCGAAAACAAAGATAAATATCGGAAGGGCATTAAATGCAGTCACGCAATGCTGATGTTGTTAAAGGGGGGGTGAAACACTCAGTTTCAGTCAATCTCATGTTAATCTTGAGTACCTATAGAGTAGTATTGCATCCTTCATATCTCCAAAAAGTCTTTAGTTTTATTATATTTATAAAAGAAAGATAGGCTGTACCGATTCTTTCCGGAAAAAAACCGAGCGGCTGGAGGCGTGCCTTGTGGGCGGTGCGAAAGAATCACGACAACAATAGGTGTGTTCGACATCAGCTGCGGCTGGATGTAACCGATCGGCGAGAGTAGCCGCGTGCAGGCGGGGAGGAGCTGCAAACGGAGACGTGAAGTCGGACACTTTCTGGTTCCCGTAGTGACAGCTCACGTGGTGTTTGCATACTTTACCACAGCTGAAGTGAAATAAATGCAATATTTGCCAAATAATACATTTTCATTCAATACTTTATGTACTGCTACAGTGTCTGTTTGAAGAAGAATAAAGTTCAACATAAGCTACTATCAATGAAGTGGAGTCTACGTTTTTTAATCAGTTTTAATTTGATAAACATGACACAATATAACATCGCAAGGACATGAAAAGAGTGTTTACTGTTATAAAAAACTGATTTGTGAGCTTTAGAGGAACTAAAGGTGTTCGAATAAACACGAAACACACGTGATCGTTGTCATGCGGTGAATCCGGCCAATCGTGGAAAAGCTGTGTCGTCATTAGCCCTCGTGCAGCCCAGTGCAGCCGCTCTTGAGAAGCTGCGCTGGCTGAGTTCTCCAGGGGGGAAGGAATTCGACCGGAAGTTGAAGTCGGCCGCGTGCCGCCATCTTGTAGCAGAACTTCACCTGCAGTTAGCATCCCATTGACTCCCATTCATTTTGGCGTCACTTTGACAGCGAATAACTTTACATCTGAGGCGTTTAAAGACTCCATTTGTCCATTATTTATTTCTAAAGAAACACGACAATGTATAAAATGCTCCATTACCTTGTAGCTTATGTTATGGCCCCGTAGAAGCAGTTTTTGTAAAAGTAGGCTAACGATTGCGTCATAACCACGCGACTCTCTGTCGCACAGTAGAGAGATTACCGTATGGACAGGAGGAGAAGCTCGCGGGCAATCGGGGGGACGTGGAGGCAAAATGACAATATAATTAATCAGAATACCTAGCAAAAGTTGCTCCTGCTCCAAGCTCATGGACAGCTCCTGCTCACACTCTCCGTCTCTGCAAGATTCGTAAGGGAATGATTCCGATTTCTCTTGGCACAGCTACTAGAAGACAGACGGGATGCTCACGTGGTCCGTGTAACGCTTTGCATGGTTTGAGTCTGCGCGTCAGGAAAGGAAGTGCTAAGAAATCGCTAAAAATGGGCTTCACTTGTCTCAATTGAGGTCCAATGGGGTCGCTGTGTCCATTTCTTTTACTGTCTATGGAGTTCTCCGGCTCATAGATATCATATATAAAGGCTAGATGTCTTATGGCGCAGTCACTTCCGGCATCATCGTTCGGCCATCTTGTCACAGTGCTCTGTGCATTAAGGTGAATGATCAGCACGCACACAAATCCTCTTATCTCGCTGAAATCTTGACGGATTTACAAACGGTTTGGTTTCTTACAAACGTTATTAACGTGGCTATAATTCCGAATGCTTGAACATGTATGTTATAATTTTTCATATGTATGCAGTGTATGTATGCAGTGTCATAACTACATCTCAGACGTTTATAACAAACCAAACCGTTTGAAAATCGGTAGAAAAATGAGCAAGTTATGGTTATTTAAAAGTACATGCACCATTGAAGTAGTGAGCGAGTACACTGTGGCAAGATGGCCGCCACGTGCGGACATCGACCTCCATTGGCCAGCAGTGCGCACGAGACATCTAGCCTTTATATATTATAGGCTTGTTCGACTTGAATCGGCGCTGCACAGACCGATCAGTTTATGACATCAAAGTACCGCGAGAGCAATTCAAAAGCATAAGGAGCCGTCTACTCTCTATTCGCTCTCGCGGTATTTTGATGTCATTCACCGATCGGTCTGTGCAGCGCCGGTTCAAGTTGAACAAGCCTGATATCTATGCTCCGGCTACTCTCAAATCGCTCTCGCGGTACTTTGATGGCATACGTCACAGTCACGTGGCGTCGGCGCTGTATCAAGTCGGACAAAATTTCTAACCGGCATGCACTGCTTCAAGTCAGCCGCCGATCGGTCTGCGCAGAGCTGCATGAAGTCGAACAAGCCTATTAACTATATGTGATCATGTTGTTTACTTGCTGTGCTTACGCGATAGCTAACAACACACAGACATTTGAAGCAGTTTTACTCACCGCCTGCGGTTCCAACGCACGACCGTGAACCTTTATCGTTGGGACTGCTCCATCCTTAAGCATTAGAAGATGCGCGCCCTTCCGGGAGAAGTGCCCTTAGGACCCGTATAAGGAAATTCCGCCCCATCTGACGTCACACACGCCCATACTCGAAAAAAACTTGTGACAAACCAGAAGGAGTATTTTTGGCACAGAAATACTCCATCAAACGTACAACTTAATTTTTGAAACTTTGTCCATGTTTAGCATGGGAATCCAACTCTTTAACAGTGTAAAAAACTCAGTATGCATGAAATATCATTTCACCCCCCCTTTAACATTAACAATTTGAGAACAAAGTATAATTTGCATGGTTTGACGTGATATGATAAGCGATCGTTAGATTTAATCAGCGCGATTTAATGCAATGCATTCATTTCCCTTAGTTGGTCAGAACAAAAGTGGATGTTACTTATTCAGATGACATTTGCCGAGGCACAACCCACGTAAAGTTGATAATTCCGCGAATAACTGCAATCGCAGATTTCGAACAGAGATGGCAACAAAGAGGAAAAAATACAGACTGCAGCTTTAAAAATGTTTCTATATGTTAAGAAATAATTATGTACATTTCTGCTAGAAAATGTCAACCTATTGGGTCTTGAACATTAAAAAAAGAGGGCAAAATCAGAATAATTTGGCCTCTTTTTTACATGAAAATTCTTGGGGTCTCTGAGATTACAAACAAAGACAGTGAAATCTCTCAATAAATGACGATAGTTTTCAAAGATCCACTGCATCCCACTGTTTTTTCAAGATCTCTGCTTGTAATAGAGATTAATGAGACTTGTGCTCAGCATTATTTATAAAACGTTGAATGACACTGACCACACCAACCTTGTCATTTCAATTGTGCCACAGAGAGGGATGGAACGCCGGCCTGGAGATGTCAAGGCAGAGAGTGAAGGGGAAAAGAGAGAGTCGACTGAAAAGATGAGGATAAATCTTTGAGCAGCACTCGATTACGTCTGGGCTGTGGAGCGGTTCTCCCCCTCTGGGAAGGGCTGCGTGTCTGCAGAGAAACCGAGCTAAGACGAGACCTGTCAGGAACAAAGAGCGAAATTCCAATGATATGTTTAGCTAAAAGGGTGAGAGAAAAGTGAATCAAAGCAGTGCACGATCAAAGAAACGCTTCAGTAAAGTCAACTTGGCCGCCAAGAGACCAGCAGGGGATGCATATGATTTATAGGTTGTTCTTCAGAACCTTCTGATGTTGAACAATTGATTGTTATTGTTGCTAGAGAGAAGAAGAGAGAGACGTGGAACTGAGGTGGAGGGTCACCTATTTGCGCTTCAAAAGTGGAGTTTTGTGATGTGTGACAGCCGTCAAACACTGGAACGACACCACTGGTCTTAAACAGAGGCATTGGAACATGTCAGGGCCAATAAGCCACCGCAAAACAAACGGCGGAAAAGAAAGCGACAGTTGTTGTGTGTTTTTTTTGCTTTGACCGCTGACTTACTTACAATCAAACAAACAGCTGTTGAAAGTCAACATGACTGCGCGTGATGATCAATGTCTGTTTGTTTGTTTGAGGCAAGGGCACCGTAAAGGTCGACAAAAAGGGTCAATGTCAGGGGTGTGGAGTAGCTAGTTGTGCTTCAAGAGACTTACCTGAGTTTTATAAAACATTCTAAGTGCATTCACGTTCAAAAACCTGTCAAATTAGTTGTTATTAAAATTCAATGTTATCAGGTTTGGTCATCACTTACATTTTGCAGTGTACAAGACAACAGTAGCTGAGCAAAAACATGTTTATCGCAAGTTAACCACACTAACCACTAGTTCCTTTATGGAACTAAATGTATTATAGAACTTTCTCTATCTCAGAGCATTATCAGCCTGACTCAAGCATTATAAAAAAGTAAGTGCACGCTTTTTTTTCTTCTATCTATCTCTGCATCTTTTTTTTATGGGAAGGCATTATTTGCTTTCTGATGCTGAAATGACCTACATTTACTTTTATGGTCATTACAGGCCTTAGTAAATCAACAGATTGATGAATAATAATAATAATAATAATAATAATAAAAACATTTATCAGAATCATTAACAATTATAATCTGTATAGCATAGTCTACAATATGTAGTTCTTTAAAATATAGATCTAGATTTAAATAAGCTATATTTAATTGTATATTTTATATTGTTTTTAATTGGATTGTAATGGTATATTTTTATATTTTATTTTTTAGTCCCCCCCCCCCCCCCCAATGAGTTGATGAAAAACTAGTGATAATTAAATCGTAAAAATAAAAAATAAAGATTTTTTTAAAATAAAACACTAAAAAAATAAAATTATATATATATATATATATATAATGAAAACTGTCAACATGTAAAGTGAAATATTAACTTAAAATCTTAAAAGTAATATTTTATTTTTTGTTTGGCTGACATGAAAGTGTATGAATTCCTGGTATAAATCATTGATTGTAATAGTCTAGAAGTAAAAAAATCCTTTATTTACTAACAAGAAAGGTCTATCTTTTAGTGTAAATAAATATAAAATTAAGGACACAACACCCTTACAGATACATGCTACTGTTGTTGTTTTTCAAACAGAATGAAAGAGCATAAAGGTGCGTGACATGACAGCGAACATGGCAATGCAAGACATCTGAAGCGTGCAGTGTGTGTATGTATGTGTGTGTTTATGAGATGCAGCCAGCAGACTGCATGGTAAGAGTGGTCCGCTGGGACAACTCCGAAATAACAACAAAGAGTCATCAGAGGTCTGGATGAAAGCCCTGTCATGAAATATTTCACTTCTCACAGTCCACACCTCAATGAGTGTTTGCTCATAGATTGACTGACTGAGGCTTCTGCCAGAGCACATGGGATTTTGACCACAACAAACATTGGATCTAGTGGATACCTCAATATAGCCACAGTTAATGCCACAGAACACAATCACTGAAGCTCGTATAACAGCGCTTTAGCTGTGATATCCGTCAAAGGCTCAGTAGGTGCTGTATCCCAAACTTTTTCGTTGCTTTTTTCTCAAATTAAGTCAAAATGGCGTTAGAATTACATCATTTCAGAATGGATGATGCCACAAACAAACAAAACAGTACAAATATAAAGAATAACTGAGATAGAACCGCATGCTTTTAGAGTTTGTTGAAAGTTCATGTTTGTTATGATTCTAGGTCTGTTTCTTCTAGCAGTTCATCTTACATCTCACAACCCTTACTTTGTTTTATTTTCATTTCAACAGTGCCATCATGTGGACTTCTTATGTCTGCTTAGCAGTTGTAAATTCAAAACATAAATATGAAAGCCCAGACATAATCGTTATAGAGCAATGATAAAAAATGAAGGGCAGATTTTAAAAATGTTTCACCAAATTCCACTGAAAATGTATGAGAATTCATATAAGGGAAAGCAGATAATGTTTTAATTTCATGTCACATGTTGTCAATGAACACGCAGTTTTCTAAAGTATCAACATGTGGGAACAATTGTACATTTCCTGTTATCTGAAGAAAGTTAATGGTTTTAAACCAGTCATTTTAATATCAAAGCACTTAACACTAGTATTATAATTACTTGCAGGTTGGCAATTCCAAACCCCTGTCAAGGTTGCATTTGAAGAAAATTACTTAATATTTATCTGACATGTACAGTATCTTGGAGTCGGACGAGGCAGTTCACATTACAGAAGATTGCTTTGTATTATGGCCATTTTGGTAAATTACATTGGCCTTTGATCTCTGTCAGTTGATTGACTTGCATGGTTTTCATTATAACGTCTAGCACAGTCTGTCTGTAGTAAACAAAATCAGAGGCATAATAGAGAGACTGTGTCCAGCTGTGCTTAAGATGGTAGATCAGCCTTGATTACAGAAGCTTTGAAATGCTCTTGCTGAGAAAGACAATTGTTTTCCCGTTTCACCCTTTATTGCCATGGATGCTAATTGCTTTTCTGTTAATAGGGGAGACCGGGGACGGTTGTAACACTTTTTTCTTCAGCACCTAAAACGACCTCTTTTTTTTTAGCTACACGTCTGAAACTTTTAGGCAAAGTACCCATATTTGTCTACTACAAATGGCAACAATTTAAATTTCTTCAAATATATCACAGACTTTGTGAGATGATCATGAATACAAGGTGGTCCTTTGTTACAACCTACCCCACTACTGGGGTAGGTTGTAACACATACTGGGGTAAGTTGTAACAGGTAGACAAAATGCACAAAAACTAAGGGTTTTTATTAACAACATTTTTATTTTAAATGAATGGCTGCAACAATAAAATATGTGTGAATATGGGGAGTGTATGTGCATATTTTGTGTGTTCTTTTCATCCCAGGTTTGTGGATGCTGTATGTTGAATTCCACCGCGAGTTGATAGGCAAACTGCATCTTGATTTAAGATTTTTTTTATATTTGGACTGGAAACAAGACAAAATTTTTTTGCAGTGTATGTGTTGGTATTTATTTAACTTTGACCTGATTTGAAATATGTTATTTATCATTCACAAATTTAAATGAGCTTGCATAAAAGGTCCAATACAAATTAAGGTCACTTTCAAAACACGTGTTACAACCTACCCCGCCACTGTCACTATTGTTTATCTAGCTGTATTAGCATGGTGTTTTGAAATTAGTAGGATGTTGATACACCATTCTTTACTATAGAGACTACAGTTTGACCTGATAAAACTCATACAACATTATCTACAACGGTAGAAATACTAAACAAAATATTATCTTATGTTTTTTTTACTTTTTTATCTAAGAATTTGATTTTCTGCTGTAGCTTCCGGAGAGATTGCAACGCAGACTTGAAAACCTCCGTGTGCGATCGTAAAGGATATGGCAAGCCGTTTTAGCTTAAATTGTACCCAGCGTTACTCGTTGTAATTGCATTTTTACTAGTAAGAATTCAATTAGAGAGCTCTACAATTAAATTCTTACTAGTAGCAATTACAATTAGAGAGCTCTCTAATTCAATTATTACTAGTAAGAATTACATTTACAAAGCTCTCTAATTCCATTCTTACTAGTAACAATTCCAATTAGAGAGCTCTACAAATTAATTTTTACTAGTCATATGTCTCCATTGACTTCCATTCATTTTTAATTACGGAGCTCTACAATTTAATTGTTACTAGTAAGAATGCAATTGCAGAGCTCTTTGATTCAATTCTTACTAGTAAGAATACCAATTAGAGAGCTCTCTAATCCAATTATTACTAGTAACAATTCCAATTAGAGAGCTCTCTAATTCAGTTGTTACTAGTAAGAATGCAATTGCAGAGCTCTTTAATTCAATTACAGAGCTCTGCAATTATACATATCTTAATTCGTTTTTTTACTAGTAAAAATTCAATTAGAGAGCTCTGTAATTGCATTCTTACTAGTAAGAATTTAATTAGAGAGCTCTCTAATTGTAATTGTTACTAGTAATAATTGAATTGTAGAGCTCTCTAATTGTTATTGTTACTAGTAATAATTGAATTAGAGAGCTCTGTAATTAAAAATGAATGGAAGTCAATGGAGACATATGACTAGTAAAAATTCATTTGTAGAGCTCTCTAATTGGAATTGTTACTAGTAAGAATTGGATTAGAGAGCTCTCTAATTGGAATTGTTACTAGTAAGAATTGAATTAGAGAGCTCTGTAAGTGTAATTCTTACTAGTAATAACTGAATTAGAGAGTGCTCTAATTGTAATTTTTACTAGTAATAATTGGATTAGAGAGCTCTCTAATTGTAATTGCTACTAGTAAGAATTTAATTTCAATTTAATCTAATTGAATTCTTACTAGTAAAAATGCAATTACGACGAGTAACGCTGGGTACAATTTAAGCTAAAACGGCTTGCCATAAAAGGAAGCCTGAGGAAACTGAAACTGTCACATAACTCATATCTTATCCCTGATTGGTGGAGTTGGTAGTGTTATATATGTAGTATATATATAGGGTAAAACGGGGCTATAGGCTCCACTGGGTAAAATGCTCCTTTGATTTTATTTTCCTCTAAACCACAAGATGGCACAAAAACTTGCCGCAGCACTTTCCAAAACATCCGTTTCCAAGATGCACGTGGAAATTTGTCTGATCCTTGACGTAAAGTTGATTCTGCGCTAATTCGATCTAATATTTGATGTTTTTTTTTTTTTTTTTATGTTGTAGATTTAAGTAGCAAATCAGAATTGCTAAAATTATTGAATATATTTTGAGACAAAGGTCTTCTTAGTGATTTTCAGGTTTGCTCAAGCTAATAAAGCAACAGTTTTTTTAATATCGAAAGAATATGTAAAAGTATGGTATTTGGGGTAAAAGGCACAATATTTAAAGGGCAACTCTCGCCAAAATGCAAGCTAGGGTCTTTTTGTTAATCTACCCGAGGCAAACTTTCGTTTAAAAGCATAATTAGAATGGAAGCGCCACTTTTAAAGTGTAAGTTGCAGGTTAACCACCACAGCCAATTATTGTGTAAATTAAAGTGCTCTATATATTTAATTATTTCTGTCTTAAAATGCGTTAAAATAACATTTATTGGGGTTTCTTCAAAGGTAGCGTGTTTTTTCAGTTACTGGGTGATGACGTCATAAGAGGAACTCGCAACCCATACTCTGCTAGATTCTTACTGTATTATGGCTATTTGGAGAACGACTGAGGATGTGGGACACCATCAAATTCTTTATGGACCACAGCCCTACAATTTTTAACCGGTCAGGCGTGAGAGAGGGGAGCCATGGCACTCAAAGAGTTATTAATGTTTGGTGTGAGGAGAATTAGTGGAGGGCTGGCCAGGTGTCCTGGTGAGTAACGTTAGCTACGTTAGAGCTAGTCTAGCCTGGTGCAAACTTAACCCGGATAATATAACGGAACAAGCAAGTCTTTTCAAAATATTGCCGTCATGTAGAATAGCAAGGAGGGACAACGACTGAAGACATTATATACTTACAGTAAGTCAGTCCAAATCAGAGCTGTAGAGATACACACACTGCACAGGCACCAATCGCTAGTCTCATCGACGCCTCAAACGTCATGTAATAATACACTTCCTCAATCCACGCGTTATCAATTTCTCACGATTTAATTAGCGATGTTTATTGTCAGAAAAGAAAAAGAGAGATCGATGTCCCCATGACTGTGTTTGTGTGGGCTATGCCACCCAATGTATGTGCTGCCGTGAGGTGAACGCGTTTTGGAGTTTAGTGGAACAGCTCGACCTGCGACCGGCTGATCTGACGTGCCTGAACCCGTTTGTTTTGCGAATAGCGTATTCTCATTTCAGGCAGGATCACGGTCCCTTTGAAGTCAGCACACACGAGAATGTTTACAATGGAGTTATTTTATCCATAATTTTTTTTATCAAATAAAACATACAACGAACTTTTCTGAAGTTATGTAAGGTAAATATAGCTGCTAGCGTACGGTAATTCTACTAGTGAGTTCCTTTTATGACGTCACGCCCCATCTAGTGGAAGGGAGCGGGAGCGGTTAAAACCACTGTTAAAACTTGCCAACTTTTCATATTATATCAGCATTTTGGTATAAAAAACAATGGTGGGCGGTTCTTATCTTTATGTTTAATAAACACATTGCATTACTTCGTGAAAAATTTAACCTGCAACTTACACTTTAAGTTTGACCGTAATTTCGTTTTCGGTCAAATTGCCATTTGAATGGGAGTGCCAGGGGCACTTCTATGATAGCATCAAAAATCGCTATTTTTAAAACACTAAGAAGTCTCGACACAACATGAAACTTTGCTCGAAGTATCACCACAGGCTCTACACATGAACTCGAGCATTGACAATATTGTTTGTGTACTCAGAGTTACTAAAAAGAAAAATTTTGAACAACTCACTGTAGCTGTGTCCTCCGGCATTTTGACAGTCAAAAATAGTCGATCTATTTTAGTCGATAAGTTGGCTGTCCACCTTAGAAATAATCACCATATTTAAAATTAAACCATCAGATAAAAAAAATTTAAAAATGATATTAATCATATAATATAGGCTAATAAAATATGATTTGATGTCACTACTGAAAATCTATATTAAATTATTATGGGATCTCATTCAATGCTTGCAGAATCTTTACTTTTTAAAATAATTTTGTATATATAATTCAAATGTATTTTTATATTAACATATTTTAATGAAAGTATAGCCTATTTATTGAACAAAAATGAATTATTTTACTTATCAAAATAAACAGAAAATAGTGCAAACTTTGCTAAAGTGATTATTTTGAACAAGTATTAACTTAGACATTATTAAAAAAAAAATTTGTATAAATAACGTGTGGGGTAAAAGGCCCACCTTGCAACCTCATACATTTATACGATTTTTAAACAAAATAAACCACTTTTATGATTTTCACACAAAATCTGTTGCTCTATAAATGTTCAATACAAACATGGATATCTTTTCTGCAATCATGGGAATAGTGAAAAGCAATTTGTTTCTTAAGGTGTGCCTTTAGCCCCGTTGTACCCATATAGCTATATTAGTGCAAGTGTGGCAGCTGTCAGTAGATGTTATAGGGACAGTGTTGGGTGTAATGGATCACTAAGTAACTAATTACTGCAATTTGATTACTTTTCCCTTGAAAAACTCAAGGGATTACTCTTAAAGTCTTAAATTAATTACAGTTAAGGGTGAGCTAATTTAATTGTAACAGGCATGTTTTAAAAGTTTCCACACATGCCAGCATGACAAAACTTAGTGTAGCTATATACTAGTTACCATATCAACACTATATAGAGAAAGAATTGCGCCAAAATTCAAAAATCTTTGGAAGATATCACTGAACATTCATTTAACCATAGCAAATAATTTTTCATCTCAGTTTTTAGTGTTTGTATACAGTACAATGAGACAAATCTGCATTATTTTAATCTCCAATTATTGTTATTTAGCAGTTGAGATAGTCCTTTAATGCTTATGAAGAGGGGAATAAAGACTGATAGTCAATGTTCAGAAATTATGAACCATGCTGTATTGTTGTTCTGCTGTGTTCGTTGTTAAACTAAAACATTTGTTCACTTTTAATTATTAAAACATGCTATTATTGTATATGAAAAGGTTAATAATTGCATTTGATTGACAAAATATTTTAGTTTGTCTTTTATATTTTTGGATTAGATCAGATAACATTTTAAGCTTTCATATGAACATAGAAAATTTAAAGGTTCATAAACGTTGAATTGCCACAAACCCTAAATGATTAAAAATCCAAAAACATAAGAGCATATAGGGTATCCACTTTTATTGAATTCACAAGCATTGGTGTTCGTACATTACTGCAAGTTGAATCTGTAATTAGGCTACAGCCTTTTTCTCCATAAAGTGTGGAATAATATTACAATAGCTCTACATGCTAAAAATGAGTGTAACGTTCCAGTGTCATTACTGAACTCAAAATACCCTTCCTTACTTGCCCTCACATTTATACTTCTAAAAGCGGGATCTAGTTCATCAAGATCAGCCTGACGCAACCAAACACTGAGACTGACAAGAAAATGACCATGAAAATATGACTCCCCTCATTATCCAAGATGGAAAATACTTAAGCGGACTTCCAAAAAGAGAAATCATGGAAATACACTTTTCGTGTCACATGAGGTCCGACTGTGAATGCCATGTCTCTGGCTCCACACATTCTCTGCTGGAACACTTTACTGGGCTCTCTTTCATTGCTGAGACACTTAGAGGGCAAAATCTGTTGTGAATTAGAGCGTCATATTTAATACGTCTATGATTCCATCGGACACTTGCTCTCGGTTGGTTTTTCAAGTCCAACTTTGAGAAAACGTTTAAACTGTGGAACAGTATTCTGTGTGTTTGAACTCCACGTTTTGTTTTGAGAGTGATATTGTATATCCTCGTAACCACAGACCTTGGCTAGGAGAACTGAAAAACTTAATCGAAGGACTACAAGAACATGGTACTGTATATGAATGCAGAACAAAATGCTGTCGTGTCACGCCATCTTGAGGAGGAATTATGGTATTGCACGGTATAGACAACAGATTAATGAATACTTATAACGGCTCAGATTTATGGAGGAATATTATAGACAAAATCTTCTTTTTTTTAAATAATTTTGAGCATAAATACGCAACACATTTCGCTTTATTTTTCTTTTTATAATTTGACCTGTAATATTTCTCTGGCTGCACACTTAAATCACACATATACAGTAGATGCTTTCTTTTGATACAATTTTGATTTTTTTTTTTATCATCAAAGGAAAGAGCATTTTCTGAACATAAAAATATAGCAACCAACAGAATTAATTTAAAATAATAATAGTTTTTTGCTTCTAACACAATTTAATTCAGACCACATCTGTGCGGAGTGGAGAGGGTTCGGTTAAAGCTTGACAAAACTGTGGTAAAAGCTATTCTACTTTCTTTTAGCGTATGTTGTTTAAACATACTTCTTGAATTCATCATAAAGCACGAGCACAAAAGCGCCCCCCATTCCTCTGAGTACATTAGACAGAGCCCCTTTGAAGAACGCTCGGCCGCCCTCATCACGAGCGATCTTTCTCCAGCAGTCAATGGTTCCAGTGTACATAATATCCGCTGGGAAAACAAAAGACAAAGGCCTGAGTTTAAATAAATGCATATTTGATAGAGAGCAGGGAGTTATTCAAATGGGCCAATATGTTTGAGCATATGTGTGTTGTATACCTCCTTTGCGCCCAGACTGCATCATCATGCGACGCCGCACAGTGTCAAAGGGATAGGAGACCACGCCAGCCACTGCCGTCACAGATTGTGCAATCATCCAGCTGACCACAATGTGGGTGTTCTTAGGGTCAGCAAGCATGCCTGTACGTCACCACACAAGAAACAATGCATGGACCTCGTTTAATTCAGAACTCAAGAATTAGCCGTATGAATTTGAATTTAACTGGCCATATCAAGTTTAACTGGAATGACAGGAAGAGGAATTTACTGAGGTGTAGCTAATCTAAGACTTTAGAAATACAAAAACAGTGCACTCATATTACTGTGAATGGGAGAAAGTGCAATGGCAATATGGCGGAATAAGTCCCGCCTTCTAAATAAAAGAGCCAATCGCCAATAGAGTGAAACAGTAGGGTTCTGGAAGTAATAAACCTTTAAAGACAGACCTACTGTGAGCTACGAGGTTATTAATCCATGGTATTGCTTTCTTTCAGATTATTTTTTTTTAAACACTCATGTTTAACAGTGGAATTCCTTGTGAAAAACTACACTATCCACGATGCTGTACAGAACATTACACCAGAAAGTTCCGCCCACTCCCATGAAGCACTCCGAATTATGTAATCGAGTCTCCCTATGCTCTCAAAATACTTATTCTTATATATATATATATATATATGTGTGTGTATATATATATGTGTGTGTACAGTCTTGTACCTATGTCTTTTTGTTTAATTTTCTAAAACTTTTTTGCTTCAAATCAGTGTAAGCTTGTAGTGTTGTAATTCACCTAGCTGATTGGCTTGGTTTATGGCTTATAATTCTTTAACAAAGACTTTTTTTTAAATCCCTATGGGAAAAATGTATGGAAAAGATACTTCCAGAACCAGCACAGCTATAAAAAAAAAAAGGGGGGGGATGGGCACTGATTGGTGTAATTTTCTGTACAGCATCATGGGTAATGTAGTTTTTCACCAGGAATTCCACTGTTAAACATGATTATTTTTAAAATAAGATGAAATAATGACGGCTTCAGCAGAAGCAAATACCATGGATTAATAACCTCATAGCTCACAGCTGCCTTTATAGGTTTATATGTTATCGTTCAAAATCAATTTCCTTGTAGAGAAAATGAATCGAGTTTGCGCTGTTGCACTCTATTCAAAGAAAACAAAGGTAATGCATTCTGGGAAGTGAAGTGTTCTTCCACCCTGGTCCACAAAAGTTCATTTTTAAATAGGAAGAAATATATAAACTAAATACAAATTTTCAAAGCTTGACTTTTTTCTAAACTTTCAAACCAGTGTCGTTATTATTAATTAAAGCGATTACAAGTTGCTTTCATTAATTTAAATATAGCTGAAATGAAATAAAATAAAATATAAATATTTGATGAAAAACTGGCAACTAACTGAAATAAAATAAGTTGAAATAGTAAAATTACTACAACTGAAATAAAATAAAGCTAAAAAAACATCATTAAAACTAATAAAAATGACAAAAGCACATAACAAAAATAATAAAAACAAACTAAAATGAAAATGAAACCTGAAAATATACAAATAAAAGCTACTATAATACTCTGAAGCACAAACCTATTACCTTTAGCAGTGTCATAGACTCCGAAGTAGGCCGCCCTGTAAATAATGATGCCCTGGACAGAGACGTTGAAGCCCTGATACAGACCCCGCAACCCATCTGACTTAAAGATTTTGGCCAGGCAGTGGGCCAGCCCATTGAACTCTCTGGAGCTCCCAGCTTTCCCGACATCTGCACCCAATCGGGTACGAGCAAAATCAAGGGGGTAGACGAAGCAGAGGGAAGTGGCTCCTGCAGCTCCACCGGAGGCCAAGTTGCCGGCAAAGTATCGCCAGAACTGCGTGTGCCTGTCAACTCCACCCAAGAATACCTGTTTGTACTTGTCCTTGAAGGCAAAGTTGAGGGCTTGTGTGGGGAAATAGCGAATGACGTTGGCTAGGTTGCCACGCCAAAAGGCAATAAAGCCCTGCTCCTTAGGAATCCTCACAATACAGTCGATAATACCTTTGTACTGTTTGTCTGCAGTGATCTGCTTGCTGGCATGTTGTACCTGTAAAGTGAAACACAAAATCCTGTGAGTTATATGATATCTGGGTTGGAACAATATTTGTATCAACCAATCAGTTTGATGAGTGGGTTTAGTTTGTATCTTGAGGTTGGCGTTATTACAGGGACGGATGGAGTTAAATACTGAAACCCCCATAAATAGTGTCTAGTAATAAAAATAAAATAAAATAAAGTATGCTCACTGAAGCTGCATTTATTTATTTTATAATACTATAAAAATATATTTTATAAGAATTTAAAATAACTGGTCTCTCTCTATTGTAATATATTTTAAATGTAATTTATTCCTGTGATAGCAATGCTAAATTTTCAACAGCCAGTCTTCAGTGTGAAATCGTTCTAATATGCTGATTTGGTGCTAAAGAAACATTTCTTATTATCATCAATGTTGAAAACTATATATTTTGTATTTTTGTAATTATTTTGCAGGAATCTTTGATGAATACAAAGTTCAAAAGAACAGCATTTATTTCTTTTTGTAACATTATAAAAGTCTTTACTGCCACATTTGATCAATTTAATGCATCTTTGCTGAAAAAAATACTTTTGTACAATAGTGTATGACAGTTTCCACAAAAAAAATATTAAGCAGCAACAACTGTTTTCAATACTGATAATTTTGATTAATCAGAAATGTCCTTTGAGCAGCAAATCAGCATATTAGAATGATTTAGGAAGGATCATGCAACACTTAAAACTGATGCTGAAAATTTCAAGTGGTGCTCACTGCAGAGCCCAATGACGTCCAGCTCCCCCTCTCTGGACATAATGGCTGGAGCTCGTCCTAGTCCAGCTCCACCTCTGTGGACCTAATGGGTGGAGTTATGTTTAGCCATAGGGTTATGGGTAGGGTTAGGTGGTTGGACCGTCCAGCTCCACCCATTACATCCAGCGAGAATATTCAAGTTCCAACCACACCCTAACCCTCCAAAATCCCTCCACCCCTTTAGACGTCCAGTGAGGAGGAGCTAGACGTCATTTGACTCTGCAGCGAGTGTCACTAGTAAAAAGTCTCAATAACCTTTTTTATTCTGTGGCAGAAACAAGCCTCCAAAATATATTTTAAAATATAAAAAATTAAATAAAATAAAAAATCATTTTTAATTGTAACATTATTTCACAAAATTTCAGTTTTAACTGTATTTTTGATCCAAAATGGTTAGACTATGATCATTTAATAGTAATTTTGATCCTGGAAGATCTAAACATAATGCCTCGGCCTGTAACACGAGACAAGACTGCAGGGGACAGAACGTACCACCTAGCACGCAGATAGAAATTCACAGTTTGACCTTAAAATACATTCGAGTTACTACAATTTAGATATAAAGGTCCAAATAAGAGAACTCAAGAATAGACACTTGGTATTAGAATGCAAATTTGAGAGTAGAGATGCTCGAGGGATGCGGATGTTGCGAACAGACAACTCAAAAATGGCCTCTGAAGGACAAAGTCGTGTCTTAACGTTAATCAACGTCAACGCCACAAGATAATTCATGTTAGTCTTAAATGCGACAGAAAACGGGTTATGTATTTGCATGCATCATTCATAAGATATCACAATGCGCTAAGATTAGTCAAGGTGATAATCCTCACGGTCTCACCTGCAGCAGCAGTTTGACTCTCTCTATCGGTGCGACTGCGGTCTTGGAAATTGCCGCTGCGACACCACCGGCCAAAAAGTCTTTAGCAAAAGAAATGGCAGCATCAGCCATGGCAGCGTTGATTCTTTAGCGCAGTGTATTAGAAAACACGATGTACTGAACGTTGCTTGCTTGCAGAAGCAGGAGGTAGAGTAGAGCGGAAAGTGATGGGGAGATGCGTAGTGTGTCCTGTCCTCTACAGCCAACTCTCGAGGTTTCTCGCGATGTTTGCACCCGAATCAACAAGTCCTATAGAACATTGTATGACATGCTATTTTTAACTAATTTATAACCCTGTAATGAATTGGGTTATGCCTTATATAATGTAGAACTGCTAGTTTATGTTCTAACTGATTACATTTCTTCTTTGATTCTAATTTAAAAGAGTTTTGAACAATAAACCAACATACAAAATCACTGCTAAAAAAAAAAAAAAAAAAAAAAAAAAAAGTATAATAGACCTTTTTGAATTAAAACCTGTCATGAGAAATAGCCCCTGTGATAACTTCCCAATATGACCACATATAAAAAAACAACCTAAAGACAAGAACACTGGCTATAGATTCAAACCATATTTAATTCAGTATAACATTACCGGTTACAAACTTGATCTGTAATTAATAATAATCATGTACAAATACTTAGTTTGAGCTTTTAGATCAGAAACATTCATAGTACTTCAGCACAGCAGTTGATGAACTAGATTAAGTCAATTGTAGTGTTTCCGATACAAATGCTGTAGTCTTTATATCACTCAAGTTCAGCAGTCTCAATGGATGCTGAAGAACAGCCTAGTAATGTTCTTTTGTCATTTGGATCTTCTTTGACAAATAGCATGGCATCCAGCAGGTTGTCTGTGTGTTGGATGTGTCTGAGAGTGAAGCCATGCTTCTCTAGTAAGTCACTGTACTCTGTGGTGCTTCTCTGCTTTCCTTCTGTCATACTGAGGGCCTGCAGCAGGGCCCGGCTCGGCCTTTTCCGCTCCTCATCCAGGAAGATCTCAGACACCAGAAGTCCACAACCTGTTCGTTATTAATACATTCATAAAGCAAACACTTCAAACAACAAAAAGTGGCTTACTTGCAGCTGTCTCCGCATATTATGCAACTGTAACAAAGTCTGGATTTTGTTTTTGGGGTCTACTAGAATAGGTTTTCATGCTTGATTGTTAAAAAAACAGACTTCCCAGTCTGTCAGTAACACTCTGTTTAGTCTGACTCAAGAACGGGAGCCAAGAACGGGAGATCCTATGAGCTTGTGGACACGTGCAAATGAAAATCATATTTAGGTCAAGGACGTCAGTTGTTTGTGAACTAAATCTGCTGTAAAAAGGCAAGCTGTTTAAGCCCACTGTATGAAATGCTTGAATGTGGACATGTCCATTACCATCTGAACGGGGTAAGTTTTAGGTTAAAAATTAAACAAAGTTAAAATAACGCAGATTCCCTGCTGCCGTAAAAATGTATCCAAAGTTCCAAAAAACTAGCATGTTTGCATAGCGTTCTTAATGTTAACACATTTTGCCCTTATGTGATGTCTGTTTTTATTGTATGTTTATATTTGTCAACAAACATTAATAAATCTTCAATACTTGAATTATCAATAATTATCAGTAGTAGTTATCAGTGTATGACAACTTTATCTACAAGTTTATAAAAAATTCACATTTTAATTTGACTATCTGATGGAAAATTAAGAATCAAATCACTGAGTATGTGAAATGAGTGCATATTCTCTAGTAAAGTGCAGATGTAATGTGTAACTAAGCAACGGCTCCACCATAACGAGAATAGCAATGTACAGTGAGAAATGAAAGATTATTTACAAGTCACTACTTTCACAAATAATTGGAATGGAATTTTAAAAAATACATTGATACGAATATTTTTCTAGTAACCTATTAGTCTGCATTTACATTGCGCGTATCTATTTTGACATGCCATATTTTTGTCCAGTGGTCGTTACCACTGTTCTGCATTTGTGTGTAGATGTCACTTCCAAAACTTTCAGCGTGTAATTGGCCATCGGTCCTCTTTGCAGCATAAAAAAACAATACTTTTAGTTTTATTCAATGGATTAATTTATAGCTATAGCCTCGAAAGCGCGAAACAATGCTCACTTTATAATCACTTAAAAGCTTTCACTCATCTCAGTTTGCGATCTTACAACATTCCATTAAAATCAATAAGGTTGTCTCAAGTATCAACTGAGGGTGCTCTTGCTTTCGTTTCAGGGTGCTTAAATTTGACTTTGTGGTTTTTGTCCCCATGTTTTTTTTCCCCTGCAGTACCGCTAGGGGGTCGCGGACCGCCAGCTGAATACCCTTGAATTAGGCCAAGGGTTTACAAGCAGGGGTGCAGAAACCCCCAGGGGCTGCAAGGGGGCGCTGGAGGACAATTTGCAAAAGGATCATCATATTAGACCAGGGATGAGAAACTCTGGCCCTCAAGATCCACTCACTAGCCTGTAGCTTTCTAGTAATCCTGATGACATTGATTAGCTCATTCAGGTGTGTTTTATTAGGGTTGGAGCTAAACTCTGCAGAAAAATAGTAGAGGGCCAGAGTTTCCCACCCTTACATTAGAGGATCCTTGACATCAAAAAGTTTGATACTTCAGAATCAGACTTACACTTTAAGAATTTAATAGTGTCACATTTTAAAGCACTTACCTGGTGTGCACATTTTGGACAGTTTGCTCAATAATACATGCAATTTCTCATCAGACCAGTCATGGAGGATTCGTGCAAGAATATACAGGTCTGCTTTAGGCAGGTCATCTTTAAAGAAGTCTCCTATTTAAAAAAAAGAAAGAAAAAAAGTAGGAACAAAAAGTGCAAGATTTTTATAAGGCCTATTGCACATTACTCAGAATTCCTTATATATTAGATTAATACATTTTAAAATGCTTCATCATTATTGAGTAATGTATTCACTGTAGTATTCACTATAGTATTCACTGACCCGCAACAAATGACACTCTGTCATCATCTTCTTTAGGTTTAAAGTGGCGTCTCATCTCAATGACTTGTGGCAAGTCAAATACAATAACTGACAGTCCGGGGTGGGCTTTTATTAACTCGTACGCCATGGCACCAGTGCAACCTGTGCAAGAACGCTTTGCTTAACATGCATCATACCATAAAAATATACATTTCATAAATCTGTAAAAAAAATGTTTACATGTTTTTGAATGAAGTATCTTATGCTCACCAAGGTACAGTAAAAAATATATTTTTAATATTGTGAAATAATATAACTATTATTTCTATTTTAATATAATTTAAAATGTAATTTATCCTGTGATGGCAAAGCTGAATTTTCAGCATCATTACTCTAGTCTTCAGTGTCACATGACCCTTCAGAAATCATTCTATTATGCAGATTTTGTGAGGCTGATTTAGGTCAAAGCGGGAGAAGAAAATAAACAGAATACAATAAATACAGATGTCCTTGGCATAAAAAGCCCTTAAGAAAACTAGAAATAAGAAGCACATATAATTTGCATGACAAACTCGCAACTCCTTTTCAGATAAGCAGCTTTTGAGAACAAGCTCTTTCAGAATAAAATATGCATGCACTATCCTCCAGTGAAATCTCAAATTATGCAAGACGTAAGCACGTATATAAAAGACATTTATTTCAATCTAAGTATACTACAAATCAATTAACATATTTCTGCACATCTTATCTTTGAACTCTCGTAGTCACTTGCTCGCGTCTCAATGGGAAGTCTCCAGGGCAATGTTTTATCTGTTCTTGTAATCAGTTTTTTATAAGTGGGGAATGTTGAATAATAAACAATCTACCAGAAAGGTTTTTTTTATTTATAAACTTTTTCTTTAATCTATTTTTTTTATTAAATACATTGCTTTCCTAATTTAATAAAATTTTCTTAAAACATTTAAAAATTTACTTCACTTTGAATTGATGTTATATTGGCGCTAGTGAAAAATAAATACACTAAAATGTGTTTCAAATACATCTATTTTATGCTAAGTATACTACAAATACATTTTAATATTAATGTACTTTATATAAATACCCTGCAATTGTACTGTTGGCTAAACTGATATACTTAAAGTCTGCTAAATTGGAACTACTAATTTTTTACTAAATGTACTGTAGTTGTCCGGAAATAATGCTGAGGTCCAACTAAATATTTAATTAAGTATATTTGATTGTGCTAAAGTGGAACTATTGCAAGTATACTTTAGGTACACTTTAAATATCTTGCATTTAAAGACTGGTATTATACAGAAACCTAAAAACACATTTTAGGCTTAATATTAAGAAATGTGCATTGTGCAATAAAGAAGTACTCCAAATAATATTTATATCAGTAAGTCTCAAGCGATATGTCAATAAATATGTTAATGGATTTGCAGTTTACATAGATTGAAATACATGTGTTCTAAATACATTTTGGTATAGGTTTTTTTCACTAGGGAGTGCTGTCAAATTCATTTAGTGTTTTCCCCACTCACTTTTACTTGATTTGCTAAAAAATTGTTGTGGACTGTATTCGATTTTAATCATTGATTTAATTATCTAAAAATTAAGACTCTGATTAATCTCTATTTTTGAGGGAAGTTCATTTACCTCCAATGTCACAGGCTGTTTTATAGGAAGAAAGATCAAACGCTGTTGCCACATCTTTTCCAGTCACTCTTGCAATGCTGTGCATTGCATCCATGAATCGTATCTTAACTTCATCTTTACTGTAGTAGGCATCCTAAAAAACAACAAAAAAGTTCTACTCAGTGTTAGAATCTCAACAGATTTTAAAAGTGCACGATCCATGGGTGACGTAAGCAGAAAATGCGTGTCGACCTGAAACACATCCTCATTCTTCTTCCCAAAGGCCCGCTCATGTTGGCTGATGCCCTCCACGACAGCGTTCTCTAGATGACTGAAGAGAGGCCACACCATATCATTGCAGTGGAGAATGTAGCCATGCAGAGACACTGGGCTGTCCGATACCAGGAAGCGACTGGCCTGTTCTGTATTTCTGTACACTGTAACAGACAATAAACAATGTTACATTCACAGTCCACCTCCGGACATAACAAAGAAGAGAACATGTGTCATACAGTAGGAGGAATTGCATCCATGCATGCAAGTGCCTTGATTCAATGAACAGAGAAAGTATTTGTAGGTTATAAATGAACAATGAGCTTCGAGAGGCTTCAAAACTCACATTTAGGAAAACCACATGTGATTTCTACCACAGTAACACCATATATGAGAGTAAAATGGCAGTGCGTAAATCTTACCACTTGTATCCCGCTGTTTGACCCTTTCTAGCAGCCCTAAAGAGACAGCAGCTTCCAGAAGCCTCTCAGTGCCTAAAACAGAGGCGTTGATTTGGGCAGCAACCTCTTCTAATGTCAGACTTTCAGAGCTGTTCAATACATCAAACACCTTGAGTTTGGATGCTGTGAATAGAGTCTGTCGAAATGCATTGTAGAACAGTTACCAAGCATTTCTTCATTAATAATAAATAATACAATCCATGTATATATTAAAATAGACATTCCTTTCCATTTGTATTTTAATGCTACATGTATTAATGAATTCACTCACAGCATAATATCTAAATTAAATAAAAATCTCAATGGCATACTTCATCCAAACATTAACGTTTTGTCATTACTTATTCTTGTGAAGGATCTAAAGATTCTCAATAGCAACCTGTGTGTGTGTGTTACTTTGAGAGAGCAACAAATACATCTGTGTTGTGTTTTACTTTCTTTGTTTTCATGTGGTTTAATTATACCATTTATCATTTAATCATTTATTCATATTACCAATTTTTTACATATTACTTAATATTTCTTTTCTATTGTTGTTTAAATCTTATGATTGAGTGGTTTTAAGGGATGTTTATCTTTATGACTAGGAGATAAGAGAATGTCTCCATTACAAGGTTTTTAACGTCACATGACGATGTTGTGAAGCAGTAATTTTCCATTGTTTTTGTTTCCTTGGTATAATACTTGTTGGATCTGTACTGGTCAGACGAAGTCTGAAACATACGCAACTAAGATTATTCAATAAACTCTGCTATTTTACGATTATCATCATCACTTCGTCTCCTGCTTCTGCTTTTCTCTGGGTTTATCAGTCAAACTGTCTGGCAGATAGAAGACTGTTAATAGAGTTCTGGGTTACCAGACAAGACTTTCTGTTAACAGGTTTAACTGATTTTGGACACCAGACAAAACAGTTTTCCGAGATCGGATTTGACATTTCGGATTTGGGATTCCATCTGATCTAACATTTGTGCCAGTCAATTTAGTTGAACGCAACAGGAGAATGTTTCACCAAAAATTCACTCGGGCATCAGAAGACTTGGAATATAGTGCATATGTCATTAGAAATGTGTTAATGGTTTGTTTTTCCTTGAGAATAAAAGCCCATAGTCACTATGAACTATAGTAGAATTGAAACAAATCTGTGTGAACATTTTTCAAAAATTCTCCTTTTGTTTTAAACAGAAAAATCAGTTTTAAGCACGACATGAGGGTGTGTAAATAATGCCAGAATTTGTGTTTTTTAGTGAATCATTACTTTAATGATTCACTATTAAAGTAATCTAATCACTGTTACCTTTGAAGCTTTGAACCCATCCAGTAAGTTGCTAATACTGTAGGGGACGTCCTGTCTGCTGCATTTGGCCATCACATTCTGATCTTGCATAGACGTCCTACTGCAATCTTTACCATTTTCCAATAGCTTAACCTCCACATTTGCAGCGCCTTCAGACAGACTGTTAACCAGAGTCCAAGACACATCCGAATCCCATTTGTTCTTGTGTGTGGGACTTTCAGGTGGGCTGTTGAAAATCAACCCCAGCTGCTTGCAGAAATGGTTAAGAGGGAAGCCTACCACGTTAAGAAAATCTCCTTGCACATACTCCACTAACATGCCACCCAATGCCTGGATCCCGTAACCACCAGCCTTGTCCCTGTCAAGCACAGATAAATCTGTCAGTCTCGCCATTCCCCAAATTTTGCATGGCAGGTGAAATGCCAGACTACAGCAAATGGACTTACTTAATCAAAAATGACTCTTTACTTGAAATGTGCTTTGCTGAATTTTCACATGTCATTTTCACCACGTCAAAGCAAACACAAAACGAACGACTCCACCAAGGTTCAAATTCCACAGGTTCAACAATTCACAGGCCAAGCTCAAAAAATGTGATGACTGAGCTTCAGAGAATTTAGCAGAGGTGTAAAGTCCAGGTTCAGAAAGTAAAAGTCCTCCTCAGTATTTTGTTCCAATCACCTAGATTTGCTAATTAGCACAGTTTTTCAGCCAGGAGATAGAACTCATTAGTGAAATCAGTTGGCTGAGTTCATGGGTGGAATAGACATATGGCAGGATTTTTACTTTCTGAACCCTAGACTTAACACCTCTGGAACACAGCATGTCAAAATCTATCCTCATAAACTCACATGGGCTCTCCACTGTTGATGTACTCCCAGAGCATCTCCTCAGATAACTCTGCAAATTTAACTTTTGTCTCTTCATAAAAATCAACTACTTTGTAGTCTATACCTGCAAAAAAGAACAAATCATTATTTAAAATGATCTGTCTCTCTCACAAAAACAAGACTATAATAAAAAAATAAAAATAAATTCACATACCAGTGTTTTCATGGCAGATCACAATAGCAACACCTGTGAAGACGCTATGTTCCTTACCACTCAACCTGAAATACATTCATTTAGCGCCTGAAATAATGTATGCAATAAATCCCACAAATTTTCACTCAAGACAAAAAAAATGAAAATAAATAAAATGAAAATGCACCTGGACAGCATACGGTAAGCATCTTGTTTGTCCGTAGGTTTCTCCAAGATCAAGCCATCAACTGCCTGAGAACGAAAGGAGACACATTTAGCAAGGAACTTTTCAGGAATGAATATCAAATGTAGAATATATAAAAACATACCACAACAGTGTCTGCTCCGATTACAATATCTGGAGTTTTCAAGTGTTTCTGAACCCAGCACATATGAAATCATACAGAATAAAAGGGACATTGTAAATTGAACGAAACAAAGTTAGAGAACAGCTTTTGTTTTCAAATACAACTTACAAATGGCATTCGCTGAGCCACCTCCAAAGCCTTTTGTTTAGCCGTCTCCACTGCATATTCATATGGATTTTTAAACAAGGATTTGTCCAATGTTTCTTTAAACCAGGAGGGAACAACCTCGAATCGTAAACCCTGCCTCGTCGATGCAGAAGAAAAGATAAAGATTAAGAACTGATCATTTCAAGTACATTGCCTCTGTAAAAAAAAAAAAAAAAAAAAAAAAAAAAAAAACGTACAGCATTCGATAAAATCTCCAGCCGCCGTGCAGATGCACTTGCCAGGACAACAAGCTTTCCACTCAGCTTGGATATTACTGGATTTAACAGCATGTTGTTATCCCTCTCCTTTCTGTCACTTCCAGAAGTTTATCCTGGGAATCAAGAAAACACTAAATTCATGTCAAAATCATCAAAGTTGACCTACAAGGCTTACAAAGCAACTGCACAACAACTGTGTGTGCTGAACCATCAAATGTCTATGTTCTATGAGACCGCAAAAGTGGTTAAAGGTGAGCTTGTCTTTGTCATTGTTTTCGGAAATTCCTATCCGTTTCTAAGAAAAAAAGATGCATGCACAGTGTGGCTGCATTAAAAGAGTTTTTAGCTAATCTAATACAGTGAATTCATACAAGACTTTGATGAGCGCTATTCATTTATGTTTAATTTTTTTATTAATACAGTCAAGAGTAGACAATTACACATATCTAAAAGAAGCAAATGTTAATTTATCAGGATTTTACCTGGAAAGGACTGTTCCACTCAACTCTGCGCTTCCCGAAACGCAACGCTGCACTCACTGACCAAGATCCTGAAGAGGAGGAGTCTACCACGCGCATGCGCAGTAAGCTAATGTAAAAACGTCACTCATAATAGAGAGAGTTTGGATTAAAACATTGCTTTTAAATCAGCTGCAGCAGTATAATGCCGAAAGACGCAAATGTTATATCAAATGTTACACCAAAACTTACATATATTAGTTATTGTGTTTTAATAATCATTTATGCCTATTAGTGAAAAGTGATAAAGTTCATCAACCTAATGCTATTTACTGTTACAAAGAAACGAAGCAACTTGGCGCGTTCTGACCATGGTTCTGACGTGCTGTCCTACGCGTCTCATTCAATTCGAATTGACTCTCGGAACTAGCTTCAAGAAGCCTTTTGGAATGGTAAGATGACGAGGCTTTACTTTTTTATTGTTGGGGAGAGTGGAGTAGGCTAGCCAGTAGGAGTAACGTTAGTGGGTGTCATTCTACATGGCAAATACAATTTATCATTTTTCCAGATCTAAACGTGTAAACATGTTGTAAATGATTTGTCTCAAGATTACTAAATGATTAAATAAAGCATTTTTTCTCGAAATGGTAGCTGTGGGGTCATATGAGACAGTTGATAAGCCTCCAAACTCAAGACAAATTAATATAAGAATTACATTTCTTATAATAATCAAAAAAAAAAATTATGTCACTGCATTGAAGTAGGCCTACTGAATAATGAACCTTGTCATTGCTGGTTCATGGCAATAAAATACATTTTCTTTAAAAAAAAACAAAAAAAAAAACATAATGTGTAACAGATTAAGACATTTATATGGGACAATGCATTATTGTTCAGTTTTTTTGTAACAATAAATAAATAACACATTTATGGATTTTATTTAGAATTAAAATTACTGTTATTCATCAATGAATTCCCCAATCAATGACTTGCTCATTGTTATGACAGCTTACCCCTAACATTCTACCAACCCTTTTCATATTTCAAAAGTAACATTGCTTTGCCTCTATGATATAGATGCAGACGCACACACACTTTTGCTTTTATCTTCTGTCTCATTGTCTAAAAGACAAATTAAGCAAACACTTACTCCAATCTGCCCTACTTCTCTGTAGGTAACTCTATAGTTTGATTTAGGTTTATAAATTAATAAATGTATCTCCTGTGGAATGTGCTTTCTTTCTCGCTCTCTCTTGAACCATAATCTCACCTGTCAAGCGCGCTTTGAAGTGGTATTTGCAACCTGCTTTATTTCCTTTTTGTGCATTGCCTTGGGCAATTGCAATAGCATTGAGTTATTGTACAACTGTATAAATCACATCAGACTGAGGCTACATATCAATGACATTTCAGTACTGATTTCCCAGAAGCCTTGTACTAATTTGTTTTACTTTTTAAAAGTTGTTCCATACATGCAATAGTTCCCAGCTTCAAAGGAACTGAAACAAAATCTTGACCTTTCCGTGACATGCTCTCAGAGCATGTAGCCAAACTACTGAAAATAGACATTAGGTGATCGTAACACGGATTTTGTTGAATAGTCCATATGTAATCTTTAATCGTAGAATGACAATAGATGCAAATTATTTACTCAAATGTATTTATTAAATTTAACATTACATAATAAATGCCCCATATGACGTTGTATACTTTGTTACAATATAGAAAAACTGTTTCATTATGCCCAGCAATACAAACAAATACAAAACAGGTAACTAAGCAATAAAATTGTAATAATGCATGCACATTATAAAAAGCTTAAGTAAAATAAATATTGAAACACCTTGGCTCAATCATGAAAAAAATAATAAAAATAACTACACATTTCACAGTCTAAAAACAATTCATAAATCAACGATGTCAAAAATAGCTGCCAAAATAAGTCTTTGTACTTTTTCAGTCAGGTCTGAAATTACTGAAGTTGATACATAAGTCTAACCACACAGCATTGTATGAAGAATATGGGAACTTTCTTTGGTAAGAGGATCTTGGATGTCTGATACCAAAAAAGAAAGATAAACAATATCACGCGTCCTAAATGCATGTGAGAAGCATGCTTTTCCTCAGCTGCTCAGTCATGAAATCAACACAGAACAAAAGGGAAACACTACAAAACAACAAAAAGAAAACAAAATATGGGAAGTGGTTTGAATTTGAATGAAATATATTCTTATAAACGCTAAAACACTGCGTCGGAGCCGTGGCCTAGTGGTTTGCGCTTGCTTGTGCTCTGACACATTTAGCAACAGTGCGAGTTTGAATCATGACATTTTCTGATTCTAATGACATTTCCCCCATAATCTTCTCTCCTCCAGAAACCAAAAGTAATAGTACAAAAAAAAAGAAACATTTGTCAGTCTTCATTTGCATTGTACGTTGAACGTCCAGAGAAAAAGCTTTCTCTGTGACCCTCAATCATTTGAGTCTCACCAGTGCTGAGAGTCTGCAACCTCAGAATTTGCCTTAGCTTCCGACGAAACTCTTTAGATGCAAAATAATAAATAAATGGATCTACGCAACTATTAATGCAGCTAAGAGACAGCGAGAGTTTGTAGTAGATATAAAGAGATTTGCCAAAGTACAGCCTTGAGATTGAGTGGGCCAGGAGCAATATGTTATTGGGAGCAAAACAAAAGATGAACACAAACAAGACGATGCACGCCAGGCGCACAGCGCGGTCTTTCTGTTGACTATTGGTCTTTTTGATAAGGACACGGATGATGTTAACATAGCAATACACCGTTATGATGAACGGACAGAGGAAGAGGACGATGAACATGCCGAATAAGAATCCCGCCCAGTGAGCGACGCTAGGGAGCATGTCCTTCTTCAGTATGTCAAAACATGTGGTGATATTGCGCTCATGTACATAATATGTCAGGTTTGTTTTTTCCAGAGGGCTCAGAATGGCAAGGACCAGCAGCCACATCAGTATACAGACAATAATTGCAAATGCTTTGTTCTCCCTCCTCTCTCTGAAGCGCATCGGTTTCACAATCCCCAGGTAGCGGTCGGCACTAATGGCGGTCATGGATAAAATGGAGCAGTACATGTTGGCGTAGAACACCACAGTCAGTACATTGCACATGCCCGTGCCCAAAGTCCAGTTGTAGCCTTGCATTTGGTACACAATCTGAAAGGGGAGAACAGTGCCCAGTATCAGGTCGGTGAGGGTGAGGTTGATCATGAAGATGATGGAGGGGGTTTTCGGAGAGGTGCGCATCAGCAGCAGAAACAGAGACATGCCGTTACCGCTGAGGTTGGCCAGAGTCACAATGACATAGACGACTGACACAATATCACTGGCTAATTTGTTGTCAAACATGGCCAAGGTGGCATTGTCCATTTTGACGATGTCCGGTTGCGAACCATTCATGATTGTGTTCTCCACCTGTTGGAAAAGAGACAGGAAGAATACACTTACCATAAACTTTATCACTTAAACCACAAATTGTGTGATAAACATCTGCATTGTTGGTATTCTGGCTGACACGAATAAGCCGATAAATGTACAATATTAAAATGAAATAAAAACTAAAATCTTTTTTTTTTAAATAAATGCTATTTTATTTGTTGTAGTTGTACTATGAGATTCTTTTTATAGGCCTACATTATAATGCATAATAATTTACATCTAGTTTTTACATAAAGTTTTAAAATTTATATGTAAATGATATTATAATTTATGCATTAGAATACAAATAAAATTAATAATAACAATAGTGATAATATTTAATAAAAATATAACGATAATTAAAAATAAATATAATGTTTATTATAATTTACATATACATTGTTGCTTAATTTATCATTTAATTTATAAATGTAATTCAAATAAATATTTTATTTTAGTATAACTTGCCAAAGACATTGTAATCCGTTGCTGAAAACACACACATTTGAGATATACCTCTGATGCGTACCTCTCGCGTACATTTGAGTTCAGTGAACAGGAAGTGTGAGGCCATGTTATAGCCTTTCCAAACGTGCTACTTCAGCAGGTACGCACATGTATACACATATGACAAACAAATCACTGCCTATTGTGAGTCTCAGAGCTGTTTCACAAACGTTAAATGACATGATTCACACGGACGGTCTCGAGCAAGGGACTTTTTTGGTGTTATTTCAAAGGAAGTGAAAAATTGTTTGATTGCCGCAACGTGTGCCAGCATCAGATTTGGCATAGTCATTACAGCTTTAGTGCGGGTGTCTAGCACAGATTGAAATTGTATGGGTGGGCTGTAGTTTCAAATGCTTGACGTAAAAAAATGTTTCGGAAACCGTGTCCTTTTTTCTTGAAAGGATTTTTATAGATTTAATAAGCTTTTTTTTTTAGGTCATGATGCCAAAGAGTACGCCGCCTTTCTGCATACTTAAAGGGTAAAATAGTGACTAAAATGTGTTCCCAGATCTGTTTAAAAATCAACCCTATGCTCTGAGTTTTTTATTTTCTTTGTACAACCTAAATAAGCAGACTTAAAGGGATGGTTGAACCAAAAAAAGAAAGAAATTCAGTCATCATCTATTCAACATCGGACCCTATTAACATTCAATTTATGGATGAAAACAGCACTGATGTTCTATTGTGTTTCTCAGAAGAAAGTAAGCCATACATGTTTGGAACAACATGATGGTTAGTAAATGATGACAGAATTAAAAAATTTCTGTGAAATACCCCTTTAACTGAACCATTGTTCATTACCTAGATTTTTGCCTTTTGATTTTCTTGCTAAACCAGCTACACTCTCTACTTGAATGCCATCATTCACAAAGTGATTTATATGGGTGTTTCTGTCATTAAGTAATAAGCAAGTTTTAAGTAATAGGTTTGCACAAGGGCTCAAAACACCTGAATGTACTGCATGTCATTTTGGATTTGGAATCTGCCTAATTAACAGAATTACAAAAAAATGCAGCAACATTTATGGGTATTATGGGAAAATGTATAACCTTATAACCTATGATCAGACTTTCATGTTTTTTTTGTGTGTGTTTTTTTGCAGTGAAACCACACCTATGTGAAGAAAACAACCTGCATGGAGATCCTTCAAAGTAGGTTAAAACCATGTCTAGTTTCACACTTTCTACTTCTGTGAATAATAGTTTGCATGGTAGATTTATCTTTGAAGACAAATTTCCTTATAGACACAAACGTCTGGGCTACAAAAAAAAGCATGAACATTTCTACAGTAGCCACAGTTATTGCCCAGAAAAATGATATTACTAAAGTTAAAAACACATGTTGCCCCAATAATGGTGCCTGTTATCATATTAAATGAGGTAAGTTGTCTCAATGTAATCTTTATAAGCTTGTCAGCGAAATTTAAACAGTTAACAAACACAAATTCATAAAACAGCAAGAATGTTAAAAGTAACATAAAAATGTCCATTAAAGCATTTTGATATGGAGAACAGAATTATTACGTAATGATTCCATATTTTACACTGTTAAAAAAACACATTACAGGATCAGAGTAAAATTTCTGTTTTCAGAGTACTTTCTCATAACCCGTGAAGTGTTACACCAACATGACTCATCTGCTAGTCAAAACTATAAAAGGCTCTCTGTGGGAAATTATGTTGATAGTATGAGTCCAGTGAGTTTATACATGTTATCAGTTACTATATTTTTAACGTTACATTTGCTGTTATTTGTAGCAATAGGAGATTCATTTGCAACTCAATACTTTCAAAATATGGAAATATTACGGACTGAGATTTTATGCGATCATCCGTCTAGCGAGCGGTCACACAGTTCTGACTCAACAAGAGCAGCAAAACATTCAGGTAACAATGAATCAGTTCTAACTAACAGCAGAGCACATCCACAAAATGTACGATTTGACAAAAATCAAAATAGACAATGATCTTGTAAGGAAAGCCATGTAAAGTCCCTGCGATTATCAGAGCGACTCAAAGTGTGAAGTATACTGGCACGTGTTTAGGAAATACATCATTTTAAAAAGCAATTTCAGGCTTATCTACATACCTTAAGAAGCATGTGCGACTTCTCTCGTGTGTTGATGGCAGTTAGTCTTCGGGCATGACAGTTAGACTCAGGAAACTTCTTGATGAGAGGAAGTACGCCGCCTGACTACTCATTTAGATCAAAATAGTAAGCTTAGAGTTACACATATGTGAAATCTAACAACATATTTCATTTCAAAATATCATAAATTGATCATTTAAAACATTTACAAGAATATTGCATACATATATTTCATTATCAAAGTTCTAACATTTATTAATTTACCAGTTTACAAACCAAAATGCATTTATAGCATCCAGAGGAAGTTCCTCTAATGTCATGCTGGTTTTAAATAGTTTCTCTTTCTCAATAGTGATGTGTGTCTATGAATGTTTTATTGATTTGGATTTTTAAATGACTGCGAACTCGAAGCTGAAATTGATGTGGGAGGATGTGGTGAAAGGCAATATGCCACATAAACCAGTAAAAATAAAGGCACACACCTTTCCTTACGTCAAGCTAATGTAGTCTTGAGGGCTCCCATCCCAAACAAACAGTGTAATGAACATTTTACTTTTGGGATATGCCAAATTTTTTATAGTGAACTTGTAGATGCATTACTAGAAACCTCAGTGTTTCATTGGCCTGGCCTGTAAAATCTGGTGTGTATATATATTTAGATATATGTGCTTCTCTGTTATACTATATGTACAAAAGAAAAACAAAAAAAGGAAACTCCAGTGAAGAAACTCGTTCAGGGGGTTTTACTCTGTCATACCTATGATCTTGTTTCCTGTTAGCTTTGTGAGCTCTACTTTTATATTGGTTATTCATGCACTTATTACATACAACACATGCTGCCTTGGTTAGAACGGGGAACTTCGATTTGCTTTATAAAGACTGATTACAGATTACTGCCATTAGTGACATTTTGCTTCTGTACAGGATGATTTATCACACCTTCCATCGATACTTTTTCACATTTCTCAGAGTGCGAGAAAAGCAGGGGCAATAGGAATGGACAAAACTGGCTAAAAGTAAAATTAGAGGTAAATAGTCATGTTGCAAAAGACACAGGAAAGTCATTATGACTTGCTGTCTCTGTCTGAAAGTGTGGGAACTAAAGTAGTATGAGAAGCATGCAAATTCTATTAATTTCTGTCTTCTCAGTGCAAACAGATTCTGGTTTAGAATTGACTCAGAAAGAGCAAACTTAAGCTGCCGAGCTGTTTCGCAAGCGAAAGCAATAAATCTCACAAAGAAATCCAGCCTTGAGAAAAGTTCGTCCTTTAGTATTATTTCAGCTGCATTTAAGTGGAAAAGAGAAACTTTAATTATGGTACAATTTGGTCTATTATCTTAAGAAATATGCCCATGTGTAATGCCATACAATTATTGATACAGAATTAATTTTTTAATTTTTTTATTTTGAATTATTTTTGTTAATTTAACTTCTTTAAAATTTCGTAAAAAAAAAAAAAAAAACTATACATTTTTTAATCAAACTTATTTAAAGTGTAAAAGTCAAAATATAATTTATGAACAAAAGATCCATACAGCTCTTTTAATGTTTTTTTAAGTCATGAATACAAAATAAAAATAATACAATTCAAATATTACTTTATATAATCATATATCTTTATTGTACACAAATGATCAATCCATCAAATACAATATCACATTTTTAAAGTATTCTACAGACTTCACTTTTTTTGTTGGACTAACAACTTATGGAAGTAAAATAATTCAACAAGCTTTTTTGTTTCAAATACACTTGTCATTATTTTACTTCCATACTGACTAACCAGTAATTCTAAAAACCTGTATTTTTGTATTTAATAACGGACGGGATCTTTAAGTGCAAATCAAAGGTAAGGCAAGTGACCCCATGTAGCCTCCCACCACTGAATGACTGCAGTTTCTCAAAAACATGCACACTGGTTAGAAATATCACAAAACAACATCTTATTTGACCTAACAGAAAACAGTTTTAACAAATAATTTTGTTCTTCTTGGCCCGCAGGTGAAACGATGCTATGAAATTTGCTATATCCTGTTGTGAGATGAATTTGTTAATGCAGAAAAGCCACAATGTCTATACATCAGGGACAACAGAGGCATCATTCAAAGGCATTACAGTGTGGAAATGTGAAATTAAGAGTTACATGCTTATTCATACAATGTAGCATTTTTATATTCTTAAAGAAAAAATATGTCTCTGTTCCCCATCCCACATTACATTTATTTAAAATACAGATTTCACAACACACACTGATTTTCTTTACAGTAAAATCTCTCGCTCTCTTTCTCTCTTTATATATATATATATATATTTTCTCTTGTTTAATGGAATCAATTTCTTGCACTACAAAAGGCATACAAATCTGATCTCTGTAAATAATGAGGTATTTGTCTCAATGAAGTGGTGTGAATCCTCGATAAGCGCACAGAAGCCGATCATTTTACATTTATGACACTGTTGACTTTGTTTATAAAATATTAAGTGGTGATTTTGATGCACTATACTCACAGATGACTCAGAAGACAAAAAAACAAGGTTGAAGGTGAAGTGTTCTTCCTATACTGGCATAACTTCTTCCTGTCATGGTCTTTTTTTTTTTTTTTTTTTACTCGTCAGCACTCTTTTCTGAGCCTGTACCAATGACTGTCTTGAAGCAAAGTTCTCCTCCGTGATCGGGAGAGATTGGCGAGAAGTCAAAGGCCTTGTTCCCAGAACCCATGCGCTTGCGGTTTCTAGCCCCAGGTTGATACAGCTGCATTGCTGGACGGTCCTGTGCCGTGAAATGAGTAAGACAAAAGAGACAAAAGCAATACACTCATATTTCATACCACAAACGCAGACAACACGTATTTTTTCATGGCAGGTTATTTAAGAAAGTGCTGTTCATGCATACAGTATAATAAATTTCTTTCCCCGTCTTAATCCCATTTCAGCAAGACAAACAACCAGCTATTGACAGCCCCTCAAAATCCATTTAGTCCATAACAAAAACATTATACTGAATTGTATCTGTTATGCCTTTGTTTGTGTTATACAGTTTCTGTTTACGGTGGTGGTGACGGGGGTGACACATAATGCTCAGGCCTAATAACCAGACTACCGTTGCTATCATCACGTCCGGAAAAAAGTGTACGGTAAGTCACTTTAGATAAAAGCATCTGCTAAATGACTACTTACTAAAGGTATAAACAGAATCCAGCATGTAAGCATTTCAGTGTGCTTACAATGTGCAAGATCTTAAGTATTCTTCTATATACATTTAGGATTTGTTCCAAAACCAAGCGAAATGCAATTTACTGTCTACATAGGGAGCTGCCTTTTAAGACAACTATCATAGAACCATATACTTTACAAAATTGTAACACTTTACATATCAGCAACTCAATGCAGAAGGCAAAGGAGACTTGACTTTCAATTCATTTCAGTAGAGTTTGGCGATAACATGTCGCTAACTAACAGTGTCAAACTCTAAGTATAAAACCACACAAATATTGAGTAGAACTGGAACTTTTTAACCAGATTTAACAATTTTATTGACATTTTTAACTATTTATATATCTATAATATAAATATATATAAATTTCTCTCATCTCATTTAAACATCTCATTTAAACCAGGAAATAAACTAAAAGTTTTAGGAATTTGAACTATTATAAATTATACATAAAGTGAAATCTGATCTATTTTGGGGTAATTAAGGTGAGGTGAGAGAAATTTATATATATTTATATTATTTATATATCTAGAGAGAAATTTATATACATTTCTCTCACCTCACCTCACCTTAATTACCCCAAAATAGATCAGATTCTTAAATATTTTGTATTCACTTTAATCACATAATTTATAATAGTTCAAATTCCTTAAACTTTTAGTTTATTTCCTGGTTTAAATGAGAAGTTGAATCTATTTTACAGACTTTTTTTAAACTATATCCATAATTAAAATTTCTCTCACCTTGGGTGCCTTCTTGAATGGATTTTCCCCCCACGAAACAGAGCAGAAATATTTTAAAAGATTTTAAAATAATTCACGTTTCAATTTTTTTGTTTATTTCCAGGTTTAAATGAGATGTTGAATCTAAAATGTTTTCAACTATAATAATAATATATAATCGTCATTTCTCGTCTGCCATCTTGACAGGATTTTTTCCCCCGAGCTTGTTGCAATGCATTATGGGATAGCCTTTTGCAAAAAGAGATACATAAATGAAAGATAAATGTGATGCTCATATTGAATTTGCCCAAAATAAGGACTATCCACTTCTACATTGAGAGCATGCATACAATGCCTTAAAATGCTGTCTACATAGGCAACTCGCTCGGTTTTGGAACAGGGCCGTCGTTTTCAGTTATATAAGCTCCTTCTATTGGGAAGCGCTCCTCGTCTGTTCCATTACAGCATAACCAACATTCTGCTGTCATCAAGTACGCCTGGCACTGTAAGGTGCGAGGCCTCGCAGTATACAGCATGTGAAGCATCCCCTCCCGTGGGTAGAAAGGCTCAAAAACTAGCTGTACCTTTGCTGGCAGAGCCCCTCCTATCTGGTCTGGCCCCTCAGACTGGGAAGTCCTTTTCTCCTGATGCGCTAACACAGACTGAGAGACACGTTGTCTTCCGTCAATAATATTGCCAACAGCCAAATTACAGCTAACTACCTCAACACATCAGTGAAGGCTGCATTGAAACCCCCTGGAGGGAGGCAGATTCGTATTGTATTTCCCACAGACATAATGATGTATAAATCAAGTACAGGTGTGTAAATATTGAATGCATTAGTGGATTCATCTGCTACACAGACCGGACAAACTGACTGTTGACAATAACTGTACATAATACCAGAACCAGAGTTGCAAATGGCCTGTGGTTGAGATATTGCTACTCTTTTAGTTTTTATTTACCTTATTGCGAATCCGTTCTTTCCTGCTGCCCATGTCCTCTCTGTCCTCTTTGCCCAGCTTGTCTCCGGTCTCTGGGCAGTAGGAATAGGCATGATGTTGTTCTTTCTTGGCCCTGTCCTGGCAGTAGCCTTTGCCCCATTTGGTCTCCTCCTTGCGTCGCATGAACTTGTCAAACTCGTAGTGATGCCTCTGACGCTTACGTTCCTCGTCTCTGCCGCGATGCTCTTTGTCCCTCTGCCGACGGCCGTGACCTTCCCGCTGCTCCTTGTCACTCTCGATTTGACTCCTACTACGGAAAGCCCACTTAGTGAAATCAACCACCTCAATATGACTTTAGAAATAAACGTATATACAGTGGGGTCCAAAAGTAACTTTCTTTTCAGTAACTTTTTCCTTTTTCAGTAACTTTTCAAAGTATACATTTTCATTTAGTTGTAATGAAAAATCTGCTAAATCTGATGATCTTGTTCTCCAGTATGATTTGAGAATTATCTAAAGAGCATCTTGGGCCTTAATGGAAGAAAGAACATCTAACAAAAAATTCACATGTTTAATTGATTAGTGACATAATGCAGATATTTCTTCTTTATTTGAGGAGATCACTTTTTTTTTTTTTTTTCAAAATGTTTCAAAATCCTTAAAGTCGCGATGAAACAAAAGTAGCGGAAAATATTTTAATCCGTATTGTGACGTACATCAGAGTGAAACATTTTAATAAAAAAAGAACACAAATGTCATCAGTTGTGGATTGGATGGATTCAGATCTCAATGCCAACTTGCAGTCAATTGCAGTCTGTTGTTTTACCGGAAGATTTGACATTTTAAGATCATTAAGATGCATTTTGAAACTACATAGACATTTTAAACTTTCTGTTTAGGTCCAAGTTTGAATTACAGTAGATGTTTTAACCTCACTGTATCTTTTGAAGGTAAGCAAGGTGAAAGGCAACTTTTAGGTAGCTCTTACTTATCCTTCGAATCCTTTGACTTAGTGTGTCCTGCCGGCTTTTCCCATCTGTTCTTTTCCATCTCTCCGCTGTCTCCTTTATCTTTCAGTCTGTCTGAGTCCATGTCATCGTCTCGGTCACACTTCTTCAAAAGCTAAACGATTCAAGATCTTATGTAATAACTGGTTTACAGTTCTGTACTGATAACCACAAGTTAGAAGTAATCAGCTTCAGGATGTGATACGGTTTAAAGTCATACTTTGATCTTAATCTCTTTTTCAGAGAGTTTCTTCTGCTTTTCGGCCTCCTTCCGCTTTCGTCTCTCTTCCTCTCTGCGTTTCCTCTTCTCCTCCTCTCTTTGCCGCTTCTTTTCCAGCTCTCTCCTTCGCCTCTCCTCTCTTTTTTCCTCTCTTATTCTCTAGAATCGAAAAGAATCATGTATATACAGAACAAAACCGCAGTGAAAAACATGCCGTCTGATGGTGCTCACTGAGCCCTTACCTGTTTCTCTAATTTTTTGTTTTTGATGTATTCCAACAAGGGTGTCGTCCTTTTGGCTACAAAAAAGTCACACAGAGGGAACATATAGCTTAATTTATACTCATAAATCATGGAAGAGAATCATTATGTAGCCATGGATTCCCTCCGAAATGTCTGAATGGTGTTTGTCTGTTAATGAGCAATATTTGGTTATCCTTAAAATATCCAGCAGATTATATTTTTTAATCACACAAAAGTTTTAAAATTCACATTTGAACGTATGTTCTGTTCTAGATAAGGTGATTTTCACCACAGACTTTTTTGAAAAACGCTATTTTGAAACACATAGCAATATCATGATCGGACAGCTCTATACTAGAATAACATTTCTCAACATCAAAAAGTGTTCTCATCAAAATGAACTAAGACCAGCTTTGTAATACTTGTCCTGGACATACATTTATCTACACAAATGATAACAAAACAAAACGATTTCCAAAACCATACCTATAAGCTCTCGGGTTTTAGCTTCAATCTCTCCCAGTAATGTTTCTGGGTTGGCCATGGATTTCTCTTCATCACAAGAGTAGTTTTCCAGAAATCGCCTGTATTCTGGGTCTGAAAAAAGATTTAAGTGTTTAACAAATGTATTAACTTTTCACCATGTATCAGTAAAGTCACTTTAAATGTATATACATTTTTTATAAATTAAAAATTATAAATACCTTCTTCAATAGTTCCTGCTTTAGCATCTTTCTTCTTTAACTTTTTCTTGGAAACCTTCTGAAATGGGGCAAATTCTACAACAGCTGGATACTCTTGGCCTAAATAAAAATACAATTAATATATTATAGACCTGTTATGAATTATAAAACATTTATATTACCACTGTTGTGCTTTTTATAAAAAGTAAATCTATTATAGTATAAGTGGGATGAACTAGATTGAGAGAGGATAAATATTAAAAAGAGTAAAATGAATCACCTTTATTGTCAATGAATACGTAGCCATCAAAACGATCTCTGAAAATAATGATATCCTCTGGGTTTTTGAAGTTGATGTACGCTCTTGAGAAGAGATGCGGATATAAGCTGCGGAGAATAAATATATAAAAACATGCATATGTATAAGAGTGACAGTGATCATGATCACAGAATATTCATACACAAACCGAATATACCTCTGATCAGCTGGGAAGAACTCAAAATAGTCAAAAGATGGAAGAGGACTCAGATGCTCCTCGAGCTGGTCTTTTGATAGACTGGGTGGCAGTCGGCGTATGACAACCTATATAAAAGAAGCATGTATAAAGAAAACTACTAAAAAATATTAGAAATAAAATTGTAATGACAAAAATGAACGTGTGTTTAAAACATTGCAAAAGAGAAAAAAAGAGAGACATTTATCCTAACTGGGACATTTCTCATTTATTTACAATTCTTCACAAATTGTTTGTCTAATTGTATATAGGCTACAGTATGTAGTAGCTTGTTTCTCAGCTTGAGGTTCCTGGTAATCAGAGGCCCCAGGGCTCTGGTCCCATTCAACAGTCCAACATCCCAGTGCATAAATCAATAATCACTATTATGTTGCTTTTCTGTCCTTTTTAAGGAATTAAGAATTCCAGTGCCCATTAATTGCTATTGAATGTTAAAAGAACGAACAGTACATTGTTGAAATTCTCCATATGTGTTCCACATAAGAGAGTGCGATACCTGAGTGCGAGTAAATAATGAATAAATTACAGAATTATCCCTTTACACACACATAAGAGATAATATATAATAAAATAGATAATATATATAGTCTATATAAATGTCTATTTTCAAATGTCTCTATTCCACTGATTTGTTTTGTTGTTTTTTTCTCCCCAAAATTATAATGCGTATAATACATTCAACGTCTGGATTTTTAAATGTACTCAAAGGGGTAACTGTTTAAGTGTACGAATGCATTTTTGTTTGAAGTGATTGATGCCAATAGTATATTCGTTTCGACTGGCTCTCCTGTGTCTTCGCTGTCTATGGTGCTGAATCCCGTTCCCTCCATCATCATCATCATCACTCTCTCCCAACCTACCAAACAACTGCGCCATTTACCTTGGTGAAGATCTCCTTTTTCTCCTCCTTGTGCTTCGGGTTCACCGCGACGTTGTCCTGCTCCCTCTGACAGTCCCTGAACTGGATCTCGACGCTGCCTCTCTCCCTGCTTCCTGTCCTCTGCTCCTTTTCAGACCTCATATCTCCATTTCGCCCTCTTCGCTGTCCGAAATCCGACAACTCTCGCGGGAATTCACCACCAAATACCGCGAGGCTTGCACGTTGGTGTTTATTCTCTTGTCATTAGAATTAATAGGTTTGTTTGTATACAATAAATTGATAAAACAGAACTATGGAGTCGTGCTACGTTATTTTTATGAATTAAAGCTAAATTGAATATGGTTAAAAGGGCAGTAGCATACATTTTGTTAATCTTTTAATTTTAAAAGACACCTACGAGATAGGCCTACTTATTAATATATTATATTGATGTATTATATTTTATACTCAAGTTTTTCAATGTAGTCTATTACTCTGTTCTGACTGAGTACAACAAAATCTCTTCATTTTAGCGGGTTGGAGGGGCATAAAAACAACGACCATGATGATGACACTCATTGTTTACTGCCGGCTGCCGCGCTGTCGTCCTCGGAGTCGCTGTCAGTGCAGCTCGGCTGAATGCACGGTCGAGCCGGGCCGAACGGGCTGCCGGTGCTGACTGTGCTCCATCCGTCCGGGCTGCTGGGCTGACTCACGGAGCGCCCGTAACAGTCAGGACTAGGCACTGCAAGAAACAAGTTACCACAGTCTGTCTGCAAACGTATCCATATTTCTGTTTGCAATAGCATGCCTGCTACATGTCTATCCGTTTATTTATATGTCTATCCATCCGTCTGCAAAAGCACAATCCATCATTATCCATCCATAGCCTAGGTCTACAAAAATATCCATCTGCCAAAGTAGGCTATACTATCTACCCATTTATTTATCTAACAAAATATGTCTAACCATCTGCCCATCTACAAAAGTATCTATTCACATATTTATTTATCTGCAAAAGTCTTAATTTCCTTTGTCTACAATTATATCCAATATACTATCCACCATTTATTTATTTAAACAAATGTGACCGTCCTTCTGTCCATCTATCTACCAACAAAAGTATCCAAATTTATATTTATCTGCAAATGTATCAATCCACCCATCTATATGCAAACGCATGCCAACTATGTCCATCATCCATTTATTAATCTGCAAAGGTATCTATCCATCTGTCTGCAAAGCATGATGCATTCATTAAGTATCCATCCACATATGATATCCTATTGTTATGCCATGTATCTGCAAAGTATTCATTGCATCTACAATACTATCCGTACTTCTATCTCTCTGCAAAACCATCTATCCATTTATTTATATCTAAACAAATGTGTCTATCCATCTATCTGCAAAAGTATCAATACCCATGTAAAAGTATCTATTCTATCCACCTATTTGCAAAAGCATCCATCAGCAAATCTGTCAATTTTCTATAAGCATCTATCCATTCAATTAACAGCAAACATATCCATTCATCTGCAAACGTATCTATTACCAATCGTTATATCTACAAAATTATCGAACCCACTTTATATTAAGTGTCTTTAACTACTATAACATTTAAATTTACCATTTGACAGTGCACTGGTGAAGTCATATTAGCAAAATTCTGCATACAAAAAGAAAAAATACCCTACCACTTAATCTGAACCATACTACGAAACCTGTCCCTAACTTTAACCATATCCCACCTCAATAGTATGGATTTAGTATGGATTAACTAATTTCTTACCACTCAGAAAAGTTTGCTTCCCACTGGCCGTCTCAAGGCAGAGCTGAGGCGAAGGCTTCTCTGGCGTAGAAATGGAGCTTTTTAAACTGGGCACAAACGTAGAACAGGTGTCCAGATCTCGACTCAAGCGCACGTGAGAGTAGGGGAGTATGTTGGATTTGGATGGCGTGCAGCCCATGACTAATTCTGCTGCTCACAAGCCAGCTTCCATCTGAGGAGCATCCAGAGTGGCACAGCCTGCACATTTCAATGACAGCAGTCAAAGACACTTCTGATCTACTTCAGGGGCCGGTTTGAAAAGACCCCATGACGTTCCTGGATGCACAATTAGGGAGGCGGTGCCTGATGGCCCCTTAAGAAGGGCTTTGAGTACAGTAAAATAAATGAAAGACTGCTTACTGCAGAGCCATGGGTGGAGTGTGAAGTCCAGCTCCCCCTCTCTGAATGTACTTTGGGTGTAATATGTGGAGCTAGAAAGTACATTCAGAGAGTGTGAGAGGTGTTCTGAGTAAATGATTTGTAACACTTTATGATATGGTTTGATTTGTTCACATTAGTTAATGTATTAGGCTAATAACTAATGAACTAATGAGAAATTCATTTGTTACTGTATTTATTAATCTTAGTTAATAAAAATACAGCTGTTCATTGTTTGTTCATGTTACTTCACAGTGCATTAACTATGTTAACAAATAAATTAGAACTTTTGATTTTAATAATCTAGGCGGTAGGCTAGTAGCCTAAATGTTGAAATTAATATTTACAATGCTGTAGAAGTGCAGTTTATTAGTAGTAAATGTTAAGAGTTTAATAAATGGAACATATTGTAAAGTGTTACCGATGTTATCGATTCAGACGTTGGACAGATCAGTTGTTTAACCATTCATTAAAGTGAATCGGTTCAAATGAGTCATTAGTTCGCGAATCGGACGTGTCTTTAGTGGACGTGTAGCGCTGTGTGATTATCTCGGCAGTTTAGGACATCGCACAAGATTTGTGTCAACAACACAGAAACCATTTAATCACTGGATAGTTTTTTGTGTTTGTTAATTGAAAGTGTTTTTTATGTCAGCTGAATGTGCGGAACGCTTTTCAGAGAAGATAAGGCAACGTTTTTTGTAGCACAATTCACACCCCGCGGTAATTCAGGAGAAAAAAATCTCCGAATGCTCCACCATGTGAAACGCTCGTGTTGTTTGAAGACGGTGAGAGCGCGCGCGTGCGGCCGAGGCTGTCTATCTCTCTCTGCTTGTTCTTATATGCGCCCTGTCAAGCGCAGCAGTCATTCTCTTCTACATCACTCACCTATCAAATAAGACTTTGGCGGGACAAGAATTCGCTTTGGCGGCCCCTGATGAGAGAATTCTGATAAGAAATGAAAAGCTACACACTTCATCAATTAGGGTTAAAACAACTGTTGCCAAACATATAACATGCTCGAAAACTAGCATCTTCCAAAATAATAATCACTGCAATAATAATCCAGTCAAATACTCTTAAGCATTTGCATATTTAAATCCAAACATCGCCTTTTTGGTTTGGCTGGGCAGTGTATACTGTATTTCTATTTAGTATCATATTGTTGCATTTACTACTGCTCTGGTTGGACAATTTAACTCAGTTTTTTTTTTATAGTGTATAAAGTGTTACAAAAACTAATGTCCTTTAATGTAGAAAAAACAACATCATCATTAAATAAATCTGTGCAGAAAACATGCCTTCTGAACAGACAGAGTTGAGATAACGGATAAAAACAACATTTCAAAGTCATTTCCTTTGGTTGACTAATTTCAGGATTTTAAACTAAATGCAAGTGTCTGCAGCAGATGCTAACATGTGATTGGCAGTGCAAAAAACATTTTGTGCAGCCTCGTCCACAAAACAGGCGTTTTAATAGAGCACCAATGAGAATACACAAATCGTTGTAAAAATATGGATGCAGGGTTTATTGATTGAATCATTAGAACCCATTTGCATTCACTTCTTTACATTTATTCATAGTAAAAAAAAATCCACAGGGTCCAACACGGAGGACACGGCAGGGATGGCGGAGGGAGGAAGGGCGTGTCGTGTCCTCCTCAGAGTCACATTCTCATCATGCTCAAAGTTCCTCTTTGACCCATTTACAAGTCTAAATCATGTGCTGGTATCAGACATGGACGTCTCCAGCATCATGTTCTCATGCATGTCGCATTCTAAGAGGAAGCGCTGGAAAGCATCGGTTTGTTTGTCGGCGTTAAAAGATGGCGTTTCCAGGCACACGTTCACCTCTTCTACGGGTTGTGCTCTGCTCTCATTGCCGTCGGTAGAAGTGTTGAGCATCTTCATCAGTGCAGGCGTCCCAAGGGTCTTTCTCACCTTGTCTTTAATGTCAGTTCCTGCAAAACAAGATGAGCTTACGAGCTGCGAGGACACTTTGAATCTGCAAGTTTACAAAGCACGTGGATGGTCGTCTTACCAATGTAAGCATCCGAATCGCTGATGTACATCTCAATGCAGTGGCCCAGCATGGTTACGGAAAATGTGTCGTCCCTTTTAAGACCAAGTGCCTAAAAAAAAATCATAATTGATTGAAAAAAAAAACTGACCAACAATACAGAATTATGATTGTTATATATTCTCACAGTGTGAAAGTAGTCGATGGCGCTCTCGAAATCTCCCATGAGGCTGTGAACGTAACCGATGGCTGAGTAAGTAGAGGCATTCTGTGGGATGAGGACCAACGCTTGCCTGTGGTATTCGAGAGCCTGGTCGTATTTCCTACACAAACAACATGAAAGCAATCACTGACCTGATTTTTGTCTACTGCATCAGATAAACAACTAGACAAGCTCACTACAGAGGCAGTGAAAATTATTCTCAACCACTGGAATCAAGAAGTTTAAACATTGCACTTTATTATTGAATGTTCTTCAAATATTTAGTATGGGAGGCTGGGACTAATTTGCAATTCTGTACAATACATCTCCAGCAACTTCACAATAGATGATTGTTAAAGAAAACCAGTTGTGCATTTCCTGAATGAAAATACCTGATGAAGAATGTTGTTAAAGTTGGATGTGTGCTTAGGTTTCAGGTTTTATTTCTGAAATGCTCAGTTCTGCTCAATATTTGTCTCATTTTCGGATTTGGCGATAAATGATTAAATACTTGGGAGAAAAAAAACAAAACCAATTCAGTATTCAAATATTGCAATGGTGTCGTTACACTAGATTTGGAATTCTGAACATTCTATCAATAAAAATTGGGAATGTTTCAAAATTAAATCGTTTTCAATCTTAAAAAAAAAAATACAAAAAAATAGCACTAAAAATGATGACAGACTTTGAATGCAGTTCTGTTTTGAGCCGAATTCATTGCAGAAGTTTGTAGTTAGGGTTTCAGGACAAATCACCATATCGATACAGTCCAAACAAACAAACAAACATAAAATAAATAATTAAACAGCAATTTAGAAATAAAGAATCGTGAGTGGAATGGTCTTCAAGTGTGAATTGCGAGCCCTTTGATATTCAGTGCGTGGACATGCATAATTCATCAAACACTAGAGTGACAGAACAAAACAAGCACTCTGTTGTGTATCTTGTTTTTTCCACTTTAATAGAGGAGGGAAGCAATGTGACCGTGCCTCCCAATTCCTGCTCTTCATTTAAATACCACTCGAGACAATTTTAGAAACAGGCACTTTTAAGTCACAATTATAGGTTAGTGCACACTACGGCCCAGATCCCGCCTATTTTAACTGGGATACAATGAGGTACTTAAGCTGCAATAATTGCCAATATGCATTGTATTTATATACAATACCGTCACAATTTTTTTAAATATTTTTGAAATAAGTATTTTATGCTCACCAAGGCTACATTTGTTTGATCAAGTAAAAAAAATAATAGAGTAAAACAATAAAAAATGACTAGTGCTGTCAAACGATTAAAATATTTAATCGCGATTAATCGCATTAATGTCATAGTTAACTCGCAATTAATCGCACATTTTTATCTATTCTAAATGTCCCTTGATTTCTTTTTGTCCCATTATTTTTTTTTTCAGATTTTAATGCTCTTATCAACATGGTAAAGTGGATCGGCTTGCTTTGTGCAAATGTTTTATATTGAAACAACATTGGCATATGGTGTTCAATTCACACCATACATTCACACTAACATTCACACTTGGGGCAAATAATCGCATCAGCTGTGTTCTTGGCCGTCAAGTGGTATTTCAGACTGGACGTGCTGTGATGATAGCTCAGTTCACAACGACAAAACACACAGATCACTTTGATATTGTCAATGGAACCATTTGGCAACTTTTTCAAATTAAACTTTCCATTCAGAATCTTATTGGCATCCATTTCGGCGTCTCGCGCCCGCCATCCACTCAAAACGTAACGTTAGCCTACTACTCTTTGGCCGGCTCGCAAGCCCAAACAAGTGTGTGCGGCGTGCCTGTTGTTTTGTTTACGGTCTAGCTAGATCCGGTGTGGTGTTGTAGTTTTTCTAACGTTACTAGCTGTTGCAACAGCATGTGAAAATGGGTTTGCGTTTAACTAACAGCACTAAAAATGACTGTTTTCTATTTTAATGTATTTTAAAATGTAATTTATTCCTGTGATAGCAAAGCTTCACTGTCACATGATCCTTCAGAAATCATTCTAATATGGGTTATTTCACCCTAAAATTAAATTTGTGTCATTTACTCACCCTCAAGTTGTCCCAAACCTGTATAAATCTCTTTGTTCAGCTAAACACAAAGGAAGATATTTTGAAGAATGTCGGTAACCAAACAGATCTCGGGCCCCATTGACTACCATATCTATGCTTGTCAATGGGGCTCGAGATCTGCAAACATTTTACAAAATATCTTCTTTTGTGTTCAGCAGAACAAAGAAATTAATACAGGTTTGGAACAACTTGAGGGCGAGTAAATGATGACAGAATTTTCATTTTGGGGTGAACTATCCCTTTAAAAAACATTTCTTATTATTATCAATATTAAATATTTTTGTGTAAACCATGCTACTTTTTTCAGGATTCTTTGATGAATGCAAAGTTTATAAAAAATCAGCATTTATTTAAAATAGAAATCTTTTGTAAACTTGTCACTTCAACAGAATGTGTCCTTGCTGAATAAAATCATTTCTTTAAAATAATAATAATAATAATATATATATATAAAAAAAATTCTTACTTACCCTTAAACATTTGAATGGTAGTTTAGTTTTTTAGTTTTTTTAACTGGGGAAAAAAACAACTAAAACTAAAATGTACTGTAAAATCAGAATTCTTTTCAACTTACTTCAATTTTCGACACACATGACCCAAATTGTTTAAGAGCGGCTCCCATTTGTCGACTGTGACCTGGAGAGAAATAATTCATTAAGACAGAACAATTTACAAGGGTATTTTTCTTACCATGTACCATCAAACAATTTGTAAGTGAATACAAGAATCTCTGTATATTGGGAAATTTGATATTTTCATTGTTTCATGAGTTGACCGATACACCCAGGAACATAAAAGTATGTCATACTGAACAAGCTGCACTTCACTCCATCTATTCTGATTAAGGTCTATTCAGATAAAAAAAACAACTACCGGTAATCATAGAAGCAAGAGGGTGGTTACCTCATTTCCAATGGCTTTGATCTTGTCCATAGCATCTAGAAACAACTTCTCGGCTGTTTTATAACTGCAACAATGCAAAGCGCTCATCAGTAAAACCACTAACCACTGATGTACATAGTGTGAATTTTTTTTTGATCACTTACTCTCCATTTTGGAAGGCAACCACAGCTACCTCATGTATGACAAAGGGGTCTTCAGGCGCGATGCTGAGGGCCTGGCTAAAGAAACGTTCTGCCAGCTTGGGGTTGTTAGTGAGTCCGTACTCCAGACCAATGTAAAGCATGGGCAGGTGACATCTGCTCAAACAGGAAGCCAGAAAGTTTTTTTTTTCTAGCCTAATGGCTTTACCAATTTCATAACACACAAGTCATATAAGAGAGGCAAATATTCTTGTCCTAATGTAATTGTCACAAGCACTGTAGGTCTACAAACCCTTTCATAAGCTGGGCAGCAGTGAAGTAAGCAGCCATGGCCTGATCGTGCTCGCTCTCCACAGCAAACGAGTGACCGTATGCTATCCATGCCGGTCCGTATGTGCGCTCAAGCGTGGTGGCTTTACTGTGGAAGGGAATTTTGGTGTTAACCACAAGTTTCGTCGACAGATCTACTGTCATCATTATGAAACCTTTCCCAGATTTACCACAAAAACATGTTTGCTGAAAATGACCTAGGGCTTGATTTTTTGCAGTTTCAGCACTAAAAGGTTTCTCCGTTTATGTAATACAAGTGACTTCCTAAGTAAGCAACGTATATTAGAAATCATTACATGATAATTTCAGTAAGATTTTTCTAATGTTTTTGTGCTTATGTTCATCAATGCTGCATTTTTAAAATCAGAAATATAGTATAAAAAGTAACACTTTGAAATATTATTGCCATTTTAAAATGTAATTTTAAAAGATGCCAAAGCTGAATTTTCAGCATCATTACTCCAGTCTTCAGTGTCACACGATCCTTCAGAAATCATTCTAATATGCTGATTAAGAAAATTGTGTTGTGGAAACCATGATTTTTTATTTTTATTCTTTGATGTATAAAAAGTTTAAAACAAGAACTTTTTTTTTTTTTTTTTACAATGTAAAAGTTTTTACTGTGTTACTTTTGATACATTTAATACATCCTTGCTGAACAAAACTCTTAATTTCTTTAAAAGAAAGAAAAAAAAATCTTTGAACCGTAGTGAAAGTCCACAAAGCAACTAAATCCAGTCATACCTGAGATACCGCCTTGCATGTTCGTTTTTATGCCCAACCATGAGGTAGTAACATCCAACAGCAAACCATGAAACCTTGGAGAGGTTCACAGAGAAAGAAATGATAAGAAAACAAATCAAATGAAACTTAACTGAAACTCATCTTCTGAAAGACAATTTCCTTGTTACTCACTGGATTGCTGGGATACAAATCCACCAGTTTATGAGACAGGTAAAACAACTCTAAAGAGACAATGTATGGTTATTGTTATGATTCCACATTCAAATTCGACACTTAAATTAAACCTGAAATCAATATTAATCTCATACCATTTGCTTTGCTTAGCTCAACGAGGGTTCCTATGTGCACTGGTAAACAGTTGGCATGAAATGGGTCTTTTACCATAACCCTTGAATAAAAAAAACAAACGTTAGACGAATTCAACCTTCAACCCTAAATGTCAAACCCTAAATGTCAAACCGAACATTAGATGGTGGTGTTTGCAGACTTACATTGATGTAAGAGAGTAGCACATTTTAAAGTCACAGTTGTAATAATGTCGCTCTGCGAGGGAGACGACAACATCCAAGTTGTCCTGGAGACCGTTGACTATATCTGGGACGACCATCTCGCTAGGTTTGTTATACTGAAAGAGAAGAGTTGCTGATTAGCTCTTCGGTGAGCACTTCAAACCCACTGACTGAATAAACAGGTACTTCAAATTCTCAGAGTAATTTGTGCACGTTCTTTTTTAAACTAAAGAATAACAAAACAAAATCAGGAAAAATAATTAACAGCATCTGATCCGTGTGATGCTGTAAATGTTGGCTATTTCATATGTAAATCATAGCAAACCATCTTTGGTACACAAATATTTGAATTTATAAGAACTTATGAGAGTGAAAGGGGGCCTTCTCACCTTCTTTAATTTATTTTCAAAAAGGAAACGCAGCAATTCCACTTCCTCTTCTGTACACTGTTGACTTAAGGGCAGAGAATCCAAGAAATCTTTTTCTACAACAAGATAACATTTTATTAATTTGAAAGCATTTATTCATTTTATCCACGGTGACTTTCAAGTGACGAAAATGAGGACATTATGACTATAGGTCAGAGAACAAAAAGGCATCATATCTTTCTTATGATTTTATACAATCATTTTTTTGGACCACTTACAAAGTTAGTTAAGCTTTAAGTGACTTTACTTACAAACAGGTACTAAAGAATTTCAAACATTGCATGTACATATGAATATTTTCTCTCACCCTCTTGGGCGGTCAACATGTGATGGGACGTCAAAAGGTCAAAGGCTTCAAAGCAGTAGACGTCCAGTTTCAAGGCCTCTTTGTAGCTAGACGTGGCTAGGGGTCTGTTGTCCATGGCATCATAGATCTTCCCCCGCAGGAGACAGATGGAACTATTGATCTGAGAGAAAAGGCCACAGGGAGTAAAAGATCCAGTCAACCTCTTATGCCATTCAAATACCAAGTTTGTTTCTAAACTCAGCATAAAACATAATAAACATAATCAATGACAAGAAAAAAAAAAAAGGAGTTAGACTCACTGAGGCAGGAGACATTTCCCATTCCTTTACGGTTTCCCTTGAGCCATTATCCTCCTTTACATTCTTGTCTAATAATCTTTTACTGGCTGCTTCCTCCATGTCCAGTATGTCTAGAGCTTGTTGATATTCTTTGGCGGCATACTGCAGAAAATAACAACAACAACAATAAAGTACAAATCATTGATTATTTCCTTATTTAAGTTTTAGGAAAAATGTGGTCTGTTAGCCATAAAATGACACAAATGCCCACGCCTTGCATGTTCATTTATCACATATTTTGGCAAATCTGATCATGCTTTCAGCTACCAATAAATATAGAACTATTTGCTATATTTAACATTTACCATGTAAAATCCATTCCACAAATTGCCCATAAAAAATAACAACAAATTTTTTAAATATATTGTATCATGTATAATATAAATAAAATTTGTGGCATTATTTTTAAATACTCACGTGACATCTTGCAGCTAGATACTGACAGGCTCCATACAACTGAAAAAAGAAAAAAAAAGTCTGTCATAAATAACAAGAATTGAATACTTCTTCATTAATTCCCTTGAACATTAAGCTGATTTGTTTGCTCCATTCTATTGCATTAATGCACTTCAAACATGATTTCAGTGATAAACATTTGTGTAAATTATTTTACTGGGTTACGTATTTGAAAGACTACAACTTGGAGAACTAAGAATATCTGATACTATTGAAATGACTTCTTTATTTACCCCCAAAAAACAATAGCCCTTACCTTGTCAAGTTTGCGAGATCTGAGCGCATGAGAGGCTCTGTGATACTGTGCTGTCAAATAAAGGCACTGCGCTAACCAATAAATATCTTGAGGATCCTCTATAAGAGATTAAAGATTACAAAATAAGCATTTTATCTATGAATTATCAACATTAACAACTGCTATTTGATATACATACTGTGTTCAGGAGGATGAAGACACTTACCATGTGATAAGGATGATACTTTGTCAGCCCAGAACAAAGCACTTTGATACTGTTGCTATAAAATAGATCATGCAAAAACAACAGAAGGAAACTACATTTAATTTTCACTATTGAGGTCAAATTGGACTTTTATTCAGCAATCAACATAATAACTTAGATGAAATCATTTTGTCACATTAGTCCAGTTTGACGTGCACAAGCCCTCATAGATGTTATACTGCGTATCTATTCCTGAGAATAAAATATCCCAAAACAACATGATGTCATATTTTTGTTATTTAAATGTCATTTAAGAAGCTTTCAAACCTGGTAGCATGAAAGTCATCTGGGTAACGTTAGCTTCGTAAATACACAAGTTATTGCTTGATTCAGTGTACTAACCATACTTCTTTCTTTTTCTATAATATTCCGATAACGTAATGTCATATGATCAGCTTCATACAATCAGAAATTAATACAATCTAATTTGCTGAGTAAATAAAAGCTAGTGTTCATGCTAAATATACTGCCTCTACTTACCTGATCAATGTAGTGTCTCACTCTTTTACGAAGCCTGTCAAGATTCATTGTGATTGTACTGTTCGTCAAATACAAAAAACTGTCATTCTTGTCAAATGCAATAGATTGAAAATGAGTTTGTAAGACTGATCCTCTGTATGTAGATTGAAGCCCGCGGTTAGCATAAAACGTGTTACATTGATACCACTCCGTGGAGAAACACAGGTTTTGTGAAGTTCCGTCATTTTTAAATATTTGAATATGGACTGGAAGTAACAACGCAACAAAAAATACAGATTTCAGTGAAAATACTTTTTTTTTTTACAGACTGAGAATATAACATACACATAAACACAAATAATAAAAATACAGCAATACATAAATACACAAGCTCTTAAAACGTCAAACGTAAAGCTTCTTTGGGTTTTAAACACATTGCCGCTCTCTTGTGGTACACAGGGAAATCGCATTGCACAAGTCCATTTCCGCCATTAAAGGACCAAAATAAAAATTCTGTCATCATTTAATCACCCTCATGCTGTCCCAGATCCAAGAGGCTTTCTTTCTTCTGTGCAACAGAAATATTTCGATTTTCAGGCAGAATGGCAGCCTTAAATCTAGTGTTCCTCAGAAGAAAGTCATCAGCTACATAAACATACTGTTTTAAATAGCCTAAATGAAGTGAAATAATCAGTTATTTTGAACTATACTTCAATTTTAACTGTTCAATCCACTAAATCCGCTAAAACAAAAGATCTGCCTGTGATGTGAAACTCTGAGATTAATTAAAGGATTAAAAAAGCTACAAAAAGTTATATTATTAGCAAAGCTTTGTATATTCCTACACACATTAAGTTCATTATGGATGGAAGTTCAACAGAATGGATGAAAGAAGCATGAGCAATACACAAAAACAGGGAAGATGTCATACGGGTGACCAAGAGGCCAGATACAGTACTGAACGCGTTGCAGAGCATTTTGTCTGACATCAATATTTTCAACACTGCAGATTTGGCACTCTCTTTGGTGAGAAGGAAACCACTCCTGAAAAAGATGAACATTACAGCATGCCTGGTTTTTGCTAGAAGCCATGTGACAAACCTGAAAGCTATTAGAAGAAAATTGTGGTCTGAAGACACTAACATTAACCTCAATGTCCTGAATGTTTGGTGCAAACCAAATACAACCCAAATGCAGTTATCCCTACCATCATGCTCTGGGGTTGCTTTGCAGCAGGATGAATTGCAAAACAATGTGAAGCATTGTGATTTATGAAGTGAGATATTAATATTCTGGAATGATTATTTTGATTCATAAGTGTGTTGAAGTTGTGATACTGAAGGGAGAATGTTTCAAAGTGAAAGCTAGTAAAGCCTCTTGTTGTCAAAGGCTATTATATGAGACCTGTTAAAGAATAACAGGGTTGTTGTAGATTGAGAAGAAAGTAAAGGGCAATAATTTATTTCTTAACATAAATCTGGTAAACAAAAAAAGGTGTAACACTGAACCGCATTGTTACAAGTTCCGCAACAGGGCAGATGACACGTTTGACTTAAAATCACACAAGAACATGGTATGGAGGCATCTTTTTTAGACCACGCTTTTCTTTCATATGTCTCGTATTTCATATAATAAAACATTACTGATAATACATTTCTCTCTGTACATACTGCTGCAGTATACAGTATTTTACAACTGTAACAATAGTGCTGGTGTTGCGAGCCGCATGCTGTGCTGCCCATGAACGTCTGGCTTAAAATGCTGACATGATCAGCATCAAGTCCTGCATGAGATACACACCCAGACAGATGGGTACATAATCTAAAACAAAACTGGAGAGACTATTCCATAATTCAGACTGTAAGGAGTGGGTAGGCAATGAGGACTCTGCCCTATAGAGTGACACTGATTGCTATGGAGATGAGGTACTAGGTTCAAAGATATCCACCCAAAATCTCCAAGGGTTTCGGGCTAGAAATGAGTAGCCAGTGCAAATATAGCTGGCCATGTGCATTTGATGGCTCTATCAGAAATCTTGAGTCTCGTGCTCTTGTCCTTCCCGTGGGGTGTGTGGAAGTCTGAGACGTATTTTCCATCCTGTTTTCCTTTTGCAAAGCTTGTCGGGTTCAAGTGTTTCTCTTAGTTCTCTCTTATTATGCTTACAAGTCTTTAAAAAAACTACAAAGTCAATGAGGCGACCAAGGTGCGAGTTCTCGCCCGATGGTAGCATTACTATACAGTTTTGCGTTTTGATCCTGTCACGATTGGCCGAGCATATTCCACAAAGTCATCAATGAGAACAGGCCATGCTCCTGAAACAAAACAGGAGGTCACGTGATTAAAATCCATCATAATCTATGAATAAAGGCAGACAATTTACAGTATAACTTCAAAAATACAAAAACCAACCACTAAAAATTCAGTAAGCAGCATATTAGCTCACAAAACACAACAAAAATGGATGATGTGTCTCACCTTCTTCATCATAGTTTGACATGTCATCTGCAATCATGTTGCCGAAATCCAGAAGCAAGTTCCACGTGTCTTTGGGAATTGATCGTTTATGATGCTCCTGCGCAAAATAAGGGCAGAGACTAGAGAAGCATCTAAATTAATTGCTAAAGGAAATTATTCCACTATGTGGTTAATGTGTTGCGTAGCAGCCAGAAAGCCCATTTTAATTTGTATAGAGTGCTAAAGAGGGTCAAAAGTCCAACGCTGCTATGACTTACCAATAAAAATCTGTTCCAGAGGTCTAGGAACTTAAAACGTCCAGCCAGAACCAGGTTCCAATATGCTACTGCCATCTCTAAATCTGTGATGGAAAAAGACAGTTAAAACAATAACATAGACGACTGTTTATTCAGGGTGAAGAGACACAAAAATGCAGAAAGAAAAAATATTACGGTGCCATTACCTAAACCTTTTTGTCCAGGATTCTTGGCAAAGTTGAAGGTGAACTGATAAAAATCTTTAAACTTTCCGATGTCTTTCAGATCCTGTTCTAATCGGGGCAGAAGAGCTCGAAGTTTCTCTGGACTGTCACAGCTGAAGAAGAAATTCAACGTTTAGGCTCATCATTAGTCAGTCTAATCACTGGCTCATATCCATGTCAATCATACACAAAGATGTATATCAAACTTGCTGTTAGCGATTTAAACCTGACTTCCATTCTGACAATTTCAACTACAGCTTCACTTTCATTTGTTAAAATCATTTGAGAGACATCAGACATTTCAATTGGGACCATTCTTCTGTGGTTATTAGAGCTGAGGACTGTCACAGAAACTATTTCAGTGATTCTGTCAGGTGGTAGGACATTTTATGTGTAACATTCCAAAACCTTTCATTATTACAGAATGATAATCCCAGCCGCCACACAACCCAAATATTGTCAAAATAATGACTAAATTAATTAATGATTTCATAGCCCACCCCAGTTCTGTCATTCCATCAATGAACTCCTTTTTGCTGAATTCACACTGTGTTGCTGCACGGAATTTCCATGCCACAACCAGAACACTGATGCTCGCTGGATCCAAATTGAGGTCATCACAGAACTGTTGAATTCCATCAATCCCAATCTTATTCTCATCCTGGGGATCTGAGGGAGAATAAAACAAAAACATCTAGGTCACTTAAAAAATAGTGTTAGTTCAGCAAAACAAACATTTTTGCGAGGAATTCAACATTTAAAGGTGCACAGAGAAAGTTTTTCTATAGGTTTTGCTGGCTCTTCTTCATCCCAGTGGTTTCGGGCTTTATAATAACACACGAATGCATAAAGTTTGTTTATGAAGGTCCAGACATTTTTTTCTTCGCTCTGTGGTGTGTGCGACCTCGACCTTCAGGTCTTGTTTCATTGCTCTAAGAGGAACGGCTTACTTAGACATTTTGTTTTTACACTCAAACATACATTTTATTTTTAAGTTTATTTAAAAATCTAAGTTTTATTCTATTACGTTTTTGTTTGGTTAAAGTTGCAATGACAGATCTTTTCTTCTATATTGTGAGGAACATCCGAGTGAAAAGGATTATCAAAAAAAAAAAAGTGTGGTGGGGACTTGGTTCTGAATGCAAGTTCACAGTCGACTGTAAGAGCCGGGGTTTATGAGGACGAAATGATTCGAGAAGCCTGCCATAAGTCACCAGAAAAAGTTTCACCAATAAAAGTTAAGGCATTTTGAAGAGAGAAAAAAAACATAAGCATGGATGAATTTTTCACAATAAGATCATTAAGATGCACTTAGAAAATATATAGGGATCATTTCCATTTCATGCTGACTTTAAGCACGGGATAAGACCTATATAAAGTAAAGTTGTTTTATATTATTAGTAACTCAGTGGTACTGCATGACACAGCTGGTCGCGTGATCTCAAAATGACAGCCCCCATGAGAGTGTAACCCACTCTATGTAGAAAACTAAAATAGCTTTACATTTAAATCCTAGGAAAAAGTAATAGAAAAAAATTAAAAAGCATCCATTTCTTTATGGGTAAGCCTTTTTTAACGAGTAAAAAAAAACTCACCTTTAAGCATGCAATGGTACTCTCAGGCACAGAACAGAAGGCATAAATAAATATCAGAATTAGAAAAACTCACCTTTATATCGATTGTAAAGCTGCTCCAGCTTTTTTCGGTCCACTGAGCTTTTCATGGATTCCTTGTGGTACAAATCTGGGTTCTGAAAGTAGTTGTCGGTGGCCACCTCTAGTTTCCAGTCATTTTGAGTGAGGCAGTATACGGCGGTCTTCTCCCCGGCTTGAGTGAAGGACATGAACTGCCGTACCTTGTCCTTTTGGGAGGATTTTAGCTTATGCTGTGTGGACACAAAAGATATGCCCTCAGACATGAACTCAGACAGACGGAGGAATACACTCAGCAGTGTGTACAAACAGAAAGAGACACAAACAAACATACAGAGAGAAAAAATTGCAAACATTCAGGCACAAAAATAAAGCGTAAACAAAGCGCAAACGTCCAGACCAATGTGTCAATACAAAAGGACATTCTACCGGTTATAGCAAGTTCGTTTGAAGCACCAAGCATGTGAGGACCTGTGACAGGCCACTTGCTCTTGGCATGTAATATGAGATGGCAAGCTCAGGGCGGCCAGTGCAAAACAACCAGGTTACCCCACAGTTATTTCCATCGATGCACAGTAAGCTGTTTTTACTCTAGTTCTTTAAATAAGTTCAAAAGAACCATTTTGACGAGGCCATCACAAGACATGGAACTAGAACACATTGTGCAAAAAGTTTGATGGCCCACTCAAGACGTGTTTAGAGGGAATTACAATCTGGTAGCTAACCAGGCTACTATTGAGGGCTGGGTTAAAAAGGCAGGGCTAAAAGACTGACGTTTGAAATTTCATGGACTGGGTATGGATGACACTTAACCCCCCCTGTTCTGCTGACATTGACTGCCTGGTTGTTTGGGGTCCCAGAGGCCCCTATTGTATATGTGTAAAATTATAGTAGACATATCAATATCAGTGCGGGTTTTTAACTTGGGGTTTCAATGACACCATAACAGATATCGGCTTTGTTTTGAATGTAAAGCAATGAAAACCTGTCATCAAAGTGAAATCTTGTTTAGAATCAGATCGCATGCATTTTGGAAAAGTCATGACGTTTAACCTGTTCAATGTTAGGTTCGATTTTGATGTATTAAAAAGGGGCTTGGGGTCTCTAAAACCCTCAACAGAACATCAGGGTTAACAGCATGCATGTCTGGCTAAAGCACAGAATAATATGCATTCTCGTATGTTTAATGCATTACATAGGATATGATTCTAGAACCAAAGCGGAAAGGTACATGCTGAACTCCCTAAATATCAACAACTGACCTTCCTGCACATACAAAACATACACACAATTATGAGCATTCTCGGTGCGACACGCGAAGACAACGACTGGTTCAAGACGTGGAATATCTACGTTTGCCGGATCTTCTCCGTCGAACACAGAAGCATAAAACGAAAGCAATATTTTTAAATTCTATGTCACCTACCATTTTATCACCCGCTGTTTGACCAAATTGATACCCAATGCTCCCATGTACGACTGCGCATGCGTGTAGGCATCAAGGGAATGCGCTAGAACTCCAGCGAGTCTGCGCGGTGAAACAGTTAAGTATTGGGAGTTGTAGTTTGTTTAAACCTGCGTTCAGTAGTTCCTTCTGTCTATGATTATACATTTTCAACCAGTGTTGGAAATAACTAATTAAAAGTAGCGACGCTGTTAATCTACATTTAACTACATTTTCTACAGTGTGTAAGAAGTTCAGCTTTTTCCATTCTCTCGAACGAAATGTGAATGGATCAATTCAATCGGTTCAAAGTCCGATTCATTTTAGAGAATCGGTTTGGTCACACGGCTCCTATATCTGTTATGAATCTACTTCTCTGCACTGCTCTGTAATATGCAGCATGACAAATTAGTGGTAGCCTGGCAAAAAATAATATATTTTAGCCTATGCCTTCTACTATTGATAGTTCTTTTTTTTTTTTTACTTTTTTTTTAAATAAGTATAAGGACTTTTAGTATAATTCTGAAAATCTTTAATGATTTTTATGAAATAAACATAATAACAACTTTTATATTTTTAGTAGCCTTATATTGCAAGATGAACATTCACTTCATGTTAATCCGACATGTTAATTCAACATTCATGTTAAAATGTATGTGTCAAATATACAACAGGCTTTTGAGGAATTTTCTCAATCTTCATTGTCACTGCATTATAGGCCTATAATGTTTTTCCCCATACAGAGCTTTGGTAATGAAACTAAGCATTTAAATATCGCCTTAAATAACATTATGGCGAGTTAGTGATACTGATAAGTGAGATTTATATGCATTTTTATATAAGTTGTCTGATATACCGTTATACAAATCTCGTTGATTTAAGTATACAACAACAGAACCAATTTTCCTCCTTGATGTATCATATGGGCCATAAAAAAATAAAATAAATACAAAACATAAAACACATTTGCTAACTTAGATTTTGTCTAAATATTCAATGTTCTATTTAAAAAATGTTTTTATTATTATTCGACCATTATATGTCTGGCTTTACATAGTTAAACAAACTAGTCTGGGGGGGATTAATTCATGTAAAATCTAATAAAATTCATAGGAAAAATTCTGAACGTTATGATACTACTACTGTCATCTCTCAGTAGCACAATCTGCAGACTCTGCCAGCATAATCTAACACTGGTTATGACCTACTTTCGATCATGTTCAGCTGACCAGTGCAGTATGGCTAAACCTTTGAGTGGATAACATAACAGCGTTGGTTGTTTAGTCTGTACAGAGCAAAACAGACTGATTTGAACATGTATTATAATAATAAAAAAATAATCATTTGTTACATTAATATAGCATCAGCATTCAAAGTGGTTTATTGAAGGGGGAATCTCCTCAACCCCCATGTGCAGCATCCACCTGGATGTGTTTAAAGTACTATTTGTTATATTTATTCAGGTCTGTTCATATTTCATATGTTGAGCATCATGTTACCTGCTGCTCAAAGTGTTTCAGTAACTCTTAATAAACAGACACAGCATGTGTTGCAAGACCTTCTCTGCATGTGCAGTTATTTGTGAACACAAACAGTGTTTAAAGTCAGGTACATGAACACATTGTGATTCATTGTTGCAATAAAGGTTGAATTATATTTAATACAGTATGTCTCATTTATTGGATGAATATTTTAGAAAATATATAACAAAATTGTATTTATGTTTGGCCTATATTCTATTTTCCAAATGTAGCAAATCCACCTTCATAAATGTACAGTATTTAACCTAGATAATTTCTTCAAATTTGCCCACCCAGAGAATGATAGTGACATGAAAATGGTGACACCCTTTTTTGAACTCATCTTTAGTTATCTGTATAAAACATACTGTACAGTCCTGTCTGTGGGGGCAGCATGAATACAGATAAACAGGTCACAGAGTCTGCAACCAAAAACAACCTTATAACAACATATTTATAATTACAGTCATACAGCTGATTTATACTTTCAAAATATCGATATATGTTTATGTAACACCAATTACCTCCATTATATGGATTTTAGAAAAGACCTAGGTGTAAAATATTTAAGTACTTCAAAGTATAATATTTTGCAGAATTTGTACTTTACTAGAGTTCTGTTAAACTAAATGCTTGTACTTTTACTCAATTACACTTACAAGGACAAAGTATAATATATATATATATTTTTTTTACTCCATTACAGACACTATGTCATATGACTTCAGGACTTTACTTAATGATTTAAAAATTAAGTATTTTAGTATTTTTTTTCTACTTTATCCTATAATGTGACTAACAACCAATCATGCTCACATAAGTTTAACTTTCCTTTTATTTAAACAGCCAATGGATTTTTTTTGTATTTAGATCATTGAGGACTTGATGTACTAAAATGAGAACATCTCTGTCTCTTCTTAAAAGTCAATGTAGAAAGTTAAGTAAATTGTTTACTTTTACTTTTAAATTCTTAAATACAAATAAATGAGGATCCGGTTTACTTTTAAAGTAGGCTATTTTCTTTCTTTCTTTCTTTCTTTCTTTCTTTCTTTCTTTCTTTTTTTTTTTTTTTTTTTTGGCTGGGTACTTTTGATAAATTATATTTACTTGAGGCCTACAATTTAAGGACTCGGTACATATTACACCTCTAGCTAATAATGATTAAAAATAAATAAATAGGATAGCATTTATGTAATGGGTATTAATGCGAATTTATCGTTAGAAAGTGATATGAAAGAGGTAATTCAACTTTGAAATACTGATAACAGCTATTATCGTATATTATCATAGACTGTTTTGAGCACAATTTATAAGATACTTTAAAGGCATTAACCTCTTTATCCGTGAATTTCTTTTTAATATTTACATGTATTCCTGCGCACGCTCCGCCTTCAGACGTAGTGGGTGGGGTCCAGTGAAAGGGACCAATAAGAAAATTCTAACTCGGGTACTGTAGAGCTTTGCCCAATCAGAATTCCATGTGGGCGTGCCTTCCGTACCACGCTTCTCCAACGTCACGCGCATTACTGCCCAATCAGATTTCCCGTGGCGTAGACACCGCCAAGCTCAGTTTTGCAGACCCAGAGAGGGAGCAATTTCTACTGTGTGCACTCCTATTCATTCAGCGCTAGACAGTTGAAGGCGGATGCAACCGACCGTAAGTGAAACCAGGGGGGGGATTTGAGTCCACGTACACAGCTTTGACCGATATTTTCTGTATCTATAATTCATCATTGCATAAAGGAGCTGTCATTTATCTGCGTTCGAAAATGAAAAGATAATTTGGCATGCAATAAGTAACTGCGTCTGCCAGCCAAACCGGTCTGTAACCTCAGCGTGTATCTTTATGTTATTATACATAAGTTAATGGCATCCATGATCGTTAGTCTGTTAACTGTCGGTCCGGATTAATTATCACTTATGTGAAGGATCGAAACGGTCTGTCTCAAATAGCTTGTGTTAGCCAACAAGCTAACCCATGTCAAGTGCTTCTGTCAGTACCATGCAATAGGAAATCCGCACTGATCTTCAGTGATGGTTGGCCATTGCACGAAAAAGCACTGGTATACAACACTGGACGTGTAGTAAACAATAGTATGCAGATCCTAGGTTGATAATATTAAAGAAGCGGAGATGACCTCGATTTGAGTGGAAGTTAGCTTACTAGCTCGCCTGGTCGCTAGCTTAACCTCTTTATCCTATGTTCGCTCTAAAGCGTTTTTGAAATACTTTTGCGAAATGGTACGGTTAGGCTATTGTTAATTGTGCATAACCGTGAGGGGTGTAAGAGAACTATATTATAAGTAGTTAAGGTCATCATAAGGACCTGTCACATCAGCTAGCAAGCTATGAAAGCATCACTGCATGTTGGCTTTGCTTTAGCTTCCATGTAAAATGGCTGCCAGGCATTAAACCACAACCACCCTGCTTGTTAAATTAGTTCTGATGACTTGGTAAACAATTGTGCCCCATTTTGATAGATTATTTTCCATATTTGAAGGATTTTCAGTAGTCTGAACTCATGCTGTGGCGAACCAATGAATTCTGTCACCCTCCAGCAGTATAGTGTTATGACTGTGTTGCCACATTTAAAGAGATCTTTTTTTATATACTGTGCTTAAGATAAACTGCAGAAACTCTTTATAAAACATTTAGATAATTTGAATTCCTTATTAAAATCATGCATGATGATTTCACAGTTGCCATGCGTCTTTTATGTGCATGCATCTAACATCCGCATCCATTTTGGGTTTTGTGAATGTGCCATGGTCTTACAATCAAACATCTCCCAAATGCAAGCTCGTTACAAAAGCATGATCATTCATTGCTCATGAGATTTTATTTTTCGTATTATTTGATTTATCTTTGTTTCCTGTTTGAGGGATGGGGTTCAGACCTCCTCTTCCTCTGTCCTCTTGCTAACTGGCTATGCCAACAAAAACAGCACCTAAGAAGGCAAAGGGGCTTTCAGGACTGTAAGTTCAGAGGAAAGTTTACACACTTAATTTCCAGATGGCCATTTAAGTACGATCCGTTGGCAAAACGGTACGAGCAAATCCACAATATCCGACCTGATCGCATTTAAACAGGTGGGGGTACGTTTTGATCACATTTAGAACTGGGTTTCATTCCAAAACGTGTTTGAAAGGCAGCTAGCTAACTGGGCTAACACGCTTTATTATAGTACATACTGCCGAATGTGCATTATGTTTAGAGCGGAATATATAAACGAATAAAACGGATAATCGTTCTGCTGTGTGTTTACATGCTTTTTATAACTTAGGACTTTGACCGTGAATATTTTCTATATTTTAGGGCCCATTGCTTTTGCTAAAAAGTTACTCAAAACGACAGGAACTGTTGCATATGGATGGTTTTGAAAAAGATTGCATGCGGTTTTTGAGTTGACGTCCTGAAGTTTTGATGTTAAAGCGATGGAAAGATTCGTCGAGGTCTTTGTCTGGTAATATAAGCTGCATGAGTGCTTTGGAAGCAAATCGGCGGGCCTCGTTTTCATCACTTATGGTTGTGTCTCAAAACCTAGTGAGCTTCCTACCTAGACCGCATTTTAAATAAGCAAACTTAAACCCTTTTAAGTGAATTTCGTGTCAAAGAATCCAACTGTCTTTGCATTCACACTGTGCCTGGGCTTGAAAGTTGGCTCAAGTCTTATTTTAGTCCACTTTACCTATGACAGGGTGTCAGTCCAACACTATCAAGAGTGCTGTTGTGTGGAATATCAGCATGCGATCAGAATAGCAGATGATTTTCAGTACTACAGCATGATTGCAAGTATGATGTTGCTTTTTATACCACAATTCAATAACCAAATAATTCATATTGACTAACTTGAGGTTTAGACACAATGGCCAGTTTGATGTTCCAAACATAAATAGTAAGAGGTGAGGACCCCCTGATATGATTGTAAAGCGCTTTGGGTGTACAGTAGTACCATAGTAAAGCGCAATATAAATGCCTCATTTCAATCCAAAGCATCAAGCTTTGTATGTTTAGTAATATTTTACTGATGATAATCATCCAATAAAACATCCTGATGACCCCAATGGTGGTTTTCAAACATGCAGTTATTGTGAAAATTTAGCATTTTGGATGAATGCTTGTTCGCAGGGGGTTTAGGCATGAAGACAAACATGAGGCCTACTGTAAAGACCAGCCACTTGTGTTCATAGATCAAGGAACCACCTAAAACTGTGAGATGTACTTGTTTGAAATCCCATTGATCTTTGCATCTTTCTGGTGGATGTTGCGAATGAAAACTTTCCTTATTTTCTCGAACAAAGATTTGTGTTATGTCATTGGTTACAGTCTTCAATTGTCCTTGGCTCTTAAGTTTTGCCTAACCAGTTTTCAATTCTGTTGCAGAGTCGTTTTGTTGTGGAAATTTGGCTCAGGTTTTTCAGCTAGACCAAGCATCTATTTCCTCAGCCCCAGGGATCATGGCCAAAGATGTGAGTATTCTCTAGCTCTATTAGATGTAATCGACTGAAAATAGTGTGAGTCAATGAGTTTGAATGGTCATCTTCTCCACAGGCTGGTCTGATTGAGGCCAATGGGGAGCTGAAGGTTTTCATTGATCAGAACTTGAGCCCTGGCAAAGGTAAGAGGAACATTAGAAGTATCTCAAGATAATAGTGCACTGCATCAGCAGCTGATGATATTCATGGACGTTTGACCTTACAGTAATGCTTTACAAGCACCCAGACACCTGCTTGACCTTATGTAGCACTGCATTAAGATGTCTTCTGTGAATACTACCCTTGCAGGTGTGCTGTCTTTAGTAACGGTGCATCCACAGTCATTGACTGTTGGAAAACAGCTTTTGCCAAAAACACTGGGCCCTTCCAACGTAAACATCGCACCACATATGGTAAGATTTAAATGGAGCTTGGTCGCATCAACACTCAAATGGATAGGCTAGATCACATTTACACTGCAGGTCTTGATGCCCAATTCCGATTTGTTGACTATATCCGCTTTTTTGACGACCATCTTACATCATCTTTTAAAAGTGACCCTGCAAATGCAGACGAAATGATAACACAAGTGGTTGCTTTCTGCGCCCTCTTTAAAGCTCAACAAAACATTGGTCTCTTAAGGTGGAGAAAAAAAGAGTCCTTGTTATTGCACTCTGGGCATTGAAAAGATTCATGATCACGGTTGGTTCATTTCGGCACCATTGCTTTTTCAATGATGTACATTCATTGATGGGAATGTCAGATCTGTCCACTTACATGGCAGACGCAATCTGATTCATATCAGATTTATTTCTACATATGAGTGAGGCCTGAAGCCGATCTGAGAATATTGGAATCCATGCCTTTTTTTTCGTGGGTAATGTCTGATTTGTGCCACATGGGAATTGGGTCACTTGAACCATGTAATGTAAATGCAGCCATTAGCCTTATTCACATCACATGCAATTCTAGTTTGTTTTTCAGTGTTCTCCTGTCTGTCCTCAATGTTATTTAGCCAATGCTCTAATTGGATGTTTGTTCAGGCATTGTAGACCATGTCTAGTTTATCAGTTACTGTTGTAATGCCAATTGCAGGGCTCATGAATAGTTGATTTAATATATTTCTTGTAATGCATTTCTGTTTGTCCTTTCAATATTTTTCACAGGTCCCATCCCAAAAAATAGCACTATACACTATTGTTCAAAAGTTTGGTATCAGTAAGATTTTTTTTTTTTTAGTGTTTCTGAAAGAAGTCTCTTATGCTACTAAAGCTGCATTTATTTGATCAAAAATACATTTAAAAACGGTAATATTGTGAAATTTTATTACAATTTAAAAAATTTCGAATGATATATATTTTAAATATAATTTATTCCTGTCATGGCAATGCTGAATTTTCAGCAGCCATTACAGTCTTTCGTGTCACATGATCCTTCAGAAATCATTCTAAAATGCTGATTTGATGCTCAAGAACCATTTTTTTATTATCATTATCAGACAGTGTTGAAAACATCTGTGCTTTTTAAAGGTATAGTTCACCCCAAAAAGAAAATGTTGTCAATATTTACTCACCCTCATGTCGTTCCGGACCCATAAGACTTTCATTAATCTTCGGAACGCTTGACGCTTCAAAAAGTTCATAAAGAGATTGTAAAACTAATCCATATGAATTGAGTGGTTTAGTCCAAATTTTCTGAAGAGACCCGATAACTTTACATGATGTGAACAGGTTTAATTTAAGCTTTTATTCACATAAAACATATAAACATTCATCAACGCACGCATCAGTTATGGTAAACAGAAGCTCAAGCATGTTTGCTTGACGTGTGAGAACCAATGAGGTTCAGTCTCGAGTGTTACACAGCACGTTTGAGCTTCCACAAGAACCAATGAGGTTTGTTCTTGCGTGAAGCAGGTTCGGTTTATATTCGCTGATCAAAGTTTATATGTGAATAAAGCCTAAATTATATCTTTTCATCATATAAAGTGATCAAATCTCTTCAGAAAATTTGGACTAAACAGTTTGATTCATATGGATTTGTTTTGCGATCTCTTTTTTTTTTTACTTTTTGAAGCGTCAAAGTGGTAGTATTGTGGACTGTCGATAGAGGGACAGACATCTCTTAGATTTGATTAAAGCTGCATTCCGTAACTTTTTTCTGCGGGAAATTCGAGCATGTCTTTGCGTCATTACGTCACATCTGTACATGTAAAGAAGGAGTCTCGGCTAGTAGGCTATATTGCGTGTGAGGATGTTGGAGGTGAAGATTTATAGCCTTTTCTCACAGCACTTGATATAATTAAACTTATCAATTTGATGGCGGATCCAGAAAGGTTCAAACGACAGTCACCAGTGACAACTGGAGATTCACCCGTTGTAAAAGACTTCGGAGTGGCTACAGAAAAAGAGACTGCAACCGGGCCCATGCAAAAACAAGGATAAATATCGGAAGGGCATTAAATACAGTCACACAGTGCTGATGTTGTTAACATTAACAGTTTGAGGACAAAGTATAATTTGCACGGTTTGACGTGATATGATAAGCGGTCGTTAGATTTAATCAGCGCGATTTACTGCAATGCTTTATTTCCCTTAGTTGGTCAGAACAAAAGTGGATGTTACTTACTTATTCAGATGACCTTTTCCGGTGAAAATTCTTATGTTGGTCATACTTCCAAAAAGTAGAATCTGTGATTGCGAATGACAGTATCCACACCGGCGCGGCGACTGACAACCGCACATTCTCCTCAAAACATTGGATTCATTCAATTCCGCGAATAACTGCAATTTCAGTTTTCGAACAGAGATGGCGACAAAGAGGAAAAACTACAGACTGCAGCTTTAAAATATCTTCAATATCTTATGCGGTTTGGAATAGCATGAGGGGGAGTAAGTAATGACAGAATTAAAATTTTTTAGTGAACTAACCCTTCAATATGGAAACTGTTAACTGGGTAATTTTCCCCAGGATTCTTTGATATATATGTGTGTGTATATAATGTGTGTGTGTGTGTGTGTGTGTATATATATATATATATATATATATATATATACTGTATGTATATGTTACTTTTTGTATTATGTATAGGTTTTTATTTTTTTCATATGAATAGCTCATTATAAATGTATTTAGTGACACTTTTGATCAATCTAACGTGTCCTTGCAGAATAAGTGTTAATTTCTTAACAAAGAAAGAACAGCCTGACCCCAAACTTTTGAATGGTAGTGTATATTTAAGGTTCTTAAAATTATGTGCTAGTATATTGCAGTATATATTTTTCACTACAAAATGTTATTAGCAGAATAGCCCTTTTACAACTATAATGTTGTTGTTTGACAGCTTTAACCATCATTCATGGCAATTGAGCAGAACATTACTGATTTAATATTCCATCCATTTTAATTTAAACATCATAAGTCATTCTTGTAGTTTCAGCAAGGTGTAAGACTTATACATATATACATACACACACACACACACACACACACACATACACAATAAATACACAATACATACACATACACAATAAAATACGATCAACAAATGTTAGAGCGTTGAAACTAAAGAACGCAAGCATTAGCAAAATAGGGCAAGTTGCACTTTTGTCAGCTGGTACAAAACTCTCACTTTGGGTCCGGGCCATCAGGCCATTTTTATTTTTGAGCCCTGCAAGTGACTTTCGTTTACAACAACTAAGAGTAGCTTGGTGTCAGAATGTGAAGAGCTAATGGAAAACTGGAAATGTTGCTTTAGCCCTTTTAGTGTTTTACACATAGCTAGAGTCTCAGACGCTGCTTATAATGCAGGATGCTGAACACTTGCCATCTCCTGAATGAAGAAAGAGAATTACTTGAATTCTGATCTGACAGTTCAGGCTGAAATGGATTTCCAAGAATGGTTCTGTTTAGTTTACAGTTTTATTAATCCAGATGGAGCAATTCACGGTAATCATTGAAGGAGTGAGGTATCTCCTCCTCGGGGATAGGAACAGTGGTGGAATATGCATACTGTCTGAGCCTGAAGCTTAAAACAGGCTTCCCATAACAACTAAAAAATGGATTTAACTCATTTAGAAAAGGGGAATTGTTGGCTCCTTTAACTGACACTTGCTGTTTAGCCACCTGCATATTCACAGCTGCTATGCTGTTAATTCCTTGCCATATGTCAGTGAGAACAGGAACCGTGTCGTTTGTGTAACCAGCATAAAAAAGAAATACATTAGCTTGCATTTGTCCTAGCTGAATAAATGTTTACCTACCTTAACATCAGTGGTAATAACTCTTTTAGTTTAGATTTCATGATTGTAAAGATCTGTTTAATATCATACTTCAGTATACAGCGTCATTTACTTTTTTTTTATTTTGTTTGCCGTATGATCTTGTAACCTGATGGTCTCTCTATCACAGCTCATCAGCACACCTCAGAGGCCCAGTGGCTCCAATGTGATCCTAATGAACAGCCCACACACACCCAGCTCTCAGTTTATCACCCAGAGTCAACCATCGGAAGCCTCTCCGTGGTCCTCGGGGTAAGTCAGCATACTACTTTATAATGTAATTACATTTCTCTTTCCAGAATAGATTTTGTGGTACCAGGTGCTTTTCTGTCGTTAGCCGCTTTTCCTCTGTGGGGCCAGTACGAGCCAGGGCTAACGACGTTCTGCGCCAGAACCCTCGGACCTTAAGCACAGAGTAGGGCTGGGTGATAAAACGATAACGATAATTATCGCGATATAATTTTTCTCGATAAAACGATATCAAGAGTTCGCTAAATGTTCGATAATATTTATGCGCCAAAAGCGGAACGAAACTCATTTGAACAGCGCGCCACACGGACCATTTATCCGCTCAGCTCAAAGTCCAAACGGCAGCGCTAGCGCGAGCTCACTAGAGCAGATGCATTTACTCTGATCGGTCTCGGTCACGAGATCCAGTGAGGAGCGCTTGAATTCAGCGAAGAACACAAATGTCTCAGTTTAAAGGCAGATGAAACAGCGCTGACAAACAGGAGAAACATTGTGCGCAACGATACTGTCAGCAGGCTTTTTCCGTCTACAAATTCCCATCATTTACCATGGATTTACTGTAACGTTAGCCTAGTAATATTAACTGCACCATGAAATGTGGGATATACATATTGAATTGTATAATATTATTAATGTAGACAATGAATTAAAGGACTAATGGAATATAATTACAGTATTTAATAATGTATTTATGCTACTGTTTTTCATACAAATACCATAGAAACCATAAAGTTACATTTTGCCATGATAGTGAGGTGCTACAGGCTATGCCTGGTTTTATCTGTGGTTATCATGATCTAAATGCATGATACTGGATGTTTAATAAAACTCAAACAGTCAGAATATTACATTTTGCCAAATAAAAATTAGCACATGCAGAAACTAAGAAATGAATTGTCCAATAAAGATATTTATTTTGTTAAGGAAAAATGACAAATGTTTGAATGTTCTACCTCAGATTTGTGAAATGTTCACCTGTTTGGCAAGTGTTTGTCCTGATATGTTCTGACAATAAAGAGTAGTTTAAAACCACAATTAATGCTCTTGTTTCTACAACTTTCACTTAGGAGCAAAAATCTGCCTTTAAACTTGAAAGAAATAAAGATTAGACTTTTATCGTGATAATTATCGATATCGACTGATATAAAAAAATATTATCATGATATTATTTTTTTGGCCATATCGCCCAGCCCTAGCACAGAGGCCCAAATCAAGTTGCTTTTCCAGTGTCGTGCCAGTAGCCCTGCAGCGCTTCCCTAAAACCCGCCCTTAACACGCCTACATAGAATGACGTCACACAACCCCACCGTTTCACTGGCTGACTAAACTAGCTAGATTGCAAAATGAGCGTGACAGAAGCGAACGTTTGGTCTTTAGTTAAAGACTTAAGACTCCAACATCGATATTTGACGATTCGTTTACAATAAAGCAATCTCGAGGTATTTTCCATGAACGTGTATTTATTATCGCAATGGTTAGCATAAGTAGCCTTTAGCATCGCATATAAATATATTTCTGCCTCATATGGTGATCAGAATACCCATCGGATCGCAAGGAAGTTATTTCAAACATATGATGTCTGAAAGTGAGTTTTGAACTGAAATTTGTTTAAAATATCTTAAATGTTAAAGTTAGCCGGTAGCCTGGTATAATAACATGGGAAATGAGCAGCGGTGTTGAGTCTCTCCTCCACCTTTATGTCCACTCCTCAAGCCCCACTTTGGGCCAAGGTATTCGGCGGGCCAGAACCCCCTGGCCGTTTGGCCCCGGGGAAGCCCTGATGAGACTCAATCAAGCCCCGGAAGTGACAGTGAAACGCACCTGCACACTCGCTTTTGGCCCGACAGTGGAAATGCACCTCTTGATTGCTTTGGATTTGTCTTAAAAAGGGTTAAAATGGTCTGTGGTGGTTGCCTATAAAAAAACGACAATCCACATGTGCAAAGTTGATTACATAATTGCAATTAATTATAATAATAACACATTTTATTTGTAAGGTGCTTTTCTTACACTCAAAGCACTATGCAAGAAAAAAATGCAACAACAGTTAAAATTAACAAATTGATCAAATTAACTTAGATTAGGTTTATAAAAATATAACCGTTTTTTACAGTTTGTTTTCATGGGATTAATCAATAATATTAAAATTATTATTTGGCTATAATCAAAATATTTTAAGTTCGCCTTATATTTAAAATCACAGTGAGAAAAATATTTGCTTTGGTGGACACCAATTTTGTGTTCTTCCTAGAAGTACCATGGTACCACTACAGAACTTTTTTTATAGTGGAAATTCCTAGAAAGCAGCAGCAAAGCATTTATTTTTATTTTTATCATGATGTTAAATATCATGCAATAATTTGGTTTTTGTCTGGCTTTTCTTCAGGAAGAGGGGTAAGAAGGGGGAGAAGAATGGGAAAGGCCTCAGACATTTCTCCATGAAGGTTTGTGAGAAGGTCCAGCGGAAGGGTGTCACAACCTACAATGAGGTTGCTGATGAGCTTGTGGCTGAGTTCAGCTCTGGTGATAATCATATCTCCCCTAATGATGCGGTAAGCCTCTTCCTGTGGCCAGACATTGATCCACAGCTTTGTTTGTTGAGTGCAGAAGAAGTGCAGCTTTTTAAACCGATTAAAGAGTTACTTTTTCACATACGTCCCATAATGAATAGTGCTTCACTTTCTGTGTTTGTTTCTTCTCAGCATGTGTATGACCAGAAGAACATTCGACGGCGTGTGTACGATGCGCTCAATGTGCTGATGGCCATGAACATCATCTCCAAAGAGAAAAAAGAGATCAAATGGATTGGCCTGCCCACAAACTCTGCTCAGGAGTGCCAGAACCTGGAGGTGGGTGCACTGGTCCTTTATTTCACTAACATTTTTGAGATTTCCTATTAGACAATTAGTAGGGCAACTACAGTAGTCAACATTTGAAGTGGATCAAAACCTTTCATCAAAGTTATACATGAACTTTTTTGAGACAGTAGTCAACATTAGAAGTGGAGTTTAAACTGATTGTGTGTTTTTTAAGGTGGAGAGGCAAAGACGTTTGGAGAGAATCAAACAAAAACAGTCGCAACTTCAAGAACTTATTTTACAGGTCAGAAGTTGCTCTTGTGTTTTATAAGAATTATTTAATGTTGATGATGAACATTTGAAAATGAATATATTGTTTCAATTGCAGCAAATTGCCTTCAAGAACCTTGTACAGCGGAACCGCCAGAGAGAACAACAGACGAAAAGACCCCCACCTGCCAACTCGGTCATTCACCTGCCATTTATCATCGTCAACACCAGCAAGAAAACAGTCATTGACTGCAGCATCTCCAATGACAAGTATGATCTCAAAAGCCAAACTTGTAGGCTGTTATTGGTGGCATGTCTGGCAAATCAAAGATCCTCACTTCACACACTTTTTCTCATTACTTCCATTTGTGGTCAGGTTTGAGTACCTCTTCAACTTTGATAGCATGTTCGAGATTCACGATGACATTGAGGTTTTGAAGCGCATGGGCATGGCTTGTGGTCTCGAGGTGGGTAAGTGCTCCGCCGAGGACCTGAAGACTGCCAGGAGCTTGGTGCCCAAAGCACTGGAGCCCTACGTCACAGGTTAGTGCCAGTTGGCCATCACATCGAATCACTTTGATCACATATGTGATCAAAAGATAAAATGTTTAATTTTGTATGCAGAAATGGCACAGGGGCCTATCAGTAATGTCTACATGACAGGGGCTTCGTCTGCTAACGGAGGCCGCTTTCATGTTGGGAGGTGAGTTTCTTTTGGGCACCTTTCAGTTGTTCATTAATTAAATGGATGGAAGTTGGAAGCAAGAGTAGTTGTTCAATCAGGTTACACAATGATAGTTTCACTACCATCCAGAACTTTAATGTTAACTTTAATTAATGTTTATTCAGCAGTGATGCAATAAATTGTTCTTAAGTAGATGATCTATTTCAAATCAATGCTATTCTTTTGAACTTATTCATCAAAGAATCTTGGGAAAAAACTGATTTATAAGAAATGTTTCCTGAAAACCAAATAAGCATATTAGAATTCTGCAGGAACATGTGGCATTAAAGACTACAGTAATGGCTGCTGAAAATTCAGCTTTGCCATTAACATATTTATTTTTGAAATATATAAAAAATATAAAGCAGTTATTTTAAACGCTAGTAATATTTCGCAATATTAATCTTTTCAAAAAAAGACTTTTCAAAAACATTAAAAAAATCTTACTAACCCAAAGCTTTTGAACGGTACCTGTACAATATAGTGACCACTGTGCAATATTTAACCTTAGGCCATAACCTGGGATGCTTTGACAATTCTTCAAAGCAAGTTGAGTTTAATTAAATTGATGTTTTCTACTTGAGATGATGATGATAAATATAGTTCTAGTATTACTTTTGATTGTCTGGTTAATTGACAGTGAGGGGAAATGGTGCTAATACCAATCTCTTACATCCTTTTGACCTTCAAATCTTACAATCTGAAGTATCTAATTGAAGTAGTTCACCCAAACTTCTTTCTTTCTTTTTTTCTCATACAATAGTGAGCTGAGGTGGACACTTTGAAGCTCCAAAAATCTTAGGGTACCAGAAAAATAATCCATAATAGTTAATATACACTTTATTCTTCTATCTGATTGCCATCTGATAACTTTGTGTGAGGAATAGATGTGGAGGGGAATATGTGGAATAGATTCAGTAAACAATGGCTTAAATTTTGGCCACAAAACTATCAAAAGACTTGGAATATAGCAAGCATGCTCTACTATGGACTCCTGTGGGGGTTTTTTTTTGGGAGTTTGACTGTCCTTCTGTCCCTGTTCACTTTCATTATATGGATAAGAGCATCAACATTCAGCTAAATTTCTCTTTTGTGTAAGTAAGTCATTCGACTTTGTATTGACACAAGGGAGATTTAAATAAATCATTTTGGTGGACTATCCCTTTTAAAAGAGTTAGTCTATGTGTCTTGTTTTTCATCATGTTTCCCTTTCATCCGTTTCTCCGACAGTGACGGTGGGGCAGACGGCACGATGGCCTCGAGTTCTAACGACTCCCACTACAGCGGCTCTCGGGTCGAGACCCCCGTCTCTTACATGGGCGAGGACGATGAGGACGATGACGAATTTGACGAAAACGATGACGAGGACTAAGCCCCAGCCCTCATTCAACCTGTCCATCATGCACAAGTTCTTCCAGCTGCCATATCCGAGGATTGATCAACCACATCGTTCTTTTTACTCTTCTGCAACTCACCGTTTCCTTCACTCTCTGTCTGAGAAAGGGCATTGAAGAACACGGGCTTTAATGGGATGAGTTGTTTTCATCCTCGTCTTTCTGAGCTCAGGACAAGCACATCATCCTAGGCTGAGTGTTTTGCCTGCTGGGAATGACAGTTTTCAGCTGAAGGACTTTGCTGAAGTTTAGAGGTGTCACTTTATTCCCTGTTGCAGCGCTCCTACTGGATGTTATCCGCTATGTTCTGCGTGACCCTCTGAAACCTTCCCTCCTGAAGAAAACCCCTCTTGCGTACAGCCTTGCGTGCTGTTGAAAAATGTTGTGTGGATCTCTGTGTGAAGTAGTTCTCTTCTGTTTTTGAATGATCTTTTTGTTTTGTTTTTGAATGTGCTGGCTTGATTCGCATTCTGATGATTCGGAGACTAATGAATCGAAGAACCTACAAAGCCGGCTGCTATTTTTTTGCCCCGTGGAGGGCAGGTCTTTGGATGTGAACTCTTTTTCGTATGCTGACCTGATCATTTCTTGCAGGCTTTTTTTGTAGAATCTCCTCCCGTGTGTGTTCGGCTCCTTGGCGTTCTGAAGAGCGCTACTTTTTTGGAGGACTCTGAGAAGTCAGTCTTTTTGTGTTTTGTTTGTTTTCTTTTGGTTTCCGAACTTCATAGGCCAACCTGTCCTAGAGACGCCGGAGAAACTTCAGTACCTTAAAGCAGTTATAGGAATATAAAAATGCTTGTCTCTTAACCACATGATATCAAGATTCGTTTCTCAGTAATACCTTGAAGCGTGTACGATTATTGTTGTGTATTAAAAAGATATGGTCTTTAGGTTTCTCTGGACTTCCCTTTGAAAATTTCCTTAAAAAAACGGAATCCTTGTACTGACTCCTCAAAGTAACTTTTCTGTAATCTAATATAAGTTTCAAATTTAAATATAAAGAATGTTTTAAGAATTCAAACTCATTGTGTTTATTTGCGACACTAATGTAATACTACTAATTTCAATAAACTTTATTTTATATATGTGCCTAGTGTGACTAGATTTGCATTCAGGAATTTGACATGGCATAACATTTTCTAATTCATTGCTGTTTATACGACCTCATAATATTTGAGTGTTTGTACTTTTTGGTTAAAAAAATATTTGTACTTTTAGCATTCACTTGCCACACCACAGCACATAAAAATGGTGACTATATCAGGGAATGTTAAAGCTGGAAAAGTCAGGGAATTTTCTGTAGTAATTATTTTTCTTGATTATGCTCGCCTCTGACATGTTTAATTGGTTTGATATTTTTTTTATAATATAGTTAGTTTTTCTCTCTATTAGTGGAAAAGATCATTTTAGTCATGTGACAAAGTATGAAAGAAGGGTCCCTGTGCAATCCAGTGTCAAACCCCCTTCAGGACTCTCCTTCTCATTTATTTTTTTATGCTGTTTGCAAAGGCCCTAAACAAGTCATCTTATTCTCTGAGTGATCTCTTCCTTGAGCTTGTCTGTTCCAAAGCTACACTACTGTTCAAAAGTTTGGGGTCTGTAAAATTATTTTGAAAATGTAATTAATTCCTCTGATGGCAAAGCTGAATTTTCAGCATCATTACTCCAGACATGATCACATGATCCTTCAGAAATCTTTCTAATATGCTGATTTGGTGCTCAAGAAACATCTCTCATTATTATTAATGTTGAAAACAGTGCTGCTTATTTCTGTGCAAACTGATGCTTTTTTCAGGATTCTTTGATGAATAGAAAGCTCAAGAGAACAGCATTTATTTGTAATAGAAATCTTTGGAAAAATTTAGAAATTTATTTGTAATAGAAAAAAACCCATATATTAATAAAAGTATCAATTTCTTTTAAAACAAATACTGACCACCAACTTTTGAAAGGTAGTATAGGGTAGTGCAAAAAGTATTTTAAAAATAACAATGACAGTATATAAATAATGGCTTGCAGATACATTTGGGAACAAAATCAACAGTCTTCAGTCTTGTTTTTAGAAATGCACAAAAAAATCTGTTTTCTATGGAAGCCTGTTTCCAACTTGAACTAAGAAATACAACAGATTACTTATTTTACATATCAGTTAAAATAAGAAACAGAAAACTCTGCTTTTTGACAAATTGGCAATTACAAGCATTGACAGCATTACAAAAATAAAATAATTTTTTTTTAAACTGAAGTGAAAAGAAGCTTCCATAGTTTTTACTAAACACACAAAATCATACATGTATCCACTTTTTCATCCCCTTTTTGAGATGCATTATCGACAGGAATTGTAGTGTTCAGCCGTCATTTAACTTCATAGATGGCCAATAGGTGGAGCACCTTCCATTCAATATTGGGGCTGCTGGACTCATTTATTTCATGTATAATCTCTCACGTCGAATACATTTCTTGCAACACATCATGTTGTTGGTTCTCTCTCTTCTCCTTCTCTCTCATATTGGGCTCACTTCCTTGCAGTGGCCTGGTAGATCCTTACCTCCTCTTGTGGGATCTCTTCCAGCAATGTAACGTTAAAAACATTTTTGAAATTTTCAATGAAACGCAGGTCAGATTGGAATCTCACCTGTTGGAAATGAGACATCAAGAGCCAACAGGTCTTATAAAAGAGACTACCTCAGACCCTTATAAATTTAGCATGTTAGCTAAAATGAATGGCTAAATGAAAAACATTTATACGGAGCCTGACCTTATTTGCCAACAGTACGGTGGTTCCTTGCTTGCAGAAGTACTGCATGGTGATCAGTAGATCTTCCAGAAAGTTATGATGATAAACCACGTCTGTACACAGCACATAGTTGTAATGGTAGACAGAGCTGGGAAAGTTTCGTTTCACATCCTGACCCCAGGTCAGAGCCGCCACCTGAGGTGTGTACCTGCAGCGGCCCCGTGTGTTGCGCGAAAGGTTAAAGTTCAGATTTGACAAGACATCAGGCAGATCTGTGGCCGTGACCCAGGCACCTTGATGCAAAAAAAAAAAAAAAAAAAAATGTTTTAAAGACTTTAGTACATGGGAATAAATTGTCAAATAAGTCATTTAAAGTCAAATCAATTTGACCTTTCAACTTCTACATCATTGTGAAAAAAAAGGTGTTGGCTAGTTTACATAGGCCTACCCAGAAAACTTGCCACTATGGACACCAGTCCTGTTCCCGCTCCAAGTTCCAGCACTGCTTTATCCAGCAGATCAACCTGTTCCCGGTTCTTCTCCAAATACCGACAGAGAGCCACAGCCTATGTGCACACACACATGCAATCTGAGCAAACGCCTAGGCTATGCCACAAAACTCACAAGGGCTTTTCACACTTGAAACAGTTAACCCAGGGTCATTCTCAACCCTGGGTAAACCTGGGTTATCTTGCTGACATTTTGCATGGTACATGTCAGTGTCATTTACTGGATGAAAGCAGCACATAACCTGTTTACTTCAAATAAGCTATATTCCCTGCACAAAATATAATAGCATAACAATATAATATGTAATGATAAAGTTTACAGCGGCTTCATAAATTAATTAAAAACCAAAACACTCCTCATTGTTTTTCATTAAAAAGTATAGAGTTAAAAACTCAAGTTAATGAATTAATGTGTAGTTAACTAAGAGAAGGTACACCGCCATCTTGCTCCAAGGAAAGTGAATTGAATGCACCTGACGTCGTAAATACGAGTTTCCAACTTGTAAATACGAACTTCCCAGGAGGACTTAAACGCACCAATAGAAACGCATAATTCCCAGTCTGTGGAGAAGTCAAGGACGTGAACCGCTCCGATTAGAACGAGTTTCTGCAGGGTTTTTTAACCCCAGGATAAAAAGTGGTGTTAACCCCGCTTCTAAATTACAATTGTTAAAACGTTTCTTGTCAACTGGCAGTATCTTGGTGTAAAAACAAGCCCTGATAATAATGTCTGTTCTTACGCCTGGCCAGATGACGGCGCCAAAAGAGTCGAGCGATTCTCGGATGCTGATCTCCTGACCGGTGAAGGAAAAGGTCTCGTTGCCATGGGAGTAGAAGAAACTGGGCTCCCAGGCATTGCGCCTGTTCAGTGCCTCCTTCTTCATGTCTTTGCCCTCCAGATCCTCTGAAAAGAGCACCAGTAAAGTACTGTCAGTGCAATCGTAATCATTTGTGTGATCTCATTTGTACGTTTTTGTACAATTTGCTTATTATGCCCCACTGACGGTTAGCTTCAAGGTTTGTTTGTTTTTTTTGTTCTAAAAAATGGACATTTCTGTGAGAATCACATATCTGACGAATTCCTAAAATAGATCGGGTTACAAGTCTTTAAAGGGAAGTTTTAAAGGGAAGTATAGTCAAGTTTTAAGTGTTTTGTCATGACTGCAAGACAAGTCTCAGATCTACAAATCCATGTTGGGTAGTAAGATTTGTTGTTCTTATTTTTATCTAAAAAAGTAAAATAAGTTTTAATAGGCCTGCTATATATACCATAATAGAAGTAAAAAAATATGTTACATAATGCATTTTTATTCACAGATTTTTGGATCCCACTGTCATATTTCTCACATATCTCAGTTCTCTACTTATTTACCTTCCTCTGGGTTGTTTGGTGGTGGTTTTTCAGGAACTGGTTGCTTCACGATTCCTTTTTTCTGCACATTTAGACCTGTCCCTCCTACTGTCTCCATTACGGAATCAAGTCCAAATGTCTTCAAGCTCAGTACTGCTATCATGTTGGAAGAATCACATTTTTAATTCTCAATCAAATTCTCAATCAAACTCTCTCATTACCAGCTAAATGCTTTGACTCCAAGCCTTTCTCCAGTGCTTCCATATACTTCTCAGATGCATTTTTTGGAGTAGTTATTAAATTGAATAGCACCAAAAACAAAGTAAAATTTCATTGGAAATAAATATGTAACCCTAAGTATCAGTAACAAACAGCAATGAAAATGAAATCACACTTACATACTGTCACGAACACTTAGAAACACAAAAACAGACCTGATGCTTGACAGTTGACGTCCTCAGGGCAAATATAAAGAAGCAGCATGGAAGCACTATTTAGATGTGCAGTTAGTTAAGAGAGAGAGAGAGAGAGAGAGTTGCATGCTGTGTCAAAGCCATTTAATTCCACAGCTCTGAGTACAATCCTCTCCTCAGGGATCACTGATCCCTCTCACTGGTTCCAGAGTTTGCGGAAACACAGAGATGTAGACAGATGGGGAAAAAGATGGCTGTGGGTATTCGTGTGTGTCCTCATTGGGAGCCAGTTTCTTTTAAATATCTATCTTATGATCCATGAAGGCTTATACCTTTACTCAGCCTGCGCTGGCTCTGGCAGATATACTGCGGCCTGTGGGATCTTGGAAGCTGAAACTGGGGTCCAATAACCTGTAGCCTACAAGCGCATATGGTAAATTAAGGATGATGAACATTTTACTGTCTGAAAGAGTAGGATGACCTAACGGTCAGCTTTAATAGCTGGGATGGAATCAGAATTCAAAAATAACCTGAGACTGGACTGAGAAAACATAATGTCTGAAATACTAAAGTAATAAGCCAAGAGAGGCTTGGGATTTTACCATGGGTAAGGGGTGTTTGTGGTGTCACCACGGTTATCTCCAAGGTGCAGCAGGATCAAAACGAAAGATATGAAAATAAATTAGGAAAATCCGCACACTGTTTAACTTTTCCCTTTATTTGTAAAATAAAACAGCAATGGTTTGAATGTGATAATATCAAGTGGTTAACTCAGCATTGTTGTATCAGTGTTGAAACATCTGTACCATCTGAAGCAAATACAAAACCTTTATTTGTTTAAAAGTAAAATGGCAATAAGGTAGTTTTTGGTTATGAAACAACATTTCTGTAGAGCATGCACATATTTGGCTATAAGAGGCCAGGTGACAAGTATTCATTTCTGACTGAAATGGCTGGAGTGGTTTTGCTTTAGTCGCTGCAAATCCTTCACAAGTCATCCAATAGCGAAAACACAGCTGCTGGTAAAATGGAAAACTGACTCAGCCACGAAGAACAATGTATTGTGCATGCCAAAGTAAACTTTAACCCCATATCCAGGAGTGCATGTCGGACAAAGTGAGAGAGAGGGCGTTAATCTTTAGATATTCTGATAATAATATCTATATGAACCATTCTGGAAAATCTTGGCTTTAAAGATTCTAGTAGATCATCGCAGCACCTGATCGTCAGCATCCACGGTATGGCCATTAAAACCAAACTCGCAAAGGGATTAATTCTTCCAAAAACAGAAGTTTAATGCATAATCCTTAAGTGGTGGGAACTAAGCATGTGCTAAAGTTAATTTTTAAAGGTGGTGTGTGTAATTTTCTTGCTAGAATTGTTAAAATTTTAGTAAGGCATTCCTAGTTTTCTGTAAATACTGTGGCTCTGTGCATGGTGCAACACACATATGTAATTGCCAAAAGTGATGTCCGGAGGGGATATTTGTTTTTAATGACAAGGCAAACTACTGTCAAACAAGGTAAACTATAGCTACAGGTTTTATTTTACAATGCAAAAAGCCCAGAGGAAAAAGCATACATTGAGTACAACATGATCAGTTACTAATATTTGGTTATCTCTTGTTTTTGCATGTGTTCATAATTTCTATATATGACAACCTGAATGGCCAAAAAATGTGTCCGGCTGTCCGCACAATTTTGCATGTTTCACTGCTTTCACAAATAAAACAATTAAGTCGAAGCACAACTATACTTACAAATACTTTAACAAATGTTTAATAATATTTGAATAAAGGGTGATGTCCATTTTTCTAGGCCAGACATCACGTTTATTCACTACTGTGTGTGTGTGTGTGTGTGTGTGTGTGTGTGTGTGTGTGTATAATGAAACAACATGTTACTATTTTTTTTTTTTAAATGTATTAATATTTCTAAAATTCTACTGCCAAAAGCATAGTTTTTCTTCAGCTTCATGTTGTCATATGACCCAGCTGTCAATAACCACTGATTTAAGTCTTCTCTATCTCTATTTTGATTGATTTATTTATTTATTTTAATGTAAAGTCAAGTTATTTTGCAAGTCTGTTTGGTGATGCTAGTGTCACAGAAATTACACACTTCACCTTTAGAACTTCATGCACTAAAGTTTCCACATTTTTAACATTATTATTGTCCCAGGGTCCACCACTGGCTTCACAACAAATGCGTCTGTCAGACCAAGTGGCTCTCTCTTTATCCCATAGATGATGCATAGAAACATGGGAATCCTGGCATTCCTGGGCAGATGATGGGATGGAAAACAGCCTGCATGGTAGGCTCATGGTGATGAGAGCTATTAGCGTACAAGCGCCTTGCTAAAGCCTCCGTGAAGCTTTAGCGAAAAGCTCTGTGAGGATTTAACATTGAGTGTCCTTTCAGTTAACACCTAAATGAGTCAACTATTGGCATGCAAATTACAGCAATAAAGTATAATAAAAGACCATAATAAAAGTCAATTTTATTTAATACCTTTTTACAATAGCAAGTAAACATTGAAATTACTTACAATATAATACAATATTAACAAATGAATCAGTTGTGGCGCATAAAAATGTATGTTTATTATTATTATTTTTTGTAAACCATGGCAAATTTAACAAAACAATTTGATTACGGCATATCCCTTTTAAATTACTTTTAAAAAATTGCAATAATAATAATAAATATTATTATTATTGTTATTATTTACATTGTCTTCATAAAAGTCACTGTAAAGCAGGTTAGGTTAACCTCCTGGCTGTCTAAAGTGGACAGGAACAGATGAACCGTTTGAGGATTTTGCATGGTACGTCATTGAACGCCAGATCACCTGAAAAGAAAAAACAAAGCTTTGTTGAACTAATAAAACAGATCATAAAAATAAATAAAGCATCTCTATAAGAGATGTATAAATTAAATTAAACCCTTGGATTATTTCTGTGACAAGAGCAACACATTTTTTTTGTTAATTGTTGTTTGGTGGCAACACTTACTCAGTATTTCTACACAATTCTCCTCCACAAGTCCACCTCCCTGTGGACATATCACCACATTACAATCATCATTCAATAAAGCCTCTAAGTTTACATTACACTTTACACCGGCTTGGTGAAGGCAACTGTCAACAGTGACTGTGAACACTGCAGTATTGAAAGCATTTGGGCAAATATGCTATTATCAAACATGTTTTCTACCAGTCAAAATCATCTGAGGTGGCTTACCAGTCTGTAATGTCAGTCTTAGATCCTTTCATGGTTCCATTACTTCTTCCGGATCGTCATCCACAATATAGTCACCCTCGAGTGTAGGCTCCTCTAATAAATGTTCCTCTTTTTCAGATTCCACCTCCATCTTCATCTCAGCAGGCTCTAACTCTTCTACAGGTTCCTCTACAGGCTCCTCTACAGGTTCCTCTAAAGGTTCCCCCACAGGCACGTTTCTGTTCATCTGAATGGCAACTATTTCTGGCATAGGCTCTAGTTCTGTCTCTGGTGTCTCTTCATTTATATAATCTGCCTCTAGCACAGGTTCCTCCACTATCACTGACGTCTCTTCTGATACTCTGTGTTCCTCTATTGTCTCTGGCTCCAGCACCCCTGCAACAGGTTCATCCTGTATCAGAGGACTTTGTTCTGCTTCAGTCAGATCATCTTCCTCTATCACAGGTTCCTCCACTCTCACTGACGCCTCTTCTCTGTCTTCCTCCATTGTCTCTGGATCCAGCACATCTGCAAAAGGTTCATCCTGCATCAGAGGACCTTGTTCTGCTTCAGTCAGATCATCTTCCTCTATCAAGGGTTCTTCCATTATCACTGACATCTCTTGTTCTTCTATTGTCTCTGGATCCAGCACATCTGGTTCATCCTGCATCAGAGGACCCTGTTCTGCTTCAATCAGATCATCTTCCTCTATCACAGGTTCCTCCACTCTCACTGACATCTCTTCTCTGTCTTCCTCCATTGTCTCTGGATCCAGCACATCTGCAAAAGGTTCATCCTGCATCAGAGAAGCTTGTTCTGCTTCAGTCAGATCATCTTCCTCTATCAAGGGTTCCTCCATTATCACTGACATCTCTTGTTCTTCTGTTGTCTCTGGATCCAGCACATCTGGTTCATCCTGCATCAGAGGACCTTGTTCTGCTTCAATCAGATCATCTTCCTCTATCACAGGTTCCTCCACTCTCACTGACATCTCTTCTCTTTGTTCCTCCATTGTCTCTGGATCCAGTACATCTGCAACAGGTTCATCCTGCATCAGAGAAGCTTGTTCTGCTTCAGTCAGATCATCTTCCTCTATCAAGGGTTCCTCCATTATCACTGACATCTCTTGTTCTTCTATTGTCTCTGGATCCAGCACATCTGGTTCATCCTGCATCAGAGGACCTTGTTCTGCTTCAGTCAGATCATCTTCCTCTATCACAGGTTCCTCCACTGATGTCTCTTCTCTTCGTTCCTCCATTGTCTCTGGATCCAGCACATCTGCAACAGGTTCATCCTGCATCAGAGGACCTTGTTCTGCTTCAGTCAGATCATCTTCCTCTATCACAGGTTCCTCCACTCTCACTGACGTCTCTTTTCTTCGTTCCTCCATTGTCTCTGGATCCAGCACATCTGCAACAGGTTCATCCTGCATCAGAGGACCTTGTTCTGCTTCAGTCAGATCATCTTTCTCTATCACAGGTTCCTCCACTCTCACTGACGTCTCTTCTCTGTGTTCCTCCATTGTCCCTGGATCCAGCACATCTGCAACAGGTTCATCCTGCATCAGAGGACCTTGTTCTGCTTCAGTCAGATCATCTTTCTCTATCACAGGTTCCTCCACTCTCACTGACGTCTCTTCTCTGTGTTCCTCCATTGTCCCTGGATCCAGCACATCTGCAACAGGTTCATCCTGCATCAGAGGACCTTGTTCTGCTTCAGTCAGATCATCTTTCTCTATCACAGGTTCCTCCACTCTCACTGACGTCTCTTTTCTGTCTTCCTCTGTTGTCTCTGGCTCCAGCACATCTGCAACAGGTTCATCTTGCTTCAAAGGACCTCGTTCTACTTCTGTGTGCTGTACTATTGGTTCTTTTTTAACCACTGGCAAAGCATCCTCCTTGACCACATGATCAAAAGGCAAATCTCTAAACGGCAGCGTTTTATCCTGAACTGGTGGACTGGCAGAGGCTACAGAGTTGAGGAGAAAGTAATAATGTTAATCAATCTAGCAATTGAATATAGTTATTTACCTCTTTTACGATTCATTTAACATTTAGTTTGTTAGATATTCTAAGCTGTCAGCAATGACTACTTCAACTACAACAACAACACAAATCTAAAAACAATGTTTACTGAAAATAGGACAAACTGTTAATTATCAAACCAACATAGTTAATATTAACTGTATATTTGAATGATGGTATAACTAGAGCACAAATCATACCTGTTAAGGTGAGAACCAGCAAAAGTAATTTTCTCATCTTGCCAAAAATCTCCAAAGAGTTGCTTTCTGAAAGAGATGATTTAATAATAAACCAATGTAAACCAGTTATTTTAGTTTTGTTATTCATTTAACAGGATTCCACTACACGAGAAACATTATTAATTGAACAGATTTAATTAAAGGTACACAGTGTAACTTTTGGACCTCTAGCGGTGAAAAAACAAAACTGAACATTGTTTTGGTTGTGCTTCGGCTCTGCGTGACTGTGTGGATGAATATGGTTCTTTTTTTATAACTAAAGAGAGAGAGATGATCCTACTACTCATAACTCATTCACTAATAGGCTATAACCAGTTCAGATGGAAAGGATATCAAGCTGAAGACATTGTAGCCATAGGCTACCCATTAATAGGTAGCTACTTCCTTGAAAATAAATTGCAAAACAGCTCTACAACAACCTATAATGAAATGACCCTTCACAAAAGATAATGCTTTACAAGGAAGTCTGTTAGAGAGCTACATATCTGTTCAATAAAATACCTTACTTGCCTGTTGAGTTATAAAAACATAATCTCCGATTCGCTTTTACAACATTTCAACCTCCTTATCGCTATCTCTAAAAAGCCAAGCCAATGCACACATTTAAATTCACGTGAATGAACAGACGGAAAACAAGCCGGTACTGAGCTTGTCTGAGTTTATTATAAAATGTTAGACAAAAATAATGTTTTCGGACATGAAAGTATAGATGTTATCTTTTGTTTTGCTGTAAATTAATCACTAACACTAAACCGCAAACGGCTGTCATTCACTGCATTGTATTAATAAAAAGCCAGTTAATATAAATTAATTAGTTCGAATTTTTCCAAAATTAAGTTTTAATAGTATTTTCGTGCAGTGACCATGGGGGCGGGAAAATGTGTGACGTAGCCATGCGCTCTTACTAGACTGTCTCATTCTAGCGTTTAATTGTTGAAGAGGACACTAGCCTACAAGCCTTAGAAGGACTGAACTATTGGACGCAGTCTCGGTAGGATGCAGCCTTCCGTTTGAGAAACACCCAATGTAGCCGGAGCAACTTTTCTCCATTTACGGATATGATAAGATACGCATTTTCCCTTGCAAACCATATAAAAATGCTCTAAAATATCATAATAGGATCATAATAAATCAAGGTAAGACAAAAACATGTTGATGATGTATTGACTGATTATTTAAATTTTGTTAATTTCGAACAAAAATGTAATACAGTGTACCTTTAAATTAACATCACTGAATCAACCAAAATACACCAAGTTACGCCAAACACATTTAAGGGGTAACTTAGATCAGGATAACATTGCAGATTAACACCTTTAGTTTGAAACAAAATCAAACAACTATTTTCAAACAAAATCACTGCAAGAGTATAAGAAAGAAGGTAAGAAAAAGAAAGAAAGAAAGAAAGAAAGAAAGAAAGAAAGAAAGAAAGAAAGAAAGAAAGAAAGTTTTTCTTCAGAAATATGTACTTCTTACCTGTGTTGATTTTGCTGGTCTGTGTTGACTCTTCACTTGTGTTTTTCTCAGTGCTGTGGGATCAAATCAGTGCGTCTTATAAAAGAGAGTATTTACTACCCTTTTATAACCTTTGTCTTGTCCCATTTCTGAGAGTACAATAGCTTTTGCCATCACATGCTTCTACACGTTTAATGTTTATCTAAATAACATCTCATTATATTTCATTATTGTTTGCTTGTCTTGTAAACTTTTGCTTTTAAGGTCAGAGTACCAGGTCACTTCCTTATGAGATACAAAGTAAAAAAAATAAATTGATTTGACCTAGTTTGAGAACAAATCCCCCCCCCCCCCCCCCCCCCCCCCGCAACACACACACACACACACACACACACACACACACACACACATAATGACAGTGGAGTGGCGCATTTCAGTTGGGCACGTGTGTGTGTGTGTGTGTGTGTGTGTGTGTGTGTGTGTGTGTGTGTGTGTGTGTGTGTGTGTGTGGATAACATGCACATGTGTGGATTTGACATCAGCACAACAACTGATATGGACAGGTGTTGATGCCATGTCATACCGAGGAAAGGAATACTGTGGATAAAGCAGCTGTCAAAAGTTTCATACCCACAAGAGTGTGAGGTCTCAAAATCAACATCCATGAACAATGCATCCCTGTTCCTGAAACCTAAACCCAAGTGCAAAACAGCAACATATTATCTCTCTCATGTTATCTTAATTGCACACGTGTGGATTCTTCTGCATTATGACAGGCAAATTTATTGTATTAAGCCAAACATTTCCCTGAAAGGGCAGCTCATAAAACATGAAGCCAAACTGCAGGACTTCAGCACTGAAATTATATTGTAATCACAGTTTCATGCAGGTTTGTGTTCAACAGAAGAAAGAAACTCATACAGGTTTGGAACAATATGAGGGTGAGTAAATTATGACAAAATTCCCCCTTTTGGGGGCTTGATCTGAAACTTAGTTTGAGTTTGCTTATATTGTTGTAACCCAATTGTTAAGTTGATTCAGTCATAGTAGCCTATTTACTTTTGACTAAACCAAAACCAAACCAAAGGTTCCAAATTTGATGCAGTTTTATAGACAAAATTGTATTGTGCATAGCACAAAACTTCATAAATATGATATTATTGTCATAACTATAAAGTAAAATTATAGAAACATCTGGGAAAGATATAGCCTATTGTTTTAATAGGCCTAGTTTACAGAAGTAACAATATATTTTGAAACTGTGGTTACCACGCTTGCCTATTAAAAACATAAGAAAGATCATAAGGAATACGATTTTTCAAGATTCATAAGACATATGTAAATATGTCGCTCATATGCAAAGCAACGACACAACACATGTCTCAGGGCATCTGCGGCGTGCTCGCGCAGCGTTCTAACGAGAGCGCGCAAACCATCTTGAAGAACCTCCGAAGAGCGAGAAACACATCAGACTCTCCACGCGCTCCTGCACGCGCCGGACAATATGAAGATGAGTACAACACACATACTAACCTTTCCCGCTCTTCTCATGCTGCTCTACCGTAAGTATATTGATGATACTTGTTTTTCCTCAATATCCGATGCTCTTTATGTGGTGTGTCGTGTTCTGGACGTTTTAAAAGAAAGAATTTATGATTCTAACTGAAATGGTGGGAACTCTGAGGGGTGAGTTGTAAAACACTGATCCTAACTTTCATTAATAATTTGAATCTACATTTAGCCCTGTTAATAATGATATATAGCCTACTATTTTTTTTTAAATGCATTAAATGATTTTTAGTGTTAGCCTTGCGAATATAATTGGCTGCTACACTGAATATAAACACATTTACATGCTTAAAAGTTATTTAAAATTTTACAAATAATATAAAGAATATGTTATGTAGGCTATATATCATTATTATTTGTTTTATCTTTAATTTAATTACATGTTTTATTTTATTTGTGACATGAATGATTGTATGTGTGTGTGTGTGTGTGTGTGTGTATACCCATTATGTAGACAAAATGTCCCTACAAATGTGGCAATGTCCAAAATCCTTGACCTTGTGGGAAAAATGTTTGGTCCCCATGAGGAAAACAGCTTATAAAGTGATGTTTTGGAAAATCTAAACATGCAGAACGTTTTCTGTGATGGGTAGGTTTACGGGATAGGCTACAAAATACAATTTGTACAGTATAAAAATCATTACGCCTATAAAATAAAAATTTGTAAAAATTATGTCTATGGAACGTCCCCATAAAACATGAAAACCCATGATGTGTGTGTGTGTGTATACAGGTTTATATTACATTGTGGGGACCAAACGTCCCCAGAAGGATAGCAAAACCTGAAATCAGCCAGTGGTCCCCACAAGGGAAATAGATTAATAAACAAACTAAATCATATTTTCTGAAAATGTAAAAATGCAGCAAGTTTGATGGGTAGGTTTAGGGGTTAGAAGATACAATTTGTACAGTATAAAAATCATTACCCTTATGGAGATAGCGAAACAGAGTTTTGTGTGTGTGTGTCTGTGTGTCTGTGTGTGCTTTTTTCAAAGAGAGATGGATGCTTTGAGGGTCTGGATAGAATGGGTGGGGGTCTTGTAAGACACATGTGTTTACACAAACTTCTTTAACAGCGTTTGAACACATGAGATCCTGAAGGTGATAAAATGTCTGTGAAGAAGCTGTCCAGATCTGAACTTCAGTCTGATGTGGCAGGGACCCTTTCATGTCGCTGATGCCCCTTGCCTGACTCCTTGTGTATTGGTCATTATCATGAAGATTATGGTTACGCGGCATACCATGAGAAATGCTTGCTCCCACCCTAGAGAGATCTAAATATATGTTTAACAAATTATGTAACAATTTACTTTTTGTATAGATGTTAAAAGAGTGATAAATGTAGCTGTAAAATGTTAGGTTAACATTGACTTTCATAACATTGATTGGCTTTATTCTGAGAACTTTCAGATCTCATGCCACTGAGTGCTAGGGTTGTTAAATACATTGTGGGGTGGTCTGTGATTTGAACTCTAGTCCTCTTCCAGCTGAAGGGGTTTTAAGTTACAGCAGCACAGTACGTCTTTGTATCTCCGGGTAAAAAGACCCTCCACACCTTTTCTCTCTCGTCTCATATGAAACTCAGTTCTTTTCTACACGGCTATAGAAAGGGAGCTACACACAGATAAAAGGAAAGTATTTCCCCTCACTTTCCCCAGAAGTGCCTGTTTTTCAGTGTGTGTGGAGGTTATCAGGTCTGGTTTGTGCCACCCCCCACAGCCAGACTGTGTCAGAAGAACATCCATCCATTACGTAAATTCCTACATATCCCTGTTCCTGGCACCAACAGAGCAGGGAGTGAGTGTTAGTGAGGTTTCACAATTGAGGAAAAACTTCATTGTGTTTGTACTTCTCTTTACTCTATTCCTTATTTACTTAAATATTATATACATAGTATTGCTCAGGGGCATAATATAGAAAACGTGTAACACTTTCCTAAAAGGTTCCATTAATTAACAGTTAGTGCATTAACTAACTTTAACAATGGACAATACATTTGTTACAGTATATATTAATCTTTGTTCAAGTTAATTAATAACTTTTCATTGTTAGTTCATGTTCGCTCAGGTCCATTAAGTATTATTAAAAGATGCAACCTTTGTTTTTAATAATGTATTAGTAAATGCTGTTTACAATAACTATTAGGCCTAAATGCTTTAGAAGTACTTTTCAATAGTTTATGTTAACTATTGTAGTTAACTAAAGTTTAGAACCTCGTTGTAAAGTATAATCTAACATACACTCTTGATTAAATAAATCTCATTTAAAGGATTGTTTGTGATTACACTGTAAAAAAAAAAAAAAAATGTGAATTTTACAGAAAAAACTAACAAAACCGGCAACTGTGGTTGCCAGAACTACTATTAAAAATGCAGAAGCAACAATTTAAGTTTTACACTTTAACTGAAATAATGTTAATATACCAAATAAAATCTGCCTTTTACATATAGTATATCGACAACTGCCTTAAAGACACAGATGGTGACGAGAAATCTAAGAAGATACATAGTTATTTCAATGAATAACTATCAAATAAGAGCAGTGAACAAAGAGAATTCTGGAAATGTCAGTTAATGTTTTTTTTCCTCCAGTTATGACGTATTTTCACTTCCAAAAACTATACATTGTATTTTACTGTAAAATTACATGAAATGTCCCATTAGATCTATTTCAGTTTTTCACCGTATAGTCAGCTAAAGTAACATACCGTTCAGCTTTTTACTGTAGCATTTTAGTCTTTTACTGTCAAAATGTGGATTTCTTTTTTTTACTGTGCAAGTTAAGCTATATCAACAGTGCATCACTCTTAAAAATAAAGGTTGCAAAGGTTTTTCTTTATTTCACAGCAATGCCATAGAAGAACCGTCTTTGGTTTCCCAGAGAAACTTTCAGTGATCAGTTCTTATTTTTTAGCCCAGTTTGAAGAACATTTTATGATGTTTTTTTTGGGGGATTTTAAAGGTTGTTCATGAAAACCATTAGTGCCAATAAAGAACCTTTATTCTTAAGTGGCAGAATTTCAATTCATCTTCTATGGGGCAAACATATAATGGTTCTCATAGTCTTTCATTGTAGGTGGATTTGTTTTTTCTACAAACTAAGTTTGCTATTATAAAAATGCTGTGGGAGTGTGTTCAGACACATTCATGTGTTTGTTTGTTTGTATCTTTTCTATCCTCCAGTTCCTAGCTCAGATCATGTTACTGTGACGACAAGCAAAGCAAAAGTGGAAGTACATGAAAACACAAGTGAGTTCTTTAGTCTTCAGATAATCAGCTTGACGTGTTTAAAAGCTTTCAGACCATATTGATTTGACACTTTTATCTGTTCTTTCCAAAGATGCTGTCCTTTCCTGTGAGTTCAGGACAGAGAAAGAAACAAACCCACGTGTTGAATGGAAGAAGAGAGGCAAAGAGGTTTCATATGTTTATTTCGATGGCGATTTTACAGGTTTGTTGTTGTTTATTCCCTTATCTCTCTTATTTGTATATAGCTTTAGTTTAGATGTTATATGAAATCTTTTAAAAGGAAAAGTGTCATTCACACCACTTGTGGGACCAAATGACATTCTGTTTGGTGAGGTCACATCTGCGAAATTTCGGTGAAATTTTACGAGCAAAAAAGGTTCATTGTCAGTATAGTGTAATGATGATGTATGAAGCTCACACAGAAGTCGATTTAAAACCAAGCAGCTTTTTTTTTCGGTCGATGCTGAACCCATTGCAAAATCTGTGTCGGGGAATCTTTCGTCCTCATGTGAAACTTCTGATCGCACAGATTCCTATTGAAATTACTAGATTTCGTCCTCGAAACTCTGCCAAGCAATTGTAAATGTGACTGCACCTTTCAGTGAACAATACTTTCATTCGCATACAGTATGTTTTTTCTTCCGAATGTTCTGGCTTACTCTCACCATTACCAGGTGGATTTAAGAGCCGGGCGTCCATCGACGGGGCAACAATGACCCTCCGTGGAGTCACACAGAAAGACTCGGGAGTGTATCATTGCGAAGTCACAGCCCGCCAAGACAAAATCAAGCTGGGGGAGGTCACCGTCACCCTCATTGTGCTTGGTGGGAATGAAAATCTTGTACACTTATTTTCATGTGCAGCAAATGGTACACTCTTAAAAATAAAATAAAAAGAAGCATTTTCACAGCGATTCCATAGAAGAAAAATTGTTGCTTCCCCAAAGAACCTTTCAATAAACAGTCCTTAAAAGAAAAAAAAATGTCTAAGTCTGAATAACCTTTATTTTTAAGAGTGTATTCATAACTCCTTGTCTTAAACATAACCTTTCTGTCAGTGAGCAGTATGATCTGTCTTACATGGACAGTGCCGCCACATGCGCCGTCATGTGAGGTTCCTGAAAAAGTCCCGAAAGGATTTTCTGCGGAGCTCCACTGTAAAGACAAACTCAGCGTTCCTGCTGCCACCTACAGCTGGTACAAAGACAACAAACCACTTAACACTGGCAAGCCCGCTGAAATCACCTACACCCTGGACCCCAAAACAGGAACTCTGGTTGGTGTAGTGCTATAATCTCTTTCCATCACATGGGCAAACATTTTGATCAAAACATTGACCTTCCTGTACCCTTTTCCCTTGACTGCTAACAAACGCTGCTTATTGTTTGTATTTGATGCATTTATGGCATATGTGATTTATATACACTGTTTCTTTTCCTTTGCTTTTGAACAGAAATTCAAGACGGTATCAAAATCTGATGAGGGTCAGTATCGATGTGAGGCATCCAATGGAGTGGGGGCACCCAAAAGCTGTGCAGGCCAGCACATGAAGATAACTGAATGTAAGTTAATTACAAATTGGTCATTTAAAGAAATCAATTAAACATGATCTTTTGAAATATTGTTAAAAGAGTAAAATGAAAATGTACAAAGAGGGCATTTAGATCAAAGATTTAGATCACACATTTAGATCAGATGAGAATCTTGCGCTGTCCAGTGTTACACTTACTTATACTGACATGCACCTACTGGCGTGCGTCCGTGCAGCATCATGCTAAAATAAAGGCTTACAGTAACTGACGCGACTGTTAATACGTTATTCGTAGTGACCTATGATAGATTTATTTCGTGTCTTTCCTAGAATGGGCAGTTTGTGACTTTGCGAGATAAACAACATAAAGTATCACTGGTATTACAAAACATTCAGTGTCACATGCCAATCAAATACAGATGTGACACAAATAACATGTTTGAAAAAATATTACTGACTGGCATAATTGATATTTGTGTCACAATTACGTCAGTATAGGTGCTCGATTCATCTGTCAGTCACTACTGGGGGTGTCACAACACATGGCGACATGGTCCGCGACTCTGTGTCAGTCAGGTGTCGTGTGAGTGTCAGTGCGTTGCGATAATGTCAGTGACACATGCCACTATCCACTGGCACATGCCAATGAAGACCGGATGTGCCAATAAGCATAGTGACATGTGCCATTGGCTTCTGTGCGTCAGATGCCATGTCACTTAATGTTAAAACTGCTACTGGTACTGGCTGGCATCTACACAACCGTTCAAAAGTTTGAGGTCAGTAAGACATCTTTTGGAAAGAAATTAAGACTTTTATTCAGCAATGATGCAATAAATTGATCAAAAGTGACAGTATAGACATTTATAATGTTGCAGAAGTTTCAAATAAATGATGTTCTTTTGAACTCTCTATTTATCAAAAAATCCTGAAAACAGTGTATCACAAAACTGTTTTGAACATGGGTAATAATAAGAAATGTTTCTTGAACACCAAATAGTGGTTATCTTTCTAAAATTATGTTTGTTTTTTTTTTTTTTTTTTTTGTAGAGTTTGGGATAATTTTTACCCCTGCAAAAACATATTGTAGTGTAGGGGAGAGTGAGGCACAACCCAACACTTTTTTAACTTTCTCAGTTTGTATAAATCCACTTGGGGTTAAGAGAATACATTTTTTCCCACATTAATTTCCCACATACAATTATGTGATTTTGTTTCATTAATACGGTGTATAGTTTTTTCTTGATTTACCCCGAAAGAATGGAAGTGAAATGTGACAACATGCCCCATAGGTGGGGTACATTGTAACGTGAGGGGCACATTGTAACATGAGCATATGCCAGATTAAAATGTTATCTGATCTAATCAAAGAAATATACAAGACAAACTAAAACATTTTGTCAATAAAATACAATTAATAACTTTTTCATATAAAATATCTTTATTCACCATTTTCTCATGGTTTCTCAATAGAATTCATAAAAGTATTGAATAGAATAGCATAGTTCTAATAGGGGCACATTGTAACGCAATCCTGTAACATGCCCCACCTGTGCAACTGGGATTTAAACCCGGCACGTGTCTTCTGCTGGTATCTATCTCAACTGTTAAATAACAGATTGGCGATTAAATTAATATCAGATTTGTTTAATTTTAAATAAACCCAAAAAACAGAGATAAAAAATTAACTTCATTAAGAAATTTACTTTTGCTATGGTTAAATAAATGTTCAGGGATATCTTCCAAAGATTTTTTCATTTTGGCGCAATTTTTTCTCTATATAGTGTTGATATGGCAACTAGTGCAAATACGGCAATATGGCAAATACACAGTTTCGTCATGCTTGCATGTGTGGAAAGTTTTAAACCATGTGTGTTACAACTAGCCCCGCATTAGTTTGTGCCCCGCTCACTTCTAATAGTTTTGATATTTAGATAAAAAGTGCATACTTATGACCCCTTTGCATATATGTTTGACATGCTCTGTTTGCAGTTGAGCTCAACATGCCAATAATTATAGCATTAGAAGTGGGAGCGTGCCTGTTGCTTCTCTCGTGCTGTGTGTCCATCTGTCTGTGCTGTCGACGCTGCCGCAGTGAGTGACACTTCATTCAAAACAGTATATGGGCTGTTGGGGAACTTACTATACCTGTTTATGAACCCAAATGTGTTTTGTCTCAATCTACTAACATAAGTCTTGCATTTACCAACAGAGAATAAAGGAGAGACAATACAAAGGTAAGTCTTTTTGCAGTACTTTTTAATGCACTCTAATCTACAAGAAAAAAACACAACAGACCATTTGAAACAAAGTGGTTATTTCTCTTCACTTTTCAGCAGAACAAAGACCAGCTGTAACCCTCCAACAGATGTAAGTCTTTAAGTTTCCCATTTATAGCTTAATAGTCAAATGATACAGAAATGACACCGTAGAGGCTTCTGTTTATAATAATGGCCGGTCCTCATCAGAATGTTCATCTCTCTCCTCAGCCGAGACACTACAAACATACACAATCCTTTGTGCTTTGAAGAGTGTGCACATTTTGGACAGCACCATGCTGACAGAAGTGAATTCAATTGACCTCAAAGGCTAGAGAATGATATATTACATCAAATACGCCTCTATATCTCTGCTTTGCTCTGAGAGCAGAAACGCGTCCCCTGGTGGTGAGGTCTGATTACAGCTGAACAATCCACAACAGACCTAAAGTTAATCTCTGCTGTTACTCTTCTACTACTGTAAAAAGCTTTTTTTGGATACTGCGTATTATTGTAATATTATTTTGACTTTGGACTACCTAGTGTTTATAGATACTGTACAAATGTTGCACTATTTTATGCCAGATTTGTCCAACGCAGGTTACAGGCAATGGTTTCAATCACCAAGCCACTGAGCATAAAGGCCCGACTACAGATGTGATGGTCCACTTGATTTGAGCGGAAACAAGCTTGACTTGTCTCAGGATGTCTCTAAAGTCTATTAATCATCATACAATCAATGTTCAGTAGAATGTTAATCACATTTACCTTGCCGTGTTTTTTTTTTGTTTTTTTTTCATGTTTCAATAAGTGTCATCAGTTGTCTGATGATAGGTATTTCTCAATGAGAGAGAGAGAGAGAGAGAGAGAGAGAGAAAAAACATTTACTGTCATGTCATTCAAAAACCTGTATGACTTTTTTTTTCTGTTAATCAAAAAAAGAAGATATTTTGAAGAACTGGCTTTCACTGTATGGACAAACAACCGAGACATTTCTCAGAATATCTTCTTTTACATTCCACAGAAGAAACAAAGTCAAAGTGGCTTGGAACAATAGAAGTGAAGTTACATGATGACATAATTGTCATTTTTTTTGGTGGTGATCTATTTGTAGCGTGCACAGAAAGCCAAGAGACAGAAAATTCCTTTCAGCAACTTCGGACTTTTTGTTTTCTCAGATCTGCACACTTCTCTTTTAATAACAGAAGCAGTTTTAACCAATCGAACACTTTTCACTAGACGTGCATAGTGATAACCAAACAATCCACCATAGACAACACAACACTATACCTTTAACATCTAGACAGAGTTAAATAATGTGCTTGAGCTTATTTAACGGTTTGGTTTAGCTGATTTGTGGCTCAAATGAACCAACGTCACCAAAAACTAGATGTTTTTTGGTCTTTTGTTACATTATCTGTTATGTAAAATGAAGCAAATGCAAAATTCAGACTTCATTGCAATATATATAACCTCATTTTACACAGAATAAATGACTTTAGCATACACTTTCACTGTTAAATAAAGAAATGCACAAATCAGTTTTCCAAGTTGTTTATTTAATCATTGGTTTCAAGGCATCGATAAAAGTCACATCCAAAATCAGTTTTATACAACAGGGTGAGAACATTTCTTTGCTGGGAACATTTACTTGAAGTGTCACAGGACTGTAACGTTAGTATCAATCAGCTTGTGAAAAATTCAAAACACTTTATAATATAATGTGCTTTATTCGCCAAATATGCAAACAAGGAATTTGTTGTGGTTTCCAGGAGCACTCGAGAACATACGTACATAACGCAAGATAATAGACAGAACAATTAAATAAGTAGGATTAAGAATAAAATAAATACCTACAAAAACAGTACTACAGGCTACATAAAGATGGAGTAAATAGAAGGCTGATTTCCAGATGTGCACATTATGCAATGCATACACAACTGTATAAATATAAATTTACAAGTATCCAATAATATCTGCGTCGATTTTCACACTTCGGACACTGAGAAAGTCAACACCTTCTGATTCTGCTGCTGGCTGTTATTTAGTACAACTAATCAAATAAATACCCATATGTATTATGATATATTGTGGGAAAACTGAACAGAGCGGGGTGTACATGTTGCTGTCAGTGGGCAGCCAGGCCTCGAGCTCATCCCCGCCCCCAATGCAATGTTGACCAAAAACCAGCATGAACGTTCGCTCAACTTATTAGCACACACTAAACTATAGCCCTTGACACACAGCTTTAGTCCGAAAAAACTCCAACACAGCACTTACTGAACGGGATAAAGAGGTACGTTGGGCCGCGATACTAATTTATCTGAGATAAACGCGGACAGAAATAAGAATGTTACAAGTGTGTGAGGTTATAAGCGTGTCAGTTTTCCCGCTTTCTGCGTGAGCTAACTGTTAGCATCCTGGGGGAAACAGAGCTAGCTGGAGTGCTAACAGAACTGACAATAACCCAGCCCTCTCACACCCCGACAAACAGTAGGTAAAGATATCAGTATATTTTATTCTGGATCTTTTAAAATACAACTTTTTTTATCGAGAGATGTTGTTTATGTATATAACTCGGTCGTAAAAAACAGATGCGCGAGTTTTGGTGAAAGTTAGCGCGAGCTGTTCGCGTGAGCATATATTCAGTTCAACCAGGCGTGTCTCTCTGTCTTTCGTCAGCATACGGTAAGCAGCTAACAAAGAGGCCAGGTATACATACATATTCCATTCATTATTGTACCTTTCGTAGATATTTTATTCCGCGTAATTAAACACCGTGATGTTTCCGTTCGTTTCTTCAGTCGCACGGCTGTTTTCGGAAGTCTTGTCAGCCGCCGTGACTTCGGCCAGGATTTCCGGCTGCTTTTACATCTGCCCTTCTCTTGTTTTGTTTCCGTTTCTTCCATTTCCGTTTTAACTTTCCAGAATCAAAAGTCTTGATGTGTAGCTACCCCTGAAAGTTTTAGAAGTTTTAAAAAGTCGTCTTTTACGCCCAATTCTGCGGTTATATTACGAAACCCAAAAGCATTCCAACATGGCAACTGCGTTTGTATGGATTCGCGCGTCGTCTTCCCACCCAGTCGCTGCTGGAAATTATATTAATAAAATTGTGCGTTTAAATCTACACACAAAAATAAAAATTGGATTGACCAAATGAATGGCATTTATTTAATAATAAGCGCGTCTCTTGTGTTTAATAAGAGTGCTAATGCAGGGAAAATGTCATGGTGGGCCTCCACTCTAGCAAAGCCTCGGTGTTGCGTGAGAGTTTATGAGACTTCAGAGACTTCTTTAACAGTGCGTTAAACCGACCATTTAGTGCCTTTTGGCTCACATTTAGATGTTTTATATAACCTAACTGTTCATTAAAATGCCAGAAATTATTTTAAATAAACGTTTATTTACAAGATTATAAAGTATGAGATAATTTGGTTACACTTTACAATAGTTTTATTTGTTGCCGTTAGTTACCATAAACTAACAACAATGAAAACTTATACACTGCAGCATTTATTAATCTTAGTCAATGTTTGCTAATACATATGTTAACTAACATGAAAAAAAAGAAACAATTGTATTTTTTATTAACTATAACTTTAACAAAGACTAATAAACACACACAAAAAAAAAAATCAAATGTGTGTTGTTAGTTCATGTTAGCTAATGCATTAAATAATATTAACAAAGGAGGCCTTATTGTAAAGTGTTACTGATAATTGTACACTTTCTTGTGATTAAATTAATTGCAAAAAAATATGCATTTGCTTCATAGTTGGACAAGGAGTTACAGGGATGTCAAAAAGTGAGACAGAGGAGATGATTGAAATTGAGATTGATGGGCGGGAGAAACAGGAGTGTTTAGAGGAAGGGTAAGTGATTTCTCTGTCTTTCTCATCCTTTTTTCCTCTTTATGTGATATGTTTTGAGGAAGCATCTCATTGAGCAATGTGTATCTTGTGCCTTGGAAATTATCAGTTTTTTTTTGTGACCAAATGTCAGGATTGAGGAGCAAACCATCACAGCAGCTGAACTGATAACTCAAGACATTGACATCAATGAGCCGATCGGTAACCTAAAGAAGTTACTGGAGCCTCGTCTTCAGGTCCCGCTGGATGGATATGACATTTGTCTGCAGGACATCCTAGTATGTGCCTCTGTATTAATGTAAACTTATTTGAGCACACTCATTGTATTTATTGGCTGAGCTCTTCACTCCCTGTCTCCGCTCCTTTCCTCATGTAGCTGCATCCTGATCACAGCCTGTTCGATCAAGGAGTGAAGACAGATGGCACAGTACAGCTCAGCGTGCAGATTGTCACGAAACAGGGTAACAGTTTACAATGATCTTGTATTGCTGTTGGACAAATCTGAACTTGTCAACATACCCTTCAGACAACTGAAAATATTTGGTTAGTTGACATGTCCTGCGGTGTGAGCACTTTGCTCATTTTTTTATTATTATGCATGCAGCTTTTATGAGCCCATATTGATTGAGAGGCTACATGAATATTTGTACTTTAAAAAATTCTGAAAGGACCATTTACATTGAACAAGTGAAGGCAAAAAGACAACTACCCATTTACAGCACTAAAAAAAATAAAAAAAATACTTGACCTGCTTATGTGTCTTTGGTCTGTTTTAGGTGAAGAGAAATTGAATATTCTGGAGATCGTGAAACCAGTGGAGACTGTGGAGGTGGTTATTGATCCAGACGCGGCTGCTGGCGAGGAAGCCCATCTGGTGGAGGACGGACATGTGATTGCAGTGGAGCGAGCCTCCATTCCTGATGAGACTTCAGAGCAGGTGACCCGCTGGGCGGCCGCATTGGAAGGCTACCGCAAGGAGCAGGTTCGACTGAACATTCCCTATGGTGAGTAGTCCGTTGATATTAACGTGTTTCAGAGTTAAATGTAATTTTTTTTTAAAGGATTTTAAAAAAGATTTAGGGTTGGTAAGATTTGAAAAGTATTTTCAAATTTAAGTGTAAAGTCTCTTAATCCTGGTTTATACTTGCCTTGTCCGCACAAGTGCAAAAAAAATTACGTCACCACTGTGTGGGAAGTCGTGCACGTTGACTGCACAAGACCCCATTTCGTGTGCACAGCATTGTATGTAACTTTAAGCTCGGCTCCGCAATATTGATTAAAAAAAATCGTAATTGGATTATAATCCAAAATCTCTCAGCCCTAATAAAAACAAACAACATCGCGTGTGTACCTTACTACTTCCCACCTCTGCTTCCTAATGGTTTAAAAGGGACAATTACTCTGAGTTTACTCCCCTGTCGTTTAAAATAATAGTGCACTACAACGGCGAACGTGTCAAGTATAAACGCCTCGTCCATTTGGGGAGGTGCGCGCGCAGTCAGCGGATACTCGCGATGCGGAGCCAGGCAAAAGTATAAAGACTTTATGCTCACCAAGGCAGCATTTAGTTGATGAAAAATACAGTAAAAACAGTAATTTTGTGAAATTTTTACAATTTAAAATAACTTTTTTTTCTTCTATTTTAATATATTTAAAAGGGGTCATGAACTGCATTGTTTTATTGTTTTATGATGTTCCCTCGGGTGCATTTATAATGTTAATTTTAGAATTCATATTTTAGAAATATAAGGCATTTTTCCTACCCTGATTTAAGCCCTCTGATTTGAACGCTCTGTTTGAAGGGCTGTGTCTGCTTTGAGACTTCAGTGTAAACGCCCACTGCTGTGATTTGCTAACATCTTTGCATATGAAATAGCTAAGTATTACATGTGATTATAGCATTATATCTATGGCATTATATTTAGATTGTGGTATGAAAGTTGCAGTGATGAGCATTTAGCCGATCACAGATATGTTGAGCGCATGAATGCAGTGATCTCATCATTGCAACTCGATTTTTGCAGACTAACGATTGCTTTCATCATAACTGACAGTGCAAACACAATGTAAATAAGAGATTCATTGATTATAACAGGAGTTTTGTTCGATTGACAGCTCCAGCGATTGTAAAGGGAGTGTTCTTTGATCCTTTTCTATGTATAATTTAATCACAGTTGAAATAACAGAATATTTTCATCCTACTAAGAGAAACAATGTGAAGCTGACCGTTTAGTCACTGGTTTGATTTACTGACACAGACAAAGAACTTCTGACTGTAGCTACATGAAACATTACCTATCAGAAATCACTGGTTACAGATCAGGCAGTGGAATTAACACTGTTACTTACATGTTGTCGCGTTACTGTCGAGTCCATATCATAAAAGTCTGTTTGCAAAGCCTGCGCTGAAATTGCGACTGATTTACCCAAATTATCCACAGTGAAATGTACTGAATACAAATAAATAATGCTCAACTGAGACATTCACATTGTTGAAAATAAATAACCACTTTACTAGCATTAGGATCCCTTGGAAGGTAATGTTATTTTTAGTCCATTAATCCTGTATCACTCTTCTCTTCTCATCATCTCACAGGGTTCCAGACTGCAACCATTTTTTGAGAATGTGCGAGTTACAATTTTATGTGGTCGCATTTGTGCGAGTGCATGGTCATGTAGCCTACTAAGTTAAATTCACGCATGAATTTTCCTGCATTGAACTTGTTTTAGCGCCCGCCAAAGTGAATTTTTGTCCCGCCAAAGTCTTATTTTATCGGTGAGTAATGTAGATGAACTGCTGCGCTTGTGACAGGGCACATGTTTAACTGAAAGAACGAGAGAGAGAGAGAGAGAGAGAGCTGGTCGCGCGCGCACTCTCTCTCTTCGGAGCCAGGCGAAAGATGTTAGATGTTGGAGATATTAATAAAAATGAAGTTAATTCAGCCAGCGCTCATACCTTTGTTTACATCCTGTTTTCGGTGGAAGGCCACAGTAGTCGATTGTCGAGTTCACGCGCGTGATCATAGGTACTAAACCTATGCGCGTGAACTCGACAATCGATTACTATGGCCTTCCACCGAAAACAGGATGTAAACAAAGGTATGAGCGCTGGCTGAATTAACTTCATTTTTATTAATATCTCTAACATCTACTGCAGTCAGATCCACCCGTGTTCACTCGGAAGGAATCACTCACATTTTCTGTGCGCTTGTAATGACACTTAAAGGATGTTAAGAGGCTAAAAAGCAGGCTTACTACTTGCCCCATTGAAGTCAATAGGGTGCAAATTTTAAAAATAGAATAACTCGGTGTAGGCAACACCGATTTTTGTCGTTGTTCTCTGTATTGACAGCACTCCAAATGTACAAAAAAATGAGCTCAATGTTAAAATTGACCGGAGTTCTCCTTTAATGTTGAAAACAGTTGTTCTGCTTAATATTTTTGTGAAAACCATGATTAAAAATGTTCAGGACTTTTTTATGAATAGAAAGTTTAAAAGAACAGCATTTATTTGAAATATTTTGTAACATAAATGTATTTGCTGTCATTTTTCATCAATTTAAAGTGTCCTTGCTAAATAAAAGTAAAAAATAATTTCTTAAAAAAATAGAATAATAATAATTCTTACGGACCCTAAACTTTTTAACACTGATTAGTGTATGTATTTATTCTAAATAATAAGATGCTTCATGAAATCTGAAATGACAATGAAATTGTGAAAGGGATCATGATATGATTAATTGGTGCAATTAATAGCAAGTTAACATCTGAAAATAGGTCAGGAATTGTATTTTTAGATAAGAAATGAATATGAAAATAAATTTACTATGATAAAATTAAATTCGAAAATGTATTGTCATTGTCGGATCATTGGATTTTTACACCTTTAGTCAGCCATCTGATGAGGTTTGTGTGTCTTTATGTCAGACCCGGTGCAGTGGACAGCAGATCAGGTGATCCACTGGGCAGTTTGGGTTATGAAGGAGTTTGGGATTGAGGAAATGGAGGTGGGTGGCATTCACATCCCCGGCCGCCAGCTCTGTGCTTTTAGCCAGGAGGAGTTCCTCCAGAGAGTGCCTAGCGGAGAGATCCTGTGGAGCCACCTGGAGCTTCTACGCAAGTGTAAGTTTCACAAAGGAAAGAGTGTGCGTGGCGTGTATTCTCAAATGCAACCACAATATTTTTTAGCCAATTTTCAATCTTTGTAATGCTCTGTGCAGATGTACTTGCAAGTCAGGATCAGGGTCAGGAAGCAACAGTCACCATTGATCAACGTGAGTATCTGTAGATCCTGAATCTTCAACAAAAGCACTTTTTGACTACCTTCTTGAGTAACACTTTATATAACCTGCACATGACTGTTGCTTAAAGGGCAGTTTTGTGTCTCCAGGCAACACTTAAGCTTTTTGATGAAAGGAGCATGTGTTGGTCTTCTGGGTAACACAGTTTCTTGATATTCTCCAGCTGTGCAGATCATTCCTGCCCCCGTGCAGCAGGCCACACCCACAGCCATTAAGGTGATGAAGCACAACAAAACACCCCGAGCCCCCCGGATCTCAGGAGAGGAGCGCAGCTCACCTGGCAACCGCACAGGTACATACAAACACTGTGTAAAAGCGCAGGTTTATCAATACTATCATGCTTATTTAAAATAAATTAATCTAAGTGGTGTAAATGCATGTAATTTTTCAGTATAAACTGTTAATATATTAAATATTATACAATATCATCAAATATATTGATGATGAAATTAGTAAGTAATCTTTGAAATGCTGCCTATATATCAAGGAAATCAATGACCGAAACTATCCGTTTTATAAGCATTTTCCTCTTCCTGTCATTCCAAATTCAACATCCTGTGGTGTGTGTTCAGTTCAAATCGCAAATCAACAATTTAACGGAAGCCTTAAATTCTAAATTTGCCCAACCCTCATACTAAGAAAAATACCATGCACAACTCTTAATAAATGATTTTTGAGTTGATTATTATTGTGTTGTGTGACCTCTCAGGTAATAACGGTCAGATTCAGCTGTGGCAGTTTCTCCTGGAGTTGCTGACGGATAAGGACTCTCGGGACTGCATTTCCTGGGTGGGAGAGGAAGGCGAGTTCAAACTCAATCAGCCTGAGCTGGTAGCTCAGAAATGGGGTCAACGCAAGAACAAGCCCACCATGAACTACGAGAAACTAAGCAGAGCTCTCAGGTGCATTTCATTTCCTTTCTGTAGTTTAGGTGCTTTTGGAGAGATGCAACTAGTAATCAGCAATATATATATATTTTTTTATTGTTTTAGATAATATAAACACTATCTTGTCTCCTCTCTACAGGTACTACTATGACGGAGACATGATCAGCAAAGTGCAGGGTAAGCGCTTTGTCTACAAGTTTGTGTGCGACCTGAGGACTCTGATTGGATACAGCGCTGCAGAGCTCAACAACCTGGTGACGGAGTGCGAACAGAAGAAACTCGCCCGAGTTCAGTTGCACGGCCTTGGCCAGCCCGTCAACACAGTCACGCTGGCCACCGCCACAGGGCAGCCAGTCACCACAGTCACTCTGGCTGCAGCAACTTTAGAGAAAGACAGTTGAGGAGGGAGTGGCTAGCCAATCAGGAGACAAATTTAAGATGGGAGGAAACCGGGTTGAACATTTGACTTTGGGCAGGGAGGGAGACAGCGGGTTTGTAAGCAGACGTGCGCTTTGTTATGAGTGTGTATGTGTGTTTGCGTGTCCTTAAAATGCTTAAGAGAGTGAATGTGTGCGTTTGTGTGAGATATAAGAATAGATGATCATGTATGAGCTTTCAGTTTTTGTATGCTTGTTCTCTGACTGCAGAGTTGCATCGGCTATATTTCCATTGTATATACTCTATGTTTTTGATAGCCATGTGGGCAGTGTATTTTGATATTTTCCATTTGTAAAGGATCTTTTCTTTTTTATTTTTGAGCGTCCAATTCCCTCAAGGTGAGGTACTTTTTACTGTCCACCAGAGGGCAATAAAGAGACAGTTGGTTTTTGAATCGATCAAGTCTTGCATAATGCAGCATGCAACACACACCCCTTTTTTTTCTTGTCTCGTGCACCAAACAACACATCACAAGGAGTTTGTATGTACATTCAAAACTTTATTCATGGGTTACAGTGTTGTAGAAAGCTTTTCCCCTTCTAAGCCAATGATTTGAATAGATACTGAAGGAAAATGTCACAGAAAGAGCTTTCTCTGCTCCCTACTGACCACAGACACTCACCTCAGAGTATCCACAAATCAGCACAACACCAGACTTTTAGAGCTAAGGTACTTCTATACAGGAACATAATGAGCAGTGTGCACTGTGACATAACTGCACAATGTTTGAATTGTTTAATGGCTGTCTCGTACAATGCATTATACAACAGTTCACGATTTCCTTCAACATCATGGCACTTTCAAAATAATTTAAAAGGTCATTTCAATAGACCATATGGCATGAACTCATTACATTATTTCATTATCTACCCGTCCCTTTCTACCTGCTCTGACCTATAAGGTGCTATGACATACTTGAGTGAAACAAAAGAGGGGAGGTGAAGTGTTTCTGTCCCAAAATGTGTTCGTGAATATCACAGACACTGGGGGAATACAAAGAGGGGATAGTAGGACAAAAATCACACAAACAAAAAAATGGTGGCTATTTCTGAAGCAAATTCCCACCACTTCATACCTCCTTTCCCTAATCCCGGCCCCATACCAAACCCCGACATGGAATAAAACTTCATGAGGCAAAAAGGGTGTAGGTAGACCCTTAAAAAAAATGCAGAGTGCGTAGAACATTAATAAACCAAAACGTGGGCTAATATTACACTTCATAATACAATACATACATCTTTTTCCAGCCCCATGCAACCATTTAAGTGTGCGTGGCATGGTCCAAAAGAAAGAAAAAGCACACTTCAGTTAAAGCATGTCCCTGTGACAATGTAGCCAAGCAGATTTCTTTTTTCACTTATTTAAAATGTGATCACAAGAAGACAATAAAATGTACAATCCAGCTAAAATCTCTACATGAGAGAGAGGTCAAAGCCTGTGTTTGGATCCAGAAACCGTCTCTCTGTTAAAATTTCCATGCACTACATAGATACAGCTAGCTTCTGCCTTAATTCAATACATATTACACATAAAATAAAAACATTCATTGCGTATGTTTTTTTTTTTTTACTTTTTTTTTTTTACAGAAAAGAAAAACCTGAATGGAAAGTTTATTGATGAGTACATTATTCTGCATCTGGTAGTTTGCGTTTGGAGCCTCATGTAGCCAAACACAGCACCGCATCATCTGAGTGCCAAGGAAAAAGGAAGGAGGGCGAAAGAGGAAGGAAACGTGCAAACAAAAGAGAAAGAAATTTCTGGAGGGGAACAAAAATGCTCACATGAGAGAAAAAAAACCCTGTGAATTAGAGAACCATGGGTAAGTTAGAAGGAAAGCATGCATGGGTGAAGAGAACAGAGCAGAAGACGCATCATTCACCACACAATGCTGTGACGTACAAGCATGTGAACGCACAGATGGACCATCGTACCGACAGATGGCTGAATGGGCAGCAATGATACATCACTTTTCTGTGCAAACCGATTGAGCGCTCATTCGATTGGATGAAATGGTCAGGTGATGGAAGCCACTCTCATCTCCATGGTGACAGAGCTGATCAACAGTGTGTATGAGGGATCAGTCTGCATTCTCTGTCCTGATGCAGTGGGGTGATGGTGCTGATGGTGCTGATGGTGTTGGTGAGGGGGAGAGCGGGGATTTGAAGTGGTTCTTTAGTTCTGCATCTGCTCGAAGAACTTGTAGGTGGGGTTCTCGTAGCCGTTCTGCTGCATCTTAGTGAGATGGCGTTCCTCAGGGGTCACCGCTGCGTCAACCTGAGATGTTAAAAAAATATGGTGGTCATTAAATGTGTTTTTTTCATTCCCAGCAGTGTTATTGTAGTATTTTTATATACTATTTAAGTATTTATTAATATTATGAACTAGCCTTTATTTTGATATTTTCAGTTTTTATAAAAAAAATATGGAAGCAAAGATGCCGCGATGCCAAACCCCCTCATGGAAGTGTTTACAACTGTTACAACGAGTAATCAGGATCAACTAAACGCTTGATTTGCAAAAGTATGTGAAATATGTAAAGTTCGCGTCATAGACTTTTTAAAATACGTCAGTTTTACACACCGGTCTGTTATTGTAGGGACATCGATGTTACATTTTCACGCCCCTAAACATGACGCAGAACAAAATAAACCGTGATTGGTTGCTTTAAATGTCAGTCAGATGGCCTCTGGGTGGTCCTCGGCCAATGAAAGCTGCTATGGAGTCCAGACCTTCTGCTGTCACAGACTATATGAGCAGTAACTTGTCCTACCTTCCAATGACATTTCACCAGCCTCCCTCCTCCTCCTCCCCTTCTCCATTTTTAGGTCTACATTTGTCATTCTATATATTACTCAGGGGGGAATATGAAAAATACATTGGATGACAAATGTAGGTCTAAAGCTGTAGAAGGGGAGAATGAGGAATGCTGGAGGAATGTCATTGGAGGAAGGTAGGTTAAGCTACCTAATCCTGGATTCAGACTACACAACATATTTGTCACTCTGTCAGATTATGTCTTTTTGTGTTGTAAACAAGAAACATGTCAGACTACACGTTGCTTTCCGACCAGTCGTCGCACTGGCTGTCTTGTCGTCAGAAAAGCCCCTCACAAAAAAAGAAAACCTGACAGTGGACACGTTACTGGATTGCACAAAGATTACAGTATGGGCTGGCAATCCTCCAAAGCAAACTTGAGGTAGAATTTAATAAAAAAAATGTTTAGCCAGTAGTAAAAATAAAATAAATGTACTAAACGTGTTCGCCTATTGTTCGCCAGCATTTATCTTTTTCACTTTTTTGCCGTATTGTTGCCATAGCTCTAATTCCACATAGCAGCACAAATACCATCATCTTTCTTTTGTTTCGGCATGTTTGAGAGGTGTGTTCAGAAGAGCTTCTGTGCTCCTATTGGTCAAAGTCACATATGTGACGGAACCCGCTGCGGGGGACCGAAAAAATATTAAACATGCTAGTTTTTCTGTTGTGACGTTGTGAAGCGTCACAGACACGGCGTCAGTTGTCGCCCCCTATTCATCTCTGATTATATGATCAAGTGAACTTTAAAAAAGACTACTTTTTGAAATAGCAGATTTCTAGCTAATGAAATATTTTAGCGCAGGCAACAGAAAGTTCATTAAAGACTTTTAAAGACTTTTTTTTCAATGACATTTCCAAGTTTGCAAATCACTAAATTGTCATGTAAAGATATCTGAACATGTTTCTCACCTCAATAACTCCATGGTGAATGGAAGTGTACTGCTTCTTCCTGAGCATAACAAGGGTGATTACAATGACAGTAGCAATCACGACTCCACCCACCATCAGGCCAATGATTGCCCCCTTATTAGAGCCCATGTCTTCTGCAAGGAACATCTGATTCGACACAAACACATCAATTACTTATTGCATGTGAAATATATAGATATTTTGTCTGTATGTATGCATGTTTAGCGAAATATGTGTGTAAATTGTTGTACCAGTCTCTTGTCACGAACATCATAACCAGCATTGTGTCTTTCTTCAATATCCAGCCGAACCTTTGGAATCTCTTAAAAATACACACATATGAACATATTCATTAGATATGTGATATTAAACACATGAAGCAGCCTCTATGGAAGACACAAGCACGCATTTCAGACGTGAATCATGGCAGAGTCAACGAAGAAAATGAAGAGTGAAGAGTGAGTGGTATTTACGACAGTAACGTTAAATACAAGTACTCCACAGCGACTCTAGGGGTCGCTGTTTGAGAAAAACGGAAACTGCATACTGTGCCTTTAAACAGGAAAATAACTTCAAATATGAGACAAATTCAAATTCTGCTGTAAAGAAGCTGTAAAAAGTGTTGTTATATGAACTAGATATGTTGATTCAGTTCAGTTTCATAATTAACAAAGCAACTAAACAAAGCAATTGTTGAAAATAATAAGTAGACACTCACCAGGTCTCGTAGGCAGACCCCTATCTGGAATTGGACGGGCATCTACGGGTTCAACTGAGCAAGACAAAAAAGCTGCTCAGCCTCTTTTAAATCCAGCGTTTGATTATTTACACTACCGTTCAAAAAAGTTTTGGGTTGGCAAGATTAATGTTTTTAAACATATCTCTTCTGCTCACCAAGGCTGCATTTAAAAAAAATTAAATAATCAAAAAAACTGTAATATTGAGAAATATCATTACAATTTAAAATAACTGTTGTCTATTTTGATATATTTGAAAATGTAATTTATTGCTGTGATGGAAAAGCTGAATTTTCAGCATCATTTTCAGTGTAACATGATCCTTCAGAAATCATTCTAATATGTTGATTTTGCACTCAAGAAACATTTCTTATTATTATCAATGTTAAAAATGGTTGTGCTGCTTTATATTTTTTTTGTAGAAACCATGATACATAAAAAAAAAAACACACATTTTTGAACTCCGGTGTATAGTTGTATATGATTGGTTACTCAATATGTATATACTTTTCATGAAAATGGGCCTTTTAAAGTTTTACGGTTCAGTTCCAGCTTTGAATGTGTTAATGTTTACCATGGTTGTCAGTGTTGGCCTGGTTGAAGCTTTCGGGGTGGATGAAGCCCAGGCCGTCCTGCTCTGGCGGCAGGATGTCCAGGGTGGTGGTGCTGTCAGGCAGGTCCGGCATCAGGGCGTCGTTCCCGTAGCTAACCCTCATCTTACTCTGGAGAGATGACAGCTGTTGGGTGACTTCCGCCTGGTCACGCTGAATCAGCAGTGCTGAGAAAGTTTCAGTAGACCCAAGTTTGAAACTTGTTCCCAAAATGATATGACAGTGAACTCAACACTAAATAAAGCACTTCACACTCACCCACTTGGTCCTGGATTTCATTAGCCACTTGTGGCACCTTGTAGAGATACCCCAAGGATTGGTTCATGCGTTCCTCAATAACACGCAGGTGGGTCATCACCTATGAGCACAAGGGGTCAAACTGAAGTTTGAAGTGTCTACACATTTTATATCTTAAGTAGGAAAGAACAACCTTGACATAAGCTTACAAATGGTCGAATCTGGGACGCCTTCTTCGGATCCACCTCCCGCACATGCTCAAAGTGTTTGAGGGTGTGCTGCCTGTCTTTCTGCTCCGCTCGTATGTACTTCTTCAACAGACTGAGAACCTGCCGAGGCTGTACGAGACGGGACACAGGAGAAAACAGGTTTTTCTTTTTTAGCTAGATTAGCAAAGACATTATACAATTTACTATTGTAAACAACATGTGTAAGCCATTTTGTTAGTGGTTGAGCAGCATGGTTGTGTGCGTATACCCGAGGCTGGTCCGATTGAAGGGCGCTAAGGTAGCTTTCCAGAGCCTGGCGGCGACGGTCGTTCAGCAGAGCTTCCACTCGTGCCATGTGGGTTTCTACCAGCTGCTGTCTCTCCCCGGCCGCTTCTTTCTCCAACGCCTCCACCTTCTCCTGGAAGCGCTATAGAAACACGAATAAACATTAAGCCAGAAGCCTTTTATTAATCCCGAAGAATAAAATACAGTGCCTTTCAGTCCGCTTGAGAATCCCCCCCTCCGCTTTAATGGAAACTGTATGCTGTGCTACTAAATCTGAATGCACTTGGACCGTAACCCCGCTAAGTGCTTTTATATAACAGGTTCACAAACCGCTAGATTATATTAACAATAAACTATGTTTATTTTCTGCCGTTCACTGCTTATGAATCATCAGCCAACATATCCTATTCACATTTATTAAGCTTACCTGAATTATGGTCTTCTTATCAGCACGAGGAAGATTCTTTGCCTGTCTCTCTGCCTCCTCCCATTCTCTCATTACCTGAAGAGAGATAAGAGGGATGAAGAGACAGGAGAAAAATGTCTTTTGGACATGTACAATGGTAAAGTATAAATAATATGTGATATTATAATATGACATTTTTTTTATATACATTTATAGATATTTAAATAAAAATATTAATAATTGTTTCTAATTAAATACTACATTTACTTAAACTATTTTTGAGATAAAACCTTATATAATAATAATATCTTTAACATTGCATTGACATACATAATTATACTTTTAAGGTTTTAACAAACAATAACATACCAATTAAATGGTAATAATTCACTTCAAACTTTCACTTTCACTGAACTAAATCAAAACTCTGATTCAGCAATCTCATGTTTTTTTTTATTCAGCAATCTCATTTTTCATCATTTAAATGTTTCAGTAAAATATATATGTTTTTCCCATAGATATCATATATAAACGCTAGATGTCTTATGGCGCAGTCACTTCCGGCATCATCGTTCGGCCATCTTGTCACAGTGCTCTGTGCATTAAGGTGAATGATCAGCACGCACACAAATCCTCTTATCTCGCTGAAATATTGACGGATTTACAAACGGTTTGGTTTCTTACAAACGTTATTAACGTGGCTATAATTCCGAATGCTTGAACATGTATGTTATAATTTTTCATATGTATGCAGTGTATGAATGTAGTCTCATAACTACATCTCTGACGTTTATAACAAACCAAACCGTTTGAAAATCGGTAGAAAATTTAGCAAGTTATGGTTATTTTAAAGTATTTGCACCATTAAACAGTGAGCGAGCGCACTGTGGCAAGATGGCTGCCACGTGCGGACGTCGACCTCCATTGGCCAGCAGCGCGCACGAGACATCTAGCGTTTATATATGATATCTATGGTTTTTCCTGCATCAAACATTGTAATTGTACAATTGTCAGGGTTATGTCATGTTTGATGTGTTTCCTTTGTTCCTTTTTCCCTCTTCTAGTTAGTTTCTATGGTTACTTATGGTTTGATTAGTGTTTGCACCTGATCTTCATTAGTTGATTGGTTTGTTCAGTGTATTTAAGCTCTGTGTTTTCTTCTGTTCATTGGGCCTCATTCATGAAACCCATGTAACAATGTAAATCATTTGTAAAGCCGCGCTGACGTAAATGTTTATGGATTCAATCGTATTTTCAAAATGTTAGTTGGTACTAACACCTGCTATATATATATACACACACACACACACACACACACACACACACACACACACACACACACACACACACACACACACACTCACACACACACACACACACACACACACACACACAAATGTGATCCTACATAATCCTATAAAAAACAGAAACTGTTTTTTAGTTCTGTTGCCCAGCCCTACTACCACCACACTGTTTTTGTAAGAGAACTTTGACCCACTGCTATAACTGCATTATACCACTCTACTCAGGTTCCCACCTCTGACATTTTCTCTCTGTGTTTGGCCTCCAGGCTCTCCTTTGCTTTCTGGAAGCGGGTGTGCTCATTCACATCTCCTGGAGCTTCCAGGTAACGATCCACAGCATCAGCAGGGCTCGGGGCCATGGTTGGCACTAGAGAGAGTGAGAAGTCTTGTTCAGCGAGTGTCAAAAAACAGATAAATGTGAGCCAGAGAATCTTCCTTTCGGCAAAGAGAGTGAAGACTCCAGGGAAAGAACAGCTAGTTCCGATGCAGGTTAAAATTGGTTAGCAAAGTCAGAAACATTTGTGTGAGATTACTATTGCCAAAGGTTGCTATAATGCATGTTTTAGGTATGCTCAGAGAGTTAAAAGAGTTTTCATGCTGGAAAATCATCCAGTATGGTAGATCTATGTATATACAGTGACCCCAAAAAGTGTTTTGACACTTAAAAACACTAAAGAAAATAAATGAATGTCACTGCATGAAGTAGAAAATATCAAATATGAGGCATATGCACACAAATTATGCTAGACTTTGTTGCAGAACTTTGAAATAATGTGCATCAATGAATAATGCAAAATAAGACCTGTTATTTTAGGGTACGTCTACACGACAACGATATTCTTAAAACGGAGAAGTTTTCCACATACAGACGACACCATTGTCAAAACGATCCCCATTCACACGGATCCGAGAAAACGACTGAAAACCCTGTATTCTGCTGCCAGGCCATTAGATGGCGATGAAACACTATAGACTGAACAGTAATACACGTGCATGACGTCATCGTTTTCAGAGATTCGCGTTTCTGTTGTTTACACGGAGATCGTTTTCAAAAACTCGCACTTTGAAACCCGCTTTCAAAATCTAGCATTTTCAGGCACCCAATACGCCATTGTCGTGTAAATGAATGTCCAAAGCACGTAAAATGTTTTACGTTTTTAGTCGAAAACGGTGTCGTTTAAACAGCCCCAAAGAGTAAACGGTTTTCAAATTAATAAAGACATGAAGACATGTTTAAGTATACTTAATTTTGAACAGTTTGTCTATTGTTTTACCATTTTAAACCAAACATGTCCTTTAGTGATTTTTTTAATAAAGTGTGCTTGAGCTATCTTTAAAATAAATGCCATTTAGTTTGATAATTTGTAATGCAGTGACATTTTTAATTGTGGAATAAGTGTCCACTTGTTTTGAGCCGCTGTAAGTGTGTGGGGGTGTGAGAGCTGTATTTCTATGGGTGTGTTTTGCAGCAGCTCATGTGAAGCTGCTGTGACACATTCTGACAGCGAGCATGCGGGAGAAGCCAGACCAGCTGTGAGGAATATGCCCTGTCAGAATGAGGGCTGCTTCGCTGTCACTCTCCCACAGCGTCCAGCATTGTGCTTAATCGAGCGTAAACCGCCCACTGAACCACTGCCGCAGACTGGTCTGACCAGAGGCCGACTACAGCTCCATCACTGGCCCACACACAGAGATAAACACAAACGGAGAGAGAGAATGGGGGAGGGTACATACAGAAGCGCAGTGTTCAGCAGGTTAAGAAATACACCCACTGACATGCAGGTGCTTTAAAAACAGACAAAAGCACAAACAAACATCCATGCTATCAAATATGTCAGTATCTACTCAAAATCTGTAGTGGCTGAAACTCAAAAAAAGCAAACACGAAACCGTAGTACAGTATGGAAAACACTGCCCACCATGAAGAATAATTGATTAAATAAATAAATACATTTTCCTGCGAACATATTCAATTAAACAATACCTTAATAACCACTTACTACTAATTATTATTTACTACAAAACAATCTGTATTGTATAAAGCACTATATAAATAAAGCTGACTTGCCTTGAATACCATTTTTGGAAAAGTATAGATTTTATTGCTACTATTGACTCTATAACTGCTACTATTTTTTTCTCTCGAAATTTTAAAATCTGTATTTGATCTGATAACATGCAGTTCAGTAATTAAGTCAGATGTAATTCTGCAAATGCTTTTTGAACAATTCATTAAACAAACGGGCTCATAAGATTTACTTGTGCATGAATTAAACTACACTGGTTGCGCTGTCTTTGTTTTTGCATACAGCTAGCAAAGACAATACAATAAAAAGACATGGTCTTTGTATTATTTTACGGTATCCAGTTAAGGGACAGGAGGTATGAGTAATGTTAAATCACATCGATGATATAAATATTATGATTTAGTTACTTTTGATGGAATTTCCAGAGCAAGAAATATTTATATATTAAATAACAATGCATGTATGACTATTTATGAATAATTCAGTTAATTAAATACTTTACGAATCTCACTTGAACATTTTATTTGATAATGTCCTTTTTTATTTGAAACTTGATCCACAAAAGATAAGATATGTATGATAAGACTGGCATCAGTGCCAAAACAGCTTCACATTATGCAACACTTGTGTTAAAAACTTAAGTGTCATCAAAAAAGGATCAAAACAAGCAAGTCTGACGCCACTCATCCCTATGCCCCGTGCTTTTACTCATCACTCACAATCCGGATTTGAATATTAAAACAATATTGTTTCTTTTAACATGGTGGTGTAGATTCAGGAAACGAAGATGGAGAGTTTCAGAAGAGTTTCAGAAAAGTTTCAGTGTGCTCAGACAAGACAGCAGGAGGTTAAACTAAAGGAACTAGGCGCTCTGCCTGTACAGTCACCTCACAGAGACCTGTAATCCATGCGGGCTAAAGCATCCAGCCATCTGCTGAGCTTGTGAGTTTAGCACGAATGAAGTGAAGAAAGTGAGAAAGAGACGATGTGCTGGTTAGCAGAGAGGTGAACTTCCTCTCAGGAGTCGTCTGGACTTACACACACTGCTGCTGCAGACAGCCATGCAGTACTCCTCTGATTCAAAGTTATTGCGGTTGCCCCCACAGCCCCCAAAGATGAAGGGGGCGCATCGGCCCGTCTCCACCACAAAATACCAGCGGGGAATCTTGTCATGGCATGGCCCCAACCGAGCAGGGGCCCAGCACACCGCTAATGGAGAAGAGACACTCTTTGATTTGTTTAAATGTTTAAATGTAACATTTTGCTCCAGTTTTGCCTATCCTGTGCATTCTCTCAAACATGTCTTGTAAGGGTAGTAAAAAGGGGTCACTTGCGCTTCAGCCTGGTTGGTGTTCACGGAACAGGACGCAGAAATCAAAAGAGGAGACCCAAGGACCAAGAGGACCCATGCGTCTTCTTCAGAGTCAAAAGAAGACTCTTTGACTCTGAAGAAGACGCATGGGCGTCGAAACGTTAGTCGTTTTGTACCAATAAAAATCATTTCAAACGTTGTGTGCTCCGGTCCTGCTCCTTGGTCCTAGCTAGACCTTGGGTCTACTCTTTTGATGTCTTGTAAGGGTGTTTTTTCACATTTGAATACTGAAACGTACCACTGAAATGTACAATAAAGCATACACAAATCTCACCTCGCACAACCTCCTCTATAGACTCTGTTGTGGTAGTGGTGGTGGTTGTCATTGCAACGTTGGAGGTCTGCTCGCTGGTGTCTTGTTCGTCGGTTGTGTCTTCGTCGTCATCTTCCTCGTCTTCATCATCTTCACCGTCACCATCTTCATCGTTGTCCCATACTTCCTCTTCCTCATTGTTGATATCCTCATCATCCTCAGTCACAGCGGGCTCAGGTTTGGTCGGGGTCTGCTCTCTCAGTACGCTGTGATGCAAAAATGTATGAAGTTCATGGCATATACAAGTCTGAGACTATATTGAAAAGGTGGGATTCAAAATATTATTTAAACAAGGAAATGAACAGATTTAAGATTCTGCACTATTTCTTTGTCACTAATCAAATAAAGTGCGTTTGATCATGTGAACTCCTCTGTAGAGACGGTCAGGTGTTTTTCTTCAATTAAAGCACAAATATCACATACGTCAAAAAATATATTTTTCATAAGATTCATATATATATTTTCATATGAATATATTCATACATTTATTTCAAAATATACAAAAAGAGCCAAAGCTATTGCTATATGTATATATTTACACTTAAACATTTAGCGCCATTTACACAAAATGTATTATTAGGAATTAATTTTCTTGCCCCTTTAACCTTCTAGGGCTGATTTTTTTTTTTTTTTTTTACTTCATCAGAATGGTACAAAACTTGGTAAAGGTTTTAGCACTTGCTATGTGAAAACAAAATAAAATCATGGACATGATTTGACGGTTAAATGGTCCTGAAAACAATAGTCACACTTGTACTCCATTTCTCCATTCTGCCACCTGATGGAGTTTTGGTTCCTTGCCACCATTGCCTTTTTCACGTGTGTCACCTTTTTTTCACCTTTGTTGCCAGTGGCTTTTGGCTTGCTTAGTTAGGGACATTAAATTTAACATTTAATTTATTATTCAACAATAATATTGATCTGCCTGCATTGACACCATTATATGAGAATTGAACTGAGCTGGACGACGCTCATATATATAAATTAACTAAATTACTAACTTTTTTACAACAAAAATGAAACATCACTGAACTTACTTAAGCTGGACTGTGACGCTATTTTCTTCTGGAAACAAGCTCTGTTGCATTTTTTTCCTGTTATCTCTGTAAAGGTGCTTTGAAACAATCTGTATTGTAAAAAGCGCTATGTATATAAATGTGACTTGACTTGACTTGTACTGTTCGTGGTAAAAAATCACCACATTGGAAACGTATGTGAAGCAAATTTCATCTAGTGGAAACATTTGGTACTGCGCCTAAACCAAATGTTACTGAAAACAATTTTTTTGAGATATCAAGCACAAATTTGGAACACAGCTTGTTTAGATTTATGGATTTGATTTTCTCACAGTTTTAGAGTAAAACATGTTTTGGAAAATATATATTTCATATCAAATTTAAAAATAGTATTTGTATGCATTTTTCATAATAATAAACTTGAACTTTATAACTTTTTTTCACTTCAGCAATAATCTACCAACATTCAAGATTCTTTAAAAAAGACCAAACTTAAGACTGATCCAAAACATTCAAGATTTACGACAGTAAATTTCATTTTCAGGTCTATGCATTCATGGTTCGTAACTATTCTATAAATATAATTTGGTACCAAAAAAGATTAAATAAAAAACATTATCGAACTAAAATATAGTTAATTAATTTGGTAAAAAAAATAAAGAAATAATAATAATTTTTGACCGCCATGAGAGCAGCACCAGAGGGTTAAGTACATTTTGCATTACATTAGTGATACATTTTCAAACTGAAAATATTTAGTACTTTTTACAACATTTATGTAGCATATATTTTGACCCAAAATATATATATTTTTTCAACATGGGATGCTTTTCATCTTTCTCAAATCATGCTGGAGAACATAATAATCAGGTTATACACAAAATTGTGGAGATCATGCAGCTAGAGTGCTTCTGTCATGAAAGCAAAGGGTGGACATAATAAATTGCAAAAATATAATAATTTATATAAAAAAGTTGTTCAAAATAAACACGTTCACAAGTGGTCTCAGAACGAAGTGTCAATAATACCACTTGTGTCTGTGTACCTGCTGTCGGTATACTCGGCCTCTGCGCCGCCCCACCACACATCTGAGTTGGCCTCCTCCTGCTCCTCGCTGTCTAACTCCTTGTGCTCCTCCATGGGGCAGCACACAAACTCGACACCACGGAAACGGTCGATGCCGCACGGCAACAGCATGCCGTAGTCATGGAGATTCATGGAACGATCACCGCAGGACTGCAAAGGGGCAGCCACAGGGAAAGTGTGAGTGTGAACGAAAGCAAGAGAGGTATAATGCACTGAGTCATCATAGAGCTATAAGTAGAACGCTCTCGTGGGTTAGATAGAGATGAATTATACATCCTATTCAATCATAATCTGCCTACACCATTATTTAACATGCATGTCTGGGGATATCATTTTATATTAAACATTAAAGCAAAAATAAAAAGCAAACATTTCTTTTCAAATGGAGATCCACTAAAATAGGGACTAAATTCAGTTCTGGAGATGCCTGATATGGATCCGGCTTTTTCTGGCACAGATTACAGCTGTGTATGGTTTTATAACTTTGTGAGAGAGTACAGTAAATGTCATGTGGTGTGACCTCTGACCTCTTTGGCCACCGTGTGCCAGTGCAGATGACTCTCGCACATGTCCATTCGCTCCTGGTGCAGGAACTTGCACTTGTCTGGGACCAGGAGGGCATCGCTTACAAACTCCCCAACTAATAAAAACACACAAACATTTGCTCATTAGGTGCTCAAATAGATTTTTGCTGATATGTAACTTGCAGGGGAAAATATCCTGAGCAAACGTTGTGTTTTGATGAATCTCATCTTATCGGATGTGGAAGGATGATAGGAAATCACACAACAGCCACGCTAAAAGCATTAGTTTAATGTTCCACAAATCCAGGTTAAAACCCGAGGAGTGGCAGAGAACTGATGTAATCATCACATTGAAGGATAGTTTAATGTAAAACACTAATATGTACCCAAGCAGCGGTAGGGGACCACAATGTGCGCGTGACTGCGGCACTGGCGGCGACCCATTTTGCACCAGTTTTGGATGCTGATGGGCTGGTTGGCCTCCACTACGTTAGTGATCTGGAGGTCTGGGTATACCTGTGGGAGTCAAGACAGTGTACAAATTACCAGCTGTTGTTGAGGTCAACAGAAAAGCCATTTGCAATTCATTTTACTTGCATAACCTGATCTATTTTCAAGTGAAACAGGATATTCAACGAGACAGGATGAGGGATCTTGATTTTATCCGTTGGTAAGTGCTTGGATGGTGAAAAGGAGGTGGTATATATCAGAATGTAGAAAAATTTGAGGGGTTGGTGACATCATCCAAAACAGAAAAGTCGTTTCAGAGGTGGAGCAAAATAATAATTCTCAGGATTAAAGGGGTCCTATTATGCTTTTCAACTTTAGTTAGTGTGTAATGTTGCTGTTTAAGCATAAAAAAATCTGCAAGTTTACAAAGCTGAAAGTCCACTCCAAAGGGAGTTATTTTATTTAACAGAATCCACTTTCCAAAGAACTACAACAAATGGCTCGTTTGGACTACAACATGATTTTTCAGGGCTTTATGAAGTCATAATGTTCCTCATTTAAATAATACCCGCCCACGGAATACGCAGAAAAGCGGATGAGGCCTGGATAAGCTGCTGCTATGTCAAAGAGACGCTTTTTCACAACTCATTTGTTTGACCTTCCTAAGGCTGACGAACTTAGAACGGGTCAAATTTATTTTAAACACTGTTCCTGAACATTATAGTCCTGATGTTTATCTGTGCGCTGCACATTTTACGAAGAACAGCTTCCAGTACCACGATGCAGCCTACATACAAATGCTGCTCCGTTTCCACCTTGTTGGGACAATATGTTGTTTGTGGATGACAACTTATAAGTATGTCTTCTTATTTGTAGTTACATATTCTATTGACTAGAAATATAATTCTATAGTTCTAATTATAAGTTTTATGTTGTCTGTTAGCCAACATTAGTGTTGATATAGGGTTGTTTACTATAGCTTTTGTAAGCTCTCGCTTTTGTAAGGCTGTTCAACGCCCCTTAGGAAAATAAACAATGTTTTTGTGAACGATTACTGTTTGTATGACCATAGTTTTCTGACAAATATCATGATTAAATGGTACATAACATCGTACCTATCATGTACAAGAAAAACATACTGTACCACTCCTGGTGAAACGACTTGTGAAATCTGTGCTTGCAAAGTCTGTGCATGAAATCAGTTCTGGGTGTTCCTCTTGTTGTTAACATTGTCAGGGTCTGAATCGGGTTTGAAATTGATGCCATCCTTTATATTTACACTAGAGCAGAACTCGTGGTTATGGAGGGGTGGGACATTTCCCGATAAAATGCAGCTAAACGCTGCCAATCACAACACACTGGGCCAGCTAACCAATCACATCACATTTTGCATTTCGGAAGGAGGGGCTTCATCGAAACTGGAACTAAATGCGTTCAGGACAGACTAGTAGAGAGGAGCTGTAATAATGTACAATATGTGAAAAATAATGTGTTTTTTTTTTAACAATCAAGCATGAAAGCATATTCTAGTACAACCCAAAAACAAAATCAAGACTTCGTAAAAGGGCATAATAGGACCACTTTAACTAAATAATTGTGATTTAAAAAAAAACTAAGCAATTTTCCCTCATCACCATCACAAGCTGGCGTTAATTAATTAAAATTAATCCTAAAAACAACTGTTTGTTTTCACATATTGTCTTACAGCCAAAACTCAAACTTCATGGCTGAACATATTTAGTTGCAAAATTTATCTTTGCACAATAAGACCATGAATGTGTAAAAAGGGTCAGTTTAGATTTCAGAAATATTTTTGACTAAATTTATTGGAATATATTTAGTAAAATAAACATTTGATGTCAGATTTTTGTTTGTACTATGTACTCTCATTTGCAAACATGCAATATCATTCAAAGGTTTTGGGGTCAGTAAGATTTTTTTATGTTTCTGAAAGAATCTCTTATGCTCACCAAGGCCGCATTTATTCGATCAAAAATACAGTTAAATCAGTAATATTGTGAAATATTATTAAAACATTTTTTATTCAATTTTAATATATTTTCAGCAGTCATTACTCCAGTCTTCAGTGTCACATGATCCTTCAGAAATCATTTGGATATGCTAATTTGGTGCTCAAGAAACATTTCGTATTATTATCATGTTGAAAACTGTTTTGCTGCTTAATATTTTTGTGGAAACTGTGAAATATGTTTTTTTTTGAGGATTCTCTATTCAGTAGAACAGCACTTATTTGAAATAGAAATCTTTGTAACATTACAAATGTCTTTACTGTCACTTTTAATGCATCCTTGCCGAATAAAGTATAAAAAAAAATCCAAAGATTTGAACGGTAGAGTATATTGCCATTACATTGGCTATCAGCCACATTGCTACCCAAATAACAGCATCAGCCATTGACAAACTTATATCATTCGACCACTAAATAGAACTTGACATGCTTATGTAATACCCAGAAGCCTCCTATTATATACTGTGATTGTCATTATATAATTGACTTTAACTCCTAAAGTAATCACGATACAATGTTTTACAATGTGTGTAAGCTTGCTATTGACAACTAACACTGACACAGCAGCAGAACTCATTACATTTGCTCGTCTCGTTTTATATCTTTTTTCTCTCTCATTACCTCTTGGCAGTACTGAAGGATGCCCTCTTTGGTGCCGATGCAGCTCTTGGTGCCAGTTGGATCCGGCTCCCACTTGCCACTCTGGACGTTGATATGCATGTTGAGTTTCCCACAGAACATGGCCACCTGGGGCTCCGCCAACAAGCCCACTGAGTCATCTGATGGCACCTGCCAACAGCACAATCAGCAGGAACATGAGGAACCATTATCACATAAGCCTATGATCTTCAGATGTCTTCATGTGGTGGGTTTTCTCCGCAAATATTGATGTATACAATCAACTGTGATTAACCTGATTAAGTAAGCAGCCTATCATTTAATTAATTCGATAACAGAGACAGGATGACAATGAAAAGAGGAAAAACTGCAAATGTGTGGGGAAGCACAAGAATGAAACAATTCAACAAATAGTTTATGTGCGGTATAGATATAGATAACAGCAGGTTTGCCCATCTATTTAGAGCACTAAACATTATAATGTCCAAGAAACATGTTTTGTGGGGTTCAGACAGGGACATACAGATACAAGGAAATTAGTTTGAATCTACATACAAACACGTACGACGAACAACATTGCACCAAATGTTGCCCTAACTAGCCAAACAGAAAGTCGACTGGATAAACACTTTCATATTGAACAATGTTGGGTTTTGAGTTCTCAGAATGCACTGTGTATGGAGTGAATAAATTATGTAGCGACTGTTATCAGGTTATTGCTGTACAGTTTGCTGGCTTTATTTATGCTGTTGTTGCTGTTTTTGTGGTCCTTGCTAGCAGTGTTCAAATTATACCAAAGCTTTTAGCGGGTAAGCAAGTGTTAGAAAACATCTCCTGGTATTCAATAAAATATTGAATACTATATAAATATGTATATACACCACCATTCAAAAGTTTGGGTCAGTTAGATTTTTGTATGTATCCTTGTTGAATAAAAGCTTACATTTCTTAAACCTTAATCCTACCCAAACATTTAAATGGTATAGTATACATTTATCTTAATTTTCAACATAGGAATATATAACTATGATAACTATGGAGGATTTGTTTTCCTTCATACTAAACCAAAATGAATAATCAAAATAGTTTCACTCTTTTTGGCTTAACTAAATTGTAAAGCTACAAGCAACTCAACTGAAACCATGAGAGTGAAAACTCTCTACATCTGATACTTGTAAACAAACATTAATCTTTTAGAGCCACAATGCCAGTTATGTAACGTACAATATCAAACATTACTGCCTTATTCGGTTCAGGGTTAAAAGCCTCGAATACAATCTAATCTCTTGAAGTGGGTGGGAAGATTAAAAAAAAAAAAAGATAGAAAGGGAGAGATAAAGTAAGAGTTTGGTCCTGAAAATGACACACAGGGAAAACATATTTGCAGAAGACACTCAATTCATAGTCAGAGAGAGAGAGAATAATGGTGGTCCTCTTTTGTGTGTCTTTGGCCTGGCCTCGACCCAGTGAGTCACAAAGGTTCCTTACAACCAGACCCACCCTGTCTGTTCAACTGAGCGTGAGGGATTATGGGACTGTTGTGTTTCCCCTCTTTTGTCCTGGGTAACAAACAGTGGAAGTGCTGCTGTAGCCAGCTGTCTGAAAGATGCATCTGTCTCATTAAGACGATGGCTTAATAAGACATAGATAGATAGATAGAGTTGTATACATTTTAAACGATATATTAAACTAACCATGTTTCTAACATCTAACCTTAATGGAACAGGATGTACTGTACAAAACCAATGGAGAACTTTTTGTGAGTGCGTATGTGTGTGTAAAAATAACAAAGTTTGTGAAATGAAACTAGACAGTCTGTAACAAAGTTTGCTTTATCTAGTAACAGAGGGGTTTGCATATGAAGAACCAATCAAATAATGGGGAAATTATGTAATGCAGCCTGACATTTATGCCATACCTCGATTCTATAAAAACTGTTGTATCTGTGTTTTACGGTGGGATTCTCAATGGAATTTGTCTGAGATCCTCCGGCCTTGATTCTTCTTGGGAGAGTTTCTCTGAGAACTGCTCGAAGACTCTCCCGGCCGTTATTAAAGCATTTAAAGGACATTTGCTGAAAGTCTGTCTGTTAATTACTGCTGCGCAGCAGGTCAGTTTAGGGAAGCAAGTTAGTTAGAAACTCGGCCAGTTGTCGACGGATGACGCAAAGAGCTAGAGTATAAAAGTTATTAAGTGTCGATTGTAGACGCAACAGTTTTATTTATTAAGTGTCGATTTGTAGACGCTAGATAGTCTGGGTTTAGGGAAAAAATCCACTACAATAGATAGATAGATAGATAGAAGGGGTGTAACAATATATTGTGTCACAATATATCTCAATACAACAATAGCCTATGTAGGCTATTGTGGATAATGACAATCTGTATTCAGTATAGTTCACCCAAAATGAAAATTACAAGGCTGTGTGAGAAAAAAAACTGAGTTTTAGTGTCAGTACTACATTAAACTACTATATGTATAATATTAAATATAATGTATAATAATTAAATGCAATGGGGGAATATGTGTGGGTCCTGATAATGCCTTATGTTACCAGTAAAAACATTATTTTAGTCAGTGACAAAGTGCAAATATTCGTCTAAAATAATTCTGTACTTTCAGCATCAGAATGATGAATATTTGTTTATTCTGGTGTCACCATTATCCTGTGCATTGGGTTACCAGCACCAAGTCCAAGCCTATTCATTTACACCCACAATGTAATATCAAATTTAGCATTTTAATCAACAGTACATTTTCTTGTTAACCTTTTACCATATGTCTTGGAGTATCGCAATAATATCGTATCGTGATATGTATCGAATCGTGACATGAGGGTATCGTCGTTACACCCCAACAGATGGATAGATAGATAGATAGACAGATAGATAGGATGATGATAGATGATAGATAGACTCTGTCCGTAATGTTTTTCTTTCTAACCTTTTAACAAATGGCTTGGTGGTTATAGTGCAATAAAACATCTCTATGCTGTAGGGCAATTTAAAAACAGAATACTGTAATTATGCTGGCCGCACTACAGTAGTTAACTCTTTAGGAAAACCATGTGTTAGACATGAAATGGTCTTAACTACTGCTGCAATAAGCTGCAAAATTTCAGCTATAGATTGTTTTAGAGTAATGAGATCATTACCATCAATGTATAATAAATGCTTTAACACTGACACTAGTGAAAGCTAATCATCTGTGGATATCAGTGTACCAAAATAGTGTCTCAGCCAGGTTGTCATAGCAGTTCAGGATCCACATTAGTGCAAAATGAAAATGTGCAGCTTTCAACAGTCATTCAGCTCTGGCTTAATCTTAAAGGCTGTCAAAAATCAATGAGGTAGTTTTTGTACCACTCAAAAACAATCTAAAACCGACCATGTTTAAATGTTCCACTGATATTTCCCAGTCAAACAAAGAAAGCCCTTTTCAGATGGAGGCTAACCGAAAACAGATTTACCAATTATGCGCAAAATAAGCAAAGGGACATTTCAGGAAAAACATGGTGACCAGTAAAGAGGTGACAACACAAACTCTCAGAGCTTGTTTTGGCACACTACCTACAAATGACACCTTTTAATGAAAAAAGCTTTAGGCCAGGGTCTTATTTCTTGTAAGTCATTATATGATTTGCACTCTGAATGGTACAAGGGTCAATTTGTAACTTTTTAGTTCAAAACTTTGTCATTTGACATGCATGCCTACATCACAAAAATCCACTTATTCATTTAATTTTGAAGACCCAATAAAATCAATATAACTGAGATTAATTTAGTCAATGTTTAGGAATACAGCAGCAGATGACCTCTGAGCTAACACACATGAAATAAGACCCACAAACATGATTTTAAACAGTTGTTGTGAAATAATTGTGATTGTGAATCAATAATAATGTGAAAAACAATGACAGAACCTGATTTTTTTTTTTTTTTTTTTGCTGATCTAATACTGAACAGAAAGAGCTTTAGTATTATCCCAGCTTACAATTTTTGGTTCCCAGAATGTTCTGGAAACATTAGTTTATGGTTATTAAAACAAAGCGTTACCTAAAAAAAGCGTTCATGTTAGGAAACAAAATAACCAGATGGGAACCATAACATTAGGTCACTTTTTTTTGGTGAGCTTCTATTTGTTATCCTGCGAAAATACATAGCTGATTTGTAACTAAAATGTTATGATTAATTTTTAAATAATGTTGAAACAGCCTATTTGTAATATGGGAGTCACGCCCCTAAAGGCTCTACATTATTTTCTCCCTGATATTGGTACCATTATAGGCTACCATATTTTAAAAGAACACTAACAACACCACATCTACATGTAGACAGTATTACAGAAAACTATGTAGCCTAGATAAAATATCTCTATGTGTAAACTGACTACCAGATGTGTCAATAAGCTCCACATTCAAGTACCACCATTAAAATAATCTGTGCATGAAAAGAACATGTATTGCAGTGTGTGTTTGTGGGAGTGAGAAAGTTTATCTATCCATATAGGAGATTTAGCCTTAACGAGATACAAAAAAAAAAAAAAAAAAAAAATGAAACGCCGCAGTTCACGGACGCCATCTTGCTTCTGTCAACTAACATCTTTTTGTAGGCCTAATATTCCTCACAAAATCTCTCCACCATGAACAAGTCCTACATCATTTACGCATTTTAACAATCACGCCTAGGCTATAACAAAGCAAATTCCTTTATAAAGACATGTATGAATAATAGATGCGCAAAAGGCGCCGCAGAGGAATGAGCGTTGTCCTCTGATGCTGGCTCAGGAGGGCCGTCGGATATATTGCTGCCACAGCATTTATTCGCCCAAAATGGAGCTCTGCAATCTTGCAAACCTGCCACAGGGTTTTATATTTCTTTTCTTTTATCGTGTAAACAAAAGGACTATAGGCAAACTGCAGGTGGTGAGAGAATGCGCTCTTTAACACATGTCCCCTTGACAAAGAGCTGTCAGTCACTGATGTTTACATGATTCCACCAGCCGCATCTGTATGACATGAGTTCATATTCCTCCGATCCACATTTGCTCTAACATGGAAAAAACATCACAGGCACAGCAGCATACAATCGCCATATTAGCGTTTTCCATAGTGCAATTCTTCATTATAGCATATGTTTCAATGCCACGTTTCACCTTCGAATGTGATGCTTATGTTTTATATGAAGGTGTGCAAATTACCATCAGATATTAAAACAATGCTACTTAAGATGCTAGAATGATGCGCGTCTTATGTATCACTTTCATGCGCTACAGTTCGCCCGCTGTGCCTAATATTAGTGGCGATCCTGCCTGCACCAGGAGCCTCCACCCAACACTTTTTAATTGATCTAAAACACCGATGGACAAGAAACCCAACTGGCAACTGCATTAGAGAGAAGAAGTATGATCATGCTGGAATACGCAGCTGACAATCACGTAGCGCTCAAATGTCTGTCTGCATCCGTGTCATGCTCTAGCTTTGCGTTTTTCCTCCCCTTCGCTCCCAGGCCGTCATTTAAAGTATGGAGGAGAATCAAGCTCCGTCTCCATTACACACAATCACTATTCTTACCTCGATGGCGAGCGACAAAGTCGTCAGTATTGACAGCAGGAATACCGTACGGTCCATATCCATGGCCGTGTTCCCAAGCGCAGCACGTCCTGATGGATAAATGTCCTGAGAGGTTCAGGTTTTTTCTGTCGCGATTTTCAGCTCCCTATCGTCTGTGCTGGGCTGTGCTTTGTGAGAATGCGCGACTGCACACAGCTGCTCCAGTGAAAGTCAGCTGACCACACGTCTGGAGAGAGGAGAGTGTGGAAGAGAAGAGTCAGATAGATTGAAGGTGGTGGTCAGTGAGGAAACCGCAGAATTTGACCGATACATCAAAACACAGGGATGATTGAAGAGCAAAAGCAGACACAATCGCAAAGCATGTTTGAGAGTTGAATCTCTTGCTACTATTGCATAATTTTGGTGTAACGGACAGAACGAAGTAATTAGGCTATTTACTTATAGGCTACCTAAACCGACACGTTACACCAAATAAATAGGCCTATAGAATAAGCAAAGCCACTGAATGATTTCATTCAGTTTTTGTAGCCTCAAAACGAGGTCAAAGAAAAAGCTTGGAAGAACTCTTAAAAGTGTGTAAAAATGACCATGGAACCAGCAACAAAAAATATGACTGTTGAAAATGATGAACTGTTACTTCACAGTAGACATAATTTCTTACATTTACTCTTAAAACAATTATAATTATATAATTGTTTTTAAATTAAATGTATGACGAAAAATAAAAATAAAATATGTATATAACCTTGTTTCCAGAGTTTAGATGACCATTGTAGATTCAAACATGTAAAAATATATACACAATGTATGTAGATTTGTTGTTTTATATAATATTATGTCATACTTGTGTGTTTTCACTTTATTCATTCTTCTCTCTGTTCTACATATCCAAACTGGCACGTGTAGCAAAGGCACACATGTGAATCAGAGGCATCTGGCACAGCAAAACAATCCGTTTTAAATTTCATTGCAAATTTGTATAGATTTCAGAGCTTTCATTTTACGTAGGCCAATTTTGATTCATTTTTGAAATACGTAGTATGTTCAGATACTAAATCAGAAATAATGAGTTGTTATAGGCTACTTGACATGTTTTAATGAAATGATACACCTTTTGCTGAAGTGATTATTATGAATAATATATATATATATATATATATATATATATATATATATATATATATATATATATATATATATATATATAGCATGTGTTATTTTATAGGCCTAGAATTTTAATAAAAGCAATCTTCTGTTCACAGAAAATGTGTTGTCTCCTCAGTATAAATATATATTTGAACTTCATTCACTTTTGGACCATAAACAATACCCAATGTATTACCCAAATTAGTTACCCTTCTATAATTATTAGGGTCAATGAACTTTATTTCCTGGGCAATAACAGTAGGAAAGCCAAGAGAAAATGAATAAGGCACAGAAAGGGAATTTAAAGCCCTCTAGCGCCATCTTATGGAATTTATAGAACAATGCATTGGACTTGAACTTGTTTCTCTTGTCCGGTCTGGGTTTTTCCCAGTTTTTCCCTCCTAAAATCGCTGCCCACAAACAAGTCAGTTTGCATGTGCAGATCCAGGTGAAAATTAGCCAATCACCAGCCCATAAAATTCTACGTCAACATGTTCAGATGACTGCTTCTACATGAACTCAGCCACACAATTATATTTGCTAAAGAATTGAAGTTAATTGAAAATTGATTTAATATATGTTTTTTTTTTTTTTTTTTTTAAGTAGTACCAATTATTGGTTTCTATACATTTTATCCCCTTTCATTATTTTTTTTTTTTAATTTTAAATTAATTTTTTTTCTATTATGGAATTTTTTCTTTGTTAATTTTGTTTTTAGATTGTTATCTTTTTGGATGTCATGTTATTGTGTTTTTTATGTTTGTTATGTCTAATAAAAAAAAAAAAAAAAAAAAAACCATGAACTCAGCCACGCCCAGCAGCGTTGTAATCTGTGTGTGGGATGATGTAGAACAGTAGGCGAATCTTAAAACTGGAACAAACTACAGAGTGATTCATGCATTTCACTTCACTCACCGTGATCGGTTGCGTGCGTGTCTTCTGCAGAGGAAATCTAACCCAAAGGTCAGCACGATACTGGTTTTCTTTTTCTTTAACGATCTTATTTGTAATATGTTTGATACACAATATGTTAGGCTATAACAAAAGGTTAGATTTAATATTTTTGATATATAAAATAGTTTTTGAATAATTGTATGCAGTTGAAAGTTTTAGTGGTCCACAACTTATGCGTTAGAGACTCAGATCGTTGACCCAATTAAGTGCGTTTCACGAGTAGGCTACATTGTTTGGGGGAGCTTTGTATTTAGGACATTCCAGAGTCAATGTCAGATGACTGGATTTTTAGGAAAAGCTGTTTGGCTCTTTTTCTCTTGTGACCTGTGGGAAATTGGCTGCCTAATAAATTTCACCAATACATTGAATAATACATTTTTTTTTTTTTTTTTTAAACAAAAGACACCGTGTCTCATCAGGACAAAGATGTTTATAATCATGTATTAGTATACTACCACCTCTGCACATTTAGCCTTGTTTGTAGTTTGTTGGAGAATTTGGGAATTTCCAGCAGCAAATAGCCTGCTTCAAAACCTGCTCTCTCTCCTCCAGGACAACCATGATGATCTTGGCATTGCTGACACTTCTGCTGATCACAAGTGAGTCTTTACTGAATCCTTCTGGACCCTTAAATGTTGCTCTATTCTATTAAAAAACATACTTTTTTATTGATGATCTCTTGTCACATACAGATATGCATAGGCCTATATTATTTGCATAAAAAATAAATAAAAAAGTTCAAATGTAAAATTACATGTATCAAAGAAATGTAAAACAGTTTCTGATGTTCCTATAGAGAATCCTAATTTTGTAAATTAAGTTGAGTATTTGTTATGACGAGAATCTGTTACTATTCTTGTAGATGGTTCTGCAGTGGAAACTAATGCGACTGGCATTGTTGGACAGACCGTCATTTTACCATGTGACTGTTCTAGTGTGAATAGACTGGTATGGCAGAAAGGTGATACAGTAGTGAATGATTATCCGGAAAGGGAATCTATAGACCAGGCTTACATTGACAGGACTGAACTCTTCCTGGAAAAGGAGAAAACAGACTGCTCCCTTATGATCCGCAACATCTCTTCAGCGGATGCAGGAGTTTACACCTGTCATGCCCTATTCCTTGTTTCTGACAACATCTGGTCGAGGAACGAATTAGAAGTTAAGCTAACAGGTGAGTTCCCTAAAACTGAATTTATCCTATAGCAAATCAGTAGCAATAACTTGAAAGGAAACAAGCCTCTTCCTCTTTTAAAATTTCATTGTGCTTCTCTTTTCAAAGTGCTAGTCAGCTTTAGTCTATTATGTTTGGTTAGATGATAACGTGTGAGAGACTCACAGGTCGGAAAAAGCGGCTAAAAAGCAGAACATTCACGACAACCGAAGGAAGTTGAATGTGTTGCCACTGCAGCAGAACTGAAAGTCATAGCCCCCACAGAGATGCCTATCACAATATTAAAAACATCCTCCTGACGTCATCTGCTGTGCAGCCAGCAGTAATAAATGTTGAATGGGATCAGAATAAGACTACAGAGCAATAAAAACAGTATAAATAAGGCTATAGGCTCAGAGCTGGTGTTAAATGTTCAAATGTTATGTTAATATAATTTTAAGACTAAATAAGACTTATTCGGAAGTTTGCTGAGACCCCGGCCTCCTGGTTGAGAACCACTGCCTTAGAACCTCTACCTGTGTGGATATTTTGTAATCTGTAATGTGTGATATTGATGGCAATCATTTCTCATATATTGCCATTGTCTTTAACCAGTGTCTGAAAAGGAAGTTGGTGGACAAGAAACCTTCTCTGGAGACAAAACTGTCAACACTGTCTCTATTAGTGTTCCCATTCTGGTAGTGCTAATGCTCGCTGTTGCGCTGGTGCTTCTAACCCTACTGATCAAAAGACGACAACGGACAAACACGGTAAACATTTTTTGTCTATACATTATGTTTCGTTGATTTTTTTTTGTGATTAGTCATTAAACATCATAGCAAATGTACACTTTCTAAATTATTTCATTTATTATATAAAAAAACTAAGGGGTCGTTCAGACCAGAAGCCTGTAAACGCACTCTACTATACAAATGTCTTTTACGCTGTTAAACGTGTTACGATGCATCTGTTTATTCAGTTTATATGGTGTCACATTTTGAGACACCATATTAAGTTGAAAACTTTTAAAAATGTGCGACAGGACACCTGACACACATTTTTGTTCCATTCCGGTTATCTTAGAACGTGACCTTGAATGACAGCTTTTGAGGTTCGACTTGACAAAGGGGCCGTATTCCTTGAATTACGCTCATGGCTAAAGTAAATCTACACCAGTAGCTCACTATTTTCAGAGCGGTGCTTCAGGTCATGTGGTTGACATGTTTAGTAATGGCACCTGAAACATTTCCAAAAACCTGACTGTGAATTCTTTTTGTCTTTTTTGCTATAGGACACTGATTTACCAGCACAGCACCCTATGATCGAAATTGTGTGATCTTGCTTGAAAGTATAACGGACTAACTTCTATGTTGTAATACAAGGTCCTCTACAACAGCACAGACAATACGAGGCCTTAGCCCTAAACACATGTGTTTGTATGTGGGCATTGCAGAGTGGTGCGTTCTGCGTCCAGACAATCGTTGCAATGTGCAGTCTTCAGTTGTAGCACTGTTATACCACTGAATTGTGAATACACTGTGAATATATCCTGTAAACATTGCAGTTTGTAAGATGACAAGATTCTCCTTGTAGGAACTGTTTATTCATTCTTTCAAGAACAGATGTAAGAGGTGGGGGACGTGCAGTATATATTTTGCCCATTCCTCTCTGATTTGAGTCATTGGTGGTCTCATACTTAAAAAGGCTTTTCAAATCACTATTTTTTTATAGTTCATATGTGTATTGCAATGATTTATTAAGCACACACCATGTAAGCTTCTTTACATTTACTCTTGAATGGATTGTCTTCCTCAGCCTGTGCTGGTTTTCATTTATGTGGAAGAAATATTGCACTCCCTATGGGATATGTTTGCTTTTTTTTTTACTCTACTAAATTTCATTTACTTTTAAATGAATTCTGCTTCAAACCTGCCGAGGCAATAAACCTTTTACAAATACACTTTTATGTATCTCTCTTCTGTTACTAAAGTTTTAGTACTTTTAGAATAATACCATGCAGAATGAATCACAACTAAAGCTTGGCATTTAGCACATTTCGCTGACATAGGATTTTAGTCAAAAATTCCATCTAGAGGTTCAAACTCTCGGCTGTTTCGTTATGTTGAGGTTGTATCCTGTACAGATTTCTAACCGCAGATGGAACAAAATAATGAGCTTTTGTTCCTTGTCTCAAATTTTTTTAATTCTTTCCACTGGTTTGCTTTCAGTTTCTATATGACTGTGCAAGTATAATGGACAAATGACCATGTCTTGAAAGAAGAAGTCAGAATGCACACACTGCAATGCACAGATTAATCACTCATAGTACTATATGAACTTTAGTGAGAACCTTTAATGCATAAGCATATCAAAACATTCCGCTGTCATAAAATATGACCATTCAAAGCTATTTTTTATTACTTACATGTCCGAAGCTATACAACCTGCTGGTTACTGGTGTGTTTATGAGTAAACCATCGTGAGAGTTAATAATTATACAAATCTGCTCTAGTTAATAGTAGACATCAATGGGCTCTTCCTGGTTGTAATGAGGTCAAGAATTTACCCGGTTTTCTCTAGTGGACCTTATCTTTATTGTAGACTGTTTCTTCTGGAATGTTTTTGCCAAAACAAGATGATGTGTTTTCAGATTATTCAAATTAGTCCAGTAAGTTCACAATCAGAAACCTAACCCATATATTAGAGTAATACCTGTTCTTGTCATGCTGGGTGTGTTTGATCTGAAAGAACGTGCATATTTTGGATTAAAAGCTTCTAATAGAGGAAGTTGCTGCATGTGTGCCAAACATTCATAGCTCAGGTTACGTTTCCAACCTCAAGATATCTTTCAATAAAATAGCATATTTTCTCAGTATTGACAGTGAAATTAAAGTTATAGTTCACCCTAATTATTTCATTATTTACTCACCCACGTCATTTCAAACCTCGGTGGACTTCAAAAAGATGGCCAAATTGTGGGTGAACTTTACTTTTAATGTAGATTCACTGGTGGTACACCAAGAAGTTCAGGCATTTGATCTTTATGTTATTTTTAGGGATGATAAACTAAAATGAGGGCATGCCGTGTAGAAACATAAGATACAAAGATCTAAGATACAAACATCATAAAAAAAAAAAAAAGTCATTCTGTCTTTTGCCCTCTTTTAAGCCATAAAATACCAAAGGTTTTTGACCTTTTAAATCATGTTGATGAAAAGATAGTTAATATTTGACAATATAGTAAAGCTGAGTTGGCATACACTATAAATTATTAACATTAAATCTCTGCCTGGGAAAATGGCAGCAGTAATTTCTGGAAGTCCTTTTATTTTTATTTATTTTTACTTTGTCAAGCTATTTAAAAACCTGTAAAAAATGGTGTTAACTTTTTAGAACACAATGGATTGAAGAAAGTTTCGTAACACAAATGAAAGCAAACAAATTCTGGACTGAAATGAAGTTAAGTCAGTCCTTAAAAGAAAGAAAAACACTCTCTCCTCTGTGATTGTTTTGCCTTGGAAAGTCCCATGCTGATGTCAGATGTAGGACATTGTCATGTGATGATGAAATTTTTACACTACAGTGAAGTCACATTTTTTAAAATATGTTTTTATATATATATATATATATATAATACAACCATATGTTTTATATATGACCAAATCATGTAAATACCTATTACGTTTTCACATATAAATCTACTTTTTTTGCTCCCTGTTTATTGATATGCTGTTGCCAGTTTTTGTCTTCAAGCTGCTTAAGTATCTTTTCATTCTTAGAGAGCTTTACTAATAATTTAGTGAAAATACTTGGCAGTTTGACTGCAACCTCCAGGCCCAAAAATGTACAAACACAGGCATGATAATCCTCATGATGTGAGGTGAACAATGAGAAGTTTATAATGTATCGTCTTTCACAAGATTGCATAATACTCCCGTCTCCAGGAAGAAAAAAAAAAGGAACCGGACAGGAAAGGTTGTGATTAGTATACTTTTGTGTGTGGGTGAGATTGAGATCCTGGAAGTTTCTGTAAAACAAGCTGTGTAACATTTTAAGCGTACAAAACAAAGTGTGCACCAAAGTTGTGCACGTTACTTAAAGTGCACAAGGAATCATATTTCCTTGATCTTTAATGATCAAGTTTTATATTATATACTATAACTTCCAGAACAAAACTTTTTCTCCTATCCAAAATGAGCATTTACTGAAACTAAACTGTGAAAATAAATCTTTAAGAACTTCCACAACTTTGTGCCATTACAGCGTTACATTTACATTTATTCATTTGGCTGACACTTTCATTTAAAGTGACTTGCAAGAGTCCTGAACATGAGCGTTACATGTCCATGATAAATATTAGGTGAGCAAGCACTAAGTCATGGTGAAAAAAATAAGAAGGAAGTAAGATGGATGCCACTGTTTCTTAGAACTAACTCCTTTAATGTTTTTCAACCGAACAGGCAGCACAAAATGGAACCAATAAGTTCCATTTTATGTTAACAAGAACTCTGTCGGTTGAGCAATCTGAGGAAAAAAAAAAGGGGGCCTGGAGTATCCTTTTGTTTTTACAGTGTAAAGCCTTCCAAAAACAGGATTAGGCTATACCCTAAAAAAAGTCCGATTTTCAGAACACTGCAGCATATTCATAGACTTAACAAGCAACAGTTAAGTTCTGATTTAATTCAAGTTTATTCAAGTGTGCTATTAGTATAGAAGTACACTTTTTATGTACTTCTCAGAAATATACTTAAATTCACACTTAAGTATACTTGACTTATACTGACAGAAAAGTCTACGTTTATTTGGCCTATACTTTTACTCGACCTTTGGATCAAGACATAGGCCTAGGCGTACTTAAAAATATAATTAACATAAGTATTCTAAGTATAGCCTACTTGGCTTGTAGTTATGTTTACTCTTTCGTTATGCTAACATTTTCATATAGTTTTACATACTGTCATATAAACTTGAGCATTTTGACACCCAATACAATCCAATGAAGTCCACTGGTAGTACATAGGAATTTACAACAAAACTACTTAACTCTTTTCCCACTATTTACAGAATTTTCTGTTATTTATGACACAACTCTTCCCCAAATTTCGGCAATCCATGTTTTCACTGTTATACGGTAGGGGGCGCTATGACCCATCTTTAGAAAGAGTACAGAATCTCTAAATCAAAACACAGGTGAAGAAGAAGCAGAAACAAGCAATTGAAGCATTGCTTGTGCACATGTAAAATAACACGATCATCAGACATTAAACAGCATATAAATCAAAACTACTAAACATTACTGAATGAAATGTCAAACCCATGAAGAGGAAACGACTGTGAAGCTTTGGGGGTGTTGATGGACTCGATCTACTCCATCTTTGATTATAGTTCTGAATCAGATCTGGACGGAGTCTTTGATATAGGTCTTTGACAAAAAGACTAAACAAAATATCTGCCTAAACACTAAAAAGTGGGCAAATTTAGTCCCAAGTATTGAAACGGTACACTTTCAAGTATACGTATACTTACTACATAAAGTATGCCTATACTTAAAATATACTTGAACTTTACTTAAGTATAGGCTACTTAATAAAATGAACTTGAAGTAGGCCTATACTTATTTTTGGGAAGGGTATTCAACAGAGATACTTCATACTGTACTCTACATATCATCTCTACAGTAAATCTAAAACATTGTAAGTATAGCATTCATTGTTGTGTGAGATGTTCTTCCTCCTCTTTCTCAGTCCGCCTCTAAGGGTCTCTCTAAGACCTTGAAATCCTCAGTCTGAACCCACCACTCAAAGGAGAGCGGGAAATCAAGCCACCATATGTTTGTATGAAAGAAAAAAAAAGATTGTGTGTATATATATATACCGTAGTAAAAAATAAATGTACCAAAATGTAGCCTATTTAAAATACATTTATTTTATGCTAAGTATACTACAAATACATTTACATATTTATGTACTTAAATACCCTGCAGTTGTACTTTTGATATAGCCTACTAAGCTGATATACTTAAAGTCTGCTAAATTGGAACTACTAATTTAGTATATTTATATGTATTTTAAATACATTTTGGTATAGTTGTTTTCACTATAGGATATATATATATGTATATATATTTCTGATTAAAGTGTTTTGACTCACTGTCACAAGAAGAACATGCAAAATCATCACTTTCCTTCAAAGAAATTAGTTATTTTCAAAGAAGTTATTTAAATTTTTTTTTTTTTTTAAATCAAGGTTCATCAAAGGTATTCTGTACTTTTTAAAATCTTATCTTCACAGCTATTCATCTGTAACCCATTGTGCAATCTCCCTTTTAAATTTAACTGCCTCATGCATCATTTTTTGACAAGCTGCGGTGCAGCATGATTTCTGAATATGAGTCACGTTCCCTCAACGGACACCTGTGAAATACAGGGGTGTTTATGCATTTGAACTCCAATCAAATCACTTTACGTCATCATTTTTATATTTAATTTTTCTCTGAAATAGTTTCTCAAGCAATTACCTTGTAATATAAAGGTATAATAAAATGAATGATTTTACTGACTATAGAACTGTATTAACATTAGAACATACATTACAATAAAATCATCACACATTAATATCTCATTCTTGACTAAGTTCACAAAACAATTTTTTATGTTGGTATCAATGCCGATCTCTATGTTTTGGTCTATTTGCCTAAATAGACTAGCCAAATTATAATAGATAATTTTACCTCAACTGATATGAATAGCAATTGTTATGACTTAAGTCAGCAATGCCAAACCTTTGTAACATTATTTTAAAAAAGTAGTCAAAACAACAGCAAGCATATACTTGCTCACATGTTTTTTGGATATGTTTCATTATTGAGGGAGTTTTGATGTGGCTATAGTGTCATTTTGATAAGGCGATTATCTGTAACAATGCACAGTGTATGTAACATGCACCTCAAGCCATCAGATTTATTTCCAAAGAATAACGAAGCCAAAGCCAAAGTCAACAAACAATGTTCCTCTGCAACTGACTTCTATTTTATGCTTCAACCGCTAGACAGCCATAAATTACATTGTGCAGCTTTAAAAGCTGAACATTAAAACGCATGAAAAGCAGTGCTTCTCACGTTTGAAGCCAATTAAATGAACCTATACGCAGAACTGTCGCATGGATGTTTAAACATGGCGTCCTGTGGCACAGCTGGCACTGGCTTGCCCTCGTGTCATACTCAACTCACCAGGGGCTGTATTGTGTCTGCTGAGGGGCACCGCTGCCAGCTGCCCATGCCATGTTTGCCACGCTACTCGAGTGTGTTAGGGGGTAACAGTTTAGGACCCAAAGACCAGATGTTTGAAAGAAGACCCGGAGTCAGAATTATAATATATTGAAGAAAAGTTTTTACTGAAGATAGTTTGCAGTTTCCTCAACAGAAGTCAGCTTCAAGACTCACACAGAAGTTCGTAGGCCGCCCCGCTTACAGTTACAAAGATCACAGCAGTTATACCCAAGGTCTAAGCTATGTCCTTGCTTCAGGTTAAATGATTCTTATTGGGTAAACATAGTAATTTTCACACATATACAGATAGACGGAAGCATATCTCCATCGATTATGCAGCTGACACATTTGGACCCTGAAGTTAGGCACGTCGTGACCTTCCAGGTCGCAGATTTGGGTTGCTGGGCGCCAGCATGTCCCAAACAACAACTAAACCAATAATGCCACAGGTTTCTTAACCTGTAACCAAGAAGACTAACACACACACCGACACGCAGCTTTTCCAAGGTTGGATTTGGCCAGGCTCTAACTATAAACAGGAGAGTCGTCTCAAAATATCAAGATAATGCGTTTTTTCTCTCAAGGAAAGCAACACTTTTAAAGCAAAGCTTCAATGACCCCTATATGTTTTAACACGCTGAAGACCTTTCTCAAACACAAAACAAGTCCCTATTTCATTTCTGGAAGCCGGGCTAAATAAGCAAACACTGTTACTGCATTCAGATATCAAATACAGACATTAAAGAATGCATGAAAAGAACATTTCAGTAATCACACTGGTAACTTTTATAACAAAGTAAAATCTTCAGAGAAGTCATTCAACTCATTTGATATTTAGAAGGAAAAATATTGATTAATACCTTGATTACAATCACTCATTACATATACATTGAAGCAGCAGTGGATTCCAATCCATCCCCTTCAAGTGCTTAACAAACAATGCAAGAATCAAGAATGGCCCTGGCTCTGTACAGTACTGTGCATTATCTGTTTTCAGTCTCAGAGACAATTGCTTTCTCATCCTGATGGGAATTATGCTGATGTAAACCAGTTGAGTCAATGTGGAGTAGCTACACAATGTTTCATCTGTCACCATTCACATTCATCTGTCAGTTTACATTTAACAAATGCTTGTGGTAATTGCAAAAGTTTTGCAAGTTGATGAAATCTTCTACGAGATCAAAGGTGTAAACCTGATGTTTCACTATTGTGGTTTCAAGCCATCTGACTGAATAATTATAGGTATCTCTTTGAAAGACAAATACTTGTCAGACCTTGTCAAATCTGTAAACTAATCCTACCAAAATGTGTAAATATCCTGGGTATAGAAAGCTGACATGCCTTTAATCCTTTAAAGTGCCCCATCAAATTTTTTTTTTCATAATATACATTGCACATAATTTTTCAATGATTCTCAAACGACTCGATGGATGAATCAGTCTTTCTAAATCCCTCCTCTCCGCGAGCTACACTGCTCTGATTGGCCAGATGGTACAGTCTGTTGTGATTGGTCTACCGCTTACAGCACCAAAAACATCTATTACCATAATAACTTCAGCTCTGTCCAGAGGCTGCCTACAGTCCAGCGATTGTACACACTATAAACTATAGACAGTAATGATGACGTTCATTTAACCATATAATTCCTAGTGCGAGACTTGATAGTTCGAAGATGAAACATTGGAAGAACTAGTTTTTTTTTGGTATGCTGTTTGGTAAGTGTTGGAGATGAAACTAAATAGAGGATGACTCTCAAAAAAAAAAAAATAATAATCTTAACATCCACAAATTATAGTTTGTATTAATTGTAAGTTATTTTGTATTAAAAACTGCTTTAATGCACATTCTCCCTTCCAATTGTGTATGACAGTAAAAAATATTAATTACAGTGATATGGAAAAAACTGCAATCTATTATTTTAATTGTAGAATGCAATATTACCTTGTTTATTGTGATTTAAATACACAACCACTAATACAGTAAGAAACCAATGGGAATCACCTTTCAGAAATCGAGAACAGTCACAAAAATGTCTTAATGGTTAAAAAAAGTTTTTTTTTTTTTTTTTTTTTTTCTGGATTGAAATGTGATCTGGACATGTTTTTGAAGAGTTTTGTGTAAATAACCCCTCCAGATTATCACATGCCCCCATGATTTAGGGTATGTTTACACGACAACTGAAAACGGGAAACTTTTTATGCGTTTTGGCCGTTCATTTACAACACAACAGCGTTTTGGAGGCCTGAAAATGCAAGCTTTTGAAAAGGGGTTTCAAAATGCAAGGTTTTAAAAACGATGCCTTTACCGTCTCCATGTAAACAACAAAAGTGAATTTGTGAAAACGGTGACGTCACACGCATGCATGTTACATGTTCACGCATGTGTTTTACACGTTTCTTGACAAAGTGACATCGCCAACTACTGGCCTAGCATGCATAATGCGGCCTTTTTTGTCATTTTAGCAGATCCGTGTGAACTGGGATCGTTTTGACATCGTTGTCGTGTGAGCATACCCTTATTCATATTTTTGGGCCCTCATAGATCTATTACAGTTGCACTTAAGATTTTGATCAGAAGTTACACTTCAGAAAGTTTGCCCCATTTTTTATCAGTATGTCAGTGTCATATAACTTCTGTAAGTGTGCTGATTCTGGTGATATATTCTTTAAGTACTTTTAAGATTACATTGTAATAAAATTGGATGGTTACATTACTTTTGCGAAGTTCATTTTAACTTCTTTTTTTCCACCCATATGTTTCCCCCTTGTAATATAACCATGGATTATGGGATCTCTTGGTGGTTACACGTCAACATACCAGAGACACTAAAAAAAAACAAAAAAAACAACAACAATGAAAAAAGAAAGAGCATTAGAGATTACTAGTAAATGATACCCAGATACTCCTCACCCTCTCTCTCATACAAAGAAAATTGTGCAATATGCAGTTAGTGTGTGTAGGTGTATTTTTGGTTATCATTTCTAGTTATTTGAATGTTCAAATACTTATAAATGCATAGTGCATGCAAATATTTGTTGTCAGGCAAGATCTGATGGCCAGTGTTTAATTTTTCCTCATAAGTGCATGGTCACTGCATCAGCCTGGTACATTGTAAACACAACTTCGTTTCCAGGCGGACCGGTTTACCCCAGACAACTGGTGCGTTGGTATGCTAAGTAAAAGCCAGCCAATCAGATTGGAACTGCCAATTTTTGAACAATCCCTGCCAGTTTTGTGTGCATTAAACAGTCATTTAACGGCCTGTGGGCAGTCTGTGGCTTGCCATCTGAAGCATGAGACTGGATAAAACATCAAATTGGACAAAATGCAATCTTGGCTGGGATTCACATTAAATTTGTTTCATATTTTATTAGATTAGGCCTCCGCTATTTCATCCCTAGGACATAAAAGTCTTGGTTTGATACAAACTCAATTGAAAATGTGGAGAAATAATGATTTTTCTCATTAAACAAACAAATAAAACTTAATTGAAAGTGAATTCACAGCTCACTCTAGTAGGTTTTATTTGAATACAAAAGACTATGTGCGAGGGTAAGACATCTCATTTTGTTTAACCGTCTCATTCTGTCTACATCTGGATAGATATATTCTGTTCCTCATTTCTTGCTCTGGAATCTGGTTTTATAGATGTGAATGAAGTCTTCAATTACACAGATTAAAAGAACATCATGTTACCATTCCACACCCTTTCAGTGTGTCCTATCATGTTTTGATTACATCACCCAGTTCTGCAAGATTTATCTGAGCGATATCTTTGGTTATTTTCATGAAAAACTACAATTGTTACTCTAATATTAATTGGCTGAATGTGCAGCACCTATATGGCTGGTTCATTTCAAGCCCACAAGTGCACAAAATGCCACATATCAGAAAAATACCTCCACTGTGACCTCAGGATGCTCTGTCTGAACAGATACTCTTTCATTGACAAAGGGCATCTCTCACTCTTTTGTTAAGACATCAAAAGGTAATTTGAAAGAACTGTTGCCTATGGCTATCTTGTTTTATCCATGCAGACTTTAATTAACTCATTAACTTTTTAAACATTAAACTTTAATTTTTTTAATGTTTTTATTGTTTTTATATATTTTAATTATTTATTTATTACACTAGTTTGGCCTTGGGACAACCTTATGTAACTATCATATCATTTTACTGTAAACTGAGTAGTTTCAGTTGGATTGCCTGAGGGTTAGTGCTATAAATTCAAAAAGTCAGTTCTCTACAGACAGTGTTCTCTTATGTAAACCACTGTATATTGTTACATTCAGGATGGAAAATCAGCTGAGCACACGTGGCTTTGGTTTGCGCAAGAGTTTTACGTACAACGCTCACAAGACTTGTGCTGCGGCGAAAGTGTCCACAATAGGAAGTGTGACCTGAGGTTCAGGAACTGAGGTCAGCTATTCACAAATGATCAATTCAGAAACAAAGTCCTGGCTGTAAATGAAATGGAAAAAATGGACAAAAAGGGTACCATAATTAAATATTGTTATTCGACATTTGTTGCATTTCGACTGCATGGCATATACTGTATACACTGGCATTAAAAAGTTTGGGATCAATACAAAAAAAAAGTCTCTTGTCTTGACCAAGGATGCATTAATTTGATCCAAAATACAGTAAAATATTGAAATATTATTACAATTTAATATAACTGTTTTCTATTTGAATATATTTTAAAATATAATTTATTCCTGTGATCAAAGCTGAATTTTCAGCATCATGACTTCAGTGTCACCCTTCAGAAATCATTCTAACATGCTGATTTGCTGCTCAAGAAACATTTATTATTATCAGTGATGAAAACAGTTCAAAAGAACAGAAATAGAACACTTTTGTAACATTATACTACTGTTCAAATGTTTGGGGCCAGTACATTTTGTGTGTGTGTGCGTGGAAAGAAATTAATAATTTTATTCAGCAAGGATGCATCAAATTGATTCAAAAGCTTACTATTTCAGATAAATGCTGTTATTTAAAATTTTCTATTCATCAAAAATCCTGAAAACACAACTATTTTCAACATTGTCATAATACATGTTGAGCAGCAAATCACCATATTAGAATGATTTCTGAAGGATCACGTGACACTGAAGACTAACGATGCTGAAAATTCAGCTTTGATCACAATTGCATTTTAAAATATATTCAAGAAACAGTTATTTTAATAATATTTCATAATATTACTGTTTTTAAACAGTATTTTGGATCAAATAAATGCAGCCTAAGAGCACAAGAGCATAAGATACGTCTTTTAAAAACATTAAAATATCTGGTAACACTTTATAATAACTGCACGCTATTAATCATTAGTTAAGCATTAGTTAAGCATTAGTAAACAGTTAATTCGTCATTTATAAAGCATTAATATACATTAATAATCAGTTTATAAATACAGTTATAAATGCTTTGTTCTTGATTTATAAGCATATCTATAATGTTTATAATCTGTAATGTTTAATAATTGTATTTTCATACTTTATTAATGTAAATGATTAATAAAGTATATGATTAATAAACTGTTTAAATACTGTTTAAGTAATAGTTACTTAGTGTGTTAATAAATGCTTTATTAACATGTATTTCTACTGTAATTCAGGGTTAATTCAGGTAGTTATAAAGCATTTAGTAGTGGTCTGTTAACTATTTTTGTGAGCTCATCTAAAGTGAGGGCTAGTTATGCCTTGTAAAGTGTTTACAAAGGAGATTTAAAGGCTGTTAAATATTTCTATGTTCTGTATCACTGTGTGTGTTTGTTTCCTTTTTCTGTTTAGAAGATTAATGAGTCTTTAAATATCCTTTATAAATGCTTTACAAGGCATAACTAGTCCTCACTTTAGATGAGCTCACAAACATAGTTCACTGACCACTACTAAATGCTTTATAACTACCTGCATTTACGACATTTACTTACACTTTCTAAGTGATCTTATTAATCAATGACAACACCTAGTTTGTAAATAATGGTAAATAATGTAACTGGTTTGTAAATAATGCTATACTTCATTTAGAAATGATAAATTGATCATTAATAAAGTATGAAAATACAATTATTAAACACATTATAGATATGCTTATAAATCAAGAATAAAGCATTTATAGCTGTATTTATAAACTGCTTATTAATGTCTATTAATGCTTTATAAATGATGAATTAACTGTTTAGTAATGCTTAACAATTGATTAATAGCATGCAGTTATTATAAAGTGTTACCAAATATCTTTACCCGTCCCAAACCTTTGAGAACTTTCCCAAACTTTACAGAAGTGTATATATATATATATATATATTTTGGTTCATTACAGGCTAGGCCATCGTTTTGCTTCCACATTAGCCTTCTCATGTTTCATCTTGTTTTAAGAATGACTATCTATGTGGAGGTGTGCCTAGAGTTCTCTTGTTCACTGAGAAACAAACCTCATGATCTGCAAACTCCAGAAACTCTTTAGAAAATGGCTTTAATAAAATGTTGCAAGCTTCTGAAAATAAATGTTGGAGCCTGTGTTATGTAACATAACTCCACAGTGCTTTCCCAGAGGATATTGCAGTATGAAAGCCCCAAATGAAGAGACTGTAGGCAATTTACTTAAAATGAGCTAATGCAATACAATTCTTAAGCATTTTGTCACAACTTTTTATTGCATGCATTCCATTTTAATTTGTAAAATAGATGTTTACTTAATCCATTTGTGTTGGTACTAAATGAATAACTTCTGTTGGCATTAGTGTAGCATTGCTAAAACTGGTCATGAAAAGCATGCTAGGGAAAGGAGAAGAGTTTTGGGGGTTACCATTGTGGAGCTTACCATTACCATTACCAAAAACAATAATAAAAAAAAAAAAAAAAGTTGATTCAGAATAGTTTATTCAATGGTGCTTTTAGTATGAACTAAACTAACAATAAGATTATGCTATTACTCTTTTTTGTACTTATACTTTTTTTTTTTCAGATATTAGGCCTACACTTGTACTGAATCGTTGATATACTTCAGTTTACTTTTAAATGTATACTTTAAGTATAATTGACTATTGTTATTGTAGCCTGACAGAGTAGGTTATTAAATACTTTCCCACACGTACAAACAAACAGATAAACATTTGACTGATTCGATCGACAATTCTACAGAGAGCGTCGGTGGTTTATTGAGAGTATACTTTAAGTGTACTGTCATAAATTAAAAAGTGGGCTAGAACGTATATAGCTAACAGTATAGTTATAAGTTCAGTGAAAGTTCAGTTCACAGTACTGTTGCAATTCAAAAGAAAAACTATTGTGTCAAGGTTTACAACTGTTATAATATAAAATAAACTTTTATAAATCGCAAGAAGTATTGAATTAATATACTTACAAATATACTACTATTACATTGATTTTAGTACTTACTATACAAAGTATACTTGGAAAATATACTTGAACTTAAACTGAACTTAAAGCATACCTCTATTTTGTAAGGGTACGCTTAGTTGAGAACGGTTTCATGAAGTGTCACTGTGAAAATGCATGTGGAATAACCTGTTTTTTCTTCTTCATGCTGCCAGCACCATGTTACGTAAGATGGAATTTTTTTTATGTTTAGCTTGCTAATGTTCAATGCATTATTTGCTTGCTAGTTATATGCAAGATATTCAGTAGAATAATATTTGACATGTCTAATTTTATTGTGTTTTACTAGATTCCTGCAAGGTATCTGAATGGACTTCACAAATTAATTTAATGTCAAGAAAACCCATTTCCAGAGTATAGAGCCACGGTCTACAACTGAATTAAGCTTACTCCAAGAATCATATTTTCAGCGTGTATGTTCAGCAAGCTGGAGCAAAACATTTATGGTGGGCAGGAATAAAGTGAAATCATGTTGGCCACAAAGATTTAGGTGGGAACCTGTTATTGGTCCCTGCAGGTAAACATCATAACTGAGGCATTCACAGGCCTTATAATCATCACAATACAGTCAAAAATTACCATTCATTTCAGTGTCACAACACTGTCAAAAAAAGTTGCTGCTTTAAACTTTTAAGTAAAATCACTTTGGATGTTTAAGTCAATTCAACTTAAATTACATTTTAACTGACTTAAAAAAATGAGTTGATTCTTCTATAACTTATAAAAAGTTGAAAATTGCTTAACTAATTTTGATGAGTTAAAGCAATATAAAAACATATGTTGTCATAACTTATTGATCATATAATTTTTTACAGTGCATCTATATTTACAGTAAATTTTCATTTTCAGCTGTAAAGTTTAACACAGTGTGAATTGGTTTGAAGTATCAATGCATTCACTTTACAAATCATAGTTGATTGCCTTTGTTCAGATCAAACTATCAGTAGGGGGTTACTGTCTTTTTTCAATAGCTCCAGCTTTTGTCAAAGCACAAGGTAATTATAGGGTTTCTAATGGTTTTATGGTTGCGTAGCAGTGGTACTGCCCTCACAGCTGACATATAACCCTGCTGAGATGTGAGCAAGGATCATCTTTTCACGGAAAACAAGAAGCTCCATTTCCTGATGACGAGCCCTTGAGAAATAGTCCAACAGGAAAAGGAGAAAAAAGAGAGAGAAAACAGCAAGTTTTGAGAGATTAACCCTGTCAAACACAGTTAGAGAGCGGGGCTGCTCACATCTCTCTCCTTCTGTCCAATTACACAAGCATGCTCCTAATGCAGTGGGAACTAATGAAATTGTTGCAATGATGATGAATGGGGGATGGTGAGGAAGGACAGATGGGAATGTAATTACTAGTGTTTGGGGATCAACCAAAAAGGCAGGTTCAAGGAACCATAGCAACATCATCCGTCATATGGCAGAAACCAATAGAAATCACATCACTTTCCATTTTAATCCTTGGCCTGGTGTTCTCTCATTTTACAGTTAAACGTACATGAATTATGATATCCCATAAATGGCCTGTTAGTGTTTGGTTTGAAACTTTCAGAGCTATTTGAATCTAAACATATTGGCTGTATGGGACAATATTATATTATAGTATCAGAATATTCGAAAAAGTTGAATGTTTTCATTCAATAACTTCAATAACTCAACCATAAAGTATACCATTCATTATAGTTTTAATCTTTATTTTTAGTATTTTGCAATATTCTATTCTATTTTATTTTTATTTATTTCCATTGACCTGTTTGGCTTTAAAGCAAGATATTCAGAGCTATTTGAATGTAAACATCTTGGATTAAAACTGAAAGGACTATAGAGATTCACTGAGCTAAATTTAACTCTCACTTGAACATTATTTAATTTTGGTTTTCCATTTAAGAACTTGCAGATAAAATAATGGCTCTGTTCCAAAACCTAGTGGTCTGCCCTGTCTGTATAGGCAGGGTCCAAAGAGAAAAGGAACCTTAAAATGCTGTCTACCTGGGGAGTTCAAGGTTTTGGAAAAGAGCTAATATGTGTGATATTTCTCAAAAATGTGAAATGACATGAAACTTTACTTTAGCTGTAAAAAAAAAAAAAAAAAAAAAATACAAACGAATTACTGAGATGACCCCATGATAATCTTTTGAGATTAGATTTATGATTTAGAGACTGTTTCCTCTAGCTCGTATTTGCACCACGACACTTTTCAGGTAGTCTTGTTCTTTAACTGCAATCCAGCCCCTGTTATTTTCGACAAGGTCAGCTTATAGGGGATTTTCAAAGGATCCAACGTTAAATCAGTCAGTAATGGTTTCAACACAACCAGTCTCTGCCAGTGATGTGCCACAGCGTGCCAACATTTTCAGATATGAATCTGGATATGCCTCAGGCATGTGACGTTTAAATAGATGATGTTTAAACTCAGATTTAAAAAGATAAAATGTTTGGACGTTTTGTTGGCTTAAAAGGTGTTTGTTTATAACTTAATTGTTACAGTGTTGTGAGGGTAATTAGTCTCCATGACAAAGATGAGACAGAGAGAGATATCATTGCAACTGTACTTAAAAGTGGTTGTTTTTAAAATTGTTGTTGTCTCACCCTCAAGAGCGTGATTTAATTGTTCAACTCAATTCTCCCTTTCCATCTGAAAGTTACCATGTGCATCAGAATGTGCATCTCTAGTTCAGACAAGTTTTATTTCAGTAATGAGTCCAACAGCATTATTTGCATTTACATGTGGTGAATCACTCAAGTAAACTCCTGTGGCACTCAGTATACTTTTGTTTTCATTGATGCCATTTTCTTATTTGGATGAAGTTACTAAATATTTGTCATAGTTTAAAATATTCATATTTTGCCTTATTTCTCAATCACCTCTAACTAGTAGCTACAATGTAAAGTTTATGCAACAATAATATGCTTACTATTATGAGTGGAAATTTCGTAAAATCTTTCTCATCTTCAAATCGTGTTCTTCTAATTCTTCTGAGGTAAATCCAAGGTAAACAGCACAGCACAGCACAGCACAAACACAGTCTTCCAAATTCGATGAAAAGCAGAGGAGTACTGAAGTCTCTGATTCTTTGTTTAGAGGTAATGAGGGCATTTACAGGTTCTCGTTCCTTCACGTGGACCATTTGCATGTCAATTGCCCCTTCGCGCGTTGGTGTGGTCACATTAGAGCTAATGAGCACGGGCTGGAGAAACTGTACATGTCGTTGCTTTCATACGGATTACTTAAAGAATATTTGTTTTTGATATAATTTACATAATTTAAAATAGAGACTTCAAGCTTTGTAAAGACATATGTCTCATGTCAATGAAGCATTCACAAGCAAGCATGACAAGCATTCACTGAGTTACAGATCATTTTCTGTCGCATTTCAGAATGAACTTCACATTGAGAGAGACGGCAGAATGCGCATCATGTTTATTTTCTTTATTTTACGAAAAACACAACATTTTGTTTTCATTATGAGTGTACACAAATAAAAGAAGACATTTAACAGTTTTGAATGATGTATAACACTTATATGTAAGATCGAAATCAACAGAGTATTTTGAGTCGCTTTTGCACTGATAAGAAAAAAAGCGAGCTGGTCTCGCTGGGCTAAGATTGAAAATTACTCAGCAAAGTTACAGTATGATAACCTGACATATGTAGCTCCATTTCAAAAGCATTGATCATTCTCTTGTTTTCTAATGTTATGTAAATGTGGTTCCCTTTGAGTCGGTTGTCGGACGCTTCAGGAATGAGGGTTACATACTGTATGTAACCGAGACAATTTGCATACAGGGAAAAACAAATTGGTTATTAAAAACATGATGACATTATGTGGGCCACTACTGACCATTTCCAAAGTGTAATTTGGGAATATCCTTCTGCATCTAGAAAAGATTCTGGGTTTTCAAGGGATCTTTTCATATCACGTGAGAAAACTGAAGAAATGAGAAATGAGAACGACTGTGAAGACACACATTTTTAATTTGTTATTTTTACTCTCTCTTGATGAAACTACACCTCCTTTAGATGACAAGTGTATATTGTTGTACACAAACTGGTAATGTTTTACTGGGAACTGTTTACAAATGAGTGCCACTTGCTATATGTAGATGTCACAGTCTACCATTATACCACATTGCATTATAACATTAATTAAAAAATAGTATACAGGTGCAAAATGTATTGTATAATGAGTATAAAGTAGGACATGCTATAAAGGGGTACCTGAAATTCTCTCAGTCAACACCCCTGACAACATGGTGCACAGTACATTTTAGATTTAACAGCACACTCGCATCCACAATGACACATATACCAGATAAGAAAGCAATTTACCCGGTTGTGAGCCCAAAGTGGGAAGCCCAGGCAGATAACTGCAGTTGGATAGAAAAGAAGGATGCATTGTGGCTGCATATACTGTTTTATAATGGTGTTTTAATGGTGTAGGAAACACAGCGACAATCTTTGATCTTTCTTCTTAGATCACTATACTTTTTTCTTTTATCTTGAGCTCTTTTTCTTGGAAAGTTAGATTTAGCATTTTTCCTGCCACGGAAATCAAGAAAGAAGGCTTTTAAGTCATTTGGTGTTATGCCTATCCTGCACATGTGGATAATGTTTGCCATGTGCAGAATGTATTTTCATATTTGTGATATGTTAGATGTACATTAAATAACAATAAAATACGAGGGTACGTTTAAATGACAACGATGTACTAAAAATGGAAGCGTAGAGACAACAAATCCCCGTTCACACGGATCTGCGAAAACTATTAAAATGCTGTATTATGCATTCCAGGGCAGTAGTTAGCGATGACGTTCCTAGACTAAACACGTAATACGCATGGGCATGACGTCACCGTTTTCACAAATTCTTGCTTTTGTAGTTTACATGGAGACAACAACGTATCATTTTCAAAAACGGCCATTTGAAACCCTTTTTCAAAAGTTTGCATTTATGCCCAAACCAGCATTGTCATGTAAATGAACAGCCAAAACACATAAAAGTTTTCCATTTTAAGTTGAAAACGGTTCAATTGGAAGGGAGTAAGGGAGCAGTGTCCAACTTTGTGTGCATTCGGTTCACTTTACTGACGTTTTTAGGCCGGTGTAGTCAAAGTGTGTGATAGGTGTTAAACATCACCATAACCTATTTGACTGGAGTAATGTTTAATGCAAACAGTTCAAAGTTCAATGCAACATTTAAAGCTGTCGTTCAAGTTGACAAACTTAGTGCGACAGAGCAGAACCTTTCAACATCATGTCTAAGTGAAAAGGGAAATACCCATAAGTCTATATATGCCTTTGACTTCACACACGGCTACATGTCTCGTTATCAACTTTCATTTCTCAAACGTGCATGCAGCGTACGCCTCTCTTCCAGATGTGAAATCTATAAACCGCAAATGATCTTGGTTTCAGATATCCGCTTTGTAAACGGCCCCTAATTAATGCCATTAACATATAAAAGAGCACCAGTCAACGTCCAAATCCTTTATTTGAGAATGGTAAGCAGCAAGAATTGCTTAGATTTCCAAATACTTGCAGGACTCAGCCTCAGACACTTTTCCATGTCAAAGACCGTTTTTATAATTATGAATATTGGCGTGGATTTTAGCGCATCGCAAGTGTGATCTTGTTGACTAAGATCAAACTGCGTACGCACCTTCTATAAATGAGGCCTTGCATGTTATGTAAATTAGGGAGGTTTGTTGAATTTAGTATAAGTATCGTTGCACCTCCATGTCTTCAAACTCTCATTAGACTGTTAGTAGAGTATTAGTTGACTGGTAGGGTTAGAATAAGTTATATACTTATAATCAGTAGAATGTCTGTTGGAAGACCATCACAATAAAGTGTTAGCAGATAAGCTTTATGTATGTATGGCTCTTGGTTCACAGAAGCCAGTCAGTTTAGGGGGTGCTATTCCTGCAGGAGAGGTTGATGGGATTGTTCCCCTGCTTTGCACTGACCCTGAGGCTGAGGACGTTAGCACTGCAGTGCAGCCACATCCATCTCTGTCACTCCACTCCTGAGAGCACTCAGGGCAGCGAGGACTCCACGCTGTCAGGTTATAACTCCATACCTCAATCCTTAAATACGTCTCTTTCTCATACAACCTCATCTCCCCATCTAAATAACTCTCACCTCTCCTAACCTAGAAAGCCTTTTGGAATGCTGATTTTGATATCGAGCAAGAACACTTTTTAATTTTTATTTTTTTTTTATTTTTTTTTTATTTAATTTATTTATTTGATATGGACATAACAACTGCATTGGACAAACCAGATACATTGTTTTTAGTGTTATAGCAAAACTGCTAATTTGCAACACTTGTCCATAGGAGGCTACACATTTCACAAAACACAACAAAATACAGTATATAAAACACAATGCAAAACAGTACAATATTTAAGAGGGTAAACAATACACATCATCAAAATATATTTCAATAAGCATTACCATGTGTGCAGCTTTGACTTGACTTCAGCCATTGTTTCAGACTTCTGTTAAAGCTGATCATGTCTGTCTGCAATTTTAAGTTAGTGGGCAGAGAGTTCCATAGTCTCGATCCATTAAAAGAGAAACTAGACTGACCAAAAGATTTTGTAAATCTTGGAAGAACACAGTCCCCACTGACTGAGGCTCTGGTGGAGGGTCTAAGTGAGCCCTGACGGCTAATAATGAGAGCAGAAAACAGCGGCGACACATGACTGTTCAAACATTTAAAAACCAATTTCAGAGTACTAAAATGTATAAAGTTTTCAAAAGTAAAAAGATTATGTCTATGAATGATATCACAGTGATGTGATCTCATAGGTTTTCTGGCAAATACCTTGACTGCCTGTTTGTACACTGAAACAGCCGGCTTGAGTGTGGACGGAGAGGTTTGTGACCAGGATGTGACGCAGTAAGACAGATGTGAGAAAATCATTGCATGCATGTATAACAGGGCGGCCTGCTGAGACAGATCCCTCCTGATAAAACGTAAACAATTCAAGTTGGATTTGACCTTTTTACAAACATTTTTGACTTGACTTTGAAATTTAAGGTTGTTGTCAAGAATAATTCCCAGATATCTGGTCTCTTTTACTTCTTGAATAATTTCATTGTTTATGCTTACTTCAAAGGTGCTGTCAGAAGGTCTTGTTTTAATTGAAAAACAGACAGCAACAGTTTTCTTCATGTTTAAGGTTAGGTGAGATGACTCAAACCATTTAGAGATGTCTACTAGGGCAAGTGTCAACTGCTGCGCTGCCATAGCTGGGGTTTTAGCAGATAGATGGATGACTGTATCATCTGCATACAGCTGGCAGTTGGCACCTTGGCAGCTATCTGGGAAGTCATTGATGTACATTGTGAACAACAATGGCCCCAGTACTGATCCTTGAGGAACCCCCATGTTGTTAGGGCAGAGATCTGACATCACCCCATTAACCTTAACACACTGTTGCCTTCCCTCTAAATATGAATGTAACCATGTAAGAGAACTAGGTGACAATTTGAAGAGCTGGAGTTTGTTAATTAGCACGCTGTGATCCACAGTATCAAAGGCCTTTTTTAGGTCTAGAAATACAGCACCAACTACTTGCCCTTTGTCTAGAGGCCCTTTGATCTTCTCTAGCAAGTAACAATTAGCTGTTTCGGTGCTGTATTTGCGCCTAAAACCAAACTGTTGAGGATGCAGCAGCTGGTTTGACTCAAGATGTTCAATGAGTTGTTCTGCAATTACCTTCTCCAGGATTTTAGACACAACCGGTAGAATTGCAATAGGCCTGTAATTGTTGGGTGTGTCCTTTTCCCCTGACTTGTGGATTGGTGTTATTACAGCGGGCTTCCAGCACTGTGGAAATGTACTTGACCGAATTGAAAGATTAACTAAATATGTAATTGGTTGTAGCAGACTGTCCTGATGTTTTTTAATCAAGATCATACTTAAGTTATGGATGTCTTTTGCTGCGGAGTTGTTTATGTTTGTAATTATCTTTTTAACTTTATCAGAAGAGACTTCTTGGATTTTAAAAAGGCCTGTGTTAGCTAAATTAACATCTTCAACACATGTCACCTTGTTTTTAAATTTGTTTGCTAGTTCATGTACAGAGTCTATAAAAAAATTATTAAAAACATTTGCCATTGACTCATTGTTATTAACAAGAGTGCCATCCACTTTGATGGAATCTATCATAGTGTGCTTTTTCTTTGCAGGGTTGGTTAAGTAGTTTATGTGTTGCCACAATTTATAACTACTTCCATTAGCCTCTTCTATCTTTTTAGTAAAAAAGTTGGTTTTGGCTTTACGCAGATTGCTTATGACTTGATTTCTAAGTGTAGTATAAATTAGATGATCTGTGCCGTTTCTAGTTTTCATAGACTTTTTACGTGCAGTGTCACGTTTTTTCATAATGTGCCAAATATCTCCATTAAACCATGGGAGGGAATGTTTTTTTGGTTTACTTGTCCATGTTTTAGTAAACTTTTTTATCGTATTACTCAGTGTAGTGACAAAGATACTAGCACTTTGGTTCACATTGGACTCTTGCGTAACATTATCCCAGTTTATTTGGTTCAGTTCTTCTTCAAAGTTATTTTGTTTTGCTTTTGGAATTCCTATTTTCTGTATTTTTGTTTCTTGGTTATAATAAGTCAATCGTTTTTTACCCAGTTTCCTAACAATTAAGGTCATATTATGATCCGAGAGCCCAGTAATGAGGTTATAGATTTTTGTTATTCTTTCAGGCCTATTTGTAAGAATCAAATCAATCAGCGTTTTACTACTTCTAGTGACTCTGGTAGGTTTGTCTATGAGCTGTTTATATTTAAATTTATCTACTAGAACTTTTAATTTAATTTTACTACTTTTTTCCAGCCAGTTTATATTAAAGTCGCCCAGTATTATGCTTTCAGAGCAATCCATATTTGAAAGAAGACTCTTAAATTCATTATAAAAGTTCACACTGTGTGAAGGTGGATTATAAAGAACACATAAGTTAAATTTCATGGTTGTAGACAGAGTAATTCGTAATGCAAGGCCCTCCAATTTTACATTAATTGCAACCTCTTCACATTGAAATTGATCTCTAATGTATATTAACACCCCCCCACCCCTTCCTTGTTCCCGATCTCTTCTAAAGCACTTGTAGCCTAGTATATTAATTAGATTTGTTGAAATACATTGATTTAGCCAACTTTCAGAAACGCACAAGAAGTCCAAATTCGAGTCAGTTAATAGGTTATGTATTTGGTCTATTTTTGGTAAAATACTTCTAACGTTGAGGTGTCCCCCTAGTATTCCTTTGGGTTTCGTTTGCGGATTCCATATGACTTGCGCATGATTTACAGTCTGGAAAAACTTGAGCTGTCTCTGCTTCACTGTCGCGCAATCTGAAGGTTTGACCCTTGCGGGACACCGTCTTTGTGTACTTTCCGCATCTGTCATAGCAGCATCGCAGGATGTTTGATTCTCAAGAATATGATCGTTGGATGGGTTAAAACTCACCGGTGTAGCGAGACAAACGGTGTCAGATGTTCCCCTCAGCTCCGTTGCACCAGGAGACATTAGATGGTATGGGCCGACATCCGTTTCTTCGCTCGAAGTTTGGACAACTAGCTGCCGCCTCACCGCGGAGGCAGTAGCCCCAGCTGTTTCTGCAAAACCGCAAATGGACTTGCTAGGTTTCGCCCAGCTAGATCTTGTAACAGCAACATGCGAAACCCGTTTACTCGCTATAGCGGCCTCTGGTGTACACGATAAACTCCAGTGAGACAGCGCTCCACGGCAATCCTGGGATGCGTCCTCGTCCAAGTAACCAATTGACGGGGGCATCCCGCGCGGTGGAGAGGGCAGTGCGGCGCAGCCGGTAAACTCGCCGCTACTCCTTGATGGATCCGTTGAACCGGTGACCACATCCACGTCGATCACTGGTCCCGCCGCGCTCGCCGGAGAAATGGAAGAAGCGAGGTGAGTGTTTAACTCAGACGTGTGACGTAGAGTAAAAGTACGTACCTGTAAGTTTCCTGCGGTGCTCTTGCTGTGGTTTGATGCGATGATATGGGGGCTATCTGACGTTGGACCAGTTGTCGGACCGGGGCATTGGTGGATGTCCCCGGACAGCAGAAGGCAGATGGTAATTATTAGCGCGAGGCTCTGCTGCGGTTTTAGTACCGATTTGGTGTGCTTTCTTACTTTGCTGTACAAATGTGGGTGAATGAAAGTAGCAGCCAGGACGTATCTTCCAAGTCCAAAATGTTTGGTGGCTTTGATTGTTACAGTATCCACTGATGTAGGCTTAATGTTATTAGAACTATAAAAGTCATTCAAAATTTGACCAGTATCTGTATAGAAAAAATTATTTGTGAGGAGTGCATAAGCAAAGAGCGCTGCTGCTATACCTGCTGCTGCTATATTTAACATGTCCTTCTCAATCAGCAGCCTTTAGTGGAAACCCATTGTCTGATTGTCAGGATTTGGGATTTGTTGAAAACTGATGTCAGAACCTTGAAAGGTGAAAGGTTGTTGGATATTTATAACTGCAGCTTTTTAAAAGACCAAAAAAGACAAGAGAAAAAGAAAAACTTTTATCTTGTCAAAGTTTGGAAGGCAGAATTTCTGCCACAAATGATTATTTATTTATTTTTACTCACCCTCATGTCGTTGCAAACCTGTATACTGTTATTTCTTCCATGGAAGAAAGAAAGGAGATATTTTTGAAGATTGTTTATGCGGGTAGCAGTACATAGTGACCATGACCGTTATGACAGTTAAAAAAATAAAACTCCCCATAACAAATGAAATTTTAAGTTAAAATTGAAGAGAAAATTTAAAATTTTTGACTATAAAACAGCTTCAAATATTCTGATTAAAAAGAAACTCAGAACTCAAAAACAAGAACTGGGACAAAGGTCTTCCATGTTTCAGCTTACATCTGTAAAAAAAAAAAAAAAAAAAACCCTGCTGTTTAAAAATACAATTCTAGAAAACATGCCAGAAAAACAATTCAGTTTTGTTAAATGTCATGTTTAAACCTCAAATCTACACAATTCTATTTGAAATCTTTTTGTCATTTTTCTAGCTCCATGGATTTGAACACAAGCAAAAAAAAAAGAGATTTCTAAGCTCTCGGAAGATCATTAGTAATAATGAAATGGAACAGGTAATGGAAATCTTGTAAGAGCCCAGTTCTACAGATTAGACATTGTGCATTGCAATAGCTGTCTCTGAGAAAACATTTTGAACCTTCATATTACTTTCATTTCATAGACATCATGCTTATTGGTGTCATGAGGGCGTTCTGTAAATGCCCAGCATGGCACAACTCTACACTCTTCACATGTAAATAACAACATGCATGCAATGTTTCACACAAGTCTGCTAAATTACAATTTACAAGAGCTTCCTATGTCAGAAAAAGAGTTCAGAGGAATTCTCAGTATGAACTGCACTTACTGAGAGTTGCATGGGTTGTTTTTATTGTTGTAGCACGTAATTAAATATGCTAAGTTTTAAAAATGTATTGTTGGTTTAACTTAAAAACGTAAGTTAACTGGTTGCCTTAACATATTGAGGTCATTGAAATAAAAATTGAGTTTAATACAACAAAGGAGATTGGTTTTATAAATTGAAACTCAAAATATTGTTATAAAAAAAAAGATAAAAAGTTGTGATAAGGCATGGAAATCATTTTTACAGTAATTGCGCATAAGCGGGCAAAAAAACTTTTTTTTTTTTTTGCCTTTTGTGATTTGCCACCCACAGGCAAGTACACTCACTATGAATTTGCATACATTAACAAAACAGTACAGAAGGGTACTCCACTGTCGTCACACTTGCCTGGCTGATTCTATGAACACAGTGTACATATGGGTGATTGTTGTGTTGAGTGCCACTGGATTGATACTAAAGCAAGGGTCATTCCTTACCCAAAAAAATAAAATATTTTTTTTTGGCCAGGGACCTGAGGATGTGTCTTGTCAGCTGGGGTTGAGGTAAACTACTAAAGTAGATTCATCCATCCAGCATACTCCCAATGAAAGGGAGGACCACTATAGTTAAAGTGGTCTCATCCATCTCCAATGCCACTACTGGATAAAAGCAGCATGTATGATGAATGGGAAAGGCGCCCTTGTTGAAAATAAGCAGCAGACAGTGCAAAGAGTGATGGGAAAGGAGGTTACACACCACCGCTTTGGTGATGCATCAGGAAGCAACATACAGTAAGGGAGCAGTGTCCAACTTTGTGTGTATTCGGTTCACTTTACTGACGTTTTTAGGCCGGTGTAGTCAAAGTGTGTGATAGGTGTTAAACATCACCATAACCTATTTGACTGGAGTAATGTTTAATGCAAACAGTTCAAAGTTCAATGCAAAATTTAAAGCTGTCGTTCAAGTTGACAAATTTAGTGCGACAGAGCAGAACCTTTCAACATCATGTCTAAGTGAAAAGGGAAATACCCATAAGTCTATATATGCCTTTGACTTCACACACGGCTACATGTCTCGTTATCAACTTTCACTTCTCGTTTCCCTTTCTGAAGGGAAGTCATATAAACAAGTTTGCCCTTTAAATAGTGTGTAACTCAGTTGTATTTTTCAACTTTCAACAACCATACACATTTAAATATAACCTTTATCAAAGTAATTCTCCAATTTGAAGTACACTGAAAATGACATTTACTGTACAAAGTAATTTCTAAAATTTTAATGTAGTATTTTTAGTTGCTGAAAAAAAAAGTTTAACACCTATTATAAGGCATTGAACCATCAAATGTGTCTGGATGTTTTTTTTTGCTTCCCCTCCATCTCCCAACAGTCTTGTATGTACAGTCAGTTGTACAGGCAGTTGTGGGGGTTGCATTTTTTACTGTTGTTTCCAAAATGCAGTTACATATTTTGTGGTCTCTACTTAGTACTCCTCTCATGTTTCTGGCCAGTTTTAAGTGTGAAATGTTTAAATTATTTCTGCAAAATTATATACTTTTAGAAAAGACGTTTTCTGATGCACACAGAACACATAAACTTGGGTTGCTTATTTTAATCATACCTGCTTGTTTTTCTAGCGAGATCTGGCAACCTTGCCCTGGTCTAGCAATCCACCAGAAGGAATGTTTTAGAGTCTCCAGAAGGAGTATTCAGCCCTCAGAAAAAAACACAAAGAGAAAGAGAGAATTTTATTCGAAGATTACATATTCATTTATGAGTCAGAGTGAAACAGAATGGAACTTGTTTGTTGTGCTTATCCTTCTTTGGGCTTCAGATGCATCTCAGACCATTTCACTCTAACAGATGTACAGTAAATGACCAGATGGATTTAACTAAGTGTGATCACATAGCCCATACCAAACAGGACATTATGGGTGAGTAACGATCAACAAGGAAATTGCTCAAATCTTGATCACATCCAGAATTGCGTTTAGCCGAATGGTCTAAAAATGCTTGGAGAATAAAACGAACTGAAAATAAATAAAACACTTCCTCTATCAAAGTTCTAGCCAAGCGTTTGCTTAATAAAATCCTTTTGGCGTATGTGCAAAAGACCACACAGAACAGAGGACTCAAGGTCTGTTAGGACACAATACCACACGTACAGATGACGGAGCAACAGATGCATGTCAAACGTAAGCACTTGGCGATGACTTAGCCATAACTTGTCCCAGTTGAATATGTGTTTTAGCGCTGATGGCGAGGAGCCACTGATCACTCATGTTCCTGTCTTCACTAATAGATGAGCAATTGAATTGGCTCCATTCCCCAAAATTTCCGTGGATACTTTTAAACAGTGTTCATTTCCAGTTAGAAGTATATTTCTTGGCTGCAGGAAGGTCAGGCACAAACACATAATTTGCAGGAGGTCCATTCATTCTTATCAGAGAAGAAACAAGAGCATAATGAAAGTCATCTTTGATTATTTACAGACCTAAGAGAATTTGCTTGGTCTTTATATGACACCTTTATTTCTGGTAAAGAATGCTAGCAACACTAAGGTCATGGGTTTGATTCCCAGCAATTACACACACTAATAAAATCTATTTTATTGCAGTTTGGATAAAAGAGTCTGCCAAATGCTAAACAATGTTATTTCTTTCCAAAATAGTGAACTTATAAATATTAAACTGTAAGTAACTTTGCAACTACATGCCAACTATCATTCGTTAGGAGTATAAGTAGAATGTCTGCTTAATATTTGCTAACACATTTTGATGCTCCACTAACAGACATTCTACTGACTACTATAAGTAACTTCTCAAGTGCATGTAAACGTATTCTACTAATGCTAACCCTAACCTAACAGTCTACTAATACTCTAATATGAGTTTGTTGACATGTAGTTGCATAGTTACTTATAGTTAGTAGAATATCTAAAGTGGACTATTGAAATTGTGTAACCATATATGCATCTAAAATTGTACAGGCGCAGGAAACAATGAAATAAATGTGGGAAAAAGAGAGTGAATTTCCAAACACTAATATTATAAGCTCAGAATCTATTTTATGCAACGGTTCAAGCTCTCAGGTACTCAGGTATTCATCATTTTGCTGGATGATGATCTGAGAGGTCAAAACGTTGCATTTGTAAAATAAAAAATTGGAGCTATTATATTAGTGTGCAGACACTGACTTTCCCACCATAATTGTTTCTGCAGTATATGCAATACTGTACAAAACATATGGGCATCTGTAACCCATGACCCCTTGGTGGATAGAGATGGATTTATTGTATAAAAGTGTTGTATTATAAACCTGGCCTAAAATAACATGTATTTACATACTTTATAATGCTTACATAACAGAGCCATTAAAATAATAATTCATTAACAGGGTAATTAATCAGCTGGACATCTTTAAAAAAAAAAAAATTATCTTTGTTTGAAATTACCTTATTATTTTATTTATTTATGTTTAACAAAAATGACTGAGATTAAACGATAACTGGCAGACCCCCTACAGTACCGGCACAGTAGTAGTTGTGTACTCTCAGGGTGTAGAACAATATACATACACTATCAATGGTACACCTGCTCATAAACACCTCCAGCCAAATGAATCATGTGGCTCAATAAAGTGTTTGCGTGTTTGACCAAATGTTGGAATATGATGCATTATCTAAGTGAAAGTGACCACCTGCTCAAAAAGATCTCAAGTTCTGTAACATGCAGATGGTAGGGTCAGAATTTGGCATAAACAGTTTGAATCCATGCTGCTTTTATTAACGGTGCAGCCTGGTGGCGGCGATGATGTAGCCGGGTATATTTCTTGGCTAGTATGGTCTCTTGATACTGTCAGAAAATAATTTTCATACCACACAGCACTAAAGAACTCTTTTATACGTTTGCCACAATTATAAACCATGGAATTCTGTGCTTCGAACTTAAAATGGGCTTGCTTTAGAATTCTGTGGGCACAGCTTGGATTACCAATATTGGCAGATTCTCTTCAGATCCTAATCCAACAGAGCACCTTTGTGATGAGATGACATAAGAGGTGTGTTGCATGAATGTGCTGCCAAAAAAATCAATGAGAACTGGGTGAATCTATTAGAACAATGCCTAGTTTAATCCAAGCAAACAAGAATGATACTCATTACAGTTAATACTGTGAAAATTTTCTCAAATGATCTGGATTGTGTAATATTACAAAAAAGTGTTGTTGTTCATATGTGCCATTTAATTCACCCTATATAAACAACATTTTTAAACGATATTCTATGTATATATATATATATAAAATAAATGAAAAAAGTATATGGAACTGAAGCAGCTGTGTCTTTTAAAAATGGAAGTTGCTAACTAGTTTCTAAAAAAACTGCTGCTAATTCGCTTCTGGGTGAATGATAGTTGTGCTCTGTCATTATGGAAACCATCTCATCCATAAGCCTGGTCACTGTGGTAACTTGAGATAGTATGTGCTCTCGCACTGTGCTCTGGGCTCAAAGAAACACAGAAGCAAGATTTCAGAGGGCTTTGTCCTTTAAAGAGTTCATCAGACTCCTGTGGAGAACAAAGCAGATTTATATGCGGCACTGGAGTGAAGAACCACTATAACCACCTCATAATTATTTTCTTATTTATTGGTGTAATTCTCATTTTAGGTGAAAACTCTGACACATGGTTAACTGTTGTGCTATCACTAAATTAACCTTTGTCAGCTGGTTCACTTACCAATTTGTGAGGGTTCAGCTAGACGCACTAAATCTTGTACAGGTCAAGTCAACAACAGACATGGTGTAAAAAAAAAAAAAAGGAAGGATGTCTTTTCATTAGATAGTATTGGTCTGCCACTTCATTGAAACAGTCATGAGAGGGGAAAAAAAGGGAAAATTCCAGATCGTGGTGAGGAGTTGACATTTTATGGTGTTCCTTTTAATATGTGTCTCTTCCTTTTTCTTATGTAGTACTTAAATAACCTTTGCACAAAATGTAATTTGTGTTTCAGCCGTAATGCCCCTAGATTTTCAAGGCACCCCTAAAAAACCATGTACACAAAACAAATAAACAAATAATAATTTGTTATGGAATATTGCAGTTTTTTTTATTATAAATTATTTTTCTGTGCACATTATTATTTTTGTGAACAATCTTGTGCCCTCGTAATCTTAATTCAAAATATCGCTCTGATGACGTTTTTTTCGGCGTGAAGACGAGACAATGGCTGTGTCCGAAAACGTAGACAGCTGGCTTGTTGCCTTACTGATTTCAGACAGACTTCTGAGGCAGCGTAACAGGATAAAGATCTACAGCTTTGGTCTTAACTAAGCAAATATTTCATTACTACAATAGTAATTTCTCGCTAGAAATGACATCAGAAGTGGATAACATTCGTCAAAAACATATATTTACACACAAACTGTCCACCAACTGCAACTTTCAGACACAATCTTTATTTTTTTAAATACTATGCAATAGCAAACCCCAACGATCCAATCAATTCCGGATGAACAAAATTAAGTCCAGCTCTACATTTTTTCTTATTTGAGTAGCAGTTTCACTTATATGCATCACAATAGGGAGGAAAATCCTATCGCAACTTCCATTTTATTACAACTTTAAACCCACACCCTCTGTTTACTTGAGAGAAGTGCACTGCAATGTCATGTATCACTATGGGAGAACAAATTGATGTCATAAATCAAAATTCACTCAACTCTTCAAGTCACAGCAACTGGCTACAGCCAGCAAAAAAAAAAAAAAATTCTCAATGACAAATAAAAGCAGATTTTTTTTAATGACAAGAACACGTTTTATTCAGCTTAAAACATTTTGAACAACAATATATATATTTAAATGATGTCTTTATTTAATCAGTATTTCGTCATGTTTTGTCAAAAGTATGGCATACAGTTGCTGTGGGCAAACAGTTTTCCACATTCATTAAATTTCAAATGGATCAACAATCTACAAAAACTTTATTAACATAATAATGAAATTATAGCAAATAATGAGTATACTGAGGTATCAGTACTTTTCAGCAGTTTTGTTCTTCAAGATTTGGAGATTTTGGAGCATCCTGCATTAAAGGGTAACTCTCGCCAAATTGCAACATTTGTAAACTTTCGTGTAAAAGCATAATTAGAATGGAAACGCCACTTTTAAGATTGACCGTATTTTCGTTTTCGGTCAAAATGCCTTTTGAATGGGAGTGCTAGGGGCACTACAGTGATAGCATCAAAATCGCTATTATTAAAGCAGAACTTGGTAACTTTTTTAACTTAATAAAACTGTCTAGAAATCATTTGGATGGTTAAACAACCTGTTCTGGTGATATTGGTGACTTTCCCCGCTCCCCCCAGCGTTCCCAGGTGGAAAACCAACCTTGCAACTTGGGGACTACCGTCCCGGCAAGATAGAAATTGGAAGTCTCGTGAGAAGTGAGAACGAGAACGAGAACGAGCGTGAAACACGAATTGCTTTACGGCAATTCGACATAAACACACACGCATGCATGATGTATTACCCACCTCGGTAGACATAGCTCCACACGATACAGTTGGCTTGCTCCGATCATAACAAACGCACATGAGCAGCGGTAGAGAGGGGGAGGAGGCCGCCGCAAGTGAGTTTTTTACGACAGTGTTGGGAAATATACGCCCCACAGCTGTAGGGGGAGCTCGTGGGGAAAACATGCGACAACAAAAGGGAAAATTAGCGAAAAAGTGACTAGAGTTCGCTAGAGTTGTCGAGTTCTGCTTTAAAGCACTAAGGAGGCTCGACACAACATGAAACCGTGCTTGAAGTATCACCAGGGCCCGGTTTTTCAAAAGGTTTAATCCAGATAAAATTGATCCGGATTTAGTAATCCTTTTTTTTGCGATCCGTGATCACGTAATCCAGCTTACTTTTGAGCCAGTTTTTCAAAGCAACTTCAGATTGGATCAATCTGATCCGGATAGGAACTTTTCAGGATCACCAAATCTGGATAACCAGTGCTCAAACAGGATAGGAAATCACAATGTAGAACTATAGATATGTAAAGAGCAACAAGTAGAATAGCCAGTGTGTGGTCAATATAAGTTTATTTTTATTTGAAATGAAAACACACACATTTAAAAAAAAAAACTAAAAACAAGAAAAACCCCACCCCATCCTCTTCCAGCAGTCCGCTCATCTGAGACCTACAACACAAACACTGTACATTGAGGATATTTATAACAAGTTTAAAATATAGATGTATTGAATTAAAAAAAAAGACTTAATGTCAAATACTCCACAATAATTTCAGACTTCCTCATCTGATGTGGAGAGACCAGCTTGCAAACAGGACGTGCAACAAGGGACGCAATAGTTAGACACTATTTCTGATTTGGATTTGTTTTGGATTTCAAAAATCAGTGATTGCCATTCTTTGCATTTTTTTGGTTATTCTGTAATCATTGCATGCATCACTAATAAATATTCTAAAAACAAAAATATTTTCGATTGTGATGAATATATATATCTATTAGTGACAGAATAAAATTGATTGTTTTTGGTCAATTTTGACAGCTGTTTGGGGGATTATTTTATGAGGCCAAACTCTTTCTACTTTGCTGTAGGCCTATACTGAAAGGCTGAATACGTTAAAGCCTATACCTAATCACTGTAGCCTGACGGATGAACAAATAAAATTAAAACCTTATGAATAAATAGGATATCTTGTAAGATACTGCATGATCCAAATATAGTATTTTTTGATACATTTTTTAAGTTTCCATTACATTTTGGGCATGAAATCCACGCTGAATCCACCCTTCTGATGGGATCAGTTTAATCCAGATTTTTTGGATCAAAGTGATCCAAATCCTACAAAAAAAGTTCTGAAAAACCCAAACTAAAGGTTTGATCCGGATCAAAACCAAGATTGGATTACGTGATCTAATCCGATTATGTAATCCGTTTTTTCTTTTGAAAAACCCATTTTCAAGATTTGATCCAATCCGTTATCCAAAATCCTAGTGGATTACTTTTGAAAAACCGGGCCCAGGGGCTCTACACATGAACTCGAGCATTGACAACATTGTTTGTGTACACAGAGTTTACTAAAAAGAAAGGTTTTGTACGACTCACTTTATCAGTTAGTGTTTCCGGTGGCTTCAAGCACAGTTTCATGTTGTGTCGAGCCTTCTTAGTGTTTTAAAAATAGCAATTTTGATGCTATCATTGTAGTGCCCCTGGCACTCCCATTCAAAAGGCATTTTGACCGAAAACGAAAATACGGTCAATCTTAAAAGTGGCGCTTCCATTCTAATTATGCTTTTACACAAATGTTTGACTAGGGTAGATTAACAAAAATAACCTAGGTTGCAATTTGGCAAGAGTTACCCTTTAAGTGTAGCATGCTGTCATTGTAACAGATGTGAGTTACACATTCTCACTACTTTTTAACCAAGTTCAAATTTGCCATATATGTTGAGGACATACTTTATCTGATACTCTCATACTTTCAATCATGCCTCCGGAAAGAATGGATCTGAACAGCAAGAGTAGAAAACACTCCAGCACAGGGAACTGAACCAGATTGCATTTGTCTATGTGTAAATCAGATGAATATCCCTGCTGTTGAGATTTGTAGTTTTACCAATTTACATACTCATCCTACACATTAACATGTGCTTGAATTGAGCTACAGGGAAATATGCTATGATTTAAATGTAAATGGAAAAGATGAAAAATCTATTAAGCTAAAAGGCCTTAATAACAATTAGCACTCAAATAAGATTTGTTTTAATGATTGCTCTCCCTGCTAATATCACCAAGTATCTGTCGCAGTATTGATTGACTGTTTCAGTCCAGAAAGAGAGAGAGAGAGAGAGAGAGAAGAGAGTTTCAAACAATCAGATTTGAAGGAAAATGCATTTCCTGTGGGTATAAAACTAGATGTACTACACAAATCCTTCTGTTTGATAGTACTATGACTGAAGAGACACATCAATGAGTCTCTTCCAATAATGCAATGTTGTATGCAAGACATGACCAGACAAAAAAGTGAAAAAGCTTATGGGTCAGCTCTGATTATGCAATTACGACACTTAACATTAGTTAATGATCGAGGTCGGGGGTTGACCACTAGTGAACCGCTGCCCTTTGTTTCTCCTCGTCTCACCCGCAACCCCTTGTTTATTCTCCTCCTCTCTTTTAGTGGGTGTGCGTAATTGCAGAATGTCAGTGGGAACGGCTGGAGATGTGCTCTGGGTTTTCAGCGAGGCAGCTGCCCAGACTCGCTACATTCAGAAACAGCTGGTGCCGTCCATCCAGCCCAGGCAAGAGCAGGTGGGCCTGTCACGACTGACCGCCCCATCCCTGACCCAGCCTCAACCATACGGCCCACAGCAGCCAGAGAGGAGGCCTTGCCAGAACTGTGTCACTCACAAAGACAAAAATAAAATGGAAGATTTGGTACTCAAAGGAATCTCTACCCACTGTGGAGGTAGAGCAGATGTTTCTTGTTGCTTTTGATGAGCAGGAAGGCGTCTAAACCTGTGACATCTAGTGAGGTTTCCTATTGGAAAAAAAATTATGTAAGGTTTAAAGATGTAAAGGTTTTACATTATGCTGGGACAGGCTACAGGGGCTGGATTCACAAAACATTCTTAAGAATAAAAAACTTCTTAACTGCCATTTTCTTCTTATTTTTCTAAATTAGAAAAAAAAAAAAAGTTAAGATGTTTTGTATTTCCAAAAATATTACTTGTTGAAAATTGGTCTTATAGGGATTGTTCAAACTTGAGAATTCAAAATTGAGATTGAGACTAAAAACAAAACAAGACATAAATAATAAGGATAACCTCCAACTTGTTTTAAATACCAAAATTATCTTAACTAGTTTAATGAATTGATTGGTTTGTGTGAAGTAATAAATATTACACAATTACACACAATTAAACCTATAAAATACTTTCATCATTGAGCTTATTTCCTCAATGAGAACCTCCATCTATTTGTTTCTTTTCTAATGGTTTTCCAGCGAGTAAATTATCCTATTACAGTGAATGCCATAAAACAAACAAATCTTTTTACATAATTTTTCTTTTGATTGCAAGGTGCAACTTTCTATACTTAAAAATACCTTTATTGAGAGTTGTCAGTATTTTTTTGCATTCCAAAAATGTTTTTATTCTTCCTTAGAATTGATCTTAAAAGTAAGAAGATTTTTGGGAATCATGTATAGGCTTGTAATGCAATTTAACAGTGGGAAATTTGATTTAACAGTGACTGAATTAATAGGATTCACATTGCACACATGAACTTCAAACCACCAACTTAGGGTTTATACATAAACTGTAAAAAAAATATGGACGTAGTGTCCGTGACGTCACCCGTAGGTTTCTGAAGACCGTTTTCGAAGCCTAAAGTGGGCGTAGCCGACCGTCGCCATCTTGGCAGCGCGTCACTCCCGAATTTATTTATTTTTACAGTCATACATTGAACTGATAACGTGACGGCTAACAGACAGCAGACAAACGGCCAATGATGACTAATGACCACAGCAGCGGGAATCCACCTGCCACTCAAAAGTGGACACCCTTAATTATGCAGAAATGTAAGGCTTAATATAATTTAAATGGATGACTTATAAAAAAATTCACCCCCCTCACAGTTGTCATGAAGGGCAAAATTAGCTGTATAGACCACTTTTTGCTCCAGGCTGTAAACATGTTTTTTTTTTTTTTTGCTGTAAAGTTGGGCATTTTAACATGGGGGAGATGCAGATTTGACTCACTTTTGCAGCCAGCCTCAAGCGGCCAGTTGATGAATTGCCATTTAATTCACTTCCGTGTTGGTTTCAAGAGAGAGACAGGGAGGTTGCCGCTTGGGTTTATATGATAAAATAAAGATTAAATTATCTGATTAAGGTCCCCTGAACCCTTTAATCAAATCTTCGAGACAGGTGTACTTCCATAATTTTCTTGTCTGCTGATTCATATTCAGTGATACAAGTACTTTATTACTGAAAAAAAAAAAAAGGTTATAAAATGCAAGCTGCATCTTTTTTAATCAAATGTAATCATAAGTAGGTTTCAAGAGTAAAACGAGGCTTACAGTCTACCATTATTGTCTCTCCTTGATGAATCAGTAATGACCTCCCTCTGATTTATGTGCACTATTCTCAGGAGGGTACCAGACTACTGAAATGCTCACAAGTGGTCCTGGAACTGAACAAACTGCCTAAAATGAGTGTCCACTTTTTGAACGAGATGAGACAGCATTTCAAAAATAGACTAGAAGCTATGATTATCATGTGTATTGAGAGGTCTGTGAATGTCCATGTGCCTTCTGCTAGCCTTGGGAGGGAAGACATACAGTACAAAATAATGATTTGGATTGAGAGTATAATTGCGTTTGAAAGCATAATTGATGGAGATGGAAAGTCTGGAATAGTGCAGTGCACATCATTAGAAATGTCCTCTGTGATCGCAGTGGAATAACAGTAATAAACCTCTGACAGGATCATAAGCACCTTTCAGATGTCAATAGTGACTTGTTTGTGGTTGTCTGTTTTAAAGAGACACACTCTTCCTGTCAATGTTTGTGAAAACACCTAAAGAGAATCAAGGAACAAAAGAATAAGCATTTTAGCACATGGGATAAAGGTGTTTGATTCTCAATTTACAGGTAGACCTCCGGATGAGCAAAGCCTTTTTTGAGGTTACTAAGCCTTTTTTGAGGTCTTAAAAAATACAAAGTTCTGTCATGAAACTCTAGATGGAGCAGACTGATAGGTCCTTAACTCAATATGCTTGCAATCACATCATTCTCTATACAGCACAGCTGATTGGTTCTTGCTGTATCAGTAGCCAGTGAGCTTGCTGCTCAACCTTCAAACACTGGTCAGCCTTTTCTGTACCAATTGCAGCACACTTTCAGAAACCCTCCAACTTCCCCAGCCCCACCTGTATAGATCTGCTATACGGCTAATTCACGTAAGCTATTTTGTAAAGCAGTAGCATGTCCTTACTTGCTCACAGCAGCATTTTGTGTATGTATACAGAAATGCTTTCCTATAAACCTGCCAGTCAAAGAGCTTTAATGGCTCTATTCCAAATCCTATGGGAATAGAAGATTCTACATAGTCAACAATTTCATATTATTGATAATTTAATTAGCGATCATCAGTCAAAGTGCACATGGAGACCCAACTCACAATTGATTTCAATAGAGTTTGCCATTTGCATGTTGCTAAGCAAATACACACCAACATTGTGTAAAATAGTTAATTTTATTCAATTAAACATATACTATATACTTTTTATATACTTTTCGGCATTTGGAATGGAGCCATTATGAAGTAGATGCTACTACTCATCTTAACCACTCTACAAGTTCCCGTCAATTTCTCAGTAGGCCTGTAACACAGTTACCTTTAATCGTCAAATGCTGAATTAGATCTAATCTTTGAATCATAAACATACACAAAAATAAGATGCATCAACATAGAATAGGACACACTGGCACTCCACATAAATTCGAGTGTGCTGGCCTTTCACGGGTTGAATGGGGCATCTGTGTAATGGCACAGCAATCAAGCTATCCAGTGGAATTGAGGGTTGAGTTGCTCGAGGCTGACAGCCTCAAGGATGGACAACATGCTTCACAAATGATTAGGTGCTGAGGGCACCTGACAGTAAAGATTACAGCTCTTATGGATATCTGAATGCCCATTCTATATGCATGCGACTGGAGCTGAGTGACTGTAACCTGTCCATTGGTATAGATCTAATGCGTCTGATATATAAAAAATGTCACTGGTTATGATAATCATATTTCATAAATCGCAAAGGCAGTTTAAAATATTTCATTATTATCTAATTTAACCTTCATTGATTTTAAATCCCACTTCTAAGCTTATTTGTGTTGGTTGAGAAAGTGCTTGATTTAAAAAAGTGTGTTGAGAGACAAAAATATGTTCTGGAAATTTCATGACACCCTTATTGAATGTGATCGGAAATATCCTTATTTACCATGTACTGTCAGCATACTTTAAGGATCTCATGTCTCAATCTCAGGAATCAGAAACGCTCTATTTAAAAGCATTTCTGCTGTTATTGATGTCTCATGTCTCATTACTCTCAGAAATCAGAAATGCTCTACTAAGTTCAAAAACATCTTTTGTAATCAGTTGCATCTTCTTAAAATAACGTTATCACACTTTTATCACATACCATGACTAACCTTCACAGAATGCTTTAACTTTTCCAAAACAACTTTTAAAAGCACCTTTACTGCAGTGCACTTACTGTAAAGAAACAAAGGAAAGTGATTTTCCTTATACTTTTCGACACAGTATGAACACAACTACTTCTTCCCCTTTCTCGGTTATTGATGTACTGTGAAAAGATCAATGGTGGGGTGTTTGTTAGAAATCTCAGACAATAGAAAAGGCTGAACTCTGCACTGTGAAAACACATCTAACCTCGACAAAGGCCTCATTTATTTGATTTATCGACTGTGTCGCTTAGAAAAAGAAAATGACAGTGTTAGCCGAGCAATTACCAGGTGCTGGAGAGACCCATCTCCAATACTCATAAACTGTACCAGCAACCCCTTATACCAGGTTACCACAACAGTACACTGATACAAACGCAATCAAACTTTATCTCGAATATGTATCTCATAGAAATTTCATGCACAAGATTAAAAGTAATAACTTGCATATGGCAGTCATGACCAAATGCAATTTAATCAAACCTTATTGGTTTTAAAATGCAATCTGTGTAGTCGCCAAGAGTGACCGGAATAAGAATCACCTGCTAGCTTATTACAAACCAACATAACCAGTGTTACAATACGCTGCCGGTATCTGGCATGTGGAGAAGACAACATGTGTTTCATAATCATAAACATGATTGTGAGTCAGACAGCCTATATTACGGCAATTTCCCCGTACCATCAGTCAGCCTGCGACTGCACCACATAGACACAATCAGACGTAATTAGCGTATGCAGATTTATTCATTAAAAGCAGGCAGACGCTAATGAGCAGTTGTATTCCTGATAGCGGGGGGTGACTGGATGCCTGTGAATGAGGACAACCTCTGGAAAACCTGTGGGAAATATAGCTGCATGCTTCCATTAGCCTCTGCGTGGACCCTGGACCTAAAGCACTGATGTTCATGAGCGGCTGGACATGCTGACAGCAGCGGTACAGCCGTGATTGAGGGGCTTCTGCAACTAATGACCCGATGAATTATTATTGCCATGTGATAGAACCCTTTGGGCCTAGAATGTGAAATGACCATTTAACACTTCAATAGTGGGAAATTGAATTGTAAATGTCATATTAAAAAGGCATTTTAAAATAGGTCAGAATACACTAAAAACACTGCACTGCAAGTGTAGCCTATTCTTTCCCATGCAGTAACATACATAAAACGAAAATCAAACTAAACAAAAAATTGGAATTATGTTTGAATAAAGAGAAAAAATGGCAATGGGATAAGAAAATGACACAATTCATGATTGATGCACTGAAAATAAGTCTTGATATAAGTAAATTTAGGGATTACTTTTACGATTTGCAATTACTTTACATTTGAGACGGTTCACACGTTTTTGCATTCAACTACTCTGGTTTTCCATTGTTTTTCATATTGTAGCGTGTTAAGCATGTCATGCTCTAAATAAAGAAGTGCCCAAGTTAAAAGAAGTCAGCAGTTAAAAATGCTAGACACTAGACCTTGCATTAAAGGGATAGTTCACCCCCACATAAAATCTGTCATTAATCACTTACCCTTATGTCGTTCCAACCCCGTAAGACTTTAGATCATCCTCAAAAAATAAAGATATTTAAATTAATTCTGAGAGCTTTCTGTCCTTCCGTTGACAGCTACGCAACTTACCACTTTGACGCATAAAACTAATCCATTTGAATTGAGTGGTTATATGTGAATAAAAGCCTGAATTAATTCTGTTCATCATATAAAGCAACCGAGTGTCTTCAGAAAATTTGGACTAATCCACTCAATTCATATGGATAGTTTTACATTCTCTGTATGAACTTTTTGAAGCGTCAAAGTTTCAGTTGCGTAGCTGTCTATGGAGAGATAGAAATCTCTCAGATTTGATCAAAAAGGTCTTCATTTGTGTTCCGAAGATGAACAAAACCCCGTAAGACGGGTTTGAGTTTTTGGGTGAACTATCCCTTTAAGACGTGTGCCTTGGATTTTTAAGCACAAATAAATAATTTTTCTGAGTGAATCTTAATAGTTCATTAAATCAGGTTGGATTTTTTATTTTATAATGTTCTCTAAGGTCCATTTATAATGTATCAACATTTTTACATCAAAAACATACAAATTTAGAAGTAATAAGCTATTTTCTATCCTGTTTTTGACACTCTCGTCCAAACACTCCATTTTGATAAGCGTGCTGTGTTCAAAACTTGGAAGTAAATTTTCAACGTCCCTGCCATTAAACGTGTGGAATTAATTTGAAAACTTCCGATGTAAAAAAAATATCTTGTTACAATGTTGAAACATTTGCCAACAATGTGAAACATTTATGCGTATTACAAATGCTTTAAAAGTACTTGGAGTTACCACAGTTACAGTTAACAGGATAGCTTCTGTTTTGTGTAACAGAATTATAATTGAATGTACCATTGTTTGTTGCAATGCCTTTCTTATAGGCTATTCATTGTTCATCTTTTCGTTTTTAACGTGAAAAACATACAGTATAGGCCTACATTGTTATTTGCAGTGTCGTGTTTTAAATCAAATCAAACGTAATTTCGTTGTTAATGTCGTACTGATAACAAAACTGAAAATTTCGCTCATTGAAGCTTTTGCTCAGGATTACAGCGATTGCTTCCATCAAAACAATAACAAAAGCAGTGTTCTCTACATGCTTTTCCTCCATTTCCGGGAACCCTCCGCATTAACCCCATAAATTCCAAAGCAAAGGAAAGAACAGTAAATCACAACTATTCACAGTTAGACTGCGGCTCTACAGCAGGCTATAAATACTCAAAAGATCTGTAACACAAAAAGCAAAAGTGATACAAGGTAAAAATATTGTTACTCACATTTGTGTGCTGCAACATTACTGTCAGATCCAATATAGTCGTTACTGCACCATCTTTTATTTTCAGTCTCTCTAAAAAGCCTGCAAACTGTGCATGGTTTTAAAACGAATCCACAGTAAAATCGTTTGTGCGTCGTGTCTAACTGACACCATCCGACTGGAAAATGAAGTCCATTCACACTTTCTTAATTTTAGGATCACAAGGATTGCAATGCAAAGACTGTGTTTTTCCTCAACTTAGCACTTAAAGGATAATTCCGGTATTTAACACCATGTTTGTTTTGGATGAACTAGAGTGGTGGACACAGAAATTTTGACGATGGGTCCTGTCTCGACTTTTTGAATCTTTTAGAATCGCCTTTGACCACTTCAGAGTGGCTGTCTATGGGCATGCACGTACATGTCCATAAAACAACCCTTAACGTTCGTTTTCAAAACGAGTGGTTAGTGGTGTTCGTTGATGATTAAAAACAAATATATTGGCGCAATGTATGATTTCAGTCCGTGTTATTTGCTATAGTGGAACTATTTCTTCAGATACCTCACAACCGCATATAAACTTCCGCTCGATATTTGAGTCTGAAGCGTTAGCACACTCCCGACCACTTGATGGCGACAACCACTTTGCCGTACAAGGACGCGGTACCGAACTCTGTGTCTAGGCTCACACTAGCATTCTGAGAGACGGAGAACCGAGCGAAAAGACTACAACCAAATGTAAACAGCCCCCTTTTCCGTTTCCGGTAGCACAGTAATATCAACGAGCAATGAGTCCTCCAGCAGAAATCAATGGGATTTTACAAAATGACAAATAAAACATGACAGATACTGTATTTCGCTACGCTACTTGTTTTTAATCATCAACGAACACCACTAACCACTCGGTGAGTTGCACAGTTTTGAAAACGAACGTTAAGGGTTGTTTTAAGGACATGTACGTGCATGCCCATAGACAGCCACTCTGAAGCGGTCAAAGGCGATTCTAAAGGAGTCAAAAAGTCGAGACAGGACCCATCGTCAAAATTTCTGTGTCCACCACTCTAGTTCATCCAAAACAAACTACAAAATAGACTCAAGGTGTTAAATACTGGAATTATCCTTTAACAGAGGGATCTATCGTTTTGTTGCTGGAGTGTTTGCGTCTACCTCAAACCGTATTTACTACTACATGACATGAGAAAATCGGTGGGCGGGGCTAAAGAGGCAACTGTAAAAGTAGGTGTTGATCTGCAGAGTGAGTCGCACTATTACGTAATAATGAGACAAAATCCAAAACAAGCCATTTTGGCAGCTTTGTTTCAATAAAAAATGGTTTTTGGACTAACGAGAACATTTTGAGTTCTGACACTTACAGGATATATTTATAGTACAATTACCTCTTATATGTCAAAAGATCAAGGACAATTTGATTTCTCAATTCATGGCCCCTTCATTCATGAATTCATGATCAAGATAAACACACAAAAAAAATATTACAGTAATATTAATAGTCCTTTGAATTACAATTGATTACTGAGACGCAAGCATTTGCATGAAACACAAAATCCAAGTGACTGCTTGAAGGAAGTGTTTAAAGCGGTCTACCTCGTTGCCAGCTGCAAAACATCTGACCACTGGATGGCTCTATCAACCAATAAGAACCAGGCATTCAAGAATGCACTGTATAGCTGGCATTTTGATATTTTTACTGGAAAACGAAAAACAAAAGCATGGAATGATTAGGTAAAAGATGTTTCGCAATGCAATCTGGTGAAGAGCTAATTTGTGATGGACACTTGACATTGTTCATAGTACCCAACAGGGTATTAAGCTGATGTGTATATTTGTGTTCTTTCATTTCATCTAGCAGTCTGGTAATGGTCTGTTCATGTACATGTACCCATGTATATTCATAAAGTCTGATATGCACCATAAGGTTATTATCCATAAATGTCAGCAGATAATTAATTAGTTCTGTCTTCTGGCTGCTCCCTGTGTCTCATTAGCAAAGCACGGACGACTAACTCCATTCATATTCATACCAAAAATATACAGACCTACTCTTTCTCTGTCAGAGTACAACCAGATTTCTGTGTTGACATTGATGCAAGGTCTAACCTTTCTAGTGCTTTTTTTCCCAATTTCTACTTTAGTAACCTCCAAAGTGTAACTATTTGTGGGTCAAATGGTCTAAAAAATTCAACATGTACTCAGCGTTTCAGTAATCTATAGTTCTAAAAAGAATCATTGACGAATTCTCAGTGTTCAAGTGTACAACTAAAATACTCATTGCAGATGCTTTTCAAGCACAAACACACAAACCTGCTGAAATCTCGCAGACCAATTAAATGTAAATATTTTTTTCATTTTGTCCAAATCAGGGCAAAAACAAGCCTCTGTATAGTGGTTTGGTAACATGTTGTAAAACATAATCTCTCCCTAACCATGCTTTAAGCAAGTTTCCGAATGTATTCCAGGATTTCCACTGTGGAGGACGAGAAATATCTTGTAATTGACACAGTTAGTTTGCGATTACTTCTGCAATATACGCATCAACACGACAGAAAACAAGAAACTGTGAGTCTTTAAATGCATGCAGGGCATCAACCTTCAGTCGAGAATACTGTGCGCTTGGCTTCAATTGAATGATCCATTAGCCTATATTAGGCCCTCTCTTCTGTCTTCATTTCCTTAAATGTCATTAATAAAAATCCATTCATTATTTGCATTGACCTTCTGATTCGCATTCGCCCAAAGCAGTCTAGGCGCAAGTAAATTTAGCTGCAAAATAGATAATTACATAAATAAACAGGTAGACATGTGTTGACATAAATCTGATTGCTTGCTCTGATTAAGCGACAGAGGCTTCATTATTGCTTCATTATTTTCTGCCCTTCATGTTGATGACATCACACTGAGCTTCTGAATGCATTAGCTCCTGACGGACAGCTTACACTCCATTACTGAGAACCCCAGGGCTTTTGATTAACAGACACTTACTGACATTTAGAGGGCACCTACCAGGTCTCAATAAAAAGATAACAGTGATTTCGATTATTTTACATGAAACACATTCTCTTTCATGTTTAACCTTTAGCATAAAGAGAATGTAACTGTGCTGCAAATAGGGTGACCAGATGAGATTGAAATTTGCGCTCGCTTATCAATGCATATAAATGTGCGCCTACGGTATCTTTGCAGAACAAAAAAAAAAAAAAAAAAAAAAAAAAAAAAAAAATGGACGACGCAAAAACCTGACAGTTTTTAATGTTTTATCAGAAAATAACTACTCAATATTTTGCTTTAGTATAATTCCCGGGACAATTAGGCCTGGATTCGGGATTCAGGACAACAGCTTAAACCCTGTTCGCACGGGATTCGTATTATCTGGGGACTTCGTGTGATTTAGAAATTACCCACCCACATCTGAATTTCGTATGGCGCATTCGCACGGGATAAGCGAAGCCTGTGATTTTACTGACTTATCTCCCGGATATGATGTCAAGGTAACACTTTAGAATAATGGTCCGTAGTTAACAAGTAGCTATGCAGGAAGTAATAGGTAGCATTAACACCGAACTTAATACTATTAACTAATATGGAAGCAATATTAACTAAGCAGTAAGTAATATCTAATTTAGTACAAAGGTAGTTCCTTGGTAGGTATTTGATTATTACTAAAGAAATATATCCTCATTGAGAACTACTTGTGAACTAAGAAAGAATAACCAATTAATTACTAATCGCAAAAGTAACATGTCTAAAAAGTGAACAATTGTGTTTTTTTTTACTTTTAACATGGTCGTAACATTTCAGAAGCTTGTGCCTCAAATGGGTTCTTTGTGGAAACCAGTTTATGAATATATCCCCCCAAATACATTAGCTACAGGTTGAGATTGTGACTACTACTCTTGCCAAAGGATGGACGTATGTTCTCTGTTTATTTCAAACTTAAACATAGAATAATACTAATAATGATAATTTGTTTAAAATTGTAAATAATTAGGAAGTGATGCTGACACGATTGGATTAGTTCACTATTATGAGCTCTATTGAGTGTCAGTTCAATATGTCTCAGACTCCAAAGACCTACCTTTATGTTACAGTAGCCGCCTGAGGAGGACTTCTCTTTAGGATATGAATATAAACATTGATGTTTTCTCGTCAAAAACAATTTGCATCCTTAATGAAGAAATTGGCTGCATTTGTTGCGATAAGCGCAAAACCACATCTTCCAGATTACAATGTTTGTTAGAATATTACTAGTGCCTCACAGAAATGTATGCATGTACAGTATGTGTCAAATATAAAATGAAATAACTTGTATTACTTGTGAAAAACGTTAACTCCTCACTAATTACTCAAGAATGACCTTGTCATCCCGCAGGAACTACTAGTGATGTGGCCCATTATTTTAAAGTGAAAAACATGTTAACTCCTCACTAATTACACAAGCTTTACCTTGCGTTAAGGTAACACAAGCGTTAACTACTAGTGATATAAAGTGTTTTTCACTTTAAAATAATGGGCCACATCACTAGTAGTTCCTGCGGGATGACAAGGTAACGCTTGAATAATTAGTGAGGAATTAACGTTTTTGAACAAATGATCATACTTAGTATTATTCTATGTTTAAGTTTGAAATAAACAGAGAACATACGTCCATCCTTTGGCAAGAGTAGTCACAATCTCAACCTGTAGCTAATGTATTTGGGGGGATATAATATTCATAAACCACAAAGTTACTTGTTTCCACAAAGAACCCATTTGAGGCACAAGCTTCTGAAATGTTACGACCATGTTAAAAGTAAAAAAAACAAAACAATTGTTCACTTTTTAGACATGTTACTTTTGTGATTAGTAATTAATTGGTTATTCTTTCTTAGTTCACAAGTAGTTCTCAATGAGGATATATTTCTTTAGTAATAATCAAATACCTACCAAGGAACTACCTTTGTACTAAATTAGCTATTACTTACTGCTTAGTTAATATTGCTTCCATATTAGTTAATAGTATTAAGTTCGGTGTTAATGCAGTACTACTTATTACTTCCTGCATAGCTACTTGTTAACTACGGACCATTATTCTAAAGTGTTACCGATGTCAATAGGCTATGGCTTGGAAATGACGTGTCGTTATTATAGGTCTAGCTGTATGATATATCATAAACAGAAGAATGTTCCTTACCGCTCATTCATATCATTCATCTCCATCTAATCATAGTTCTCAGCTTTCTCATTCTGCAAATTGTATAGTTGTATGGTGTATAGCGATATGACCCAGCACCCAAAATACTATCAAAACACTCAAACGCAGCCTCCATTCTACGCAAAAGATGGATAAAATAGCGCACAGGAAACAAAAACCTTGAAAAAATTATAAACGACCCCGCCAAATCACAGAGATGCCGATTCGCACAGGACTAATATTATCACAGGACCTCGGTGTTCCGCGAAATATGGTAGGTCATTTGCAGGGGAATTTTTACTTTACAAATTACAGACATGTCAGATTCGCACGGGATTAAGATCACAGACAGCCTCCGCAATTATAACAAATGACTAGAGGTCACCATGTAATACTTACCCTGTGCGAATAGGGCTTTAGATTTCGGGGTCTGGTCACCCTACTTTTTATAGTTAGTAGAATGTCTGTTGGAGGACCATCACAATAAAGAGTTGGCTGATATTAAGCAGTCTATTAATACTCTAATGAGAGTTAGTTGACATGTAGTTGGAAAGTTAACCTACTTGTTAGTCAACAAAATGTTCAAAAGGGACTATCAAAATAAAATATTACCGACAAAACATTTTTTTTTTCACCTTTTATTGAATTTTCTGTTCACCAAAAGATACTGAAAAAAAACTAAAATATTAAGCAGCACAACTGGTTTCAACATTGATGATAATCATACAGTTTAGAGTTCAGAGCACCAAATCAGCATATTAGAATGATTTCTGAAGGATCATGTTACACTGAAGACTGTAATGAGTAATGATGCTGTTAATTCATCCGGGAATACATTTAATCTTAAAATATATTAAAATAGAAAACAGTTATTTTAAATAGTAATACTATTTAACAACAATACTGTTTTACTGCATTTTTTATCAAATAAATGCAGCTTTGGTCAGCATAAGAGACTTCTTAACATTCTTACTGACCCCAAACCCTAAATGGTAGTGTATGTTCAATGTGTTTTGAGCACTTTTAATTTGTTAATACAATAAATGAAATTTGTTTTAATGATGGTCAGATGGTGAGAGTGAGAGCTATAAAGACAGAGAGATGGATGAAGAGAATGAGAGGAGCCTGTCCCATCTGTTTGAGAGAGCCGTGTTCTGGCTGTGGCTATAAGACTCTCATCCTCACAGCCTGTGAGGCATTAACCGCACAGAGCCCTTGACACGCCTCTCCATCTCTTTAATTATTAAGCATTTATCTCAGCATGTCCCTCAGGCGCGCCTTATCGCAGGTGAGGAGGTGCACCAAGCAACCCATGGCATCATGGGAGATTCTGAGAGCAGGCAGATTAGGAAGGAGGAGCACCTGCCAAAAGGATTAGTGCAGAATTTGCTCACTGAAGTTTGCAGAGATTCCGGCAACGCTTCACATGCTTTAAGAATAAATTCAGGTGTGTGAGACCCTGTACGTTTTCTAGATTGCAGACACACATGCATGCTTTTACAGGAAAGTGTTGCTAAAGACTGCCTCGCGATCTTTCAGGAACTTACACGCCTGCTTTTTAATCACAAGTGGGATGCCCCAAAATGGTGGCTGACTTCACTGGATGATTCTGGTTGTGTGCAGATTACAGAAGGCTTTCTGCACCCCTCTGGCTTAGCCAGGGATTTGTTCGCCGAGCATGGCGCTTCAGTCTAGCATTCTACGTCAAAAGTTTCTATTAATATAAGCATGGCAGCTTGTGTTTGTGCGTGTTTCTCAAAAAAGACTGCTAGAAAATAAATCATGGAAAATAAATCTTGTGTACTTTTTTTTGTTTGTTTTTTAGATAAGTTACTCTTTCAATTCCGAGTGACAAATTAAGTTGAATATCCCCATAAATCTTTTCAAGCGGATCAATTTCAATCCGAACAAACGCTGCAACCATAAACGGATAAAAGCTGGCCATATAAACATGATTTATGTAGTCAGTAGGCGAGGAATACATTAAGTAAATGCTGGGTCAAGAAAGGTTATTGTTAAATCATATCATTCATATATTTGAATCACTTCTAATACATAATAAAAATACCAATATAGGTGATGTAGTAGCTTCCCCCCAGTAACCCTCTGAGGTTTTATCATTATTGCTATCATCTGTCATTATGTTTAGTCATTCACACTGGGTCGCACTGATAGTAATAAGTCCTTTTGTCATACTGCTGTGAAAACAGGACAAAAAAAAAAACTGTCTTGTTTCTTACATTGTGCTTTCATTTTATGGCCTGCTTTGTCATTTAAATGCTAAAATGTTGCTTAAAATAACCGATTTTTTTTTTAAATGACAATTTTCTTAAATGGCTGTAAAAATCAATTATAAATGCAATTAGGCACAGGTATCCGTTTGTTTCTTTAAGCTAATTACATCAGGCAAGAATGTAATTAGGGCAAAAGCAAATCCATTTAAAACAGCAGTAAAAGCAGAGCGAATGCTTGTAGCCGTATGGTATTTACTCAGCGCTATGTCCAGGCTGTTATCGAGAACTCCCTTAAGGCATGTCTCTGGTTGAAATACATTAACAACAGAAGCAATAACAGTTTCAGCTAAAGAGAAACACAATACAAATAAACATTGTAATCTAGCTCTAATTCCCTCGCTGCCAGAGAGATATCTTGACAGCTGTCTTGAAATGAACCCAAACAATTGTAGCGAATAGTTCCTAATTCACTCTTTAAAAAGATACAGGATCATTTTGTAACCACATAGGCTTTTTAGAAGTGCTCCAAATTATGCCATTTTGAGTCTGTTGACCGCTGTATGAAACTTTGAAGGATATTATATTGGGAAAAAAGCAAAGACTATTCACAATAAATTATTGTCTGTTTTCTATAAGAAAGCTTAAATGGAATCTATTATCATTTTAATAAACTTAAATCCTTATAAGCTTTTAAACACTAACATATACAGTGTTGTGAAAAGAAAACTGCTGATTTTATGTGATCAGTTTTGGGTTGTGTTCATTTATAACTACATAGTCTGGATGTAAAATAGGCACAAATGTTTGGTGCATCTTTCATTTCTTTGGTATTCAAGGAAAAGTATGGAATCTGTATCTTAGCAGAAAAAAAATCTAATTAAATACAAAATAAACAAATACTTTTTCACAGCACTGGACATACTACATGGAAACTGCAACGGTTCTCTCTCATTGAACATTTGCCCAAAAATAGCCTTTCAAACTCCACACGAAGGGCCTCCTTCATAGACTCCTGTATTACATGGGTAGCAGATTTCTTAAAGGTACACGGTGTAGTTTTTTTTAAGTAATTTATTAGCTAAAATCAATGTCTTTATCAATATTAATAATATTAATAATAACCTCTGCCAATGATCTGACTTATCCCCGTAAGCAAAGAATCTCTTATATTTATTTACATTGGACGGGTAGGTCCCATAGACAGTAAAAGAAATGGACACAGCGACCCCATTGGATTCAACGGAGAAAAGTGAAGTAAATTAGAAGCACTCACTTCCTGATGGCTGAGTGTACTGCAGACTCAAACTGAGCTTGACGACGTAGATGTGACGTGAGCAACCTGTCTGTCTTCTAGTAGCTGTGCCAAGAGAAATCTGAATCATTCCCTTCCGAAACTTACAGAGACGGAGAGTGAGTAGGAGCTGTCCATGAGCTAGGAGCAGGAGAAACTTTTGCTAAGTATTCTGATTAATTATTTTGTCATTTTGCAAGATACAAGGTCATGGAGCTTTTTATACATTTTCATGTTTCTTTAGAAATAAATAATGGACAAATGGAGTCTTTAAACGCTTCAGATGTAAAGTTATTCGCAGTCAAAGTGATGTCAAAATGAATGGGAGTCATGGAATGCTAACAGCAGGTGGGGGTCTGCTAATCAATGGTAAATCAATGGTAAAGTTTTTTTCTGAAACATTACCCCCTTGGTAAGTCCAAGGAGGCTTCCATGTCATTCCGCCATTTTGAAAAACTATAACAGCAGAGAGGGACAAAAAGCACTAGCCTACCTCAACGCGTTTCCGTTCAGAGCCAGCGTCACGTGACTGAAACCAGCTGAAACGGAGATCAGTGAGAGGCGCTTGTCACCGCCCCGGCAAATTTTAAAGGCTGCACTGCACGGTACTTCATAATGCAGGATCATACTTATGCCGAGCCACAGAAGAAGGAATCCTCGTCGCCAAAAAAGCAAAAAAAATAATTTAAAAGGAAACGTGACCAACGAATAAAAAAAAAACGAGGGTAAATATCAGGATAGCTTTTCCCAGGTGGAAAGAGCTAATGAAGAAGAAAGACTTTGAAAGGGACGCTGAAGTTGACTGCTTTCTTCTCGACAGTTAAGTCAATGTTACGGTCTAAATTACAAGCTTTTTTCCATTGCTTGGTTGTGTAATTCATTATATAAACAGCATAACAGGAGAACATGTATAGTTAAACTCGTGAAGTGCTATTGGAAGACATGTTGTCATTGCTTCTTGGTACATAACAGCTACCGTAGTTGCAACACGCATTTGAAAAAGCAAGGCGCTAGAGAGAACTACTCGTTTGAATGCAAAATACAATTTCACCGCAAGATGGGAGAAATTCCACCTTTAAGGGGTGGTCACATTAGCAAAATTTCATTTTAAATGGTGTAGCGATACACAAAGCACACGTCACAAATAAATAATTCACTTTAATTGCGAAATCTGAATGGGAAAATCTTTTGCCTTTACACAAAATTCCCGATCACAGGGATTCCTATTGAAATGACTTTATTTTGCCCATGAAAATCGACTGAACAAAAGAAAATGTGCATCACACCTTAAAACATGATTTATACTGTATATTAGTATTAAATGCAAGCCCTCATCAGCACAGATAAATGCATGTTCATAGCATCTTTCCAAAGGCCACACCCAGTTCTTGCCTGCAGGGAATATGTAACCCACCAGGTCTCCCAGTTAGGCGTTTGTGCAAGAAGTGAACTAGCTTTTGAATAGACTAGCACAACCTGGGGGTTAGTAAAAAGAGTCAAATGTCCCATGTGCTTGCATACTGTAGGTTTGGCTGGATTTAACACCATTTCATTTGCTCATTCATAATATCAGACCCATTTAGAAAAGCCTGAGAAGGTTGAGTGAATCATTATTGAAAGATCAGTTTGCATCCTCAAAACTGTTCTCGGTTGGGCAGTCATTATCTACTGTGTTCACCCTGATTACAGACCATGTGTGTTTAGTGGATAGCCAAGGCAGAGGACACCAATGCCCGGGTGAGTCTGCATTAGCTCTCCAGTACTTACACTTCAAAGTGCAGCAGACAACGGGACCCCCGAAGGAAACGTAGATGGTTTCTTTCAAACGTGGTCAGGCATGGATTTTCCAGTCTCGTTCTTCATTTCCACAGGTCACCGACTCCAGGACAAGGACAGGAACCTTTAAGGACCATTGAATCTCAACTACATTCATTTCCCACACCACATATTCAATGGCAGTGCTTCAAAACCCAGTGAGCTTTCTCTTTCTAGGTACAGTAGCTCACTAGGTTTTGGTACACAGCCATGTCTTGTATAATTATCAAAGACTATGAAAGTGTTCTTTAACACAAATGTGTGCTATATGCTTTAAAAAGCAGAGTCCAAATGGTTTAAACTTTAATATTGGGACACTTTTATTTACAGAAGAAAAATTACACTGGATTACAAGAATTCCACAAGTACAGCTGGGCGTATGGAGTGCTCCCTTTAGACTGCTGAAAAGAAATTGGCAACATTCCACAATGTTCTATTGCGCTGAATGTGAAGAGCCTGGTGTTTATGAAAAATATATGCAAAAGTTTTAGTTTTTTGGGAGAAATTAGCTGGCCCAAACCAATGTGAATATGCTGAACATTCAGATGGATATCAAGACTTCTTTCTCATACTCTGATTGGTAAAATGAGCATGCGTCTAGCAGAATGCCATTTCCATCCTTATAACTGTAACACTAAGATCCTGATCACCTGCAGACCCCTGATCTCTCATAAAACCAAAGCTTCTTTGCTTAAATTATCCAAAAATGACATGGATTTGATTACCAAAATAAAATGTATAGCTAAAACCTCTGTGATTCATCTGAACCCACCTTCTTGGCCACCTGCCCTTCTTTAGCTCTCGATAACATCACTTACACAGAAAACCTTTAAATTGATTGCCAATTTTGTTGCACATACTTTGTCATCATTTATGTGTGACGCTAAGACAGAACCTGGAATGAATCATATTTTTTTTCTGTTGTGAAATGTTCCAAAGAAATAACAAGTATTTACATCAGCACACTTGAATAGATATTTTTCATTTGTTCCTAATCCTTTAAGACTTGGCAACCTCTACTTTCTTTACGTCATTCTTCATCTTTCTACACGCCATGCTCGCTATCACACACATCCAAACACATCCCCACAACAACACGGCCATGCTCAGACGCACACACGTACAAACTTTCACACGGTTCTAAAGGAAAAGCACCTTCTTTTTTTTCTTTTTTTTCCCAAGATATCTCCACAAGAAAGTATGACATACGATGCTCCTCTGATTCTGATGAAACAACAGTGTTGGAAACAAGGACATATTTTCATCCACAAATACACTTGTAATCTATGAGTAATTCATCGTCCAGGCCAAGTTGGGCCTGTGTCAGCACCACCCATGTACCCATGTACCATGTACTCAGTTTGGGGTCAAGTGTGGCTGATCCTTGCTTTGCTACTGAGCATTCTGTAATTTATTTGCATTTGGATGAGACATTTAGTGGCAAAAAGGCTAGAAAGTAAACATTACCCAAACAGTTACTCAAAACTACAACACAGACCGCAAAAAAGTGGGGGATTTCCACGCGCTTAATTTTGAGTGACGCAATAAGAAGCGATTTTTTTGGAGTAACCACACTGAAAAAGTGCAACGGCCGGATTCCAAAGAAAGATGGAATGAGAGCAAGAGATAACGTGAAGCTTACGGCGTAGACCCAACCTCCAAGTAACAAAGAATCAGACTCAAAGCAACAGCAAAGCCTTGAAAAAAAAAGAAGCCCAAAAATAAGCGAGAACAAGCACAAATAAACGGGAGCCTGTCTGTTGAGCGGCAACCTCCGAAAAATGTTTCACAAAGCAGTTATCGCGTGGCCTCTTCTGATACCCCGGACGAGGAGTCTCTAACAAACGATCTTACAATTGGTTGGCGTGTTCTTGCTTGTATTCTCATTAGTTTGCTTGCTATTGGTCTCTGGGTGGCTCACTTTGCATGTTTTTTTTAGAGGATAGCAGGGCCTCCATTACGCTTTACTGTCCTCCTGTGTCATGTGTCGGCTGTTGTCACCATGAACTTTGATCTCGATCGTGTCCGGTTTCAGAGTCTCCTTGCCGTTTTCCTCTTTCAGTGGCAATTTCCTGTCGGAAGAGAAGAAAGGTGCGCAGTGGTCAGTTTGAAAGAGTGGTCAAAAACACATTTTTAATTGACAACTAGTTCCCCAGAGGCTGAAATTCAGACTTAGGGGGCTATTTGCAGACCAGAGTCTATTTGGCGCCACAGTTTGGTTTGTTTTAGGAACTTATGAGACCGATGAGATGCTTGAAAAGGTGGCTTCGGATCAGGTTTGAGCCATGCACCCAAATTACGGCTACTTTTCAAAAGCGTGAGGTCGGTAGGATTTCTAAAAGGCTGCATTTCTTTGATTAGAAATACAGAAATATTGTGAAATATTACAATACATTTATTTTCTATTTGAATATATTTATTATATATATTTGATATATTTTTCCCACGATTTTTGGAATATAAAGTTCAGAAGAACAGCATTGAAATAGATTTTTTTCTGTCTTTACAGTCACTATTAATTAATTTAATGCATATTTGCTTTAATTTCTTTCACAGAATAAAAAATCTTATGTCATAATTTACTCACCCTCATTTTCATCCAAACCTCAATGAACGTTTTTTTAACGTTTTTTGTCCATACAATTAAAGTCAGTGGGGTCAAAAACAATACTGGAACTCCATAAACTTTCATAGTTTTTTTCTTCTTCAAGAAATCTTATTTTGTGATCCACAGACAAAATAAATAAATAAATAAATAAATTCATACAGGTTTGGAATGCCATGAAGGTTAGCAAATGTTAAAATATTTTTTTTAGGGTGAACTAACTCTTTAACTAGGAACAAATTATCATAATGAAATATTATTTTCAAAGACAAATAATGTCTGTCTTTGCAATCTTTAATTAAAAAGTAACACATTTTCTGCTTTCCTGCTCAGCTCATTAACTTTTTCAACCCTTACCTATCAAAGACTGGAAAAAAAAAAAAATCCCTCACAAAAATTCACTCAAGAATACTTGACATCACATTATTGTTGACTTTAATGTCAACCTATAGGTTTATAAATGTATGTTTTCTGGGGGTTATTTGTGTAACACTCTTGGGACACAAAGTAAGCATCAGGCCCTGTGACGGATTGGTCGCATATGTGCATTATTTCTAAGGCCCCATGTGTGACTCTTCAACACATGGGATAACATTGGAAAGGAACCTTCCTCTGTAATAATGTTACTTAAAGGTCCCATGACATGCTACTTTTTGTAGGCTTTAATATAGGCCTTAGTGGTCCTTAGTACTGTATCTGAAATCTCTTTCCAAAAAATCAGCCTTGGTGCAGATTTATAGCCACTACAAGCCAGTCCCAGAATGAGCTTCCTTCAGACAGGCCGTTTCGGTGTCTGTAGCTTTAAATGCTAATGAGGAGGAGAAAGGCAGCGCAAGGTGGAGGGTGGGTGTGGCCTATGACCATCTTGCGCAACGGTACCATGCATGTTTGTTTGTGTTGGATATAGCCTATTGCAATGGCACGAAGACACGCAGTCGTTCAAGCATTTCAGTTTGACCCAGAATCTGATCCAGATGGAGAAGCAACGGATGAAGAAGTTGCAACTCAGCGGGTCCAGCAGGACGTTTCCGAATGGTTAGTTTAAAATATTATGTCTGGATACGGTACTTTATTGGGAGGGTTTACAGTTATTATCATGTAGCTAACGCGAACCTACTGTTGCCTTTTCATGCAGGGTGTCTACAGATATGAACAAGTTAAATTTAAGACTTTTTAAGACCTTTTTAATGCCACTTTGAATGAAATTTAAGACCAAACCTGTGATGGAAATACACATTATATTACATGCGTATATATTAGGGGTGTAACGGTTCACAAAATTCACGGTTCAGTTCGATACGATACACTTGTGTCATGGTTCGGTTCGGTACGTTTTTGATACAGCATAAAGAAATAAATGCCAGAGAAATTTCCTTGATTTAAATTTTTTATTCTTTTTTATATTAAAACTAACATCATAAAGTATGATATTTTTTTTTACTTTGAGCAATTCTAGAGCTATAATTGACTCTTCTTAGGAGCATATAAAACAAAACAGCTCCTTGGAAAAAATGAAATGTCATATTGTAGTAGTTATAAACAAAGGATTATTTTAGTTCAGATTAACATTTGAGGGCAGCAATTGTATTCATAATGTCAAAATAAAACCGACGTAATGTTACTTGAAGGCATTATAGCCTACTATTCCTGCCAAACTTCTATGGTTGCAGTTAGTGTTACTACAGTAAATCCATGGTGAATGTTGCTGATCTGTGGACACTGATAGTTCATTCATGGCACAATGTTTCTTCCAGGTTTCCATGTCAACGCTGTTGATCCGTTAATAACGGAGACATATGAATGCTACTCACTAGATCTCGCAGCGATGTTATTACTTCTGTCAGTTCTGTGGCGAATTCAAATGCTTTCTTTACTGTATCTCTTATTAGCGCTGTGTAGTAACAGTGTCGCTTGATCACGATCGGCTCGCGCTGCACTGGTCCAAACTGATAAACGGTCCTTCAACCACACAATAACGAGCAGTTTCGTTCCGCTTGCATTATACGTTTGCCATTTGATGTTGGACAATGTTGTGGTCGCGCCGGCGTCTCTTATGGTGTGTTCACACCAAACGCGAATTTAATTGTTTGCGCGAGTAGATTACATACAAAGTCAATGCAAAGACGCGAATAGACGCGAATTTGATGCTTCACTGGTTATTTGACGGACATTAGGTCCGTCAGACTGGAGACATTTTAGCGGTAACGTGACCAGAAATATTTAAGACCTATCGAATCTGAATTTAAGACATTTTAATACTTTTTAAGGCCTTTTATTAGGAAAACTTTATTTAAGACATTTTAAGACTTTTTAAGGACCCGCGGCCACCCTGTCATGAGAGATCTATAACGTCTGTAATTTATCTTATTACAATTACATCAAGCTCTGCGATCTTGAAATGCGGATATCACGTGCGCCATATAACCAACAGGAAAACGGTTATCCAAATAACAAAGAAATGTACAACACTCGCGTTATAGTATGTGTAACTTGATTCTGTCTACCTTTACATTAGCGCAAGTAACTGCATAGCTAATGTGACAGCCAGCCACATTCTACGTGTAAGAAGCTAGGTAACCATAAACAGTAAAGCAACACACTTGTATATCATTTGTTGACTTACTTGTCCGAGGTGTGTAGCTGTGTGTAGGCTACCCTTCGGTGTTCATTTGTACATCCAATTATTGAGCAATTATTATGCTTCGCTCGCTCAAAAGCCATGATATCTCTCGTGGATAAACTAAAATCGTGCACGCGCGTTCTACTTCCTAGCTCATTTTCTCATGGGCGGAAAATATTCTCTGGGCGGGCAAAGCAGAGAAAGGAGAGGTAACATTTCTCCTTATAACGTCATAAGGAGGAGATTCAAGATCAGCCCGGTTGAGCTTCCATTTTCTCAAAGGCAGAGAAAAATATCAAAAGCTCGATTTACACCAATTAAAATTTCTAGAAACTTTGGGACCATATACAGGCTAGGGGAACTCATATTAATGTTAAAAACCTCAGAAAGTGGAAATTTCATGTCATGGGACCTTTAAGTCCAGGCCAAGGCCTTTGGGATGGTATGGGGCTCATATCTGCTTGTTATTTAAGCTGAAGACAATCACAGTCCTTAATCTCTCTGAACTTTTAGCCAAGTAAACCTGGCATGACTTGAGTTTTTATAGCAGGCAACGCATAGCTACAGATCAGTCACCCTTCAAACCAAAGGACAAAGTCTACACAGGATGTCAGGAACTGTAAAGGCACCAATCGGAAATAAAACATTCAATTCAACAAACAATAAAACGCAGATCGCATTATTCAAATGAGTGATTCACAGTAAACAAACTGATAAGCCAGTTGACTAAGTTTTTCTTTGACGTACATGCTCCATAAATCAAAACTGTTTGTCTGTCACACCTTTATTTGTCTGGCTAACTTGAGGACTTTGTATTGCAGCATGTTTTACTGTCAACTGAAGACAAATTGTTTGTTGTAGTTGTAAGGTAACATTACTTTTAAAGTAACTCATTGCAATGTAGTGTAACTCATAAAAACGAACTAATGATGTTACATTATTACTTTTTATGCAAAGTAAGCTGCAAGTTATTTTTTCTAACCGATATCTGACTGAGACTCTCTCTTGAGAGATAAGTGATAGGCATTGCGCTTGCAACCTTTTTTGAACTTTAAAATATTTATTATATGCAATGGCATATGACATTTTCAGACTTATAGTGCATGTACATGGTAATTAAAGTTACAGGAAACAATGTATCTTGTACCCAGGGCTTAAAGGTCCCGTTTTTCCTGTGTTTTTGAAGCTTTGATTGTGTTTACAGTGTGCAATATAACATGTGTTCATGTTTCGCGTGTAAAAAAACACAGTATTTTTCACACAATTTACTTATCTGTATACCGCTGTTTTCACTGTCCTATAAAAACGGGTTGATGACTTCCTTGTTCTATGAAGTCCCTCCTTCAGAAATACGTAACGAGTTCTGATTGTGCCAGCGGTTCCTGTGTTGTGATTCGACAGCAGCTTAGCGCACGTTGCCCGGAAAGGTCACGCCTCTTACCATAACGTGGAGATGCATGCGCTCAGTGTTATTGTAAACATGTCTTTAATATTACCTTATCAATTTGAGCCGGAATCAGACCCGGAGAACATAGATGAAGAGGATCGATTAGATGGTAAGCTGTTTATTTAGTAGTTGTCATACTTTTACGTTTGGCTGTTACCTTGAATTGGTTAAATTGTAATGTTAAATGTTACAAACTGTTATAAAAGCTTGTGGTATATGGTTTTGCCCGTCTGTCGAATTAACAATGGTGTTTAAATAAGTGCATTGTTTATTCCTACCTTAGTTACACGTGAGCACGAGTTTTGATTAGTAATATATGTTTTATAGGTGTACATGTGGTAACTGTGACAAAATGCCAACGGAGGTTGAAAACATCTGCTGCAAAGAAATACAAAAAGTACTGTAACACCTCCTAATTAAATAATTTTTTGTTGTGTATAGTTCTTTGGAAACTGTTTTCATCCAAACAACTTTATATAAATACACTTTATTTTCACCATGAAAATAGCCTTAAAAGCTGCCATGTTGTGTAAAAGAAATCGTTGCCATGCATTACAATAATTTATTTATTAAACAAAGGTGATTTGACTCCGGGATGAAAATAACAGCGTCTCCATGACATGGCGACAAACACACTCTACAAACGCAACTCTTCCTCTTCTCCGTGGGAGCGCAACAAGACCACGCCCCCTTTTTGTGTGTATTCCTGTGGGCGGAGGTTAGTCAAAAAACTGTTCTAGTGACGTCATTAAAGCAGGAAGTAGAGGGATGTAGTCCAAACCGGCCGTTCGCTGTAGGCTTTGAAAGGGGACTTCTGTTAAATAAAATATCTCGCTTGGCATTGAACTTTGAGCTTTATAATTTTACAGGTATTATTTATGCTCTAACAGCAACATTACACACTAACTAAAGTTTGAAAAATGGGATCACGAAGAACAGGACCTTTACATTTTTTTTTATAAAATTGGTTCACTTTGAGCAGAATCAGTATTTTAACATTTCTGTTCATGAGTTCCCTCTGTAATATTACCGTTCCAAACATTTTACTAAGAGCTTGTGACTAAACCTCGTATGCACTATAGGCTATTACCTGCCATTCATTTTCATTTAAATGTAATGCTTGTAATGAGAAAAACTCCTGAGATCCAAAAGCTAATACCAGCGGATTGCCATTGCAAATTACCCATGTCTTGACAACTGAGCACGGGCATTTCACTCACGTTGAATAGGCCGTACTATTTGAATTCATGACTGGAAAATTAAAATCTTAAACAGAACGGTGAAATAGCGTTATTAACTGGTTAATGGTAATTTCAAATAAGCGTTTCTGTTCAGAACGATTACACTTGATTTCCTTTTTCGCTTTTATGTTCCTGTTAAAATTTCGTTCCTCGAACCAATTCAGAGCCCTCCATGTACCAGAACATTACATTAAAAAAAGTATTCTGCTTTAAATTTGAAATCTCTTGGGATAAAAGCATTTGCTAAATGAATAAATGTCAATGCAAATGCAAATAACTGATGCAAAAGGGATACTCACAGGTAGGCAGCTTTGCCCTCCTCTAGCTCTTTGCTCTTGCCGCTTGTGGCTGTCTTTTTGCTGCAGAGCTTGCGGGTGATGCACATGAGAAGGCCACACTGGCGCAGGAAGAAGCAGCTGACGTCCACTAGCACGAGCAGCAGCAGCAGGCCAGATAACCCCAGCCCAACCACTGCGCCCAGGCCTAGGCCGCTGAACAGCGAATCTGCTGAGACAGGATACACACACAACCATCAATGACGGGCCTCGACAACACATACACTCCTTTACGAGAACCTTTGTTCATGACAAGTAAATACGGAATATGCTGCTCTTAGAATGTGCTGAGAATGGAGTTACCAGCATTATTGTTTGCTTTACATTTGATTAAAAGGGCATGAAAAGGCACAATGATTCATAAAGGATCATTTGAAAATTCTTCTATGGTTATTTTTGACCAAACAACAGGAAGAAAAGATCTAATGCTGCGTTTATGCCATGTCATAATCTATTTGGAGCTGTTCACATCCTCAGACTGGGAATTATGCATTTCTATGGCAATACTAACGGCCAAAAGAATCTGTAGGAGTAGGAGCTTTCAGAAAAAAAGAAGCTGTAATTACGAGCTCTACGAGGACGTGAACGCTTTTTACAAGTTGAAATCTCCAAGTTCAGAGATAAATAGAATAAAAATGTAATTAAATAAAAAAATAGTCAGTGCTCAAAGTAAGATAAAAAATAAAGAAAATCAATTAAAGCATTCATTAAACAGCGTAATAAAACAACAATCTTCTAGCAAAAATCTCACGTTTTTGCTTTAAGAACTTCAAGGTGATGCAACTCAATTGGTGAAAGCCTTTGCGTGAGGAAATGAGGCTGTCTGAGCTGTTCGGAGGGAAACATCCATGGCAATGTTATTGCTCTAAACACATCAATCACGCATGCTATTGAACGTAACATTGCCATTATAGCAAAAGCATCCCAGAAGTCTGTTGTGTGATCTGGACACGGTGACAGGGCATCAGAGTGAGAAAAGCGACACATGATAGATGAAGGGAAGGACAGGCATACTAAAAAGACCTTTGAACAATTTAGTAGCTGTCTTATTTTTTTATTTTTTTATTCACATCCACCTCAACCGAGTGCAGATTTAGTACTACCATTTGGTGCGACATTTAAATTGAACCTTAAAAAACAATGCTAAAACTTTACAAGGTTCCATTTGTTAACATGAACTAACAATGAACAATACATTTACAGCATTTATTCATTTTAGTCAATGGTAATTTCAATGTATACTAATACAAAATATATGACTCATTGTTTATGTTAGCTAAAGTATTAGCTAATGTTAACAAATGAGACCTTACTGTAAAGTGGTACCAAAAAATAAAAACATAACAGAAGGAACATCCGGCAATGTTTATAACCATCCTAATTAAATCTACGATCGTGACCTCAAAACTTCAGATTAGGAAGATCATTTGACCATCATGATCTATTGACCATTTTCAAATGTCACCATGCGACTGCATATCAGCTTATCCACGAACGAGTAGCACTCAAAGACCTCAGATTCATTGATTCTGGTATGGTTTTACTTTTGATGCATGAAGCACATGACCAACTCCATTGTGACTTATCGGCCAACGCATCTGTTTTTCACCATCTTGTGCCGTGCTCTCCCTGAGAAATGTGACCGCGCTCCTATAGCTGATTTGTTGTTGATTTATAACATCATTAGAAGCTCAATTTAGCATCTCGTTAATATCACTTATCCTGAAGTTCCACAAATGGGCGTGATCCATCCGCATCTGAGTTCAACGCACTCAATTAATTAAATATGAACGGTGATTGAGACTCAGCAATGAGAAGCAATAACTCAAGCTCGATTGATTGTGTCTGGACGGCACCCTCACTCTGAAGGGAGGTCTGTGGGTGGGCTCTCAGCAGATGATTGACAGGCTAATGAAGCTTGTAATCATGTGTGGGGCTTAATGGCTGTGTCACGCTGATACATGACTAAGTAGGGCTTAAACAGATCCATGGTTTTCTAGTTTGGGAACACTTTTACATGGGAAAACTTGCAGCGTGAAGTACAGACAATAGACCCTGCTAATGCACTCTCTTCAAGGTTGAAGTACTGTGTATCCCTCAGCCTTTGAGCTGCACCGCTTAATCATTCAAACACTTACCTCTGCACTTACAACACCAGTAAATGCAGAAAGCTGGAGACTGGATGGGGTCTAAAAATAGACTTCAGTCAAACCAGTGTAAATCTGTTATGAGGGGGCTTCAGATTAGATGAAAATGACACCCTTACTCCATGCATAGTTCAGCAAATGTTTACCAAATGCATTTAATGTTATATGACAGTCATTAACCTAATAGTATGTATACCTTGGGCCACAAAAATAAACAAAAGATTGACAATAAAGCCATGTCAGCTGCCATTACCCAAGTCTTCGTCACATGGTCGTTCAGAAATCATTCTAATAAGCTGATTAGCTGCCTAAGAAACATTTCTTAGAATATTAATATTTTTGTGGAAAGTATTACTTTTAAATAAAGTTTTAATGACCCTAACATTTTCAACAGTAGCATTGAGCCTATATAATAAAAAATAACTACATTCCCCTTAACGATCAAAATATTGCATGATATGATCTGTTGAATATCAAAAAAGTGCTTTAGGGTTTCACGTCCCTTTATGTTCAAATTAAATCAAAACTTTAAAATGATTGATCAGTGTGTGTTATTCCAATGAAAAATTGCTTGTTTTTATAATCTTTTAATCATAATGTACTGTAAGATTTTGATGATCAGCAATCCTAACTTTTCCAACTCTTCTGATAGAATTTTTTTTTTCACAACCCAATCAGTTTCTGATTAAATATTGGGTTTACAAAAGTAATTGGGTTGTGAATGTATTTTATATTAAATGTCACATGGAGTCAGGAAGAAGTGTAAAGAAGACATTCTGTCGAATTAGAGAAATCACTTCCAAAAATTATGGCGAAATTGAATCATGAACAACCAAGCAAATGTTGCCAAACTTATGAAAAGCCTAGCAAGCGTTTGCCAAATGCATTTGATGTGCTATGAAAGAGCATCAGGTTTTTTGATACCAAGCTACTAAATGGCCAAAGTACACCTCCTAGCTCACATGAAATGCCACTTTTATAGCTTTTTGGGTTGTATTAAGTGGATACATTGAGTTGACCAGTGACAGTTTGGTCCTTTTTACTAATCATCCCATAAAACCCAAAGAGCACTCCATAAAATTAGACAGTTTTCTTATCTCCAGGCTGAATGGCTTCCTTCTGGAGTCCTGCGGTAATTTAAAGCTTTGGCCATTATGGAAAAGGTCCCGAGTTTTAAGACTCCTCCTCCTCCCCCTCACCCTATGCTGGCCCAGCAACCTCTGCACTACCTACACAGAGGACACAAGCCAAGCATGACTCCATAATGATGGTTTAAAGACTCTAACGCTCATTAAGACGCTATGCTTGACGAGCAGAAGGGACCCTCTAGTCGTTAAACGATTAATAGACCGACTGCCGTCAGGATAGCCATTATCAGTGGCAAAGATGTCTTTGCGCAGCATGAGGTTGGACTGATGGGTCAGAACGAATGAAATGGGTGTCAAGTGGCACCAATTAAACATCGCTTTTCCATACTTTTAATAGAATTCTCTATGACACTTGTAGTGTATCTGGGGAAATTATCATTATCGTAACCATTTCATTGGTTGGTCATGTATAAACAGAACATAATTCCAAATGAATGTCATCATAAATTTCACATTCATCTAGAGGATCTTAAATAATTGTTGGTCTATTTGTTTCAATAAACTTTTTTTTTCTTTCAACACAACAATTTTGGAAGTCAAGTTTACAATATGCTCAGGTCTCAGACACCACAATCACATTTACTTAACGGATTTATCATAAATAGCTGCCATTTTCAGCCACAAAGTTCACCCAAAAATGAAAATTCTGTCATAATTTATCCACCCACCTGTTGTTTTTACCTGCTATTAATTTCTTTCTTCTGTCAAACACAAAATAAGATATTTTGAATAACTTTTCAAATGTTTTTGTCAGTAAAATGCAAGTAAATAACATTGAATATTGCTATAGCATATATATAGCCAAAGAATGAGACATTATTAAAAGTCTTTCATTTTTGTGTGTATAGACCCCCATCTCTGCAATGTCTTTTCTTTCCCTGTACTAGAGACACATTGTTGCTTGTGTTGTTTAAGGAAATGTCTGATACCTTCTGATTTATGACTTCATACACCTGGCTTTAGAACAAATGGCTGTACTCTGGCTAGCTGGATGGACTTTGCTTATTTCTCTTCCAGAAGTAAAAAAAAAACAAAAAAAACGTATTTATGGGTGGTGTGATCAGCAGTAATGGACAGCAGTAAAACAACAGGTCCATTTTCATTTGCCCAAATCTTTTCCAGCTGGAACAGTCAACAAAGAGCCATTCTAATCTTATAAGAAGTCAAGCCACATTAGGAAATAAAGGCCTTAATGGACTGGGCTTCAGACCCTTTCTTTTAACGAGAAAAATATTGAGGTTTTTGACATACCCATAAATGAAATGCAATGTTCTATTGCCGTGTAATGAGAGAATGGAGAGGGCAGCGTGTAGAGATGATCGAGATTAATGGTCTCCAGTGACTTGACTTCCATCGATTTGAGAGGTATGCCTCGAGGGGATTAAAACAATGATACAAATTTAAACTGCAAAACATTATGAGATCCTAATTGTGATAATGTGCTATGAACACATAACAACAAGGAATGTTTGTTACCATTTTCTTAAAAAAAAATAAAAAAAATAAAACAACACAATACAAATGATTGTGGATGATGCTTTGTGGACAAGAGAGGATCAGAGACAGACCATTTACCTTCTATGAACTCAAGATCACTTAAAAGGGTCATGGGATGCAAAATTAATTTTTATATGGTGTTGCATTTAAATGTGTCTTTAAAGTGCGTGGACACAACCACCATACAATGAAAAAAATCCATTCACTCCTTTTTTTTTTTTTTTATCCTCAAAAAGTCGCACTCTCAATAATTAAGCCGTTTGGATTTTCTAAGCAATATGATGTCATATTGCTCATGCTCCGCCCACAACCACTGACGGATTGTCCCGTATTAGCATATTTACGACCCCCCCCCCCCCCCCCCCCCATGGAAGTGAGGGGTGGGGTGAGCAGTTGCTCATTATCATTTAAGAGACATGCACCGAAACGGGTTGCTGAAACAGAGCTGTTTTTGAGGAGGTAAAAGGGTATTGTTTTACACAACCATTGAGTATGTTACAAACTTTACATGAAGACCCTAAAGAATCATACCAACTTGTGGAAAATGCGGTCCAAATGCAATGTCCTGCCTGCCTTTCAACATAGGTATTTTCATAACCAAATTGCCTACCCTTCCTTTGAGATATCGGTTTTCATTGCTTCAGTGAAAAATAAGGAACCTTGTCATTCGTAACTCTGCTAAATAGCCCTTCAGAATTGACAAAGACTTTTTCGATGTTTATCTTTGCTTGATTGTTTTACTGGCTAATATTAAATTTGAGCTATTCGCTGTGCAGTACAATGATTCAGATAATACAATGCTTTTGTATTTTCTTATAATAATAAACCAAATTATGCACACAAACTGCTTTATATGTCAGTGTTCTATTAACTGGTTCACTGGTACACTGACAAGTCATGATTAGTCTTAGGATTTTGAGCTCAGAGGCTGAACATCAGAGTGAACTAGTTTATTTGAGAAATTCCAACAAAGACTTCTACACTGATTCTGACATGAATTCAAATATATTCTTCAAACATGCAGCATCACTATAGCACAGAATTTCTATAGTTATGGTCTTTACATTTCATGGTTCTCAAAATGCACTCTTCAGATAACAGAAAATAAATAAGCTTCTGACTAAAGCACACACTTCATCAAATCAAGATTGCAATACTGCATCCACACAGTAAAGAAAGTGAAGCATATCCATTCTTACTACTGTATTTTAAAACATACACTACCGTTCAAAAGTTTGAGGTCAGAACAATTTTTTTTAATGAAATATATATTTTAAACTTTCTATTTATCAAAGAATCCTAAAAAAAGTATCATGGTTTCTACAAAAATTTTAAGCAGCACAACTGTTTTCTCCCTTCAATAATAACAAGAACTTATGTTTGGGCACCAAATCAGCATTTCAGAATGATTTCTGAAGGATCATGTGACCCTGAAGAATGGATTAATGGCTGCTGAAAATTCAGCTTTGCCATCACAGGAATAAATAACATTTTAAAATATATGAAATTAGAAAACAGTTATTTATATATATATATTGAAACAATATTTTACTTTATTTAATCAAATAACTGCAGCCTTGGAAACCATAAGACTTTCAAAAACAATTAAAAAATCCAACCGACCTAAACTCTTGAACGCTCAGCTGATTTTAGTCCTTTACACTGACATGGAACAATGAGTGTTAGCTTAATTCACTGTATTCAAATACTACAACTCCTGCATGGCAGCAACACACTTCACAAACATTCATACTCACAGACTGCACATGATTCCAGTTACTAATGTTCTTTCTCATCATTACCGAGAATATACAATAAAATGGCATGAAAATGTCTCTGCCAGAGGTGTACCCAGAAAATGAAAATTAATGTGCATTATATGTTGACTCACTGCAAGGGAGAAGTCTTGTTTTATGTTTCTCAGTCTCACATTACGGGTAACAGAAAATCGGCCTGTTTGATTTATGATACCAGTGTTTAAAAGTCATATCAATTTGAAATCCTACTTGACTCCATTTAATGAGTGCTGCGTTCTATATCTTTGTGTGCGTGTATCAGCAACATCATTAAATGCATTCTCTCAAGCGATGCAGCTGCTGACATTTCCCATAGACATAATAAACCAAAACAAAAGAGCCTGTGGATGCACAGAAGATGGAAAAGCCCTAATGCTGGTGGCTTACTGTGTCTTTTGTAAACACCAGCAAAAAGGAGCTCATTATACAAAACTAAGGGTCTGATCACTACAGGAGGAGAGAGTAAATTAATCACTCAGTTTTTCCTCTTCCTTTGTTGTCAGTAATATGCAATACCTTTATGGATCAAAAAAGCAAGCTGGATTTGGAATGGAGGGAGGCCAGGATAGTGGAGGGATCAGCTCACAAGCATATAGGCTCGGACAATAACAAGAACGCCACCAGAGTCTGATAAGGAGCATTGAAACGGCACGGCTAAGGGTCAGCGAGCCATTGGTGGGGGTGAACAAAAAAAAAGTCCCTGGCTCAGTCTTTTGGGCTCATTCCAGGCAAAGTGAAGATGGAGCAATGTCAACACAGACATGAGAACAGCAACAATGACAGAGAAGCTCCGAAGACGGTCACCGTATGGACAGGCTGCGCATGGGGACGTCCACGTCCGGTTGGAGGGGGCTTGCAACACTGATCTGCAATGAGATGGAGGGGAGAGGGAGTGGGAAGGAAGAGGGAAAGACATACAGTAGGTGTGTGGAGCCAGCAAAGGACGCAGGATGGTTACACACACGAGAGAATGAAAAGCAGTTTATTCACAACATCAGAGTGTTGGGTTAATAGAAAAGATGATTACAAGAGTGGAAATGAGATTATTTTGGTGCAGGTCAGGACATAAACATGGGTGAATGTGACAAAAATGTTGACATATGAGCGAGCAGTCCAAACCAGTGTCCGTTGTAAAGGTTTGTTTGATTGAAAGGATCGCGGGGTGTTTATAGGCACACAGAAAAGCAAGTTTAGTGGCAGTTCATAGCAAAACAAAAAGCCCAGCGATTTGCGGTGTGGCCCAGAATGCGTTGCATAATTCATTAGGTGGGAATTGGAGAACAGGATTGTTTAGAGTGAAACAACGAGACAAAGCGCAATAGAATTATAAATAAGAGCATGGGCCAGCGGGGATGAAGGGGTGCAGGTGGAGAAGGAGAGAAAAAGGAAAGGATGAGAAAGAGTTGGGGGAGAATATACAAATGACATCAAATTAACAAGGTAAATCCAAGCTGCTGAGGAGCAGTGCTGTCAACACACACACACTCACATTTAAATATTTTTCATTCAGATACACATATGCATGCACTGACACGGCATCTATGAATATTTAACATATAATTGGACACATTTAAATATCATCTGTCAGTATCATAGAATTCTATCTATCTATCTATCTATCTATCTATCTATCTATCTATCTATCTATCTATCTATCTATCTATCTATCTATCTATCTATCTATCTATCTATCTATCTATCTATCTATCTATCTATCTATCTATCTATCTATCTATCTATCTATCTATCTATCTATCTATCTTGCTATGGTGGTAATGTGAGGACATGTCCCCACCCCACAACTTTATGAAATAGCTTGCAGCTGCAATTTTGTGTTTGTCAGTTGCGTCCCCTAATATAATCCACTCACGTATACAGCTGCAATTTTGCTTGGTTCATTAAAACAAACATTGTTATTAGAGCAGGTGACCTGACGCATTCAAAGCAAAACACTTACATCGACACCATTATGTACTGCATTTATCCTCTATTCCAAATATCTATCAAACTAAAAGACAAATTTCCAGGATTGACAGTGGGAGGAAGTTAAAAATAAAACAATCCACAACACGCGGTATAAAGAGAACTTGGAATTGAATCATTTAAATGGTTGTTTAAATGATTTTGTGCAGTTTATTTCATGATCATATTGTGATTCATAAATAATTTTTATCAATAAATAGAAAAGCATTTGCAAATTTCCAAGATAAATCTAGAATGTCTAGCCCAAAAAAAATAAAAAAAATAAATCTTGCTGCATAACACAGCTTTAGCGTATCAGCGCAGTAAGTGAATTGTATGTGCCTTTGTAAGGTGAATATTAATATGTAACTCTTGAAAGCCATGTTTATATCATATGTGATATGCTGATGGTATGATATATATATATATATATATATATATATATATAAAAATGTAAAAAACACCATTATCATTAAATCATACCATATAATCACAATATAAATCCCTGGCCTGAGAGAAAGCCCTATCGAAATGGTCTTTTCTATGTATTTCCCAAACAATTATACTATTGTGTGTAAAAAAAAACATGCTTTTCTTTTTACAGTAGATTAAGTAGCTATAATTTGAGTGTTATTTTAAACCAGAGGAAACTTCTAGTATGTTTTTTGAAAAAAGATCTCCTTCCTGAGATTACGACGACACAAACACAGAGGTATTGAGAGTAGACAGGCGATCAACAGACCTCTTTAAAATGTGTTTACCCTTACATTGCTTTCCATTTAAAAAAACATTAGAAAGGTATTATTGTATTACTGATGGAGAACACAAACCACTTCTGTGGATTTGGCTGGTTGACCTATCAGTTTTACTATATGTGCATCCAGCAAATTACCCTTTATGCTTACACCATTCAGACACCCATTGGCTACCAAAGAGCTTTTGATTGATTCTTGAATTTTTCTGATTTCATTGTAACCCCAGATTTGTTGGGACCCAGTAAATATTAAAAGCCTTCTTATAAAAGCATGACTTCAAAAAAAGAACATCACTGCAAACTGTACATGGTCAGTCAGACAAACAGTGATATGGGGGCACTAACAGATGGACAGCTATAGGGCTCGTTCACACCAAGGATGATAACTATTAACAATAATGATAATAAATGTAGTTCTAAAAGTCCTTCTTAATGACACAGCACAACTATATAACGATAACTGCACAGAGGAAGAATATCGTTATAATCCCTTTCACAACTATTTTTTTCCAGCTTTTTGATGAACGATAAAAACATTGACAGCAATCAGGATCCATTCTGCTTTATAGAGCTTGAGAAATTTAGGTGGCAGATGACAAATCTGCAGCACTCGCATAGAATAAACAGTGTGGATGGTAATTTAGTTATTGCTATAGTTATAGTGATCGTTCTTGGTGTGAATGGGCATTTAGACATATTTGATCATATTCGTTCTATTTTTGTCAGATAATATCTTTCACATCTCTTTTTTCCTAAGGAGAAAGTGTTTTCTCTGACAATTTGCTCCTGATTAGGACACAGAATCAGCTCCACGTTTGATTGTGATTCTGAGATATATGAGCTCCATCAAGCGTGGGTGCTGGCAAGTGTGCTGAACTGTAGCGAAGCATATAATTATAATAGGAGACATATCATTTCAGCTATAGATATTGTGAGTGGGTGATGAAGTGGTGTAGATAATCGAACTCAATTTGTCGTATGAAAAAGAGTAATACTTTGCATGTGTTGTGGAAGTACTTGTACCTGTGATATCAGGTTTCTGAGGCATGGAGAACTTCACAAAGGTGGGTTCAGATAGGCCTTTGACGTTGCGGGCGGTGATTTCCACCTCATACTGCGTATTCCACTGGAGCGGTTGCAGCAGCACAAAATCATTCACACCTGGAACCAGTTTTGTCATCCACTGTTCTTCCTTGTCCTACACAAAACCACAAGTGTTTCATAAAACATGCACAAGCATAAACATACAGTATGAGCATATGACTAAACAATTGGCTTTAGGGCACATAAGACTTGTACGAACAATTAGTTCTCACCGTCAGAGGTGTGAAGTCCAGGTTCAGAAAGTAAAAGTCCTCCTCAGTATTTTGTTCAAATCACCTGGATTTGCTAATTAGCAGTTTTTCAGGAGATAGAACTAATTAGTGAAATCAGCTGGCTGAGTTCATGGGTGGAATAGACATATGGCAGGACTTTTACTTTCTGACCCCTGGACTTTACACCTCTGCTCACTGTATTTTGACACATACTGTACATATGACAACTTATCGGCATAAACAATCTTGTTAGTGCATGTGAGCGGCGTGCGCTCACAATGTGTGTGAATATTGGCTATTTTTACAATGGTTTTGAACATCTGCGTAAAAAACGTTGCACACATATGCGTGTACGCACGATTAGTGAATGAGACCTGTTGTTTTATTTGCAACAATGGCAAAATGAAAAATTATATTGTGCTCCTCACATTTGTTTAGCTATGCAAATTCACTTATATTCAAATAGCTTCAACAACATATTTTTAATTATCTTTTAATTAGACAATTTGTCATTTAATTTGTCGAATTTGTCATATTTAGGCATATTTGTCAATTGATTGGTTGCAAATATAAATACAATTTGGTCATTTATTTATACAAAGTGAATTTATTTTTTTAAACATAAATAGTACTTCATCGATTTTCTCTGATGGATGGAAATCAAAACATAAGATTATATATTAAGAGGCCGTCTGATCCTTCATCCTCCGAGCAACAGATAAGAAAGAGATGCTTTTCTCTAATCCTCAAACTTTTTCACACACTTACAGCAGAAACACTCCAACGCATCCATTATTCTCTTTGTGTCCCTACCTGCAGAGAATCTGAGCACGAGTGTGAGCATAATATAGTGTGTGTGTGTGTGTGTGTGTGTGTTTGTGTGTGTTTGTGTGTGTCGGCTGTTCCGCCAGCTAAAATTTTAAAACTAGGCCCACACATACTGCCTTCAAAAACTCATTGCTTTTATATTTTGACATTTTCAAAACGCCTCAGCTCTTTAAAGGCTAAATGGTTGAATGTGCCTTTCACATGTCGACAGTCCTTAGGCATACTGTGACATCTCCATTTCCCCTGTTCTCACCTCCACATGCACAGACCGAGCAAATGAGAGGGAGAGCGAGAGAAAGAAAAAAGGGAAGAGTACAAATAAAAGAGAGGGAAAAGATGCCAGCGGACCCTATTACGCTAGAGGAGGAAGTGAAGCATCACCAAACAGACTGAGACAGACAGAGATGAAGCAAATTAGGAAATGTTGAGGCCCATGAGGGGAAAAACAAACAGAGGGATTGTAGAAGAAAGAGCAAGCAAGCTGTGGTGAATGTGTGTATATACTAGTGTGGTAACACTCAATAACCTTTCAGAACCTGTAGACGAACTGTATTGATTGTGAAACAGTGGTGACATTGTAACTCCATGACGCAAAGTTACACAAGGCCTTTTAGAATGCTGACATCCTCACGGGCACAGCTCTTGCTCCATGTGAGATTTGAGTCTTGTTGTTGAAGGGTCTAATTTTAGGCTACTAACAAATATTGACTGCAATAGTCATGCGACTGCATTTTTGTCGGCCAACCCGGAAGTTAGCGTCACCCTGGTACCCTCGACAAAAACCCTACATTTTTCCATTGGCTTTTGGGTTATTGCAGAAAATAAGGTCTGTGAATAACAAAAGCTTATGATTCTTACTAGTTTTGTTCATTGTGATTATCTATCTATCTATCTATCTATCTATCTATCTATCTATCTATCTATCTATCTATCTATCTATCTATCTATCTATCTATCTATCTATCTATCTATCTATCTATCTATCTATCTATCTATCTAAAAGCTAAACAAAGGCTATGAACAAAATACACCACAGTCCCATGACTACAACCTCACCATCACTAAGCTTCTGACAACTCTTTTTTAAAACATTTTCCCTGAAAGTTAGAGTATTAATAGTTCGCAAAAGCATGATTATAAACACAGCGAGGCTGTGAATGCGGACTAGTGAGTAGATGAGTTTACCTGTTCAGCATGATGACGTTTAATGACAACCTCTGCTCTCCCATTTAGCCACTTGTAAGCAACCACATTTTACAAGACAAGTAAAAGTAAAAAAAAAACAAGAGGGTATTACTGATGTATTTTATATATCTTGAGCTCGTGTTCAACACAGACCTTATTTCCAGACCATATGACCAGATACTATGTATTCTAAACAAAACAATAAGCGTGAGGCGAGAACACTATTACTGTAAAATGAGTGGGCACAGATAATTATGCTTTGTGAGTACAGATATATATTTTTTTATGTGTATATATTCACATACTCATTCATTTTCCCCCTGCTGAATAAGCGGAGGTTAATAGCTGCTTCACCAGCAAATTAAAAGTTCCATGCAACTGCCATTAGGGGGCGAACTTCAGAATTGTTGTGAATGTCAGAGGAAAAAAGATGGCGTCTGGAGCATAGATATCATATATAAAGGCTAGATGTCTCGTGCGCACTGCTGGCCAATGGAGGTCGACGTCCGCACGTGGCGGCCATCTTGCGACAGTGTACTCGCTCACTACTTCAATGGTGCATGTACTTTTAAATAACCATAACTTGCTCATTTTTCTACCGATTTTCAAACGGTTTGGTTTGTTATAAACGTCAGAGATGTAGTTATGACACTGCATACATACACTGCATACATATGAAAAATTATAACATACATTTTCAAGCATTCGGAATTATAGCCACGTTAATAACGTTTGTAAGAAACCAAACCGTTTGTAAATCCGTCAAGATTTCAGCGAGATAAGAGGATTTGTGTGCGTGCTGATCATTCACCTTAATGCACAGAGCACTGTCACAAGATGGCCGAACGATGATGCCGGAAGTGACTGTGCCATAAGACATCTAGCGTTTATATATGATATCTATGGTCTGGAGTGTCAAAATGTTAATTGTTAAAACACTGGGCTGCATCCAATAATTGAGCGTAAAAAAAGTGTTCTTGCGTGCACCGAGAAATTTTTATACTTTTGAAAGAAACGTAGCTTACAGATTTTAACCTTTTTTTTCTTCTTCTCAGGAATATTTAGATAATTAAATTGAATAAAACTCCAACAAAAGAACTAGCTTGGTTAGCTGATTTCCTTAAAAGTCCATAGATATCGTAATCGCAAAATATCGTGTAACCAAATAAATGTATTAAAAAGAGGATATTTTCCTCTTTAAGGAGTCCAAAGGAACAGACTGCATTATTTTAGCTATGTAAATGATAATATACCTTAGGTTTCTATTGATTTCACATAAAGCTAATAATGATTACAATAGACTACCCTCAACCCAAATCATAAACAACCCTAAAAGAAAACATTTTATATTTTTGGAATAATAATAGAAAAACATTGTGGGCTTTATTTCCCCATTGAGAATATCTCTGAATGTCCCCTCCACATTGTTTTTCTATCATGCTGGGGACTTTCCTTTGACTTATATTGTTTTTATATTCATAAGCTGTATATTCTCATAGGAAGTACCGGCTTTCCCCCACAGTGTATGTGATTTCAGTTTCATCAACAATATATGCAAAACCTGATCCACCCAAACCCCTCTATCGCACGCACACCAGTTTTAAGGAAAACGTCAATGCAGTTACACCTGACGCACAATAGCTATTGGGAAGAAAAGCCCTAAAAACAGCAGAATATCTTGTGCAAGAATTAGTTAAGAATGTTTTTATGCACGCTGTAGATCGTGCTGGTGCATAAACAAGGGGCATGGGCTCAAACAAAGAAATGCATTTTCACTGCTCATTACCAAAAGCATCGCCCACTCGTCTCCATGTGTTTACTGGAATAACAACCTCTGCATTTCAGCTCAATCTCAGACGCTACACGTACAAAAAACCAAACCACAGGATTCCTTTTAGTGCTGTTTTTTTTACAGCTAGTTAATGATGAAGTTCATTGCAATTTGTAAAATGCTGTTCTGCTGGGCACAAACTAACAATTCCCCAGTTAAGTCATAATAATAAAAAAAAATATGGTAACACTTAAGTTTAGGGTCCAATTCTCACTATTAACTAGTTGCTTATTAGCATGCATATTTCTAGGATATTAATCCACCCACATTAATTAATAAAAAAAAATATTATCTAAAAAAACCTCCATAGAAAGTGGTTGTACCTCTGTATTCTGCATCATTTAAGCATGAACATTACCAGGCTTAACGAATCCTTTGAATCAAGGTAAAATCATCACCACTGCAAAGTTTCATAAACTGAATAAACACTGATACAGCGCTACAGCAAAGTTTCCCTTGCGACTTTAAGAGCAGCTCACTTACTGTTTTGTATTTGACAATGTATTCCAGGATGGGCATTCCTCCATCGTCCTGCTTGACCAGACCCAGTCGATACGCCTTCCCCACCCCTCGTTGACCCTGAACTGAAGGGGGACTTGGCTCTCCTGAATAACGAAAAAAGAAAACAATGTATGAATGACCCACATTCATATTCATAACTGGTTGTCTATTAACTCAATTGTTGGCAGCAAAATACTACTACAACAGAGTAACGGCTGAAGGTTGTTTTTCCAAACCTACGCAGTTTAAGGGTCAAAGCAGATGGCACTCACGTATAGGCAGAGTTTGAAAGCTCTCTGTGCGGCTGAACTCCCCCTGACCTTTTCCATTCACCGCCGCTACTCTCACCTCATAGGTGGTGTTGGGCTCAAGGTTAGTGAGCAACACGATTGCTGTGGGAGAGAAAAACAGAGTACATGGTTTTAAATGATTGCTTTCTCTAGTCATGCTCTTGCAAACAGGCCTTTTCAGGATTATTTATATTAGCTCAGAGTCCTTGAAGTAGCCCAACTTGCTTATCTGATTGTCTAATGTGCTCTTAAAGTTCCTGCAGACCCATTTGAGTGTTGTGGGTAGAGAAAAAATCAATTTAAGCAATGTAAGTTCAGGTTGGACTGGAGTTGTATCTCCCACACCTATTTTGACCCTAGTGTGGGCAATTGATAAAATTCAACAATAATCTAGAATAAAAGCCAATTTGAGTGCTGTATTCCTGTCGAAGCTCTGAAATGAACTAAAATTTGGATGTAAAAAAAAACAAAACAAAAATTCTTTATGGTGCTTTTTTGGCGCTTGAGTTTGATGGCCCAAATGCACTTTCACTTTTATTAAATTTAAGATAGTTGACAGGATACTCTTCAATAATTAATCTTTGTGTACAGTGTTTCCCATACATTGATTTATTTGTGGTGGCCTGCCACAAAATTCAACAATAATCTAGAATAAAAGCCAATTTGAGTGCTGTATTCCTGTCGAAGCTCTGAAATGAACTAAAATTTGGATGTAAAAAAAAACAAAACAAAAATTCTTTATGGTGCTTTTTTGGCGCTTGAGTTTGATGGCCCAAATGCACTTTCACTTTTATTAAATTTAAGATAGTTGACAGGATACTCTTCAATAATTAATCTTTGTGTACAGTGTTTCCCATACATTGATTTATTTGTGGTGGCCTGCCACAATATCAACATTGACCGCTCCAATGATAGGTCTTTAATGTCGTGTTTTGCGCCATTGCTGTCAAACAAACTAAAATTGAAAGCGCGATAAGGCTTTGTGTCCTTATCAAATTGCAAAAGACTGTTTGTTTGCGCTGTGCAAAGAGAAGTACGCATATGATCAGCTCCATGTCTCAGTGAATAAATGCAGTGAACTCCATCTGCGCATGCTGAGTTTAGCGTGCATTAAGGAACATAGTGGGCACCAACAGTTAAGCGTTATTTTCACATTTGCATAGTTGACGATTACAGCATTTCATTAGATTTGTAATGAGACGCATTTGTAAACTTGTTTTCCACCTAAATAAAAGCTAGACTGAAGTTTCCGTCAAAATAAAAGTTCATAGGTTTACCTCTTTCATGTATAGAAATTAGGACAAAAATAAAGTTTAATTCATTTTTTAGTGCATTTGTTTTACAATATACACTCACCTAAAGGATTATTAGGAACACCATACTAATACTGTGTTTGACCCCCTTTCGCCTTCAGAACTGCCTTAATTCTACGTGGCATTGATTCAACAAGGTGCTGAAAGCATTCTTTAGAAATGTTGGCCCATATTGATAGGATAGCATCTTGCAGTTGATGGAGATTTGTGGGATGCACATCCAGGGCACGAAGCTCCCGTTCCACCTCATCCCAAAGATGCTCTATTGGGTTGAGATCTGGTGACTGTGGGGGCAATTTTAGTACAGTGTCATGTTCAAGAAACCAATTTGAAATGATTTGAGCTTTGTGACATGGTGCATTATCCTGCTGGAAGTAGCCATCAGAGGATGGGTACATGGTGGTCATAAAGGGATGGACATGGTCAGAAACAATGCTCAGGTAGGCCGTGGCATTTAAACAATGCCCAATTGGCACTAAGGGGCCTAAAGTGTGCCAAGAAAACATCCCCCACACCATTACACCACCACCACCAGCCTGCACAGTGGTAACAAGGCATGATGGATCCATGTTCTCATTCTGTTTACGCCAAATTCTGACTCTACCATCTGAATGTCTCAACAGAAATCGAGACTCATCAGACCAGGCAACATTTTTCCAGTCTTCAACTGTCCAATTTTGGTGAGCTCGTGCAAATTGTAGCCTCTTTTTCCTATTTGTAGTGGAGATGAGTGGTACCCGGTGGGGTCTTCTGCTGTTGTAGCCCATCCGCCTCAAGGTTGTGTGTGTTGTGGCTTCACAAATGCTTTGCTGCATACCTCGGTTGTAACGAGTGGTTATTTCAGTCAAAGTTGCTCTTCTATCAGCTTGAATCAGTCGGCCCATTCTCCTCTGACCTCTAGCATCAACAAGGCATTTTCGCCCACAGGACTGCCGCATACTGGATGTTTTTCCCTTTTCACACCATTCTTTGTAAACCCTAGAAATGGTTGTGCGTGAAAATCCCAGTAACTGAGCAGATTGAGAAATACTCAGACCGGCCCATCTGGCACCAACAACCATGCCACGCTCAAAATTGCTTAAATCACCTTTCTTTCCCATTCTGACATTCAGTTTGGAGTTCAGGAGATTGTCTTGACCAGGACCACACCCCTAAATGCATTGAAGCAACTGCCATGTGATTGGTTGATTAGATAATTGCATTAATGAGAAATTGAACAGGTGTTCCTAATAATCCTTTAGGTGAGTGTATAGCTATTACTGTCATAGGAATAATATTATGCAATTTTATATTATTATAATTATTATGTAGTGTAATGTAGAATGAGACACTATATCACAACTAAAAAGAGGGCTGAGTCCTCTTTAAAGTTCAGGTAAAAGTCAATGCACTGACTTTTTCTTTGGTCAATTTGCACAATGAATATAGGTGGGAGATCTTAATTCTGAATTCTCAAATGCACCAGACTGATGAATTTAACTTTAAAATGTGCAATATTTTCTTACGGGGGCATGCCCCTGGACCCCCCTAGAGGGACCGATGTCCAGCCACCACATTTTCACAAAACCCTGTGGGAAACACTGGTGTACTATGGAAGAAAGAAAGTCATACTCTGTGTCCCCTGTGATTTCACATCCTTCCAGTCCTGTGAGCTGATGTCTTTGTATTTGACCAGGTAGTAACTGATGGGTACACCGCCATGGGAGTCCGGCTTCGTGAAGGTAACTGTGGCCACGCGCTGTGCCACCGAGCTCAGCCGAACAGAGTAGGGGTTTGAGGGAACATCTGTGACAGAGAAATTATGGGTCAGGGAAAGAGAGACTAACAAACGACTCCATTTAAGTGCCGAGGCCACAGTTTCTGAGAGTATCAATGGAACTGGTTGTGTGTCTTTCTGTGGGGTATAGAAAACACAGTTATAGAGCTGCTTTCAGGGTCTTACAAGCCAAGGTCCCTCAGCGAAAGACTTTTAAGACCACAAACACACTCAGCAAGAAAGGACTGCACTGTACTCCCATCTTATGAAAAATATGTGATGTCAAATGAAGGTTAAAAGTTAAATAAATATATTGAAAATGAAATCATATAAATAGAAGCAAGCAAGAAGATCGAAAGGTATTCTTACTGCCTAAAATCAATGGTAAAATCATGGTAACAGCGCCTCTCATGGCTTACTGCTTTTATAATTCTGTCAGGACCACTATAGTCAAATACGATTGACAATTAGCATACAGTTAGGATTGGCGGTATGGTTCTGTTCTGGGCAAGAACTCCCTGCGCATCCATGCAGCCTAGCATGGATAAGAGCAGGGAGAGCAGCAATAACCCCCCTTAGGGGAAACAGAACAGAACCAACATGAATGTTTTGGATATCATTCATTAATAAAGATTTTAATGAACAACATAATTTGAGAATTTATTCTGATTCAAAGCGGAATCAGAATGCCAAATCCTGACTGACGAGAGGAGGAGCTGGGGATGGAGGAGGGAATTAGCTCCTGAGAAACGCGATAGCTGTTGATAATACTGAAGGAGCTTATATATGTATACAGTGATAGGCGTCGTATTCCTATAGGTAGACGTGGATCAGTTGAGAGTCAGCTGATGCAAGCTTGACTAACGTGACCTGCCAGAACTGACGCTACGCTTAATAATAATATGTTTTTTATAAAGCAATGTTAAAAGGGTTAACATGAACTACTGTATGAGCAATATATTTATATACAGCATTAAATCAAGGTTAATGTTAAAGTAGTTAATACAAATGTTCATGTTAGTTCACAGTGCATTCACAGATGTTAACAGACATGTATTAGTGAATGTAGAAATTAACATTAACTAAGATGCTGTAGAAGTATTATTCATTGTGAGCTCATGTTAACTAATGTAGCTAACTAATCTTAAGAAATGAAACCTTATTGTAAAATTTTACAGTTAAAAGACACCAATGTTTAATGTGTGATTAAATGTAATAATGATAAAAAAAGTGATAGATAAATAGGAAAAAACAAACAAATATATACATATTTCTGTCTGATGATGTTACAGTTATCTTAAAAAAAAATATATATATATAATAATCCAGCTGATTGTGCATAGGGGACAACCTTAAATCCAGCCACACAGTGGATTTAAATGTGATAAAATGTGTAAAATGCAGAGTTATAAACTCTTATTGGTAGCTGAAAAATATAGTCAAAATAACTGATAAACAATAGCACTAGTGTGTGGGATACAACATATTTTATGAATGATTCCATGCAGGCTTTTTCATAACAGAGGCACCAATATTAGCTCACAGTCCTCAGGTAACACAAACCATGATGTTGCCAATCTGATACAAAAACATGTTGTACCTTGCCTAAACCTCTCATGCATGTACTGTAAGCGGTACGGCATAGTTTCAGATATTTTTAGCTTTTTGCCCTGCTAAGCCAGAAAACACAGACTGCTCTGAATAACAAGCATCTGAGAATTGGAGAGCCAGACCGCTGATGGAAAGAGAAATAGCGAATGAAACAGGGAGAGGCAGCAGGATGACAGAGAGAAACAATGTAGGTGTGCATTATAGACGATGAGGGAGAGGAAGAGCCAGTGGGACAGACTGAGACATTTGGGTGGAACAGCAGAGACGGACAGAAAAGGGAAGTCGTGCCACAGAATCCACCTTTGTCTGTCTGCTAGAACAAAGCATGAAAGAGTTTACAACACAGACAAGCACATGCACTCATATAGATGTGTTTTCATTGTGGTAAACACTTCAAGATGCAAACAATATAACAACAATAGACAACAATCCGTCAGAGTGATCTGCCTTATATTCGAAAAGGCTTCTGCCATAAGCTCTTCAAAGCATGAGTAACTCGAAACATGTTTTTGCTGGCTGTTTGAAAGCTAAAGCGTGTTTACTTCCAGCGGGGCCACGGCGTTCAGCCTGATACAAAAGGAGATTACATGTACATGGACAGGCAACAATGAGACTGTTTGGGACTTTTAATGTGCCTAAAATCCATTCAAGCCTTAAAGGTGAAGTATGTAATTTCTGCAGCACTCTGCAGCAATTGATATAATCACAGTTTCCTGAACACTCCTCACACTGCATTTGCCATTATTCCACCAAACAGATAATCCCGTTCCAAATGTTGGTTGAGACGAAAATGTACATTTTAGACCCAAGGGGGTCATGGCTTGACTGGTTCGCATGTAAACTATTCAATATGGACCCAAAAAGCCAGTTTCCCCATTGACGGCCATTCAAAAGTAGTCATGTATTCAAAACATTTTTTTTTTTTTACAAACAACATTTAAAACCCTCATCCTTCCCTTGGGTTATTTTGACCCGGAAAATATTGTTTAAAAAATGTAGTGTTCATCAGAGGGGTCCAATACCCCAGGACTTTTGTAGCACTTCAACCATGAATACACAAAAAAATTTTTTTAATGGATTCAAGGATTTTTGTGGTTGAAATTTAAAAAAAGTAACAAATCCTTCCCTCGCGGGTCAATTTGACCCCCACAGGAGTGAATGGAATGCAAGGAATGCTTCAATACACATAGAAAAGCCTAAAAATGCTCAAAATATCATTAAATATCATGCTATATTACTTTTTCCACAAGAGGTCGGCAAAGACACCCAATGTAAGATATTTTGAGCTGAAATAAAAGGTTTATGCATGAAATTGTGAGTTATTTTGAATTTAAGTTGAAAGAATGTGAAGAATGTGCTTAAATGACTAAATTACTAAATCTAGTATAAAAAAAAATTATACAAAAAAAACAAAACAAAAAATTCAAAAAAAAATTTGCATAAAAAAAATAGATAAAATATTCTCAAAATGAAATAAAATAAGCTTTCTGGACAAAAAAAAAAAAAAGTAAAATTTTTGGGCTTCGGGTCATTTTGACTCGCGAGGGAAGGATTTGTTACAGAACGTGAGGGAAGGATAAGGGTTAAATCACAAATATTTGTATTAAATTCTATAAGATGGTTTGCCAATGACCAATTGAAGGGCTCAAAATATTTGCTGTTTTATCACTTCAGAAGGTTGAGCAACTGCCATTGAAATGAACAGGAAAGCTAACAGATAGCTTTTCCCAAGTATTATAGACCTCTACACTCCACTAAAGAAGTGAGTTTGGGGTGGGATTCCCGCATTCCCTCTTAGAAGCATTTGGAGTATTTAGGTAAGCTGTTTGGAAACAATAATTATTATTTTCAATTCCACTTGAAGTTACAGTAACTACAGAACACTAGAAATTGTAACTAGTTTCTCTCGTCACAACATTCATAATTCATGGTGGTTACGGTCCTCTGAAATTTTATCCTATGAGAGTGACATATATGTTGTTGTCTCTACACGTTAAACTGGGATTAAAATAAAGTATTTCAACATTGAAAATAACAAATTTGATTACTATTGTCATGCAGCTAATATACTGACAGACACAGTAATCAGGTGGATTATTTGAACCACACTCACCTGCCTGAGCTAGGATGAACTCCTGGAAGCGCATTCCGATGTTGTTCCTGGCTGTGCAGTTGTAACGGCCAAAATCTCTGTCTGACATCGGGGTAACCTGAGGACAATGCCTTAGTGAGATCATACATTTCTCTTGTTTCACATGCTTGTCATTGTAAACTTCTAATGACAAGATGTTGTTTTGTTATTATTGTGTTCATTTGACACTAATAAACATAACTGCTGAGGACACATCTGTTTCCAGCGAATGAAGATGAGTTGTCTAGTTCAGATGAGGTAAGAAAGACAAATCTGCTTGTATCACTACAAATAAAATTCACTGCAGACAATACACCTGCTTGTTACACCTGTAGCCCTGAATGTTTTAGCAAAAGGTTTTACATTATAATCTACATACGATAATTTTGACCTCTGTACAATCAATAATGACAGAAATCCCATGATGTAAGATCATTTCAGAATTTTGTGACACTTCAAATGATGGTCATTGTGACCCTATGTCTACCGGAGACTGTGAACGTGGTGTTACACGTCTTCCATCTCATCTTACACGTCTTCTCGGCCAATCACCGTGGAGAATAACTCTCACGAGCACAAGTTAACGTTCCTGCGCTCAAGTCAGTTGTTTCCAAGCTGAGGTTGATAGTTTAGCAAAAAAGTTGTTTGTAGGCTTTTAACTAATAGATATCAGCATGAAACCTCCCCAGTTCATTACTGACATTAAGACAAATATCTTTTGTATTACAAGTTTTTAGAATATTTATGTTTAAATATGCAAATTAGGTATTATCTCATTAAAAATGTGCTAATTTACATATATTTCCAGAAGAGAAATCTGAACATTGGATAAAGCCAGATTCAAAATTCTGGTTTCATTTTGCTGGCATATTAGAGTCAAAGGTTTTTACAGAGGGGATTTTGGATATCTCTTTTTATCACTCCATTAATTAGAAAAGACTGTCAACAGCCAAAACAATTTTTTGGTATAAAATGTTGTATAAATCAGAATCTGAACGATATATGAACAAACCCCTCAGTAAAAACCTTAAGAATATAGATAGGAACACAACTGGAAAGTTTGGTTTATGTAAGTGCTGTTGAAGTGGAGATTTCTGGCTCAGAGTATGAGAAAAAACCCATTTTGAGAAAACGGCCTTTAAAGATTTGTATTGTAAAAATTCATACTTTTTTAGTGGAAACAACTATTTACAGACAAAATATCTTATCAAATCATTAGCAATTAACAATACAAACCACCTAAAACACATCAAAACTTTTATGGACTTCAACTGAACAGAACCCCAGTCAAAAACAGTCAAAAACACACTCTGGAAATGTCAGAGCACGTCACGTGATGCATCTGAACGAATCACGTTGTCAGAAATTGACATCAGCCAATGAGATTTCGCTTTTAGAGTTAAATGCCCCATTGTACTTTCACGATTGGTTGCTGATAAAAAGGAAATGACCATATTTGGATCCGACAGCATTGTACAGGTGAGAGAGAGAGAGCTTTCCAACGGTATATATTATGACAGTGTGCAGACAGCGATCGCGGAGCAGCGGGATGATTTAGAACGCCAACTTTTGTTGAATTTAGGAGAAATCTACAGACGCAAATAGACAAAGTGTAGTAAAATAAAGACCTAAATGTGTATTTCTGACTTTTTTTCACCACAAGTCTGAAAGAAGACAAAGACAAATAGTCCAAAATCTCAAAATTGACCAGTGAAAAAAAACACGATGTTTTTGCCTGCCGTGTCTCCCCTTAAAATGTTAAATATTAATTCATGTTTAACTCCTATGGTCTTCCTATCTTAGCAAACACAAAGATCCAATAGAAGTGAAAATAACCAACAGCAGTGGATGGGTTACCTCTAGGAGAGATTTGCCGGGGACACTGTGCACTCGCATATTTCCAGCACCCTCACTGGGGATGGTCAACTTTTCCCGTCTCCACAGCATTGTGGCCGGAGGGTTAGACATAACATCACAGCTGATGTTGACCGGGTTCCCTTCCCACGAGAAAAATATGGTGTGGTTGGTCTGGAACTTTGGTGCATCTGTGAAAGAACGGCAAAAGAGTACTCAGTAATGGCACGCCAAGCTCTTCTAACAGTCATCCATCAAAAACTCATTCAAGATTAGCTGCCCGAGGTCTAAATTAAATCCGAGCATGTACCAAGCAGGTAGGAGCTTCCACGTTCGAGTAAACCGAACACTTTATCATGGAGTTCTTTTTCACCTGGGTAAAATGGGCCCCTAATCATACTGAATCTAAAGCATGGCCACTTCTTGCAGGTTGCCTTTAATTTTTCAAAACAACCCACATACACTCAAACCCCATCTTCTCCCACAATGCAGTGGGTGGTGGAAGATTTCATTTGGCAGTATGAAAGAGAGACGCAATGAGGCAGAGGGTGTGAGATAGAGAGTATCGTGATATTGGGAAATGCTGCCTTATATGTGATTTCTCAGTCTTACACCCACATACACCAGCAGACACACAAATAGACAGGCACAGAGGAACAGCACACACACAATCACACCCATTTTTTCCATTAAAGAGATTGATGCAGCCCACAGTGTCACATCGGTGACAGATTGAGACTGAATGAATGAGTATATTAGCAACCCTGCTAGATGGTCCATTCCAGTGCACCCCATAATGAGATATATATCTACCCTGCTGCTGCCACTGGTTCTAAGGATACAGAAGGATACATAATACAGAATTGTAATTTGAATTTTAGGAAGTGAAATGAAATGTTGATGTAAATTAAGCTTTTTCGTTATACATTTCATTTTTCAGTACAAATGGTATCATACACACAACATAATGGGTATTTCCAGAAAAATAATACAGAAAAAATACATACAATTATTATTATTATTATTAAGGCGAGACACTACAGGTGAATAGGGTACAATTTTTAACTAGCAGATATCACCATGAAACTTTCCCAGTTGATTACCTACATTAAGATGAGAAAAAAAATGTATTACAAGTTTTCTGTAATTTAATGTTTAAATATGCAAATTAGGCAATATCTAATTAAATATGCGCTAATTTGCATATATTTTAAAAAACGAAATCTGAGTATTGGATAAAGCCAGGTTAAAAATTATTTTTTCATTGTGTTCACATATTAGATGGGAAAAAAATTACAGAAGGATTTATTGATATCTACTTTTGTTATCCTGTAAATCAGAAAATACTGTCAATAGCCTTAAAAAAATTATTTTCGCCATGTTTTTTGGAATAAAATGTTATATAAATCAGGCTAGGAATAATATATTTACAAATTTTGTAAATGTCTTCATAATATCACTAGGTACAAGACTGGAAAGTTTGGTGTATATAGGTGCTACTGAAGTGGAGATATCGGACTTGGAGTATGAGAGAAAAGTCATTTTGAGAAAACGGGCTTTAAAGATTCATCATCAGCCAATGAGATTGCGTATTCAGCCCTTTTACTTTCACGATTGGTTGCTGATGAAAAGGAAATGACCATATTTGGATCCGACAGGATTGTACAGGGGAGAGAGAGCTTCCTAACGGTGCATGTGATGACAGGGTGACGGCAGAGATCGCGGAGCAGCATGTTGATTAAGAACGCAAACTTTTGTTGAATTTATGAGAAATCTACAGACGCAAACAGACAAAGTTTAATAAAATAAAGACCTAAATGTGTATTTCGGACTTTTTTCACCACAAGTCTGAAAGAAGACATGTTATTGAAGACAAATATCCAAAAATCTCAAAATTGACCATTAAAAAAAACACACAATGTTTTTGCCTGCCGTGTCTCGCCTTAAATTAAAAATAGAGAATAGGCATAATTAGTTTAATTTAATGATGCAATTATTTATTTAAATCCTCTTCCTTCTACTCCAATTCAAATACCAATTCAGTTTACTGAAAGCTGTGACCAATTCAATTCAAATTCCAGCTCATAAATGATTAAATTCAGAATTTTTCTCTACCCTGCATTGAACATTTAGACCACTCACACTCAATATCCAGGAACATGCTCTTCTGATGTCCACCGATTCTGCTGAGAGCCTCACAGTCAAAGCGTCCCCAGTCAGATAGCCTGACTCCAACAATAGTCAGCATGGATTCGCCATAACGTCCTCGCGCCTCCACACGCCCGTCTGTACTCTGAAACAACATCACATTCTTCAGTTATTTGAAAAGTAGATAAACGCGATTATCAGATAGTCAAGGTTGTAGGATTAAGTATAAAATCATGTAATAGCAAGAAGGGGATTTAACAAATTAAGACATGACTCACTCACAAGTACAGATCCAAAGTAACCAGGGAGTTTTAGGGGATTTATGAGAGGTAATGGTGAAAAGATTGCTGCAGCTTTTAACTTAACTGAAGCGTATCATCTGCTTTTCCCTTACATGATCAGACAGACATTTATCATGTTAAATATGTACATAACTATTTCTAACTTCCCACACACTCTTGTCCGACTTGTGAACACATATTCAAGTTAGGACTGTGTCAGGTCCTGATCCCATTACTCCCTCTAAATAAAGAACATAAAGCTATTGTATCTTTTAGAAATATCGACATTAGTGTTATGATACAAGGCACCAATGTTCAACAATTAGAAGTTGTAATATAGTTCATTAGCATAACTGTAGGTGATATTATGCATACAGGCCCTGTGCCAAAGCGAGCTGGCAGGCTTTTTAAGGCATGATAAGAATGCTACCAAAAAAAAAAAGGCTGCTCCAGGAAGTGTAATTATGCCGCCTTCAAAATCCCCTTCTTGTAGACAATTTCTAAAGCAGCATGAAATTAGCAGAAAATACGACCCCAAGCTAAGTGTGAAGAAAACCAATCCAAGATTTAGAGATGCACTGATCGACCAGCCAGGGACCGGTATTGGCCGATTTTCCGCATGATCGTCCCGGACCGTTGACCAGTTTCATGTCTTTCTGAATCAGAGCCGGTCCGGTTTGTTGCCAGCGGCACAGACAATAACGTCAGTTCTCGCTCTCTTCTCTCAGGCAGCGAAGTGACACACACCGGCCTCTTTTCACTCACTTGTCTCTATATGCTGTCAATTATAGTTCTTTGAAAGAAAATCGGAATAGGCAAAAATCGTCATCGGCAGGTCACACTTTAAAAAAAATCGGAATGGGCCAAGAAAATACGTTTTTATTTTTTTTAATTTTTATAAATTATTACTTTTATTCAGCAAGGACAATAAATGTAAAAAAAAAATCAAAAAAAAAAATCAAATTGGAATAAATGCTATTCTTTCTATTCTTTAATCAATCCTGAAAAGAAAGAAACATTTATTATGATAGTATTTTATGCTTAGAGCAGTGCATTGTTAAGCAACATGATAACGCCAACTTCTATTAAAATGAATAGAAATGCCCCTTTGTGTCGAGACACAATCTGTATGATGCATGTTGCTGATATGTAAAACTTTCCAGAACGCTCACTAAACGCGTTACATTTCACTTTGACGACTTTAGAAAACCGAATCCTTTTCGAATTTCGAACTTCTATTTTACTACAGCTTCAAATACAACACATCCACAAGGCTTTTTTGAACCACTGGCAAAAGAAATTTAAACGGATACTCCACTTTAAAATGAAAAAATGTTCAATGTTGTTTCAATCCTTTATGAATTTCTTTCTTCTGCTGAACAGAAAGGAAGATATTTAGAAGAATATCAGTAACCAGACAGTTTCTGGTCTCATTGACTTCCATAGTATATATTTTTTCCTACTATGGAAGTCAGTGAGACCAGAAACTGTCTGGTTACTGACATTCTTCTAAATATCTTCCTTTCTGTTCAGCAGAAGAAAGAAATTCATAAAGGATTGAAAGAAACATGAGGGTGAGTATATGATGACAGAATTTTCATTTTAAAGTGGAGTATCCCTTTAAATCCGTGAAAGGATATGAATACCATAGGATGGCAGACCCTTCCAAACATGGATCTCAGACAGTTTAACCGTCTTAAAAGCAAACAAGTTGAGCAGACATTAAACAGACCTCTGTTTCTCAGATCACAACACTGCTCTGATGTAAATCACCTCTTCAGTTTTTCCCACTGCCCTCTGAAGCGTTCACTGCATAATAAGCAGCAGTGGGATGTGTGGCGGTGTCAGTTTTGATTAGTGAGAGTGAGCAGTAGTGTGGTTAACAAGAGGCAGTGCATGATGACAGTTTTGAGGCCTGTCTTCCTGTCTCAACACCCCGCTCATCATCCGAGCTGACCAAAATTGCCCTCAGTCAGTCACTAATCTCCATACTCATGCTGACACATGCATCATAGCAACCAGGTCCATTTCCCAGACGCTCTCTGCTGAAAGAAACAGGTCACACCAGCTTAAAGGGATAATTCACCCAAAACTTAAAAATTTGTCATCGTTCAATACCCCTCATGTCGTTCTTCCAACGCCGTCTGGCTTTCTTTCTTCAGTGGAATACAAAGCAATTCTGAAGACTGACTTTCTATGCAATTACAATGAAAGGCTTTCAAGTTTCAAAAAAAGATGGAAAAGCATCATAAAAGCATCATAAAAGCGGCCCACATGGTTTGTGCACTGTATTTCAAGTCTTTTGAAGCTATACAATAGTTTTGTATCAGTGTTCACTGACACCAGATCAATGAGGCAGCGGGTTGAACTCAAGGACTGGACCAGTTTGATCTGGGAACAAATCATTCAGATTTATGTGAACAACCAATTCATTGAAAGGATCTGATTCAAAAGAATGATTCATTTATGAACTGGACACTACTTTTCTCATAAAATCACCATTATACATCATGAACACACAATGGAGAAATAGGCTGGATATCAAGATATACATACATATATACACATACATACAGTATATATATGTCCCCTACACAATAACTCCCCAACCCTACCTTCACAGAACTCTAATGATCTTTGACAGTTTCTGTTCCCATCATCTTTCCTGGCAGGTCACTGCAATCGCATTTGCCACTCTGCAGGACACATTCATATTCAATGCAGACATGGAGCTAACTAACGTAAACCAGCTCAGACCATCTTGGACCAGACCATAAATTACCTTGGACCAGCAAGAAGCCATATAAAACCATGTTAAACTGGATTTAGCTGCATTTGGTTTTTCCGCATTCAGATACTTCTAAAGTGAGACATATCATTCTAAGCTGTTAACATTTACATTTACATTTTCATTTTTACATTTAGCTGACGCTTTTATCCAAAGCGACTTACAATTGCTATATATGTCAGAGGTCGCATGCCTCTGGAGCAACTAGGGGTTAAGTGTCTTGCTCAGGGACACATTGGTGTCTCACAGTGGATTCGAACCCGGGTCTCTCACACCAAAGGCATTTGTCTTATCCATTGCGCCACACCACCCCCCCCCATGGGCTGTGCTAAAGCGCCAAATGTCAAATCTCTCACCACATAGTTTCACCATTCAACTCGTTCCTAGCAGTGAATTGGTGTCCATTTTGAACGCTTACTTTAACAATTGAGAGTAAAACGGAGGGGAGGGAAGAGGCTCCCAGATCAATTGTTTGCAACTTCTCTATTCAGAGCACAGGTTCTGTCCCGGCCCCTGTGTAATTGTACCAGACTAACTCCCCTACCTAACCTCAACATCCCTCCACCTCTAAAAGAGCAGCTTAAATCAAACTCATTTTGTTCATATTGAGTGGCGGCAAGCATCGCTGCTCTCCTACACCTCTTTGTATGAATCCTCTTTCATTTCCCAGCCACGCAGGCTATTCTAATCGCTACCTGAGCAGCTCTCGCTAGATTAACTGTGATGGGGAGTCTTTTCACAGTTCCTCCCTGGAGTCAGGCTCCGTTTGCCTCTATTGTTGACACCAACAACCCACCTTTCACAGAATTCTAATGATCTTTGACAGTTTCTGTTCCCATCATCTTTCCCGGCTGGCCACTGCAATCGCATTTGCCATTCTGCAGGGCGCATTCGTATTCAGCGCAGACACGGAGCGTGCCGGTAGGAACTGCAGAGCATTATTGGAGCACAGAAAGCCTTCTTCAGCCTTCAACCGGTACACAGACTGAGCGTGCCTCAGGGCGGTGTCTCTCCGTGCCAGTCTATTATATCCTCTAATGCCCATGACTATTACAGTGGGCGTGAGCAAAGACGGAATGTCTCACATATCTGGCAGTTAATGTGCTGGCAAAATGCTACTGTTTAGTATCATAGAGGAAATGGTGGTTGAAAACCTGCAAATATAGTACACATACACGTGTTCTTGTAAATAGTTTGGTTATATTACAGTAGATGTTCACAGCACTCAAAAAAAAAAAAAATCGCAACATTTTGCAGGGTTTTTTGTTTTTGGATTCTTCTTAATTATATAAAAAAAAATCTATTCACTGAACTTAAAATGCTATGTTGCTATGACTTAACATCTGTCATTATTGCAACAATTAATAATTTAGATTAAGTCTAACAAGAACAAGAAGTATAAATTCTATGCAAAGTTTAAAATTCTATGGTTTTAAATAGTTCATTATTATGTTTTCTATAAGAAATGTACTTGAGAGCAAAATGCCAGTACGGTTTTTTTTTTATTATCAAAAGTGACAAACGACAAATAACATAATTATTACAAAAGATTTGTAAACAGCAGTTTACTATTTTTTTTTACAGCTCTTTATGAAAAGAGCATGTTAACAGCAGTATAATCGCTTAAATGTACATTATTAATAATACAAAATGTTTCTTGAGCACTAAATCAACATGATTTCTAAAGGGTCATGTGACACTGAAGTAGTGTAATGGAGTGGAGTAATGCTGAAAATTCAGCTTTGCCATCACAGGAACAAATTAGATTTTTAAAACATATTAAAATAGGAAACAGTTATTTTAAATTGTTAATAATATCAATTTTCAAATAAATGTAGCCTTAGTGAACATAAGAGACTTCTTTCAAAAACATGAAAACATCTTATTATTTTTAAGAATCATATTGTACCTTATCCCCATCTGAAAAGCTATGTCCATCACTTGCTCTCCTCCAGGAGATTTCAGGCAGAGGTTCACCCTCAGCCTTGCAGGAGATCATAGCAGCACTGCCTTCAACAGCCGTCACATTCCTCAGCTTAGTAATGTGGGGCTGGACTGCAAGAGAGGGTCAAAAGGACAATGTGACAAAGACAAAAGAGTAACATATATAAAGAGTGGGGATATTTAGAGAAACATGGAAGCTTAGCTTACAATAGTCATATAATATACATCACTGACTGCCTTTACATGCACAAAAATACTATATGCATAGTAATCCAATAGACGTGAAGCATGTAAACAAATATAATCTATTGCTCAATAAAGATTTCTTGTTCAGAGTACATATTGCTCTTGGGTAACGATTCAGTTCAGTAAAAGATCAGACTGAACTTTGCGTCAACATCATCATTCTGGTCTGACTATCAAAAATCTTTCATGGGCACCCAGATGGAAGAGAAAACAACAGAATATTGCAGAAAGGTCAGCGTTTTGCTTTGTCTAGAGTTCAGGAGAAAAAAAAAAAACAGCACATTGACAAGCACAACACATCTGCTGTATCTGAATCTAACAGGCTCCCACTGGTAAATAAACATTAGTAAACTGCAGGGGTTGTGTGGCATAGGAATACTTTAGATTCTCATCATAAATCTAAGATGAGGCTTGTCTTGTATAGCTGCTCATTAGTAGGGTAACTGATGTACAACAGCGGCAGCCTTCAAGCAAAAAGGTGACAACATCGCAGCATTTAACCTGATAAATATACATCAGAAAATGCTTTCCCGCAGGGTGCACAATAATAACGGATAAATAAAAGAGAACAGTAAGAAAAAATGGCAACACTTTACAATAAAGTCCCATTAGTGAATGTTAGTTAATGTATTATCTGACATGAACAATGAGCAATACATTTGTTGCATACTGATTAATCTTTGTTAATGTTTAGTTTGCAAAAAAAAAAAAAAAAACTTTGTTGTTACTTCATGCCAGCTCAGGTTCATTAAATAATATTAACAGATGCAACTCTTAATTTTAGCAATGCATTAGTAAATTAACATGAACTAAGTTTAATACATGCATTAGAAGCATTTTTCATTGTTAGTCCAATGTAGTTAACTAATGTTAACAAATGAAACCTTATTGTGAAGTGTTATCAAAAACAATCTTGTCAGCATAATCTCTTTCTCTTACTATGTTGACATTAGAGATTTACTAAGGGGACATGGTGGTGGAAAAAAATAAGTCAATTATAAATAATAAGTCAATGCTTTTGCATTCTCTCGCAAATGTTGTGCGTTCCCCCGAGAAACCTGGCAAAGTTTCTAGGGGGAACGCAAAACATTTGCGAGAGAAGGCAAAAGCATTGCCAAAAATTGTTTCCTCCCATCTCTTTTTTTTTTTTTTTTACCATGTCCCTTAAGGGGGATCCATAGAGATTGATTCAGCTAACAATTAACCCTTAAACAGGCAAGAGTGGAGCAAAAAAATAACTGATCAAGTTACTTTTTATATTATCTGGAAACATATCCAAAGGATTTTTTTATATATATATTTGATAGCCTATATTTTGAATTTATGAGGTGTATCTCCCAGGATACGTTGCCCTATTAAGGTATAAAAAAGCCAAAGGCATCAATATTTCTGTGATGTATTTGATGCAAAAAAAAAAAACATGTAATATGCAAAACATGTCTAAGTGTCCTAAAATTGAGGCATCTAAATTTCTTGTTTTACACTGCTGAAATGTATCATCTTCAACCTCAGGGGTGGGCAACTTTTGGCTCCATTCCTAATGAAACATAGAATGTATGACACAACATATCATTTTCAAGTAATCCTAAAGACTTTGGTTAGATTTTTCATTTTTCAACTGTGTGAAACCCTACAAGAAAATATCTATAGTTAAAAAAGCAAAGTTGTTGTCAACTGAACGTGTGAATATTAACATTTGTACAATTTTTAAACTCAAAATACATAGATTGTCAATATTGTGGATTGTTTTCTTACCCTAATCTGGCAACGTATCTCAGGGGATACAGATGTTTCAAAATGTGCTAAACACCGATATATACCTTAATTTTTTTTTTGCTTTTTTAAATGAAGAAACTACTTTCCAGCTCCAACTAAAGTCCAGCACCATTGGCGGACGTGTTGGTTTTAGGTCACACTGACAAAACCACATACTCAAACAGACTCAACTATGATAACAATAACAGTATTGGGTGAAAAAAAATATTTCTCATGCCTCATACAAGAGACTATCTTGTGGTGCACATTGAAATAAAACAAATTAGGATAAACCTAATGACACTGACATTTTTTTTTTTTACATCTTTGTTAATAGATAGCAAATGCAGCCCAAGATTTGTACACAATGTCAGTTTCATTGCGCACTTTGAACAATATTCATTATTTAAGGATTACCAAAACATCGCCGGGAAAAAAACAACAGCGCTGAGATAAGGCGTGATGAGATAATCCAGCTCTTGAACCTTGGGATGCCATTCATTCAAAACAAAAACAAGTTTTATGAGCACGCAGGAAACACGGAAGATACGTGCCTAGCTGAGTGGAAACCCTAGCAGCTCCGTCTCTGTCAGCTGTCAGGGGTCATAAAGGAAAGTTACAACTCAGGATCCCACCTCGCTTTGCAAAACAGAACTCCCATCCAATAACGGGGGCTCATTTAAATGAGTTGCTTTGAAGAATACCTTTTGCTTGCACATGGAAAGGATTCTGATGACTACAGAATAAATCTCCATACATTTACATGAGCAGACAAGGCGCTATCTGAATAATCTGTGAAAATGTTGCCAGCTTCATGAAAATCAAAATTCCTTGCCATAAAGGATGTGTCACCCATTCTTATGTAATTTAGGCTGTCTGTTTATGGAAGAAAAGCATGTTGTATGGCCAGACTGGAAATCACAGGGATTTACCTGTCAATCACCTTGTTCTCAAAACATAAGGGTTTACTCAGTTCCACTATCCATTAGGAAGATCTAAAGTTTTTAAGTTTTTACTTTAATAATAAACTTGATTTTGCACTTAGGATTATTATTAATTACTGGCATGCCAGCGATAAGAGCAAGATATATTAATATAAAATGTTTAAATAAATGTATATATACACTTATTTATTAAATGTAAATTCTGTTAATAATATATATTACAATTATTTTTAATGGACATTACCATACAAAATTTTTTCTAATGAAATTAATACTTTTATTAAGTGAGGATGCATTAAATTGATCAAAAGTGACTGTAAAGTTTTCTTTTGAACTTTCTATTCATCAAAGAATACTGAGAAATAATGTATCATGGTTTCCACAAAAAAAGCGATTTTTTTTTTTTAACATTGATACTGTAACAGTAAAAAAAAAAGAAAAAAAAAGAATGAACATCTAAATCATCATATTAGAATTATTTCTGAAAGATCATGGATATCGAAGACTGGAGTAATATATGCTGAAAATTCAGCTTTGCCATCACCAGAATAAATTCCATTGGAAAATATATTAAAAAAATTTTTATTTAATATTTTACATAATATGTACAATATTATGATCAAATAAATGCAGCCTTGGTGAGCATAAGAGACTTCTTTAAAACATATATATATTTTAAAAATAAATAAATCTTACAAACCCCAAACTTCTGAAACAATTACCCCATGTTCGCTCAGCATGTAAATATTCAATTTCACAGCACTCAATATGCATCCATTTTAACTGCAGAAAAACCTGGAAAAAACTATTTTAAAATGTAAACACTGGTTTTTATAATGAGCTGATTTTTCATACTAAGATGTTTTGTTGCACATGCAAACATACTCAATGACCCACAACTACAATTATCACACATGACACAATACTCAAAGAACAACAAACACAAACACCAACGCAAACTATGCAGTAAACACTAAACAATGAGGCTCTAATTAGTATGATTTATTCATGCTGTTGTGCATGCTGATCACAAGTGACATCACAACAACTTCTGGGTGATGAGGCACAGTGATGGGGGAAAAAAGCACCTCATGTGAAAACTGTTGCCTGGCCTTGACCTAAACTGTGGCTTCATTTTCAAATGATTTATATGAATATGTTTAGGTAGCAACAACTGTCTCCTCTCATTTCAAAATTTGAACACTAATTTGACAGAACAGCAAACACTTATCTTACGTTCACACTACCAACACACTCAATTATTATTTTTTGTACAGCTATTCACATTTTTGTTTTAAAGTCCTCCTGTGGTGAAAATCAAGTTTTTAATGTTGTTTATATGTCTATGTGGTGTTTTTAATATGCTTTAAGACAAACCTTGTGCAAATTCATAAGTCAACACCATTGCTTTCTGAGTAGTTTCACCTTAAAACTGCGGTGAACCAAAGACAATCTCAAAAACGCGTTTTGAAATCGCTGGTGTTTCTGACGTCACAAACTACCTTGTAACCAATCACCTCAACGTTCCTGCGAACTAGCAGGGGAGTCGTGAAAGAAGCCAGGTTATCCCGGAATATGTTTTTGTAAATATGAAAATTTGGGTAGATTTAGCGTTCTATAATTAGAAGGCAGACTGAGATGGTGAATGGGAACATTGTTTGTGTAACATTAGCAACACATTATTATCTGTTTGATAGTCCAGCAAAAGGCTAATCATATTAATTATCGGTATGTGTCCGACGTAGTAAAGAGCGATACCAATGTGCAGCGTTTACCTCAGTAAGTTGTCCAAGTTAATCTGTGAGTGGAGGAAGGGCTAGTTAGTAGGGGTGTAATGATTCGTTTTAACAACTATTCGATTCGTATCGCGATTCGTGGTTGTCGATACGATTCAAGGACGATATTGGTTCATTTAGAACGATACGATCCGAAACGATTCAGTGACTTGAAATCGATTCAGTGACTTTTTAGCCAAAAATTATTGTAAGGGAATCAGGTATCAATTAATTATGGATATAAACAAACAAGTAAACAACAATTAATGTCAAATGCGTTCACATTTTATTTGAATAAAGTAGGACTGCACGATTATGACAAAAATGATAATTGTCGATTATTCCCTTGAAATTGTAATTGTGATTATTAATTACGATTATCACAACATTGAATGATGTTTTGAATAGTTTGGCCATGGGACCCACATTTCCCCATGGTCATCAAGCCTCGACCCACCTTTTTAGGAATTATATAGGCCTATTATAATACATTTGTTTACACAAAAATTGTTGACACACAAGTTCTGTCCCCCTTTACTTAACATACACATTTTTTTTTTAAGAATATGACAAATACTGATAAACAGTAGGCACTGCGAGGTTAAGCTATTAAATAGAAGTCCCAAACTAGTTTTTGTTAATACAATCCACCACAGTCATATAAAAATATACAAAATAACCAGTAAGTGGCATTTTGTTATGGAAACAAACAACAATTAGGCTACCATGGTGATACACAATACTTAGAAGAACTGGTAAAGAAACATGGAAACTGCTCCTGATAAATAGCAACACACATGACGTACCAATAACGTAATTTATTGGTATTTTACTTTTATTTCTTAACTTACTAATTTACGACGTTGCATTCTCGTATGTCTTTTGCACTTTAGTGAAGTGATAAAGCGCGTTGAGAAACAGGAAAGTCCGTTTTTCTGAGGTGACTGAGAGACTTTGCGCTGCTTGTTGTCTTTGCGCAACGTTTAACGCTTTTATCATTAAAAGTGCTAAGAAAAAACATCCATATAAAGTCTGACGTGCTTAAATCCAATGCATTATTTATTTCCTAGTATCGATACAATCGATTCATTACCTTTTAAAACAATGTTAGATCGATATATGTCGTCCGGAAGGCCAACTTGCCGAGCACAGATCGATGTAGTTGGATCATAGGAATATAAATCGATACATTGATGTAGTTGATGAATCGTTACTCCCCTACTAGTTAGCATATTCACGCTGTCACACTGAAGAAAACACGGAGAACATTTATGAACACTATTATGCAAAATTCACTTTTACATGGTGTTTGAACATAAATGTGTGTTGGCAGTGTGTGTACACAACCACCCTATAATGATAAAAATCCACCAAGTGCTTTTTTTTAAATCCCCATAAATCATAAGCACTGTCTCAGAATGAGCTGTTCTCAGATTCGGGGCAATGTGACGTCACTTTGCACAGGCCCCTCCCACGACTGTTGATTGACACTGCAGTTTGAGCATAGACCCGCCCTGAGTGAGCTGGACACAGGCCGCCAATGTTTCCATGCTGGAGCAACTGTAGACAAAATGTCTCCTAAGCGATTGAGGTGTTTTGTTGTTGGATGTAAGAATGAACTTAGCAGTCTTCATTTACTCTGGTTGTTACTCGAGGGATGGATCTGTACTGTTCGTGATTCAGCTTACAGTCTCCGGAGCTGAAAAGGTGTGTATATATTTGTTTACTGTTAGTTCTAACGAGTGTTTTGTGTATTTCGCTGTGTATGTTCCGTGATAATGAAAGGGAGAGAGAGAGAGTTTATGGATAAGACTTTAATGCGCACTTATATACTGTGTTTATTCGGCTCTTACAGTGATTTTCTGGAGTAAAACTAAGGCTTCATCTTTTGTGTGAGGTACAATAAACTTAATTGAACTCATCAGTATATTTTGGTCATCATTAATAACACAAATAACCGTAATTAAACTAAACTATTCCTGTTCTATCTTCATACAGCATATATTCTCTGGCTATGTGGGCATTATTGTCTGACTCCGAGTCAAAATGAACACCACTACTGAGAGTTTCTGTTTTGATATTATCAGATGAGATTGTCCTGGCTCTTAGCGCGAGCTCGTGAGGCTCCGCCCCCTGGGCCGGCAGCAGCAGTTAATTTGCATTTAAAGGGATACACACTAAAACGGTGCGTTTTTCTGAGCCCTAAAAAATGACAATTGAAACATGCTGTAAAAATTTAGCGGTTGGGTATTTTGAGCTAAAACTTAACATACACACTCTGGGGACATCAGAGACTTATTTTACATCTTGTGAAAAGGGGCATAATAGGTGCCCTTAAAAGTAAGTGATTACGCATTCATTTATAGTGAGATCTGCCGCGGAAGCCAGCGAATTTATGCGCAGGCAGTATAAAAATAAAGAGGGTGTCAAAAAAGAGCAGGCTTTTTAAACATTTATGATATGAACCCTCATGTTTTGCTTGTATGAGCTGTCACTGTAATACTTATGAGCTCTCACACATCACTGTCCTTCCACTGACTACCTTTCGCAACTGTCTTGATAACTTCGGGTATGTAACATTTTTGAATGACTCCCATGAGTGCAGAATTGTGACGAATGTTGCTCAAGTCTAGAGTGACAAAAAAGTCGCATGAATTCAAATATGACTGTTCAGACTGAGGTCGCATTGCAAAACATCTGACCTGTATCGGATTTAGTATCACAAACGGAAGTGGCCCATATCAGAATTGAAAATATCAGATTCCTTGTGGTTTGTGCTGTTCACACTGCCATGACAAAAAACAGATCTGAGTCACATGTAAGCAAAAACAAAACAAAAAACAAAACAGATTTGAGTTACATTTGCCTGCAGCCTGAATGTAGCCACATTTTGACAGGTAACATCCTATTTAACGGATGCAGAGTTATATAACTCAATAAAAAAAAGAGTTCTCACCGAAAACCTTGAGAAACAGTTCATGCTCAACTTCTCCCGCCTTGTTAGAGGCCTTGCAGGTGTAGGAGCCCCCGTCGTCCTGCTGAATGTTTCGAACTGTGAGCGTTGTACCTCGAGCTCTCATTACATACCGCTCTGATTCCTGGAGCTGCACTCCCTTCCTGACAAACCACACATACACAACACATGTCAGTCGAACAAAGCCTCAATTCTCAACACTGTGGTTTTATTCATATTGCAGGATGAAAATGTCTCCGACAAGACAATCAAAAAATATTGCATAATGCAGATGTAGGAAGCAAAGAAACGCCAGGTGATGGGTTATTCATCATAGATGGAGATGCAACATTTCAGAATATTCCGTTATGTTACATTCAATATACTTACTGTATAGGTATGCCGCCGAGGTGGAGACAGGATAATGAAATATTTTTTTGGAGAAGATTACAGCACGGCTTCAGACTGTCATAATGTTAGGGGAGGAATGAGCGGAAATGAAATCTATTTAAAGCAGAGAGACCTGTGTGGCTACAGGAAATGGGGAGAAGGGAATCAAATCATGCTCTCTCTGGCTATACACAGAGACACAAACAGATGGACGCTCAAATTCAGGTAGCTGCTCTATCTATCTATCTATCTGTGCAATATATTTACAAATTTTAAACGGATAGTTAATAAATACCCCTCTTAACATAAAAAGGGTTCAAATGTATGTGTGACTGGTTCATTTAAGCCTTTTCTCTGGTTCATAATTTATATAACAAACAATGTAAATAGTATCCATCTAAAATGTATTTACAAACTGTAAATGGATAGTTGAGAAAAACCTCTTTTAACATAAAAATCAGTTTTTGTTTATGCAACATTTTATTTAAATAGAAGTGTGGTTTAATGACTATATGTATATATATATATATTATATTATTTAATAATAAAATACATGTATGTGTGTCACGTTCAGGAGTGCGTTTCCCAAAAGCATCGTTAGACAACTATGTTCGCAAGTTCTGTCATTATCAGCATAGTTCAACGAGTCGGTGTTTCCCGAAACCATCGTTCCAACGAACATTCGCAAACACCATCGCAAACTTGTGTGGTTAGAACTACAACTCTCAACCTGTGGTTAGAAGCATAGTTTCTAGTTTAAATGACATGTGGACTAAATAAATCCTTATCTTGAGCAAAATAAGCAAGCTGACATTCAGTACAACCCGTGTTATTTATTTAGAATACATACAAATGCCATTTACGTCTTTTAGTTTGTCAAGAGATTTAAAGCACTTTTTTTTTAAGAGTGCGCATGTGTGAACGTGCTCTACTGTGTAAGAACGAGCCAAAGATTGAGTCTGGAAATAAAGCAAAATAACTGAGAAAAAATAGAAATAGTCCTCAGAATTGCCATGTCTGTAATTTATATGAAAAAATCTAGCGTTAATTCGATCTCAAACAGTTTCATTAAAATAAGTTATTACTCCACCACGTGCGTTACGTCATAAACCAAGGTGGTTGAACGACCACTTTGCGACAATAGTTTCGGGAAACAGTCGTGACTAGCTAGTTGATTTCTCCAACGATGCATCGTACTATGGTAGTGAAGCAGCGAGATACGTAGTTGTACGGGAAAAGCACCCGAGTTTAGTTTTGTTCATGGACTTTGAGTGTGTTTTCATCTGTCACTTGTTTCTTTGTTCAGTTTCCCGCTACTCATCCGTCTCCTTGGTTACCGTCATTGTTAGTTTCCCTGCCTGTTACCTGATTCTTGAGTGTTACCAGAGAATGTCTAATAAGGCGAGAAGTTTCACTCTCACTACACTTCCGGCTTCTGAACTGGTTGCAGTTCCACTCTGATTCCATATGAGGGCGCTCACAGGACGAGTGCAGAATGAATGGAGGTCAATGGCGGTATACCCCTCAAAATCCACTTTTCTCAGGATATAATTTTTTGTCTAGTAATTTGAATGTTGTATTCGAAAGGAGATGCAAAGAAATTACACATTGCTGGGTGTTAGATTTTTTAGAGTCACTTATTTGCTTTAAAAAAGTCTTTCAAAATGTCAATGACGTCAGAATGCTGACGTCATTAGCAGAATGCTAGCGTGTTATGGGCAACAACAACTCAACCTGTAAGAAATCAAAACGACATAAGTACTCGTTCATTCAACTTTCGACCTAAAACCCATGTTGAACTTGCAAAATCTACAATCACATCTGAGATTTCTCAACGGCAATCGGGTGAAAGAGACAAATTTAGCCGTCTAGCCCCATTGACTCCCATTCATTTTGCACTCATGGCGAGCGCCCCCAGTGGAACTCTGGTGGTACTACAACCAAAATTCGGTACAATAGGGCTTAATAGGGAGTGGACAGGCTCTCCGTAGACGGGCTCTGGTGTTACTATTAAAGTGTTGTTTGGATTTCATCTTCTGAGTCTTCAGCCTGTTCCTGAGTACACCACACCGTTACAATGTGTCTCTGGTTCATTTGACCCTTTTAAGCACTTTTTTCATTAATTTAGAAGTAATTTAAAGAGTCGTGGTGTAACAAGTCTGGTCAAGTAACCAAAACAGCATGTAAAATAAAACAGATACTTTTTAAAGACAAAATCTGTTATTTGTTTTCAGGTAAATGATTAAAATCTAAGAGTATAATTCGTTTACAGGAAAACCTTTCATGTTAACAGGCCAAATACATGAAGTGAATATGTGAATATCTGCAGCATTCCTCACTGTTCACAAAACGAGTTGGTTAGGGGCTGTTTACATGACACAGTTTTCAACTAAAAACGTAAAACTTTTTATGCGTTTTGGTTGTTCATTTAAACAAAGTTTTGGGTGCCTGAAAACGCAAAATTTGAAAGCGGGTTTCAAAGTGCAAGTTTTTGAAAACGGTCTCCGTGTAAACAACAAAAACGCGAATCTCTGAAGACGATGACGTCATGCACATGCGTATTACGTGTTCAGTCTATAGTGTTTCATCACCATCTAATGGCCTGGCAGCAGAATACAGGGTTTTTAGTAGTTTTTGCGGATCCGTGTGAATGTCGATCGTTTTGACAATCGTGTCGTCTGTACGCGGAAAACTCAAAGGGAAAACTTTTCCGTTTTAAGCATATTATTGTTGTGTAAACGTACCCTTAGGCAGTATTAAGTATCATATTTTAATTTACACAAATTTTTTTTAAAATTACACAAAACTATTTAGACCTTTAACTCTACTGGAATACATTTATTTATAGCTTTTTCCCAGAATATACTTTACTATCTCCACAATCCTTTTTTTTTTTTGGCACCATCACACATGCACACATAAAATTAAATGAAACTATCAGGTTTTAGCAAGCATAATGTAATTGGTGGTGGTTTTGTAATGTCCCAATGTATCAGTGAGTGGTTTGGTTAGGCTCATTCATTTAAGGTCAACGTGTGAGAATGCTCGGCAGGGATTGGTTTCATCACGTTCATTCTCATCTGAGCCGGAGGTAATTACAGTGATTGAGAGTCTGTAATCAACACATTGTGCTGCTGTCACTCAAAGCCTGCACATTAAGGATGGAATAAATGTGTCCGTTCTCTGTTATCACAGCTCTTTCTTGGCTGCACTACCCCGTTCCTGTTCCCCAATTTCTGCTTCCTCAGTGTAACACCTTAATTCATGAAAACTTTTGTTTTCTGGGAAAAAAAAAAGTTTTTTATTTGTGCAACATTTTTGTAAATTTTAATGAAAAACAGAAGGCGACGTTAAAGGGTTAGTTCAAGCAAAAAAAAAAAAAAAAAAAAAAAAAAAAGAATTGTCATCAATTACTCACCCTCATGTCGTTCCAAACCTGTACGACTTTCGTACATCTTCGAAACACAAAGATCTTTAAATAAAATCTGAAAGATTTCTGTCCCTCCATTGACAGTCCACGACTACCCCGTGTAGCTTCAAAAAGTTAATGAAGAGATTGTAAAAATAATCCATATGAATCAAACAGTTATTCCAAATTTTCTTAAGAGACACGATCGCTTCATACGTATGATGAATTTACGGTTTTATTCACATATAAACATTGATCAGCAAACATAAACATAAGCTCAACCGTACTTTCATTGGTTCTTGCGGAAGCTCAAACGTGCTGTGCATCACATGAGAATGAACTTCATTTGGTTCTCGCACATCAAGCAAGCATGCTTGAGCTTCTGTTTACTGATGTGTGGGTTTGATGAATGTTTATATGTGAATAAAAGCATAAATTCAATCTGTTCATCATATCAAGCGATCGCGTCTTCAGAAAATTTGGACTAAACCGCTGAATTCATATGGATTAGTTTTACGATCTCTTTATGAACTGTTTGAAGCGTCAAAGTGGTATTTGTGTAGCTGTCAAAAGAGGGACAGATAGCTCTCAGATTTAATTTAAATATCTTCATTTGTGTTTTGAAGATGAACTAAAGTCTTACGGGTTTGGAAAGTCATGAGGGTGAGTAAATGAATACATCGTTTTCATTTTTGGGAGAACTAAAACATTAAACAATTATATAAAGTAATTGAAATGTTTTAGGGCTGTCAATCAATTATTTTAATATTATTTCTAAATAAAATACATTAAATAATAATGTAAATAATAATTGAATAATATTCTAATAATTATATATTACAATTATCTTTAACTGCAAAAAGTCCCCCTATACAGATAATTCAAAAACACAAGCAAAAGTGACAAAAAGTGGCTTTAGATGTCTATATATTTTAGTTTATGGCGGCGATGCTGATAAGTCATACCTGTGCCAGGTAACATCCGGTTCAGGTGAGCCATAGGCCCGGCAGGTGAAGGTCACAGACTCTCCGTAGTCCGCAGTGGCGTTGAAGGACTGCTGCGGTACAGAGACAACCGGTGGAACTGTTTGACAGAGAAAAATATTGTATGGTGTTTCTGTCTGTCACCAATGAATTATCCAAATACACAAACTTAACTTGTCATTTCAAATTTTTAAGTGTGAAATCTCTTGGTGGATTTAAGTGTCAAGTGTCAAATGTTTAAGTGTCAACAAATACTTATTCAAATGACATATTCATACACAAGCCATTAACATGTTCACTTCCAGGGAAATAGTGGTTGACAGCATGTGGCAGTCATTGAGCTAAATGAATGCTTGAATGCTGTTTTCTTAAGAAAATTGTATGTAAATCGCTCCATACAATGCTGAAAACAGCTGTTTTAGAGTGTATGACAACAATATTGCTGTTTTATCCTGTAATGTAGTGAGTTTTCATTTATATTCCAACACACACACAGGCACAGCAGTTGATAGAACTAACTCTATTCACTCACCTTCATCTCCAGCGCATACAGATCATCAACAACGTGATCACACTCAAAATGCCCCGTCACAAGCCAGAAACAGAATGAATAAATACATCAGCCAGCCTCTGTCTCTGAATCAATATGTCCTGAGCAGTCTACTTAATTATATAGTAAAAGGTCACCTGAGAAAAACCTCGGGTCAAACAAGAGGTCAACCTGGATGACCTCAAACAAACTTCCACTAACAATCTCAGTTTTTCAGACTTTATATTCATGAGAAAAATCGACTTATCTTCGTAAAGTGACTGTTTACAGCTGAAAGTATGTGTGTGTGTGTGTGTGTGTGTGTGTGTGTGTGTGTGTCTATTAAAGCTCTATATGTGCACTCCAAGATCAGGCAGATATAGCAATTTTCATTGGCGGATTCTATTATTGGTATGTGCAATGATTTGAGTGAGAATTTTTATATTTCCATCTCTGCAGAGAACTGGAAGGTGATAAAGTAATTTCAGACTGAACCTAACCCAATTTTGACTCATTCAGAAATTACTCTGCCTTGCCCTTCAGAATGAGGTAATTCACCTGAGAAGGAACGGTGTTCAAATAGTTTCAATAATAGGCAGCAATGTTCTTCTGCAAACTTCCAACACCATTTTTTAAATACAGCATTTTTGTTCCCTTTTCCAATTTTCTGGTTTAGGGAATGGATGGACCCATCGTGTCTGGAAAAAGGCATAATTTTGAGTTGTGACTGGTTTCAAGACATAACACAATTTAATGGAGTGTGCGCCGGGGTAAAAAGATTAGATTAAATGGATGTTTTATTCATGGTCACTTTCAGCCTGACTTGGCAGTATATTAACACATCGCTCTCATCCTCTATTAGAAATCATATACGCACACACTATTTGCTTTTCCCCTGGCACATTATGGGTCATTCATTAGGTAAACCCAAACTGCTGACAGCCAAGTTCAAATTAATGCCACAATTGTTTTGCCATTTGCCATTTGTCTTCAGTCCATCCTTGGCACGCATTACTCCCGCAAGGGCACTCTGAAGAAGAATGAGCATGTTTTTGTTGATGAGATGACAGCCGTGGAGGTCCTGATGGGAATCATCATCATTACGGATAGGGTTCAATCTCAAACCTCTATTCAAACTATTCAAAACCAACTATTCAAACTCAGCATGCTTTGACCACTCTCCAGGGTTAAATAGACAGTCCTACAATTGAGCTGGTGGTAATGAGGGTGTCTGTGTGAGTGGGCAGCTCAAAGATCACACAGGGCACTGCAGACTTGTCGGTTTCTATCTTTTCTCTGACTTTGATTGTGCTTTTCCACCCATTATCACAGCGATAGTTAACTTATCATACTGTTTCACATTTGACAATGTGTCTTCGGCAAAACACTAGAACCAGAATAAAAGTAGCATAAAATGTACCCATTTGACTTGTGCACTATATTACAAGTCTAAAATCACACAATAGCTTTATTTGAGAAAGAAACAAAATAGAACATTGCTATTTTTCTCTTATTGATCTACGAATGTGTCAAAGAGAGCGAGGGTGGAAGTCAAGATTGATTCATTCACGAATCAAAAATGATTTGTGGAAGTTCAACTTACTGTCACAGAAGACCACTGGAGATGAAGCTTATCAAATGACTAACAACTTTAAAGGTGCAGTAAGAGATTTCTGAGAAATGCTGTTGAAAGTGGATCAGACTGAGCACAACGACACACTTGTAGCCAATCAGCAGTAGGGGGCGTGTCCACTCATGATGGGGGAGGAGAGAGAGCAAGAAGAGGGAGATTTGAAGAAAGACTGTGAGAAGAGAGATGGCTGAGAGACAAAAGAGAAAAGGTCTGATGAATATCAATGGAAAAAGAAGGGTTATGACCAGGCAAGAGCTTTAGGACCTGCATCAACATTAGAAAAGCTGTCCAGCCCAGGAGAAACCTAAGCAGAAAGGCCTGAAAATGGATGCCTAAGTTGTGTTGTTTCTGCTCCATACTGTAAGGGTTGCTCTGTAATGGAGGCACGAAGACGATGAAGAAGGTAAATACGAAGAAGATAATTCATTAAACCGTTAGGATAGGTACAGATAACAACTTAATACATTCAAGACCAGACATAGCCTGGGTTTCCCCATACTGCCTTCCTCGCAGCGTGATTTTATTCACGCTGCTAGGCAGTCTGGACACCATGGACCAGATTTTCCCCTGAAAAAGGGAACCAATCACAGAACGGGGAGGGAGCAGCAAGACGATGACCGCACTGAAGCAGTTTGTTTATATCTATGAATCCAACATGGCATCAGACTCGACGTTACCTTCTACCCTCATGTTTATCTTGCACAAACGGTAATATTCGCTAAACGCCATTGTGCACAAATAAATCTTTGACCCATCGTCTTTTTCCTCATTGAATTTCTGTCACTCTACATACGTCATCTGGTATAATTGAAGCGATTGGTTATGAGCTACGTACAGGCGCATTTGATAGACATTCATAGCGCCCAATAAACGGCTCTGGGCATTCGTAAACCACGCCTCAAATACGAGAAAATGAACACGTGGTTCCCAGACCAAGTCTCAAATGAGACTTGGTCTGACGTTAGCCAGGCTAGACCAGACAACGAATGACAGGACAAGCAGGAACTTAAATACACAGATGATGACTAGACAATGACAGACAGCTGTGAAGATAATGATGATTGCTGGCAGGTGCAGGTAATGGTAGAGGAGGTGCAGGTGTGGGTCAAGGAGGATGCTGGGAACTGTAGTGTGGACAGAGATTAACAGAAGACAGTGACAGAAACAGTGATGGTGACGATGACAGCGACGTTGAAGATGATGAAGGCAGTGACGGTGAAGGTGATCGTGACACATACGTGAGTAACATTGGTTTTGCTATGTTTTCACAGAAGATAGGCTGTTGATGTAATGTTAGCTATAGTAACAGGACAGTTTTGAGTGTCATTGTTTGTCTGGAGCTGGTGAATAACAATGAACTCTTGCTCTTTTGTGTACTGTTTGATCATCCATGTTGTTCATTTGTCATCATTTCTTTATTTTCTGCAAAGCATTATTTTGCTTCAGCTATAAAGTGACATCCCCACATTGCGTGTTCATGCATTTTGGGGGCAGAGCAATGAAGGGAGGTTTGAGTTGATTTAAAATATCAAAAGTGTTTCTCAGAAATCTTGAAGTTGGATCTTGAATTTGGTCAGTTGCTCACACAAAGTATGACTTCAGAACACTTTCACATAAGTTGTATGGACTATTTTCTTGCCTTTTGTAAGGTTAAAACATTCAGTCCCCATTCATTGTAACTGTTTGAAAAAAGTGACATGCACAGTCTTCAGAATTCATAATTTTTTTGTGTGTGTGTTACATGGAAGAAAGTCAGTCATGGGTTTGAAATGCCTTAAGGGTGAGTAAATGAGTGAAGAATTTTAATTTCTCAGTGAAATATCCTTTTAAATTTGCACACACACTGTGGAACTCTAGTAAGAGTCAGAGGAAACAGGCGCACACACACACACGCACACACACAGCACTGGGCTATCATGCACTGAAATGGTTTCAACAAGATTATCATTGAATTTCTTGCCAATCGATGCCTATTTTCCAAAGGCAGTAATCTAATTTAACCTATTCCCAGATACGCATGCCCAACTGAAACAGCTCTGCTAATGTGAGACACAATTGGGCATTAAGACATCAAATCAAGCCAGCAAACCATCTGATACAGACTGAATTGACCTTTAGTATCAACAACTGCATGCTTTAAAAGGCTAATAATCCAGTTATATATAAAATGACTACAAAGCAGTTCTTTTGAAGGACAGTAAGAACACTTATGAGTCAGAAATGACAAAAAATCTTATAGGAAAGAAAACCACTGTGATCTCTTTAGTATCTTAATTGTTCCTCTGAGACGATAGAGAGCAACTGCTGCTTAAGCTTCCTGTTTCTTAATTTTTCTCATCGGAATAGAAAACAATCTCACCAATGGATCATTTATAGGTTTAGATGAGATCTCAACAATGTTTCAAATTGTGTATAGATTGACCAAGAAACATCTAATTAAAGCTCTCTGATAATTGTCAAATTATTTGTGCTACACTACAGTTCAAAGTTTTAGCATCAGTAAGATTTATTTTAAAATAAAATAATACTTTTATTCAGTAAGGACACATTAAATTGACCAGTGAGACAATTTTGTTTTGTTGTAACATTATTTATGTCTTTACTATTTGGAATTAAGAAAAATCCTGAAAAAACATGTATCAGTTTCCACAAAAATATGAAGCAATACACCACTGAAAAGAAGATAAAGCAACTATCCTGAGCTATGAAAAGCCATGAAAGAGCAAAAATGTATATAATGTCCCTGATATATCTACAGTGGGGGAAATAATTATTTGATCCACTGCTGATTTTGTAAGTTTACAAACTCACAAAGAAATGAAGGGTCTATAATTTTTATGGTAGGTTTATTTTAACTGATAGAGACAGAATATCAACCAAAAAATCCAGAAAAAAAACAACAAATTATACACTGCTCAAAAAAATTAAGGGAACACTTAAACAACACAATGTAACTCCAAGTCAATCACACTTCTGTGAAATTAAACTGTCCACTTAGGAAGCAACACTGATTGACAATCAATTTCACATGCTGTTGTGCGAATGGAATAGACGACCGGTGGAAATTATAGGCAATTAGCAAGACACCCCCAATAAAGGAGTGGTTCTGCAGGTGGTGACCACAGACCACTTCTCAGTTCCTATGCTTTCTGGCTGATGTTTTGGTCACTTTTGAATGCTGGCGGTGCTTTCACTCTAGTGGTAGCATGAGACGGAGTCTACAACCCACACAAGTGGCTCAGGTAGTGCAGCTCATCCAGGATGGCACATCAATGCGAGCTGTGGCAAGAAGGTTTGCTGTGTCTGTCAGCATAGTGTCCAGAGCATGGAGGTGCTACCAGGATGAAAGCAGATGAAAGCAGATGAAAGCAGGCAGCAGAACGTTGTCCATGGCGTCTCCAGACTCTGTCACGTCTGTCACATGTGCTCAGTGTGAACCTGCTTTCATCTATGAAGAGCACAGGGCGCCAGTGGCGAATTTGCCAATCTTGGTGTTCTCTGGCAAATGCCAAACGTCCTGCACGGTGTTGGGCTGTAAGCACAACCCCCACCTGTGGACGTCGGGCCCTCATACCACCCTCATGGAGTCTGTTTCTGACCGTTTGAGCAGACACATGCACATTTGTGGCCTACTGGAGGTCATTTTGTAGGGCTCTGGCAGTGTTCCTCCTGCTCCTCCTTGCACAAAGGCGGAGGTAGCGGTCCTGCTGCTGGGTTGTTGCCCTCCTACGGCCTCCTCCACGTCTCCTGATGTACTGGCCTGTCTCCTGGTAGCGCCTCCATGCTCTGGACACTATCCTGACAGACACAGCAAACCTTCTTGCCACAGCTCGCATTGATGTGCCATCCTGGATGAGCTGCACTACCTGAGCCACTTGTGTGGGTTGTAGACTCCATCTCATGCTACCACTAGAGTGAAAGCACCGCCAGCATTCAAAAGTGACCAAAACATCAGCCAGAAAGCATAGGAACTGAGAAGTGGTCTGTGGTCACCACCTGCAGAACCACTCCTTTATTGGGGGTGTCTTGCTAATTGCCTATAATTTCCACCGGTCGTCTATTCCATTCGCACAACAGGATGTGAAATTGATTGTCAATCAGTGTTGCTTCCTAAGTGGACAGTTTGATTTCACAGAAGTGTGATTGACTTGGAGTTACATTGTGTTGTTTAAGTGTTCCCTTAATTTTTTTGAGCAGTGTATAAAGGTTATAAATTGATTAGTATTTGATCGCGTGTAAATAAGTATTTGATTCCCTTCCAACCAGCAAGAATTCTGACTCCCACAGATTGGTTATGTGCCCATGTGTAACACAGATTAGCCCTGTCACTTTAAAGGAGTCATAATGTTGTTTTAACTTTGGTACCCAATGCTCTATTATAGTCTTTCAGGCACTTCTAAAAAAGAAAAGTGGAAAAAAAATCAACACAGAGCCCCTCAGACCCTTATTTCTAAAGGCATTATTGTCTCGCGAGATCTGATGCAATGTTTTGGCTGTCGTGGACGGTCATTATAATAATGCAAATGAGGGGCGCGTTGATTGGTTGCAGGAAGGAGGGGGGTTGACACCGCAGGTAACGTCAGCATCATTACAAACTGACATGGCGCAAGTTGTCAATGAACCCGACCCGGCGGCGACATATGGGATTCAACCGTACATGTTTGAGCCGGACTCTGAACCAGAGCTGGAAAGGGAAGATGTAGAGTCGATGGAAGGACGTCTACATCAAGATGTCTCTGAATGGTAAAGACAATCATTTTGACTGAGACATACATTAACATCAGTTCGAGCAAAAACGTGTGTTGCTATTTTCTCCCACATAAATTTACCTTTTATTTAATGTAGATTACATTAACGGAGATGTAGGTTTTTTTTTTTTTATCAGCTTACAGTGGTTTTGAGATTTTTACTATCATGTGGTGTTTTTGCCTTGTTTCACGTTGTGGTTATTTAGACATTCAATATGTTTCTTCTTTAGACATGCAACGTGATGTTATACTTGCATTTAAACAGTTTTAGCCACTGAGCATGGACTCCTGTACCGTCACTACTGTAGCTGCTAGTGTAAAACAAAGTGGAAAGATGTGGCTAGCATTCGTAGAGTCCATTCCCCGTGTTTACCTCGAAGGTAACGTTACATACAATAGCCGCATTAGCAGTTAGCTGCTATTTGTTAACCACAGTAGAGCAATAAAAACACAGTCTTACCTTTTCAATTTCTGGCAAGTCCCTGAGGGTTGGGATGGCACCTTTTCCCAAACGGAGCTTCGAGGCCAAGTTCGCCTGATATTGCCCCAAATTTGTAAATGATTCCGGTGTAAAATGTTTAGCACACACACCTAACGATACGCCACTTGAAAGAGTTGTTGGGACAGCGTCATTAAAAATGAATTTCCTCCACTGTTCCCTGATAGTTTCGTCCGTTTTTGGTAGATAAAACACATTTGCATGTTGTTTGTGGCAGTCACCCACAGAGCATCTCAAGTGTAGGCTACACTCGGTTTCTCCATCTTTCTCGAGTCGACTAAACTGAATCTGAGGGGGAGAGGGGGAGAGGGGGAGAGGGGCGGGCTTCCCGCGGCATAGGTTTGCGGTGTCCATATTTGGTATATCCTCCCCCGTCTTGACGTCAAGAGGGGGAAGAAATCAAAATCTCGTTTTTTCGTGCGCGTGCACGTGGCCTATTTTACAAACCCTGAGGTAAACAAACGCTTCACTTTTAAATATCGGCTTCCCGGCCAGTGTACAATCATTATGCAATCATAACATACATTGATTCTCGTGGATAAGTGAAATTTCTACATTATGACTCCTTTAAGAAAGTACTCCTAATATCAGCTAGTTATGTGTATAAAATAAACCTGTCCACAGAATCTGTATCTTCCATTCCAACCTCTCCACCACCATGGGCAATACCAAAGAGTTGTCAAACGTCAGAGACCAGATTGTAGACCTGCACAAGGCTGGAATAGACTACAAGACCATCAGCAAGAAGCTTGGTGAGAAGGAGACAACTGTTGGTGCCATTATTCAGAAATGGAAGAAATACTAAATAACCACCAAATCACCCTCGGTCTGGAGCTCCATGCAAGATCTCGCCTCATGGGGTACGGATGATCATGAGAAAGGTGAGGGATCAGCCCAGAACTACACTGGAGGAGCTTGTGAATGATCTCAAGGCAGTTGGGACAACAGTCACCAATCAAACCCACTACGCCGCAATGGATTGAAATCCTGCAGCGCCCACAAGGTCCCCCTGCTCAAGAAGGCACATGTACAGGCCCGTCTGAAGTTTGCCAATGAACATCTAATGATTCAGAGAAGGCTTGGGAGAAAGTGCTATGATCAGTTGAGACCAAAATTGAGCTCTTTGACATCAACTCAACTCGCCGTGTTTGGAGGGAGAGAAATGCTGACTATGACCCCAAGAACACCATCCCTACAGTCAAGCACGCAGGTAGAAACATTATGCTTTTGGGCTGTTTCTCTGCTAAGGGTACAGGGCGACATTTCACCGTATTGAGGGGACGGGGCCAATGGACGGGGTCATGTACTGTCAAATCTTGGACGAGAACCTCCTTCCTTCAGCCAGAACTCTGAAGATGGGTCGTGGATGGGTCTTCCAGCATGACAATGACCCAAAACATACCACCAGGGCAACAAAGGAGTGGCTCAAGAAGAAGCACATTAAGGTAATGGAGTGGCCTAGCCAGTCTCCAGACCTTAATCCTACTGAAAATCTGTGGAGGGAGCCGAAATTGTGAGCTGCCAAGCGACAGCCAAGAAACCTTAAGGATTTAGAGAGTATCTGTAAAGAGGAGTGGAACAAAACCCCTTCTGAGATGTGCAAACCTGGTGACCAACTACAAGAAACGTCTTACCTCTGTGCTTGCCTACTAAGGCATGTTTGCTTGGGGATCAAATACTTATTTCACGCACTGAAATGCAAATCAATTTACAACCTTTATATAATTTTTTTTTTTTTCTGGATTTTTGGTTGATATTCTGTCTCTATCTGTTATAAATAAACCTACCATAAAAATTATAGACCCTTCACTTCTTTGTAAGTGGGCGAACTTACAAAATCAGCAGGGGATCAAATAATTATTTCCCCCACTGTATGTACACCAATTATAGTGAAAATTATCCATGTGACAACTTCAAATAAAAGTGCGATTTCCAACACCAATAACACAATATTAAAAATAAATTCCAGTGTCACTTGTTTATGCAAACTAATTGAATGAAAACTCCTGCTTAGGAAATCCTCTCTACTTCTTGAACAGTCATTTTCATTAAATTTTTATTCATATCTACAGTGCTATGCATAAGTTTAGACACCCATGCTAAAGTTGACTAAAAAGAGGAATAAAAAATCATCTTTTGGAAACTGAACTTAATGCCTTAGTTTAAAAAATTAGGAAAAATCCAACCTTTAAGGACACCAATTTTCTTTGTGAATGAATAATGTATCGTAAATAAATAAATGTTCTTCCTTAAAATACAGGGTGCATAAGTTTGGACACCCCTATGTTAAATTCCCATAGAGGCAGGCAGATTTTTATTTTTAAGTATTTTTTTTAATTTATTTTTTAGGATACTATGCATCCTGATAAAGTTCCATTGGCCTTTGGAATTAAAATAGCCCCACATCATCACATAGCCTTCACCATACCTAGAGATTGGCATGGGGTACTTTCCATAAGATCATCTCTCAATGCAAATCAAACTAGCTATTAGGCTAACTGAAATAAAACCATGCCAATCTCTAGGTATGGTGAAGGCTATGTGATGATGTGGGGCTATTTTAATTCCAAAGGCCAAGGGAACTTTATCAGGATGCATAGTATCCTGGATCCATGAAGTAACTGGCCTTTAAAAATAAAAATCTGCCTGCCTCTATGGGAATTTAACATAGGGGTGTCCAAACTTATGCACCCTGTATTTTAAGGAAGAACATTTATTTATTTACGATACATTATTCATTCACAAAGAAAATTGGTGTCCTTAAAGGTTGGATTTTTCCTAATTTTTTTAATTAAGGCATTAAGTTCAGTTTCCAAAAGATGATTTTTTATTCCTCTTTTTAGTCAACTTTAGCATGGGTGTCTAAACTTATGCATAGCACTGTATATTAACAAACACACATCATGAAGGGTCCAAAGGACAGCTAAGCTCTCTGCAGCTTTACTCACACATTAAAGCCACAGGATATTACAGAGATGCTGTTTAGTATGTCCTGGGCATTTCAAAGTCATCTCAAAGTGTCCAACAACACGCGTCCAGCAAATGCGTCTAACTTCGAAAAGATCAAAACGTCTCCTAGAGCAGTGGTTCTCAATTCCAGTCCTCGGGACCCGCTGCTCAGCACATTTTGTACGTCTCCCTTATTTAACACACCTGAACCAGATCATCAGCTCATTAGGAGAGACTCCATGAACTGAACTGAGTGTGTCAAAATGTGCAGAGCAAGGGGTCCCGAGGACTGGAATTGAGAACCACTGTCCTAGAGGACAAAGACATATTAATTTTGTATTCCCTATCTAACACTTATCTGACCAGGGGCTTACGAACAGCCCCGCAGAGTGGCATTTATTTTATGTCGGCCTCTGATATGTGTTGTCATGTCGGCAGGATTATCGGTCATGCCTCATTGAGCACCATGATTGGATCAGCAAGGAAAATTTCAGAAGTAAACTAAACAGACACCCGTTCATGTTCGCTATCATTGGATTATACAAGGACATGCAGACAGGGTGATGTCACTGTGCCGTTTCCTTCCTATCAGAGCGAACAGGGCTAATGTCATTGAGATAACAGGATACGCATGGCTTTCGTCTGAAAGATAGAGCTGGAATGACTTTATGTTTAAAGGAATAGTTCACCTAAAAATTGTGATTATTAATATAATGTAATAATTAAACTGACAGATCTCAAAAAAAGACTACTGGATCCTACGGCTTCTTACATCCCTGTGTGCTGAACAAATCTTCCCAAACTCACCGTTAACCACCAGGATGATGTCCCGGAAGTCAATCTCTCCCCTGGCCTCTACTCTGGCCTCACAGCGATACACTCCTTCATCTGCTTTAGTTACTCTCTGGACTTGTAGATTGTTGTTTTGTAAGAGTTGAAATTCTGGAGAACAAAATATTTGATGGTGTTAATGACAGGCTAATTTTGCCTTCAAAGGAGCTATTGCTGGCAGAAATGACATTTACATAAAGATTTTTTAAAAACTAATATGCTTGTTAACACTTGTCAACACTGAGTTGTGAAAGAGAATAATATTTTAAAAGTCTTACAGTGAAAGTAGGCCTTAAATCCTTAACAATGACATTACTTTTGGCATTTATTTATTCCTTTTTTCTTTCTTTTTCTCTTTCTGAAATGATATCCAGAGCAGCATGAACTCTCCGTTAACCTTCAACAATTCAAGTGTTCACAGACAATTATATCTATATTCTAGCAATTATCTTACAACAATATAGTTGTTAGCCAGTATGACAGATTACTTACTCTCAGTATCTTCAATGATCTCCACATTGTTGTAAAACCAGGAGACCACAGGCACAGGGGAGCTGGTGACATCACAGACCACTTCAGCCACATCGCCCTGTCGAAACTCCTGAGGAGACCTCACGTCTCTGAACGTCAGCTTCTCTGTGGAGCAGGAAGGAGAAAGGTTACATTTTTGGTTTTATTTTCCTCTAAATTGTCCTTGTCAAGATGCACGGGCAGCAGCACAAAGTTGATTCTGTGCTAATTCTATTATTTCTGAAAGATCATGTGACACTGAAGACTGAAGTAATGGCCGCTGAAAATTCAGCTTTGCCATCACAGGAATAAATTAGATTTTAAAATATATTAATTTAAAATTGCAATAATATTTCACAGTATTACTGTTTTTACTGTATTTTTGATCAGCCTTGGAGAGATTAAAGGTGCTGTAGGACATCTGGGAAAATGCTAACTTTAGCCTGATAGCACTAAAAGCGTACGTTCCATCCTCCCTGCAAATCGCCGTCCAAAGCCACGCATGCTGAAAGCACAGCCAAAAAGACCAGAGACAACGTTACTGCAATACCAATATCATGTGTCATTCACCGGTGAGAAAACTTTTTAATACAGTTAGTAACACTACAATACCAAGCATAAATAAAAAAAAAGAAAAAAAAAGAAAAAAAAAGAAAGAATTAGATGCAAGTTTTCTGTTTGTTTAGCTAGCTTAACTTAGTGCGTAATCGTATTTCTTGCATGACAGGGTTTCCACAATGAGAGTCTGCTTAGCTCCAATGAAGATATATAGATCGTAGATCCTTTGCCAGTGCCACTTGTTGTCGGTAACATTTCAATGCTACATGAAGGCCAGCTAGTAGCCTCCTTATTAGAGTGCCTGACTCTCACACCGGAGACCCGGGTTTCGAGGCCCGCGCAGAGTGGGGTGAGTAGGACCCAGGTGGAGGGGTTACATTGGTGCCGTGACCCGGAGGGGGCTGATTGTAACGGAGGCTAGCTAGTAGTCGCTGTGCGAGTAAACCTCACTCCTCTGATCTCAATAGGCGCTCTAGCGATTTTGGTTCCCAACGATCACCAAAATTGTACAATCGAGTAAAAACGATTATTTTGTAATGTTCTGTTTTGCAAGAACACTCTTATTTTGTCTTGTGTTCTGAATGACACCCGCACACGCACTTCCGCCCCTCCTGAAGCCGTAAACTCTCTCAGCTTGAATGTTTAAACTGATAAGACTTAAAGAAGTGAAAATGATCAACTTTAGTTACGATGCAATACTGGCCCGATTGTGCAAGTGACAATTCCGTCATGTCCCGACTCCTAAACACGAGAGTGTAGTTTCGACGCTTGCTTTGTCCAACCCATTTTGAGAGACAGCTAAGACGCACTCACGCGGTTTGTGAAATTGCGTCTTTGCGAACGTTTTAAAATTTCAAAAAGATTTGATTTTATAGGATTAATTTAGGCTACTCATACAATCTACTTGCTAAAGTGAATCAATGTTTGTGGGGGAATTTCCCGCATTATAAGTGGTAGACCTGCGGGAAAATTAAAATACTTGTTTAAGTATTATCTGTTATATTATTTATTTTAATATTCAAATGTTAATGTTCAAATTAAATTTTTTTTAAGAATTGTTGAAGGTGTCTTTTTAATAAATGCAACATGTTCCCAAAGTCATGTGAAATAATTGTGTTACATAATTGTGATTTCAATACTGACCAAAATAATCGTGATTATGAGGGGAGGGGTTACACATGTGTGCTTGGTTTTATCCATTGCCATGTGATGTGCTAAAAATTACAATAAAGTTGACTTTGATCATTTGATAAGACAGTATTTTCAGGTTTAGAACACATCTGTATCTGTCTGAGCCATGGCTAAGTTGTTAGTGCACATGCTCTGATATGGTGTCATAGTGCTTATGTAGAAGATGCAAATTCTATTCAACCTTGTGTACTATTTCCTCCTCTCTATACTGTGCAACTCTTTAATGAAATATAAAACACACAAACAAACCTGTCCAATTAAGCTGGATACTGCTAATTGTTTAGGATGGGGTTGTACGTATGTTGGCTGGAAGTTGTACAGATTTGTACACTTACTTAGTACACTTTGATAACAGTTGAAACCCTAGCTGTATGTAGATGAAAGAAACAACATGCGGGCTTTGGAATCCTAGATCAGACCCCCAGTGAGAAACCCAAAGAAAAATCAACGAAAAACAAGGGACATGTCAACATCTATGTCTGCTTGTCATAAATCAGGTATGCTTCTACAGTACATAGTCTCTGATTATTCACAATTCACAGCCACATTCTGCCACATTCTGTTTGTGTGGGAAGCTGGTGTAAACAGCTGCTCCAGCGCAGTATAATGAAATGTGTCTTCAGAGGGCTGAGAGATGCTGCACACCCTCATCAGCACAGCAGCTCTGCGTAACGATCTGTGAGTCATGTCTGTTTACACACGGCTCCCACTGCTCCAAATACAACTTCTAATGGAACAGGCAAATGCCAAGCATGGTACAAAGTCAGCCACAGAGAAGCACGCTTGTGAAATATCTCCTGAAAGTTTTGCAACATCCATTAATTATACACACTGAGGATTAAAATATCATTCCTGTACATAAAAAAAGAAAGAAAGTGAATTTCTGGTGAACATTTCATGTAGACTTGTTTTACCCCCGTGTTTCAAGCCTTTGAAGCCGGTCCCTTTAAAGAGAAAGATTTCCTCACCCTTGCACCTTTTTCTTTTTTTTCCACTTTGTCTGTGCTTGGGATCTCTCGCTTTCATACTCGTTCTTTATTACCTCTTCCCCATTAATTTAGAGAGTTTAACAAAGGAATTACGATGTATTTCCAAAAGGAGAGTTCTCTCAAAAATGTCAAATTCTGTTATTATTTTCTCACTCACATTGTTTTAAACCGGACTTTTTTTTTTGTTCTGTGCAACATGTACAGTAATAATATTTTGGACTATGAGCAGGTTGCTCTTTTCTATCCAATTACAATGAATGGGAAATAATGAAAATCTATGAAAATATTCCTTATGATTCTTGCATTATATTATCGAGTCTTTAGAAGTGTATGAGAGCTTTGTGTGATGAATGTTTTTCAAACATTGTTTTGTCTACTGTCTTATTGGACATTACTTGCATTAGTATAAAGTTGAATTTAAGTTTCACAATTTGAGCCTGATGAATCTTGACATTGTCATCCTGGAAAATGGCCTAAATGAAATACACACTCCATCAAGAAGAACTGTTGCCAAACATATAACATGCTAGAAACATATTAATCTCTGCAATAATGATCCAATCATAGACTCATAAGCATTTGCATATTTAAATCCAAACAGCAACTTTTTTTTTTTGGGCCGGGCAGTATACATGACCTCGTCCCCAAAGCTAAACATAATCATTTTAAATATGTATATAATAAAAAAAAATTACAATGCTGTCAATATGTCAAGACTGTATGTTTTTGTGTCTATCCGAATGTAAGTAAATGTACGTGTGGTAGACAAAATACATGATACTCATGAGATCAAGTTGTTAAAATGCATCAGGTTACGGTTAGGTGAAAGAATATACAGTTTGTACAGTATAAAAATCATTATGTCTATGGAAAATCCTCATAAAACATGGAAACCCAACACGTGTGTGTGTGTGTGTGTGTGTGTGTGTGTGTGTGTGTGTGTGTGTGTTTGTTTGTGTACATATGTGCTTAATGTATTTGTAAACATTTAAGGAACACTTTATATGAATGCAATTAATTTCCAATATGGTTTAAAGCACCTAACTAATGGCATTTTCTGATTTTATGTAACTCACTATTTATAAAAACCTATTAATATACTAATGTAGAGGCTACACGCTACAGTATATAACTATGAATTAACTATAAAATAGTAGTTTGCAAATAATTTATAAGTACTTCATTACTGTATATTATAAAGTGCTACTGATATTTGTCCTGGAAAACAAGACATACTAGGAAATCACTTTTTGTAGTAAACTCACTGGCTCTCAGGTTAAAGAAATAGTTCACTTCAAAATGAAAATTCTGTCACCATTTAATTACCCTCAAGTTGTTTCAAACCTGTATGAATTTCTTTTTCTTTCTTTTTTTCTGGTTACCGACATTCTTCGAAATATCTTCCCTTGTGTTCAGCAGAAGAAAGAAATTCAGACAGATTTGAAACAACTTGAGGTTGAGTAAATGATGACAGAATTTTCATTTTGAAGTGAACTATTTCTTTAAGAGCTCAGCTCACTGGGGGAGAAGATTAGCAGTTTTTCACATAAAGCTACAGTATAGACTTCACAAGTCTTGAAATATAGTACACAATTCATAGTTATGATACGTTTTTGGCACTTTTGCATCTTTGTTATTAACTTGAAAGCTATCATCATTTATTGTAATTGAATAAAAAAAATACAGCAACTAGAACATTCTATAATATTTGTCCTGTTTGTTCCACAGTAGAAAGTAAGTCGTGAACTACTGCTTTAAATGCACCACTGTCAGGAGCATTCGATTTGGTTGTGACCACAACACAACTATTCTCTCTTTCTTATAGTGAAGTCCTCCCCCTTTCCCTGTCGCTTTTCCCCTATTACTGATGCTGGTTTTCTCCCTGTCGTGTGGCGGCAGCTGTCTTGTTGTTGGGGGAATTACATTTAGCTTTACATCAACAGATTTGTCAAACATCTTCGGATGGAACACGTCCATTTTCCCTGCATTGTGAGGCTCTCTCTTTGAAAGCTTTTGGATGTCCTATTCAGAGGGAAATCAAAACAGCTATTTCAATGGCAGCTTTTCCAATGGTGGAAGGTTTTTTTGTGCTAACACACATAATGTCCTTTGCTATGTAATGGATTCCTAAATAGTTGTGCCAAGATGTTGTTCCATTGTAATCTGCATCAATATACAATACTCTTGAATTGCTTTTATAGTCGGGACATGTAACAGCATGCTTCCTTTTAATACGCTGAATAAATCTCAATGTAAATGTATGATCATTCGAGGTACAAGTTTGCATCGAATCTAATCTCCAAAGAGAACAAATGAGGACAGATGGAGGGTAACTGAATCTTTCTTCTTCTTGAGATGCATAAAAAAAAAAATGTATTGAAATTGGAATGATGTGCCATTGGAGACAAAACAAACTTTTTACGAAACACACCATTTCAACACATAGGCCTACATCCAAAGAAAATAGGTGATTTGAAATGCAAACCTCACTGTCACAACTTTACTTGCCCACATGAAAACCCTTTGCTTATTTTCTCAGCTGATTTGTAAAATAGAGCCAAAAAAAAAAAAAAAAATGTATCTGGGCATCTGGTTTCTCAGCACAGATGTGAGTCTATGGTCTCTGACACTGATGGGACGTTGAAAGGGACAGCATCCCCACTGCTGAGAGACCACAGGCGTGCCATGAAGCCTCGTATCCCCTGGGTGGATTCTGTGTGCCGAGTGCCATGAGCAGGTGGGAGAAAAAGCTGCTTGCTTTTCATGCTGAAGAGCCCCACAGTGTTGAATCACAGGCGATTTAGAATGTAAATTCTCACAATTCTCTAATTGGTTCTGTCTCCAAACACCAGCAATACAGTAAACACTTTAGCATTAATATTAAACGATTTGTTGTTCCATGGCTAACTGAGCTGCGGTGCTCATTCAGGCGATGCAAGTTCAGTTCTGGCTCATGACATTTCCTGATCCTCACTTTTCAGTATAGGGGTCAGTAAGATTTTTTTTTTTTTTTGAATTAAGACTCTTATGTGCAACCAGGCTGCATTTATTTAATCAAAAATACAGTAACTGCTTAATATTGTGAAATATTGTTAAAATTCAAATATAACTTTTTTCTACTTAAATATATTTTCAAATGTAATTTATTCCTGTGGTGGCAAAGCTGAACTTTCTGCAGAAAACCTGAAACCAGTTAAATATTAACAGCTTAATTATTTTGTGGAAACAGTGATAGCCTAGGATTCTTTGATGAGAGTTCAAAGGAACAGCATTTATTTGATATCAAAATCCATTTCTAACATCATAAATGAATTTACTGTCACATCAATTTAATGCATACTTGTGATTAATTATTTAATAAAAAATACCGTACTGACTTTACTAATATATATATATATATATTAAATGTAAATATTAACTAGTGCTTGTATATTTTTTTAAATCAAATATTCCATATTAATGCAGAACTAATCTGACATATTACTGAAGTATGTGCAGACACAATAAATAATTTTATGTATATCTAGACAACAATTTAATATACAAATACACTCATAAAATGGATTTCTGCTGATTGTTCAACATCGTTAATTAAGATAATGCAATATAATTCTCAATCTTAATTATTTTGGATGCAATTTATTAACTTATTTTTTACAATAACATTCTAGTTATTCAAGTTTTTTTAACAAAGAAAAGTTGTGGTTAAAACGCTTAATATAATTGTATAATCTTGCAATCTTTTTAGTGTATATAAAATACTGTACACCTAAAAACAGAGGAATTCATTATTCAAAGGTCATTTTGTGTTGCTACATTATGGGATATGTTTGGTATTTTACCCCAAGTCCCCGTTAATATCTGATCCTATTTCAAACGCATCTACATACAGTATGCAAAGTTATAAAACCATGATGGCAATACAAAGTGTGTATGAGCAGATTTATTTGTGTGTTTGCTACTTACGGTAGATCTCCAGCACCACAGTGGCCTCCTCTGTATGTCCCTGTACATCGCTGGCCTGGCACCGATAGATTCCAGCGTCTTCTATTTTGGCATTGTAGAGGGTGAGTCTGGAACGGATACCTTCATTGTGCAGTGCCACCCGCTGAGACGGGACCATCCGCTCCCCCTGTGGGTTATACCAGTCCAGATTCACAGGCTCCCCGATCACTACAAACACACACACACGGTTACGGTCATAGTGCGGTACAGAATATAGTGTAAATGACTACTTGACAATATTACACAGGATTTGATAAAGCATATGGCTGCTTTATTTTACCGTAAACGTAAGATTTTACCGTCTAAGTTAAGACTCTAAGTCTTAATCTCATTTTCAAACAGTAAAACCATCAAGCTTTCATTCTGACGGGTATAAAATGAATAAAAATATGCACTGCTGTTGGAACTGTGTGGCACTGTGTTCATTCACACCCATGCAGAAACCTCTTCACTCTGAAAACAATAGCGCATATTTGACAATCACACAAAGTCATATCGCGATATTGATTTTATTTTTGATATACCATGCAGCCCAGATACAGTATGTTCATACCCAAAGGGAAACAACTGGACACGTTTCACTGCCATTCCATTTGGTGCTGCTAGTGGTGCAGAACTTTCCCTTTAAGGATATCTCTTAAGCCTCTGGTAGTGGCATACACTCTCTCCTTGTTTCTCAAACACACACACACACTGCGATAAACAAAACTCGTCATGCGCTTTGCCCTGCAGAGACTGGCTGGCCGGACCCACATTTGGTACCAAGGTGCTTGGCGCTGTAAATCCTGCTTTGCTGGAAGGTCATAAAAAGCATCAGCATGGTGCAGCACTTCTCCGTTCAAAGCATCAATCAACTGCACAACAGGGGCCTTCGGCTTCACAACGGGGGAGCGTGAGACTGCGGCTCCAGGCAGACGGGCAGGCCGAGGATGCAACCGGCCCTGTGATGCAGCTCTGCCAGGGGAGAGACGCTGAGAGCGGGCAGGGGGTTATCAGCGAAGGAGCAGAGGATGATCTGCGGGACGTGAGGGGTTCAAGGGGAGGACATGGCAGTATAATCTCAGTCCACTCAGCAGACGCTGGACCATGGAGGAGTTGCTGAAGGGGTAAGGATGAGATGTTAGGGGTTGAAGGCCTCAGGGACAAAGCTTGGTCGCTGGTCACATTCAATTTTCTTCGCTTGTGAATGAAGTTTAGTTTTAATAATTAGGTGTAGTGGTTAAAGATGTAGGCTGGCAGCCAAAAGTTTGAAGGTTCAAGCTTTGCAAGGGGGGGATTCATGAGATATTAACACTGTGCCCTTGAGCAAGACACTTAACCTACTCGTCCCGGTGAAAGAGTACTGTTGGTCACTGTTAGGACCGCACGATTTTGCATAAAACATAAAAATAATTGTACTTTTTTGTTAATGGAAAAGTGTGGGTGTTCATAGGGTATTCTCTTTACAAGACTCTGTCTTTGTTAAAAAAATTATGCCACTTGTGTTTTCATAGGTCACATTGCCACTGTGACTTTTTTTCTTGCAATCGCAAGTTTACATCTCACAATTCTGACTTTTTTTCCTTCAAAATTCATAAAGTCAAAATGCGTGATATAAACTCACACTTCTGACATTTTTTCTTGAAATTGTGAGTTTATGTCACGCAATTCTGAGGAAAAAAATCTCCGAATTGCAAGATGCTTCCATACTATCATGAGCTGCACTTATAAACGAACACTCAAAAATGGTAGGGCATATATTTCATTAAATCGCAGCCTTTGTGATATGACTATTGCATTAAGCCATTTGACAATATCAATTTTATTTCATTATGTCGTGGAGCTCTGTCACTGTACATAAAATAATCCACTGAATGAACATATACTGAGCCTATGATCCATTTTAGACATCAAAGACACTGTATACTGTGACCTGTTTATGTTTTCTATTTCAGTATGCACTGAACATGTCTAGCTCTTTGCTAAAAATAGTCTTTTAATCATTCCTCAACAGTTATCCAGCATCATGTGCAACATTCGCTTTTCTGGAGCAAATTATTTCCATAACATGCAGCACAGAAATTAAAGCCAAAAAAAGAACTTTATAAATACATCAAAGCAATATCCCTGCATATCCCAAAGCTATTTTGGAAGGCAAGCATGCTGGTTTGTCTCAGCTAGTTGACCTGGAGGTCTGCAGGGCATGTGTGCACCCTCCATAATATCTCCAGACACATACCAGGTGTGCTAATCAGTCGCAATCTGGACGGAGTCCAGCAGGGGTCAGCATGCATCACCCTGTCAGGTTGTGCCTGGAGCTCACACAGCAAAGCCCTGCAACCTGACTACAGTAACTCAGCCATGTGGAAAAGAAAAACAACACCCAGCTTCACCACAAACATAATCTACCCCTGTGCACATGGATATCCATACTCATGTCCAAGCACAACCTTGCCTGCAGTCTGCAAGAAGAGACAGGCTTAGGATCTGCGGTTTACAGGCACAAACCGACTGGTCTTGAATGATAAGTAACTTCGAGCAAGGGAATTGTGCTGATTTTTAGTGTTTAGACTACAAACTTTTTTAAAGGCAAGGGCCCCCAAACATGACATTGCTTTTTGGAGCTTCAAAAACTCGGGCACTGTTCAGTGCTATTACAAAGCTGGGAAGAGCCAGGATGTTATTTTATATAACTCTGATTGTGTTTGGCTGAAAGAAGAAAGTCATATACTAGGATGGCTTGAAGAAGGGTGAGTAAATTATGGAATGATTACATTTTTGGGTGAACTATTCCATTAAAATAAATGTTTTATATTCTAATATATTTTAAAATGTAATTTATTTCTGTCATGGCAATGCTGAATTTTCAGCAGTCTTCAATGTCAATCATTTCTTGACCGTCGGTTTCAAAACCGTTGTGCCGTTTAATTTGTTTTAGAAATGGAAACAGAATTTGATGTATAGAAAGTTCCAAAGAACATTTAATTTATTTTAAATAGAAATCTTATGTTAAAATATCAATCTTTTTAAAATCAATTTAATAGGAACTTGCTTAATAAAAGTATTAATAAAAAAAACTTACTGACCTTGAAGTTTTAAACACCAGTGTGTGTGTGGAATATATTTAGCTTTTTTACTATTACAATCTATGCCTGTCAATATAATGAAAAAATGTGATTACTGATTTTGACTGCACTAATATCAAATTCAATAACTGTATTAAACATTACAAAATAAACATAATTGATCACATCAAATTTTAGGTTAGCCTGGTAATGTTAACAGCCCTTAAAAATATATTTGGTAAAATTTCCTCAAAGCAACCTATTACAGATCCCTGAAGGTCCCCAGCCAGTTTACAAAAATGAAATGAAATATTGTAAAACAATCAATATAAAAACAGCTGTCAGTCCAAAAAAAAAAAAAAAAAAAAAAAATCAAACATACACACACAATCAGACAATTTGCCTCGGTCATGAAGAAAGCTTTAGTCTTGGTATTCCATACTGCTTACGACAGGGGACTTTATTTAAGCCGTTCAACCTAAATAAACGACTACTTGAGTTAGCACTACGTAAATTGTGTGCAGTCATGCAGCTATCTCATATACATCAATGTCAGTCACATGATCAGGCGATGCTGCGAGAGTTCTGACCTGTGCATGTGAAAAACTTGGACTCTCCGACGCTCAGCTCCACCTTTTTTAGCGAGATTGACACCTGGAGGACACCTGGAAAACAAAGAAAAAGAGACAGATAAGAGCGAGGTAGCAATCAAAAATTCAGTGCACGAACCGCAGATACAACAAGAGTGCTTCACATGTTCCTGCCACAGAAATCACACCAAACCACAGGCGGCACAAAAAAATGTCTTTGCAAGCGGGAGAGATGAGAAGGTACAGCGAGACTTCTATAAGCCCCCTTCTAATCACTTCAATCAGGCTAGCCAGCCTGGAACATCTAGCACCTGGTACAAAAATAGTGAGGAAAAGAAAAGGACACAAGACAGACAAAGCTTTGATCTGCCTTTTTCTTTTTTATATACGTGGTCTGTTCTTGCATTGCATTTCGCTCTCAGGGAGGAATCCAGTAAGAATGAACTGCAGCTGCCGGTAGTGTCATTTATTTGAATGCGTTGTCTGTGTTGTTTTAGCATGTGATTCACCAATATAGTTTAAAATGGAACTCTTGCAGAATGTCCAAGCTGCTCTTTTCTACACAATTAAAGAGAATAGTGACAACTAAAGCTGTCATTAACTGTATATTTATATGTATCTGTTGCAATGACAAAATGATGTCTTTGCATAGCCAGATGTTGGTCAGAACTATATCAAATTATATGGTAATATTATATGCATATGGTAGTGTTTAAAACCTTCGTCGTCTTTTTGCTCAAACTAAGACGACATAAGTGTTGATCACAGAGCTACTATTTGCAGATGACTGCACACTCTTTGCACACAAACAAAAGTAGACCAGTTACTCCAGTTACTTGTCTACCAGAAAATTTGGTCTGACTATCAGCCTGAAGAAAACTGAAGTTATTGAGTACAAAAGACACTTATAGCCACCCAAAATCAACATCAATGGCCATCTTCTGGACCAATTCAGCTATTTGCGAAGCGTCATTTTAAATGATGTATGCAATGTACAAGGACATCGTCAAATCGCCAAAGCCAGAAACGCATCTGGCAAAACCGCTCATTGCACCTGCTGTCTAAGATCCAAGTTTACAAGGCAGTTGTCCTCAGCACTCTGCTATTGTATGGTTCCAAGTCATGGGTCCACAGAAATCATATCCGACTACTTGAGTGCTTCCATCAACGGTGTCTCCATTCCATTATGGAAACTCAGTAGCAGGACTTCAAGACAAACACAGAAGTTCTGGAAGAAGTGGGCTTGCCAAGCATCGAGACCATGCTACTACTGCGTCAGCTTCAATGGGCAGGGAGGCTGCCGAGAGCAGTGTTCGTTGGGGAACTTTGCCAGGGCAAGCGAAATCGAGGAGCCCCACGCATGCGCTATAAGGATCAGCTGAAGCAACAGTTGATGCAAGTTTATATTAACCCCCAAGACTGGGAGATACTGGCAGCTGATAGATCCAAGTGGAGTAACACTACATTGAAGGCTGCCAGGGAATTTGAGGAACGCATAGTGAAAATTGCCCAAGCGAAGCATATACGAAAGAAAGAATTGGCTGCCCAAGTACCCAAAGACAGCTACTGTACCCGACCTTTCCCTGCCCCATCTGCTCTAAAGTCTGCAAGTCTAAGATAGGCCTTTGCAGTCACTTGAGAGAGCATGCTAAATAACTCTTTTGTGTTACATGCAATAAATAAATATGGTCATTTGAGTTTGGGACGCCATGAGAGTTAATGAGTTTTCAGGTAGTTTTTTCCCCTTGAGAACTGCTCGGTACCAGATGAAATCACCATGTTCTTCTTACCCGCAGAGCCAATCATACGGAGATGACAGTGAGCGGTCCGAGGTTCCTCGTTAAAAGTGCTCTGTGAATTTGTGGCTCAGGTAGAGGTGAGGGCAGTGGACAGCATATGAATGAGAACACGAATGCATGCTGGAGCTGGAGCATGAATGTGCGAGAAAGCAGACAAACTCCTTGAGCTGGAGGTCTCTTCGTTCATCCGAGAATGACCAACTCGTGTTCTTTTTATGATTTTCGCACATCGGCATGCAAGAGTCAAGAGCAAACTGGACACACGTACACACTTGCGAACACACAATTAAACACACACTGACGGAGCTCATGGGGGAAGCACTGGCATCTGGCGTAATGATTAATTACAGCACAGTGGGGCTGGAGCTAGTCATCTGGATGGAGACAAGTCTGAGGGTATGTGAGCTGCTGCCCGTAGCAACCAGAATATAATTACTCCCCAAGACTACATTGAAAAAAACACACAAAAAACAAGCCTTCTCATTAAGGTTTTTTTTTTTTTTTTTTTTTTACTTATTGTACTGTTCAAACAATATTACATATTTGGTGTCACAAGTTAATGAACAAAATGACACTTAATATAGTGTAAAAAATGATTTGAAGTCATTATTACATTGTAAACTTTGAGTCAAGCACATTAACACCTGTAATCAAAGTGTATCTCACATTTGACAAAACATTGATGAGAGAGGATGTCAGGCAAACTGCCTGTGCTATACTTGCAGACTCGCTCTCCTGGAACACATTTCCATGCGTTTGATTTATCCTAAAGCAAAATCCACCTCAAGAAATGTCAGTGTGTCAAAGAAAATGCATAATTCATGGATATAAATATTGATCTTGATCTAAATTTTGCACACATGTCAGATAGACAAGATAACGAGACCCTAAAAAGACAAGTAGCAGAGGTGGCAGTGATGCAATCCAAGACTATTTACTGTTCTTTTGATTAAAGGTGCATTGTGTAATATTTAGGAGGATCTGTTGACAGAAATGCAATGTCATATACATAACTATGTTTTCAGTGGTGTATAAAGACCTTACTTAATGAACCGTTATGTTTTTATTACCTTAAAATGAGCCATTTCTATCTACACACTCCGCGGGTCCCCATACATTGAAATGCACCGACATGTTTGTACAGTAGCCCTAAACCAGTGGTTCTCAATCTTTTTTGGGCCAGCGCCCCCTATCCATTATCCATGGTATTTTTTGCATAAATATTATGCAAATGGTATTTTATCCATACACTTTTGAATGGTATAGTGCACACAAACAAACAAACAAATAAAATACATATCAGTGAGGCTTATTCTTTCCCTGGTCATTCTGACATACTCTCACCTGCCTTTTTTATCGCCAAGTTTGAGCTCTGATAGCATGTGGGTTATCTTTGACAACTTCCCTCAGAGCCAAGACTGGAACTAAATGTAATTAAAGCAATTAATTACTTCACACTCACACGAGAGTCGGTTCTCTGATTAAACCTAACTGTCTGTCAGCCAAATAATCTAATTAAACTGATATGAATCAACAGCCATTGGAGCAAAAATAGAGAACACCACTTTTTTCACCAATTTACGAGCTGAGAGAATGAAAAGAAAAAGAAAATACACTATTGACATAATCAGACCACCAATAGGGAAAATCCTCTTTTTTTTTTGCCATTAAACATGTCTATTTCAAGCAGTGTGTTTCGCTGGTAGTGCGTATAGCTCCCTGAAAACAGAAAACAGAAGAGCACGGGAGAGTGCGGGAGTTGAGCTGCCAAAGCAATTAGATGTGCAAATGGAGAGAGCCAGCCACAAATGTGCAGGCTGTGCCAGAATAAATAAGTAATGCCCCAAAATATCAATACCTGCCAAAAAACAAAAATAAAAAATTACTGAGCTATAGCAGCAAGAAACTTCTGTAATGATAACTAAAAGCCGTAAAACAAAGTGCATGGGTCCTCATAATATTTGCTCACGCGGGACCCCAGACCAATAAAAACAGTCTGAAATCAATGGAGGCCTGAGGTGCAGAAATAACTCTCTGCTTTACTGTAATTCTGTGGTGTGTTTGCCATTCCGAACAAAATGCCTGTGTGGAAGAAGTGAGTTAGCGGTAATTAAGCAGGCAGCAGTGCAAAGCCCCCGGGCTGAAAGGCTACACACCAGTCATTTAACAGTGTGCTATGCTTTCTCACTGCCACTGAGATCATTCTTATCTTCAGAATGAGTTCCTCTTAATGAATGGGTCAAACTGAATCACAAATAGGTCTGTCTTAACCTGATGCGGATTGGCTACACTCTTAAAAATAAAGGTCCCAAAGGTGGGTTTTACAGCGATGCCGTAGAAGAACCATTTTTTGGTTCCACAAAAGAACCTTTCAGTGAACAGGTCTTTAAATAGGCTTCTTTTTTTTTTTTTTTTTTTTTTTTGTGAAGAACATTTAAAAATCCACTATAAAGAACCTTTTGTGGAATGGGAAGATTTGATGTTAAAGGTTCTTCATGGAACCATCAATGGCAATAAAGAACCTTTATTTTTCAGAGTGTACTACCACAAGACAGGCCCAAACCCTTCTTAGCGGCCATCATGAGCTGTGATATCAAAAGTTGCAGAGAAATAAATGAATGAATGAATGCATATAATACAGCGAAAGTAAACTGGCAAAACAGCTATACTTCTGAACAGCTGTAAAGGGCGAAAGATGCTTTTGCCACTAAAATTCTTGCGACTACAAGCAGGGGGGTAACATGTGAAATACATGTCCCCCCCCCATACATATTTCAGTGGAATTCCCTTTTAGCAAATCACTGAATCAATTCTTTGACCGGATTCATTTAAACAAATTCAAAAGATCCAATTTTCTAAAAGTTGTTGGACTTTTCAAGTTAACTCACACCAAATGGACTCATACATGGAAAAATCATACCTTTACTTGTAAACTGCCAGCAATATTCACTCACTTGTGCAATCTTATTTTCACATAGCATCAAAAGAATTATATGTGGTTTGAAAAGTTGTCTTTCCTCATTGCAGGCTTTCCTATTAAAGTGGTTCCTCTTTAACCTCTCCCTCCACAGTGTGGACCTGTACACCTTGTCAGAAGGAACTACTGGATGGTATTGGGTATTGGGCATTTGCACAACTCTCTTTCCCCTGAGATAAGACTGGATTCTACCACAGATGCAATTTAAGTGGTAGAGAGAGGATGGCTACATTGCTCCCTCTCTCCCCCCCTGTCTCTTTCTGTGCATTCCCTTGCACCCGAAATGTCAGAGTAAATGACTACAGAGAGATCTCTCTCTGTCCCCTCTGCCTGCTTACATCTCTCTCAGAGGAAATAGAAATGACCAAGGTGTAAGTTACTGATAACCGAGACACTATGTGCTACACATGCAATTGACCAAAGTTAGTGGTTTAACAGAGACTAGATGTAGTTAGAACCTTTGGGATCTGTTCAAATCAAATCTTTCAGAACCCCGAAAATTGTCTGGGGATGAGCGTTTTCCCAAAAGTGCTATCTAATTATGTTTCAAACCAGCTCTGTAAGTCGCCGGAATAGATTCGAGCGGCAACGGAAAGGGTCAAGCTCTTGTGAAACTCTCATAAACAGAGCCAAAGGAGAATTGAGCACAAACTTCTTCTTTTCGAGGAACCTGCTGGGGTTTGTAGGTTAAGATTTCATTGTGCAGAAATTGAATCAGACACTCCGTCTACCGTGAGAATTTATTATCATGGCGGAATTGACACCGGCTGACCTGCTTAAATAAGGGAGTTGAATTCGACTCTTCAGGCTGACAATGCTGCCAGTGCGCTTGCTGTACGAAGAGAAGAGGGACAAGTCTTATCTGCTTTAACTCAGTGGCTATATGACTGAATGCAAGGCGGACGCTCGTACTGAAGCCAATCAAGTTCTGAATGCATGAAAAATCCTTCTCTTATGCGGAATGACCGGAACCCACAGAGGATGCTAATTCTCCACAATGCAGATAGCTGACCAAATGTGCTTATTCAGCCCAGATGACCTACCATTAACTTTTAGTCCATTATTTATTTTCGTTTGTCGCACGTATTGAGAGTTTTGCCAGGCGTAAATTTATGTTCTGCATTTAATGTGTTTACGATATAAACAATTCCAGAGAGATTTCTGACAACAGGCTTTATGCTTTCCTTCTGGTTTGAATTCAGATTTAAATTAGATTATATGTGCAATACAGTGAGAGACATGCTGGAAATGTTAATTGTTTTCTTTCTCCCTGCTGTCTGCTTCCTGCTGTGTTAATTAAATGCAAAGACAACACTTTTTTATGTGTGATGAGAGCTGCTTTTCTTCTCCGTGTGGTATTAATCTGACAGAAGGGCAAACATGAGCAGAGAAAAAAAACTAAATTTAAAAAGGCCATTCATAGCCTTCCCAAAGGATCCCTTCTGACTGGACTGAAGTCTTTTACCAAGGCCCCTGTTAACTGGAGCCTGACCTTACAGTTTGTGTGGCACATGCAGTGTGAGCTGATTTGTGAACTTGTCACAATGTGATGCTGGCTTTGCAAAAAGGCTGTTTTTGGAAAACGGGGAAGAGAACTATATTGCATCACGTAAGCAAGAATTGTTTGTCATTTCACTTGCAAAGATGTTTATCAATTGTAAAAGGTCATTTTGGTTCATTTTGATTCACATAGAGAATTCTTAAAGTAACAAAATCAAATAGAGAGTGGAAAAGGATCATGTAAGATGTAAACCTCAGGGGGGAAAAGTGCAATAAACCCTCACCTTTAAACCAAAATTTGGCCATTTACTTCATATGACTGAGACTTTCTTCTTTTCAACACTGATTTCTTGTTTTCCAACAAGAAATCAAATCTGTTACTGTCTCCCAAGAAGCAAAAAAGAAAGACACATGGGGTGCTGTAACTATTTAAAAAGTTTGAAAAAAACTAAGTAAAAAAAAAAGAAAAAAAAAGCTGAATTAAAATTAGATATTATATGCCAAAATTAGAAATGTTGCCTTTGCAACTAACAGAAAATAAGTTGAAGTACTAGTAAAACTAAACCTGAAATAAAAATGTATGAAAGCTAAATATTAAAAAAAGTGCATACAAATTATTTTTTAAAAACAATACATTTCCTACATTAGTTCACATTAACTACTAATGAAAAATAATTATTCATTTTAATGTTAATTTCAACAATAAAAAGTTGTACCTAACGTACTTTTTGTACCTAACATACACACAACATAATTCTGCACCCCGTTTCCTTATTCTAGAGGTGAAGACAGATTGGCTTAAGCTGTCTCCTCTGTAGACACACTGTTGATGTCTAACACAGTCTTCAATACTGTCAATCAGTCTGTGCCAGAAGGACTGTGCCATTTGTCAGCCCCAAACAAACAGTGAGGAATACTCACCACGCTTGTGTAGCACTGACACAAATAAATACATTTCTCTCTTCACTCTTCAATCTTCTTTCTCACACCCCACTGGCGGTCTATCGCTTCAGCCTTCTACAAAAATGAAACCTGTCACGCCGATACATCCATTCCTTTATCCCCTTCAACTCTCTTCCCCGTCTGTACAGCTAAGTCCAACTACTCCGATCTGCCTAGTGGCTAAATGATAAATGTACAAATACGCGAGTGTTTTCGTCTTTGTAACGTTAATTGAACAGTTTGTAGAACATCAGAAAGGAAGGGATGTAAACACAGTGCGGCAGTGTGTCAGCACTCCCAGCAGATCCAGTGCTATGTCACACACTCCCCCGTGCTGGGACGCTGTCAGTAAATATTAATAAGCCACTACATCAACCGAGGGTGGTCCCCTGTCACCAGATTAGCATAATCAGTGCAGTTAAAATGGCCGCCCTCCTCTGAGCAGGGGAGGATAATGATGCTGGTTGAGCGCGCCCTCGCACGGGCTGTGATATACGGCAAAGTCACTGGATCCTCTGCCGTCACTGTGTGATTTGTGGAGCGGGGACTCGTGGTGGATGAAGGAGGCCTCTCTGGGATTGAGAGCCGTGCCAATCACTCTGGACACTGATTGGATTGAACACAGACTGGCCCTGCGGCGCAGGCTCAGGTTACGTGAAATGTTTGTTTTTGTCTAAGCTGATTGCTAGTTTGATTTCAGTACAAGTGGCCAGCCAATCAGAGAGGTGTATACCTTAGAATCCTGGGAAAGGCTAAGGAAGGGTCATCAACATAAATGAGATCATCATCACGGAGAGAAATGACACAGATTAGGTATGGAAAACATGATTAGTGTGTTATTCCTGTTTCAATTAAGACTTTAATGAAATTTGAAAATTCAACAGCTGATTTTTCCACTTACCAAATGCAAAGCGGTGCGGTCACACTAGACTTCAAGCATGCAAAATCAAGTCAGACACCACATATATGGCCAACAGGACATGATGGCATGCTCTATGGCTTCGGTTTGCAATAACTTAAATAGTATAACTAAATATAATAAATATATAATAAATAATATATACACTATTAATGTAATAATAATATATACACGCAATTTTAAAAGAAATTAATCATTTTATTCAGCAAGAATGCATTAAATCAGTCGCGCCAGAAAGAAAGCCATCCACAACAACAAAGCAACCGGAAATTTCATGTGACCCCAACAGAGAAAGTTGAGCAGAGCTGAACTTTATGCAAAAATGAAGCGAAACTATACAGCGACTGTCAACGGGAGTGCAGATAGTGATCCACCACCTGATACAGTTAGTGTGACCTTAAAGAGGAATAAAAAAAAGATGGTATATTTGATTTAACCATTACTGAATATAAGCCGTACTAGCAGCAGTTCCACTACTCAGCACACAGCGCTTCTCAGGCCTACTGTATTTAGACGTGGCGTATAACAGAAGAAACCCTTGTATTACTAGTCTGAAGCACCGGGGGGGGGGGGGGGGGGGGGGGCATGGCCCAGCATTTAACCCCAGCATGGCTCAGCATTTAACCCCAGCATGGCTCTCTTACTGGAAAAGAGGTCAAGATTTTTTGTTTGCTCTTCTGGTATTTTCAGCAAGATTAGGCAGCTTAATATGACTAGTTTCAAAACAGATGATAATTTGGAGAATACATTAGTCAGAATGACTCTGTAGAACTACCCACGCAGACAAACAGACCAACACAAATGGATCACTAAGGTACTGGTGCGTAAAAAATTATATTTTTAAAATTAAACATTAACTGTTTAAATTTTAAATTAATAACCATTAAATTTCAATGAGCTATTTAGAATAAAAAAAAAACACCCTAAATATTATCATTGACCCAAAGCACCACCAAACGAATGTGTTGTAGTGCAATTATGTTTGCTAGCTAAAGATGTTATTAAATATTTTTAACCTCAAAATAATTTGGATGCAACAACACTGGCACAAAACATGTATAATATTTCTTCCAGTAGAATAATGTGTGATTGTCAGTAAATGTGAAGAAATGAGTCTTTCTAAAATAATTTACTCATCTAATTTATGGATGGATGGATGGATGGATGGATGAATGAATGGATGACAGACAGACAGGTAGGTAGACCGATATTACAGAAGAAGGACAGACAGACAGACAGACAGACAGGTAGAACGATATAACCAAAGAAGGACAGACATACCGACAGACAGACAGACAGACAAACAGATAGATAGATACTTATGATTTTTAGAGGACATCCCAGACCCCATCTCAGGCGGGCTGTATCAACGTGTGAGCGTGATATGAAATATAATATACACCGTTATCTTAGAGGCATAATTACCCTCTCTGAGCAGTTCGCAATATGAGTGACCCCGGCCATATGGAAAACACAAACTCATCTTCAACACTTTATTGACACAGTGATGCGGGGTGTATGCTCAAGCGCAATATCTCCAGCTGAAAACACCTGCCCAGCAACAGCAGCACAGACCATGGAAACACTCGGCAGTCTGGGATGTGTCCTCAGCTTATTATAGAGTAATAAGTGAGAAATTGTGGTATTTATAGTTGATGGAGCTTCTTCTCTAGTCCTTTCTTTTTTTTTTTAACGGGACCCACCATTGAGACTGTTGAAGAAGATGTTGCTCACTCTTTCCTCATAATCTTGAGGATTTATTATAATCCTCAACTCATCACAAGTGGCTGTGTGCATAAACTACTGTCTCTGTCCTGATTCTGCTCTTACTGGTTCCATCAAAATCTTTACGGTGCTGTTTTTTGAGCTGTGAGTTAACTAAGTAGAAAATGGGAGAGACCAAACAAACAAAGCATGGTGTGCCGCCAATCAAACCGTATGATCAAACAGGATCTGTGTAAGGCTGCATCTTTGCAAGAAATGCAGGGATTTGGTGCCCCAGAAAATCGTAATGAAGTCCCAAGGTTGTCAAGAGAATACAGTTAACAGCTGCCGCTTTTGTTATGATCCAACAAATCTGAGAAGCATATGAATATTCAGTTAAGACACAATTCAAGACATATACAAGACACAATTAAGTGGTGTTAAATTGCCATTATGTGCTAAAATTCCTGAGAAAACAAACAGTTAGAACCCAAGTATAAAACCCAAATTAAAGCACATACAGGTATTTCAAGAACAACATTACTATATAAAAAGATGAAACCTCACAAGTTTCAGTGAATCAGGACGAGCAAAAGTTAAAGAGATGTGATCCATTTCAACTTACATTAGATGTACTATATATTAGATGTATAGTAACATAGGTACATTTTAGTTTAGTTTATGACCAAGTGTAAAGACGGAATGAATTGACATGAAATGCAGCATTTCACGAAAAAAAGTTACATTTTATAATATTTCTTACACAAAGAATGAACAAAACATCAATGTAGGTTACAATAGATTTAATTTTTTTATATTATACTACATTTAATATTCATCTAGAACAAAGTTGAAAGAGAAACGATGAGCCATAAGAAATGAGATCAAATATAAGAGAACAGAAGCAAACGATATGGATAGTAACAGTGAAGAGCAAAAATAAAGGAACTAATCAAAGCACACACATTAAGCAAAAACGCATAGCGATAAATGAAATGAGATTGGAGGACTATGGTAAAAAAAAAAATTACTAATAAAAAATATATATTTTAATATTGGAGGGATCAGAAAATGCCTCTAACAAGATTTACACATAATGTAAATTCATCAGGCTACTGTACATCAGGTTCTAAATCTGCCATACATACTGTTGAAATAGGTAAGAGGCCTAAAATCTGTTTACCATGTAAACTGTGTATTGGGACTTGGTTAAACCGCATAGGAAACCACACTAAGAGGTCAAAAGTACAATAATGGGGATGGGGAAGACAAATGTCCTCATGTTATTGCATCACTACACCCGTCACCTCCATGGCAATAATGTTCTCTCAAATGACACTCTGTTGAAGACTAGCTATTCGCTATTATTGTCACACCTGCGTAAGTGTCTCTTATCGTGTTAAAGAACTACTTGACAAAGTAATACACCATACTGTTCCTGCCCTCCATGTGGGACTCGTGACGTTAAGCCATCAGTGTAACAGATTGTCTATTTAACCCCATATGTAACCCAGTGTTGCGCTGAATAACTGAAGAGACTCGGAACCTTAAATAGACTTTGAAGCTGTAAATGGATGCTTGGCTTGCAAGTTGCGTGTACGATTTTGGGCCAGCGTTCAGGACAAATGGTCAATCCATCAGGCTAATAGAGAGAGAGGAGAGTGAAGGAGAGACGGGTTGCGGGTCTCTGACGGCGATCCGGAACGCTGATGCACAGCAGCGTTTGACGCGAAAGGCCACATTCATCCATCTTTCCTCCACATAGGGTGAGGAAAAAAAGGAGCTTTCTACATAATCTTCTGTCATGAGGATTCAGAGTACCAGTATACAGGCACTAAATTAAACTGATGTATGCAAAACCTGTAACCCACATCACATAATCAGATTGCATTATAGTTCTATTTAAAGATTACTGTAGTTACTCAGTTAAAGCTGTAGGACAGCTTTCTTTTCTACATCATTAACATCATCAATAAATTTTCCTGAAACACCTTCTTGTCTTCTGCCCCCTTGTGGATTATACATGCCCTGTCCGCCACCGTGTATTTGTGCTTGGAAATCTTTGCCAATTACGATAAAGCAATGACAAACACAACTTTAACTTATTAGAATACCTATTATGAATACTTAGTGGATTCAGGCACCTTAGGCTTAGTTAAAGTCCCCCTGTAGTCAATCATTTTATCCTTTAAAACTCACCTTTGATCACCAAAATGACATATTTAAAGTTTTTTTCTTAAAAATAGCTTGAATGTAACTCTACACCCTTGCCTCCTTTAGTATACGCGGTTCTATGAATATGCAAATTAGCTCCGCCTCCACTCACTCACACCAGCTCAGAGATCCACTCGTTGGCGATCACACATTGATGTGATTGGTTACAAGGTAGTTTGTGAGTTTTTGAGACTGTCTTCAGTTCACTGCAGTTTTAAGGAGAAACTACTATGAATTTGCACATGGATTATTAAAGCATATTAAAAACACCACATATACATTATAAACAACATTAAAAGCTTGATTTTCACCACATGGGGACTTTAATATTTCATAAATAATTTATATATTATATATTAAGTGCTGAAAATGTGTGTATCAAATAGATATTAATATTCTATTATTTATTTCAGTCATGACTGTAATTAAATTTATGGTGTTTAAATTAAATTAATTAAAAAACTAAATTATAACTTTGTCACATACCAAAACAACTATTATCATTATAACTATTATTACATATTTTTATTATAATATAATTTCTGATGACAAAGACAACAACAACAACAACAACAACAACAACAACAACAACAATTAATAATATTATTGTTCATTATTATTATTATCATTATTATATTAATATATTGATTATACAGTAAAACTAAATAATAATAATAATATGATGAATAATTAGTATTAATATATACTATTTATAAAAATGAAATAATGGCAATAACAACAATACTACTACTTGTTGTCATCATAAGTTGGGAAAACCCTACATTGTGGGGATGAAATGTCCCTACAATGATAGTAAAACTTTTTTTTAGTAGTAGGGTTCGGTTTGGGAAGAGACTATACAATTTGTTCGGTATAAACTCCTTATGTCTATGGACAAACATACTTATGTTTTATGTCCTCATAAAACATGAAAACACAGTGTGTGTGTGTTTCTAGGTTCAAGAGGCTTTACAGGATTAAGGATTACACCGTATTGGAGATATGTGAATATATATGTGCATCACATGTTCATAGTCTTTAATGCATCTGACTGAAGCTACTGCACACAGAAGAAAATGTCCTTTGGCTGCTCTGCAGATTACGAATAACAAATGAGTATCAAAACTGGAAGAGAGACAGCATCAGACCCAGCAACCGCACTGAGATACCGTGACAGTTTCATTCCTCTGTTTTATTAACCATTCCAGCCGCCCTCCCTGAGACGGATATTAGCAGTAAAACCTACGTTATCTCCGGTACGACACCTCCTCTTTTATTTACCATCTCTCAGCCCGCAGTGTCTCAGGGGACGAGGCTGAGCGGAGGGCCAAGTCTGCACTGAATCATGAGGCAGACAGGCAGATCTCACTTCTGACAACTGTATCAACCCTTCAGTCGCCCCGAAGCTCCCGGAACAAAGCAGGAGTGAGTCACTGAGAGCTTCGTTACCTCCTCACACCATCAGGTGCAGCTTTCTGAAAGAAAAGCCATTTATAAAACAGCCCATGAGAAATCAAATTGCACTCCGAACCTCTCCGGAACAGGTGTGGTGGTTTAATCAAGGGGGCGGGAGCAGGAGAAGTCGGAAGTCATGGATCAAATGGATCCAGTATTCCAGATGCAGGAAAGACTAGCATAATGCAGCATTGGCAACAAACCATGTGTCAGCGAAAGTGAGGAGTGCGAAAGAAGTCTGTTCAAAATGGCCCCCAAAAAATGCTAACTCGATAGACGTCTACCAATATGTTGGTAGTAATCGCTGCCAATAGCTGCTAGAGAAAAGAAAGGGACACGCTATCATTACATAGAGTCATGGTACAATAAATAAATTACTTTATGCAACCTTTTTTTATTGGACTGCTAAACTTTCACCCGTTTCATCTACACATAGGATCATAAAAAAAAAAAAAATCTGAAATGTTTTTGAAAGTCTCTTACGCTCACCAAGGCCGCATTTATTTGATCAAATAAACAGTAATATTGTGAAATATTATTACATTTAAAATAACTGTTTTCTATTTTAATATTTTAAAATGTAATTGGTAATACTTTACAATTAGGTTCATTTGCTCAAACAGTAGAGTGTTGGGGCTTGCAACGCTAAGGTCATGGGTTCGATTCCCAGGGAAAGCAAGAACTGATATGAATGTAAATGTGTACCTTGAAATGCAATGTAAGTCGCTTTGGAAAGCGTCTGCCAAATGCATAAATGTAAATGTAGTTAACTATACTCAAAATCTATTGCTCATTGTTAGTTCATGTTAGTTAACACATTAGTGTTATCATGTCATTTACTGTATTCCTGTGATGGCAAAGCCATGATTCTTTTTTTTTTTGTCTTTTTTTTCAGGATTCTTTGATGAATAGACTGATAAAAAAACAGGATTTATTTGAAATAGAAATCGTTGTAACAACCCATTTAACCAATTTAAAATAATTTCATGGTTAAAGCCATTGGTGTAAATATTGTAATAAAGTACTATATAAAAGTTTTCCCTCAAAAAGTTAAACCAATTTTTTTTTTTACTTTTGAAAGCTCTCACCATTTGCTTTGCTCAATTCCGTGCAAGCCTATTGCTAAAGAACGAATTGAAAACATGTACGGTCCGAGTATGGCATTGTATTGCAATGATGTTTGCCTCCTTCAAATATGACAGGTACGTAGACACAGTCACACTAACGCAAACACGCACACTCTGTGGTTCTGCCACAACATTCTCCAAGCGTTGCACAAACATGTAGGTAAGCTACACAAATAAGCCAGCTGTGACAGAACATTAATACAAGGCCTGGCAGGGGAATATAAAGCACCACGAGAGAGTAATGTTGATAAGACCTCATGTTTATGGCATAATTACACCCCATAGTGTCCCTGGTTAATAATTATGAGCTGCAAAACCAACTATTCTCACCAATGTGTAATTAATAATGACAACAGACTCATTCCCCGTGGCAACCCATGTCCCTCTTCATCACTCTGAATTATGTGTCACGGCCTGTGGGAGATTGTTTATGGAAAGCAAAAATCTAAAACATACATGAATCAAATAGGAGGAACAGCGAGGGAAAATGAGCAAACTGTGAACGAACAAGAAGCGAGACCAAAAGAAAGAGGTATTGTTTTTAAAAAGCCCAGAAATCACGGAGATGGAAATCAAGCCTTCTCTGTGACAGGCAAGCCATGGTTTCTCTAAAATGCAGAGCATGTGCTCAATAATTGATCAAGTTTCAGATGTTCACCTTATCTAAAGATTGTACCCAGTTTGCACAAACGTATGTATTTTTAATGCAACCCAAATACAAACCTCTTGTGATAGCCCACAACACATCATGTTTAATATACGGCACTTCCCAAGGCATTTAACAGCACAGGCGTCAATTATTCATGCTAACTCCCTACTTCGAGATCTCCATGTGCACTTCTGAGCATCTCTGAATCAGTGACATTCATACTTCCGAACAGAAGCATCACCTTATTACAATCCAGACACTTACAACGAATAAGCAATTGGCAACTCAAACTACAGTCTCTTTAAAGGCCAGCAGTTACTTGCTGAAATCCGAACCGTTAACCTGTGCTGGCCTTCCAAGTCTATATAATCTACCCAAAACGCATTGATCTCTGCTGGGATGGGATGTGCACTGCCAGTATTGAGAAATGGGATAGAATAAATGAAAAGAGGTTTAATAATAACTGAATCGATTCTGAATTTAATGAAAATGTGCCTTATCAGCAGTGCCATGCTAAGTCTGGGCTGCTACAATAAGCCCAGGGTTCCCCGTGGCTGTAAAGTACAGCATGCTAACGAATAGCTGCACCAGGGCTGGTCATCTTAAAGGTGCACTCATTCATTATTTTTGCTAATTAAAAAAAGTTTCATACTGAAAGACATTAATAGAACTATTCAGGTGCTGAATAGCAATCAGAAATATGAATAAAATGAAATCCCATGAGATGAAGACTCGAGTTGTATCAGACTTCTAGAAATAGCTGTTTTATTCTCGTGGGTGCTGTCGTGTTGTCATCACATTCCCAGCCATTTCATGCAATCGACAGAGTTACTACTACTACTATTACAACTACTAATAACAACTCTTTGTAAAACAAACTTATTTATAATCGTATGTAAACTACTAAAAAAACTAAACATTAATTATGTAAAGTTATAAAAGAACTGTTGTCTGGCAAAATGGATGTATTAATAGAACTACTTGTTCTTAGTGCACTAAATGAATAAACAAATAAAAATAAAAAAATTCGTACAAAAGTGTGACTGGCTGCTGTATCGCATTGTGAATAATGCAATATAATAGCTGTGACTGTTATTATTGTATGTAATGTATAATGTAATGTAATTTAATTATGAATGATTTATTAATTACAAAGCCCCACACATGACACAGGACAAAAATATACTGTGCATATCGTGGCAACAAATTAAGAATTATTGTGGCCATGACTTATTAATTGGCCACATTGAACTAATTCTCTCATTTTGATTTAACTAAAACAAGGGAACAAATTATTACAATGTGGCCACAATTTAGTAAAACGAGGGAACAAATTATTATATCGGGAGCAAAATTTAATTAAAACAAGGAAACCAATTAAAAAATCTGACCCATTAGTAAGTCGTGGAAACTAATTGTTAATTTGTGGCCATGATTGTTAATTTTTTTTCACCGCATGCTATGTGCAGAGCTCCATAATTAATTTATTAATATAATATTTTTTATGTTTTATGTAATTTAATTTAATAATTTCTAAAAAAATAATTACTACAATAATAATAGAGCAAAAACACACAACAGTCACAGCTTTACTGCAAAATTCTTCCAGGGAAAGAGTTTGTGTTACTGTAGACCGGTCATAACGCAATGCAGTAGCCAGTCATACTAGCACCAACAACACAAATATTTGTCAAGACTAAATGTCCATTGTAAGAATATGTGTAGTAGCCTATGATTAAGAAAAAAAAAAATATATATATATATACAAGCAGCTTTGGTGTAAAGCAGCAGGAAATAGGACATCTTACATCCAGGCCAACCGGTGTCAGTATAAAACCAAAATACTATTGGGTCACTTGCTAAGACTGCAGAAATGCATCAACAACAAAGTTAGATAAGCTAAAGTGTAACTGTACTGATTTTGTATGTGAGCCGTGAGGACATGATTTATGGGTTCGAGCTAAGCAACATGGTTATAGATTTGGTATGAGTCACAGTAGTTGCCGTGAGGCATAGCAGTCACACTGCCTCTGAAACGCACTGCGGTTGAACAGCTGCTGCTACAGGGTACAAAACGAAAGTGAGAGTAAACAGTGGGGGAAAAAGAATGGAAGTGTAAAACTTCCTCCGAAGACACTTGTCAAACGGGCTGTCAGCTTTACAAACAGTGAGGACTTGTAAGTGTTGTATTTTTAGTCCTTTGTGCACGTGGCAGCTAAATGTAATTCTGCTGAGAAAAAAAAATCTTTACAAAGAATGAGAAACATCTGAACCACAATGTACATTTTCTCCTTGCCATCACCTACAACTAAGGACTCACCTGATCCATCAAGATTCGAGACCAAAGAAGTTTTTTTTTGTTTGTTTTTTTCAGGAGCAGTTTCCAGACTAAAGGTCGGTTCACACCAAAACCGATAACTATAAAAATAACTGTAGTGAAAACTATAATGGCGTCCACAGCAACAGATGATAACTTTCTGTTTATTATAAGCTCAATGCAGTTATGTAAGCTGTTGTTTTGAGGGATAGCTCACCCAAAAATTAAAATTTTGTCATACAGGTTTGGAAGTAAGTTGAGTAAATTAGTAGTAATTAGTATGAGTTTCTTTCTTCTGTGGAACACAAAATAAGATATTTTGAAGAATGTTGGTAATCAAACATTTTTTCAATCAAACATAATTTTTTCCTATGGAAGTCAATGGCTACTGTCAACTTGGTTTGATTACCAACATTCTTCAAAATATCTTCTTTTGTGTTCCACAGAAGAAAGAAACTCATACAGGTTTGGAACAACTTGAGGATGAGTAAGTGATGACAAAAATGTTCATTTTTGGGTGAACTATCCCTTTAACACTTATAAGGCACTGGTGATTCAGAGGATAGGAAGTCATTAAAAAGGAACGCTGACAGTTGTCCCTGTCCCTTTAAATATTACATTAAAATGTGGTTAATTTACAAATGCTCACATTACTGACTGGAATGATGTTTCTTTTTATCTACAAAGCAATGTCTGTCTAAGCATTACCTCACAATCTCTTGGAGATCTTTTCACCCCACAGGGGTTTATGCAAATGAAGGGTGCTGATTACAATACACAAAAGCATTGCAAATTTACCTCCTGCGCTTTCTATGGATTAAAGGAATAATTTCACCAAAGCAATGTTAAATTTCGGGAGGAATTTTTTTTTTTTTTTCCTCTATGGAAATTCTAGCCACAGAGTGCTTCAAAATATCAAGTGCTTTTGAAGGCAACAGTGTCAGATCCACAGCAGTAATTCCTCTGCTGTTCTAACATACCTTTGAATCCTTATTTTCGGTATAATGTTCTAGCTTCCTGCCTTCTCTCGCTCTCTCTTTCCATTAGGTCTTGAATTATTGGCTGAATAATAGATCCCACTGCATATAAGGCAACTAAAAAAAGGGTAAGAAGGTGAACGCAACCCTTGCACTGCCCCCGCCACATCTTAATCTGGCCAGTTGCACTCTATAACCTCATCACACTGCTCAGCCTTCCCACACTTTCAGAATTGCAGGTTTACTTGCACTGTTATCGAGTAGTAATTGAAGGGTTTGACCCTGTGGTGAAGGAGACTGTGTAACTTTGTAGTGACAGTTTCTGGGCACTCGTTTATTATGGCTCCATTCAAACAGGAGTTTCCAGGCACTGAACTCTGAATGGCCAAGAAATGAACATTTACGGCATTAATAAAAAACTGTATCAGTTGTAGGGTGCGTTTACTTAATGGAATGTGCCGGGTCCAATATAAGGTCAACTTTATGGACAACTTTTGTTGCACAATGTCGATAACCACGGAAAATCATTTACGGATAGATTGGGACTGTGCAGTAATTACATTGGAAACATATAACCAGAGGTTCAGTCACCTAGAAAGGTAGTCCCACTTCAAAAACATTACTTAGACCACTTGAAATATCTAAACTATTTTATTTATTTATTTTTACTGAATAATTCATGCAAGTGCTTTAAAACCTCTGGAACAAGACACAAGTCAAAATTATTTTCTGTGGTATAGACATTATGCCACAAATGCTGTCAGTAGAGTCGGAATACTACTGAAAAACATATTTTTTAAATTAAAATATGTTTTCATATATTTAAAAATAAACTAAGAATAAATTAATATACTATTTTTTCTCCATTTTATTTATCCAAAGCCAGCAATTCTAAAATGCCATTTCAATGATCCTAAATCAAATAAAATGACAGTAATGGAACACACTCCTCACTGGTTCTGCTCAAACCGTGTTTCATAATGTCAGAGATTTTATGAGGCCTCTCTGAGAGCAGCCATGGGAAGTATTTGTCGTAACATGTGCCTATCTATCTGAAAGTCCTGTGCCAGTGATTGGCTGCACGGCCACATGCTCGACTGCATCGGCAGTGCCAGTGTCAGGCTCGGTTGGTTGAGAGGACACTAAGAGGTTTAGTTGTCTGTGTGCTTGACTGGACCCTCTGTGAAGTTTGACTATAAAGAAGGATAAACTTGTTATCTGTCCAGCAGTGTGGCAGTGCACTGAGGAGGCACACAAGGATGAGTCTCAGAAAAAAAATATATAACTGGTTATGGCAGCACATCTGAAGAAATTCCCGATGAGAATTTCAAAACAGTGATGGCAGACTTGCTGTGACATGTCTTGAATTTTTAAAAAAAATGTAAAGCCTGGCTTATCCTGTTGGCTGCTAACTTCTTTACACATGATGTTCAAGTCAAGACACAAAAACACTTGTGACCTTTTTCTTTAAGTCATCTGAGGTTTCCATAAATAATGTGCTTCCAAAATCCAAATACTTTTCCATAAGAAAGAACGAACTCACAAATGAGTGCTCTTTAATATCTCAGTTGTTTCTCCTAAACAGTTAAGACATTTAATTGATCAAATAAAATAATCTTGAGTTTGTCTAATGAAATAAAAGTGTTTACACTTCAGTTTGTCTAATAAAAGAAAAGAAAAAAAGAAATTATAACATAAGAAATATTTTTGTCTCCTGTGAAACAGAAGTAGAAAAATAAATTCACGTCTCTAGTTTCAGAAGAGATCTCAAACAATGTCTCACATGGACAAATCCATATGAACAAACTGCTCTCAAGGGCCACTGCTTAACCCTCCTAGACACACACAGACATTTATACTGAAGTAAAAGGAAAGACCTTGATTGTACTGTATAAGGAAAGAGAAGCATGGTTAAAGTTAAGAAATTATTTGGGCTGGGCTATCCTCAATAACTTAATAGCAATATATTCATATTGAATGTCAACAAAGAAATATTAAGAGAAACAGAGAGATGAACGTAAACAAGAAAAACACTACAAAGAAAAAACTAACTCATCTTCAGAAACAACACATAATGCTCAAACCTTAGTTTAGTCTCCCATAGTTTTATAAAATTTAAAATCAATCACCACTCTTGATTTAACCAGCATTGAAAAAACCTCAATGATACTTTGGCAAGGCTTTTGCTCTATTTTCTTTTTCCTACTAGTATATATTGCCAGTTTCCCTTTGAAAACAAAAGGGACTAACTTCTGGATTTAAAACAGAAATAAAATAGTTTACAGCAATGATACCATGAAGGATTCTCCACTGTAAATCCCCTGCCCTCTTTGATAATGGCGGCTTATATAGAGATCTCCACTCAGGTTTTTCATTTCCATTTAGCCCAAAAAAAGATCGCCATGGTGTATCAACCTTTCTTTCAAAATATGTCTTATTAAAAGCCATAACACAAGCTCTATACTACAAATTACCTTAAGTTGACAATAAATTCAACCACAAAGATTGCCAATTCTTAAAAAAAAAAAAAAAACTGTACACCCATCAAGATTAGGTAAAACCTCTAGACAGGGAAAAAGGTTCTGAGCATTGGGAGTGTATGAGTTGTAATATTTTAACATTTGATTCTCTTCATCTGTGAGAGCTTATCTCAGTTTAAACAAAAACAAAGAAACAAGACAAACAGATCTGATACCCAAATGTTGGGATGCCATCTCTGCGTTCTCCAAATTTGAGCCAGCCAAAGTCAACATCTGTCCTAAAGTGACAGCCCTGGATTTTTGGAGAGCAGAACTGAACCCATGTATATTACAATTGTTCTTTATATCCAGACGTGCTCCAAATATCAAAGGTTCCTCTAACAGCCAATGAAGAGAGTATGAGCTTTCAGTCTTTTGAATATGAAACAAACTCCACACTTTAAAAAGTCTTTGAAAAGTCCATTTTTAAAGGGTTCATCAAAAAAAAGATGTTTATCCAACCCAAACCCCCCAAAGTTTTGCAATATGGCACAGGCAGCAGCCCTCCAACTCACATCAGATGCTCCATCAAAAAATCTCTGTAGAAACTGCAACTGAAAAGCAGCGGTTCTGCTTTGTAAATTCATGAGTCCTTGTCCTCCTTCTTCCTTGGGCAGGTATAAAACATCGTTGTACCCAGTGTAATTTGTCCCAGAAAAAGTCCACAAGGACAGCTTGAATTTTCACTAGAAGTTGCTTTGGAGGCTCCACACAAGCCAACCTGTGCCACAGAGAGGAGGCAACCAGATTGTTTACAACAAGAGTACATCCTCTATAAGACATATTTGGAATCAACCATTTCCATTTTTCCAGACACCTCTTAATGTTTTCACACACCCCTTCCCAATTTTTCTGTTGAGTTACATCATCACCCAAAAAAACACCTAAATATTTAATCCATCTTTTACCCCAAACTAACACATCAGGAAGGTTTGGTTTTCCATCAACCCACTGACCAACCAACAGTGTCTCACATTTTGTCCAATTGACTTTAGCAGAGGATAACAACATAAAATCTTTAATTAATTTAAGTAAAGTTTGTACATCATTTTTTCCACTAATTAAAACCATCATCAGCATAAGCTGACAAAACAATGTTATTTTTACAATTGGGTAAACATAAGCCACACACCTTTTGTCTTATTTGTTGTAACAATGGTTCAATGGCCAAAGAATATAGCATCCCAGATAAAGAGCATCCTTGTCTTATACCTCTTTGAACCTGGAAAGGAAAGCATAAGCCGCCATTTATCTTCAGTACACTCTCAACTTTACTATAGAGTACTTTGACCTTGTCTATAAAATCTTGACTAAAACCAAAAGCTCTCAAAGTCCCCCACAAAAAGGAATGTTCGACTCGGTCAAAGGCTTTTTCTTGATCCAAAGAAATCAAGCCAACGTCTAACTTTAACAATTTTGAAACTTCTAATGCATCATGAATTAGTGAAATGTTATCAAACATTGATCTACCACGAACACAATATGTCTGGTCCGGATGGATGACCTCGTCCAACACTCCAGCCAGTCTGTTAGCTAAGGCCTTGGAGAGCAGTTTGTAATCGCTGCACAGAAGTGAGACGGGGCGCCAGCTCTTTATTTCAGTGAGATCCCCTTTTTTCGGTATGAGGGTGATTATCGCTCTACGACAACTCAGCGGCATCATACCTTCAGACAAGCTGTCATTCAGTGCCTGTAATATATCCACTCCCAGCTCCATCCAGAATGATTTGTAAAAATCAACTGGAAGACCATCAACTCCTGGAGCCCTCCCAGACTCCATGCCTTGAAGGGCCTTATGCAGCTCTCCCAAGCTCAACGCACCTGAAAGGGCTGCATTACCCTCTTCAGAGATCTGGGGTAAGGAAGTGAAAAAGACATTTCCTTCATTACTCCCCGACTCAGACTCACTTCTGTATAGATTCTGATAAAAACCAACTGCTCTCCTTCGGATATCAACAGGTTCTACTAACAACCCCCCATTCTCAGAGCACAAAGCTTGAATTAAACGTCTTTGCCCATTCTTTTTCTCAAGGCTGAAAAAGTATTTGGACGGCGCATCCATTTGGGCTATACTCTGAAATCTTGACCGGACCAGTGCCCCTTGTATTCTATACCCCAGCAGATCATAACCAAGCCTTTTTCCTTAATCCAATTTCTAAATATTGATTATCTCCAGTGGATTCCGCTAACTGTTGACATTCATTTATTTCAGTTTCTAAATTCTCCAAAGATCTTCTTATCTCTCTAGTAACATTGTGAGTGTACACTGAAAAAAATGATTCATTGACTAGTTGAATTTACTAAAAGAAATTATGTTAATTGGATCCACATAATTGATTTTAGCTACATTTAAACAAATGCATTACGTTGAACTAAGTTCAGCTTAATGCATTTGTTTAAATGTAGCTAAAATCAATTGCGTGGAGCCACTTACGATAATTTTTTTTAGTAAATTCAATGATTTCAGTAAATTCATTGAATTTTCTAAATGTTTTTATCGTAAGTGGTTCCACGCAATTTATTTTAGCTACATTTAAACAAATGCATCAAGTTGAACTTAGTTCAACATTATGTGGAACCAATTAACATAATTTTTTTTAGTAAATTCTACTAAGTCAATAAATCATTTTTTTCAATGTACTGCTGACAGAACTGTCTAATTTGAACCTTGCCAAAGTCCCACCATTGTTGTACTGATTGAAATTCGTGCTTTGTATTTCTGTATTCCTCCCAAAAAAAATTAAAAGAGCCCCTAAAAAACTTGTCACACAACAGAGAAATATAAAAATGCCATTAAGAACTTCTAGGTTTGAGAGAGCTTAAAATAAAACAGCATTGCACCATTCCATGATCTGAGAAGCCTATAGGAATAATTGAACATTTATTAAAAATATTAAGATGATGCTTAAATCCATAAACTCTGTCCAATCTAGCAAACGACATTACGTTATCTCTTGTATGAACCCATGTGTATTGTCTCTCAGTTCCATTTAATTGCCTCCAGGTATCACATAGTTCATACTTCTTTATTATGTGGATGAGCCGTTTTGGGGAAGGCAAATGAGGTTCAATGTGGTTTCTGTCCAGTACGTGTTCAGTACAATTAAAATCACCGGCCAAAAATAAATATTCTTCAGAAGAACAGTTTTGCAAAATAGAACATAATGTGTCTAAAAAAAGCACTATTATAAAATAACACATTATTTTCGTATTAAACAAGCTCTTACTTTTAAAAGTCTGCCTTTAATGATTTCATCCACAACATATGAAATTGGACTAAAACTTTTTGCAAACAAAACAGCAACTCCAGCACATTTTTTCCATCACTGTGTGGTTCTTGTAGTAAGATAACATCTAGGTTCTTCTGTTTCATCACTTCATTCAACATGGCTCTTTTCCTAATGTCTCTGGCACCATTCACATTCAAGGTAGTACTTCACTCATGACAAAAGTAAGCAGAAAGAAGAAAAACCCTCCAACACACAACTAATCATTAAAGGTGGTATCTCTTAATTTTTTAAACATCATTATACAACTCCTTGTCTAAATTCCTCACAATCTTCTTCAAACGATACACTTCTTTATTAGTAAAACAACCTTCTGCCATTAGGCTTCTCGTTCTTTCAACAAACTGCTTGATGTGATGTCAGGGAAATATTCTTGAACACAAACACCTCTTTTGTTTTTTGCTGCCCTAAGAAACATCTTTATATCCTCACTATCGTAGCTTCGACCAGAAAAATCACTTTGAGAAAGCACTACACTGGAGTCAGACAACTCACTATCACTTTCAGTCTCCTGATCCATTTTTTTTGGAATTGACCAGGCTTTTTCCTTTTTTTGGGCACTTTGAACATATTGTTTTCCATCTCTGTAACAACACAATCCACCTCACATACACTCTGCAACAGCGGCAAAGTCATATTCTCTGCAACACCAGATGATTGTTTGCCTTCTGTGTTCCCAGAAAACAGCATCCAGCCCCTCACCGGGGGTGTCCTTCCCGGTGACCACCGACTCCGGCTCGGCCCGGCACACCCCCGGCTCCTTACAGTTCAACAAAACAGCCTCGGTTGCTTCACTTGTACCGGGAACGGAATTAACGTTATTTTCTTTATTAGCTTCGGTTTCCTTTAATTTATCCGGACAATTTCGAATTACATGTCCTGATTTGCCGAAACCGCAAACACTTTGCTTTCGCGGTTGTAACAAATATCACATAATCAAATCCCTCAACTTGAAAATTAAGTGACAATTCCAACTCGGCATCATCTTTATCTATCATATATGCGAAACGCCTAAAAGAAACAACGTGTTTCAGAGGGGATTCACTACTGATCGCAATCTTTTTGATTGGGGATACCAGTTTTCCGTAACGAGACAACGCCTGAGTTAGTATTTCATTACTAAGAAAAGGGGGAACATTGGATAAAGTAACTCTTTTTGATGGTAGTAAGAGGGGAAGCACAGTGACAAACTCATCGCTGATCCACAATTCCATGCTCAACTAATTCGTTTGCTTTTTCAATACTGTTGAGGAAAATCACCATGGCATTGTTCATCCTAGAGGCAGATACAATACATTCATGCCCCACATCTACTCCGACAGCCATGCAACATTCCTCAACACCTGCAGGGGACGCCACTTTAACCGCATGACGCAGCGTGAGTGAACCCAAAACCTGCACACTTTGGGCGGTCATGTTTCCCTGATAAAGCAGGTAGGACGAGGCCCCAAAAGGCAAACACAAGAAAAAAAGAAAAAAAAAGATTCACTCAAGTAAATCCACCCACGCTCACAACCGTCCACTCGCACCCAACACTCACGCCGGAAGCGAAGAGAGAGAGAGAGAGAGAGAGAGAGAGAGAGAGAGAGAGAGAGAGAGAGAGAGAGAGAGAGAGAGAGAGAGAGAGAGAGAGAGAGAGAGAGAGAGAGAGAGAGAGTAACAGATGGGTAATCTGCATACTCATCATCACGGCAGCCAGAGCTGAAGAAACTGTTCCCTTTCCTAAAGACAGGTTAATAAGTGCGTGCTTACTTGAGTTTGTCAATGAGTGTGAGAAATAGACAGACGTGAAAGAGGTATTGAAAAAGATATACATTGAGAGAAGGAGAAGAATACATTTTGCTCACAAAAGAGGCTAAGAACCTGACACGAATCTATGACAGCACTTGTGTGTGGTATGCGTCACTGTAATGAATGTGTAGTTGTATTGCGCTCAACTGCTTGCATTTGTTATTCAGACAGCTCTGTAGTTATAGAACAATAAGCTGGATAAACAGAGGCATGCATTACTTTCTCATTCTATTAAAGGTAATTTCAAGGCATGAACAAACTGCGCTCAAGGGCCACTGCTTAACCTTCCTAGACACACACAGACATTTATACTGAAGTAAAAGGAAAGACCTTGAGTGTACTGTATAAGGAAAGAGAAGCATGGTTAAAGCACTCATTACAATTCAGTAAAAAATTGAAGAATGAAATGGTGTGACATCATTTTGAACAAAATCAGGCCAAAATTAAGTTCGTTTTAAGTTCGTTTTGGGGAACGAACTTTACGTAAAAGTTCGCTCTGGCTGGTAAACACCTTCTTACAACCATTGGTCTGTGGTGATTGCATAATAAGTCGGTGTACTCTGAGGATCCGACTTCTTTGACATGGAAATCTTCTCTGGTTCGAGTCCGTCGAGGTCAGACATCTGCGAGTAAAAACATGAACACACTAGAGAACCGCTTTATAGAAGAAAAAGAAGTTGGAATTCTAATTTAAAGAGACTGATATTGTATAAATTGTTACATAAATAAATGTGACGTGACTTTACTGGATTGAATGGCAGAGCTTGTGCAAACATATCCACGTCTCAGATGCTTTCTTAACTGCCGTTTACTCACCACAATTTTTTTTTGTGTGAGGGCCTCACAGCGATCTGTCATGTCACATTTAAGAGCGTCAAAACTCAACAAATTTATTGTTTGAATTTCGTGATAAAATGGACAGAATTTGAAAGATGACACTTTGTTTCTTTTTAGAAGTAACAAAGCACAGAACTATTTGCGATTATAATGTTTAGGGTAGGGAAAAACTGCAGATCTGGCAACCCTGGCTTGAACTACGGCTACGGGTGAGACAACTTGAACAACTTTAACTGTTAATGCATTATAGTGCGCGCCTATATATGTGGCATATATTCCAAATACATTGAAATATATTCTGAAATATAACAAAAATATATGAAATATAAGTATGAAATATATTTATTGGGCCAATTTCAAATATTTGCATATATTCCAAAACATATCCAGAAAATATATTTCAAATACAATTCTTTTGTGTATGGGTGGGCCCTATCTTGCACCCAGCGCAATTGACTTTGTACACCGACGCATGTATCATTCCTATTTTGCACCCGCGCAAAGCGGACTTTTCCCTCCACAGATGCACGTCGGTTAACTAAGAAATACACTTGCGCTCCCCGGGGCGGTTCAGCGCAAAGAGGAGGCGTGTTCCGGCGCAAACGTTCCCTCATGCTATTTTACAGGTTTAGAAAACAATTGCGCCACTAACCGAAAAAAAAAAACAGTTTAAAGTCAGTGGCGCGTTGCGCATGTTATTCATATGCTATTTTAAGGGCGCATGCTTGGCCCTAATCAATGTAGCGTGTGCACAACGCGCATACACTTTGATTCTCTCATCTACACACAGACGCAGCAGTTATCATTTTTGCAAATCATACATTATTACGATAGATAGATAGATAGATAGATAGATAGATAGATAGATAGATAGATAGATAGATAGATAGATAGATAGACATTTTATTATAAAAGCATACATCTAGCTTACACATTTACCCAAATTATCATACGCCTGTTTAACCGAAGTTAATTTGGGTGTGTTTCTCCATCCCCAACGTCCCTGACGAGAACGTCGGTCTCCTCGGCCTTGAACCGCTCCTGTCGTGCGCCTGACAAATCCGCCGTTATAATAGGAATCCGCTTTAGAACAAGCGCGCCTGCTCTTAAAGGGAATGTGAGATGTCGCTCTGATTGGTTTATTTCACGTTACGCCCAAACCACACCTATGAATAATGAAGCTACTTCAGACCAACCCCTTTTAGATTTGCGCCAGGCTCAAGAGTCATTTATCCCGCCGGGAAAATAGCAACAGCGCCAAGACCCGCCCACAAAGTTACTTGCGCTTTGCGCTTTGACACTTGCGTTTCAGATCGTTAAAATAGGGCCCCATATGTTCAATGTGGGTTTGAATCCAGCCTGTGTCATGCCCTGATCTCTGTAATCCTTTTTTTTCCTCATCATGTATTGACATCTCTCTAATTTTTCCATCAATAAAAGGCAAAAATCAAATGACGCTATATGAGCCAGGGGCGTTTCCTTCGAGGAGGCAAGGGAGGCAGTGCCTCCTCAAAAAAATTAATGAGAAACTAGTCCATATTGCAAAAATAAAAAAGCCAAATATTACAAAATATGACATTTAAAAGTGTATAAATCTCTAGTTTTTCTAAAGTAACACTGTCCAACAGCGACAGCAGGTAAAGTTTCAGCGAGAGTCTAGGTCTCTCTTGCCTCCCCTAAGCCCACTGAGTTTTAACAGACCCCCTAAAGCGTACGCTGGGTTTGATGGGGGTAATTGAGAATGAATGGAGGAAAGTCACGTAAGAGGAGGCAATGCCTCCATCGCACTATGATTGGATATGAATGGATATGATTGGTTATGATTGGATACGATTGGTTCATGCGCTATCCGTTGTTTTGAAAATGAGTTGACTATTAAAAAGAACAGCTGAACAGAATCAGTTCACAGTTCACAAATAAAATATATTGTTTGTTACTGCCTTTAGTTATTATTTTGGAATAAATGTAAAAATGCTTAAAACACTAACTTGATGAGATTTATATTTGGGTTTAATAAATTGAACATTAATTACATTATTACTGTAAATATACAAAATAAAATTGTATTTGGTTTCTTTTTTCTTTTCGATGAAAATGTGACAACATTAAGTACAGGTAAAACTGACATGACTTGATTGATTGACATGATTAAAAAAAGAAGTCTCCTCATTTCAGAACACCACTGCATGTCACTGGTCGGAGCTGCATTAGCCACATCAGATGTCTTGCTGTGATGCAAAGGAAAGAAATTTGAACAGAGCTCCATGTTAGGGAAATAAATTTCATTGCTATCTCACAGATTTCCCGTAGCTCACCTAATTTACACGTTTGAATTGAAAGAAATCTGGAAAAATGTATAGAAAATATTACAGTAGGACAGAAATGCTGCAATACTATTACCAATGTTCATGGTTTCAACAAATTCACTGAGGGAACAAAGCAAAACAAAGCAAAAAACACAAAAAGTTATTTCCTTGGTACCATGTCCAAAAAGCATACAAATAAATTTACCATGGCACTTTTTTATATAAAATGAAACAATAATGAAAAAATAAATAAATAAATCAAACGTGAATCTGTATAAAAAAAAATTAAAAAGCCTTTTGTAAGCCTTCTGTAATGCGTGATTCTAATTTCTGAACAATCAGATTGCATTGAAGAATGCAATTCGCGTGCATTTGATACGCACTTTATTGCATGTAATACACACGCACCCGATACACGACTTATCCTACCCATGCGTATAATATGCACGTACCCTACCACTACTAAACCTACCCTAAACCTACACTGTAAAACTTTTCACTGTAAATTTACAGTAAAATACTGGCAGCTGGGTTGCCAGCCACATACTGTATTTTTACAGAACTAGTACTGTAAACAGCATTTACAGTATTGTACTGTAAAACATTGTACTGTAAATTTACAGTAAAATACTGGCAGCTGGGTTGCCAGCCACATACTGTATTTTTACAGCACTAGTACAGTAAACAGCATTTACAGTACTCCACTGTAATTACCAAATACAGTATATACCACATAATTTTACAATATTAAACTTGTCTACAGCAATAAATGGTATAGTAGTCACACTATGAAAAAGAAAACAACATTTTCTGGGTTTAAAAACATTTATTTTGGTTAAAAGCAAAGATCAGAAAATTGCCTTCTGTGAACATGTTGGCAGAATTTTTTTTAAACATAAAATGCAATTTTAACACTTAACAACAAACAGGTAACACTTAGCACTTAATTAAAGGGATAATTCACCCAAAAATTTTAATTAGCTCATGATTTACTCACCCTCAAGTCATCCTAGGTCTACATGACATTCTTCTTTCAGACGAATACAATCGGAGTTATATTAAAAAATGTCCTGGCTCTTCCAAGCTTTATAATGGCAGTGAATTGCTGTTTCTGTTTTGAAGTCCATACAAGTGCAAACGAAATTCAAAGTCTTCAAGTCCCAATTCAAAGTCTTCAAGGTTTCACAGAAGTGAGGACACCTGTAGGCTTACAGTGTTCTTTTTTTGCACAACTTGGCCAGTTTTCTTTGAAGTTACTTGTCCTTTCTTTGTTTTTGATCCACGTTCAGGATTGATGTCAGGAAATCGTCTAAAAGGCAGAAAAGAAAGGAAAAAAAAACAATGAAATATTATGGACTGATATGTTTATATATTTTGACAAAGAGAGACAGCACAAAGGATGTGTAAATAAAAACCAGATATCGGTTTTAACGACTAAACTGTTTGGATAAAACTGAACAACATGAAAAAAAATGCAATGTTGGATGTTGTGATCAATAACTGATATTTTTTCTGCCCTGGTTAAAATACATCAACTCAATGTGTCTGTTTACATGTGCACTGTCAACTAACTAAACTTTTGGAAGTGGGGTTGCCAGATTTAAAGTTTTATTCTACAACTTTTAATATCATCCCCTCATCAGGTCCCATCAGAGTATCAGTGGAAAGGCAGCCATAGACTGTTTATATAGAGCACACATTGCCAGAATCTAGCCCAAACCTTTGTGACAGAAATAATTTAACTTTAATTGCAAGCCTTGCAATGTTTATTGCATACATGACTACATGATAATGTTAAACATGACATTTACCAGACTAAAATGCATGTTTGCACCCAAAAATGAAAATTCTGTCATTATTGCTCATCCTTAAGACTTTTGTTCATCTTCGGAACACAAATTAAGATATTTTTGATGAAATCTGGGAGGTTTCTGTCCCTCCATTGACATCAATGTCATTGCAACTGTCAAAGCCCAGAAAGGTGGTAAAAACATTGGTAAATAGTACATATAACTACAGTGGTTCAACCTTAATATTATGAAGTGACGAGAATACTTTTTGTGTGCAAAATAACCCCAAAATAACGACATTGTTGAATAATCTCTTCTTTTACATGTCATTCTCCTACACTGTTTTGTGAGGATGAGTGGGCCGGAGTGTATTAAAGGATAACTCTTACCAAAATGCAACCTAGGGTCTTTTTGTTAATCTACCCGAGGCAAACCTTCGTTTAAAAGCATAATTAGGATGGAAACGCCACTTTTAAGTTTGACCGTATTTTCGTTTTCGGTCAAATTGCCTTTTGAATGGGAGTGCTTGTGGCACGACTATGATAGCATCAAAAATCGCTATTTTTAAAACACTAAGAAGGCTCGACACAACATGAAACTGTGCTCTCAGTATCACCAGAGACTCTACACATGAACTCCAGCATTGAGAACATTGTTTGTGTACACAGAGTTTACTAAAAAGAAAGATTTTGAACAACTCACAGAAACTGTGTCTGCCTACATTTTGACAGTCAAAAATAGTCGATCTAATAACTTTATTCTAGAGCTGCTGTAAAGCCAAAACAATCTATGTTACTGTAATTTCCTATTATCACTGTAAAGCTGCTTTGAAACAATCTATATTAAAAGCGCTATATAAATGAAGATGACTTGACACTGTTTACACTACGTCAACAGCGTAGGAGAATGATGTGAAAGAGTAGAGATTGTTGAATAATGTCGTTATTTTGGGTTTTTTTGTGCACAAAAAGTATTCTCGTCGCTTCATAATATTAAGGTTGCACCACTGTAGTTACATGGATTATTTAAACAATGTTTTTACTAGCTTTCTGGGCCTTGAAAGTTACAAAGATGTTTCTGTCTATGGCTGGTTCAGAAACCTCTCAGATTTCATCAAAAATATCTTCATTTGTGTTCTGAAGATGAATGAAGGTCTTACAGGTTTGGAACGACATGAGGGTGAAAAATTAATGACAGAATTTTCACTAATCCTTCAACTGAAAACAACTTGCACTGACATATCTGAAATATGTGACTGTCACTGTTTTGTCTCAAGATGCACACCAGTAATGTTTTTTTATAAAAGCTGCTTAAATACCCTAATTTTATTAAGGCCTAGACCTGTCTTAAGCTAAGCCCAGTATGGAAACCAGGGCCATATTGTTCATACCAGTAGTCAACATAATAAATACTGTCAAGACAAGTCACAATTCAGTCTAATATTTATATGAATGGCAAATATGCTAACCTCTGAACAAACTCAAGGTGCTGCCTCTTCCTGGTACTGCAAGCTGAAGTTATAGGAGGAGGCAAACAGTGCTGCCAGGCCAGTGACGAAGAGGCTGTGATCCTTTCCACACACACCTTGACCTTCCAAACGTAATGTCCAGCACTGGTTGCTTAGAGATTGACCTGTAATTGAAAAAAATAATAATAAAATGAATTAATAAATAAATAATATTAATAATTAAAATAACTATTGTGGGTTCCACTGTGGTTCGATGTAGTTGTCTATCTATTCATAGTTCTATAAATTAAAATTTTCACCTAAAAATTCAAATTGATTAGGGTTAGAACGTTAAAACGCACTGCCATATTATTTTGCTTGTTTTAAGCATCACAAAATTTTGACATATTCTTTCAGAAAACAAGACAATTTTTACTTGTCTATTAAATGCTTCTTCATGTAAGAATTTTATATATCTGGACTGGAAACAAGAAAAAAACACTAATTAAGAAAAATATATTTTGCAGTGGAGTGAGTAAATGATGGCTTTTCATTTTAGGTTTAAACTACCCCTTTAATGTTTACATACCAGGAAATAAGGTGTAGTCGGACTCTCTGGCAAGTGTAGATTGCTGGACATCAGCGTTGCAAATTCCTGAAACAATTTTTAAAAAGGACAGCACAGCCATGATCAACAGAACCAAAACATAAAAAATATTACAGATTAATGAGATTTGGTGAATAATCTCTATTTATCTGCTTGAAGGATAACACCGTCTAACTTCTCTTTGAATTGTTAGTTGTAGGACCATGGCATGGCAATCAGGAATACTACATTTGAAAACAGCATTTGATAGCATTTTTTTTTTTTTTTACCACATAGACTATAACTGTAACACTACTTAAAAGTACTTACATTTAGCACTGGACCGTCATCAGATTACAAAGCCTGAAACGAAATATATATATATATATCAAAAGCAGGTCATGCATAACATGGTATATGTTGCCTATTATGTGAAATATTGAAGTTAACGTTAACGTTACTTGGTAAACAGGTGGAACAGAGTGAATTGTTTGCGCGGCCGCGGTAGAAAACCGCGTTTGCAAAATCAAACCAAATAAGCATTCGTGAAATCAACGTATGTTAGAAATGCGAACGTAAAAAAATATATATATATTGGCTTACCGTATCACTCAGTTGAACAATTTTCCATCTTCTCAAACTCTAAATCCCACTAATCGTCACAGGCGCAGGTTATTCAGATGACAAATTCTTCCATCCGTCTTCATGTAACGTTAATGTCTCCCATTTTCTGCTGCGTCACAGGCAACTAATGTTTGAAACACGAACCGAAGCTCACAAAAGCTTAAAAATTGCTCACAGATTCGCAGACACTGTTTATCTTGATAACAGGAATGATTATTCTGTTCAGTTGAATCCCGCTGACAAATCAAGTTTGCCTGTAATAGCTACTGTCTGCTCGCGTCACATTTGAACTGAATTGAGCGCGAAAGAAATCAATCCCACAATGCAGTGCTTTTACAGTATGATACTGTATTACGAATTTATCGGGTTGAAAACAGAAATGTGCTGTATATTTACAGCTGTTCTGTAAAAGATACAGCCGAATACTGTATTATGGAAATACAGTACAATTCTGTAGGAAATTCGCTGTAAATTTACAGTAAAGTTTTACAGTGTACCCATGCATATCATATGCACGTAAAAACTCATTTTGCCGTATAAATTGCACGATAAACACAATGCGTGCTATAGAGACGCATTTAGTGTGATCGGGTTGATCTCCCACATATCTCCTTTCATGTTTCTCAGTTTTGCTCAGAGTCACTAAGTCTTTCTTTTGAAAGATGGCTAGAGGCGAGGAGTCTGGATCTCAACTCTGGCTGCCAGTCCGACAGAAAATAGATTTAAAAATTCTACTCTTTGTTTTTAAATCTCTTCATAACTTCATAAGATAACTTTTTTTTTTTTATCATTCTATATTTGAGAGACTCTGTAAGAGACACAAAGAGCTGTATGGAAGAGAACTTAAAATATATATATTTTTTTCAATAATGACTGGTTAACTCACTGTCTATTATCCTTTACATACTTTCCCCAGGCTTATTTTTAACAGTTTTATCAAGCCAATCCTTCACGTCATGAAAGATTAATTCAGCCACCAATCCACCCCAATGACATAAAAAAGCTATCTAATGGGTTAACGCTAGGTCTCACAGAAAAGGAGGGAATGCTATCATTTCAATAGCTTGTTCAATTGTTTTCCTCACACTGAGATTGGGCTATTATGGCTTCCTTTTAACATTCTGGCTATTCAACGTCAAGAACAGATTCAGATGCAAATATCAATATGGGATATTCTACCGCCGCCTCTCCTCCATTATCTCTCTCGGCATTCATTTCTGTCCAAAAAGATGGATTATTAATATACAGCTAATCGGAGTCTCCCAGTGTGAAATAAGCCTGGTTGTACCTTTGCCAAGTTTACATGCCGAGTGCTCCCCCGCCCCCGTGTCAAGATGCATTTGTATAAAATCCCATTTTTTTCTGATGCGGCCTAAACGCGCCAAATCCATTGACTGCTGCTATTGCGATATCACAGCCCGTCGAAAGGACGTGAAATGAGGGAGGGGAAAGGAGAGAATGGAACCAGCTCGTCTTTTCCACCCATTTCACACCTCTACCTCACCGGCCTTTTTTGTAAACACAAACAACACTCTGGGGGAAAAATGTGTTGCATGCAACTTAGCATAAGGTGTCTGAGACAAGACTGGGCTCGTTTCCGTCATTTAAACACTATACCAAATACGTCTCTGAAAAAAGAGAGCTTTTTGCACCACTAGCAACACTAAATGGAATTTAAAAAAAATTACAAACAATTAAAAAAAATATATATATATATAATAATATTAATAAAAAATTGTTTGTGTTTTATGAACATTCTGCATTATCTGCCCTACTTCCAATCAGCTATTTTTTGGAAAAGTAGATAGTCCCACCCATAACTTATGCCATTGGATGAGCCAGAATTTCAACCCATCCTCATAAAAAAAAAAAAAAAAAAAAAAAAAAATTCTATGGGATACACTATCCTGAATAAAAAAAACTAACAAAAAAACACCTACATTAAACCCTATACCTTAAACCTAATCAGTGAAGGGGGTGGATTGGAATCCACTGCTGCTTCAATGCATATGTAATGAGTGATTATAATCAAGGTATTAATCAGTATTTTTCCTTCTAAATATAAAATGACTTGAATGACTTCTCAGGAGATTTTACTTTGTTATAGAAGTTAAACAGTGTGATTACTGAAATGTTCTTTTCATGTATTCTTAAATGTCTGTATTTGATATCTGAATCTAAATTTAAACCTCCAAAATAGTCCACTATCTAGATTGCGAATTATATTACAAGCTGACTGAAGACATAAAATAGATTTTTTGTGCAAGGAACAAAGCATAACTCTCAAATTGGTCACTGGCTCATGGTCAGTGTCACTGTATCACTGTATGCCACAGATCTATGAGAAGATTCTTCAAAATTCTCCTTTTGTGCTCCATTGAAAAATAACAGCATATTGAACTGGAACAAAACAAGATTGAGTAATGACAAAATTCTCATTTCTGAGTGAACTATTCCTGTGCAACTATTGTGTGCAATCTTTGAGTCTCGAATTCCTCTGTGTGAAAGGTTTGGATCCTTCGATCATGGACTCTGGCGTATCTCTGATCACCAATCATAAATCTCTGCTGCCAGTCTCACTAAGAAAAAGCCTGTGAAGAATACACAATCATTCTCCTCACATCCATGCAAGAATGTCTTGTATCTCCTGGTCTCTTGCCGTCTTTCTCACCATGTCTATCTCTATCCTTCTGTCTTGCTCTCATTCTCTGCTTCATAACACAACTACACTGATTGTGTGTAAATCTGTCATTACACCAAATGGATACCAGCCATTTCTGATTCTTGTGTGACCTGTATTTGTACATAAGAGTCAAACAACCTAGTGATTGTCACTTACTTACAAGTAACTTCTTAATGTATGCTAATTGGATCCTTCTGCAGCAAAGCGCCTTGCACAAAGGACCAGTTATGACAAAAGATGAATGCCGTCACCCATTTCTTTGGTTTCATGTCTGATATTCAGGGTTCAATGGCACATCTAAAATCATCATATTTGTATATCATGATATATTAGATAAAATATTTCAAAAGATGATTAAAATAAACATCAAATTTAATTTAGATGACATTTCAATCCCACAAGGAATTATGTTATTTTTTCCTTTGTGTAAATAATAAAGTTAAAAGTATGAATGCGCCATTGATGATAGTATCCTTTTGAAAGTCTGTTAAACCTTTTTACTGAAATAATTACTTAAATTACAACACAAGCATATTTAAATTTGAAAGTTTACAGAGTGTGTTGGCAGGGCCAGGTACACCATAAATATGGCCTTATGCTGCATGACAAAGTGTTTGAAATAAACACTGTGATAAACAGACTTACCTCAAAGTGACAAAAATGAGATCAATGTTTCCATATTTTGTCATGTGTGGCTAGTTTCTACTTTTTATAACTGCCCTATTTCTCAGCTGATGGAGATTTGTTGAGTGCGCATGCAGATTAATCACATTGAAGGAAAGCTCTCATTTGTCCTTCTGGCAGTGGCCTCATTGCATTTCTCTCTCTGGAGCACTTCTGTACGCCTATTCGTCAGATAAATCACTGTAAACGTACAGAGATGTGCCGTTACAGCTGTTTCGTTATCTCTCTAAGCAACAATTATTGCTTAAATCCCTGAACAAAAACTCTATCCAGAGGAAACGGCTTAATAAAGTTTGTTCCGTTCTTTAGGAAATCATTGTCTGTTCCTGTTGTAAATCCACTTGATATATTGAATACAATATCAGGTAATCAGCAAGAGATGTGTGTCAGCATTCTTCTTCAGTCTCCATAATGACACTATTGTTTTGATAACAGTGTTTACTGTCCTAGGGGAAGCCTTTATTTTTTATGCTATGTGCCTCAGCTGCTCTCAGTTAAAGATATATAGATACATATTTACAATAAAAAAAACATTATTTTTGCCTCATTACTGTACAGTTGGGGGTCTTAGAATTTTTTTTTATTTTCTTTCAATTAAATCTGTGCTTGTGTTAAAACTTTTATAATGTCATAAACATTACTTTTTTTGTAAACTTTAATCCCTATTCCAATACATTTTGACATTTCACAAAAAAATATTTAGACAAATAGAAAAAAATTAACCATGAGAGTACTTAAATATTGCACCAGATAGGTAGACCGATATAACAAAAGAATGAGACAGACAGACAGCAAAAGAATGAGACAGACAGACAGCAAAAGAATGAGACAGACAGACAGACAGACAGACAGACAGACAGACAGACAGACTGATTGACTGATTGATTGATTGATTGATTCCAAGATAGGTCCAGAGAGGGATCAAACTATGGCCAGAAAGAGGTAAACATTCTTTCTTACATCCAAAATTTGATCCCTCTCATGCTCATGTTCATCCCTCTATTAGCTAATGGCCTCTCATGAGAAAGCGGTAACCCTTCCTCCAGGATGTAAATTAAACAAGAAGACAAATATGTGTGGTTATTAGCCACCCTGTTAACCCTCATCTTAATAGCAGGGAGCAGATAAGATACAAGGTCACAGCAAACTCTCTCCTCAGCTTTATCAGTGCTCTGCTCTGCCAACTAATACAGTGCCTAACAAGAACATGTATCAAGGTTCACAAATAATAAATGATGGTTGCCACACTTTATGCATTATATATAACTGAAACCAATCACTATGTGTTTTCATTAAAAGATGTGAAGTGTATGAAGTGCTTTGAATGCAGTTCCGCATAATGGGATGATGGCATGGGAAGATACCCTTCAAGGCAGGGTAGACGATTTGTTCCAGAAATATTTTTTGTCATGCTGCTTGAAAGTCTCTTCACATCCTGATAGCAATCACTAAGTGGTCTAAATGTATGTATATATACCGTCTATGGAAGGTGTAGGGCCATAAAATGTTTCCCAATCATTGCATTCGGTCCGAATGTAATGGTACGATGTCCTACCTGCCTGTCAACGTATGCATTTTCATATCTCCGCGCACCTGCTCGCACAGACATCACACGTCATCAGTGTGTTTCATGCTATGCAGAGTTAGACAGACGTCAGTCACCGAGCACCGCAACCGAAACAGCAGCCAGCTTTTACAGTTCCTACTGAACCAAAACAACGAGCTTATGCTGAGTTCATGCCATAACTACTGTATTTTTAAGAGATTGAAACCTGTGATGCTGGTTCACCAACTAGATTGGCACCAAACCAGTATTAAAAGTGAACCAATAAACACTAATGAAATCAGTTATTTAGGCATCTCAACATTATAATGTACAGTAAAAAAAAAAAAAAAGGATATTAATTTAGAAATTTGCTAAGCAATACATTAAACAGTGTAATTAAATTAGTGTTGTGTTTATTAAAGATCAACTTTAAGTGAGAGTTAGATGATGGCAAAGATAATCTAAATGTAAAAGAGTGGAAATGAGAATGCACAACAGACCACACTTTATCATCCAATACTGTATATCTAAAAAACTAATAAAAATTAATTGTCTGATACCAGTAAATTATATACTAATAAAACTGTTTGGCTGTGCAAAAAGAAACCTCGCACAAGTAGGTATCTGAGATACGGTTTATGTGGAATCTAGTATGGTTTGCAATTTGTGTGAATGTAATTTGGTGTCATTTTTGAAAGTGAACTATCTTGTTAATCTCATTGTTGCATGTCTCTGCTGAAATTACTTTCTGCAGGCAGCACAGCTCGCATTATTTGTGCATTAGTGACGTAAATGTCATGGTGTTAACTTTTGGTTATAAAACCAAAGGGACAAAAACAGCTGAAGAATCTGAATAAAATAATGCTTTCTGTTTTTGCTTCAGTCTTCTCCTTGTTATTAAGACACAGTTGTAAAAAGCTTGATGTTGCAAACTTACTACATCAAATAATAAAGTGAAATGAGACCTGCGGGGGCAGAGGAAGAGTGTTGGCACCAAACTCAGGTTTCAACCAAGCAATCGAGCCATGAGAGAAAACAACAGAGATTTCACATTTTCAGAAAATCCCACAGCACGGCTGGATCGCATTCAACCGAGGTTCCATATCACCTACAAAGCACTCTGGCTCATTATGGATAGGGTTAAGGGTTCAACACTCAAAGGATTTCGAGAAAGTGGAGGTCACTGGGAGTTTTGACCACAGAATCCACTCCAAAAATCTCCCTGATTAGACAGTAGATCAGTGACCGTGCTGGTCCTCTCAGAAATATGATTATAAGCGCACACTGCTCTTGCTCACTGCTCATGACCTCTTCACAATCCCTTTCAATCCTGAGGTCGTGGAGACACCGAGCACAGGGACCACCCTGATGGGAAACATGACCTCTGTGATGCAGCAGTCTGGCTGAATCGACTCAACATGTGTATGATGAGAGCTCCCATTGTTCATGAAGTGTTCAAATGGTCCAGGCCCTCTCAGGCTCGGGGAAATGGTACTCATGCTGGCATTTATATAACTGTTCAAATGGTAAGTGGGACAAGACAGTTACTTTTATAAAATGAATTGTAGTATTTATATGAAGTGATTTCAAACACTGATTTGCATTTAGTGGATTTTAAAGCTTATACTCCAAACATTTGTTGAAATAAGCTAACTTTTTTGTTGTCCGTCAGAATAACACTAACCAGGGTTGTGCCAATTTTAGGATCATATTTTGACAGCTTTATAATGCCAAATAAATGAAATAATAATAGACTCTAATTTTGCAAATATCTTGACAGGTATCAGGTATCAAAAATAAATATAAAAATCGAGGGAGAGTCACCATTTTGATTGCGTTGATCTTTCCTGCCATAGACATAGACATAGTCCTCCAAAATGAAATACTATCTTTTAGCTGATTAATTTTTATATGCCAATTTGCCTTGAGTAATGCATCTACAATCCTTGTGATTGTGATTCCCAAATGTTTAAATGAATTGTGAGCAATTTTAAATGGGATAGAATTTTTTTTTAAATTTGTCGATATCCGAAGTTAAAGCTACACTGTGTGATATTTTCCCCCATCTAGCGGTGAAATTGTATATGACTACCCAGTGAATATTAGTTTCTGTTCCTTTAAATTTCGAGGGCGTTTTAACTCCTACGGTGGCCGTATTATTCCAAGATTAACATGGCTTCCAGTTCGACTTCATCCAATTGCGCCTTTAAAACTATCACCTGTGATCCGTCGCAGCACAGATTTATGTTACGAGGTAAACAATACTTTTTCACCACTGACGTGAGGAAAAATAACGCAAGTTATACTAGAGATCGTTCTGGTGTTATGCACAACCATGCTATGGTTAGACAAGCAACTATAAAACTTCGAATTTACACAAATAGGCTGAATTACCTGTCGAGAAGAAAGCAGGAAACTTTGGCGTCCGTTTTAAAATCTTTGCTCCTCATGAGCTCTTTCCATCTGGGAAAAGTTACTCCAGTATTGACTTTGGTCTTGCTGATTTGCCTGTCGCGTTGACATTTTAATTCTCTCTTTCACTTCCTTGGCGACTCTGCTACATGTCCTCGAAAATAGGCGTGATCCTCCATCAGCAATCTTTCAAATCTGCCGGCAGTCGTGAGTAATCTCCCCCTCGCATTCGAGTGTAAAGCGCGAAAGGCGAAGCTTGAATTTACAGGTATGTCCCTCTTTGGCTAATGTAGTTTCAAGATGGAGGGGCAACATGGCGACCGGCATTCGAACCCCTCACCCGTATGTATTTTCAATGGCAGATTATAAACTTACGAGAATACTTTATTACTTGAAAGAAGTAAATATACATTAATGAGCACATATATTTTTGAAAGAAATGAAAGCTTTAGCATAAGTTCTGCCGGGAAGACTCAATTACTACATCACCTATTGCCTTCACTTCTATCCAATCATATTCTTATGCTCACTGTATAAAAGCGGTACTTACACATGTTTGAGTTCGCAGATACTGAAGCGATGATTACCCCCATCCTCCTCACCACCACCAGGATGGTCCTGTCCATACCTCCCCGGGGGGTCGGCTGCGCCCCTGCCTTCATCTTTAGGCAGGAATTGCAGATCCGATACCCTCGGATTATGCTCTACGGACGGGGCCAACGCCAAATGACTTTGTATATTATCAGCTTGCTGAGCTGTCAATAAATGTACTATTTGTTGAAATAATTCTCCCGAGTCTTTCTGGTAGAACTAAGTGTTTTTTGCTAAGAATCAACTAAAAAAATTACACAGTGTAGCTTTAAAGGCATTCTTTTGTCCCAATTTATTGTGAAACCTGATAATTTGTTAAACGATTCTAAAAGGTCCAAAAAGAGGTGGAATGGACAATTCTGGCTTTGATATATACAAAAGCACATCATCTGCATCTGCATATAAAGATATATATTGGGGTCTATCATTAATTAAAATGGGGCAATTTCAACATACCGCCTAACACTTTTCTATAGTGAAAACGAGGCTGACAGTGTCAAGTTTGTAAGGACCAAAGCTTCTGGTTTAGCATATAAAATACCGATCCATTGAATGAATTTGGCCCCATTTTTAGAGTAGTTAACATATGAGGCCATTCAATTTGGTCAAATGCTTGTTGTGCATCTAAAGAGATCAAACATGCTTTTGCCACATGCTTTGTATATAGATTTGACTGTATATGCCGATTTGGCATAAATCCAGTCTGATCCTGATTTATCATTGAACATATATATATATATATTGTTTCAATCTATTAGCCAATATCTTACTAATAATTTTAGACTCTATTGGAATAAGAGAGACTAGGCGATACGAGGACATCTTCATTAATGGGACATGATTTGATATTAACCTGTTATGGTATTGAGTGGATCTAACCATTTTTAACAGATTGGAATCTATAATAAAGAAATCAATTCTGGAATAGGATTCATGGACTGATGAATAAAAAGAATATTCTCGAGCTGATGGGTTTAAACATCGCCATATGTCTACCAAGTTGAGATTTTTCAAATAACTATGTAGCTGCAGATTTACTTTTTGTGGTGCGACTAGGCTGTGCATCTTTAACTGGGTCAATAACACAATTAAAATCTCCCCCTATAATCACATTAGACAAAGTATCGTCAGGTATTTTGTCTAAAACCCTTCAAAAAAGGACGGGTCATCATAATTAGGACCATACAAGTTAACCAATGTAATAGGAACAAAATGTATTTCTCCACAAACAATTAGATATCTACCATTATTGTCAGCAATCGTCTGTTTATGTATGAATGGTACCCGTTTCCTCACAATAATCGTGACTCCCCTTGATTTAGTGGAAAAATTCGACTGGTATATTTGAGCTGCCGACCCTGGATTAAGAACCTTTGCTGTTTGTTTTATGTGAGTTTCTTGTAGAAATATAATTTCAGCTTTCAATTTATTAAGATGCATATACACTTTACGTCTTTTCACTGGATGATTCATGCCTCTCACATTCCAACTCAGAAGCCTTACGCCTACCAGCCGGATATTATTGCGTCTGGAGCGAGTCTCAAGATCATTACATTTATCCCTGAGTTTCTTACATTCTTCCATTAGTTCCACACACTGCTTTTCCACGCTAGTCAGACGAGTTTCCTGATTCGTAGTAGCTTCTTCAATTGTCGTGAGTCTATATGCGATGTCTGTCAGTGTAACTCGTAGCTCAGTAACTGTTAGCGCGGTGAACGTGTCGAATTTTGGCTAATGAAAGCATTTAAAGCTGTTATCACATCCATGATGTCTTGGTTACTAGGCAGGGTTCCACTACCAGTAGCGCCAACTAGCCTTGGCTCCCCAGTAGCATTTCCCGCGGCCTTACCCTGGTCGTCGGTCTCTTCATTTTGTTTGTCGTTTTTTTTCCGGATGTTTTGGCATTGCTGTGGGTTTTAGTTGATTCCTGACTCAAGATTATACAAATTTAAGGGTTAAATGTCTATTTACAGATTCATTTATCGTGAAGTTATTGGAGGATTTGCGGAGCTTAGACAAGAGCAGCTCTTTCCATGTAAACCGGAACCGGAAGTCCATAACATTGGAATTTACACCCAATTCTGAATTCTGAATGGCACACAGTGAAGAGTAATTTGTCTGTCCACACTTAAAGCGAGAATGATTCAAAACTCATATGCACATTAACCTCAGAGAGCAAAAACTCAATATTTTGATGAACTCTGACCGAAGACAATGCAATACAAAGAGCAATACAACAAACTTGCTGCATTCAAACAACCTGGATGGCTTTTGTAGTGTTCTGTGAATGTGGAGTGGACAAAAAATGTGTATGCACTAGAGTCTGACATCATATCCTGTTGCATAGCCGGGTCCGGAGTAATTTGTGACTGCAGCTTAACACTATGGCAAGTGAAGTGTAGCCGCCTGGCAATACAATGAATATTAACCAATAAATGTCTGACCATGCAGTATAGCGTTTGGCTAAGACTGTGAAGGGCCATTAAACACATGATTGGTTATAGCTGAAGTTTATTTAATTTGCTGGCTTTAGTGAGATTAATTTAAATATCAGCCTGGAATCAGTGAAGCAATAGGAAAGATAAATCTTAACACCTTTGAATTAAGAAAGGAAACAGAGACAGGGATAATTCAATTAGCTTATTTTTAGTTAGCCAATTTAACTATAATGTAGCAATGTACAAGATGTAATCTCTACACAATCCACCATATCTGGAACACTTGTTCCATTAAAATCTCCTGAATTTCTTTAAAAAATTAAAAACTGCATTTTGCATGAATCTCAGCTATGAGATGATTAGCGTTTAGGATACGCTTAAGTAAAAAGATGTTAACATGCACCGCAGGACACAGAATTATGCTAAGATTGTCATGTTGGCTTGCTATTCTTGCCCTCCAGTTGGTTATTTATTGCTCCAGAATGCAGTCTATTTATCACTGTGGAAAATATTATGCATGTACACTAATGGATGGCTAGATGCGACTGTAAAAGGAGAGTTTGTCTGTAATTTTGCAGGTGGTTATGCCGACATAAACTCTTTGTCCAACTTGAAAGCCATAATTTGAACCTCAAAAAACATCAGCAATTTTGAACTACCTCTTTGTCGCCAGGGGACAAATGAAATGTTTTGGAAAAGTCAGCGCTTTTCACACATCCACTAGAAGCTTGAGAAAAAGACGGGGGAAAAATGGTTTAATGTGCTTTCTAAAAATTATGAATACTCAGAGTATATAGGTTATCACGTCTATAAGAGCGAGGACTGAAATGCAAAATAACAATTTTCTCATTAAACGGTGGCCCGACTTTGGCTAGCTTTTCCTAAGATTTTATGTACTTAGACAAATTAGAGCCCCTAGATATGAATTAAGGTTTCATTTCCCCCTCGTTGAAGCCACTGCCTTAATGGAGAAAATAAATTGAAAAAGCGATAAATTGAAACTTATCCTAAATGCCATAAAAGTAGCCCATCATGCAGTGTACAAATGCATTTTGCATAAACAGTGGTCTTTATCATCACAATGAGAATCGTTGATCAAGTTTTGGATCTTTCCTCTTAGACTAATTCATATTCAACACAATTCATGTACATCTGGCAGTAAGACAGTATAAAACCAAAACTGTTTGTACCATGCAAATCAATATTTAATTTCAGTGAAGTTCAGTGGTAGACTGAACGCTTCGTCTTGATAGGGGAATCGGGACCCAATGTATCCCAAGTGATAGTTGTTCATTTGGGCTCAACATGAGAGTGAAAGAAAGTGTACATCTGCAGTTTTTCTAAAACTCAAACTTATTATTAGGAAGGCACTAAGGAAGTACACAAAAAAAGGCCATACAAATGAAAAGTGTGATGCAGTGTGGATTGTGCACAAAAGGTAGAGCAGCAGTAAGAAAGGTGGGAAAGAAGAATGTGAGAGAAAAATAAAAGGGAGAGAGCTCCAGTGGAGGTGTGACAGCAGACAGACAGGTTGATGGAGATTAGGCTGTCAGAGAGGCAGTCCGTCAGTGTAGCGTCACACACACCTCACTGGTTCCTGACAGCTACACGTCTGTCCATATGGGCCGCAATAACGGAACACTGTAATTTCCCTCTGCTTTCCCTTTTCCTCCAGGCAATTTAGCACAGAGGGCTTCCCATTTAAACTTGGTGTAACGACTGAGACAATCAGACACATAACTATTTGTTACATTTAACAAATAATCTTCAAAGCCCACTCTAAGGAATGAAACATCCCCCCAAAAGAGACAAGAAAGCAGGAAAGGTTTCAGCCGCCTGGGCGACGATCAGATAAGATGTCTTTATTGCTGTGAAAAATGTTGTCACGTGGTCAGGACCTAGGCCATATAAAGACCTATACAGACCTTGAAACACTTTCCTGCATTTATTCATCAATGAACTGATCTATAAATGAACATGCATCCCAGAACATTTTGTGAATGATTTACTGTCTTGTGTTGTGTCTTTTAATACTATTATCTTTTGATACTATGCATTTTATTATAGAACCAACAGTCAATGTAACCTCAACCATGTTTGGTCTCTATAAACTCCAATCTTTGTCCCCCATTTGTTCATTTACATTACATTTTGCTAACTTTGTGACGCATTAGTATTATAAGAATCTTGAAGATTCTTTTTCTTGAACACCCAAAGAAATGACATATTCAAATGCCCTGCTAGAGCACAAAGGGTCGTAAAATATCCCACCAAAGGGAAAACTTCTTATTGGCTCACACACCTCCAGAGGGTGTGACATCTTCACGCTTTAAAAATCACTCATCAAAAGATCAGCTCTCTTAGCCTCTTACGCCTGATTCACACCGGACGCCGAAGCGACGCGTGAAGCGCCAGTTTCGGCGTCTGGTCTATTTTTTGCACGACCGCGAGTGATCCGCGTCCATTCCGGCAGGAAGTCACACCAAGAAACACGAGACATCCGGTCAATTGTCAAAATATAAGCAATTTTCAAATTAAAATACCGCGAGCGACAAATGCGAACATATTTGTGTATCTAAACAGACTAGAAAGATGAAAACAAACAAAGAAAAAAACTGTCTACCATATTCTCTCTCTGGCTGCGTGTGTGTCTCCACAACGGATTAATAAAAGAAGTGTACAAACTTCTTGGTTACAGAAACATGGTGTATTCATTTTATGAGGTTATTTACTTACCCATGATGTAAAAAATAGCTCTGAATAAACAACAACTGAGCAGAAGCGCTTGTCGACCGCCGCGGAGAATACGCGTCTGGTGTGAACAGGCAGGCGCCGGACAGCGCGTGATTTTCCATTCCGCGCCGCTTCGGCGTCCGGTGTGAACCAGGCGTTACTCTCTAGTCCTTTTCTGGAATCCTGATCTGAAGATGATGCCAAACTAGAAGTTTGGCACCAAAAATCCTCTGACTCCCACTGGTTCTCTCTCATCAAGCCCACATCAGCAAAGATCAACTGGAGCCTCAACAAATTGCATCAGGACAGTTTAATTCAAATGGGTGAGACATGCAAGTATCAAACTTGGTCTCATTATTTGATACATTAAGTATCCTTACCCTTTTTTAAAGAAGGGCGTGTTAGAACTAAACTGATGATTTGCTCAAGGCTGTTGATCTGGTGAATTTCAAATAATGCTATCATTTCTTGCTTTCCTGTATTCTGCTTCAGCTCTCTTTCGCTTGGTAAATTGTATGCATGTATGTATGTGTATGTTAGAGTAGTTTAAGTGTTTGGTCTAGTTAATAAAGTCTTGTTCATGTCACTCGTAAAGTTGTCCGTGTCTCAAGCTAATATGTGGAGTCTCTAATCATAGATCCTGACTACTTGCTCTTAGTAGTACTGTAAAGTAAGAAAGACATTTCCCATGCCCCAGAAATGTACATTTCTTAGAATTAATAAACAGTTAACACTGAGTGTTCACAGGAAAAACAGGTTAATTTGATTGTAATATTAATGTACAACATTAAGTTAATTCTATTAACTGATCCAAATATTCATAATCAATTATAACAAGTTGTTATTGATTAATAACAATTCATATAGATATTAAATTTGCTACATTGGTTTCCTATTCCTTGCTCTCTGTGCTTGCATCCACACCATTTCCATTCAGACTAGTCTGCTTTGATGACTTAAGCATTAGCATAGCAAATGAAATATTTACCTGTAGGGGTAAACTCCTATTTGTTTACCACCACTTTGAGATGGAAGTATTTGAATAATGTCATTCTAGAACCGTGGTATTATAAATTGTAGATATACCCGCCATGTGACACACGTCTAATTCTTCCAATTTGCCACAATAGACTAGTCTGGCTAACACCAGACCAAGCTCAATCTTTTAAGATTGAACATTAGTTCAATCCAAGATGGATTAGAGGATCCAAGATGGCGGCGCGAGTACATCGCGAGGCTCGCGGTCTCTCCAGATTCTGTAATTTAGCAGTATTTTTCTTGCTCATTTCGGGTCTGTTCGTCCAGAACAGTTGTGCCTTAACATCGTACACCCAAGGTGAGCTTTTGGATATTGGTTTGCGAATTTCCGACAGTTTTATGGACAACCTTCGACTCCTTCCTGAGATCGCCAGATCACCCGAGGCTATGCACTCTGCCCGGCCGGGCGGAAGTGCTCGCAGGCGCCGGCGAGATCGTAAACAAAGGCGGGGGAAGCGCGGAGGACTAAGAGCTAAGCTAAAGCTAACACCACACCGGCTCTCTTTACCCAGCATTTTCCTTGCCAATGTACGGTCGCTGTTGAACAAAATGGAGGAGATTCGACTCAACATCACATACAGCAAGAGACTTTTGAACTGTAATGTTCTAATTTTCACGGAAACATGGTTAAACAGCGGAATACCGGACAACGCTATTGAGCTAGCGGGACGCCATACATTCCGGGCGGATAGAACATTAGATGGCTCCGGTAAGACCAGAGGTGGTGGATTGTGCATTTACATTAACAAAGCTTGGTGCACAAACTCTGCTATTGTTGGGAGACATTGTTCAGCTAACCTTGAGTTTCTCATGGTTAAATGTAGACCGTTTTATCTACCGCGGGAGTTCACTTCCACTATTATAACTGCAGCCTATATTCCCCCGGATGCTGATGCCAAGTTTGCTATGAAAGAACTTCACGCAGCCATCAGTAAACAACAGACCGTTCACCCGGAAGCTGCGTTTATTGTTGCGGGTGATTTTAATCATTCAAACTTAAAGTCAGTGCTACCGAAATTTCACCAGCATGTTTCCTGTCACACCAGAGGAAACAAAACCTTAGACCATGTTTACACAAACATGGCTGAAGCTTACGTCGCGACACCCCTCCCCCACCTGGGACAGTCAGATCACCTTTCTTTGTTCCTCACCCCCAAATATGCACCTCTGATCAATCGCGTGAAGCCATCAGTGAAGACCATCAAGGTGTGGCCTGCGGGGGCAGATTTCTCACTCCAGGAAAGGTTTCTACACACAGACTGGAGTATGTTTGCTTCTCAAGCCACCAGTGGCTCTCACACGGACATTGACTGCTACACCTCCTCTGTACTGGATTATATTAATACCACCATTGACAGTGTTACAACCCAGAAGCAGATCACCACATACCCAAATCAGAAGCCATGGATGAACAGGGAAGTGCGACTCCTATTGAAGACACGCAATACTGCCTTCAGATCAGGAGATGCACAAGCCTATAGTACATCCAGAGCAAATCTGAAAAGGGGCATCAAAGAGGCCAAGCACTGCTACAAGCTTAAGATAGAGGGACACTTTTCCAACGCTGACCCTCGGCGCATGTGGCAGGGCATTCAGGCCATCAGTGACTACAAACCCTCTCACTCCACCCCCGCAGCCACTGATGTCAACTTCCTGAACGAGCTAAATGACTTTTATGCTCGCTTTGAAAGAGACAACAGAGAAACTGCCACCAAGCCCAAATCCTCAGCTGACCACCCACCGATCACACTCTCCTCCACAGATGTCTGCAATGCACTGAGCAGGATCAGCGCGCACAAGGCTGCTGGACCAGACAACATCCCTGGACGCGTACTCAGGGCATGTGCGGAGCAGCTCGCTGGGGTTTTTACAGACATTTTCAACCTGTCTCTTGCCCAAGCAGCTGTACCAACATGCTTTAAATGCACTTCCATTGTGCCAGTGCCAAAACACTCCAGCCCGAAGTGCCTTAATGACTACCGCCCTGTAGCACTCACACCCATCGTAATGAAGTGCTTTGAGCGGCTGGTCCTGGCACACCTAAAAGACTCTCTACCATCCACATTGGACTCACACCAGTTTGCCTACCGTAGCAATAGGAGCACAGAGGATGCAGTCTCCATGGCACTGCACTCTGTGCTCACACATCTGGACAATAAGAACACTTATGCACGCATGCTGTTTGTTGACTTCAGCTCAGCATTCAACACTGTCATCCCAACTAAGTTAATAGCCAAACTTGGAGACCTGGGCTTCAACACCTCCATGTGCAACTGGATTTTGGACTTCTTGACCAACAGACCCCAGAATGTTCGATCAGGCTCCAACTGCTCCACATCCATCACACTCAACACTGGTGTACCACAGGGCTGTGTGCTAAGCCCGTTCCTCTACTCCCTCTTCACCTCCGACTGCAAGCCTGTGTACGGATCTAATTCCATCGTCAAGTTTGCGGACGACACTACGGTGATTGGTCTCATCAGCAACAACGATGAGACTGCCTATAGGGAGGAGATCAAGCACCTGGCCACATGGTGCACCGAAAATAACCAGCTCCTCAACACCACCAAAACGAAGGAGCTCATCGTGGACTTCAGGAAAGTGTCAAGAGGCACACACGACACCATCCACATCAATGGAATGGCTGTTGAGCGTGTCTCCAGTTTCAAGTTCCTGGGGATCCACATCTCGGCGGACATGACCTGGACAACCAACACCTCCAGCCTGGTCAAGAAGGCTCACCAGCGCCTTTTCTTCCTGAGGACACTGAGGAAGAATCAGCTTTCCTCCACTATCCTGGTGAACTTCTATCGCTGTGCAATAGAAAGCATCCTGACCAACTGTGCTACAGTGTGGTATGGGAGCTGTTCTGTTGCAGAGCGCAAGGCACTGCAGCGGGTGGTGAAAACCGCCCAGCGCATCACTGGGACTCCACTACCTGCCATCGAGCACATCCAGAGGAAACGCTGTATGCATCGAGCTCGCAGCATCCTTAAGGACTCCTCTCACCCAGCCCACAGACTGTTTTCTCTCCTGCCCTCCGGCAGGCGTTTCAGGTGCCTCCGGACCAGGACCAGCAGACTAAAGAACAGTTTTTTCCCCAGAGCTGTCTCTTTATTAAACTCTAACCCTCATTGATCCCACTCCCCTCATATACTGATTGACTCTCCTCTCCCTCCTCACACCTGCCTCCATTTTGTTATTTGCAATACTATAATGTTCATTTGCACTGCTGACTGTTATTACAGTAACAACTGTTTACATATGCATCTTGCACTACTACCTTGACTGGAATATGCTCAATTTGCACTGCCGACTGTTTATTTACAGTACCGACTGTTTATATATACATTGCAATATCGTACCTTAACTGTAATATGCAATTACTTTCCACTGCACTTTCACTCGGATAGCTTCTGTCCAAACTTTATTTGCACTACTTTAAATCCATTGTTATACTGCTCATTAGCCTAACTTATACATATATCTATTTGTTAAATTCTGTTTATAGTAATAGCCATCTGTATATTATGCTCACATTCTGTTTATAGTAACAGCCATCTGTATATATATTCATAGTACATATCTATCTGTAAAATTCTGTTTATAGTAACAGCCATCTGTATATTATATTCAGTACATATCTATCTGTAAACATTCTGCTTATAGTAATAGCCATCTGTATATTATTATATTCAGTACATATCTAGCTGTAAACTCTGTTCACAGTAATAGTTATCTGTATATTATATTCATAGGACAATCTATCTGTAAATTTTTGTTTATAATAGTATTCAACTCTATATTTATTCAGTACATATCCATGTTCTGCACTTATGGAACCACTGTATATCCTGCACTTGCTGCTATTGCACTTCTGGTTAGACCTAAACTGCATTTCGTTGCCTTGTACCTGTACTTGTGTAATGACAATAAAGTTGAATCTAATCTAATCTAATCTAATCTAATTAGTTTGGGAAGTCTGCTCTGTATTTTCTGCACAAGAGGTGTGATCAACGGGCATAGCTCAAATGACTCTGTACGCAATTGGATAGTCCTTCAACCAATCAGACCAACGATCCGGGTGACGTACTTTGCAGAGCGACGCGAAAACTTCAGGCAGGAAACGTGTCAACAAACGTGTTGGTTTGTAGCATTGATCAGCGGTTTGCAGAAGCAGCAATGGCATCAAGCAATTTTTGCAGGTTGTGCAAAAAACACCCCAAAAAACATGAAAATTAGTGGTATTTACACTCACTCGAGCGCTTTGTCTGGTAAACTAAATAAGCCATTGAGCATCGTCGAGAGGTTAAAAGGAATTGGATTAACGGCCGTGTGAGAGAGCTTCTCTATCGTCATTGTGTTAAACCCGCCAATAGCGCGTCAGGTGGATAAGCCAGTTTGTGATTGTTCCCCGCAGATTTGTAACGGAAGCAGGATAGAAAAATGTACAGGTTTCCAGCCTGAGCTGCAGGGCGAAATCAAATCGCCGGCAGATCGGGCTGGGTTTACTCAGTCTAACAATAGACTGCAAGCACATTTATTTTAAGAATTGTATTACTAATCCAAATAACTATTACCATTATACATAACCAAAAAACTATCTTGCCCAAGCTGCTCTAAGGTTGCATCTCCAATATAAAAGTCCAATAAAGATTGCTTCACTGACAATAAACAAAGTTATCTGAACTTAAATGTAACATCACTACAAATATTCAGACATTGTAAAACATGCACACTCTTAAAAAGAAAGGTTCTTTATTGGCATCTATGGTTCCAAAGAAAGAAAAATATTCACAGCAAACATTCATGGAAATGTTTAGTAAAAAAAAAAAAAAAAAGGTTACTTGGATTATTCAAATGTTCTTCACAAAAAAAAAAAAAAAAAGGAAGACATGGGGTCAGTTGCATAAACATAGCCATTATGTTAAGACTAGAATGACCAACGAGCAGTTAGTTAAGGGTAATCAATCAGTCTTACTGTTCAGTATCAAATTACATCAATCTACATTTTTATGTAACTGACTTAAAGTTACAGTATTAGTTACTGTAAGTAGCAGTTAACAGTATTAAAGAAAAAGATTGGATTACTAACTTAGAAATGTTCTTTGTGGAACCCAAAATGGTTCTTCTATGGCACTGCTGTGAAAACGCAGTAGATAAACACAATGTATACATCTTTGCTTCACCACTGCGATCTAGGTACATCTTTCACTAACAATTGCTTGTTTTACCTCCCATTTCTTTTAATGATTATGAAAATCATGTAATGTCAGAAACAGATCGAAAAATTTGTGCTGAAGGCAAACTTACATGGCTATTTATGAGTTCTATCTGGAAGATTCAGTAGATTAACACAATTTATACATCATTAATGTATAAGCACCTTGATCGACTCATTAAAATATTAAAAAGTGCAATTAACTGGATGGCCATTCGATATGCCCATTTATAATGTTTTTCTCCATCGTGTAATGAATCACTGCAGCCATGATTACAATAAAATGTTCTCAAACATCACTTTTAAGTAAACTTCTGTTTAGTGTCTGCTTTTTAATGGGCAGTAATAGTGTAACTATAATTGCATCAGGAAAATAATAAATAAAGCACTATATTGTCTAAGTAGGCGTTCTTGGACAGCATAATCTGGAATTGAACCAGAAGACATGCCAATAGTCTAAAGTTTGCCTTTGCAAGACCAGATACTCCTAAACAATCTAACTCCTGGTTTTGACCTTGAGACTTAATTCTTCAAATATCTCTTTTTTGCCTAAACAGTGTTTTTTTTTTTTTCATTTCATTACCATCTTATGCTCGTTCACTGTGGTGGTTTAGGCCTAACATTATGTAAAATCCTGATTTTCTTCTTTAAATAAAAGTGAAATAATTATAATGTTTACAATTAGCCTTCATTAAAAGGCATTATGTATGTTTAAGTAACCAACCTATTGGATTATGGGCTTGAAAAATGGCTATTTCGATTCAAAATGCAGTGTAGATTGTTTTAAGGTATTGGGTGATATTGATTTCTCACGTCATGGATAGACCTATGAGATTGATCACTCGATAGCGTCTGTGCTGTTCAATGTTTTATGGTGTGTATGTGGCCGCGCCGGGTGTTTGTATGTGCAGTATGCTGTAGTATTGATCCAGTAGTGGTTGATATATGGTAGTTATCACATCCTATCAGAACAGAAGCTCTCCTCGCATCCCTCAGGCCCACAGAAACCGGCCTGTAGGACGGTTTATATCCCTCACCACACACAGAGTTATGCCCAACCTGTCCTCAGACAGTCTTCCTCCACTCATTCTCCCTCACCACAGATGTTTCTCTCTGTCATTCTGTCTTCTAATCTTCTTATTTCTACTCTCCTTCTGGCCCGTCAGACTCTGGGCACTAGATCTTCTAATGTCCAGGAGCCCAATTCTGAAGAAAGCCATTTCACACATGGTCGGTGTGACGGAGGAGATTCACACCCTCCAGTCATCATATGAATACAATTTTGCATACTTTTACTATGCACCTAAAGTAAGTACTTTGTTAGCAAATGGAAAGTATATTTTTTAGTGTGTAGTAATACGAAAATATACCACAGACTCATTTAATCGCATATAATTTGCATGTGTAATTGCTAGCATCTTGCTAAATAGCAACCATGTATGTTTTGAGCCAATTTTAATGTTTCTAAGTACTGGTGAATCAGTTGAGATGTACTAATCCAACTTTCTTATACTATATGTGACCCCGCCTGTGAAACCCCGGCTAAAGTCGCAGAATCGAATTATGAGTTAACGAGCGTCAAAGTAGTCATAGCCATAAAAATGACAAAAATAGTCCATGTGTGTTTATTGCTGTAAATGATAGATTATACCATTGGTTTTGAGATGCAATACTTACATTTTCATTTATAACATGATAAATACTGAAATTAATGATTTTATTGACACTACGTTATACTTTTGTGCCTAAAAAAACCGGACGTGGGCTTCCTAAACATTGATTTCAGTCGTCTCTGGGTTTATTTCGCGCAACAACACTGCTGATTCGTATATCAATCGGTTCAGGAACTTCTTTTCTGTGTATTTTCTATTAGAAAGAGTAAAAACAGACTTTAATATCAATCCGCGAGCGCCGGTAATCAGGTCAACACAATGCAAAGAGAGAGAGAGATGTCAGCCGCGTTTAGATGTCTGTGGTGATTTTTTTCTTGTCATAGCCAATTATTTAAGAACTGCTTATTTTTTTTGTAGCTTAGTATTCTGCCAATAATATTAAACTAATTTTAAGGACATTTTTGGCCTGCTACGTGTTATTTGCTGAATGATGGTAACGTAATGCGTTGTTTTGACATCTGACATGGCCATGGCTTCGCCGGCGACACCGAAGTATGAGCAGGAACGGAAAATAGCTGCTTGCTTAAACAGCTAGCTTGATATTAATCTCGGTGGAATTGAACCCAAATTATGATTTAACCGGTTTTATTGCGGATTATTTTCTGGAGGATGATTGTGATATCATCATATGATGAACAGGACGTACACTTCTTTGACGAAACTGACGAGGAATTTGACGGTAAGTTTTTGTTATTATTGTTTTATACTAAATATGTAAATGTATACTGTCACTGTCCAGCCAATGTAATGCTAACACATATCTGTGATGCAAAAATAGTGGATTTAAATGTTTATTACATTTGTTGATTGGGATTTAGTCAGTTTAAATTAATTACGTTTATGGCATGATGTTTATTTGTTTCATTACACTCTGAATTGAAGTCTGCTTACCACCTATAGGCTGTTTCTTGTTCCTATGCCCTCCCCTCAATTAATCAGATCCAGTCTGACTAAACTGAAAAAAATATTTTCTGATATTTTCATATAAAATGCTTCATTATCCATTTTAAATGTGAAATTAAACCCACTTCCCATTCTTGCATGTTACACAATCATGTTTTTAGGTATCTTGCTTTGAATTGAAAAAAAAAATGATCTTTGCTTTTTCAGGCAGTGACCAACATGATGAGGAGGACAAGCCAGTTCTGGTGATTGAACCCCACTATTTGTCTGGCGAACATGAAGAGGGAACACCAGCAAGAAGAATTTGCTTCGAATGCTGGAAGTCCAGATGTGAAACTGAAAATCAGTTTCTCTTGCAACTGCAAGTATTTCAATGGGGAAAAGTGTTCTTTATTTTTCAAGGAGGGAGAGTTGCTGTCACTCAGGATTTTATTTTGCATCTAGACAATTTTAGAATGTGTACAAAGTTTGAGACTGACCTGTTAAAGGGATAGTTCACCCAAAAATGATTTACTCATACTCATACTCACCCTCATGTTATTCCAATCCTGTATAAGTTTATTGCTTCTGTTTAACAAAAAATAAGATATTTTAAAGAATGTTGGTAACCAGACAGTTGGCGGCACCTATGGAAGTCAATGGGTGCTGTCAACTGTCTGGTTACAAACATTCTTTAAAATATCTTATTTTTTGCTCAGCAGAAGAAAGAAACTCATACAGGTTTGGAACAACATCAGGGTGAGTAAATTATGACAGAATTGTAGTTTTTGGGTGAACTATCCCTTGAAATTTTATTTGTTTATTTATTTTTTACTCCAGATTTACTCAATGTTACACCGTGAGCCAGTAAGAGAATGATCATTTCAGAGAATGAGAAATGGTATCAGTGTTTCCCCTACCATTATATAAGGGGGGCGCCCCGCCCTCCTAACGGCTCCCCCCGCCCCCCTTGGAGGTCAAGTAAATTTGATTTGATTTTCTTTATAGCGACAGATTACAATTTGTTATTTTATTAAAAAAAAACCTAAATGGCCCTTAAGTAATATGTTATTTATCTTATTTCCACGATGGCATGTCTTTTCTGTCTGTGTTTACAATTATCCCAATGAGTGCGCACACTCACACACAAACAAACACTTGCGTCACATACAGTTGAGCACTAGCGGACAGAGAGCGCGCGGCTGGAAATGTGTCGCTGAACTGAAGATGGCAACACTCGCTCTACTGCGAGTAGCAGCCGGAGTAGCTCTCCTGCTCCAAGTAAACGCCCGTTTCACATATATTTCGTTTGCGGTGAGTATTTTTTTTCCGTACCCATGTTAACAGAGCTTTCACACTGCACGAGGATGCAGTCCGTCGATGATCGATCTGTTCCAGTTGCGGTGCGTATACAGCAGTGCAGAGATCGTTTCTGCACTGAGTCTATTTCTGCTGTGCTGCAAACGCTGAATTAAAGTGACAGCGCATGTTTCGTGGTCAAAATGAACACCGATTGACCTGAAAATGTAGTAATTTCACCATAAGTGCGATTAATTAAATAAAATGTAGTAATCTCACCATAAATTTATTTAATTAATTACTACTTTTTCACTTTAAGACTGAGTTAAAGCAAGGAAAACTACAATTTACCTCAACAAGGCGACATAATGAACAACACTCGTCTTATTCGTGGAGGTGGAAAAACAAGTTCTTTGTGACATGCAAGATTTATTGTATTAAAATTTAAATACAAAAGATTTTAATATAAGTACATGGTTAAATATTTTACCACTTGCTTGAGCAACTTAATATATAATTATATAGAAGTAATGTATTGAATAATACATTGTTTAAATTGTGTTTACGTGAACGCGCGTTCACAGCAGTGGTGCGTCTGACAGGATTATTCTCTCCAATAAATGCATCATAGAAATAAAAACTTCTCATAAAAAAAGCCCATTTAAAATTTATATATATATTGGTTAGTATTTATAAATCTTTTTTTAGTTGTTAGTTAAAAAATAAAACTATTTAAGCTCTGGTCCATTAATATTAACAAATACTTCTATAAATTTAACAAAGGTTATTTGCAAAAGTCAATTTTAAAAAGATTTAAATATGTTTATTTATTTTTTTAAAGAGATATCTTATGTTAACATTTTTTAACTTTTACAAACCATTACCCTCCCAGACAACCAATTTATGTGACAGATAGATAGATAGATAGATAGAGATAGATAGATAGCGTCTGTGTCAATTTTCCCCAAACCAACCGACCGCCCCCCAAACCTGTAAACCTAGGGGAAACACTGGGTATGTTATTTAATTGATATATTATTGACATTTCATTTTACTAATAAAGTTATACAAATCATTCCACTGAATTGACATGGTAATTGTTGCTACGATAAAGCTCTTGTAGTACCCCCATTCGTTTTCAATGTTTTTATGCTTTTAGCTTTTTGGACATGTACATCATAATAAATAGATCTGTTTTACAAAACTTTAAGAATTTTTCCACTGATGTGTCATATATCACTAAAAAGGGGAGAATCTCAGCTTTAATGTGTTATAAGTCACATATGCAGGATAACTATGGATCAAATGTGTTGCAGTTTTAAAAAATAACTTCTTTAAATTGGAATTTCTCAAAAATATGATTTTCTGAGGCCGAATTTGAGCAAATCTTTGACATGGCCTTACTCGGTCAATTTTAAAGATATCAAGGTTATATTTTCACAGAATGTTCTTTACATTGTGTAGGATGATTTTATGTAAAAAACACTGAATCACAAAAAAATGACTTTAGCTGGGTTTTCACAGGCAGGGTCACATATAGGAAGGATTATATGCAAATTTTGATTCAACCACCACGGTCCTTCACTGGCCCACAACAGCAATGTGTGCCTGAGAGGATGAAAGCAGAAATGCAATAAAACTGGCACTACTGGTGATGAGCTGCACCTGCTTACTATGCCACCGTTGCCATGAATCCATTACTGTGTCACTCGTTCAGGCCACCTGGTCCTGCAACCTTGGACCTTCTCCACCTATGAGAACCAGAGCCAGGTGCATACTTGATAATACAGTACACCTGAAAAATTCTTCCCTCCTTCATTGAATATTATTTTCTAGAATGACATTTACATGTGTAAGGCAGAAACCGAACAATAATGAACAAAAATCTATGATTTTATAGTAGGTTGTCACCATATGAAAAATGTGTCGAACTGAACACTGTACACTTTAGTAGCTAAAAGGCAGCTTTGGGGAATGTTACATAAAAAAAAAATAAAAAAAAGATTTTATACATTTTAAAAGCGACTACATTTTTTCTATTTTTTTATTTCATTATTTATTTAAAAATCTGCCATAAACATATTACCAGCATTTTACTTCGTTTTTGCAGTGAATTTTCACTGAAAAGTAAAGACAAGTAAGCCTCTTCAAAAGGCTTGCTGCGATCGTCTGTTACTGGTGTTACACTGTGATCAGCCACAACACCAGTTACATCACACACCCACCGTTGATTGGATTTTTTATAGTAATAAAAATAATTTAGTTCAGTTAGAGAACAGACACTACAATTGAAAACTGAACGCATCTGCTAGAATCAGAGCACAGGACTGTTTTCGCAGAACGTTTCAAACGATTGTGATTACGCAATGCAACAGAAGTGGTGACAGATCTTTTCTTTCAAATCTTGAATTACATCCGAGTGAAACGGATGATCAAAAAAGTAAAAATATAGGACATAATAAATATATAGATGAGCCATGTCAACTCATGTCTCAACTTTCACAGCTAAGTTAACTAGCGACATCGCTAGCTATTTTAGTCTGACTGACTCCGATGGCCAACTAAAGTTACTATTACTATTATATAATGACCAAATACAACCAGAAATAAATGTTCAGTCTTGCTTGTGAAAGGTAATTCCCCGAGACCTGTTTTTTAATTGTGCGCCGATTTGTACAGCCCCAAGCAGCACACGAAGCAGGCATTTTTCTCAATTCCCGTTATGAGAGTTATGGGAAAGTTGCCCTCCGCAATATGGCGGCGCCGTTGACGTACGATCCAGCGGCCAGTAGGGCGTCTATGCATTTATTATGTCTATGGTTCTATCTATCAGTTGTTGATTGGATGTTTGCAGTCGATTGTAAGAAAGGGGAGGGGTTCATGCAGACTAAATGTTTAGAGAAGTCCGGAGAGCATCACCACAGAAAAGTTTGTTGTTTAACCGGAAAATTGAATTATTACCTATTGATTAACAATTATGAGCTCAAAAATAAATAAATAAAGCATGCACATAAGAATAATTCACAATAAGATCAATAAGATGCATTTAGAGAACAGACAATATGAGTCTGCATGTAATGGAAATTCACTCTGAGCTAGCCTTGCCTCCTTTGGCCTTCTTATAATACCTCTACCTCTCACTTTGTGAACCACAGCTGTAGGCAAATAAAAAAAAATGATCTGAATTCTACAAAAAAAAGCACTTTTTGCAGAATCCTTAATAATTTTTACAGCTTCATCTCAGTTGCAAATGATTTTCATGAGAATCATTAACGGGCCGTGAGTATGTTCAGCAGGGTGTAATCTATTGTCTTGCACGGTTGATAAATTAGAAGAATGGAGTTGGTGTGATGCGTGTGGAGATCAGGCTTGGTTTAAAAGGGCAGAGCCACAGGTGTAATTATATTTCTGAGAAGAGGAAATGAGCGTGATTATGGACCCCCAATTAAGCGATTGGGTCAGCGAGAGAGGGAATACATGCCTATGTGAAGGTTTAATTGCCTTCCGAGCTGATTTGGCTGTGCAGCCATTTAGCGGTAAATAATACAGGAGGTAAATCAGCTATTAGACACTTTCATGTGGGAAGGTCAAAAAGCGTAATACCGTAGAGCACCTGACTGCAAAACGAATCTCCGGGCTCACACACCCACCGGTTTATAACTACAACCCACCTGACCACCCTCACCTGATCCATTATTTACTTTCTTTTTCCGCAGGAGCCGACGAAAGCTGTAAATCCCGCTTGTGTCCTGTAACGCAACTAATGAGCTTGAACGAAAAGACCCTGTTGTCCTTTAAATGGAACTCGAACAGCTCAGAGTGTTTAATCATTCATTTGCACAGTAGCAGGATTTTAATCTGCATCACTTTGACTAATGATACACAAAACTAAATGAGATTGGCTACGTGGTACAAATGTACATCTCTATAATATGCAGATACATCTCTATAATGTGCATTCATCTAAACGTGGAGATGGCGAAGCCACTGGCCCACCTGCTATAATCAGTCAGCTTGAAAACACAACAGGGAGAATTGTGGGAATTCTGCATATAGTCAGTAACAAGCTGAGGAGAGATTTGCCAGCTCAGCAACTGCACAGAGAGATGAAGAAATGGATAGGAAAAAACAACAATGAAAGACAGATTCATGCAAGAGATGAAGAGTGCTCCAGAGAAAAAAAAAAACATTGGAGACTTTGGAACAGAATGAAACAACATTCATAACCATTTTACATTGGAAATATCATATTTCTAGAATAAATTCAATAAATAAAATACAATATTTATGTACAGAATAAGGTCATCAAAGGGCATGAAACAACCATGCAGCTAAAACATACTGACCAAAGAATGATTCACAATTCATTAAGGCAGAGCCCTGCACACTATACCACAAGTTTGAATTCACCATCTGTGGCTAATGGAAGATAAAAGCTTTTTCTAATATATTTCAACTCAGCAAGCCAACTAGAGACAGAATATTCCCCTTGGTTCAAACACACATGCATGTCTTACTCAACATGTTCTAACAGCTTTTATACTAAAGGAAAAATGTGCAAATAACCCCACAATCACTGCAATCAAGGTCTTTCTTTAATAACTTAGCACTTAAATCCAAAGTCCATTTGAAAGTTTATTCATTCTGCATCAAGAGAACTTTCACTTCTTTCAGAACAGTAGAATCAACATGAAAACAATGTTGAGCTGAGATATCGACCATACACACTCTTACGCCAGCCACAAGTTCAAGGTTGTTATAGAATGTTATTTATTTAGCACAAGACAAAATCTATACATTGGTTAACTGACAATTTAAAATATCCACAAATAAGAACAGAGTTTTGACAATATTTTATGCTCATACATGTACAGTATGTGATGTTAAATATCCTATTGGAGAATTTGTTTTCTTCCACACACACACGCACGCACGCACACACATTTATATATACACACACACAATACCATGTATACACACAATACCATGCATAAAAAAAAAAAGGTAATTCATTTGCCATGCAAGCAAAAACTTTGAGTTGCACAACACAAACTCGAGTTTCCATTCTCTCCCCTGTACATACAACACGGTTTGGTGTCACGTCCTAGTAGTACCAGTGCGGGTGTTTTGTATCTTTAGAGAGCTACAACAAATACTTTACAAAACCACAAGCTAAATAGATCAATATTGTTGCTTTCAGCTTCTGCTCAGATCAGTTCCCTTCATTGAGCCAGAACGAGTGAACAACGTCATCCGCAACAGAACGTCAGTCTCTCTCTCTGTCGGACTTCAGAGAATAGAATGCAACACTGCACCAAACAGATTAAATGAGAAAAGAAGAAAAGAGAAATGAGACCAACCAACAAGAGCGACTACAGAGAGATGGGCAAGACTAAAATGGGGGGAAAATTAAATGGTAGTAGTAGGCCTACACATAAGCTGGGTTTTCTTTCTTTGTAAGCTAACAATAAAGCTAAAAACATATTGACGTCCTGTTTTAAGTGCTAATTATGGTTAAGTTTATACTTAAAAGTTAGGGTTAGACTGACAAACACATTCTATAACAAAAATGTACTACTTGAAATAGAGTAGGAGAGAGCAGATTAGGTGTTGTATGTTCAAAAACTGCAGTGGACAACTAGCATGTCACGAACCGTCACTGAAATACGTACGACACACTCAATGCACTTCAGTGGGTTTTCTGCGTTCAAACGCTAATGTTAGGGCTGTCAGTCTCTCACAGGCTACGAAGAATGAAAACAGGAGTATTGTGAGAGAGAGAGAGAGAGAGAGAGAGAGAGAAAACTCCTGTCAAAATGTTGGTCTTTGTAATCATTTATCAAAATATAATAACTTTCTCACCAGAACCCTCTTTTTTCAAGACCACCCCACCTGTCATAGAACCTGTTCCAATCAAAAGTGGCTGTCGTCAAGAGCACATGAAGGGCACTCTGAAGGGTCTTAAAGTCTCATATGTGCAAGTTTTGTGCACCCTTTATGAAGATATATGACACTGACACATTTATTTTGAATCAAATTATTACCTAGATAATGTTGCAGCAGCATTTTTATTTATAGCTGTTAAGCTTGCTCTAAAATACAGTTAAAAATAAAAAATGGATTTTATATATGCTGGATAGTAGCACACACACACACACACACACACACACACACACACACACATACAATATATAATGTAGCCTAATAAAAAAAAAAAAAAAAAAAAAAACCTTCTATATGCATTTCAATCAATTAGATCAATGTGATGTGACATTTGCCCATTTAAAATATCCTGTGCTTTTTACATCTTGATGAAGCAAAAATTTGACCAGGAGGTCAACAAACAGGTGTAATGTCTTTGAAAATGTCCACAGAAGAGAACACTGCGCCTTAATTTATACTAACCTTCACTTTGTTGCAGAATAAGCTGCAATATGCCAATACTGTAATAATGATATTGTAATTTATGCCAATAGTCAAAAAGTCTTGCCTGTTTTAATTATAGAACATAATTGTGGCTCTAAATCGATTTAATAGTGACACTAAATTACCAGGCTTGATGACCAGCTGATGGCTTTATGGAAGACCACCCTAGCACTGCCTGCTTAAAAATTAAGTGCACTTAGAGATTTTTTAAAGTGTTATAATGCCCGCTACGCCCCTAGCATTGACTGAAGTTACCATACAGACGATATTCAATCTACACCTCTGTCTGCAAGTCAATTTGAGAGTCACATCTGTCTAATGCTCTGAATAAATATGATGACCTACACTGTGTTAAAGCTCTATTCATTAAGAGGAATAAAGCCCTTGGACAGTCTTGTAAGAAAAATGTGTAGGAACAAGATGCTGTCTGTGTGTGTGTGTGTGTGTGTGTGTGTGTGTGTATGGGTTTGTACTTAAGCAATTAAATCTCTTTGTCTCAGTTCAGGGTCATTCGAAGGCCAAAACCCTCCTCTTGATTCAGTCTCACTGATAATGAGGCAACTTTCTTCAATCTGAGCCTATTTAAAGTCCCACTGTGGTGAAAATCAAGTTTTTACCATTGTTTATATGTCTATGTGGTGTTTTTAATATGCTTTTTTGCACATACCATGTGCAAATTCATAAGTCAACGCCATTGCTGAGTATTTTCTCCTTAAAACTGCAGTGAAAAAAGACAGTCTCAAAAACGCAATTTGAAATCGCTAGTGTTTTAACGTTAAAAACTACCTTTTAACCAATCACGTCAACGTGCCGGCACGTTAGCATTTCATCATTACTATGCTGTGAAGGAAGGAAGTCTCAAAAGAAAATTGTGTATATTTAACAATGAAGCAGGTGAATTATGTATATGATACGATTTTACATTATGATGAACTATTTGCCTTTCTCCACTGATGTTCTAAGCTGTCCAAAGTGTTTCTAAGGATACTGATTTTTAGAAGGCAGCTGTCTGACTCTGAGATTATGAACTGGAACATGGTTTGTGTAACATAGCAACACATTATTAGCTGTTTGATAACGTAGTCAAGTCAAAGGCTAATAATTGCTGTTATGTGTCCGACGTTGTAAAGAGCGATAATATTGTGCAGTTAAGCAAGTGGATCTCTGAGCTGGAGTTGATGTGAGTGACTGGAGGCGGGGCTAATTTGCATAATCATGGATCCACGTATACTACATGAAGCAAGGGTGTAGAGTTACATTCAAGCTATTTTAATTAAGGCATGAATACATTTTTTTACATTTTTTTTAAATGAGTTTTAAGGGATCAAATGATTGATTACAGGCGGACTTTAAGTGATGAATAACACTTTAAAAACACTAAAGTCTATGCATTGCTATATTCAATGAAAATGTATGACCGGTTACTTTTGTAAAAACAAACAGAAAATGTGTTTACAGTACACATAAAAACTTAAAAATAAAGGTTCCTAAATGGGATTTTCACAGTGATGCCATTAAAGAACCATTTTTTGAAAACCCATAGAACCTTCATGGAACAGTTCTTAAAATAACCATTTTTTCTTAGTGTGAAGCACTTTTTAATAATCTGAAGAACCTTTTAAACAATAAAGAACCTTCTATGCAATTGGAAGGTTCTGTGGACGTTTAAGTTTAGAACTATAGATGCCAATAAGCACCTTTATTTTTAAGAGTGTATGTGCAATGGTAAAGAATAAATAGAATAATCACTGGCACAGTGATTAAACTAAATTAAAAAGAAGCAAATATCACACCATTTTAAAAACCATAATATCTAGGTGTGCTAGCTCGATGAATCGAATGAAAACCCCACAATATGCCTTTAAGAACAAGCTACTATCCGCTTTTAGCTAACACATGGACTGAATATACATTACTGCTGCTCTAAGGATCCTCTGTGGTTTCTTCATCCAGTGGTACCATACAGTAGCTGTGTGGTTTCACACCTCAGTAATGCTATGCTAATCCTCCAACTGGCCTCCTAAAGCACTGCAGTGTTTGGGTTCATGGGAAATGGAACAGAAGAAATGGAGAGGAATAAAACTTGTAATCCAGTAACAGGATTAGGGACTGCGGAGAATCCAAACACACAGGAAGATGGAAGGGTGGGAGGCCTGACATTTGGCGCTATTAATGTTTAAAGAGCATTGCAGAAAATCCAGCGAGAAGCGTGAAGCAGGCATAACCGATAGCATTTTTAGTGTGTTCCCAGCAAATATCCAAGGTCTATTTAAACTGTTCGGGCCAACGATGCATTCGTGAAAGTTTAAAATATGCTTTCAATTGTCCTTTGTGGTGTACTTAGCTGGGTTATCATCTGCTTCAAAAAAAGAGTTGTTTGAAGTTTGGACCTCTGGACACTGGAGAATCACAACTGATCAATAAAGGGATATATGCTTTGTGAAGGGGTTTGCCTTGCTGTCCTCTTTTTTTCTCTGTTCTATTCAGGGTCAAAAATGAACACCTGCTAGCGCCAACTGAGAGTTAAAATATTGGTTGGTCAGTAAGAAACACTTTTATTGAGCAAGGATTAAATTAGTCAAAAGTGACAGTTTTTTATAAATATTGTTCTTTTGAACGTTCTATTCATCAGAGAATCCTAATAAATGTATGGTTTCCACAAAATAAGCAGCACAAATGTTTTCAAATGTTTCACGAGCACCAAAAATCTGCATATTAGATTGATTTCTGAAGGAATATGTGACTGAAGACTGGAATACTGATGCCGAAAATTCAGCTTTGCCATCCAAGAAATATATATATAAAAAAATAACTTTCTATTTAAATTTTTTTTTTTTAATACTTTTTTTTTACCATATTACCTTCTTTTCTTTTTTTTCTGATCTAATAAATATATCCTTGGTAAATTAAGACTTATTTCAGACCCCAAACTTTTGAATGGTAGTGTACATTCAAATCGAATTGTAAGAATGTAAGTGACGTGAACGATTCATCAAAAGATGTCACAGTAGTGAATGAGTCATTATGGTAAAAAGAATCATAATGATTCAATTAAACTACAGCTCGTTTTAAATTTAAAGAGACTGTTCACCTTAAAGTCTGTCATTATGTACTCACCCTCATGTCGTTCAGACCTGTATGATTTTTTCCCCTTTATGGAACACAGAAGAAAATATTTTGAAGAACTGTTTTTTCCATTCAATAAAAGCCATTGGAGACCAAAACAACACTGAAACACAATGACATTCATTGTATGGGGGGGAAAAACACAACTTTTTATCTCATTTATCTTCTTTATATCTTTCTCTTAACAATATTCTTTTCTTGGTGAACCATCCATTGAGTCACTCTGATTATAGAATTAAGTTGTCACTCTTGTTCATTTTTCATTTGTATTGCCATCATGATTTGTGAAAGATTTCACAAATCACGTTTCAGAAACAAAGACTGGATCTTGTTCATGATGCAGCGAGCAATTCAATGGCCTGCACTGTTTGACACAAATATGCAACATGGAAATAAAATAAAACCCTAATGTAAATTGTCAATTGTGCATCCTCCTTGTACTCCTCTCATTTCTGACAGAAAATACCAAACAATAACAAATTTAGGTCAGAATCAGTATGTGAATTCAATCATCACAATTCTCACTCTGGCTTTAAGAGGGATCCAAACACTCTCTCGGTACACAAACCAAACAGAAGATCACTGAATAACTATGATAAATATTCAATGCAATGCCAAACTAGATCAAAATTAGATTTAAATCAACATCGAACAACAACAGCATATGTTTGATCATCCGAAGACAGCGAGCCAATTGAATCAAGTGTCACAAAAGTCAAAAGCATGTTATTATAAAGATATCACAACTGCCCAGCAGAAGGACACGTCTGCGGACAGTAACTCTGATATTATAGCTGTCACACAAGGTATAGCTTAACAGATCAATTTGTCAAATTGTTGCAGCATGTCAATAAAAGTTGTCAGGAGAATATTGCACATCAGTACGACACACCAAGATCACAGCTCAAAGCAGGTGAAGACGACCCTCCAAATAATGTGAAATACCAAATACCAAATATTGCAAATATATATTTGAATTAGACATTGATTGCTTGACACATTAAATACTTTTAAATGCTTCAATGTTGTGCTTTATTTGACATCTGCTGCTTCTCATAAACCCGTGTGATTTGCAGCCTTGAACGGTGAGGAAATTCAATGACTGTTGCCTTGTCTTAGTGCTTACGTGTTCACAATGCATTCTGTGCGGTAGATTGGCAAATGATGAAGTGGATGGATATATGAACACACCCACCCACACACACACACACACACACACACACACACACACACACACCTAACACAGTGTTGGCATTTCGGTTGCACAGAGCCTTGAGGATCTATTGATTTATACGAGTATATCTGCTTCCTTTGCTCTTTAGGATTAAACTGTGCTCACAACATCAGCTTTCGTGAGCCAAGTCTAACCAGCAATTGTGCATTGAAGTGTTAGACCGAACAAGACAACCGTCGCACACACACGCAGTCTGCACATGGCATTTGACGCACGTGTGCCCGCTTAGTTGAGGGAAGGGAGGATAACAGAACCAGAGATGGATCTGGTGACAAGGACAAAAAAGTATATCCATTTACCACTTCTATTTATCACCCAGTGAGCCATGGAAACCCGCTGAGATTACAGATAGAAACACCGGCGCAAGGCGCAGAACAACACACATACACGTACAGCACAGCAGGAGCGCCGTGGGGCATTCTGGTGAGGTGGAGCGAGCAACAGGCAGAATAAAACAAGATGCAGAGGTGCGTCAATGCTGGCCACGTTCGCATCTGTGCGGGCGGATGGATGGGTGGGTGTATGCACTTGTTAACAAATGAAGAGGTTCTCGGTAGAAACAGTGTGGGTTAATTAGCCGTCTCAGCCGATTGCTGATAAATTGATTTAGGGCATGAGTGAGTTTTAATCTGTTTCTCATGAAAAGCTTGAAATGCTTTATGGAGTGTTTAAAGGGTCATTTAGATAAAGGGTACAACTCAGTCAGGCATTGCTTGGCTGAGAATACATTCTCAAAGAAGAGAATAAATAACACAAGTAATATTTTGACATGTGCAGAGGCAGGCAGGGAATGCAGAGAGACGCATGCATTCATTCATTCACATTGGCACACCTTAAGAGTAAAGGTTGAGACTCTTTCTATTCAATACAAGCATAGGATAAACCACATATATCACACTAATATATCCGAAGAAAGCTGTCCATTAGTATTTCATTATTCCCACTGCAGCCCCGGAGGTATGTGACCTGGATGCTGTGTTCTTATTAAATGGACACTTTTGTAATACAATTATCTTGCTTGTTAAAAAAAATAAAATAAAATTGTGACAATACATGGTTTTGTAGTGACATCAGCTGTTAAATTTTGTCTACAAAATTTGCCTACTTTTCAAAGACCAATGTTGAACTTGTGCTGTACAATGTTAGAAACATTTGACACCAATGGCATCACATAACCAAAATTAGTTATTATATTACAACAAAGGCATGTTTTATGTACTATACTTACAGTTACAACGTACAGTAAAATACAAACAGCACATCATTTATGCTAATGGTGGCAGCTCATAAAACAAGTCTTACCTTGATTGATTTTAATACAATTGTGTTCTTGGCTTGGGAGTGTTGTATTAATATTAATATTAATAAGCAGCAAAAATACAAAACTGCTAAATCTGCACAAATACAAATATGTCTATACAGGTAGTTTAATATGTTAATATACTTAATATCACCTTTATATAAACATTATTACAATTTTAAATAACTGTTTTCTGTGATACATTTTTTTCCACGATTCTATGATGAATAGGAAGTTGAAAAGAACAGCATTTATTTGACATCTTTTGTAACATGATAAATGTTTTTACTTTCACATGCATCAATTTAATGCATCCGTGCTGTTAGCTAAATAGGGTTTTTCCTGCATTGAAAATATTTTGGTGCCCACGAAAATTAATCTTTGTCCCGCCAAAGATTTATTTGATCATTTAATTATGACAATAGCTGCCATCCTGCAGTAGCAGGCTGCTTTACAATGCTTCTGTGAGTGTTTGTGTAAGTGCTCTGTGAAAGTTTCTATTCACAACGTGTTTTTGCAGCGTTGAGCTTTGAAGTCAATCACAGACATTTCGGTTGAGCATGTGAACGCAATGGCCAATCAGATGCGTTTAAGTTAGTCAGAATCTGCTCAACAATGCTCAAAACAGCTGAGTTTTTGCACTGGCAAATCCTTTCATTATAATCAACACAGTATAAACTGGATGTCAATAAGAAATTGAATGCACAGCATAGACAGCATCATTGATTATAATGGGAGTCTTTACAAGAATGCAGCTTTGTGTACCTTGCATTGTAATTGACAGCTTCACTGATTAATAATGGCAGCGATCTTTGTTCACTTTCTGTATATACAGTAATATATATTTTCATGCCACTGCAAAGTTTCTGGATTGACAACCATATTGAAATGAATGATTGAATCCTATTGACAGATAACCATAGCAATGGACGGAACAAAACAATCTGCTAAATTGGATTGTAAATGCAAAATAATAGACCTGCCACTTTTTCTATGTAATGTGTTACTTTGTTGTTTCTTTAATTATCACAAACTGTTTATCTGCATTTTGTTTGGATTTATTGTCAGTAGGGGCTTGCAGTTCACATGGGTAACTTTGCCACCACTGAAGACCATTTCAGACCCAGGAAAAAACCCTCTATATATTGTTGAAGGATTTGCAGCTGTGCTTCACTATACCCCCATAATTCTTATGCATTATTTAAAATTAAATTTCGCTGCAGCACCTCTACTTCCAACAGCTTCATATACTTAACAAGCGCCCTAGTATAATTCCAGCTGTTGATTTACTGTATAATTACTGTTCACGCTCTGCTTCTTAACGCTCCGAGTCACTCCCCCACTGTCAATCTTTCAGCCGCTTCCTGGCCCCCCTCCAGTCCCCTAAGCCAGACACCTTTTTATTAAATCCCGCTCTCATCCCCTGCTCTGTCCTGCATGCCTGTTTATTCTGATATTCCAAAGAGAGTCACAAATGAGCTCCTGGATCGACGGGCCGCACCGGTCTTCAAAAGGTGCAGATAGAGATGAAGTCAGTGATGCATTCCCCTTCACAAGCAGCATGCAGCGCCAGCAGTTCTTCCCTTCCGGAATATCTGCGGATTGAGAGACTTGCACACAGAGCTCATGCCTCCCTCCAGCTTAAAGCATCTTAACAGCACAAGAGCGTAGAGGATTAGATGTACAGAGCCTGATGGATGAACGGCTTTGCACTGGGCTGTGTGCGACGGTCTGTGGCCCACGGTGGTCCATCTGCTCCGAGAGGACAAGAATACACACACCAACACGCACACCTGTCAAGTACTCTGCAGAGTCCTAGGGAGTTATCATCGGTGGCGGTGTAGCAGCGAACATGACCTTGACGTAATGGCTTCGGGGAATTGATACATTAGAGCAGAGGAAAGTGATGTGCGTTCTTCTATTTTCTAATCTGCAGTAATGCAGTCTTGCGGGGGAAAAAGAAGAGTATACTGAAAAACTGAATGCATAAAGTCATAAATCAAAGAGATCAGGTCTCAAATACAAATGAGGGAGCGCACTGAGGCCATGTGTAAAAAAGAGGAGAGGTAGACGGCTAGTGATAAATGAGAAAAGGGTGGAGGGGAGATACAATGAGCTCGCTATAAAATGTATGAATGATGGAGTTAACAGAGTGAAACAGTTCAATGGGTTGTGAAAAAGAGCAGGTATCCAAGAAGAACAGAAACAGAGGTCAGAGATTCAGGAATAAAAAGCTGGAGAAAGTCAGTGACAATTCCAATTCAAACAGGTTGAGTTTCAGTTTATAACTAAAAGATGCCAAAAATCCCTTTTCGTGAGCAAGTCATTCGGACAGGTTTTGTGAACTGGATCAAATGATTCATTGAAAACATCTTACTCAAAAGAACGATTTAGTTACAAATTGGACATTGCTTATTCTCTCATATGTGAGAAGATATGTGAGTGTTTCTTCAACTCTGGGCCCTTTAATGTCCCAACTTTTTAGTATTATTAAAACTAATAGATTTCAACTTGTTTGTGATATGGTGATTATATTAAGGGCCAGATTTACTAAATGTGGCAAATTAGAGTGAGAACCAAATTCCAAAAAAGCGCTGATAGAAGTGGAAAGTTCAGCATGTGATCTTCTGACGATGCGCAAATTAAAGAACACAGATAATATGTGGATAATTTCCACATATAATTTCCATAATGACCAACGCAATCTACGAAGAGCAGCGCAAATTAATGTCTGGTTTAAGATATGCTTTTTGTGGGCGGTAAATAATGGTGCAAATACCAGTAAATTGACTAGCGCAAACCTTAGTAATTCAACTTTCATGATTCATTTAAATACACTCCTGCCACAAATTATGTGTCTGAAAGGGAAACTCCTACAAATGCATATGCAATAAGTTCAGCCGGAAAAATAACTGTATCCACGCCTTTTCAGTGCTAGTTTTTCACTGCATGACAGTAGTTTTTTTTTACGCCAAAAGAGGGTTTGCGGTGATGCAAGCTGTTTGTAAATCTACCCCAAGATCCAGACTTCCAATCTTTAACTATTAAAATTAATACAAATATGAATTATTAAAACATTATAAAAAAAAGTGAAATAAACAAAAAACATTTTAATCTGCAAAAATGTGTGAAAATGTATTTAGTTTTAAAAATATATACAGTATATAATTAGTGAATTATTGAACAATTTCCAATCAAGATTTGACCAAATTATGCATAAAAACTAGAAAATATTATTTAATTGTGTGCATTTAGGATACATAAAATGCTAATTGCAATATTAGCTAAAGCTGTCAGCCATTTTATTTTCACACTGTCATTGCCATCCCAAAATTTAAACAGAATAAATATTTTGTGGTTGAAATTAAATTACGTTGGGAATTTTCATTACTTTCAGAACAAAATTTAACGGTGTGTAATGACATGACAGTGAGTAAATAAATAATGACAGAATGTTCAGTTTTGAGTGAGCTAATCCTTTAAATGTTTACAAAAAAAGTTATCAAAAATACAAAATAGACTGAAATGATGTACTAAACAATGTTTGAATGTCGGTGCAGTACATTTCGGTATGAATTAATTCAGAAAGTTTGAATAATATCAATCCACTTCTGCCTGTAAGCACAAACAACTCACGATTACAGCAATAATCATTAAACGTGCTATGGATTCATTACTTTGCTTTAAGACTTCTAAATGTTCAGTATACCAAATATATTTCACCATTGCACTTTGTTTCTCATTTCATCATGCTTCCCTCTAACCGTAGAGGGCACACTTAGCAGCTGGGGCTTGGCAGCCCTTCACTCACCCACACATGGACCCCATATCACCATTGCCCACGCCAAGCTCACCCCCACCCGAGAGAGTCAAAAGCCAGCGCTCATCTCTCTCAACCTCTCTCCTCCAGGTCAGCAGTGCCACAGATGCACTTAAAAATCATCATCTGCTCTCTAACACAGTTAGATGCTCTCGGGACCACTCTCGACACCAGCTGCACCAACACGTTGCTCGGCTATAAACAGTTCAGATCTGCAAATATATTGTCTGTTTTCCAAAATAAGCCTGTCTCTTTGTATTGGCTCAACCACCCACTTTGGGGGCAGCGGGTTGACTGAGCGATTTTTGGATGACTTTGGCCTTTCATAACAACTTAACCACCTACACTAGCTATAGACTAAACACCTGCACAGGCAGGACGGTAAAAGCAAGGTTATTCCTAAGCATTTTTGCTCCCCTTAGAGCACCACTTGACAGGCAGCACTTTACAATACAAAAACCGCTGATTTTGATTTAAAAAAAACCCTGCTCTGCCGATATGTCCTCGAAACAATGGCTGAAGGCCTACCTCTCCTAGGCAGGCACTACAAACTTGAACAAGATCCAAAAGCAGTCGGCCCACTTCACACCAACATGCTGACCCTGTTACCAGCCCTCAAGCAGGCATTCAGAAGCTGGCAGAGTCGAAGTGGAACAGGCCTGCCCCCATCACTCACCTACACAGTAACCTCTCATAGGGGTCGTTCCTCACAGCCAGACACCTGGCTTAATCGTTTCCAATCTTCGCGTGAGGTCTTCCATTCTACTTGGCCTCCCCAGAGAATCAAGTTCTCCCCCAGGGCAATTATGCTAAAGTTGAACCGGTCTGGTGTGAAAGTCCTTAGCGGAAAAGAAATTGAGATAAAGCAGGCCAAAAGATGGCGAAGAGCAGGGCAACTCAACTTCTCAAAGCTCTGGAGCCACAAAGGAGGACCACTATAGCCTCAAGGGCTGCACTGCCAATTTACACAGTAATTATTTTATATTCAAGGAAAGTTCATGTAAAAAAAAAAAAAAATTGTTATCATTCATTGTATAACTTTATTTCATCTGTGGAACAGAGCAGAAGGTCACGAGGGTGAGTAAATGATGACAGAAAGGTTATTTTTGGGTGAGCTATCCCTTTAAAACTTTGTAGTATAGGGTATGACCAAAATCTTATATAAACGAGTAATTTTATATTCTGGAATTAGTACATCTCATGTAAATTTCAATCAGATTTGAGGGACAATATTTCTGTCTTTATATAGCTTTAGTCTTAAAACCAGGGTAAGGTGCTTCCAAACATCAGTGTTATTCACTTATTATTTTATTTTAGGGATATGTTATTGTTAGGGTTAGGTTTAGGGTTTTTAAAAACCAAATTAGTAATTCTAAATACTAAACACACATGTGACTGCACATCAGTTGAATACTATATTAATGTGGCAAACTGTGACCTTGCGTTGTTTGCAATATAAAAGACTTAGATACACGACCAGAGAATCACAAGTTAAACCTAAATCTGGTTTCTGGTTAAACTGAGCTTTACAGCTTACACATTTAAATTTAATGTGTGGCTGGTTAGAATTGCTCTTACGGCTTGATCTAATGCATTCACCTCTGAGAGTGTGATCTGAAAGTGAGAAAGACACTGATGAAAATATAGTAATCTGAGAAAAATCATCATCACCCCCCCAACATAACCCATCCTTATCAGCTGCATTCAAACCTGCCAGCGAAATCCAATGAACTGTACAAAGATCTTCAACCTGGTAAAAGAAAAGCAGGACCAGAAATATAATATTAAGCTAATGGCAGTAAAAAGAATATAATATAATATAATATAATATAATATAATATAATATAATATAATATAATATAATATAATATAATATAATATAATATAATATAATAGTGATTTGTGATGTGTTGCTTGCAAAAAAAATGCATTTTGTCAGCATATGCAACCACTTTTGTATTGCCATCATTGGAATTCTTTTTTTTTTTTTTTTTTTTTTTTTTTGCAACCAGATGGTGTAGTTACAACATCAACCAGAAGGGGTGAACTGGACCATGCTAATCATGCTAATCAACCTCTTGGGCTGCTGAACATGGTAATATGCAGCGTTTCTTTATGCATTCTCAATTTAAACAGCATCCACTGCTCATTCAGTCTGTGATGTAATTTAATGAATTTATAGTGTAACATCTTTCATAGTGTTTCACCAACCCCATAATAACCACCATTCACCAGTGTTTTAGTCTGCCTTTACACGGACCCACATGGAGATTTGTATACCGAAATACGCAAATGGATTTCTAATGTAGTCAGAGCTTTGCTCAAGTCACCCAAGTAATTCATCCAACACTTCAGTTTTTCCCTCCGGAGTCTGTAATATGACTTTAATCACTTTAACTGCCATTTTATCGTAGGAAATCAAATTCGCTCGCGTTGTAGAAGAATCCCTCCTCTGTCTCTGTGAAATTAGGGAACAATCAAATCAAGCTCAAATGAATACTCAAGTAAGCCTTTTTCCTCCTCCTCAAATGTCTTCATTAATTTACCATGAATGGCTCACTCATTTCTAAAAGACAATGAAGACAAACTAGGGAAAGACTTCAGTGAAGTGGGGATTGAAACGAGGGCATAATGAGAGACAGAGCGATATGTATCAAATAAGTGAAACATCTTTCTTTCAAAGCCTCTGTAATGCAGACGAAAATACATTCAATGTTGCAATGTCTTATGCATAATTTCAGGCTGTTTCACACTTTGTTAGAATGCTTAGTCTGAATCTAAATTTGATTCTGTGTCTGAACTGCAGTAATTTGCGTCATAAAAGTGAGTACCATACTAGCACCAACTGCTTGCCACTATAGCTAGCTATTCAACTCAGGAGGAGAAGATGCAAGTTTCACTGTTATACAAGTATTTATAAACCTCTGTCTACCCCGAGATGCTCTCCGAAGCCAATTTATTCAGAGACAAGCAGCTTTGAGAAAATTATACTGGAAAGCAAATTATATGTCATCAATTGTGGTTTACTTCCAAAAGCTATGACAAATTGCTTTCATACCAACTCTCCCAGCTTTAACATGAACCGTATCCCAGACCACTTCAGAAAACTGCTCTAACACCAACCAAACGAAAGTCTTTCATCTAAAGGACAAAAAGGATTATTATTATAACAAGATAAACTACAAATGATATCTTTTCAATATCTCACTTGTTTCTAGACAGCGATGAGATCAAATGGAAATCAAATGAAGACTTTCATTTAAAGTCCCCCTGCAGACAATAATTGTATCCCTTAAATCTCACCTTTGATAATCGAAAATGTATATTTAAAGTTTTGGTTACACTTTAGATTAGGGTCCAATTCTCATCATTAACTAACTATTAACTACAACTTTTGCCTCAATAAACTTCTAATTACTGCTTACTAATTGTTATTAAGGTAGTTGTTAAGTTTAGATATTGGGTAGGAATAGGGCTGGGCGATAAAACGATAACGATAATTATCGCGATATAATTTTTCTCGATAAAACGATATCAAGAGTTCGATAAATGTTCGATAATGTTTATGCACCAAAAGCAGAAAGAAACTCATTTGAACAGCGCGCCACACGGACCATTTATCCGCTCGGCTCAAAGTCCAAACGGCAGCGCAGCGCGAGCTCATAACTAGAGCAGATGCGTTTACTCTGATCGGTCTCGGTCACGAGATCCAGTGAGGAGCGCTTGAATTCAGCGAAGAACACAAATGTCTCAGTGATTTAAACCAGTTTAAAAGCAGATGAAACAGCGCTGACAAACAGGAGAAACACTGTGCACAACGATACTGTCAGAAGGCTTTTCCGTCTACAAATTCCCATCATTTACCATGGACTTACTGTAACGTTAGCCTAGTAATATTAACTGCACCATGAAATGTGGGATATACATATTGAATTGTATTATATTATTAATGTAGACAATGTATTAAAGGACTAATGGAATATAATTACAGTATTTAATAATGTATTTATGCTACTATTTTTCATACAAATACCATAGAAACCATAAAGTTACATTTTGCCATGATAGTGAGGTGCTACAGGCTATGCCTGGTTTTATCTGTGGTTATCATGATCTAAATGCATGATACTGGATGACCAATGGTTAAGTTTAATAGAACTCAAACAGTCAGAATATTACATTTTACCAAATAAAAATTAGCACATGCAGAAACTAAGAAATTAATTGTCCAATAAAGATATTTATTTTGTTAAGGAAAAATGACAAATGTTTGAATGTTCTACCTCAGATTTGTGAAATGTTCACCTGTTTGGTAAGTGTTTGTCATGATATGTTCTGACAATAAAGAGTAGTTTAAAACCACAATTAACGCTCTGGTTTCTACAACTTTCACTTAGGAGCAAAAATCTGCCTTTAAACTTGAAAGAAATAAAGATTTGACTTTTATCGTGATAATTATCGATATCGACTGATATAAACAAAATTATCGTGATATATTTTTTTGGCCATATCGCCCAGCCCTAGGTAGGAATTGGGTAGGATTAGGGATGTAGAATATGGTCATGCAGAATAAGGCATTAATATGTGCTTTATAACTACTAATAAACAGCCAATATCCTAGTAATATGCATGCTAATAAGCAACTAGTCAATAGTGAGATTTTGACCCTAAACTAAAGTGTTACCATTTTTGTTTTGTTTTTCAGTGAAAATGTCTTCCTGGCTTAAAATAGCTTGAATGTAACCACACCTTTGTTTTATTTTGTAAACGCAAAATGAATATGCAAATTAGTCCCCGCCTCCACTCAATGTACTCCAGCTCGGACTACCTGATCCACTCTGTCAACTGTGGTAAGTGCTACACAAATGGAAATAATGGTTTAAATTCAGCCATATATGTATGAACCAGAAACTGATTCAGAGGAAGAAAAGGAAGATTAAATTATACAGAGTCGTCTACAAGTGGATGTATCAGAATGGTAATGCATTTTATATATCGCTCTCTACAACGTCGGACACATAACGGTAATTGATATGACTGGCTTTGGCTTGACTACGTTATCAAAAGTCCTTAGAAAAATCAGCATCCTTAGAAATGCATTGATCCTCATAGAAAGTCAGTGGAGAAAAGCGATGAGATTGGTTACATGTCTGTGACAGTGGGAAACAGCCAGTTTCAAATCATGTTTTTGAGACTGTCTTTGGTACACTGCATTGGAGTTAACTGATGAATTTGCACATGGTTTGTCTTAAACAACCATAAAAACTTTAAGTCTCCTGCTTCTCAGATGTTTCTCCAAGGAAAAAGACCAGTACAAGGCTGTACAGTGCGGCATATGCTACGGAAAAATCGAATTAATAAAGTTACCACAGTAGCACGCATGCGATACAGTTTTGTGTTTGTGTGAAGTGAGTGTTTATTGTGTGCGGTTAATCTAGGGCTGCACAATTAAACGAGATAAACCGAAATCGCGATTTGACGGTGCGATTATGAAATTGACAAGTTTTAATTAAATAAGCATATGCGTATTGTGTCTCACGGTTCACAGTAAATGCTGCACTATCTCTGGAAGCGCTGTGAGATTGAGTCACTTATAACATGCATTTGAAAAGCAACACGTGCCAAACATCTTTCCAAACTAAGTGTTTACAAACCTGTAGTCCAACAAAAGAGATTATTTACTGACTCCAAACTCACACCATAACGTCAAATTCACGTTTTTGTTGTTTACACAGAGACGATAATGATATCGCTTTCAAAAACTTGTATTTTGAAACCCGTTTTAAAAAGCTTCGTTTTCAGGCCCCCAAAATGCAGTTTACTTGTAAATGAACAGCCAAAACATACTTGTGGTTGTCTTCAGAGATTGTAACAGACGTTTTATACTTGTGCTACGTTCTGAGCAATAAAGTTTCCCACTGGGCTGAGAGCAGCTTTAGGTTAGATACGAGATGATTTTAAAGGAAGATGAGATGTTCTGTTCTTGTTATTAGAACAGAAAGTGCCGTAATGAAAGCAAAATGCTCACATTTGTCATGGAGTTTCATTACAATATTTCACCCGGAGAGCGAGTGTGCTTGTTCTGTATTGACGAGACATCCATCAGCATGTTTAAAAAGTGAAAAGAATCACCATATAATGCCTATCACTGGGATGCAGTCCTCTGATTTTCCATCTGAATGATTCTGCCTTTTCTGTTGCCAGGCAGGTGACATGTTTCATTTGACCATAAACTGTGAAATAACTGGAAAGGATGAGCCTGGGATCTTTAGGCAAAATAAATATTATATGCACAAACGGCTAGTGGGCTTGATTCTTAATACTATCAAAGTAATATGCTAATGTGCACTCTCTTTTATTTAAAAACGTTCATATAACTATATTAATAAAATACAGTAGAATAAAAATGACCTAATTCAATTAAAAGAATTATATGTAGCTTTCATCTTTTTTTCAATTAAGTAAATACTGCTTCAATTTTAAGTACCGGTACAATTTTATTATTATTTTTTTATTCTTTTGAACTTTCTGTTCATTAAAGAATACTGACAAAACGCATTTCCACAAAATATTAAGCTGTACAACTGTTATCAACAAACAATAAGAAGGAGGAGGATTGGAAAGATCATAATGACTTTATACATAATATTATAAAAGTTATTTAAAATTGTGATCATTTATCTCAATATTACTGTTTTACTGTATTTTTGAGCCTGGGTGAGCATAATAAGATAAATAAAATTGTCAAACTTTTCTGCCTTTTTTCTGGGGTGAACTATTCCTTTAAGAGCATATGTGTTAACGTGAGTCAACCTGAATTATTATTATTATTTTTTTTTTAGTTACTTTATTTCAGCCTGGTGCCAGAGTCCCAACACTTTTGATATCCCTACCTTGTATTAATCAGAATTCATTCACAAACGCAGAAAGCAGGGAGATATTTCCATCTCTGTTAGATCAGCTAACAGGCCAGACAGCCAGATCATGTCGATGCTCAGCCAAGGGCCTCCACGACTTCCACAGAAAAAAAAACATTCCAACAAAATAGACCACATTTCCACAAAACAACCTCAGAATGAATTCTAAAATCTGCTCGTAAATCTTCCATTTATTTCAGTCTTCTCCTCCTACCCTCTCTAATCAAACGCAAAGAATGCTTCACACGCTACAAAAGCTCCATGTACTTGTTCCACTGCATCTCTATTTTCTGCTCTCTCTCTTCAGTGAATTTACGGGCTGCCCTCTGAAACTGTTCATTGGCGGCCGAGGTCCTTGGACGTGCGGCGTCTAGTGCGGTTGGTGCTCTTTGTGCCTGATACGGGAGCACATAAGGGTGTGTGACTGTGGCAGGTCAGGCAGGAATGGTAATGACTGCATTATTCTCAGAGCTCTTCACACATGGAGGCTGCGTTTCCCATTTCAGCAGCCTGATGGGTAGTCAGAGGAGATAGCCACTTGGGCAGGGAGCATCTGCTCTGTGCCTGATCATCAACTCAACCACTGATGGAGGTGGGAGAGGGGGAGAGAGAGAGAGAGAAACCACTAAAATACAACATATTCTATCCATGCAATGCAACAAACCAAATCTCAAAATCCCCCCCAAAAAATAATGACCATCAGACATCATTACTTAAACACTATAGTCCCATATATTGACAATGAAAAAACATTCACACACCATTTCAACTCAAATTCAAGTAAATTCTTTGTGATGTGATAAAATGTGTGTTCCACTCTCAATTCAACCAAAGCAGTAAACATTTGCAGTGCACTTATGTTTTTCATAAGGGGGGGGGGGGGGGGGGGGGGGGGGGGGGGATCTCTGGATCTCTGACTTCAGCCTTTTTTGGTTACCCCTATTTTGGGTTGTTGCTTTATTTATTTATTATTCGTTTGCTCCATGTATTAGTTTAAGTTTGGGTAGTTTGCAGGCCTGTATTTTGGAGCGTATATCTTGTGTTAATTCCGTAGCTTATTCTTTATTTATGTTGATTTTCTGAACGGAATGTTTTCCGTAGTGGTGTTTATTTTGTTATGTTTGATCAAATAAATATTTTTAATTTGCTTTTGTTCTCGTTGCCTCCCTCATTTGTCGCGGCTCAGAGCTGGCTGTGACAATATATATATATATATATATATATATATATATATATATTATATATACACATATATTTGGATTTCATACATTCATTTCTTATTCAAACTAAATCCTGTCATCCAGCCATCTCCTCCCTTCCCCTTTCATCCTCATCCTTTACAACAACAATTTTTTTTTTTAGGTGGACAGATCAATACAGTGCAAAGAACATCCAAAAATATGTAGGACGTTGGAAAAAAAAATGTCTTATCTGACAACTAAATGCTTTTTAATCTTCGCTATTGCTTCAATGCAAATGAACAAGTGCAGCGTTATTTGTTGCGTAGTCACATGCCTGTTCAAGTAAGCCATATGCACAGATTGTGCGCAATACGCTGTATTTAATATCTCATGATGACTCACAAGATGAGTATTTGCGCTAAATCTGTGCAGATTTGGCTTACACAAACTTCCCCAGCAAAGTGAGTAAACAATAAGTAAGACACCAAATTGGCTAGTGAATTGGCTAGTGATTTGACAGAGAGAGAGAGAGAGAGAGAGAGAGAGAGAGAGAGAGAGAGAGAGAGAGAGAGAGAGAGAAACAACAAGGGGAAAAGGACCAGATCAAATCCACCTAGAGGCGGAGGGACGCTAGACACCCGTTGCATTCATATATCTGGCAAAAGTTCAACGTTCAGGCAGGTAGAGCAGAGGATGAACAATGGTGCAAGATTGCTATCATGCTGAGAGACAGTTTAAGATAAATGGTCTGTCAGATTAAGGCAAATCTCAATTGTGTCCCTGGCAAAATTGTACATCCCTAATCAGGTCTCAACGAAGAACGTGCATAGACATGACAATCCTACCCATGAGCTTCATTCGAATCACTTTCAAATTTACTTTCTGTTGTTGTATGACCTCTTCTTGCAAAGTCAAGTATCACTGTTTTACTGTTTTACTGTTGTAGGAATATACAGAAAAGTTCCGCTCAATAGTTTGGGTCCTTAATGTTTTTGAATGCAGTATATGCTCATCATGGCTGCATTTATTTAAATGAAAATAAAGTAAAATACTATAATATTGTTAATTATTATTATTATGTAAAATGACCGCTTTGTATTTAAATAATTTTAAAATTACATTTTTATGCCTGTGATGGCAGAGCTGAATATTCAGCAGCCATTACTCCAAACTTTAGATTTGGTGCTCAAGAAACACTTCTTATACATGTTGAAAACAGTTGTGCTAGGATTCTTTGATGTATAAAAAGTTCAAAAGTAATAATCTCAACAGTAAATATTTCTCTAAAAAAGTATTTTTTGCTAATTTGACAAAACCTTATCTTTGTTAGCCAGCTAGATGACGTTATCTTGAAAAATCTGCAGAATTGACAAGAAAAACAGACGACATCACAGAAAGCCAAACGTTTAAAGGGTTAGTTCACCCAAAAATGAAAATTTACTCACCCTCATGTTGTTACAACCCCTTAAGACTTTCGTTCATCTGATGAAATCTGAGAGCTGGCTCACTCCTTCATAGGCTGCTAGGTAATTGCATCTGCCAGCCCAGAAAAGTTAGTAAAGACATCGTTAAAACAGTCCAAGTGACTACAGTGGCTCATCCTTAAGTTTATCAAGCGACGAGAATACTTTTTTGTGCGCAAAAACAAACAAAAATAATGACTTTATTTAACAAACTCTCCTCTCTTCCCTGCCACTCTCTTACGCTATTCACTTTGTTGGGTTATTCACAAAGTACAGATCTTCCGTGTTTTATGGCAGAATGCTGGTTCACTATTGGCTGAGCACGATCACATGATCACATGCATATGTTATGGTGCTTACGTGAATCGCGTAGCAGACTGGGATGGAGGAGAATAGATTGTTGAATTAAGTCGTTATTTTTGTTAGTTTTTGCGCACAAAAAGTATTCTCATTGCTTCATGACATTAAGGTTGAACCACTGGAGTCACATGGATTATTTTAACGACGTCTTTACTGCCTTTCTGGGGCTTGACCGTGGTAATTACGTTGCAGTCTGTGGATGGTTCAGACAGCTCTCGGATTTCATCAAAAATATCTTAATTCATGTTCCGAAGATGAACAAAGCTCTTACGGGTTTGGAACAACATTAGGGTGACACTTTGACCCTGTCCCAAATGGCACACTTCATGTGCACTTTCGGTCTTGTGGATTTACAATGGCTGCCACTAGGCGTGTTTGTGAGACTGTAGGGTGTCCCATTTGTCATTTGAGGTTTTAGAAGGGTGCTCGCAAGCACCCCCTTTGCAGACTTCTTCCCGACAGTCAAAGCAGCGTTACGTCACAAAAGTGCGGACTCATAGGAAGACCGCGAGTGTTTAGGGTGCCATTTGGGACAGGGCATATATCACAGCCGGAAACATTTTATTTAGCATTCAGCTATTCCATGAACTCTTATTTCTTTCTGCTGCTACACAAAACTGACCTAATCTCTGATTTCTACCAGTATCTGTTCCTCACACCTGCTTTCTCTCTCCTTGTTATCAGTCTTTTTTAATTTGATTTCATTTTGTATCAGCTGCATAGACATGCATTTGACTTTCGATACATAAAGTTTAATAAGCAACAGATTCAGACCAGCGCAGCAGGGGGTTTCCTTCGCCAGCTTTGCGAACAGCAGCCATCACAAGTCAAGGGAGAGAATTTTAAAGTATGGATTAAGAAAGTGCAAGTGAAGTATGGAAATACAAATATCTTCTTTCACTCAAAGGCATCCCAATCTTAAGGCTAACGGTCAGGGGGCGTGCGGAAAATGTCAACATTGATTTGTTTTGAGAAGAGAAATGTCAGGAAGCTGTGCTGTCAGTGAAATAGAAATTTCCAAATGAGTTTGCCTAGTGGGGAAAGACCGTACACATCACTCTCACTCCATAGTTCAATTTCAGTCGGGCAGCATGGGGAAAGATACATTTTTATTACTTTCAACTGAGTGATTTCTTTGTACGATAGAGGATTTTTATCAATAAAAAGCAAAAGTACTCAAACTTTTTTTTTTTTAAACAAAAGTACTCAAATCCACAACAATATATTGATTCTCAAAACTCCACAGTGAAGATCTCAACCTGACTAATAGTCATATCTGCTTGCAATTTTGATTAGGACAGTTCATCCGCACAGAGGAGATTGCTTGTATCAATAGTGCCAATGCATCTGGCCCTCTACAGCATGAATTTGTTTTGGAGAATTAAATAATTCCAAGAACAGACTTGTTTTTATTCAGATTCATCTTTAGTCCAGGGAGATGATCAAACTGTGATTATATTCCACAAAATCCATTGAACAATAGATTGTGTCGCTGAGGGAAAAAACTCATCCTCCACAATTCTCTTTTTCAGAATTCACTGACCTGTAAAGAAACCAAAACCTAAGAGCATCAAAGACCATTATCAGTAAGACAGTACCTATATATATATATATATTTCTTTTATATATATATATATATATATATATATATTATTTCATTTAATTTTATTATTTCATCCAAAGAGATCAGGGATGATTTCATTGAGGTCATTGATGGGCATTTCTTTCTTCGAACAGCATTTACTGGATACATTATACCAGTTTTAATCAGAGTGGCAGTTTTTTAATGAAGAGGAGAGTGAGTGTGACCAGGTGCTGCTGATGTTGGCTACACTAAGCACAGGTTTAATTGGATCAGATCAAATGACGGGCTAAAATAAAAGCCTGGTTTAATTAGCCGCCTGAGCCAGAGCAGTGCAGGCTCTCATGTTTCATTAAAGTGAACTGGGCCCAGTAAACGACACATCAGTGCCAGCCTGACCATTAGATTACACCTGGAAGAAAGCACACTCAAGGGTAACATCGCACTATTACAATGCTTTCACACATATAACATGCAGTAGCAGTTGCCTAGTGTAATTATTAGACTTAAGCGTGAAGCATTGGGTTCTTTTGAAGCTCTTACATATCTAAAATATCTATAGGCTATATTTCTAACACAATATTAGAATCCAAATAGTATCCCAGGGGAAAATGTTATTGCTCAGAAGTAGAGCTTTCATATATCAGGAGGAATGAAAAGCTAATCAAAATGTAAATTTATATGTGGTCCATGTCTGATAGCTCTGATGTCATCTACATGCTATATTGAACTTCTGAAAGCTTACAAAAGTTCACTTTCAGTGATAAACTCATTTAAAATGTTCTCAGGGGAAACAAAACAAAAATATTGATGACTACTGCAGATTCTTATCCAATCAATTGCTCTCTAAATTTAGTCCCTCCCTGCAATACCATCTGCCACCAACTAGCAAATAACAAATCATGGTTCATAGTGTTAACAAAGAGAGAGAGAGAGAGAGAGAGAGAGAGAGAGAGAGAGAGAGAGAGAGAGAGAGAGAGAGAGAGAGATTTTTACTGTACAGAGATGCTCTCTGACTCATACCTCCGACTTGGGCATTCGTTATCATGTCATGCATTTAAGTTGGATACATAGCACGAAAATAGCCTAAACAAAATTAAAAAGTTATGTTGTGAACAATAAATCTAAAACAACTACACCTGAATTGAAAATGTTGACAATTATTCATTTCTATCACTTGTGACACAAAATATGTTACATAAAGCAAAGCATGAAAGTTGAGTGATTAACTTTACACTTGTTATCATCAGTTGTTCTCTGTTCATCAGACCTAATGTAAATAAAATACAGCATAAACTAAAATAACTTGCATAATCATTCATTATAATTCACTACAGACTTGCTTTCCGCACACTGATCTCTAAATACAGTATAGCCTATAGATTATAAATATTATTGTTTATTATAAATCAGTGGCATTACTTTTATTTAAAAAGTGGGTGGGTCAGGAGTGTGGGGTAGTCACACACACTCACACACACACACACACACACACACACACACACACACACACACACACACACACACACACACACACACACACACACACACACACACACACACACACACACACACACACACTCCTGTATACACTCCAGTGGGGGGTAATCTAACGCAATAGATTAAAATCTACTATAATACAATCTATTTTTAGCCCCGAGATTCTTCACATCAGTGAATAAATATATGGTTTAAATATATGGTCCTTATGGTCTGGTGGTAGAGCTTTTGCTAAGCGTGTCAGAAGTTCCGGGTTCTAATCCGCCCTTGTATAGTTTTTCTTTTTCCCTCATTATAACCAAAGATGGTCATCAGTGATTGTAGGGTATATCAAGAGCAGACACACGTTTGTTTGCACTATATGTTTTGTGATTTGCCCCGGAACGAACAGAGAGTTTTCGCTCTCAATAGCTGGTCTTTGTGAAGACTGTGCACGAGCCTGATAACAGCAGCAACGAACACTTGGCATGATTTCAAAAACGAGACATTCCACCGCCAGATAGCCTCATATCTAACAAATGAACTAAACCAATATTCTTCTATAGTCAACTGGAGATGTTTCATTTGTATTCAAAAAGGTGTGAGGATAATATCAACTATGGCAAAAATTGGTATGGACATGTCCCACCTGTCTCATCCGTAAATTGCGCCCTTGTTACAAATCAGTGTTTACACAGTGTTTCAAATCAACATGGCCTTCCAATGTCAAAACTCGTGTATCATCTAGAATTCTGAGTCTCCCCACTTGTAAACAACTTCGATCTATCATTCATGTGCTTGAAACTCATTAAACCACATTGGTGTGAAAACTTTGAGATCTCTTCTGAAACTCAAGAGGAGAAACATGAGATTACTTGAGAAAAATGGAGACATTGTTAAGCAAACATTAAACCAATTGCTGCCTATGAGAATCAAATGAGATATTAAAGAAAACTCATTTGTCATTTCTCTTTCCTATGGGGACATTTATCAAACTTAATTTCCTGTATTATCCAAAACAGCTTGATTAGCAGGTATAATGGTTCTGAAGTCCTCGCAGTAAGAGAGATAATGAGAAAGATGTTTTTCTGGTTCCTTGGTTTACCGGCCATAGCAGGTGGTGATGATGCCTGACTTCTCAACTGAGTTAGATGAACAAACTCACACCAGGGAAAACGGCTTGAGGACCCTTATCAAACCCAGCAAAGCTTCCTCATAAACCTGGCCGAGAGTCACGCAGATAACGGCACTGCAAATTTTCTCTGGATTGTGAAAATGTAGCAGATGATTAAAAAAAAAAAAAACTAGGAAAAGTTATCTCTCGCCTCGGTACAATATACTCTTAAAAGCATTCTTTGAACTTTTTTTTTTTTAGAGGAAAACGCATTCAGTATGGGTGTACCACACACCGAGACGAGACGATTAACTGTTTTTTTATCATTTTCAAAACACCTGTGAGTACTTCTGAGACAACATGAACTGAGAAATATCAAGTCACACAACACTGCAAAGCACACATAGACATTGCATATAGGATTAACAGCCTGGAATTCGTGACAGGCATCAATGTAAATACATAATTTACATTGCATTAAATGTCATCGTGAAATATGCTGATGACACAATCGGACTACCATCTGTTCTTTAAATGCATGATTAGCAAAGATGTAAAGAAAACCCACAGACCATTGATATTTTTTTCCTCCTTTAAACCCTTGGCAAAATTTTCTTTTTGATAGAGGAGAAAGAGAAACAGAAAGAGGTTTCTGTAAATGGCAGTTATTTGAAGGTCTTTTAAGCGGTGTCTACCGTGCCCATCAAAGACAATTACTCTATGGGCTTTTGTCATTCGTTCAGCTTTCACACACATCAGGATATAGTTAAAATGAGACGAAAAAGCAGCAGGGATCCGTTTATAGAAGCAATTCTCATTGCGTTACACCATAAGTGGGAAATGATTGTTCAACAATGGTGTTGAAAGAACGGTCTTCTATATAGGCCTTGAGTGCTCTTTATCAGGGCAGCTTTTTTATTTTAACAATGCTCCATTCACACAACAACCCTTAAATGTCTGATCGTATGGGGGTTTTATTTACTGTTTTTGAGTCAGATTGGTAGCTATACGCCATATTTATTGTGATGCAAATAGAAAACAAATTGCAGGCATAGAAATACAGTACATTGATTGACTTTTACTGTCTAAGTGTCCTCTGTAAAATGTCATTTTAACACATTTTCTTAACATATTTTTTTTATCCACTGAACCAGGCAGGCAAGTTTTATGTCATACTCTACTGTTACTCTATACTAAAGTTTTGTTTTCAAAAAGATAAATAAGATGAATAAGAAAGAAACTAATACTTTTACTCCGCGGGGATGCATTAAATTGATCAAAAGTGACAGTGAGGACATTTATAATGTTACAATAAAATTATTTTTCAAATAAATGCTGTTATTTTGAACTCTCTATTCATCAAAGAATCCTGGAAGCAAAATGTATCATGGTTTCCACAAAAATATTAAGCAGCACAACTGTTTTCAATGTAAGAAATGTTTCTTGGGCGTTAAAATTAGCATATTAGAATGACTTCACGTGACACTGAAGACTGGAATAATGATGCTGAAAATTCAGCTGTGCCATCAGAGAAATGAAAAATATACATTTTAGATTATATTAAAATAGAAAAGTTATTTTAAATTGTAAGAATATTTCCCAATATTAACGTTTTACTGTATTTTTAATCAGATAAAACTTTTGAACAGTGTTTTAACGCCTTTGTTTCTGCCACACAACCTTTATTAAAAAAATTACAAAGCAAATTACCAATAGTTTTTCGACTACCTCATCCTTTGAGAAATCTAATCCCGTCCGGATAGGAATATGTGTAAATATGGTATCAATTTTTCACAACACTTCATTGATTTTGACCTTTGTTAAATACCAAAACTAAAGCTAAATTTGCATAGTGCACCTTGATTATGGATTTAGACCTTTTTGTTTAAATTTTCTGGGTAAGCTGGTAAACCATCTGATGGAAAATGCTGCTCAGAATACTTTGGTAGCTTTAAATACGATCTTAATCAGGATTTATGTAATATTTATTGGAGGAATTCATTATTTTGATTTATTTCGAGCTACACACATCCAGAGCACGTAATCCTAAATAACGCCCACATCCAGACAACAAAAGCTACTGTTTTCATAAAAACTACTGACAACATAATCCCATTCAAATCAGTACATGAAATCACAGACTAATCATCTTGTCTGAATAGTGCCAATGATACATTTTCAACGATTCATTGACTGAAATAAATGACGTTTTGTCAATATGAAAGGTTCAAAATAACATTTAAACACTTAAACATTTTTGAAAGTATCTTCTTTTGTCATTCGTAGAAGAAAGCAAGTCATACAGGTTTGCAAATACATTTTTGGGTGAACTATCCTTTTAGCAATCGCCACAAACGTACATTGACTGACCGTACTTCCATCTATCACAGGCTCATTTTCATTCTAAAGATATCACTGTTTTGAACACATAAATGTGATCCTGAAGCTAAAGCTTAAAAGGTGAATTTTAAAAGACAGCTAAGGTCCTGAAACATCCCTTTATGTACTTCCACCTCTCCTTCCCTTCATTCCTTTCTGTTCGATTCTCCCTCTCACTTTCATTACAGCTCCAGAGCTGTCTTTCTGTCGGCATGGCTGTCATCCAGCCAAACTTATCTGTGCCCTCCTGTCTTGCCTGTCTCAGTGTATTCCCATTAGAGAGCCGCTTGAAGGGAGCATGGCAGGTATGAGTGCATCCAGCCTGCATGTCTCCTTTCTTTCTGTCGGTCCGTCTGTCTGTCTGCATGTCTGTCAGTATGTCCGGGGACAACTCTAACCCCTCTTCCCTGCAACACATCAATGCAGACCTGCTTATGCGAAGGAGATTAATGTCACAATGGAGGCAGAGGAAAAATAGCAGCCTAACAGTGAGTGAACCAATTATTTTCTGACATGGGGTGAAACTTTATTAAAGAAAAACCAATTGGGGATGGAAGTGCTAATTATCTGCTGCTCCTCCAGACCACACCGGTGCCCTGTTTGTGTGTTTGTTTACTAAAACCTTCCAACTGAGAAAATCACACAGCTTTGTGCCTCCGTGTGGGACAGGGCAATGGGACAGTAATTACATTTTTAGACTTTGTGTCATTCAAAGAAGATACTAAGAAAGAAGTTAGTATTTAAAAAAAAATGTTTTACTTTCATCACAAAGGAATTCCTTGAAGCTGGATTTCTCACACCAGTGAACCTAGAGAAAGTAGACAGCGGGAGGTGGAAAACCTGAAGTAATTTCATAACTAATTACTAATAATGAGTAGGAACTTTTTAGTGAACCAAATGTAACCGGTGGCTCTCGACACCAGTTATAAAATCACTTTTCTGCGTTGTGAAGACAGACACGGGACAACAGGCGGCGGTTTCACTGGGTTTTACTCTCTGAAATCTGATCTGATATATAAACAGAAAATATACCGTCTGAGTAAATCACCCTTTAGTAAGGTCTCTTCAGTGCATTAACAATGCCAAGAGGAAGAAATACAGAATAACATACCTGATATATAAACAGAAAATATACCGTCTGAGTAAATCACCCTTTAGTAAGGTCTATAAAACAAATATGATGTACATTTAGATCACCATGTGCTTTCATCTCAACACATATAGACAAGTCAAAAATATATAATAAATTGAGTAAAATGATCAAAATAACCACACAGATAAGTGAAATAATATAATACACATAAGTTCTAGTAAAGATATAAACATAAAAGCAATGATTAAAATAAACAGGAAATTATGTAGGTTCATGGTGACATCACATCAATTAAAGGGGAAATGTACTCAACTCACTTACTGTAGACAATCATATCAGGTGCATGTGAAAAACAATTTTGTGGGAATTCTTAAACTATACATACATTTAATAGTACACTTTATGTACCTGTTACACAAACATACATAGCCCATTTTTAACTTGAAGTCCATTTGCAAATGATTCGGCAATACGATAAAATATTGCTCATGACAATAAAGCACACTAAAGTTGGAAACTGAAATCAAGAGACTTAAAGGGGATAGTTCACCCAAAAAATGAAAATTAGCCCATGATTTACTCACCCTCAAGTCATCCTAGGTGTATATAACATTCTTCTTTCAGACAAATACAATCAGAGTTATGTTAAAAACTGTCCTGGCTCTTCCAAGCTTTATAATGGCAGTGAATGGCTGTATATTTTTTGAAGTCCATCAAAGTGCATCCATCCATGATAAAAGTGCTCCACACGGCTCTGGCGGGTTAATAAAGGCCTTCTGAAGCGAATCGATGTGTTTGTGCAAGAAACATATCCATATTTAAAACTTTACCGGTATGCTGGGACCCTGAATTGTAAATTTGTGTCTTGATTATTGGCCTTATTTTTTCTAGAACTGCTCTGCACAAGCAGTGCTGCATTTGTGCTGTCATACTGGGTATCTGGTATTCAGTACAACAAGCAAGACCAGACTAGCTACAAGAAGTGCCCTTCAGAACACGGTCATGTTTGTCTACATAAAACCCGAATCTACCAAAGCTCCTTGTCGCCTTATGATCTGTGTTGCAGGAACCTAGAAGTGCATGAAAAGTGACTTTGACATCACATCCTGTTACAGTAAACAGCCGCGCACGGGTGCCGTGCTGTGATATTCATTCCCTTCCGATCAGAGATGGATTTTGTTTTGAATGCTGCACACTTCCCTGCCTGTGTTGTGGGAAGGGTACAGATATTGTGAGCGCATTTCTCAGAGATGGCGAAGGGCAAAGCTAACAGCCTGTTTTGCTAGATTCGCTGCAATAAACAGAGCTCCAACGACAAGTTCACTCCAGGACCTGACACCCCCTGTGACCCGAGCCTGCACCACGCTGTCACGCCACACCACCAACAACAACCATATGTGTGAAGATGTGCTAACCGCGATAGCCGCTGTATGTACTGTTTAGCTTTCATGAAAGCTACATGCACTTACACATGCATGTACTCACACAGAAAGACAAACAAACAAGCATTCAGGTTACACTTTATATTAAGTGCCTTCAACTACTATGTACATCAAAATAAAATGTTAGGTAAAATTATGTGTTTGTGTTATATTGCAAAATACTTTTTTTGCTATTAGGGTGGGATACAGGTAAGGATAGGGACAGGTTTAGTGGTATGGTTAGGTTTAATTAAGTTAATTGATAGATTAATTTAAATGTTACATAGTAGTTAAAGACACTTAATAAAGTGGGACCAGCATTCACATACAGTGGTGTCAAAAAGTCTGAGATCCAACATTTTTTCTTTCTTCATTTAAACATGGGAATACAAAGGTTTGAGATTTTTGAAACATTAAAAAAAAATTCCATGGTAAAGGAAGGGAAATCAGGTTTAAACATATCAATTTCTTAAAAATGCATACTTTAAAATAGTGTGAAGATGTTTTTTTTAAATACTCGTGTGGTAAAAAGACTCATATCAGGTAAAAAGTATATTTTTCTAACACCCTGACAAACATGTGAGTGTCCAAATCTTAAAGGGTTAGTTCACCCAAAAATTCTAATTCTGTCAGTAATTACTCACCCTCATGTTGTTCCAACCCCGTAAGATATTTTTGATTAAATCTGAGTGCTGGATCACTCCTCCATAGGCTTCTAAGACACTATAACTTGCTGGCACGTATCACACACATGACCAGCATTGCTCAATAGTGAGCCTACGTGGTGACGTGCAACACAGACGCGCTACGCTTAAACACTACATGAAAAGACTCGAGGCCCAGAGAGAAGGAAATGAAAAGTGGAATAAAGTCGTTATTTTTGTTTGTTTTTGCGCACAAAAAGTATTCTCGTCGCTTTATAAACTTAAGATTGAGCCACTGGAGTCACTTGGACTATTTTAACGATGTCTTTAATGCATTTTCTGGGCCAGCAAGTTATAGTGTCTTAGAAGCCTATATATGGAGGAGTGATCCAGCACTCAGATTTAATCAAAAATATCTTAATTTGTGTTCCGAAGATGAACGAAGGTCTTACAGGGTTGGAACAACATGAGGGTGAGTAATTACTGACAGAATTTTCATTTTTGGGTGAACTAATCCTTTAATCATTATTTCCCCCCAAAAAAAGAAGCTAAAAATAGAATTGGTTTAGATTTGTCATGCCAAATGACATTTTACAACCAAAACATATCCAAATGTATTTTAATTCATAAATTAAAAATGTTTAATATTGAATGCTTTTTTTTAAATGAGTGAATAAATTAAACAAAAAAGTGGCTGTTACATCATTGACCCACTCGAATATGCAAATTTGTAGCACTGCTCATGTGACTGTGCAAAACCTGATGTTCTTGTGTTCAATGAAAGAGGGAATTTGAGAACATTTTACCATATTTCCAGACTTGTGGAGTTCATGCAGCATGCTGTTATTAAAGCAAAAAAAAAAAAAAAAAAAAAATAGTGATAGATGTTATTTCAGTTACTGTGTATGTGCAGATAGAGATAGATGCTATGTACACCAAATGAAAATAGATTATAATAATTAACAGTTAAGTGTAAATAGTTGGTAGATGCTATTTGTAGTAAGTGTAAATAGTTGGAGATGCTATTTATAGTAAGTGCAAATAGTGGTGGATACTGTAGTACATTATAAAACAGCAATAACAACATATTCAGTGTATATTATTCTATTTATTAAAATTATAAATGGATGCCACCTTATAGGGACATTAAGGTGGACATTTTCACAACTGGCCTCAGACTTTTGGACTCCACAGCTTTAGTATGGTTAGTAAACATCCAGTTAGTATTAACGTGCTGCAATGTTCATTGGCATGCTAACAGAGCAGCGGTCATCATTTGTACAGAGCTGTTTTCACCACATAGAACAGATTAATGATTAACTGTGTGTGTGTGCGTTCCTGTGATCACGTTCTGTAATGCACACATAATGCTTTGCTCTGAATTCTTATTAAATGTGCACAATTACAAAGGCATTAAATGGAATGAAATAAAGCAAGGAAGAGCTCATTAGTTTAAGAGCGTGTGATTGAAGAGAGCATAAAATAGAAATTATTCCTGAGTTTAAATCAGAAAGCTAATTAAAAACTCTAATGAGTGTTTTTGTAATTATGGTAGAATCTCTTATTCTCACTCTCGCTCATTTTCTACCACTCAGACCCCACACCTCTCTTTCTTTCCCTCTGGCATTAGACAGAAGTAGTTAAAACTACAAGGTCGAGAATTCATCCTCGTCTTTATCACAATCATATTGCTTAATATGAAAACGAACTATCATTATACTATAGATATATCATAAGAAACAGTTTCATATAGCAAGCCTATGTGATTCTGCATGTGTAAAGACAATTTTGATTTTCTTTCAAATATAGAAGGGTGTTTCTTCAACTATGGGCACTTTTGGCCTTGATATTTTAACAATTAAAACGTATTATGTACTATACACTGTACTATATTTCCTGAATATTTATCTGAACAACACAAAATTTTGTATTGAGTTCAACAGCACTATGCGATGGAAAAAACATTTTAATAATTATTAATATAAATATTAGGTTTATATTATAAAAGATAAATAATTTCACACAATACAATATATATATATATATATATATATATATATATATATATATATATATATATATATATATATATATATATATATATATATATTATTTCTATTTATTATTATTATTATAGCCAAAAATAAAATAAAATATATATTTCTATTATATGTTTTTAATTTTTTAAGATTGGAATTCTGAGTCTGGGACAATAACAAATTTAATAAAATCTATTTGTAAAAAGATATTTGTAAATGTTGCAGATATATCAAATCTGTCCTGTCAGTAAAAATCAATCCCTGAGACATGAAAGTGTCTGCTGTTGAAAAACACCCATAAACAGATTGATAGATGAAAAACTAAAACAAGTGGATTAATGAGGCCTCATTCTTCTAATGTAAGTGAACCAACTAAAATGCAATACATTTTTGGCCGCAGAAAGAGAAAGAGAAAGAGAAAGAGAAAGAGAAAGAGAAAGAGAAAGAGAAAGAGAAAGAGAAAGAGAAAGAGAAAGAGAAAGAGAAAGAGAAAGAGAAAGAGAGCACGGTGGTGGAGAGAGCGATTTCTATGAGACTCCATCTCCAGATAAATGAAACATGGCATAATGTAATAATATTTTCATTTAAATAAGAAACAGAGCAGCCAGATCATTCTCTCTTGTTCTGTGGGCAGGGGGAGAACGAGGGAAAGCGAGAGGGGATTGGAGCTGTCAGGGTCGAACGGCATGATTTGGAAGAACTATCAGCCTGGTTGTGGCTGTCATATTTCTGCCTGACTGGTGAAGGACACGTGCACACACACACACACACACACACACACACACACACAGAGAGACGCACACACAGCACTGAAAAAGGGATAGATTGTCTATCTAGACATCAAAAGTGGTACAGTGTTACTGTTATAGAAAGAGTATTAAAAAGAATAAACAGAAAAAGTTAATAGTTAAAGGTCAAGTGAGTAATTATTTCAGTGTTAAAATTCAAATTTTTCCCCAAACATTTATACCCCATCACTACCAGCATAATCTTAAACTATAATAGTAATTAATATAATAATGCTATATACTACTAATACTAGTCAATTGGTATTATGGGCAAATGTTGGCATACATTTAATCATTTAGCAGATACTTTTTTCGAAAGAGAATTAAAAATGAGCAAAAACACTACAAATGCAGCATAATATTGTCACAATAAGCAAGTGAAGTTATATTAAAATTTTTATTGAAAAACTGCTTTTCTTTTAAGCTTAAATGACACTTTTAAAGGAGTCATAATGTAGAAATTTCACTTTTCCACGAGAATCAATGTATGTTATGATTGCATAATGATTGTACACTGGCCGGGAAGCCGATATTTAAAAGTGAAGCGTTTGTTTACCTCAGGGTTTGTAAAATAGGCCACGTGCACGCGCACGAAAAAACGAGATTTTGATTTCTTCCCCCTCTTGACGTCAAGACGGGGGAGGATATACCAAATATGGACACCGCAAACCTATGCCGCGGGAAGCCCGCCCCTCTCCCCCTCTCCCCCTCAGATTCAGTTTAGTCGACTCCAGAAAGATGGAGAAACCGAGTGTAGCCTACACTTGAGATGCTCTGTGGGTGACTGCCACAAACAACATGCAAATGTGTTTTATCTACCAAAAACAGACGAAACTATCAGGGAACAGTGGAGGAAATTCATTTTTAATGACGCTGTCCCAACAACTCTTTTCAAGTGGCGTATCGTTAGGTGTGTGTGCTAAACATTTTACACCGGAATCATTTACAAATTTGGGGCAATATCAGGCGAACTTGGCCTCGAAGCTCCGTTTGGGAAAAGGTGCCATCCCAACCATCAGGGACTTGCCAGAAATTGAAAAGGTAAGACTGTGTTTTTATTGCTCTACTGTGGTTAACAAATAGCAGCTAACTGCTAATGCGGCTATTGTATGTAACGTTACCTTCGAGGTAAACACGGGGAATGGACTCTACGAATGCTAGCCACATCTTTCCACTTTGTTTTACACTAGCAGCTACAGTAGTGACGGTACAGGAGTCCATGCTCAGTGGCTAAAACAGTTTAAATGCAAGTATAACATCACGTTGCATGTCTAAAGAAGAAACATATTGAATGTCTAAATAACCACAACGTGAAACAAGGCAAAAACACCACATGATAGTAAAAATCTCAAAACCACTGTAAGCTGATAAAAAAAAAAAACTACATCTCCGTTAATGTAATCTACATTAAATAAAAGGTAAATTTATGTGGGAGAAAATAGCAACACACGTTTTTGCTCGAACTGATGTTAATGTATGTCTCAGTCAAAATGATTGTCTTTACCATTCAGAGACATCTTGATGTAGACGTGCATCCAACAACTCTACATCTTCCCTTTCCAGCTCTGGTTCAGAGTCCGGCTCAAACATGTACGGTTGAATCCCATATGTCGCGGCCGGGTCGGGTTCTGACAACTTGCGCCATGTCAGTTTGTAATGATGCTGAAGTTACCTGCGGTGTCAACCCCCCTCCTTCCTGCAACCAATCAACGCGCCCCTCATTTGCATTATTATAATGACCGTCCACGACAGCCAAAACATCGCATCAGATCTCGCGAGACAATAATGCCTTTAGAAATAAGGGTCTGAGGGGCTCTGTGTTGATTTTTTTTCCACTTTTCTTTTTTAGAAGTGCCTGAAAGACTATAATAGAGCATTGGGTACCAAAGTTAAAACAACATTATGACTCCTTTAAACATTTTAATTATAGAAAATGGCCCCAAAAAGTGCCACTTGGAAAGCATTAGCTCAACCAATGGGTTTGTGGCAGGACTAAATGTTCATCCCAATAGTGGCAAAGTTTGGGAAACTTTCCATTAATTTTGCAATTGCATTGCTAGAGGGGCAAAAATTACACACTTCACCTTTAAGCCCAAAAAGAGACAACCCGAGTGAAAGCGCTATTTGACACTGAAAAGACTTGACAGGTCCCTTAAGCAGTGGACCTTAAGCATCCAGACAACGACCTCCCGTTCACCTCCGACAACAGCAGGCACTGCATACAGACCCACCGCTGAACCGCACACACACATTACAGTCTCTTTGTATAAGCCAGTTAGAGCAGATGACAGAGCACGTTCATCTCAATGCCAGGCATGGCTGAACAATAAAAAAGACTGATGTGTGCGGCTGATGGAAGATAATGTGCCGTAATGACAAGCGCACGGACAACACCTGCCACCACAGTTATGCAAGGAATCTTCTAGAAATGTGAAGGACATTGTGCTGTTCTGAACTGACTGTAGAAAAATGATGAGGCTTAGCTGTGATGGATTGGCATTGACATGGGCCACCATAGCAGTATGAGAAAAAAAGAAGATAATTTTGAGATTAAAAAAAGTTTAAAATAAGATATTAAGCCCCAAAAGTTACAGTTGTGAGACTGCAATTGTAAGTTAAAGTTAGAGTTATGAGAATTAAAGTAGATGATTAAAGATATACATTTGCAGTTAATTCAAATAAAGAAGCAATTGTGAGATATAAAGCCACAATTCTGAAAACGTACATTGCAATTGTGATCTATAAAGTTGCACTCGCGGGATATGAAGTTACAATCGTGAGAAATAAAGCCGCAAATACAAGACGAAGTCGCAATTGTGGTGTATAAAATAACAAATAAGTCAAATGAAGTATTTGTGAGAAATAAAGTCACAATTATGAGAAACAATATTGCAATTGTGGGATATAAAGTTGCAATTTTGAGAAATAGTCACAATTATTTATACTCTGCACATGGATAATACTATATAAATATAATATAATAATAATTTGCCATTTGAATGTGGATCAGACAGAACGGTTTAAATCACAATGCATTTAATCTATTTTAAATTTGCATCTAAAAATGGTCTACTTTCTGTATAATTTGACTGCATATTAACAATATTTGGCATGCATTCTCACTGTTTGTGTGTGAAGGAGGCTGAAATCAAGCACCAAAACAATAAAGATCAAGTCCTCAATTAGGGAAGGTAGGAGTTTGTTTGAAGCATAAATCTGTCAAAATATCCTAGCCAATTTCATCAAGGATATAAAAGGCAAACTGCATTCCTGACAGCAGTGTCACATTCATTTAGCATTTCTGATGACTTGACAGACGTTCGCTTTCTCATCTAGGGGCGAAGTGTGTTTATCAAAAATTGTGTGATGATAAAGCCAGGTGTGTAACAGTGGCTCTGGGGAGGCTTCACACCACAGGAAACAAATAGATGTTAGAATTCATCAGCACACACTTGAAAAGCGGACTGGTTCTCCAGCGAATATGGATTGACGGCAGACTAACACAAGAGATAAGTACAGCTCACCGCCTGCTACAATGCATGCAAAACACCAAGACACAACAAACGCATATATGGAAGTGAATTCTGTTACCGTGCAGGGGATTTCAGATTGATTAATTGATATGAGGATTATCTTGTATTTGCCTCACTATAATCAGACAGAACTGGAGAGCAAAACACGGAGGCCATTAATTCATGATCTTTGTTAACACATGGGAAGGACTTACAACCAGGCTAATGAATTTAATTTGGTCTTTGCAAAAAATGATAACAGGTTAAATTATGCTTTTTTTGCTTAGCTGCCATTGCGAAGCATATACTTTTTTTTAAATAAAAAATAAAAAAGTAAAACAATTTCAATTAAACATGTGATTCATTAAGTCTCCCAAACCTGGGATATTAAGGAAAGTTTAATGACGGTTCCTCGCTGTAGATATGAAGCAGGCTCTCTACAGTTAGTGAACATACTTAAATGCTTGGTTTCAAGGTCAAGCACAATTATAAATGGAACAGACTGTACTTTGGAATTATAAAAGAAGGTTTTGATGTGTCACTAACTTAATTGCACTTGCATAATGCATATTATCGGTAATTATGCACAACAGCAATTTTTTTGACCCCTTTCTCATTTCTAACCCTTTCTGGGCAAGACGCACTTATCCAAGTACACAATGAGAAGTCGGTAAAGAGAGCTAACTAAAACAAAGGAATTGTGTAGTCTTAGTTTTAGGTGGAACACCCATGGACCGAGGTGAACCATCTGATGATGCTTACTATTGTACACAAAACGTCAGCTTTCTTACAATGGCAAACTCTAATCTGATTGGCTAGCTTTACATTATTTCTGAGTGTACAGGTACAGTAATAAATGTGCATAATTCAGCAAAATTTTACACATGCCGTTCATTTCCATTTCCAAAATTATTATATATATTTTTTTAAATAAATAATTTTGCAGGTGTTTTTTTCATTTATTTGCATTTCTATTTGCATTGACATTGTGTTTTATTCAATAAAGGAAACATGCAAAAACTAACAAGATAAACTATTTAGTGGATCAGGATTATAATCGTAGACTGGGATCCTAAGCTAGCTAAAGCATTTGTTATGCATACTATTCACACATTTTTATATGCATAAACCTTTAGTAGCAAGAGAAGAGGAAATCCTTTATACTTTACTTTGCACTGTATTCACACAATTTCTGATTTACCTGTCTCTAAACATCAAGCAAACTGTGACCTTCAGTCTTAATTAGGAGAAATAAAGTGGGATAGTGTGAGATACAAAGACAAATAGCAAGATATAAAGTTACAATCACAAAAACAAAACAAAAAAACTCTCAGTTGTGAGATAAAATTGGAATTATGTTTTTACTTTTTTCGTTCCAAGGTGAAAACAGGCTTCCATTGATTTAGTAACACAAGAAATCAGACTGATACTAGAGGACATTGCACTTTGTTAACAGTGATGAACGAGACAGCGGTGGCCAACCTCACTATACAGACCGAGACACTGCTACTACCCAGTCAGAGCTCCATCCACCACAAGTTTATTCCCCACATCATCCGCCCATCAACACACAGCTTATTGTAAATGAAGTCACACTGTTGCCTGCCTCAGTTCCTCATAACAACAGATCTTGATTTATGCTGCCGCCCTAGTTTCCTTATGAAGAAATATGAGAGGCGTTTAAAGCCTCTCATGTCATTATCATATCAGTCTGTTGTCGGAAAATAATTTGTTACCTCACGTACATTACGTGACTGGGAAAACACAGACTCCCGCTGCAACACACCTCGGGCTGAGCTATGTACTTTGTCTTTATTGGCTAAGAGCGGGATACTTGTCCGGGCAATTTAAAAAAGCAATTTGTTCTTTTTCTCCCTGCTTGCATTTACACGGTTCTGGAGTGTGCTCAGGCACAAGACTAACCATACATAAATTGCAGGCAACACAGATGAAAATGTCAACAAGGCCCTGGTGCGCAGAGTAAGGCAGGTAGGAGGGCGACCCAGAAGAGGATGGATGTCGACACGACGCATGATATTTCAGCACGTCGAGAGCATCTCCTCACACACATACCCTTGTACCTCGTCTCTAAGGGTGGACTTGGCCTAGTTCAAGAGCCATTTTCATGACGCACTGAGGAACAGATGGTGTATAGCAGGGTTGTGCAAAATTCAAAATTGAAGAACTGGATTCCTGCCAATTCATGAGTGTGAAGTTTAATTGAAATGTCCACACCTATAGGCAGGTGGAATCTGAATTGGAATGACAGGAAGAGGAATTTACTCAATTGCAATTCAAATTCCGGAAAGGAAGTGATCTTTCACCATGATCCACAATGTATGATGAAATGTTTAAACAAAGGATAAATGTCTAGAGTTTTTTAACTTTTTTTTTAACTTTGTCTTGACAAATATAGCTTTTCTAGTTAAATGCATTTCTTTGAATTTCAGTTCATTTTAATTATCCTTACTTGTATTCAAATTCAAATAGCAATTCACCCTTCGTCAAGAGTTTGACTGACAGGCGACCTGAACAGTCATTATGCTGAAACTGGCATTTTGTTCGTCAAACAAACCAGACATAAGAAATTGTAGATTAACGTCTGTGGACTTGAACTTGAAAAATTCACATGTGTATTGACATCTTTCCGCAGTTGAAAAAAAACATACCTTCTGATGATCATTTGTTTATTTCGTGCTATAGCCTAACTAGTAGGAAGAGATGATCGTTTCACGTGCCGCTACAGCAATCTGTCACGACACATTAAAGAGCCATGAAACGGTATTTATTGTTTGAATTTCAAAAATGGACGCTTTGTGAAGGGTTCATATTTACACTTTACAATAAGATCCCATTCGGTAACGTTAGTTAACTAACAATTGGCAATGGTAAATGGACTGCATTTATATAGCGCTTTCAACAGACGCATGGCCACCAAAGCGCTTTACATATTGCCTCACATTCACCCATTCATACACCGACGGCGGTGTTAGCCATGCAAGGCGCCATCCAGCTCGTTGGGAGCAGCTGGGGTTAGGTGTCTTTCTCATGGACACCTCGACAGGTGGAACCGGGGATGGAACCACCAACTTTCCGGTTTGTAGACAACCTACATGAACCACTGAGCCACTGCCGTATTGGTAATAGTATTTAATATTGCAATAGTATGGTATTTAATAATATTTGTTAATATTAGTTAATAAAAATACAACTGTCCACTGTGGTGATTTAAATAAATATTAACAGATACACCTTTTGATTTTAATGTTGTCTTGGTAAATTATGAAAATTGGTACACTCTAAAAACTCCTGGGTTATTTCTTCAACCCATTTTCTGGGTTATTTGTGTTGGGTTAAAATTATGGGTTATTTTTTCAGAGAGTAACCATTTTCTGGGTTATATGGCTAATATTTTGACCCAATTCATGGGTTGTTTGGGTTTCTGGGTTATTTTTCAAAGAGTAACCCATGTTCTGGGTTATAGGGTTGGCTTTCTTTCTCTCTCTCTCTCGCCCGCCCGACCGCAGTTGTTCTGGAATTTTCTCACAACAGTCGTAACCGTCGCTTTCGCGCTCGATCCGTTTTGGCCTGTGCTTCATCGGTGCAACATCTATATTCAAGGTAAGAGAGTATTTTCAGTGTTGATGTAATGTAAACTTTTCTGTGTCCATGTCCCTGTTGCTAGTTTATCACCATTTGCTAAAAAAAAAAAAATACGTTGAGACTAGCGTTAGCCGTGGTAATTCTGTGGTTGGCATGTGGCCGCGGCTATCACGACAACATCTAGGACAACTCGAGGTAACGTTATCACACACCGGATGCGATTTTGAACTCGGTCCTGAGCCGTTGCTGGGTGTCGCGGACAGACGCCGGATGGTGCCGCCGGTGTGTGTACACTCATAGAGAATAATGTGTTCGAATTTTAAAGACTCGGCACTGCGCTTCGCGTCCGGTGTGTGAGCCCCTTGAGAGACTGCACGTCCGTGGCGGTGAGCGATACCTCAAGTTGTCCTAGACGCGACGTGACGCGGCGCTTCTCGTCCGGTGTGCGCAACACAATAGTTGAGTTATGTTTTCCAGCTGCGCCGTGCTTATCATATTATACAGTGCTCTACTGGCTGAAGTAGTGAGAGTTAAAGAAGCGGGTCAAGTCTTCAAATTGTTGCTAACCTCTATATTGCTATGTTTTCTCCAGGTCATTTTGAATGGACAGTTTTGTCGCTGATAAGCTACCTGAGTGGCAGCTGTCTGAGCTGACAGAGAATTTTAGAGGTGAGCATTTTACTCTTATTGCCCTTATATCATCTCTCTATACCTAATTTTGTTTAATAAGACTTAAATGTGTCAGTGCAAGATTTTGTGAAAGTCACAAATTCTTCGCCAGTGGGGTATACACAACCCTAAAAGATTATTGTGCCTTGTCTTTAAGCTGTTATGCATAAGAATGGGCAAGATATTCACCTTTGCATTAATATCGTTGCACTTTTTAATGAAAGAAAAGATGTCATTCACACAAAATGGGTAACGTTAATGCTGCAAAAAAACCACATTAGTTAACTAGCAATTTGGGCCACGTAAAAAAAAAAAAAAAAAACAAAAAAAACACTGCATTCCCTTAAAAGTGATTATTTGTTTGCTTGATAATGAAAGAGTGTCTGGTGAGTGGTTCACAAATGTCTCAACTTATTAACAATACTCATGTTGTCTTGTTTTCTGTCTTTCAGATGAAGACATAGATGAGGAGGCATTTCTTCTCTTTGATGAGGGCACTATCAAAAATCTTGTCCCCAAAGTTGTCCCCAGGCTTGAATTCCTGCAGGCTCTTCTGAGAATTGTTGTTTATTTTTCTATTTTTTTTATTTCTAATATTGTTATTACAGTGTGACCTAAAATAAATAGGAAAATAAACATGTCCAAGTGTGTGTTTTTTCATATAGATTTTAATTTAATGCAATAAAAATGTAAAAGTGCTTGAAGTGTGTAATAATGTAAAACAAAGTTTTATTTTCTGAAATAAGGCATACTGGCATAGTGAGGTTAAGTTAGGTTATTTTTGACCCAACTCCTGGGTTAAAAAAGGATCAACTAATTTTTGGGTTATTTCTACCCAGATGTTGGGTTTTTTAAACCCAACATTTGGGTCAGGTATTTAACCCAGAATTTGGGTCAAAAAGCATAACCCAATTTTCTGAGTTGAGATAACCCATAAATTAGTTGGTCCCTTTTTAACCCAGGAGTTGGGTCAAAAATAACCCATTATGGGTTATTTTTGACCCAGGAGTTTTTAGAGTGTAGTTTTAGAAATATTTGTATTGTTATTTCATGTTTACTAATGTAGTTACGTAATGTAAACAAATAGAACCATGTTGTAAAGTGTTACCAAATTCAATTCCTGAATTTAAAAGGCATGCTTAATTAAATTCTGAATGGTGCACAACACTGGTGTGTTGCATGACTGACAATGCTGGAATCTTCTGCCCTGACAGATGCTTTATAGGCCCATGCTGCCATCGAGGGCCTTATTCAGGGAGTTTAGCCTGTGAGGATACGTTTCCTTGTCAAAAAGGTTGCCGTTAGCGAGGTGGCCACGCACATTTAAAACCATCTGCTCAGTTGGCTTCAACACTGACTATCACCACAAAGTCTTTTCTGCTCCCCCAGCACATCTTTTTATTAATAGTGACCCTACTCACAGAAGTGTGTGGCTGGCTACAGAGAGTTAAGCACTCCCTTAGGAGACCTAAGAAGGCCATTAGCAGACAGGCAGAAGAGAGCAATCTAATATGAGACTATAGCGAGACCAGAAAAGGGAATCTGGGGGAGGTGATCAACTACTAAACTTGTGACAGGCAGCCAACAAAGAGAAGGAAATGACAAGCTTGTCTTTCCTGCCCTTGAGCTAACTGGAAATAGCAATTACCCACACTGTGATATGATTACCATCCAACAAAGAGTAGAGACACAAACTTTGTTCTCAAGCGGTGAGAGAGATTGCCTGGATTGCTTCCTGTCTGCAGTGCGCAGTCAGACCAGACTAAGAGGATTCAGGGAGGTATGAATGGCAGCTGGTGGAAATGGATCACCAAAACTGTCAATGAGAAAAAGGGTGCATACTTTGCCAAAGAAATATATAAGATCTTTTTTTTTTTACATTAATTACAGCCGTGAGTATTTAGGCTATGCCTTTATGAGCTGGGAGCAATGAACATTTCAATTTTGGCTTATACTTTTATGCAAAATGTTTAAATTCTGTGGAAAGCATCAAAGTTCAGCATTTTTTGACTGTATTTGTGATGCTGGACCAGAATCATCTGAAAGCTGAATAAATAAGTGTTTTATTGATGTATGGTTTGTTAGGATAGGACAATATTTGGCCGAGATATGGAAATCTGGAAAATCTGGAATCTGAGGGTGCAAAAAAATCGGAACATTGAGAAAATCGCCTTTAAAGTTGTCCATTTTGCGATTGTGCTGCATTCACTCACACAAATAAATGTTTTATATATTTACGGTAGGAAATTGACTAAATATCTTCATGGAACATGATCTTTACTTAATATCCTAATGATACTTTTTATTCAGCACGGTAACATTAAATTGATCAAAAAGACATTTATATTGTTACTTAAGATTTCTATTTCAAAAATATGTTATTTTGAACTTTCTATTCATCAAACAATCTTGAACATAAGTTCACAACAAAACATTAAGAAGCACAAATGTCTTCATTGATAATAAGAGAATAAATGTTTCTTGAGGACCAAATCAGCATATTAGAATGATTTCTGAAGGATTGTGACACTGAAGACAGGAGTAATGGGTGCTTTATATAAAATATGTTCAAATAGAAAACAGTTATTTTAAACTGTAATATTTCACAATATTAATGTTTTAGTTGATTTTTTATTAAATAAATGCTACCTTAATTGGTGAGTGTAAGAAATTTCTTTCAAAAACATTTAAAAAAATCTTATCAACCTCAAACATTTGAATGGTAGTGGCATTTATTCATAAATATCTAAATGCCTTATTTCTAAATAACCAACATGAGCCAGAAGACTAGTATTGCATTAAACCTTTCAAACATGTGTAAAATATACTTTGAGGCAAATAAACAGGCCTGATATTCCCAATGAAGTCACCAGCCAAACATCCACTGAGCACCACTCATGCCCTGCTATAATAATTATGACCGCCGCTAGCGTAGCTTGCGAAAGCGGTCATATAGGGATTGTCAAAGTTTTTTTTTCTTTTTTTTTTTCGTCAATCTACTGAATTTTCCGTCAACGATACCAGGGACACCGAAACACCGGGGAACATGAAATTTGGTGAGCATGTAGCCCCATTAGACTTTTACGGAAAAATTTAGTTTGGTCCCCGGGGGCCACTCCCCCCCCCCCCCCCGCGCTGGGCCCCCCCAAACCCAAAAAATGCAGTTTTTCCTAAATAACTACCTGAACCGTGGCACCGAGGATAAAGAAATTTGCAAAGTATGTTGGTCTTAAGGGCCCACATCAACCTAGCCCATAATCGATTGTCAAAGTTTTTTAGTTTTTTTTTTCCCGTCAATCTACAGAATTTTCCGTCAACGATGCCAGGGACACCGAAACACCGGGGAACATGAAATTTGGTGGGCATGTAGCCCCACTAGACTTTTACGGAAAAATTTCGTTTGGTCCCCGGGGGCCACTCCCCCCCCGCGCTGGGCCCCCCCAAACCCAAAAAATGCAGTTTTTCCTAAATAACTACCTGAACCGTGGCACCGAGGATGAAGAAATTTGCAAAGTATGTTGGTCTTAAGGGCCCACATCAACCTAGCCCATAATCGATTGTCAAAGTTTTTTAGTTTTTTTTTTCCCGTCAATCTACTGAATTTTCCGTCAACGATACCAGGGACACCGAAACACCGGGGAACATGAAATTTGGTGGGCATGTAGCCCCACTAGACTTTTACGGAAAAATTTCGTTTGGTCTCCGGGGGCCACTCCCCCCCCGCGCTGGGCCCCCCCAAACCCAAAAAATGCAGTTTTTCCTAAATAACTACTTGAACCGTGGAACCGAGGATGAAGAAATTTTTATGGTATGTTGGTCTTAAGGGCCCACATCAACCTAGCCCATAATCACTCATTTGTGATTTGCGCCCCTCCCATAAAAAATGAAAATGCAATATTATTCTGCTTTAATCGCCCCTATCTTCAGTTGAGATGTTCAGAACTGCACCATATTTCATGTGTATGATTAACTTGACATCCTCTGGGGGTATGCTAAGTTTCGTAGAATTTCATCCATGGGGGGGTATAAAATAAATTCATTTATGTGCACATTTAGTGACTGTACACTCATCGGCCTGTAGATGGTGCTGTTGAGCGAAGGGTTGCTGGTTTAGGATGATACTGTCACACACACACATGCAGGAATACAAACAAACGCAAGCATGCACACACACTGACATCCACACGCAAAGACACACACCCATACACACACATACAAATCCACATGCACAGACACACACACACAAACACACATGCGCACACACAAACACACACACACACAGACAGACATGCACATACTACTACTTTTTTTAGGTATATACATAAACACGCAATACAGCCAAATTGCTCCACGTCATTTATTTTTGTGGAAAGCCAGTGCAGGCCTGAGCGGCGGTCATATTTTGTACCGCCATGTGGTACATCTAGTTACCCATACTTTCACAAGCATAAAATACAAACACGAAAACATACCCCATATGTTAACTCACGTTTTGGAATAACTGTAAAAGTATCTCCCAAATGCACTTGGTTGAGATTAATTAATGTTTAGACTGTAATCCAATCACAACAAACTCATGTAGATGGATGCACACTTGAGTCCGACTCACACAGACACACACCAAGATGTTGAGTCGTGTTAAGGTAAAACAGATGGAAAGGAGAGCTTATGCATACACACACAAAAGCTGGTCTGTGACTGTGCATACCTCTGCAGCATTAACATACTGGCAGCAGGCTTTTACACATCGCCTGTTAATTCACAACCAGATTGTAGCTGGTTTTAGGAGTTAGGGAGGTACAAGGTCTCTGTCTTGATGTAAAGTCAGAGATTCCATATAGCAGCTTAGCTAAAAAGCACTGAAAAACACATGGCTCTTCTCAAAAAGACAAGTCACAGCTCATAAAATTTTAAATGATACACTTTAATCTATAATTTACATATACGTTCATCAACAACTAACAAACAACTACAACAAAAGCCGATGTGGACAAATATGGACAAAAACGTACCAATAAGGTAATAAACTGATATGCAATATTGATTTGAATTGAAATTATTTTAATATGTAAGAAAAAAGAACAGATAGACATGCTCAGTGTAGTAAAATAACAAGCAAAATCAAGTATTCCGGAATGTTTTTTTTAATAGACATTTCTTTTTAAACCAAGGTACAAAGACAGCTTAAAAAATTATCCACAAACTATACTATATAAACTACTGTAATGTGTCAGTGTTGTTTCTCATTTCACAGTCTTGCCTTTGGCTTGCTCAGTTGGGGATATTTTAGGGATATTTAATTTGATTTTATCAATCAATAAATTCCAGTAGAAACAAACCTTGTTGTATTATTTTAATTTAATACTGTGAAGCTGCTTTGATACAATCTGTATTGTGAAAAGCGCTATACAAATATACTTGACTTGACATGACTTGACATGCGAACAGGACATTTACATAGGAATCTTAAAGGGATAGTTCACCCAAAAACCATTTACTCACCCTCAAGTTGTTCCAAACCTGTATGAATGTCTTTCTTCTGCTGAACACAAAGTAAGATATTCTGAAGAATGCCAGTAACCAAAACAGTTGATGGGCCCCATTGACTTCCATAGTATGGAAGTTAATGGGGCCCATCAACTGTTTGGTTACCCACATTCTTCTAAATATCTTCTTTTGTGTTCAGCACAAGAAAGTAAGTCATATAGGTTGGGAACAACTTGAGGTGAGTAAATGATGACAGCATTTAATTTTTTGGGTGAACTATCCCTTTGAAGTACAATTGAAAAACAGGAAACTTTGACACATTTAGTTCTGAGGGTAACAGAGAGGGTGGAAAACAGTCATGAAAAACAAAACATTTTTGTACAAAATTTTGACAAATATTATAAGTGGACCATATATAATTATTTAAAAACATTTACATAAAATGTGCATTTGTATCTATAAAAAATGCTATGATCCCTTATAAAATAATATAGCTTATCCTTAAATTATACATTATGATATAAGGACATTAGGTCAAAAGTTATTCTCTCTCAGGCTAATATCAGACAGGACCAATCAATTTTTAACTGAGTGTGTAGTCTTACAGAAGGCACATGTTTATGAGGAGATCATCCTGCAGAGGCTAATTTAGCAGAGGCTAGAGGAAAAAGCTATTTGTCTTGCCAATGTAAGACTCACTGCCGACTGGCAGAGGTTCTCTATGAAATTCAGTTGAGTGCCTGGCTGAAATGTCTGCCAACAAAGACATTTTTACAGTAACTTGTCTGTTCGTCTGGCTGCTGCAGTGGCTGGCAATGGCATTATGCTTCACCATGAGAAGCATAAGAAAGCTCTTACTGGCAGCAAGAGAGGACTGGTATGAAAATATTGCTGGCAGTCAGGAGTAGCTGAGAAAAACCAAGCAAGTCTTTACCTTCTAAACTTTGGGTTTCTCAAAATACGTTGCTTTTTTGGGATTGAAGTAAGGGAGACCAAGGGCAATTGTAACATTTCTTAAATTGTCCTTAATTAATCACACACTACTACCTGGCATCTTTTAGTGTAAGAAAAAATTAAATGCACCAAATGTAACTTTATCATTAATAGATTTATAATGAGAAAGATTAGATCCTAATAAGAATTTAAGACACAAAGTTTTGGAGACCATGTGGGAGGCTGGGGGCGATTGTAAAACTTAAATTATATTGCTGTATCTAAAAAAAGAGCACTATCATTGAGCATTAAAAAAAAGCTATCATTGCTTTGATACGTGTTAATAAATCCAAATAGCCTTCACCTTTATATTATACTAATTATTTTATCTGTCAAGAATAATGTCTAAAAGAAAAAGTCTAGGTGAGCACAATATGTGAATTATCATAAACAAGATCTTCACTATTCCTCAAGATATTTTAATCAGCTAATTAATCAAACCTTTAACTAGATACTTCAATGAAATAATGTGAAAAAAGATTCAATCTTTCAATTCAGTTTAACAATACTTAATTTATTAGTTTCACAACTGCCACTCACAGCCAAGATAAAATCTTGAATAGTATGTATTAAAGGACCAGTGCTTTTTGTGTTCCTGTTTCTGTGGTGCTGAAAAAATTATAATAAAAAATATCAATCAATCAATCAATCAATACTGCCGGAGGAAATGTCCAAAGCATTGCCATTCTGAAAGCAACTTGTTGACGTTTGCACTGCAGATACCATTTCACTAGTATTAACTTAATAAGCTTTTGCAGACAATTCATAAGTCAAATGTTTCAACATTAAAGTGCCCCATTATGCTTTTGTGAATATTACCTTTCATGTGTGTAATATAGCAGTTTGTGAATGTAAAAAGGTATGCAAAGTTTTAATGATCAAAGTGCAGAACAAATAAAGTTATTGTCTCCTAAAAGAAAGAATTGATTCTTAACTGCCCAAACAAGTCTTTAGCAATTCTCACTTCTTTTTCCATATCTACATAACAATGTAACTGTGGCGAGCAGGACGAGGCCGAAGGCCGTGAGAGAGCGGCGCGAGGCCAGTGGCGTGATTACTGATGAGCGACACCTGCGCGAAGCACCAATCTCGTATCTCTCATGGAGGAGCGGAAGCATAAAAGAAGGAGCGACAACAGTGAAGATCGAGAGAGGAACAGGCCTGCACTTATGTTGTGTTTTGATTTATTATGTGACAGCAGTCGTCTGTGAGGGGCTGCTGTCTTTACTTTCGTCTTGTTGTCTGGATATTTTACGTCATTAAAGACTGTTCTCAGACTCTTTGAGAAATTAGGCGATGTGCAATGTATATTATGAGAAAATTAAAGTGTGTTTTTGACATTGGATGCATGTAAACTTATACAGTAGGTGATCTACAAAATAAAATTCGGAACCTTTAAAATAGCATAATAGGGACACTTTAACTCATATGGACTCTCTTTATTCAGAAAAGTCCTTAATAAAGGTTATAGCTGACTCCGATATCATCCAAACAACCGGAGGATAAAAACGTAAAAAATTGAGTCCATCCCATCTCTGCTCTGACAAAGAGTGCAAGCTTGCCAGGAAGACTTTAATGTCTTCGTTCACCCCTTAATGTGGACATCATAGATCCAATCGAGCCTCCTCTTACGGTAGCACAGGTGTTTTATCTCTGCACAAAGCCAGGATAAAGAGACGCTAAAAGGTGAGCGACTCATCAGATATGGGGGACTGATATCGTTGACGGAGTGCAGCAAGAGAGCCATCATTCCCCTGATCCTCTTTAAACAACACCCCCCAGACCATAAGAAGTCCTTTAAGTCCTCCATTCAGTTCAGACGTGGGCAACAGTGAAGAGGGGGCCATAAAAAAGCCACTTAGCCTCTGTAATGGGCAATCTTTGGGGATAAAAGGTAACCTCTCTGACTCCCATCATGCAGACTACTGCTCAGAGCCAGTAAATTCTGCCCCACCAATACACCACGGCCAATTCAATTATGGGTGCCAGCCGTTCAAATAAAGTATTAAAGTGTCGAGTTGAATGAGGATGTTTTGTTTTATAGGGTGATTAGTCGTTGTCCTTTATGTCTGAGGATGTCCCTGTTTTCCGCTAATCTATGTTGGCTGAGTTAGGTGTCCACAATCCCAACATAAGGTCAGCGCAGTGTCTTCTAGATCTCAGGGTGCATCAGGACGGAGGCTATAGGCCGTCAAATGGAAATCTGTTGCATTTGTTGGTTATTCGGAATGTCACATCCAAGCCAAAACCATGTGACTAAATGAAAAGAACATGAATTATAAAGGATGTGAATTAAGCCTTGAAGGCTCATGAAACACTAAACTACATTTTCTGGTTTTAACAGAAGTTTCTGTGTTGCACATCATAGAAGACAATGTAGCATCCCTTAATTTTAATTGTAGAAAAAGTTTTGATCAATCGAGCCTTTTTTGCACTATTTTCGTCTTCAACCTCCACAGAACAATAGTCTCAAATGTTATAAAAATGCAACATTGTGTTCATACACACATACATATAAATAAATACTGTATATACACACATACACAGTATTCGATACAGAGTGGAAATGGCTGCAAATTTATTTCTGCATTAAATTATAGCTATCACAAGATATGTGTGTATTTGTGTAATGTGTTGATGAGCTTCCAAAACCATGTATAATATATTTGTTTAATTTGATGCCTGCAATGGTGAATTGCACCATGCATTTGGGGGAACATTTGATGCTTTCCAATGACAGTGAAATAAAAAATGACTGGATTAGAAGCCATTGTTGTGTTGTGCATGTAAGCAGCATTTTTCAAAACCGCCGTGAGAATGAACCAGTGTTAAAATAGGAGTTTTCAAGACCCTTTAAATTGTATGCAACTGATGATTTGCTGCTAGAATGATAGCAATCAAAAAAAATCAACAAAAAAAAAAAAAAGAGAAAGAAAGAAAGAAAAATAATAATAATAATCACCCTGTGAAAAGCTGTGAGTTGCTAAAATGAAAACTACAATGTGTATTCTGCATGATTTTCTATAGATTCTGATGACAGGCCCACATTAAAAGTACAATGTCTCATTATTAATATTAAAGGGGTCAAGTTTTGGCAAGTTAGGATGACCCAGTTAGCTCCGGTTGGTAAAGGTTCGCCATTAAAGACCATTCAAAACGTGGCCGTCAATTCTGGTGAAATAAAATGTTCTGGTAAAAAAAAAAAAAAAAAAAAAACACAATATAATTCATAAATATTTCATTGTAGTATAATGGATGTTTTGCCAGTGACAGATTATTTTTGGAGTGCCCTTAAAAACATTAAATGTACTTTGATTTTCCTTGTCTGCTGCTTTTCACATCACATCTCAGGATAGTCACTTGTGAAGGTGCCTTCAGCCTGTTAGCATTGTCCCCATGTCATTTTATTGCGGCTTCAGAGTGATTAGTAACATGGCATTTACGGTTCAGGTGATTCGCTAAAAAAAAAAAAAAAAAAAACCTGGGGGCAGACCTGAGCAAAGATGTTAGCATGCAGGTCACATACTACCAGGGGGTCCTGCACCTACAGAGCACTGCAATTGAGATGAACGGGAATGCGAACGGATAGCTTTCTCCAGGTAATCTTGATTAATCTTCTTGATTAATATCTTCTACTATTATTGCTACTGCTAATTAGATGTCAAAACTCCCCCAGGAGGTCTGGAGAAAAACTGCAATTGATAATCACTGAACACCAACAGTGGCTCGAGGGGCTAGTAACAGCTTGCAGTCCATTCAAGCTTATCTCATTGAATAAGAATAAACATACACCAGAAAAAAAATAAAAAATAAACTCATAGGAATAATCAAGGAAGCACAGAAGGAAGACTTTTATCTCAGATTGTGCAAAATTAGAACAGTTTATCAACCTGGACTAGTATAATTAACCACATCCATAACACTAGTGAACTCTTCTGCTGTGAAAATGATTACTGCAGGCAACTATGATACCTTAGTAACTCAGACCTTGCTTTCTGTGATCATATTTAAAAAAGTTTTAATTTGCCTTTTCTTTAAGAAAAGGTGTTGAAGCCAGGGGACCTAAATGCAAAATTGCCTTTTACATTGTGCTTGAACACTGATGTGTGTCCACAGTGTGTGTAAAAAACAGCCTATAAATGGTAAAAATTCACACACACCTTTTTTTAAAAGAGAAGCATAAAAATCAGAATTTCATATATCAGAAGCAGTGTCTGAAAATACGCTGTTCCAGATTTAAGAAATAGTAAGCTACACATATTTTAAATGAATAGTGTTTGTATGTACTTAGTATTATCAGCTGATAGAGACCCGATTTTGAGGGAGGTCCCGATTTGTCATGACACCGGAGTATCCGAAGCGCTAACTGCTAACTTCTTCTGGAAAGGGGGTGGGGAACAGCAGCTCATTTGCATTTAAAGGCATATGCACGAAAACAACGTATTTTTGCTCACACCCAAATAGGGGGAATTGGACTTGCTATAATAGATGATCTGTGGGGTATTTTGAGCTGAAACAAAAATAGTTCTTCAAAATATCTGCTTTAGAATAAAAGGAGGTCATACAGGTTGGGAACTGCATGAGGTTGAGTAAATGATGAGAGAATTTTCTGATTTAAATGAACTACCCCTTTAATACTTTGATGCGTCAAATAATCTTTAAAGGTTATACTGCAAACACTTGCCTGACAATTAGACTGTTAAAACTCTGAGAATAACATTTCCCAAACGACATTTCAGTACCTATGTGTTGAAAGAGACTTCTGGAGTGCTGAAAAATTAAGCATGAATCCTTCCTTAGATACATTTTTATCCCACTAAATATTCTCATCATATACCTTAATTCACTATGGCTTCATATAATGATATTCCACTCTATATTTTAATAAAGACACATTTAGGCACATTTACAGCTGCATAGAACTGAACAAAGAATATGCTCCCTAAAAATAAAGCTCCCTTAAAATGTTCTGCTCTGCTTGCTAATGCAAGTTTGATAACATTTTCTCTTTAAGTCTCCTGGTTAAGCACTCCAGCCAAGCTCTTTAGTCTTGCATTGTGAGTTAGCTCATGAATTAGCAGCATGCGGTTGCACACTTGATTAGTTCTGAGCTAATCAAGAGAGAACCTCTGCGAAGAAGTCCTAAAATAAAAATGGGAAAATGAAAATTGAGTTTTCTTTGCCCACTTGGGCCAGAGTCCAAGAAGCTTTTAGGGGCCATTATCAGTGTTTCACCTGAGTGGGAGGCTTTCTGAGTGGCACTTATTTAACTAAAACGGTCTTTCAATTACTGAATTAAAGGGGTCATAAAACAGCTATGACGATTTCCTCTGTGATCAATGGTGAGAGTTTGTGTTATTTAAATCAGGATACATGCACAGGATTTCTATGCTTTGGAAGTCACAGATGAGGAGAACATACACACTTTGTACAAACTAGCTTAGTCGGTTTTTGGACAGACAAGAAACTTTTAATCAAATTTGCTTCACTGGAAAGATGATGTGAGACAAAAGGGACTATAATGATTCTACTCATGCTTGTTCATGTTAAATCACAAGTTCAATTAACAATTAACATCCACAACCCTTTAGAGGAACATTTATTAGACTTATTAGGCATCAACACTACCATTCCACGAATATTTGCAACATCTGCAGGGCTCAGTCCCACCGTACCGCTACAGTCGTGATAGTCATCCCATGGCTCTAAAGTGTCAAAAAATATCACTTTTCATTGTTCATTGAGAACAGCTTTTAGTATCACTCCAATATGCAATATTCTAGGACGAATTAGCAAAGGATTTCCCATCAAACAAGCCCTAAACCGAAGTCTTCAGTCTGACTAATTGTAGCCAAATTATATTTTGTTCAAAAGTTTGGGGTCAGTAAGATTTTTTTATAATGTTTTTCAATGAACTCTCATGTGCTCACCAAGACTGCATTTATTTGAGCAAAAATATAGTAAAAACAGTAATATGATATATTATTATTACAATCTGAAATTTCTGTTTTCTATTTTAATATATTTTAAAATGTAATTTATTCCGGTGATGGCAACGCTGAATTGTCAGCACTTCAGTGTCATGTGATCCTTCGAAAATCATTCTAGTATGCTGATTTGGTGCTCATGAAACATGTCTTATTATCAATGTTGGAAACAGTAGAGCTGCTTAATATTTTTGTGGAAACTGTGATGTACAGTATCTCACAAAAGTGAGTACACCCCTCACATTTCAGCAAACATTTTAGTATATCTTCTCAAGGGACAATACTATGAAACTTGGATATATTTTAGAGTAATCAATGTGCTGCTTGTATAGCAGTATATATTTACTGTCCTCTGAAAATAACTCAACATACAGCCATTATTGTCAAAATAGCTTGCAACAAAAGTGAGTACACCCAAAGTGAAAATGTCAAAACTGTTATTAACTGTACAAAAGGCACTGCCTTAATGACATCACGGAGCTGCTGGATGTTAGACACATGGCGCTTCTCCACCTTCCACTTGAGAATCAGCACAGGTGCTCAATAGGGTTCAGGTCTGGAGACATACTTGGTCACTCCATCACCTTCACCTTCAGCTTCCTCAGCAAGGCAGTTGTCATCTTGGCAGTGTGTTTTGGTGTTGTTATCATCAGAAGGGGATCATGTTCTGCTTCAGAATGTCACAGCACATGTTGGAATCCATGTTTCCCTCAATGAAGCTCAGCTCTCCAGTTCCAGCAGCACTCATGCAGCCCCAGACCATGATGCTACCACCACCATGCTTGACAGTAGGCAAGACACAATTTTCTTGGTACTCCTCACCAGGGCGTCGCCACACATGCTGGACACCATCTGAGCAAAACAAGTGTATCTTAGTCTCATCAGACCACAGGACATGGTTCCAGTAATTCATGCTCTTGGACAGGTTGCTTTCAGCAAACTGCGGGCTTTCTTGTGAGCCAGCTTCAGAAGAGGCTTCCTTCTGGGACGACGGCCATGCAAACCGACTTGTTGCAGTGTGCGGTGTATAGTCTGAGCACTGACAAGCTGACCTTCCGCTTCTGCAACCTCTAAAGCAATGCTGGCAGCACTCATGTGTCTGTTTTTTTAAGCCTGCTTCTGCACCTGATGCCCAGCATAAGGACACAACTTCTTTAATCGACCCTTGCGAGGCCTGTTCCGAGTGGAACCCGTCTTGGAAAACCTCCGTATGACCCTGGCCTGTACTGTAACTCAGTTTCAGGGTGTTACCAATCTTATTATAGCCTAGGTCAACTTTGTGGAGACCAACAATTCTAATTCTCAAATCCTTAGAGAGCCATGTTGAACTCAAAGCACAAATTTTAACTGCTCTAATACAAGATACACAAATTTGTATGGTCCTGTCAATCAGACAAAAACATGAAAATGATGAATAGGACATGTGGCTTTGCATGGTTAAACGACATCTATTATCACTTAGGGTGTACTCACTTTTGTTGCCAGCTATTTTGACAATAATGGCTGTATGTTGAGTTATTTTCAGAGGACAGTAAATATATTCTGCTATACAAGCAGCACATTGACTACTCTAAAATATATCCAAGTTTCATTTCTATAGTATTGTCCCTTGAGAAGATATACTAAAATGTTTGCTGAAATGTGAGGGGTGTACTCGCTTTCGTGAGATACTATATTTTTTAAGTATTTATTGTCACTTTTGATCAATTTAATGCATCCTTGCAGAATAAATCTATAAGCTTCTTTCTAAAAAGAAAATTCCTATTGACCCCAAACTTTTAAATGGAATATACACACAGTATATGAAGTGCATTTAGAAATAATCATAAATATCAATATTAATAACAACAATAAATAAAATCCAGGATAAATGAATACATTAATATTGAACACTGAAAAATAAATATATCAAAGAAGAATCTACTGCTACAGTACAGTCCCTTAACTAAATTCTCAAAGTGATTCATTAAAAATATATTTTTAAACATAAACACTAGGGACATGCAACATCCATACTCCTTAAGGCTCAAACAAACCTGCTCTGAACAGCTGCAGTATGTGAAGCAACACACTGATTCTTTCAGCTACAAACGTATGGTCACATGGCAGAGAGCAGAACCATGCCGGTAAAACAGCTAATTACAGTAATGAGCTCTTTGAACGCCAAGGAAAGAGCAACAATTTAAACTCTGGCGCATCTCTAATTACATAGCTGTAATGCAGATTCCCTGTGCTCTCCAATGACCTTGAACAAGCTTTATCCACTAAATATGGATAACTCTCTCACTAGCATTTTAAATAACGTGCTGTTCATTTAAATATTCGCATTGTCAATCCTGATGGGTGCTTTACCCACTCAAATTTGTTCACTTCTCTTTGGCTGAGCGGTGAAAGGAACACTTCTTCGAATGTCCTGCTTTGTACCTGCACCGCATTATTGATTTATTATATTGAATGATTCATCTTTATTACTGCTCATGCTCCTCTGATCCAGTCTCTTGTGCCGGGATTAAAGGGAGGATGATAAGTGTCCCGCTAAGCTCAGCTAGATCCTCAACGGCATCCTTAGGAGCCCAGATAAGTTCCAGCCAGATTGGATTCCATATCTTGAGCTTTGTGATCAAATATGAGTCCTGTCAGTATTCGGTTTTTGTTTGCTTTCTTCACAAAAAGCCGGTGCGGTTCAGAGGAAGTTCATCCCCATAGGTGAAGCAACTAAACTTCACACCGCACTTGACCTGTCAAACCTCGCCTCTCCAAATAACGTGGATGGGATCCCATAAAGCAGATATTATTTAGCAACAGTATCTTAAAAGCCCTCACACCTGTCATGTAACATCAGCACAGCAGAATGGGAAACCATCACAGAAAGGGCAAACAGTCAATGTTGAGATTTCACAAATCTTAAAAACCTCTAGACGAAAATATGGCGTGAAAGTGACTGGCAGGAATTGAGCGGTATACTTTGGGATTTGCAGTGGTGGCATAAACAAATCATGTATTTGATATAAGTACATATCAAGAAAGTTGAAAGGGATACTTCGCCCAACAAATGAAAATTATGTCATCATTTTCTCACCCCCATGTCGTTCCAAACCTGACTTTCATTATGTGAACAAAAACAGTTGAAACATTCAACAAAATTTATATATTTTTTTGTGTTCCACAAAAAGGGTTTGGATTGCAGGTTTGGATTGACTTAAGGGTTAGTAAATGATGACCGAATTTTCATTTTGGGCCGAAATGTTTCCGTTTCCGTTTCAAAAGTAAAATTACTGATCAGAGTAAGGTAAAAAGTCCTATATGTTACGCTTTGGAATGTAGTGAAATTTCCTTAAACAAAAATACTCTGATAAAGTTCAGCTACTTGAAAAATGCACTTAAGCACCCCACTAGGGATTTGGTGTACAAGCTTCATGTTGACTGCAAATCAATTTTATGCTAGTGCCCTTTTTAATAAGTTTAATTTCACTAAGATACAAGGTTGCGATTTTTGTTCCAGCCACAGTTCCACACAAGCCCTTGAACCATTGCGCCTGGTCATTGAAGTGCCATTTCACAAGCCTGTCAAGTTCACTGACACCTTCTTGACGGCACAAGCGCTGATGATTCACAGCCTTGTCTTTTTTACCTATAACTCGTCCTGGCCTCTTATCCTCTTCTGCTGGCGATTATGACGAAGGGCTTCAGCGGGAATTGTCTATTTGGTCTTTCATCAGGGTCAGCCTGACCATCCGTCACACCCTCAATTCTCCACACATAGAGGGTCTGGCAGCGGTCGAGTACAGCGCAGAATGGCTGAAGTGCTGTAAATCTGCTGCAGATAGGAATAGGGGGCTTGAACAGAGTTCATATGCCCATAATGTTCCTCAAGGGCTCAAGGGAGCATGGACAATTATATGAGCGACAATACTTCTTCACACCAGTGCTAGAAAATAACTAACTAAAAGTAATCACACTATAAAGTTAAAGGGGTAGTTCACCCAAAAACTCAACTTTTGTTGTTCCAAACCTGTTTCTTTCTTCTGTTGAATACAAAATAAGATATTTTGAAGGATGTTGGTAACCAGACAGTTGACGTTAGCCATTGACTTCCAGGAGAGAAAAAAATACTATGGAAGTCAATGGCTACCATTAACTGTCTGGTTACCAGCATTCTTCTAAATATCTGAATAACAGAAGAAAGAAACTCATACAGGTTAAGGGTGGATAAATGACAGAATTTTCATTTTTGAGTGAACTATCCCTTTACGTGAATTCTTTACTAGAGTAAGACTACTTTTTGTTTAAAAAAATAATCATAACATATATACTATATACACATACACCACCAAACAATGGTAATATTTTTTATGTTTCTGATTAAAAGTACAGTAAAACCAGTAACATTGTGAAATAATATTACAATTTAAAAGAACTGTTTTCTATTTTAATTTATTTAAAATTTGTATTTACCCCTGTGTGATGGCAAAATTTTCAGCAGCCATTAGTCATCAGTGTCACAAGATTCTTCAGAAATCATTCAAATATGCTGATTTGATGCTCAAGAAAAAATAGTTATTATAATCAATATTGAAAACAGCTGTTCTGCTTAATATTTTTGTGGAACCAAGACACTTTTTTTCAGAATTTATTTGAAATATTAGTGACAGTAAAGACTGAAAAAATATGTGTAGCAATAAATGTACTCATTGATCACATAAATATTTCACCGATTCATTTTAACTCAGTGTTTCTTTTCTGAAGTGAAATATTTAGTCAGTTATATCATGCAGCTGTTCATCATGTTTTCAACTCAATTATACAAGTTAGTGTTTTAATTATTATGAATCTAAGTTAAATGTATTGCTTTCACTCTAATTTAGGGTTTTTTGTGCCAGGCAAAAGCTTTAATTGTAGAACTAAACAGTGCGATTATTGATCAGATAATTATACACTTAAACCCCTAAATAATGTCAATTAGAAGCTTTTTGTTAGCAGCTTGTAGCAAAGCTAACTCCTTTTAAAAACTGAATTAAGAGCAATCAAATTGCCTGGCAAGTTTAAAATCACTTCCTACTTCCTTTTTCACCTCCTCAGTTAATCCATCAGAGGATAGATCTGTGGGTTTCACGCTCGCCCTACGTAGACATGATACCTGCTCTGTTTGCTGCAGTAAATTCCAGTCTCTCACAGGCTGTGGACAACAGTGCAGTGCTGTAAATAAAGGGACAATGTGAGGAACAGTCTCACAGTGTTGGCTGCATTTTACAAGAGGCTAAGTTCTCTGGATTCAGATGCAGAATCGATCTGATTGAGTTGAATGTCTCGAACATTTGAAATGGCATTAAAACATGTGTCGCAAAGAATTGTGGGAACATTGTGTAATGTGACATATTTTGCAGGCATAGGTATGTGAGAGGTAAGGGCAGCCTATGTTGTCAATAATCAAGATAATCACTAGCCTGGCAAGCCAGACCTACATCAAGATGTTAGGTCTGGCAACTCACCATAGACACGGCTCAATCCGAGGGGCGGGATAAACGGCTGTCTTTCAAATTCCCTCGGCACGCAATAGGACAGCGCTTCAACCAACCAGAGCGTTTTTCCCAACAGCGGAGCTAACGTTAGTTGATAGATTCAACTTTTGCCATATCTGGCCGGCAAAAGTACGAACACATCTTCCTTTTTTTAAGAATGACTTAAGTGCCGTTCTTTGCTCTTTTCTCAAAAGAAAAACTTAAGTCCTCCAGAGTCGCGGCCAAAGCCGATTCGAAAGACTGTTCTCCAGCAGCCGTCATTCTTTGTTTTCAAGTAGCAGGGAACCGTCGCAACTCTGTCGTCATTATGTTAAGCCCACCCCGCCTACTCTATACACGACGTGATTGGCCTGACCCAATTTAGGTTTTTGCAGCTCGAAAGTCAATGGAGAGTTGCTAGACTACCCTGGCTGCAAAATACATTTTGCTGCCGCTAGGGTGCGTCTAGATTTCTAGGCTAGATAATCACAGGTATTTTCTGTAATCCACATCTGTATTCTTCCAAATGCTAAAGTCTAACACAAAGCCTGCACTAGAAGCACATCACTTCAGAGGCCAACATATAGCACGCACAAAGGTGTCTGCAACCCTCCTGGGGCATTTTTTTCCCCCATTTTCCGACACCATGTAATAGAGAGCAAAGGAGGGAAAAAAACAACAACACTAGTTACTATGTTAGCTTTCACATTTTTCAAGTGTAACGCATTTATATTCCCCACAGGGCACGTGGGTTTTCTTTTTTTTTATTTCTTTCAGCCTGACTTCCACTCTTCAGCTCGCCCAGATACATACAAACCAGTGAATTCAAACAAATAAATATATTAGCCACTGATACAAAGACTAAGAAATGGTGGACAGACAGTCAGACAGGCTAAAAAGTGCTATTAAAATAACATGTTTCTAAAAGGAAATCAATTTCAATAGTATTTTAAAGGTAAAAGATATTCAGAAAAAATAAATAATAATAAAATAAAGCATAGTATGATTATGCTGGCAAACCATTGTTTTGTTTCAGAAGATTTCAGGAGTATATTATATGTGGGTCAATGACGTGACGGGTCATTTTTTTTGTCCAAAGGCCTTAATAATAATAAAAAAAACAAATATATAACATCCAAAGTATGTAAGGTAGTACAACTTGATCTCTTTTACTGAATCCAAAAGGTTTTAATTATATTTTACTACATATAAAGGTATTTTAAAGATTTTGAAGTGTCAAAAGGTCATTCGGTAAAACCGATATAAATATTTAAATGGAATAATATTGTTTTTAATAACTAAAGGAGCTACAATAATACAAATATAAAGCAGATAAGGCTATTTTTTTCTCCTTTCCCTGTGCAATGATTTACTTGAATATGTTGGAGTGTTTAGAGTAGTCCAATAAATGATTACATTTATGAGATCAGTGATAATTTTATTTAATATTTCTTCTGTGGTACACACTATATACTATCTCAACATCAATGTCAAATCAGTTTTTAACTTTCAAATCAGTGGTTAAACCGAATGACTTTTTTGGTGACAAATATTTTCCATCTTGTAAAAAATGACACAAAAAACAGTGTTAATTGATTGTACAAACCACAAAATCTTATTGTTAACACCTAGCTAAACTAAAAAATGGTTTCAAATATAGTTATATCTCCATTCTATTTTTTTTACACTTTTAAAAACCTTATTCGTCAATGACCCATATATATATATATATATATATACAACAGAATATATAACGGGGGGGATGACATTTCCCAAGTCAGCAAGGATGGATTCAATTAATCATTATTGACAGTAAAGGCATTTATAAGGTAAAAAAATAAAATAAAATTCTGACACTGGAGTAATGACTGCTACAAATTAAGCTTTGCCAATTAAAAGGAATACGTTACATATTAAAACATTTTAAAATTTGTACAAATATTTATATTATTCATTTTGTTGTGTTTTTTTTTTTTTTTTATGGAATAAATGCAGCCTTGGTAAGCATAAGAGACTTCTTTCTAGGGATGTGATGTTGAGGAAATTTTCCAACCGGTTAATCGACACATGACAACACCGGTAATACCGGTATCACCGGGGGTAGGGACGATTGAGTTTTTCCCTCTTTTCCACCTTGCTTTCAAATCGCTTAAGAATGGCTGTGCGCATTTTACTTTCACTTTCAAATTAGCAGCAATTTGGGGGCGGCTTGAATGGTGGGTTCATTATTATTCTTAATGAAAAACACAACAACAAAACAGTACAATGACAAAATATTGCCAAATGGGCGCTTTTAGATTTTGATTTGAAACCAAATCTTCCACCATCGCCTTGTCAGTCAGCTCGCCTCACTCTCGTAATATGATGAAATGAAATCTGACACCTGCTGCTGATCTGTGCTGCGACTCTCGTTCAGCTTGCGCTCAACTGAGTAGACGAGTTCAGTATATAATTGTAGTGTCTGATCTCTAACTGAACTAAATTATATTTATAACTATAAAAAAAAAAATCAAAGCGATGGTGGGCGTGATATAAGTCAAGTCAAGTCAAGTCAAGTTTATTTATATAGCGCTTTTCACAATACAGATTGTATCAAAGCAGCTTCACAGTATTAAATTAAAATAATACATCAATGTTTGTTTCTAGTGGAAAACGTCCACGTTTGGTAATGCTGATCAATAGTATTGTTGATTGATTAATTAAATTAAATATCCCCAAATATCCCCAACTGAGCAAGCCAAAGGCAACAGTGGCAAGGAACCGAAAAACTCCATCAGGTGACCTAATGGAGAAAAAAAAAACTTGGATGATCAGTGATATAATGAGATGATATAATCGGTGTGTGGATGAACACTGTAACACCGGTAACACCGACTATCACAGCAAGCCTACTTCTTTCAAAAACATGCTTTCAACAAACTTTATATAAATACAAATAAGGATATTCTATCTTATACCTGCACTTTTGCCTCCATCTCTATTGCACCACACTAGGTCCCCTTTAAAAAAATCTATGCTATAGAAAATGTTTGAACTGTTTTTTGTCCTTCATGTACATCATAAATCAATGCCATCAATTTCAGTGTCAATGTCACACAGCTCCTTTTGAACAGGGCCTAGTCAGCCATGAGGTTCGTTTAGGAAGCCTCCATCGAGTAAAACCTCAAGGGCAAAGCCATTATTAAAGTGTGCCGGCCTCAAAGCTGTGTGAGTCAACTGCCCCCTGGCCCACGTCATCGGTTAAACTTAGAAGTATCTTTCAAGCCCTACGGACATATGTAACACACTTTTCTTTATGTCAGGTTACAAACGATCAAGACAGGGTCATAATCCCATTGCTCCAACACAAAAGGAACATAAAGAGAGGAATGAAAAAATTAAACTGCAAAGACAGATGAATTTGGAGGCAGAGGCACAGAACAAAAGCGAGAAGGCACTTCAAATGCCAAGGAGGAAGTTATCGAGACAAAGCAGACAGAGAGAAAAAAGTGGCTTTTGACATTGCTCATCACTCTACCAGTGATTGGGCATAATTATGGCTGGCAGACTGAGCTTCCACTGTAAAGGCTGTCAACCGCCAGACAAATGATGGCAGAAGTTAAAAAACAATGAAAGCCATTCACGGCCATTACCAGCCAAGAGATGGCTCCTCAATAGCCCCATGTACTGCTCTATCAAAGGCAGCACTGGACTTCAGTCGAAAACACATCAGTCAGTGCAGGAAAAATAAGGCAATTGGAAGGAGAAATATATTAATTTGAAGCCTCACAATAAAGACTTTGCTGTTGTATTTTAATGAGCCCGACGTATTGAGATCTGTGGGCGAGTAGTAAAATATTCTGGGATTGTCTGATTTTGTCTGAACACTTTGAGGGAGTGAGCTGAATACAGATAGATCCCTTTGCATCTTTGGCCACCATTATTCCTCAGAGTATGCGAGCGGTGCAAAGTGAAGAGGAGTTGTGTGATTTGGCCTGGTTTCGTGGAAGGGATTGTTGTGTTTACTCTCTAGGGCTGGGGAAAAAAATAGATTTTTCGATAAATCGTTTTTATAATGTGGTCGATTCAAAATCGATTCTCCAAGGGCATGAATCGATTTTTTTCCATATTTATTTATCTAGCACTGTTTTCCTACACTGTTCATAGGCTTGCAGCCTCCATGTTACAGCTCATGCTGTGAGATTTTATGTTTGTTTTATCTTAAACATAAAATAACCTGATCCTGTTTGATCAAGGCATGCGACTGTTCTGACTTTTCACCATCAATTTTTCATCTTGCATCAAAATCCTGTCTATTCATTGTATGCATTTGAAATATAGAGTTGGGTTCTGTTTTAATGTACCCAAGTTTACCTAAAATAAAGAGTTTAATATACAGGTTTGTGGCTCTTAATTTCTTTTCATTAATTAACCACTTGTAAACTTTTGTTCACTGTTCTTTTTTTATAAATATAGGATTTGTATGAAATCTATATTCATTTAGTCAATTCGGGAATCGAAATCGAAATCCGAATTTAGAATCGAAATCGTAAATCGGATCGAGAATCGAAAATCGAATCGATACCCAGCCCTATTATTATCACTTTAAGATCGCTCCGATATTGCTTCGCCATGAGCATGACACGTTAACATCCCAGAATTCAGCAGGAATTTAGTTCACTTCAAAATGAAAATTCTGTCATCATTTACTTGGCTTACTTCTTCTGCTGAACACAAAAGAAGATATTTTGAAGATTGTCGGTAACCAAACAGTTGATGTACCCCAATGACTTATTTTTTTCCTACTATGGAAGTCAATGGGGTACATCAACTGTTTGGTTACCGACATTCTTCAAAATATATTCCTTTGTGTTCAGCAGAAGAAAGAAATGTATACAGGTTTGAAACAACTTGATGGTGAGTAAATGATGACAGAATTTTCATTTTGAAGTGAACTATTCATTTAAATTCTCAGCAAATAGACTTTGTTTGCAGACAGAATTAAATAAATTCTTTGGGATGGCCAAAGATTCATCATGGCATTTAAAAAGACAAGAAAAGAAGGCACTACTGACATATGGTGATAATACTCTATCGTTTAAAAGTTTGGGGCCAGTAAGATTTTTTCTTTTAAATTGTTACACATGATTTCAAATAAATGCTGTTCTTTTGAATAAAGATTTCCTAAATGTTTCCTCAAAAAAACATTACTTAGAACAATGTTTTCAACATTGATAATAATAAGAAATGTTTCTTGAGCACCAAATCAGCATATTAGAATGATTTCTGAAGGATCATGTGACACTGAAGACTGGAGAATGACTGCTGAAATAAATTACATTTTAAAATATATTCAATTAAACAACAGTAATTTGAAACTGTAATTATATTTGACAATATGTGACTCTGGATCACAAAACCAGTCACAAGTAGCACGGTATATTTGTGGCAATAACCAACAATAAATTGTATGGGTCAAAATGGTCGATTTTTCTTTTATGCCAAAAATCATTAGGATATTAAGTAAAGATCATGTTCCATGAAGATATTTTGTAATTTTCCTACCGTAAATATATAAAACATTTATTTTTGTGAGTGAATGCAGCACAATTATACGAACATAAATGGACAACTTTAAAGGCGATTTTCTCAATGTTTAGATTTTTTTGCACCCTCAGATTCCAGATTTTCAAATAGTGGTATCTCGGCCAAATATGGTCCTATCCTAACAAACCATACGTCAATGGAAAGCTTATTTATTCAGCTTTCAGATGATGTATACATCTAAAAAAAAAAAAAAAAAAAAACACTCCAGTAGCTCCAGTAATAGCGCAAAGTTTGGTAAACTAAACACACACCAAATTGACGCAAGTGCGAGGAGACAGCGATGAGCAGAAAAGGAAAAAAAAAAACAATGAGTGAAGCTACAATATAGCAGCGTTCCTTTGTTTTACATCAAATGATTCAACCCAACACATTCTTGTTTTCGAATACTGAGTATTTTATCCAGCTCAAGCCCTGAACTAACAAAAAACAAGTTATTGTAAAACACACAAACAAACAAAAACAATACGATTCACCACCCTCGCCTGATCTAATGCCCAACCGCATTTTGGGATTTATAAACATTAAATGAGTATACATTGTAATGTGCCCATTTAGTCGTTGAATTCCTGTAGACAAAGTGTAAAAACAAACAAAAAATGCATTCAGAAAAAGAAAAACTAAAATCCCTACATAAAGCACTTTGTAATCGGACATTGTTTTGCGATGGCAAGAGCCTGAGAGAAATCCACTGCTGATGACTCCTAAGACAGAGCATGCTGAACCACACACAGCCACTGGTTAACCACAGGCTGCCCTTGAGACTCCCAGCACCACATGATGAACTGACCCAGACAGTAAAACATCACTGGCCCTCTGTACAACTATTAAGATCCATCTCAGGTGATCCGATTGCAAGTGGTGAGCCGAGACACAATGCTGTTTACACCTGGTATAACAAGCATGTCTAATCAGTTTCCCCTAACCATTTGTGATCGGATGCCACATGGAAAGACTCTAAATTTGTAACTAGACACATTACAAAACAGCACTCCAGTTGGAATTATATGTTTTCCTTCACTCTGCTATCCTCAAGTTTGACCCTTCTACTGTGCTAAAACACACAAACAATGTCCAATCATCCCTGCCATGTTTGTTTCCATTCTTTTAAGTGTTTTGATTACTCATCTGTTTAGGCTTTTTTGTGTGTGTTGAGCACTTAATTTCCCACATCCATAGTTTTATAACAGCATGTAATCTCACTCTAACCAGATAAGCAGGTAAAGGGCAGGAAACAATTAACTCTTCATGCAGGACTTCACCGAACTGCTGGTTATAAGAATTGCGTTTCCAATACTCATCACGAACGGAACAACACACAAGTGCTCACATCTGGCTCTGTACGCGAGGTCAGGATTCTCATTAGTGCTAAAAGTCCAACTAATCTGCTGCCTGTCCCTCTAATGGAAATCTCACATCCCCAACAAAATAGGAATTTCTTTATTCACTAGTTTGAATAAAGGGTCATATCATAAATTAATCATTTTATTTTTTCCCTGATAATTTTACTCAAGTTCCCTTTCAAGGGAATTCGCGTTGCGTCGAGATTAACGCTATGGGAACGCATTGCGTGATTGCATCATGAAGCACTTGTAAAATCAGTCCAATGACGTCATGGCAGGAAGCTATAAAGCGCACCCAGACCAAACATTGTCAGCTTCTGTGTCTTCAGCAAGCGCTCTCTGTGAAATCTGTCTCTGTCTATTTATTGTTGTTTGTTCACAAGCATATTATATATCTAGACAGGAATATATGGCGAGCAAACAGCATTTTGGATCGTGTATTCCTCCCCGCTCTCGCTTCATTACAAGTGGGGATACAAGCGATTTATGTGGTGTTTGTTTGGGAGTAGAGCATGCACGGTCAGCTCTAGTAAAAGGGGGCTGACAGTGTTCATTCTTAAATTTCTGACGTGTAGATTACGGGTCTGCAATAAAGATTCTGTGACTCGATCTCGGATCTCGCGGGTGCTGAGGCAGCGCGTAGATTACGGGGTCTGCAATAAGAATCTAGTGGCTCATATCTTGCGTTTTGCCGAGGCAGCGCGTAGATTATGGGTGTACATCTCTGCTATAAGAATCTAATGGCTCAGATCGCGCGTTTGCCGAGGCAGCGCATTCTCTCTTTCTCTTATGATTGTTTGCAAACTAATTATGTGTTTGCAGACTATTATTGTGGTTCTTTTTGTGTTTGAGAATATAATATGAATTTAATTTGGACATTTAATTGTGATTAAATTAAATGTTAAATGCTAATCTGAGTTGATGTCTGTATTAATACACTAAATTTAACCTTTCACTTAGACCGTTTCTACTTGTCTGGTTGACATTTGGCTGCATTTAATTTTTGAGAAAATTAAATATGTACTTATCTGATCTCTGAGGAGTTAGATGTCTATATTAATGTAGTATTCAGCCTTTCATCCAGACCGTGTTTACTTGTCTGGTTGATATTGGCTGCATTTAATTTTTGAGAAAATTAAATATGTACTCATCTGATCTCTGAGGAGTTAGATGTCTATATTAATATATAGGACCATTATGCTAACTCCGCCACCTTGTGTGTTTGGGGCGCAGCGGTCTCCGGCGAGCACATATCTCAGGGTCCACCCGGAAACGTAGTGGTCCTGGTTCGCCATACAAGGCAACGTATTAGTCGCTCGAGTAACACCTACACCAGTCTTAAGAGACTGGTTCACTTAGTAGATTTTTTGGCAGCGTGGGAACTTCTGCCAAACATATCTCAACAGTAGCAGAGCATCTGCTCCCGAGCCCCCACTAAAGGATTGGGATTCGGGCTAGCACTCTCAACCGCAGCCTTTAAGGAGTAAGATGGATCTGAGGACCATCATTATTTCAAAGAAGGCTGTGGGGAAAAGGTCCTGACGCCCGAGGGGTCAGGCCTACGAGGGCAGTCTCCCTCGAAGTAAAGCGGTTAACACCTCATTATACAGTGCCCGCTGCCCTTCAGTGCCCTCAGGGGACCGTTATGCTAACCCTGCCACCTTGTGTGTTTCGGGGCGCAGCGGTCTCCGGCTAGCACATATCTCAGGGTCCACCCGGAAACGTAGTGGTCCTGGGATGCCCGCCCCCTCCAAGGAAGTTTCCAGAGCAGTCAGCTCGGTCGTTCCCTGCCGGTTCGCCGTACAAGGCAAAGTATTGGTCGCTCGGGTAACACCTACACCAGTCTTGAGAGACTGGTTCACTTAGTAGATTTTTTGGCAGCGTGGGAACTTCTGCCAAACATATCTCAACAGTAGCAGAGCATCTGCTCCCGAGCCCCCACTAAAGGATTGGGATTTGGGCTAGCACTCACAACCGCAGCCTTTAAGGAGTAAGATGGATCTGAGGACCATCATTATTTCCAAGAAGGCTGTGGGGAAAAGGTCCTGACGCCCGAGGGGTCAGGCCAACGAGGGCAGTCTCCCCCCAAAGTAAAGCGGTTAACACCTCATTATACAGTGCCCGCTGCCCTTCAGTGCCCTCAGGGGACCGTTATGCTAACCCCGCCACCTTGTGTGTCTCGGGGCGCAGCGGTCTCCGGTGAGCATGTATCTCAGGGTCCACCCGGAAACGTAGTGGTCCTGGGATGCTTACCCCCTCCGAGGAGGGTCCCAGAGCAGTCAGTTCAGTCGTTCCCTGCCGGTTTGCCGTTACAGGACGACGGACTGACTGCTCAACTAAATCCAGAAGCCAGTCTCGAGAGGCTGGTACCTCTACTAGAATTTTTGACAGCGTGGAAGTTGCTGCCAAATATTTCTTGTTGGGTCCTGCAGACGCAGACCATAGAAAAGGGTTATCACCGGGTCTTTGGGGTTTATGGGGTCCTATCCACCGTGGTGGGCCCCAAGCAGGTTCTGGTAATGGAGTCCGGTCTCGAGACCGATTTCTGCTTTCTCGGACTCGACTCGGACTTGTTCCTTCAAAGACTCGGTCTTGACTCGGACTCGGCATAGGCGGTCTCGTCCCCATCACTAGTCCACTAGAATACATACCACTAGAACATTTTTATTTGCTCTGCATGTCCTAACTATGATTAAAAAAGTCAGGGTGGGCTTAACATGTTGATGACAGAGCAGCACTGTTGAAGCAGTTTAGAAAAATAGGCAAAAGATGATGCATGTGGTAGGGATTTTTTTAATGATAGTAAAAGCATAGTCCATATTAAGACGTTAAGACTGCTCCTCTAAACAATTCCCAATCAAGCTTAGTCTGTAGGCCTAACTGTTGATTATTAACTGGGGTGATATTAAATCATGAATATGAAAACTGACATGTTTTTATGGTCTTGGTCTCGACTCCTAAAGACTCGGTCTCGACTCGGACTTGCTTTCTCAAAGACTCAGTCTCGACTGAATTTGAAAACCAACGGACTCGGTCTCGACTCGGACTCTACCCTTCAAAGACTCGGTCTTGACTTGGACTCGGCATAGGCGGTCTCGTCCCCATCACTACAGGTTTTACAGTCGGTATTTCATCGTTTCAATGAAGGATGGGGGGGTTGCGTCCCATTTTGGATCTGAGAGTTCTGAACGAGTCAGTCATTAGTTCAAAAAGTTCAAAATGTTAACACTGAGACAAATCATACCACAGATCAGATCCGAGGACACATACATACATATACATATATATATATATATACACATATTTTTAAGAGAGTATGTTTTCACAGTACATACAATTATTTTGTTTTAAAATAAAGGAAAATGTAAATGTTCATGATATGAAAATATTTATTCAACAGATCTTGACTAATATCACAACGCATCCATCCATAAAAAGCAGTTTTGGTAAGGGACAAATATTGGTTAATGCAGGGTAAGCAATGACATTTTTGTATAGTGCACTTCGCTTTAATGCTGGCTAAGTGCAACATTAAACATTCAGGCTATACCTTCCTCTGGAGTGACATCCAAGCATATGCCTCCTGACAACATTCACAGAAACATTCTTTCATGCTAGGAGGTATGATCATAGCCTTTCATCCTTCATTTTCACCAGTCCCGGAAAACACAGCGGCATTTAATTCCTCCGTAGTGAAATAGGAACCTGGCTCCTATTAACTGAGTCAAAGAAGCATTATGGCTTTACTGCATGCTGCCTTAGAGATGAAAAAAAAGAGGTTGGGTCTGCTGGGTTTAAAATACGAATTGGAGTGCTGGGTGGCATTTATTGCGCTTTATAATTCCCCGATGGCAGTAAAACTCATCTTTTGCTGGATGCAGTGTGGTTTGGAGGAGCAGGGTTTTAAATTAGCACAGGCTGGTTCTAAGAATCACTGAGCCCAGTAATTAAACAGACCGCTGCATCCCTCTGTCTTAATGAGAATGGCAGGATTGGAGATGCTTTGGAGGCCTTGACATCACGGCAATCTCAAACCCAATAATACACATCATTGTGCTGGGAAGTGCTTCATATCAATAAACAATTCTCAAGACAATGAATTTGTGTTCAGCAACAGCAATAACTGGAATTTTGGCCGAATCTCAGCACAGTGAATCTCTCCAGACTCCTGTCATGTTTTGGACAAAGTATACAAAGTACTAGCAAGGCTAATACAGCCGAAATCAACACCAAAACTAATGATTAAACAGCTTTAATGTCATATTTTATCCTCAGAAATATCAGCAATTTTCAAACATCATGAAATGCACTTTATACGTATTGCAGACTTAAATATGTGTCCTGATTCCCTGTAGAAGTATACTTGCATGATAGAGAGACAAGACACATCACATTCAGTACCACTACATCACAGTTTCCATTTTAAAAGGGAAAGTTCGTTCAAAAACGTGAATTGTCATTACTCCCCTCACCACCATCATGTACTAACCTCATGGCCTCGAATTATTTTCTTTCCTCCATAAAACACAGGGATAAATTATTAATTATTTGTTGTCTTTAGTTGTAATTTGGTCTATTAAAAAAAGGTTTTGGGGTCAGAAAGTTGCTTTTAAAAGAAATCTCTTATGCTACCAAAGCTGCATTTATTTGATCAAAAACACAGTAAAAACAGTAATTTTGTGAAATAATATTACAACTTAAAACAATAGTTTTCTATTTTAATATATTTTAAAATGTAATTTATTCCTGTGAAGAAAGCTGAATTTTCAGCATCATTACTCCAATCTTGAGTGTCACACGATCTTTCCGAAATCATTTTAATACGCTGATTTGCTGCTCAAGAAACATTTCATATTATTGTTATTGTTGAAATCAGTTGAGCTGCTTAAAGCTTTTGTGAAAACTGTGATTCTTTTTTTTTAGGATTCATTCTTTCATTTATTAAAAAAGAACAGCATTTATTTCAAATAGAAATAAATATAAATATTTAAATATTATAAATTATAAATGTCTTCACTAGGCGCGTTTCCATTACAGTTTTGCGATTCTTTTCTAAATGTCAACAAAAAACGATTGCGAAATGACGGCGTTTCCATTAACCGATGTTATGCGACTCAAAATAACATGATTTGTACCTGCCCACACTGCCAAAAGAACCAAAACCTGGTTCAATGACCATGGTATTACTGTGTAATCACTGCGTGATTTCATGTAATATTCACATTTTCTGGGATTTTGATTTCGTGGGTTTCATAAGCTGTAAGCCATAATCATCTAAATTATAACAAATAAAGGCTTGAAATATCTCACTTTGCATGTAATGAGTCTATATAATATATTAGTTTCACCTGTTAAGTTGAATTCTTGATGATAGTCGATGACTTGATGACAACTTTTTGATGATAATATTCAAATTTTATGACCAGCACCTGTATGTGTGTTTTCCAACCATTAATGGTAAGGAACGACCCTACTTGTAAGTGGCACATATGAGGTGTTTCTGGCTGTTTCTCCCTCATATCTGCTTCAAGGTCTTGATTGTGGCATTTATTTGAGGTTTAGAATCCATTATTCCTGTAATTCTTTTGTCTTACATGAATTTAATAAAGAACTCTGTCTCGTATTCTGTTACCGCGTCGCCTATAAGGTGACCTGTAAATGCGCAAAAACTGTTTCCATTGTAGTTTTGCAAAATATTTATTTTTCGAATTGACTGAAAAACCACCTCATGCGAGCGTAACAACTTTTTTGTGACAAATGGGAGTTTTTGCGAAATTGACGTATTTCCATTGGGCGCATTTTCAATTTTCAATTTCAATTTGCGCAATTTGAAGGGTAATGGAAACGCGGCTACTGTCACTTGTGAAAAAAATAAACAAAACAGTCACTATATCTTAAATAAAAATAAATACAACTAAAACAAAATAAAATAAAAACTGGCACTGGTGCTCCTAAAAAAAAATTTAAAAAAGGGGTGCATGTCCTTGGTTCTAGTACTGTACTGCATGACCAATTCAACAAGCTTGAAAAAAAAAAAGTTAGGTTTAAGGAGATTAGTGGTATAAATCAACATCTTTTTCCTTGCATTGCCTAAGAGTTATAATAAAATAATACAACACTGTGTGTGACATGAGGCAGAGTAAATGATGACAAAATGCTCATTTCAAGGTGAAAGACTCCATGAATCTGTGAATGATTCTGTGAATCATTCTCTCCACTCTTCTGCAATGGTTTAAGCTGCCAGCTCACCTTGTGTCACTTCTGCTCTCAACTTGCACCAAAGAAGTGGTCTCTCCCTCTAAATCAGATTTGTAAAGGGTGTTAGCAGGCCTGCTGTGGCAGACAGACAGAGGGAAAGAACCCATGCTACCCTACATTATTAATCCTGTTTGCTCATGTACCTTTTCCTCTTACTAAGTAGCTATCTGAAATGAATGAACCAAGCCAGGGGAAAGCCTCCAGCCGCTGTGTTTTCCTTTCTTCATCCTTCCATCTTGTCCCCTATCTAATTAGGCAGCATTGCAGACAGCACTTGTCTGAGCAGTGCAAATGAGGGCATGGTTTTATGAGTGCAGGTTATGGACATATGGAGGGTGGGAGAGCGGATAAGGTGAACAGGGAAAACATCTGTGCACGCAGGACCAGTCAGTAAATGTATGATAAGTGAATGTGAGTGTGTGAGTACTTAAAATTACAATTGATGAAATCATTAGCTGAACTGACAAATTACAATGTAAACATTATGGCTAAGTTGTTTTGGGTATGCTACAGTACATTACATAACACTGCAACCACTGCTAAAACGGTGGAATGGTTGCATTATTTCATCTGGACTAGTATACTCATAAATCGCAGCAATGATCGATGAAAGTATCTCGGCCTGTCATGCAGGGGACCGCGGTTTGTTCCTGGTGGAGAGATGTCCATCAGGGGTTTGTGGTGAAGTGGTTAAAGCTCAGAGCCCATTTACATGCAACAATGTTACTGCAAAAGCTGCAGTGAATACCCTAAATTATCGCTCAGTGTAAGTTTGGGGCCAGTAAGATTTTCTTTTTCTTAAAGAAGTTAATACTTCTATTCAACAAGGGTGAGTTAAATTGATCATTTATTGTTGATTGATTGTCACAAAAAATATATATAATTCCAATAAATGCTATTCTTTTGACCTTTCTATTTATCATAAAATACTGAAATAAATATTAATATTTCCACAAAAATATTAAGCAGCATTAGCCTAGAAATCTAGACGCACCCTAGCGGCAGCAAAATGTATTTTGCAGCCAGGTGGGTCTAGACACTCTCAATAGACCTTCTAGCTGCAAAAACCCAAATTGGGTCAGGCCAATCACAACGCGTATAGAGTAGGCGGGGCGGGCTTAACATAATGACGACAGAGATGTGACGGTTCCCTGGCTTGAAAACAAAGAATGGCTGCTGGCGAACAGTCTTTCGAATCGGCTTTGGCCGCGACTCTGGAGGACTTGGGGTTAAGTTTTTCTTTGAGAAAAGAGCAAAGAACGGCACTTAAGTCATTCTTTAAAAAGGAAGATGTGTTCGTAGTTTTGCCGGTGTTACACCAGATTCTGTGACCGTCATAATATGTGACCGTAGTGGGCGCGGTTGTCACTGCGTGCTCCGTGATCTACGCAAACAGCGTAACTTCTGACTATAAGCCAAAGGTGAAGTATTTACGACACGTTTGTTTAGAAATGCTTTTTTTTGCCTGTCAGATATGGCAAAAGTTGAATCTATCATCTAACGTTAGCTCAGCTGTTGGGAAAACGCTCTGGTTGGTTGTAGCGCTGTCCTATTGCGTGCAGAGGGAATTTGAAAGACAGCCGTTTATCCCGCCCCTCGGATTGAGCGTGTCTATCTTGATGTAGGTCTGGCTTGCCAGGCTAAAGCAGCATGACTGTTTTCAACAATGATAATAATACATACTTCTTAAAAACCAAATCAGCAAATTAGAAAGATTTCTGAAGGATCGTGTGACACTGAAGACCGGAGTAACAAGTATCTAAAGCCTCTAAAGGGACATGGTGATGTGATGGTGAAATATGAAAAATATTTCAATGCTTTTGCATTCTCTCGCGAAACCTTTGCATTCCCAGGCAAAAACGTTTGTGTTCGCTTGCAAAGAACTTAAAAGGTTTGCAAACGAACTCGGGGGAACGCAAATATTTTTCGCATTGACTTTTTTTCCCCACCACCATGTCCCTTAGAGGCTCTGTATAAAATAGAAAAGAGTTATTTTAAATATTATTTTTTAATCAAATAAATTGAGCAATTGTGAGTATAAGAGACTCATTTTTAAAAACATTTTTAAAAATCTTACAGTTTGAATGGTAGTGTACCTCTAAAAACTCTAATATCAGGTTTATATTGCCTGATAGTTATTTGGCCACACAAAGAATTCTGGGAGATAAATAATTATATGACGTACTAGATATCTGACAAGCTCTGGATTCAACTGATGTGATTATATAGGGTGCATTTGCACAACAAAAAGATTAAAAACATTTTTTTTGTTTTTATATTAGTTACATAACTGTGCTGCATTCAGGAATGAGTTCAACTAAACAAAGACATTTTTGGGTGCAGATTCAGAACATAAAAGATTTCTGACACTGCATTATAACTTCCCACAAGTATTCTCTCCGTTACCTTTGGAATCCTCTGTGACCCAGAGATTTGTCTTAGTTTAATAGAGGGAGCCTTTGAAGCTGATTTAATCATTTGATCAGATTGTCATGGTAACATGGTGAGATGGCATGTTGACGGAAATCTCACTGGCATGTGTGCTGATCATGGGTGTTAACAACAGAACAGAACAATTTCACACTCATCAGCCACATCAATCATACACTACTTTTCTGACTTTGATGTCCCACAAGAGAACTTTTTACATGGGACTTTTATGGAGCGAAACAAAGATCAAGGTGCAAACCTCTATTGCTTTCCCTTAAAGAGATCTCAAAATATCACAAACAGTCAAGGACCGAACTGTCACAAGGCCTTACTGTCATCTGAGCCAATAAACTCAAAGACTCGTTGCTAAAGGGCACTCTGATTCACCACGCTCAGCTTAGTGTCAGTGTTAGAAGTTCATATTCATATTCACAGTGCACCTTTCTCTTCACTGTCCTTATATCTTCATAGCCACTTTTCCAGGAGTCTCTTCTGGGTATTCTCTTGCTCGGATAATAATTTAAAAGGCGAATTTGTGCCTTCTGTTGTACACCACAGGCATTATGGTTCAAAAGGACAAGTCAATTCTAGTTAATAATGGTATATCTAATGATTATAAATAATAAAAATAATTTTTAAAATGTCAAAATTCTATATAATTCTATACATAAATTCTACATTCTATATATAAATGTCAAAATTATATATATAAAATTGGTTACACTTCATTTTAAGGTGATGTAGTTACATTGTACTTAAATAAGTACAAATAATAAACTGTAATATTAATTAACTACATGTTCTTACTATAGATTTACGGTTAGGGTTAATGGTTTAAAGTTAGTTACTTGTAATTATGCATAATTTACTGTTATTACTATAAGTATATGTACACTGTAAAAAATTTCTAACCTCCCTAACTCAATTTTCTAGTGACTGATAACATCTAAATTTTTCAATTGGCCCAAGTGAAATTCTGTAAATTATACAATTAAATGTACAGATTTTCACTTGGGCCAATTGAAATTTACAGAATTTCACTTGAGTCAATTGAAAAATTTAGATGTTATCAGTCACTAGAAAATTGAGTTAGGGAGGTTAGAAATTTTTTACAGTGTAGTAAAGTAGTAACTACAACACCTTAAAATAAAGTGTTACCTTAAAATGTATCTAATTCTCTAAAATTTTATAAATAAAATACTAAATACCATAACCCATTTAAATGCTACAAGTGAATTCAGTGAAATTATTTAATTATTTTTAAATTATCATAATATATTAACACAAAAACACTAATAATTTAGATACAATAAACTATTAGTGGTTTTAAACATTAATTTTAAGACTAACCAGAAGTAATTGAAATGCGCTTATGTGCAAAGGAGTATGCACACTTAATTAGATTATTATAGAAATACATTTTGTCCAATAACCAGTATATGGTATCAATATACCATGAGTAAAGATTAGATGCTACATGTTATTTAGGCAGTGCTCTTAGGGTGTTTTTACACTGGGCACATTTGCATTTACGTGCATCTTACGTCATCGCAAACGTGCAAAGCACATGACACAAAACAGAAAGCGGGTCAATTTGTTGTTATATTGTCAATATATTGTGTTTTTTTATTCATTTGGTGCTATTATGCACAGCTGAGTAAACAACACTTTGCTGTATGTGTGTAAAAAAAAAAAAAATCCGTACGAGCTGGCTCCTTTGTCGTGGACTGACGACCCGACAATTCTTCCTTCTATTTCTTATCCCGACATACACTGTCAGAAAAAATGTGCAAAATTTGTACCTTTAGGGGTACAACGGCTTGTCACTGGGGCAGTACCCTCAAGGGTACACCCGTTGTACCCTTATACATGGGTACATATCAGTACCCTTGCAGTATGTACCTTTCAAAGACAAATATGTACCTCTAGTGACTAAATTGTACCTTATAAGGTGCAAATTTGTCCTTTTAAGGGTACTGCCCCAGTGACAAGCGTTTTGTACCTTACGATGGCAAATTTGTACTCCATACAACACATTAAAAAGGCCAGAATGCTCTTTATCATTTATTAAACATTCAAAATTATTACATTCTCACAGGATGAATATTTTAAGCACTATCACAATGTGTCATAACAGGATGCATATTGAGCAATTTTACTTTTATATACAAAAATTGTATTATAGAATATCAAGCTTAATATTATATTTATATTTTTTCAAAATCAGTACAATACATTTCAATAAACTTTTTTTTACCATGTAATAAAACATGTTAGCATCAAGAATCACAAAGAAATTTCATTTTTTTCAAATCAGTACAATATCTCATTTTAAGTAAATTGTTCTACTTTAAAAAAAGTTTTGAACATCAAGAATGACAAAGCAATCTTTTACCAGCAGTACACATTTCATTAATTGTAACTTTATACCCTTAAAAAATTTGATCACAAACACACATTTCACCAAACACAGTACTACACATTTAATTTGAACTTTTTAAACATTCTTGAGGATCAACCAATGTATCATTAGCAGAGTATGTGTCAAAGGGCCTGAAAGTCCATCTCTTGCCCTGGTTTCATAATACTCCATTTTAAGTCAACTTCGACTGTGTTCGCATGGAAGTGTAAATCATAGGTAGGTACAAATGTACATGGACATTAAGATTTGTGCAAAGACAAACCTCCACACCATCCACTTTGACAAGGACTTGAAGCCTCTTGGAGAAAGCCATTTTTCAGTCAGTTTCTACCAATTGTATGGTTGGGTATGGAGTATCAGCATCAAACTGTGAGAAGAAAAGAATATGTTAAACATATCAGTAAAACAATGCAACATCCATCAGAACTGAATAACTGGACCTGTATCAGAGTATTACAAAATGACAGTTTAACAAATTTCCTTTACTCATTGTTAGTCATATTTCTGCAATTTGCTAAAATCAAAGTAACTGGAAATATCAACAAATGTTGCATAAAATGCATGAAATTGTTTACAAGCTGGTTTCAGGTGAATACATGTTTTACCAATGATACAATTTGCGCATGAAAGGGCAAACCCAGACAGAAAATTAAGATATAACTCTTTATAAACTTTTTGAAGCAACAAAGTTGTAGTTGAGTGGATTGTCAATGGAGGGACAGAAACCACTCAGATTTCAATTCAAATATCTTCATTTGTGTTTTCGAAGATGAACAATAGTCTTACGGTTTGGAATAACGCAAGTAATTGATGACATCTTTTGTGAACTAAGCCTTTAAAGTGACAGCAGCCTAATAATCCACAGCAATCACAACTGAATATTTTTTTTTTTTACATTTAATTTATCCTTTTTCTGTTGTATTTTTTTGTCCTATAGCTTGTAATTACATTTCTTGTTCTAATTTTATTATTGTTTACTTTAATAAGTTTGAGAATGGTTTAATCTACATTAGACTTGTATTTTTTATAGACTAGTTTTTTTTTTATTTTGGACTAGTTTATTTCCTACAAAAATAACTATATTGTGATATATATCATTATCGTGAAATAAAATTATTCATATCGTGATAAGATTTTGGTCATATCGCCCAGCGCTAGATCAGTTTCTAGGATATACTGTATGGAAACTAAGCACACATTTTCAACAAATGTATTTGTTGAGCACCTATACTTTTAATTAACAAAACTACCAGTCCTTAAAGTTTAGAAATCAATTATCACAAAAACATGTTTTATGTCTATACCTGGTAGATCTTCTGCAAGCATCTCTTCTCTTGCTTTTTCGTAGATTTTGGCTAATGGAGCATTTCTTTGAACAAGCTCAAGCACCTTTGGCACAATAATGGTAAAGCCATCCTTGAAGCGCTGGCTGGCTGGCGCTGACAGTTGATGGAATGCATTCGGTCAACTTTATCACACAACTGAAAATAGACAGAAAGAGAAAGTTAATCATTTCACATGAACTAAAAAAAAAAAAAAAAAAAAAAAAAAAAAAATCAGACATTTTAATATTCTATGTGGCCTCTTTCATTGCCATTTCCCTTTAGTAATATCATTGTACAAATATTTCTACGCTTGAATGCACATATATTTGTTCACCTGAGGGTTTAGAAAATTACAATGCTTTTAAAAAAGAGTTATAACTGTAAATTATAATTTTAGTATACATCAATATTCAATATTTATTTTAAGCAGAGAACTGATATAAAATCGGTGATGTCACTGACCCCTGAGGGTGTTTTAAGAAAGGGTATTTCTTAAGTATATCCTCCACAGTCATCCCACCTCTTATCTCGTTTCTTCGCCATGCAAAAGTTCGCTGCATTCGGTCTTTGACCACCAAGGTATCTAGTCGCATCTTGCTGTACTAGATATGCAGGACATTCACATGACGCTCAATAGAGGATGCATCCTCACCAATGACAGCAATCTCCTACTGGATCAAATATAAAAGTACAGAATAATAATAATTAAAATAATAATAAAAGTTAAACCTCAAAAATACATGTCATTCACTATTTCCTTACCTTAAATTTGTATGATCACAAAGAGAGATAATAAATTTAAAGCTGCACAATGAATTCAAATATTTCTCTTCTTTTTTTATTACATATTTTATTGCTATTGATGGCTTAATCAGGCTACTTGTCCGGTCAGGCAAGTAAAATTTCTTTCACTTGCCCCTTCAAAAAAAATACACTTGTCCCAGACAAGTGTTAATGTTGAGCCCTATTATCGGCCACCCTGCATTCTAAGATATCGCCATCAGGCATAAAAGAAAAAAAAAATCTATATCGGTCGACCACTAAACATAGGACAAATATAGTACACAATAGTCAATGTTATACTTGCATTTCTGTAGTCGAAGTCTGTTGTTGGGATTCTGCTGGCACTGGCTCTAGTGTTAGTGTTATCACCTCCATCTCATATACAAATTTGTTGAACTTGGACTGTTTTTTAAAGGAGCCTTTAAATGAATGAGATCATGTTCTCTTTGTCCACCTCATTTTCTGAAAAAAAAAAAAAGAAAGAATGATCAATGTGAGCTTGAGGTTTCAACAGCAACAATAAAATCAATGTCTTTTTTAAATAATTTTTAAACTTTCAATGGAAATTCATCAGTATAAATTATTACTTTAATTTAGAAAAATACACTATAATAACTCGATATACACTCTCAGAAAAAAGGTACAAAGCTGTCACTGGGGCAGTACCCTAAGGTACAAAAGCTAAAAGGTACCAATATGTACACTTGAAGTACTAGGCCAAATAGTAACGGTTACCTTTTTTCTGAGTGTATGATTAAAAGCAAACTTATTTAAAATAGGAGCTCAAAGACATTGATAAATGGTAAACAAACTTCACTCTCTGTTTTTGGAGGGGCTCGACGATGCTGACGCACGCCTCTATCTCCGAGCCCTCGCCTCAGTTGACTCTGACAGGACTAACTTACTGACTCGTTAGGGAAAACCTTTCTTCGAAAATACTGAACTGACAAAACCAACGTATGGTTATTGCGTTTTAAACTTATTGTTATAACAATTAATTGTATTTTTAGCCATAAATTAAGATATAACTTTAGTATAACTTAACGTTAACTTACTCTACCGCGAGACCGTTGAACTCTACCGCCATAGAAACAGTTCAAACTCATCGCGTTTTGTGGCCTAACGTTACAGACACAATGTCAAGTGCACATAACTCGAAAGGGAACCAACGAATTTTCACAATACTTAACACTAAACATACCTCTGAATTTCTTTGCCTCGTCTTCGGTGATATTTATTCCGGCTTCTTTCAATTTCTGAAAATCCTCCGTCGACAGCGTCAGGAGTGAGACAGACAGCCATCATGGAATAACCGTCGTTTTTTGTGCACACAGTCCCTCCCAACTTCTTCTCGCGCATTAAGTCACTGCGCGGGCTACAATTCCATTGGCTGGTCAAATGCGTATACTTTGAGGCAAATACTTTAATAATAAAATAAATACTTTGATGTATTTATTTTAACTCTAAATTAAAACTTAAAACTTATCTTACAAGTTAAAACAGCTATTATATTACACAGTTTAAAATTCAATTAAAAATACAGACCTACTTTATTGCATTTGCTTTATGTTTCAAACTTTTCTTGATGCTCTGCATAATCAATAAAAGGTCATGTGCTTGTGTACTGTTCAGAACCAGTGACAGTCAGTAAATATGTGGGCTATTAAATATATTTGGTTATTTTGTGCATCTCTTCTAAATAACCAACAACTCATGAACATGAATATCTTGCTCTGTTTAATCTGGGTGATTGACAATTATGTGTTCACTGAATTGTTGAGATCACTGTGGATGCAGAGCCTAATAAGCTTTTACCATTTCATACACTTTGGCTTCCTCCTTTTGTCACAGATTGTACCTTTGTTTGGGGATTAAATGGTCCAAACATGGACCCTCTGACAGTTGGAAACATATTTGTACCTTTTTTACCACTAAATGGTACATATTAGTACCCTAAGGTCTAACTATGACCCATTGAGGGTACAACTTCACCATTTGTACCCTAAGTGTTCACAAATGTACCCCGACCGTACCCTTTTTTCTGACAGTGTAGTGAACTACCAGGCCCATACACAGCTAAAGACCTTAAATGTTACAAAGGTTTGGAGGCCTATAAAAGATGGTGTGTGGATGGGTGAGAGAGGCACAGCATCAGCTCATCAACGACATGTGTATTGTGAGAATAACAAACTAGCCTCTCATTAATTTATTTCTTTAATAAACTAACTGAAGAGGTAGCTGGTACAACAGGCTAGAGCAGTGGATCACCTATTGGCTTTCACAGTACATGTAGTTGATGAGCTGATGCTGTGCCTCTCTTAACCACAAACAAATTTTTTTTGCACTATTCTCATTGATTTGTTATAACTTTTGGCAGTCTATACTCCAAATGTTTTCCCCGGTGCGATCGATTAGTACAGCCTAAAACACGTCAATAATTGACCATTTTTCAGCAGCAGTAATCAGCTAAATTTGCGAGTTCAGGTCCGTTCAGTGGCATTGTTTACATTCAGTGCCACCAATATGGCTGACTTCTGGATTGATGACGTGTCGTGGAAACACCATATACTGTGGGCTCACTCTTGCTCGTATCCAAGGTAAATCATCAACACTATCATCAACTATCTACATCATAATCGGCTAAAACGCATGCGCAGGTTACTTTACTCCCTAAACAAGTCTGCACTCAAGTCTTCACATTCATGCGAATCGCGGTGTGCAGTTCGAGTGCAACCGAACTCAGACCACCTCCTTCAGGTAGCCTCAGGTTCGGGACCTCAGCGTGCTCTCAGGTCCACATGACAGCTTTCACAATATAATAATAATAATAATAATTTGTTACATTTATATAGCGCTTTTCTGGGTACTCAAAGCGCTTTACATAGAACAGGGAAATCTCCTCAACATTAGCAACTTTTCATGTTAAAAGTGGCCCGTTCCGAACTAAACTTTAAATATGACCTTAGTATGACACAAATCTGTAAACTCTATCTGTAATGCATTGCCTCTCATTTGATTTTATAAAACTGCAGCAGCAGCAATATGATTAAAAAAAACATTAATATTGTCTTTTATATAAAGAATATGAAGACATTCATTAAGTGCATTAATAATAATCATTGAGAAACACAATTCTTCCAAAGCAATATCATCCCAACAGTTCATTAATCTAACTGACTGTTTGCGGTTGCCAAGCAACTTGGCACACTAGTCTCATATAGATAATTTATTTGAGTCTTTTCTTTTTTTTTTACATGATAGTTTTAATTAAAAAAACTTTTATTTTACACTCCCTCTCAATTTCTCAGCGAATTATCACTTCCCATAACACTCACACATCCAGGCCCACCTTTGCTGAAAACCATCCCACCCTGCATGCACCCGCTAAAAATCATTTAACAAATATGGAGTATATCTTTGACATTGCTAGGCAAGAGAGCAATATTTAGAATGATATTCATCTGAATGCATTTGAGCTCCAGTATTCACGGGAGAGAGAAAAACAGACAGAGAGGGAAAAGTTGTAAGATACATTTTCCGTGTAAGCAGCAGGCAAGGAAATATGAATGTACTGTAACAAAATCAGTTTTTGATAATGACCCACTGTGCATAGTGAACTTTAACAGCGAAAGTCAACTAGCGGAAAGAGACGAGATTGTGCACACAAACCGGGTAGATGGAGCACCTCATTTATAGTAGTGTCCCCTGCAGCGAAAGCTCGAGAAGACCCCCTAAAGCAAGAACACGACAATGAGAACTCGGAGAATAGCTGTGTTTGAAAATGTGCTCTAATTTGTAGGCCTTTAGCATTAATACACACACCTGGGAGCTAAAGCCTGGTTGGGCACAGTGTGTATAATTCATTACAAATCGGAAGAATGCCTAATGACCCTTTTATATCAGCTACTGGAGTGCAAGCATGTCCTCCTGCCAGCCGACAGGCTCTTATCTCTGGTATCCCATGGTCATTCTGAAGACCAGCCAGTGAATCCAATACATTACAGATGCAGAACTCACCTGATCCGAGGATGTTTACACCTGGATTCACCGGAACAAGTATGAGCAGAGTTGTTTTTTGCTGAAATACACACTGTTTATAATATAATCTACATTTAATATTCTAAGATAGTGTCAAAGCACTTATTTTCTCACATCTGAAAAGCGTAAATAATGGGGGAAATAGAGTGCATGGCTTCCTGCTATCTTCTGGAATTCAGAACGGAATGTCATCACGCATGCATTATTCACTGAAAACCTTGTTTTCCACCGCTCAAATGTGCATTTAGATGTAACAAGTCAGGTTGTATGTCAATGACATCCTGATGATAAAATTTAGGATTAGCATTTTTCAAGATTGTTTTCGAATATTAGACCTATTAACTTTTATAATATAGAAAAGAATGGACAGGATATTAATTTTCCTCTTTTGTGTTCCACAGAAGAAAGAACAATATTAGGGGGAGTAACCTAATTGACATTTTCATTCAACTATTCATTTAAAGTTTATCACTAATAGATTTAGATTGCAAGATGCTTTCGAGCTATGGACATAAAAGTACAAAGTAATGGATTAATGGACTTTTAGGGACTGCTTTTATTGTTTCTTTTTGCCATGCTATTGTTACTAATTGATATTATTTTCATTTAACTATTCATTTAAAGTTTATCGAGAAAGTAACTAATAGGCTAGATTTATATTGCAAGATGCTTTCAAGATTTTATTTCAATGAACATAAAATGCATGGATTAATGGACTTTTAGGTACTGCTTTTACTGTTTCTTTATCTTAACTTGAGAAATTTTTAATGTTGGTAATCAAACAGTTGATGGGCCCCATAGATTTTTTTTCCCCTTTATTGGTTACCCATATTCTTCAAAATATCCTCTGTTGTGTTCAGCAGAAGAAAGAAATTCATACAGGTTTAGAACAATTAAGGGTGAGTAGCCTAAATGAGTGAACTATCCGTTTAAATATATTGTATATTAAACAATTCTACCAACAAATAAAAATCTGCAACATTGAATTCATTATTATTTATAAAATATTACTGACAAAATGCATATCTTTAATTTCATGTTGTAAAATGCACAAGTCAGTAACTACACTGATTTAACTCTCACAGTCAGTTGTAAAAGTGTGATCACATTAGCAAAATTTCAGCCAAAATTTGCAGGCAAAAAAGGTCCATTTTCAATGGTGTTGCTATGCTTGAACCACAGTTCACACAGAAGTCACTTTCAAAACAAGCAGCGCAGCAAGTCTGTGTGACCACCTTTACCCTGTTGCAAAATGTATGTGGGGAAATGTTTTAGAATTCCCAATCGTGTGGATTCCTATTGCAATTACTGGATTTCCCCCAAGAAAATTCAATGAACAATGGTAAATGTGTTGCATCTTAATTAGGGATGCACCGCTGGAAATTTTGGCCGATACCGATTATTATTTATATTTGAAAGCTGATAAACAATATATTGGCCGTTAAATCTAAATCCAAATTTTTTGATAATTTCGGAGAGTCTGATTACAAAAACAAAAGTCTCACCATTAAAATCCATGTCCCAAGCAAAGAAATTATAATGTTCTCATTATAATTTTATTTAGCTTATATGACAGACTTGCTATGCATGTTGAACTTTTACCGACGTGATTTTAATCATATTTCAAGCAATTCAAAACCATTATGGCGAACAGTGTGCATCTGAAAGTGTCTCAGCTGAAGGAAATAATCAATTATTTAATGGCTTTAATATATCGGCCATATGTTCTTATCGGGCTGATAACGATATCATTAAAAATGTATATATATACATATATTTATATTAGGGCTGTCAAAAGATTAATCGCGATTAATCGCATCCAAAATAAAAGTTTGTGTTTACATAATATATGTGTGTGTACTGTGTATATATCAATACACACACACATGCTTGTATATATTTAAGAAAAATGTGTAATTTATATATAAAAAAATTATATTTATATATAATCTAAATTATATATAAATATATACAGTATATGTATGCAAATATTTCTTAAATATATACATGCATGTGTGTGTATTGATATATACAAAATAATTATACATAGTACACACACATATATTATGTAAACACAAACTTTTATTTAGGGCTGCAACAACTAATCGATAAAATCGATAATAATCGATTATGAAAATCGTTGTCAACGAATGTCATTGTCGATTAGTTGGTCTGCTCACGTCACGGGGAGCGTTACTGATGACGTCACTTTCATGACAACGCAGTCACGCGAAATGGCAGAGAGTAATCGGAGAGAAACATCAGCACGGCAAGCAAAAACTGTATTCTCATTATACGAAGATGTGAAAATGGTATAGTCTAGTTTAATTCAATGCTACTGTGTAAACAGCTTTGTTTACTAACTTCGGGACAGTCACACTAGATCTATTTTGTATCGAGCATCAGGTTGCGCAATCAGTTCGCTCGCAACATAAGTGATGGATTAAAATAGCGCTACCGCAGAAATAGGTTAAATTAAATGGTGTTTACAAAGTGAAGCACTAAATATAAAGGCAGTTAATAACAGCAGCAGTAAAATATTGTTTTTTAGTCACTGTAGTCAGTGGTTTTCAGCGAATGCTTGTGCAGTAATACATAATTTTTCCTGTACTTTTAATCAAGCCTGTTGTCAGCTGCGTACCTCCATTCCGCTCTCTTTTTATAGCATTTGTCTACTATGTAAGGGATAATCCCGCTTATTACATGGCTACCCACCAAATAAATCAATAATTTTACACAAAATATTGATTTAAAAAGGAGTTTCTTGATTTAAAAATGATTGTATTGCTTCCGCTAAAGAAAATAGTCCGTTCCGTCTCTACGGTTAGAATCCTGTGTCCATAGCAACGCTCTGTTTTTCTGGTGTGTTATACTTCGCAGCGGTCTGTTATCAAGAAATAACAGATCGCATTCTACATTGGAATTCAAAATCTGCTGCTTAATATCTTATTACAAACATGTTTGTGTCCTAATTTCATAATGTGAAGTTTATATGAGCAGCGCAACCCAATATTTTGTTTTGTTTATTTATATTTTGGATATTTAAAGAAGTTTTACTGTTTAAAAACTGGACAAACTTTTGTGTTTGGGGTTTAAAATGTAAAAATTTAAGATTATATTAGTAAAACTCAATGTGTGGCTTTTGCACTTTTTAAAGTACACTTTTACACATAAATACCCTGATTTAGGGTTTTATTTAGTTATAAACAAAAATCAAATTGAATTAAAAAAACCCTATCCGATTAATCGATTAATCGAAAAAATAATCGTCCGATTAATCGATTATCAAAATAATCGTTAGTTGCAGCCCTACTTTTATTTTGGATGCGATTAATCGCGATTAATCTTTTGACAGCCCTAATTTATATATATCGGTCGATACTTATATGGTGGCCGATATATCACGCATCCCTACGTTTTATGTGGCATATTAACTGGCATAGTTGTTCGGGAATCGCACTACACTGGGTATGCTGTATGTGTTTGATTCACTTACAATTTAAATGTTTATTTACTAATGAACATTTAGGAATACACAAGCATTTGGGTGACCTAAAATTGATGATGTATATGTTACCACATTGGGACTAAATGAAATGAGGAATGAATATGGATTGGATACCTTTGCACATATGTGTCAGCGAGATGTTTATTGACCAGTGTGAACATCTCTGATGTTCTGATGCAATCCCACCTGTCTTTGCTGTTTCACACTGTTGCAGCACAAACCTATTTTCTTGAGCAGTGTCGAATAACCACCCAATAGAGCAGCGATGGCAGCTGGTGACACGATCACGAAGACCGAATGAAAAGTACTCTGATGAAATCACAGCAGCATCACATTTGTTTCCATGCTGGCAATAATGAAAGAAACCTCACCAACCCCTCCTCTCACACACATCCCCATCTAATCCAACCACGCAAAACCTGAACTAACTTAACAACAAAACAGTCTGAGATGTCTGAACCCATGGCACTGACCAGGTGTTATTGTTTAAACCTCTTGCGATCACCATCAAATGTTCCAACATTGGTGATAACAGTATTACATGAAAAATAAGATGGATAATTCACAGCTTGGCAACAAATAAAAAGCTAGAGTTACATAGTCATATGATGAATATATACTATTCAACAGTATTCCAATCGGACCAAGCATCAGGGAATGCTGGTTTGTTGTGTACACTCTAAAGAAAATTGGATTTTGAACAGCCTCTTCATTGGCTTCCAACTGAAGAGCTTTTAAACAACCAGAAATCTTTCCGCATTTCGGTTTTAACAAACAAGCCCTGAATTCTCATTTGGGTGGTAATTAATTACATTACAGCTTTAATTAATGAACAGAAATCTCAGTTGGAGGCCAGAGCCCTGAGATTTTGAGTGAATGCTTTAATCAGAGGCAAAGTGGATCATAGGGAGAGAGAGAGCAGTGTTTACTAATGGGGACTGGAAAACAGCTCTCACTTCACAAGCATTCTGTACCAACTCCATCCCAAACATTTTCATATAAACCATCAATGAGTAGAACAATACTGCCTTGACTATGCTTCCAAAATGACTACAAAACAAGTACCACTAACTAGGGGTTAACCCCTGTGCAATGACATGCAAGCAATGCGTAACTTCCCTCTTCTCCCCATAATTTGGCAATTTGATACATGCTCCTGACCACTGGTTCAAAACAAATGATTCACAAAGGTTTCAATGCTTCAGAAATCAGTGCTTCGAAAGCATCCGTCATTAGTGCCAAGCTAAGATTTTTTTTTTTTGCATTTCGGCCCTTTTGTATGCAATGGTGTGATTCATTGGCCGAAAAAAGAAAAAGATAAAGATAAATTTGACTGATAGCATTATTATTATTATTTCAAGATTTCTAAAGATATCATGCTCTATCGTGAATTATTTTGGCCACAATAATTGTGTAGTGAAAAATATGATATTGTGACAGCCATATCTGCTACATTCGCCATTCACTTTCATTGTACGAAAAAAACAAAAAAAACAAGTAACATTCTGTGAAATATCTTCATTTCTGTTTCATGGAAGAGGTTGTATATACACTCACCTAAAGGATTATTAGGAACACCATACTAATACTGTGTTTGACCCCCTTTCGCCTTCAGAACTGCCTTAATTCTACGTGGCATTGATTCAACAAGGTGCTGAAAGCATTCTTTAGAAATGTTGGCCCATATTGATAGGATAGCATCTTGCAGTTGATGGAGATTTGTGGGATGCACATCCAGGGCACGAAGCTCCCGTTCCACCACATCCCAAAGATGCTCTATTGGGTTGAGATCTGGTGACTGTGGGGGCCATTTTAGTACAGTGAACTCATTGTCATGTTCAAGAAACCAATTTGAAATGATTCGAGCTTTGTGACATGGTGCATTATCCTGCTGGAAGTAGCCATCAGAGGATGGGTACATGGTGGTCATAAAGGGATGGACATGGTCAGAAACAATGCTCAGGTAGGCCGTGGCATTTAAACGATGCCCAATTGGCACTAAGGGGCCTAAAGTGTGCCAAGAAAACATCCCCCACACCATTACACCACCACCACCAGCCTGCACAGTGGTAACAAGGCATGATGGATCCATGTTCTCATTCAGTTTACGCCAAATTCTGACTCTACCATCTGAATGTCTCAACAGAAATCGAGACTCATCAGACCAGGCAACATTTTTCCAGTCTTCAACTGTCCAATTTTGGTGAGCTCGTGCAAATTGTAGCCTCTTTTTCCTATTTGTAGTGGAGATGAGTGGTACCCGGTGGGGTCTTCTGCTGTTGTAGCCCATCCGCCTCAAGGTTGTGCGTGTTGTGGCTTCACAAATGCTTTGCTGCATACCTCGGTTGTAACGAGTGGTTATTTCAGTCAAAGTTGCTCTTCTATCAGCTTGAATCAGTCGGCCCATTCTCCTCTGACCTCTAGCATCAGTAAGGCATTTTCGCCCACAGGACTGCCACATACTGGATGTTTTTCCCTTTTCACACCATTCTTTGTAAACCCTAGAAATGGTTGTGCGTGAAAATCCCAGTAACTGAGCAGATTGTGAAATACTCAGACCGGCCCGTCTGGCACCAACAACCATGCCACGCTCAAAATTGCTTAAATCACCTTTCTTTCCCATTCTGACATTCAGTTTGGAGTTCAGGAGATTGTCTTGACCAGGACCACACCCCTAAATGCATTGAAGCAACTGCCATGTGATTGGTTGATTAGATAATTGCATTAATGAGAAATTGAACAGGTGTTCCTAATAATCCTTTAGGTGAGTGTAGAATGGTATGAGGGAGGAAAAATTACAAAACAACTTTCCATTTGGATGAATAATTGCATAAATAAGAAATTAGTACATTATATATGCAATACGGGCATAACTTGACAAGCACAAACCCACACACAAATCCAACTCAAATGCAACTCCACACAGTCGGATTCTAATGACTGTATGACTGTGAGAAGTGATGTCATTACAGTCTCATCACGTTTTATACAAATGAGCAAACCATGAAGAATGTGCAGAAAAATAAATAAGCAGGAGTGGTACTTGAGATTCAATGGGGTGTTCAGCATTGTTTCCAACACAAAAGCATGAATTAGGTACACACTTCTGAAAAGAAATAACTACAGCTAAGCTAGCCCTAAAACTTGCTTCACACTACTGTAAGAAACTACTCGCTCATCTGTTTCAGGAGTGGAGACTGCGCCTCTGAAAACAAGCAAACAAGGGAAAGAAGAGGAAGGCAAGAAGAATCCATCAGCTATTTCAACAGCAGGGGAGATTCATCTCTGTTGTGCAGTAAAGAAACACACAGGCGTACGCAAACACACACTCACAAAGGAATAGCATATGGGAGCAGGCTCAGAGAGTGCGACCGAGCAGATGTGGATTTGATGGCGTTCAGTTGCTCAGTCTGGTGAAACCTAGAGGCTGTGTGGTGGTGTTGTGTCGGTGTCAGCAAGATGAGCTACTGCAATATGCCCCAAGTCAAATTCAAGCTCTGGACATATTGAGTGAAAATACGCTCATGTCTTCAGGGCCCTGCTCGATTTGATTACAACGATGCGTATGCCCAGCTCTTGATTTTGAACTGCAATCTATCTAAACTGCAAAAAGAGAAAACCTGCATTATTTAAACAGCTATTTCTACCTGATAATAGCCCATAATATTTAGTTTTGTTGGTGTATATTACTAAATTTAGGTTGATTCAGCCTGAATCAGCCATTTTAAATAATATATTTGACTTGAATAAAACCAGTTAACGTAGATGTTTTTATTGTGAATATTTAATTGCGCATACTCATTTCCCATGTTTTACATGTACATACTTTGCTCTCATTTAACAAAAACAAATTAAAAAAAAATTTGAATCTATTTATAATGTACATTATAATGCAAAATTTACTTGGAGCATTTGAAACAATTTATTTAAGTTTTTAATGTTTTATTTTGAACTTATTTAGACCAAATAATACACAATTTTAAACAATGGAAAAAACATCAAGCTAATTATCATGTTACATTTTTAATAGTGCATGGCATCCAAAGTAAATTGTAGCTCTAAAGCAAAACCAGTTGACACACTACCTTACTTTACTTTTACTTTACATTTCATGGCATAGTCAGGTACCATTCTAGCCTGGGTGCCAGCCCGAACCCCGCCCACAAAATTTTTTGGTTGGGAAGTTCGGTCTGGACTCGCTCCGTTGAGGAGCTATTATGCCCGAACAAAAATTGTTCGGACCAATCAAATTGTCAGGGCGGGCTTTATACGATGATGGACAGATGAGCAACGGTAACGTAATCATCCACGTCACCAAAGAGCGCTTGATTTGAATTAGTTTACAACAAAGACGACTGCTGCTGGAGAATTGAGATTTCACGAGTTCACATTTACAAATAAGTCAGATAGAATAAATGCGTATATAAGATTTCACACAAATAAGTCGATAGAATAAATGCGTATATGACGTGCTGTCCGAGGAGAGGGCTGTGGGCTCGGTAGCCATACTCCCCCGTATTCCTGGTTGTGAGAGAACAAGACAAGAGTGAGGATTCGGGGTGGTGGAGGGATGCTGAAAAACTGTCAAGGAGTGTTAGGTAAGTTGACAGAGTGAATATGCTTCCTCATGCTGATAGATAGGGTAACGTTAGACATGGTATTGTTTGATGACAAGTTGATTGGATTGATTATTTGTACGTGCTCCTCCCGAACTTTGTTTATTAAAAATCATGTGTAGATTCCGCCATCGCGTCTGTTATAGAAGATATTCACAGCGCATTCATTTTAAAAGAGGAACAGAGAGCCGCGACATTTTGTTGGTTGAAAATATGAATGAAGAACATGCGTCATTTACTCCGTTGCTCTGATTGGTTGTAGGTCTATCCAATTGAGTGCAGAGGTTTTTTTTTTCCTGGTTCGGTTGAGACACACCCCATAATCAAATCTCTATGGAGCAGTATCAGACTCACATTCTGACTAGAATCTGAGTATGACGACGTCAGGCTAGTACCATTCCCATCTCATTCACACTTCCTCCTCCTGACTCTCATTCACCTCACCATCGTCAACTTTCCAATTTTCACCAGACCTTCTCTCGCACATTTGACACCTGCTAATCTCACCATATCACCGCTCCCCCCCTGTCTGTGCTGTTTTGATCCGTTCTAACAGCAAAGCCTCCTGTGGCTCACTAACAAGCACCCTCCTGCTCTTAAAGATCACGAGTGCTCCAATTTATTTCTGCCATAACACATCTTGCAGCACTGATATCTCAAGCAACGATCCTACCGGTGGCCTTTCTCTCCACATCGACCACTTTATTCCAGAGCCGTCGTCTTCCTCTTCCTCTTTGGTCCAGCCAAGTTCACTAACACGTTCCTTTTCCTTGCCACACTCTCACTTCCCAATTCCCTCATTCCCTGTGGCCACATGACCCTTCACTTTTTCTCTGTGCTGGCCAGCACAGCGCGCTAACAGGTGCCCTACCCAGCTAATTAACAGTGTGTCCCCGAGTGGCTTTGGGACGGCTCATTTGCACACGGTGGGAACCCTTTCTAATTGCATTTTCAGCAGGCTGATTAAAACCAAGCCATAAATCACTTACTGCAGCTGACTTTGAATTGAGCCATCAGGCTTGGCAATGTGAAAACAACACTAGTTTTCCACCCAGTATGGCATATGTCACAGCCACACAGTTGCGTAGGGCTGGATCTTTGAGATACCGCTACATTATAGAAAGCAAATATAATTTTGTTGCCCACTTTGTAGATTTAATTAAAGAGGGATACAGGCATTGATTCAGTTGAGGCATTTGCACTCGAGGAGATAAAGAGAAGGGAAAAGCAAGAGAGAATGAAAAAAAAAAAAAAAAAAAACTGCCATCAGATACCTCTTACTCTTTACACAGCCTGCAATAAACCAGGTCTGTCCAGATCCATTGTTAATGAGGAGACTTTCCCTGGTGCCAAACTTTCAGTTCGTATAGACACACACACAAAATAAAGGCCCACCACACTTAGTAATTTAAAACCATGGGTGTCACAACCTATAAGACGTATCTCACCAACTTGTCATTAAAATATCAGAAAGATCAGCGTTGCATTTGCTCAATTCTTCTTACATGATTATTTTACCAATAAACATGGCAAAACTGCTAAAACTGGAAAGTTAAAAAAGGAATTAAAAAAAATGTACCAAGTCATTTTTCTATATAAAAATAAGTTATCTTTATACAAATGATTGTGGCCACAACCTGGTCTGGGTAAAAAAATGATCTATTGTCCGATTAATCGGCATTAGGACGATCGGGATATCGATTCCTAAAATCCAAACAACACGTAGCAATTAACAACGTGACCAGTCTAGCCCGATTCATGAACAAATGATTATTATAAGCTGTTTTTAGTGTGAATTAGCCTAAATACCCCCAGCATGACCAGAATATATTCAAATCAAATCAGAATCGAATCAAGATCTTGTGAATCAGAAACAAAGTGAAACAGGAAATTTCAATAAGTACAATAACCAGTCCCAATTCAGGCACAATCTTCTAAATAAATAAAAAATCAATCAGTGGCTGAAACTCTTATGGCTTGTTGGCCATGCTGTAAGTTTTGTTTTAAATGTGAAGGCTCCACATTTCAAATACATACATATATACAAATATTTGTATCGGTATCGGCCTTAAAAATCCTTTATCGGTCGGGCTCTAATACATACATGCATTCACACATTTTAATAAACCAAAATCAAAGCTGTGAAAAGCAGGGAGGGCTCGGGAGCACATTTTATTGCATTTCCTTGTGATTTCTGAGAGTGCTGTGAGTGAGAAACTGCCACTGACAACCTAAAGCAAAATATGGCAAACTTAAAATTGCAGCATGACCAATGCCACTTTTTAAACACAAAATGACTGCTGATTAAAGACATTGACCAGTTACATAATACCTTTTGAAAACCTAACCTAATATTAAAATAATTATTAATGAATCTAATACTATTCATATTCATTACATTCAAACGTTCAGGCATGTACCTGCGGCGCTGATATATGCTGCACAAAATAATAAATACAATATAGCTAGATCTAAATCCGGAGGATATACTATTATTAAACTATTATATACAGTATATATACCATTGCAATTATACCATTTAGAGCAACTTTGCCCAGCACTAAAACTTGCTCAGTGTTAAAGAATTAGGCATTAGACATAACAGTATGACTTTCTCTAAAGCTACTTTGAAATGTGTATTGAAAAAAAGCACTACACAAATAAATTTGACTTGACTTGACAGCAATAAAATCGACTGTAGCAAATGACACCTATGCTTACAGCCAATCGCGCTGCTGTGTAGCAAACGTACCAAAGCATGTGTATCTTGACCAAAGACGCTGCAGGCAAATATTTATAATCAATACGATGATTCCAAATAACAAGTTTAAGACTTACGCACATCACACTGCAATACAAAATGTGTGAAACCGATTACGAAAAGCTATTAAAGTAGCACCATAGTACAAAAGTGAGAAGACAGTGAGAATCAAAGCTACTGCCAAAAAGAAATAAAAAAACACACCAATCAGATAAACATCGACAAGCTCTCCGTAACGCATTCAGAAACACATCCAACATTTACGAAAAGCAGCCCTATTCTCACAGACACACCGACCCTTAGGTACATTAATCATTAAAGCAACAACTGTCACATGATATGACTTATCTGTGCTTTAAATAATGATCCTCCATGTGCGGCACTGCACAGACAGTGGCTGGCCATGAAAGCTTTCATCACAGTGATGAAATGTTCTTCGGTTGTACTGTGGCAGCAGGGCCAAACAGAGCTTTAATCATTCATTTACTTCTCTCAGGAAATAATACATATCATATTTACTCCTTAAAAGCAGCTATCGATGTTCGTCTCGCATGTCACTGCAGTTCTGAAATTCGGGGCCACGCAAATATGTTTAGAGGTCACTTTCCAATGTCAAACTGCATTATCACTAAATGCGCTCACAGACCTGACTCTGGTTATAATTACATAGTGAGTTTGAGAGCGCATAGGGATAAAATAGCATTGATAATGTCCTCTGCATATCTCTATTTGAAGCTAAACATATTCCATATCACAATGACTTCGGGGAAAATATATTTTTTTTTATATGAAGTATCCTATAGATTGTGATTGAGTCAAGCTTCTCCAACAATACATTTGCATAATTCGCAGCAACTCAGGCAATAATAGGTTTAGCATTAATGGTCGTTTTTCAGGTTGATACGGGAACGGATAAAAATCCTCCCAACGGACCATAAACCACAGCAGCCCAGAACAGTGTCTGAAGTTCAACATTGTACAACATTTCAGGAGACATATTTTCACAACTCACACATTCTTTTCATTCAGTTCTGCTGGTCTTTCTCCCTCTATCACTCACTCGCTGTTGTAGGAGATAGACTGGCACCTCTTAAAAAGGTTAAGCAGTGCTTTTGCGTTTCAGGGGGATAATGCAAGCTGATTGCTGAATACACTTACCACAATGCCATTCTATTGCAGAAAATGAATCATCACACTACAGGTTCAAGGTAGACGTAGTGGTTGGAGGCCAGGTTTGTTTAATGCATATATTTTTAAATAGGTTTAAATGTCTGCACAAAATGCTAGAGAAGAATACAGCACAATGACTTGACATTTCTTTTGAGTTTTTCACTGGGTCCTGTGGTGAGAGAAATTATTATTTTTTTAAAGTGCAAAATGTTCCATGTAGTCTCTTAAATAGCATGAACTCATAAAAGCTTTGAATTAGCATTAAAATAATTAAAATAGCATTTTCACGTCACACCTCTCAACTCCCCAAATGTATTTCAATGTCTATCAATTTGCATAATCAGTTTGTGAATTTAATTTGTCACAAAAAACATAAAACCAGTTTTACCCCACAATGGTCTGATAAAGCCTAAAAAAGTACAAATGTTATCTACTCTCGTAGTGGTTAATATGGATATGGCTATATGAGACCTAAGCCTTACAGCCTTGCACGGCCTATGCTCATTTTTTTATTCTTTTACTTTTTATGGTCTCAATTCATCACTGTCGTCTAATCTAAATGTGGTGTACACTCGCGAAGAGGATGTTTGCTGCCAGCACTGTGCCCCAGGGAGAAAAAAATATGGTGGACTGCTCTCCAGAGTCTCTTTCCTCTCGTATCTGACCACTAGAACCAATTATCTCCAAAATGTCCAAGTCTGAGAACCAAGCCATTTTTTAAATTCATTGGTGGTCTCAGATTCAGACTCACTCAATGTTGCAGTTGTAGAAACCACTGAGCAAAGCAAAATAGTGGACTATTTAACCACAAGTCTATAAAGTCCTTCAAACAAGCACTGTTCTACCAACCAGATCAATATGGTTCAAATATTTCAGAGACTATATCAAAGTCTCAAACCTGCAAAAACTTACTGGCATAGAGTATCATGGACGGTTGCAAAAGATCAACCATGTTGTATGCTTAAACTGTCATGCTTGAAAGTTGCACGAAGCATGCTTGAAAGTTGCACGAGATAAAAGAACGGCAGGTTTTAATAGGATGGAGCACTGTTGGCTATCTAGAACAATCGAGAGAGAACACCCATTAAAATTAACATCATTTCCTTAACAGTAAAATTGCACTCTATTGTATGGAGTGGCATGCTGACTCTTAATACTTTTTAAATTGATTTTCATATAGAACTCCCGCGGGGGGCAATTCCATTTCCATACGAGCTTGTGTGGCGCTCTACTCACTCAATTAATCGCATAATACGATCAATTTCTGCACCAAGAGAAGTCACACACCAGCGTTTTCTCATAAGAACAGCTTAGTGTTTTAGCCTTTTTATAGCATGCTCCAAGCTCTGTTATAAAAATCACAAAAAAACATGGCTAGAAAAATGTAAAGAGAAATGGCAGCATTTTTGATATCTCATGAGCCACAGTAGGGTTGAGAGTAACACTGGAATTGTACAAGTTTGCCCAGAGCTGCTGATATATGAAACCAGAGAACCCAGGTATTATCTTTGAGAGTGAATAAAAGAAGAGGATTCATATCATTGGAATTAACAACAGGCATATCTTAGGAATTCCCAACAGCCACTCTCTTATTAATAGTGTTCAAATATCAAGATGTGTTAAATGTATATTTAGGCTTTCCTATTGGATCATCAGACGTCAAAATGTACTAAACATATACTGTACTGTATTCAAAATAATTCTAACAAAACAGAGGTTAAAATTAAGGTTAAACTGTAAAACTGCTTTGCAATTATATGTATCGTGCTGTTACCAATGCCAAGGTCATGGGTTCGATTCCAAGGGAATGCAAGACACTTTGGATAAAAGTGTCTGTCAAATGCATACATGTAAATGGCTCTTTAAGCTTATACATCTAACATTACTCCAGTGAGTAGTAAAAAGATGTACCTAGTACAAATTTATTTTATGATTTCCAGTAGGGATGCACGCTATATCGGCCACCATATGTTCATTTTTAATGTTATCGGTATTGGCCGATAAGAAAATGTGGCTGATATATTGAAGTCGATAAATAATGGATTATTTCCTCTAGCTGAGACACTTCACTTCACTTCATGATATGCGCATCCCATGATGGTTTTGAATTGGCTTGAAATATGATTGGAATCTGATAAATATGATCATTTAGATTTATCTGCCAATATATAATTTATCATTTTCAAATATAAAGAATTATCCATATCGGCCACAATTTTCACATTGGTGCATCCCTAATTTCCAGATGATGTTTTAAAAAAAACAGTAAGAATGAATAGGTGTTGACTTTATACATCAAAATATAGTGCTAGAAGTTATACACATTTTTTATATATGAAAATGTACACTACCGTTCAAAACTTTGGGGTTAGTAAGATTTTTAACGAATAATTGATGAAAGTAGTCTCTCTTATGCTCACAAAGGATGCATTTTTTAATAAAAAATAAAGCAAAAACACCAATATTGTGACATTTGTAAGTGACATCCCATTGAAAGGCTCCTTCCCTACTTACATTGGCTTTGATTGTGTTTGGACTTATCTAGTGATATTTTCTATCCCCTGACACACAGAATCCTTTCTGCATTTTTAAACTTTCATTAAGACATTATTAGACTGAGGAAAACAGTCAAATGATGGCCATGGTGATTTCAGGTTTTACTATCCTTGCCTACATTGTAGGGCCCAAATGTACTCGCAAATCCAGACCCACACACATTCATTCCACTAATTTACAACCACATCCCACAGAAATGCCCTCAGAGAGAATGTTATGGCGTTCTAATCAAACCACTACACATTCACACACCAATACGGCACACAATTCCAGGGCATAAATCTATTAATGCTCCACTGTTAGCATTCATTGGGAGATTTGGAGGAATCCCTTCATTATAGCACTTAACACCTCGAAGGACTATGCCCACTGAGACCAGCACGGCATACAATTTATCACCGGGAGCTTCAATGAAGCTAGACACACACACACACACACACACACACACACACAAACACTGCTATGAGCCAACCTACAATAGCAAAGACCTGAGAGCCAAGAGCTAGAGTCCTAATGGATATCAGCACAGCAAATTGCTCTCCCTCTCTGAAGACAATCCAACAATCCTGAAAAAAAAAAAAAGTGAGTTAAAAGACAGTAAAGCCTTTTTAAGACTACAAGAAGTGGAAGGCCATCCATTTAAAATAAAACAATAAAATAAAACCGTCCCAGTGGATTTTTAGCAACAGCCCTGGAGGTGCAGCAGGTGTTGCGCAGGGATATAATTCATGAGAACATCAAGCTAAATTACAGTTGAACTGACATCACACACTCAATCTAACAAGCGTATATCATCAAGGGATTTCACTGATGATAAGCTGATGAACAAGCCAAGGTTCACTGCAACTGTCAGTCACAAAAATCTTCCTAAAACAACAAAAGCACTAATGAACAAAGTGGGCTGATAGTTATTCTAGAAGAGTGACATCGTAATGTGTGAATTCTCGTGACGTACTTGCCTTGGCTCATATTAAAAGCAGCTACACTGTAAACCCGGATTTCATATGTAATCAAACATTTAAAGTATAATGTACTTACATGACTCAAATCGATTAAGTTTTGATTGCATTACTAGCAAATGTAAGTATGTTAAACTAATTTGTAGACCTAGTTGAGTCTGTGAATAACTTTAAGTGAAATAGCTTTAAATTCCCAAGTTTTAGTCATGCAATGCACTATGGGAACGTGAAAGCCGTCACTTTGCCGCCGTGTTTTTTGCTGAGAAGACGACGTCATTTTCCTGCCGCGCACCGGACAGTCCAGTTGTTGCTGCTAAAACTCGCCAGAGACGGTAAGTAGCTTTGGTTTCGCCCTCCTGATGTCCATTGTTTAGCTATGTCAACTTAATGTGTTTGTGTGTGGATATAAGGGGATGTTGGTGAGTATTGGGACGCTATAACTTTAACTAACGTTAGGTCGGTCGCCATTTTCACCTGCTAGCTAACGTTAGAGTTTGAAAAAAATTTTCACTTGATGCGCTGTTTGTGAGAAGTCCAAGAGAAGCAGTTTGACGTCGATGGACATTAACATTGTCACCCTTTAAGGTACTTAGCTAGCTAGCTAAAAGTTAAGTAGTTACTTTTATCACTGAAGGGGCTTTTTGTGACGGTCCTTGACTTAACAGACGTTTTCAACGTCAAGGTCAACGGACATCACCTGTAGCCACCAATTTGATGGCTTAGCTAGGCAAATTGCCTTACTCTATTGACACACTGTTTGTGAACTTGGAAAACTGTCGTTTTAACCAGTTCAACGGTACATTTTTCACTTGTAAAGTTAGCTTATTGGCGGACGCCGCCTCGCTTTGAACCGCCTCTCGGCAGATTAAACGCTGCGGACGAAAACACGCGCATTCATGGCGGGGAAGGGAGCGCAACCACGTTGTAACATTGCTAACTTTTTTTCTTAATGGAGGGGCATTTTTGAACCGTGTAAAACCGTTGTTGTAACCAGTTCAACTGGATGTTTTTAACCTGTAACTTTAGCGTCTTGGTGACACCGCCCGATCCACGCTGAACGAGGGACACGCACTCGGTGGGAAGAGGAGTGTTAGCGACCACATTTGATTGTTTTTTCCTAGTATTAAATGTGATGACAACTTTGACCATTCATTTTATTATTGTCTTGTGCATGACATAGGCTCCGCTTTAGTGATTATTTTTCCTTCAAGCACTTAAGAGAAAGTGAATTGCAACCGGATGCAAACTTGAGTATATTAGCAATACACACCTCTAATAATGACATTACGGCTTTAATGTTAGCTTACTTGAAAATACAGGTATATTGTTGCAATAGAATACTGTAGCTATAAGTTCCCTTGTCTCTTATTTTCTTTGTTTTATTGTGTTGCAGGTCATGGAAAGAGATTCTTTTGAACCCAATATCCTGAGATTAGCAACAAACTGAATATCAATCTCTGAAAATTATGCTTTGGAAGTGTAAGTATTGCCCTCTTCGCTGTGAAAAGAGAGCACAGCTATTTAAGCATTATAGGCTAAAACATGGAAGTTATGCAAGAACAGAGCCTTTTCCTTGTTTACATCAGGAATGTCCATGTACATTTAAATCACTCAATGCACTAAAAGTACATTTATCCCGCCTTCACACCAAAACTCCTGATCAGCAGCAACCAGATGCACCAGTTAAATTTTGCTGTCTGTCATGTGGGTTTGCCGAGTCTTGTTCTCAGACCGACTACTTTACTCACCTGCATACTGCACACTTAAAAGTAAACCATAAAGTCAGTTGCCCATATAAAGACTGTAACTTTGAAACCAGTATGTACTCCACTTTCAAAGCACACAAGAGTAAAAAACACCAGGACCAGAACTGGAAAAGGTTCAAGTCAGAAATTATTGGTTTGGATACTGTAAGCGATGACAGTGATGCTGCACAAGACCAAATGTCACATGCTGATGATATGGACGATTTAGAAGATGTCAGTGTAGAAGCCAGTGAGACTGATCTTCGTGATTTAGAAAAACAGCTTGAGCACAACTTAGCATCTCTTCTGTTAAAGATGCAAACTGTCCTGCACATACCAGAGAGTTCTGTGCAAGAAGTAATACAACAGCTTTGTCAAATCAATAAGCTGTCACAGCCACTTCTGCATAACAGAGTGAGGGACGTTCTAAAGAAATATTATGTTGACATCAATGAAACAGTTGTGAGAGAGCTTACCAGTGTTGTGTCAGAAAGTAACATAATGGCATTTTGTGCCAAAGATGGATCCCTAGGAACTGCTAAAAGGAGAGCGGCCTATGTACGTAGAGAGTTTCCACTGGTGAACCCCATTGAATACTGTGTGGAAAAAGGCAAAAAAACACTTGCATATGTCCCTATTGTTCCCATGCTCCAGAAGTTGCTGAACAAAACTGACATATTAGATAAAGCCATGTCAGAAAAAGTACATGTCCCACAGGAATATAGATCATATGTAGATGGCCAGTGCTTTAATGAAAACTCTCTTCTTGCAAGGGACGAGTTCACAATTGCTCTTGGACTTTACATTGATGACTTCGAAGTAGCCAATCCTCTAGGAACATCAAAGCTAAAACATAAAATGTGTGCCATATACTGGGTCATTGCCAACATACCTGCAAAATATAGGTCAACCCTTAACTCAATCCAACTTGCACTACTGTGCAATACCTCAACAGTCAAAGAGTGTGGTTACGCTAAAGTTCTGCAACCTCTTATCTATGATCTAAAGTCATTGGAGCAAAATGGTGTTTACTTGGAGCAACTAGGTGAGAGTGTGAAAGGCACAGTCTTGTATGTTGTTGCTGATAATCTTGGTGCCCACTCCCTTGCAGGATTCCTGGAGAGCTTCACTACTGACAAGTTCTGCAGATTCTGTTCGGCAAGCAGTATTGACACACAACACCAAGAGGTATGTTCTGGTTTCTTTAAACTCCGAGACAAAGACTCCCATGATAAGCAGGTGCAGGAGGTGAGAGAGGACCCAGCTTTGAGTCGGACTTATGGTGTGAAAAGAGCATGTCCTTTAACTGAGAATCTTGAGCACTTTCATGCAGTCACTGGTTACCCCCCTGACATCTTGCATGATATATTGGAAGGCATTGTTCCAACTGAGTTGTCCCTTTGTCTTAAAGACCTGATAGACAAGGGGTATTTCACACTAGAAATGTTAAATCAGACCATCAGAAACTTTAACTACACATTTACTGACAAAACAGACCGACCTCAGATTATTGGAAAGGGATTTTCCGCCAAAGGGACCATTGGTGGAAATGCCCATGAGAATTGGTGTCTCATAAGGCTTCTTCCATTTTTTATTGGTCACTGTGTCCCTGAGGGTGACAACACTTGGGAAATTGTCATGCTTCTCAAAGATGTCGTTGAGCTAGCTGTTGCACCAAGGCATACTGAGGAGACACTGCATTTCCTGGACTGTAAAATAGCAGAGCACAGACAGCTGCTGCAGTCAACTTTTCCAGATTTTCGTTTAAGGCCAAAGCATCACTTTGTGGAACATTACCCTCAGCTTGTAAGGAGATTTGGTCCCCTGTCTGATGTTTGGACGATGCGCTTTGAGGGGAAGCACAAGTTCTTTAAAAAGGCAATTCGCAATGTGCAAAACTTCAAAAATGTTGCCATGACACTTGCTACCAAACACCAGAAAGCAGTCAGTTACCACCTTGACTGTAGCTCTTTTTTCAGACCATCAGTTGAGATGACAAAGGTTACCCCAGTTTTGCTTGCCTCTTTCCCTTTGAACGTTCAGAGAGTAATTGCGCAAAACATTACAAAGCCTGGGTCGGTTCTTAATGCATCATCTGTCTGTGTAGATGGAATCAAATATCATCCCAACATGATACTCTCTACTGGCTCATGCTCAGGTCTCCCTGAATTTGCCCAGATTCAAAAGATTGTGGCTGTTAACACAGAAATTATGTTTGTTTGCCACAAAATGACAGCATGGTATTGTGAGCATTTAAGATCTTACCAACTTGTCTGTAATGAGGTCCCCTCTTTGGTTGTGGTTCAGATGTCAGACTTGAATGATGTCTTCCCATTATCAGCATATAGGGTACAAGGAGAACTTATGGTAACACTGAGACGATATGTTATTTGTTAAATACCTGTCTTTTATCATGGTTTCACAGATGGCTGAGCAACAGAATATAACCATGAGGGTTATTGTCTCCGAGGGAGATATAAGAAAGATGACGACAAAACGACCTGACACACTTGACGATTTGATTGGCTGGCTTAAAGGCACTCTCCAAGCGAACTATAGTTTCACCCTACAGTACCAAGATCCTGAATTTAACAATGAACTGTGTAACCTCACCAGTCTCTCTGAGCTCCCAGAGAAGCCAACAATCAAAATCATCCCTATGATTGAGCTTGTACCAATCTCACCAAACACTGAATCATATGGTGACACAAGCAGCCAGGCTGACACTGAGATCCTGTCCAGCTCCCCTCTGGATAGAAGTTTTCAGTGGCCAGAGGTATTTGACGTTCCCAAATTTTCGGTTGATGTTGAGTACAGACTTCGTCAAGGTAACCTGTTGTATCTCAGGGATGGAACCTATCTTAAGGTGACAAAAGAGTTGAAACATGATATCCTTGAGAAACTGGCTGAGACCATGTATACATTTAAAGCCTACCCAGAAAAGGACGATTTTGAAGCTGTTGCAAAAGCATTAGTACAAACCCACCCGTGTCTCCAAGAATCAGGGTCATCCTCCGGCTGGATTGGATGGAAGAACAGTCTGAAGTTCAAGATGGGTAATTATAGAACTAAAATGCGCCAGATTGGACGAGTTGATGTCACTGTCAATGGTGGTAAACGTGGAAGGTACACTGCAAATGCAGACCCTCCTCACAAAGGCATAAAGAAGCCAAGGAAAGGGGAAATAAATTTCCTACCTGAATATCCAGAGGGGAGGGATGAGCACAACCTGGAAGAAGCTCGCCAGGTTTTGGTCAATGAAATGATGAAGACAAAGCCAAATGGGTCCCTTGTTAAGAAAGAGATGGACGTGACGTTTGCGCTTCGGAGAAAAGAAGTTGTCCAAAACAAGCCTGCCATCAGCCAGATGGTACATCGATGGCCAGCTCTTTTCACAGAAAGCCAGGTATGTATTACTGTTGAATGTTTCGAAAAGACGTACGTGTTACTGTAATGTTGAATACAATTTGTCCATAGATTCTTGTTTTTAGCTTCTTATGCAAAACATGTTTTGTTTCAGGTTTTTTACGAGTTCACCAGAGTGGTGGGGAAAAGTCTGCAAGAGAATTTCTTTGATGAACTTGATCGTTTCTCTCCAAGGCTGATGGACCTCTTTAGGAAGAAGAAAGGCCTGACCGGCCAGCTTTTGGCTGAGCTTTTACGTCACACAAAGGTGGGTTTGACTACATTAGTCGACTACATCTTTCATTTCTCTATTCATCTCTTTTGTCTTTTCTTTTTTCTCTGCTCTTTCTTTCTTTCTTTCTTTCTTTCTTTCTTTCTTTCTTCTTGTACATAAATATTGTGGTGGAGGTGGAGGTGGTGGTGGGGGGGGGGGGGGGGGGGGGGGTGATTAAGGCACAACAAAAAGGTTAAATATCATATATTTTTATTGACAAGTACACATTTCCATTGCCAACACTTAATGTCAGATAACTTAAGACATTGCTTTTCCATTGCTACACTTTCTATGACTGCTCCACAGATTTCTTATTGCAAGTTTTGCTCATACACACACACCGAACTGGACCTGGAGAGGGAGGTGGACACACACACACACACACACACACACACACACACTCCGACCTGGACCTGGAGAAGGGAGGTGGACCCACACTCACTCACTCAGACACACACACACACTCACTCAGACACACACACACACACACACACTCCGACCTGGACCTGGAGAGGGAGGTGGACACACACACACACACACACACACACACACACTCACTCCGACCTAGACCTGGAGAGGGAGGTGGACACACACTCACTCAGACACACACGCACACAAACCTGGAGATGGAGGTGGACACGCACACACAAACTTGCTGACACACTCAAACACAGGCTCACACACACTCAAACACAGGCTCACACACACTCACACATTCAAAAAGACTCACACACACAGATTCAAACACAGACACACACTCAAACACAGACTCAGACACACAGGCTCACACGCGCATACACACCATCCTGGACCTGGAGGTGGACACACAGACTCAGACACACACACACACAGACTCAGACACACACACAAACACACTCAAAGTTACTGACACACACACTCACACATTCAAAAAGACTCGCACACACAGATTCAAACACAGACACACACTCAAACACAGACTCAGACACACACAGACTCACACACACACACACCAACCTGGATCTGGAGGTGGACACACACACAGACTTGCACACACACACATATACACACACAGACACACACTGATATTGATATTGTGGCGGGCCACCACAAATTAATGAATGTATGGGAAACCCTGATGTGAGTATCCTTAGCAAGATAGGTTTTAACTCTTGTGTCCACTATCTTGCAGACCACTGAGCCAACAGACATCAGGTGCCTATGTCTTCGGGGACTGCCTGTCATCTTGGCGGATGATTCTTCTGCCTTCTTCAAGACATGCTCTGTAAGTTAATTTGTTTTTGTAAATGTTGCAGGTGCATGCTCCTTTTGTCTCATTTTTAGCTGTTAATGAACACTTCCGTTCATTTTTCACCCATTCAAAAAAAAAAAAAAAAAGGTGAAAGGTACTGAGAGTCATAAAAAAAATATTTCAGCAGGACTGTGACTGAAAGTGGGTAAACTCCATATTTTGGGCAAAGTGTTGCAAACTGTACAGATCCAAATATGGCATTTGATAGAAATTTAAGACTGGTATCATCCTTTTAATATAACTTACTTTCAGTGTGGTTTATATTGTACAATGCTTTTCATTATAAACAGTCACAGGTTATTTTTGGTGGACAAAACACCATTGTCTAACTGGCATGTTTATGTTCTCTCCTTGTCAAAACGTTTCTTTCACTGTTAGGATGTAACTGACAAGGACTCGTACATTGAAACTCCAGTGGGAATTCTTTGCCTTGGTCAAGAAAATACCCAGCTCAACCCATCCAGAGTAGGGATCATCTTGGAAGGGTCTGTGGTAATGGATGAACTGGCCAACCTGCCTCAGGCCTTCTGTGTCCTTTTTGGACTGATCTATGCCCTGCACCTGGACTACCCCAAGTGCATGAAAAACACTTTCAACTTTGTTCAGCAAGTAATGCTCAAACTGGGTAGAAGTGAGCTGGTACCCAAAATTCAAACTTTGAAAAATCAGCTGGAAGCATAAAACAGGGTTCGAAGTGGCTCTACTACTGTTCCAGATTTGTTTGCCACAGTTTGTAACGTTGGACCTTTATGAAAATGTTTACTGTTGTGTATGGTTTGGGGTACATGTGTCCTGTGGTATTTGCACTGATTTTTGCACAAGATTCCATGACACAGGCTTTGATCAAATTTCATTTCATATTAGTTGGGTATTTTAGTTACATTACCAACTAAATGGCAGATGTCTTGGTGCATTTTAGATTTTCAAGATATATAGGGTAGATTAGTCATGTTTAGTCATATAAATGGGAATGTTCAACTATATAAAAAAATTCCCTAACAGGAGTGTAAGTTATAATACAGTTTTAATGTGATTTGTTGTGATAATGATGTACACATGCTTGAGCACAATAAGTGTTTTTGTTGGCATGAAGGTGCTTTGTTTTATGCAATGTTCAGGGCATGAATGACACATTTTGTCACTGTTTCAGGCTCATGATTCAAGGTTGTAAAAGCAGGGGACAACAACCTGCAAGTTAATGCTGTTTTCAAATAAAACAGTAAAAAAATGACTTTTGTATTGCGTATTTGTCTTAATTTAAATGTTCTAGTTTAGCCTATTCAATGAATACAAAGGTTTAGTTACTTTAACTTAAAATAGTAAGTGGAGTTCATGTGACAAGACAATTAATATTACAAGAGATTGTAAGTGAAATCAACTTGGCATTCAGTGTTTTGAACTTAAAATAATAAGTCCACCCTTTCATGCATTTAAGTTAAATGCGCTCAAGTTTTCATAACCCATTACTTAAAGTTTTTAAGGCAACCGGTTTCCTCAAATTTTTTAAGTGAATTCAACTTATCCGGGCTTACAGTGTAGCGTACAGATTACCAATGTATTCTTAGTAAAATTCTTAATAAATAAAGTATATGTATATAAATATCCGACACAACCTTGCTCGAGGCAAAAAATGTTCATTACTTTAAATCTAACAGAGGGTATTTTAATTAACATCTGTGATTTGAATTTTTGGAATTAGTTTCCCAAAAGATTCATTCAGTGTCCCTTTCTGCTGGTTGGTGGAGACAAGTTCAGTGTCTTTTTGCATCATGAATGAGTCATTGAATCAGTCAAGGGCTGTTCACACTGACAGCAATTTGCAGGGACATAGTAATCAAAGGTTATTCATTTTCAAAGAGAGTTACACGAGTGGCAAGAGTCAATTTGCGAAAATGAGCAGCAACAGATCCGGCGACTACCATAGGAGCCCAGCAAGTGATCCAGCCCCTAATAGAGTTGGATACCACAGCAAAGTAAAGTAGGTAAGACTACTACCAACCACAGTACAGTGTGTGAATCTGCGACCTTGAGTGATTTAATCGCTGCTTTCAATTAACTGTTCATTAAAAACTCTGAGTCGTTATAATCATTGTATCAAATCAATATAGAACAAGCAAAATAGCATTTTAGTGCATCCCGTGAATGAGCATGGCATTGGTTGGAGTTGCTGAATGAACATCTCGTTCGTTGCTGAATTTGGAACCGCATACTACTCCAATTTTAATTATATCCTTCTATGGCAGGAATAGTATGCTAGTATGTGGCTCTGAATTCAGCAACTGTTCTTGAACAAAATGAATGAATGAACAAATCATTTTGTTTGAATATTTGCTGACAAACTCAAGTAGTCATGTCGTTCCTTCAGTTTGTATGAAGAATTAAGAATGTTGTCTGCAAGAAGAACTGGAGCGTGTCACAAATGAACCGAAACTCTGTGTTTAGGCTACTTGCCTCACAGACATGAGAAATAGGCATATTAGAAAGCTTGAAATGTCTACTTTTAAACAAACCAATTAGAATCGAAAACAAATACTTTCTGATTATGTAATCCAAATGAAAGGTGCATTTCCCTCTATAGGCACGAGTCAGCAACGTCAACTTCATCTTTGTAGTCAACACTGACTCAAAAACACTAGTTTAAAAATAAACAATTAAAATGTTTCCTTGCTATTTTATCGACACATTCATAAAAGGCTACTTTTGGCAGGGCTTTGCAGCAAACTTTTTGTGTGCATTTGTTCCGCCCCCCACCGGCCTATATAAGTCATTGAGTCTGTTAAAAAAAGTCAACAAACTGAAAAAATAAAACCAACGTTTTTTAGGTAATATGTATTGTAATCTTGTTAAAATGGATTTCATAAAATTGGTATCGAAAAAAGTATCGTTCAGGAACCGGTATCGAAGTCAAGGTATCGGTATCGAAACGATACCTAGCCCTACTTAAAAGATTCATTCAAATGTACAGATCAGTAAACTACCACCACTTTTAGCAAAAACAAAACAAATTTCTGTTTTCAACTTCATGTCGCGGAATTCAGTTTTCTTTCATTTTGGTTATATTTTATAATTAATGTTAGTTTTTTTTTTTTTTTACTTCAATTACTTGCATATGCATAGTAGCCTACATAACAAATTGATTTTAAAAGTGGTTGATTAACTTTGTAGCATATTTGTTGTCAACACGAACCTTTGTACCAATGGTTACCAATTGGTACTTGGTGCCAATATCAAACCAATGTCAAATAATATCAAAATTTTGAAAATCATCATTCACAACACACTTGTTCGACAACATGTTTCACATTGCCACGCCTTCCCAGCGACACAACTCGGCCACTCTGGATTCATCTGGAATAGAGTTCGAGTTGGTGTTCGAAACTCCACTTGAAGCAAAAAGCGTTCACTTGACGCAAGTTGGATCTGCATTTCAACACCCGTGCGCCAAACTCGCCAAAACGTGGAATTAAAGTAATCTGTTGACTAGCATTATCAACTAGCCTCACTGTGTAAATCTGCACTGTGCAAACAAAAGCTTGGTCTCTTAAGTTGGATAAAGACTAACCGTCATTCAGATCAGAGGAATGGTCTTCCATCCAACGTTTTCCCACTAAATGCATTCCATTTCTTTTCTGGAACACATCGACAGTGCTTGTTGCTGGTGGTCGCGCTTTTCTAAATGGGTTAATATGTAGCGCTCTACCCCCACCTGCCGTCCTGTGAGAGCCAGCCTCTAAAATACATACACACTTCACAAGACTTTAGCAGCTGATGGTCAAGTTCAAAGACGCGCCTGAGTCACTGGAGCTGTGTTTCGAACTATATGACGTGTGTTTGTTATTAACATACTAACAACACATGCACTACGCGCCTCCACCCATAAATGCAACCTTTATTATGGTTATCTCAAGAAAATTACTCTGCTCAACGTGCCCTTAAATTAATATTTTTGAATGAAATGATTAATATTAATAACATAAAACAAAAATAAAAAGTAATATACTATGTAGCCTATGTAAACTCACCCTTTCATGTAGGCTACTTCTATATAGGTTATTTATATTATAGAAATGTAGTGTTTTTTTTACGTAAAAGAAGCAAACAAAGCATGTCATGCGTAATTGTAAAAAGTAACTTTTTTGTCAGAGATTACGATCAAATGCAATCCATAGCCAATATCTAAATCTAGCAAACGCTAGATCTCCACCAGACCACCTCGAGAACCGTCTGCAAGAATTCTCAAGCCCCACATGAGTATATGAAAACAAGTGCAAACAGAGAGCCTTTGCATTGTTAATAAAAGGTAAGCTTAATCTGTCAAAAGAAATGTTTTCTCCAAAGGGACGTGCCCAAACTGCAAAGCAGCGCACAACAAATCCGCCCCACTCCTCGTAGCTACGTTCCCCTCATTCAGATAGACGACCCTTCAGCGAAATGCATGCCTGAGAGCAAGTCTATTTTCTCACACTTCTCATTTTCATCCTCACAATCATGCGTCCATACCTTGGCTGCCACCGACGAGCAATCCGAGGAAACAGAGGACGGTCCGAATCATTTTCAGCAGGTCCTGATGGACAGCGGCCAGTGCTCGAAGTGAGTTGAACGGACGCTGGACGCTGGTTCTCCCTCTCCGCGCGTGTCAGTCGCTGGCGCGCACGAGCTCGCTCACTACTCACTCGCTCACTGTCTGCCACAGACGGGATCTGTTGAGGAGCTCTAAGCAGCTGTGCCTCAATGCAGTACTTTTTTCAAATGCGCCGAACCAGCCCAACCTACCAGCAGCAGTGCATCGCGTCAGGTACAAACCAATGTCCATCATCAGATCAGTCATAGGTATTGATTATTCAGTAGCCTCTCATAAACAGTGGAGTCCTGAAGTCTAAAACCACATTAGAATATGAGCTATGGTCCCATTTAAGCGCGAAATTAATCGTTTTATGATTTTGAAAAAAAAAAGTAGGCTACAATAAAGAATGATGTAAAATATTTGTCAATCAAATAGGCCTATTATAGCTTTCAAGGTCAATTATCAAATAAGAACATTTGCAACATTGGTCATTGGTCAACTCCTTTGGACAAAAAGTCAGATGTTTTTGCTTCCAATAAAGCTCAAGGTGATCTTTAAGACATTCTCAAATAGTTTTGCATTTTTATTCCAATTTTGTGAAGAAGAAGAAAAAAAAATGTCACGTGACATGAATGAAATAATAAGTTCAAGTTCAGTGCATTGCATCATACAGTATCACATGCAGTATGAGGTTCCATATATCCCTATACTATACGGCATATACAACTTTTATTCAGAGAACCATTTCCCAGGCTCTTTGGCTTGTTTATCTAATTCCAGGCAGGAAACTTAAAACCCTCAAAAGACCGCATTGGGCCATTACATCAAGCTACATAAACTTCCTTTAAGGTCCATTTTGGGGGGGGATGGAGTGTTAACTACAAACACTCCTTTTTTTTTTTTTTTTTTTTTTTTTGGTCCCTGTGACTCATAACTGTGCATGGGGCAGAACATGATACTGGAGTTACTAAAGCTAAACCCCCAAAACTCACTGACCACCAATTGAACATACTGCACTCCATTACTCTGTTCCAAAATGGCTTTTTTTAGTTCAGTTTTTATTTACTCATAACATTAAGCACACATACACACACATAACTGGTGGCAGGAAAAATATATGCGACTTTAAAAATACCTCCATTTCACCTTGACATAACACACACATTCCCTGCAGAGAGGATGATATTCTGGAGGAGAGGCTTAGTGTATGTTTAGGTAAAGCATGGCTCTGGTTCTGTTTACCTGCAGCTTAGTGCTGTTTATTTATCTAAGGAGATGATGCAGGCACTGTCATGGAAAAAAGCTGTTGCATTAACGCAGAAAGGAGAAGAGATGTGGCAATGAGCCATGCGCTATACAAATCTAGAAAGAACAGAATTAATTTGAGGGCAAATTCTGTCAAATATCAATTTCAACACTTGATGATTTTGTAGGCTCATCTATAATGTACAGTTAGTGGAGAATTGTTATCACGTAAGTACTTAATGTCTCAGCTACAAGAAGTAGATGGAATGCTTGCAATTTCTAAGAACAAATTCCTGATCGCACAGTTGCTTTAAAGTGAAAGAAGAGAATTTAGCAAAAAGAAAAGTCAGTGAGTGCAAACAATCACCTTCCACTTTGATAACAAAGGCTTATTCATAGAGTTCCTAGGCTGCAAGGTTTGTAGCCGAGGCCCGAGTCTGAAATGATAAGACTCAGCTTTGACTCTATTTTAATGTCAGAATAATGTCCTCAAGGCTGGCGTCCTGCTAGTTCAGTCAGCTGAATAGCCATGTTCCTTTTAGGATCTAAACATTTAATATCTCAAGCAAATCTCTGTTCGGCTCCATGTCCATGGATGTTTTCTGATCTAGAACATAAATAACAGGGGAAAACAGAATCTATAAAACAGGAACTTCAAATTAAGCAGCAATTTCAAATGGTGACTTATTCATGGCTGCATGGTTTGCTTCTATTGGGAAACACTAAGGTTGATCTTTGAAACATGCATCCCATTAATGCTATAACTATTCCAATTATCTATGAACATAATTTTGAATGACTTCTTTCATTTCCTGAAGGACTGATAGAAATGGACAGAGCCAAATGCATATTTGGGTGTAATAGTTTCAACAGTTGTTTTCCAAATGAAGTTATTATGCTTATTACGCTTAAAAGCTCCACGATGAAGAGGAAAACCTCTCAATTTCAAGCTCTTCTGCCCCTGACAGACACAACACTTTATAACTCTCCAGATAACATCATTAATGAATATAAGTGGAATGAATACTTTGTCACAGTCAAATGCTCAGCATACATGTCACATATAAAAGGAGCTTTTAACAGGAAGCTGAGACACACAGACAGTGTAGATACGGGATTAATGAGTCAGAGAGAATGAGAGGCTGTGATTAAGAGGTTCCTGTGTATCACAGACCAGTTCAGAGCATTTTCTCATGTGTGGCTGGAGCGAAACAGAATACTGGGCATAGAAACTTCCTGCAGTACATGCTGGACGAGAGATGAGCCAAAACTTAGAGGTGGAACAAAGTCAGAAATGTTGATTTAAGATCAAATATCCTGAAGGATCAATCTATAATATTATGTCACGTTTCTTTTTTGACAAGGCAGAGGTAAAGTTGAACTGAGAGTTGCAAAGTCATTATGTACTATAAATCATCAATTTATTTTTTAACAAGAAATTAATTAAAACAGTGGTTCTGACCTGGTGGTTTTCCTAGGGTCACAGACAAAAGGTAAGGTAAATGCAATTTATTAAATACAGCACCACAATTATTATTATTATTATTATTTTATTTTATTTTTTCTGTGAATTATTGGCTGCTAAGAGGATTAAAACCATTTAAATTCAGGGCACAATTAGAAAACAACATGGTTATTCTTTTTTTTTAAATAAAATTTAAGAAAAAAAAAGAATTAAACAATATAAATAAATAAACTCTTTATAAGAATGGCATTTCACAAGACGTTAATACATTCTCACAACATCGAATAATTACGGTTGGCGTGCTACACGGACCCCCAAAAGTATATTATTAATATTGCATAAACATTATATTATAACATATAAAACTTTTTGGTGTATGTTCTTTGCTTACAAATGTTATGTTAAAAATACTAAATTCCATTTACTTTGATCAGTTTATATGATGCAGTGGCATGCATGCATTTTTATTACTTTTAAGTGAGGCCTATAAAAATATTAAGAATATATGTAGCTTTATTTAATAAACAATGACTGTGCACACTTCAGCACATATATAGCCTCTTAGATTCTAGTCAGAATGTGAGTCTGATACTGCTCCATTGGGCTGTGTTTCAACCATAGACAGTAAAAGAAATGGACACAGCGACCCCATTGGATTCAATGGAGAAAAGTGAAGTCAATTAGAAGCACTCACTTCCTGATGGCTGACCATACTGCGCAGACTCAAACTGAGCTTGACGACGTAGATGTGACGTGAGCAACCCAGCCCGATCTCACGGGAAAACGTACAAATTCTACAAGGTGGCTTATTCGTACGAATTCATACGACCTGACTCGTACGAATTTTTGCAAAATCGTACATATTTTACGAATTGGCCAATTCGTATGAATTCATACGAATGACCTACCCCTGACCCCGCCCCTAAACCTACCCATCACGTGGGTTTAGACAAATCGTACAAATTCGTACGAGTGAGGTCGTACGAATTAGTACGAATTAGCCAACTTTTTATCATTCGTACGAATTCGTACGAATTGGTCGTGAGATAGCGTTGGAGCAACCCGTCTGTCTTCTAGTAGCTGTGCCAAGAGAAATCTGAATCATTCCCTTCCGAAACTTACGGAGACGGAGAGTGTGAGTAGGGGCTGTCCATGAGCTAGGAGCAGGAGAAACTTTTGCTAGGTATTCTGATTAATTATTTTGTCATTTTGCCTCCACGTCCCCCCGATTGCCCGCGAGCTTCTCCTCCTGTCCATACGTTAATTTCTCTACTGTGCGACAGAGAGTCGCGTGGTTATGACGCAATAGTTAGCCTATTTTTTTACAAAAACTGCTTCTACGGGGCCATAACGTAAGATACAAGGTAATGGAGCCTTTTATACATTTTCGTGTTTCTTTAGAAATAAATAATGGACAAATGAAGTCTTTAAACGCCTCAGATTATCCCAGTTATTCGCTGTCAAAGTGACGGCAAAATGAATGGGAGTCAATGGAATGCTAAAAGCAGGTGGGGGTCTGCTAATCAATGGCGGTGCCCGGGGAAGCTTCATTTTTTCCCGAAACATTGGCCCCCTGGTTTCAATCGAACCAGGAAAGAAAATGCCTCTGCACTCAATTGGATAGACCTACAACCAATCAGAGCAACGGAGTAAGTGACGCATGTTGAGCGACGCATAGTTGTCAACAGAACTCAACTGCACGCATGCTGGAAGAAGTAGAAGATGAAGATGAGTGTAAACGATCTTTGCCGGTGTTGCAAAAATAATTTAAGGATACACGGAGTACTTACCAACACGATCATCATTTCTGAGAGACATAGTAAAGGTGAATGCATACGAACAAGTTCTCCGTTTAGGATTAGAACTCGACAATACAGCAAAAAAATCGTATCGCAACCCAAGCGCTCTTTGGTGACATGGATGATTACATTACTGTTGAACATCTGTCCATCATCGTATAAAGCCCACCCTGACAATTTGATTGGTCCGAACAGCTCTGGTTCAAGCATAATTGCTTCACAACGGATCAAGTCCAGACTGAACTTCCCGACCTCAAATGTTGTGGGCGGGGCTAAGTTCGGCTGGCATCCAGGCTAGTCTTCTGCTAGTTAGCGAACCATTAAATAACTATCTCAACTGTTAAGTAACATATTGGAGATTCAAGTAATATCAGATTTGTCTAATTTTAAGTAAACACAAAAAATAGAGATGAAAAATGAACAGAAATTTACTTTTGCTGTGTTTAAATACATTTTCAGTGATATCTTCCAAAGATTTCAGAATTTTGGTGCTTTTTTTCCCCTCTATATATATTGTTATGACAACTAATAAATACACCAATTTTCGTCATGCTAGCATGTGTGGAAGTATTTAAAACTAGTGTGTTGCAACTAACCCCTCGTTGTGCCCCGCTCTCCCCTATTAAGGCAACCGTTTTTCTCAAATGGTTTGAGTTACCTTAACTCATTGGATATGTCTTTAATTTGTTTTTCACATATTTGAATGCCAAACAATGTATTTCTGTCCACAAATACATTACCATTACTGATTCTTGACATTTAAGTCTTACTACATCATGGTTTCTACTTCAGGGTTTGCGAGCTTCCCTCTTAACTCATGTTGCATTGTTTCACACCATTGCTTGTCAGACGCTGAACTCATTCCCGGCATGTCAGACGTCAGCGGCCCCGTGTCCTAACGGCCTATATGCTCAAAGACAGAGGCAGAGAGCTGAGACTGAAGAGGAGACACATTCATCAATAAGCCATTAGCAATCCTGCATTGAGCATCTGCAGCCGAAAGCTTCTTCTTACAGCCTCATTCACTGTCTATTCATTGATCCTAGCATGTGTTAACTGAGCAGAAACATGGGCGCGACATCACTGACACCGTCACTGTGCCACTGAGCTGGTGATTGGCCGTAAGTGAGGGCCAGAAAACTAGAAGTAATGATAATGAGCTGATGGTTTGTGAGACATTTAATACATCATTTGTGAATGAAAGTATTAGTTAAGTGAAAAAAAAGAAAAAAAATGCAGATAAGATTGTTAATCCCACTGAACATAATGCATCGTTTTCCAAGACATGACGGTCTATTTATGTCAATTACACTCTTAAAAATAAAGATTCTTTATTGACATCTGCAGTTTTCTTCTCTTCTGTATTAATCTACTTACAAAAATTTTAATAAATATATTAATACAAATAATAATATTAGTGCAATTATTCTGCATATTTCATTTTCATTAAATGGAAATTTTATATTGAATGGCAAATCTAGTGTGACCTGTCCTATACTTATCACAAGCGGCACAAGGATGTATATATATATTAAAGAACATCATCACAGAGCTGATATAACTATGTGCAAGACATGCTAGACAGACATACGGCCAACCTTAAATACACTAACACACCGTATATACACACCGTACAAAAATAGGCTAACCAGCCTGAACACAAACCTTCTAAGAATTTCTTTTGACACTTTAGACATTTTTATTCTGTGGAAGGATGATGTGTCAGACTTAAAAGTATAATTTAAAAGTTACATTTTACCACATATAATTAGACCTAATTAACTATGATGGGCAAATAAAAAGATGTTGGCAGCCTAACACACCAATTATGATGACATTTTCTCTGGCAGAGATTGCATTTATTTGATCATGCTCTTTCCTTTACATCTCAGAAACTAAACCACTGCAGCACAAGGTTTTTTTTTTTTTATCAGTCACATTTTTTCTACATATATTTTCTATTGAAGGCTTATCATTCCGGTCACTCACCATGTCTTTCCTCAAATGACACTTGGGAGTTTCTGCAGCCAGAATACAAGCTCTTGAAGATCTGTCCATCTCTGTGGCAAAATCACTTTCGCACCTTCAGTTTATATTGTCAGATGAATTAATTTAAACATCAATCCATAAATTGGCAATAAGTCCATCTTTGGATGAACCAGCCTGCACCTGATTCACATTAATTGTTCACATATTGTTCGCATAGGGTGTTAAAGGGTTAGTTTACCAAAAAATGAAAATTCTGTCATCAATTACTCACCCTAATGTCATTCCAAACCCGTAAGACTTTCGTTCATCTTCGGAACACAAACAAAGATCTTTTTGATGAAATCTGAGAGCTTTCTGTCTCTCCATAGACAGCTACGCAACTACCACTTTGATGCTTCAAAAAGTTCATAAAGAGATCGCAAAACTAATCTATATGAATTGAGCGGTTTAGTCCAAAATTTTATGAAGAGACACTATCGCTTTATATGATGAACAGATTGAATTTAGGCTTTTATTTACATAAACATTCATCAACTCACACATACGTAAGTTGTGGTAAACCAACAGAAGCTCAAGCATGTTCGCTTGACGTGCGAGAACCAGTGAGGTTCATTCTCGTGTTACGCAGCACATTTGAGCTTCTGTAAGAGGTTTGTTTTTGCGGGTCAAGCAGGTTCGGTTGAGCTTATGTTTATGTTTGCTGATCAATGTTTATATGTGAATAAAAGCCTAAATTCAGTCTGTTCATTATGTACAGTGATCAAGTCTATTCAGAAAATTTGGACTAATATAATTCAATTGGAAATTTCTCCACCCACACTTTGGGACACATATCTTGGGGTTCACAAGTGCCCTATCTGAGCATTTGACTCATCTCAGGTCTCATTCAATGACAGCCATACACTGCAATAAAATGTGCATCTCTATTTGCACATTGCATGTACTCCTATTATATGAATTAAAATCATATTTAATTGAACAACAAATTAGTCAATATTAGCCACAGTGACGTTTTGGGTAAGTATAAAGGTTGCTACAGCAATGTATTGCCTAATAATACAGCCTTGAAATTTCAAACTCTGGCTACATTTGTGTGTGGCTGGAAATGAGTTTTTTCCCGTTACCTTCTCAAAAAGAGATTTGGACACGTTTTAATGTTTATTTTAGCACAAAAGCATGCAGGTTGCATTTCTTCAAAGGTTGATTTTGGATCCTTGTGAAGTCCAACTCTTTTTTCATGTTTCTTTTTTCATGTCTTTTTTTTTAAAAAAACAGAGCTCTTTGTTTTGATGTTGAGCTGTAGACTGACATTTATAAAGAGAGAGAGAGAGAGAGAGAGAGAGAGAAAGAGATTGGATGATTTGATACTGGTAAATAAACAACACTGTGATTAAAAAAAAGACTTAGCAAAGTCAGTGAGATTTTGCGTTCTCTCAAAGGCTAAATGAAGACTGATGAATGACCTGCAATTGAATGCGTACAGAATTAGACTTGAGATTCAGGCCCTTCTAAAGTCTTTGTCAATGAACCATTTATAATAGTGAAGGTGTTGTCAAGTGGACAGGTTAGATTTGCTGAGACTATATTTCCTCCTACTGCACAAAGCACAAACTCCAGGAAATGTAATTCTATAATAATCAACCATTTTGTTGTACCCTACAATGGAAGATGTTGTATGCTATCATGTTGGCAAAGCATTTCAAATCGATCATAATTAGAAATCATACACTTCACCATTCATCCCAAGGGACAAAGTGTCACATGCACGTTTCTGATATCATCTGAAAAATTCCCAAAAGTGTCTTTTTGAACCTACATGTGTTCAAATGACAGATAAATCCAGCATCGTCTGAAAATGAACACAGAAAACCAACGTTCACCCTGACTTAACATTGAACAAGCCGTTTATCTCTCTTAAGATCATATTCAATACATGCACAGCAATAATGCTATAAAATATTTGTGTGTGTTTTTGATCAAATAAATGCAGCCTTGGTGAGCATACACTTTTAAAAGCTGACCTACAACAGTGACCTTATCCTGATACTGTATATTAGAAATAATCCTTTATTTTAGTAGAGCTAGTGCAGAGTCCTCCAACAACACAACTTAGAGTCTTAAGGTTACATGGAGGACAGATCCTCTTTACCATTTATTCCACTGTATAAACTATAGCGGATATCCACAGATTTTCTTCCTTTGGTTAGTGTTCATTATAAAAAGAAGCAGCACTAAAAAGTAGTTACGACCACAGACTGCAAAAATAAGAGTCTAACCAGAGGAAAACTTCACAGCTAAGACATTTTGTAAGCACATACTGGACACAGAGAACTTTTTTCTTATCTCCAGTCGCGATTACTTCATAATTAATGTCTATGGATTCGTATTTATCTTTTTTCATTTGTTTTTCAGCGAAGTTTGAGCCTCCAGCATGTGCTGTTTTGAAGATAACAGTGCACAGCTATAGACACAAGCATGGCAGCCCTTTATTCTGAAAATGGTTTTGTTCTTCTTTCATGCCTACATAATGATGATTTGCTTTAATAGGGCACATGAGCGGTTGTCCAGCGATCTCCTTTACATATCTCCACATGTTCCTGGATAACGTGATCCAGTTCTACTCAACTGCCATGTCCATCAGCCACAAGATCTTTTGATCCCTGTGATGTGTAATTAACACAGAACCAGATGTTGCCATCTTTAATACATAGCATTAATGTACTTAAGAAGGATTTACTAAATTGGGGGTGTCAGCAAGATGCTTCCAGAGACCCAAACTAATTTCTTTGCATAGACTGATGAAGCTAAAAATGTCTCCCTCTGTCCATCTGTTGTTGAGGGTCACGGCCTAGCTCTCTCTACCATTGCTAATGCTCTTAATTTTTGCCCAGCAATGTCTTTTCACTACATTCACAGAGAGTTTAAAGGGCCAGAGGTCCCATAAGCTCACAGCAGGAGGCAAATCAGCCTGAAACCTCATCAATTAGAGGAGAAATGGAAAACAGGCACGGGGAGGTGCGGCGAGAGGGTCGGCGGCGTAGCTGTAAGCATTGCTAACGAATAATGTCAGTCTTATTGATGGAAATTCAAAAAGAGTACCAAGGTTATGATCTGTGGTCAAACTGGTTTTAGAGGATTTGGACAGTGGAAAAAGTTTTGCATATTTGCTACTCACTGTCAAGCAACTTCATCTGAGATTTAGATATCTGCCTCCAGTGGGTGGAATGTTTATGAAATAGTTCACCCAAAATATACAAAATTCTATAATAATTTACCCTCATGTCATTCCAAGCCTGTATGCTGTTTCGATTTCCATTTAACACAATTTTGAAGAATCTTCATGCAGCTCTTTTCCATACAACAGCCATGTAGGTTCAGCACCTAAAAAGACCAAAAAAATACCCCACATATGTTATATATCACGTGTTATGTCTTATATGTGTCATACAATAGCTTTGTGAAGAACAGACTGAAGTATGGTGCGTCTTTACGGTTATATGTAGGCTCCAAAATGTTTGAAATAAATTGGAAAGTGTATTAAAAAACAGTGAACTGTCAGACTAGCTATTTCAAACATTGATCATGTTTTTTTGACACACAATATTATAACAAAACAAAGCTTTGTGAATCTTTGAATCAATTGAACAATCGACTTTATATAATGATTTATTATTTCAAAGTGTTTGAAACACAGCATACTGAGGACCTGTACTCGTGAAACATTTAAAGCAATGGGAAAATGCAAAGAAGAGTCAGCTACAATTTACATTACGCTTGGCTTGTTTGAATCAGTCTGATTTTTTAATACCTAATTTCAACACTGATTCAAGACTTATAGGCATATTCGGTGCAGAAACAATTCCCATTTGGTGTCAAACCATCAAAATTTCGAAGTGTTTCAAAACAGTATGGCATAATACAGACTTGATTGCTGAAATGTGACTTGTCCTGTCTGATCCAGCTCCAAAACAACCACAAAAAAAACTTTCAGAAAGGTTCAGCTTCACCAAACACTTTTCAGTTTCAGAAATCACTATTTTCAATTGTTTCTATGTTCTTCATTAAGATTTATTCGTGGTCGTGCCTGCTGTCCATCTAGATTTCTCAACAATGCAACAGGGTTGGTTTACAAGTCAATTCTAAAATCAACTCTAAACGTGAGCAACTTCCAGCAAGATTTCACAATAACCCAGCATTTACATTAAATTTGATTACAACTTGATAATTTAAAGTCTACACTACATCTTTTTTTTTTTTTTTTTTTTATCTGTTAAAGTTTCAGATCATATTTTCAGCTATTATTTTCTTTCTTTCGGCTGAAGGTCAAAAACAGCATTTTATGGCATTGTCATTGCGGATTGCGTCCGAAATCACATACTCTCTTGAGTATAGGTAATTCTTTTGAATAAGTCATTACTTCAAGACAGCTAAAAAGTGCGTTCTATACAGTATGAACGTGTGTAGTATAACTGTAATCTGGATGTATTACATTCGCCATGTTGCCCTTATCACATGACCAATTGACCAGTTGCATCGCGTCCCCAACATTCACAAATCCGCTCCCGTGGCCTCAAGGAATAGTAGAGTGTCCATCGTATGCACACTTCAGAATCTCGCTAGAAGAAGTACAGTAGGTCATCCAAGTACTTTCTACTCTTTAGGACACTATTGAGTACACTCATTCAATCCCACATTGCATCGCAATAATACAGCCGATGTACGCTCAATGGTTGACTTTGCTCATTCATTTTTATTCACTCCTTCAAGTGAATTGCATAGTGGACTAATGAGGCAATAGTGATTGAGGGTTTAGGGGGTGATTTCGGATTCAGCATAGCTTGTATTATAGAACTCCTTGGTTTTCAAGTAGTTTGTCATGAACAAAGGGAATATGGATTTGGAATAGGGCTGGGCGATATGGAGCAAAAAATATATCTCGATATATTTTGCTATATCTCGATATACGATATATATCTCGATATCTTTACAGGAAAAATAACCCCCCAAAAACTACTGCAAAAATATGCCAAATACCACAAAGTCTTTTTTTTTATTGAAATGCAAATAGGTAGGCAGTTCATGTAGGAACAAAGTGCTTCTGTGACATTTAAAAAAAAAAAAAGTCCTGTATACTAAAATAATAATTTAACTGAAAAAAAAAAAAAAAATATTGCACTATTTTTAATAAACCTGTATAGAAATACCATTACTAATTTTGGCAAATAAATAAAAAAAAAATGCCATATACCCCCAAAAAACTGCACAACTGTAGAGTAAAACTGCACTTGTAGATTAAAAGTGATAAAAATGCATCTAAAAACTGACATGATTGTTACAAAATCACACTGTCTGGGGCCTCTGGAGAACTCAGAACAACTGCTAGCATAAAGTTTAAGGTAAAAATAACTGCCATTAAATTATAGTATCTTACTACTATGCAATTAGATAAACTGTTCATTCATTACATCACTTTACCTCTGTCTTTATCCACCTTTATCCTCTTCTCTTCTTTTTGGCTCTGTATCTATAGCAGAATAGGTAGGCTAATGCTAATTTATAATGTGTCATGTAAATTCGGCCATCCGTCACAATCAGGAAACTTTCACCGTGTCTAGACCTGGCGCGAGCTGCCAGGCCCGTTTCTACAGGGGAGCATGTTAAGTGTGAGTGTGTTAAGCGCCCTAAAACAAAAGCAATGCGGCGAGAGGCGACGCTACACAACAAATTACGAACAACAACTGATCGCGCGCGCGCTGTTTCTGACGCACTTCAAGCACTCGCTAGGCGGGGAAAGATTGATCATGTGCGTGACCGGACTCGGGGGACTTGGTTGGTTGAATCATTTAACTTGAATGGACTGTAAAAAAATAGGAGACAACACGCGAGGGGAGGGGGAACAAAAGCAGAGGAGGGCGGGGGCGAGCACAGCACAGAGAAGGCAAACAAGCAAAGTGGCGAAATCAGAATTAAATATAAACAATTAATATATCAATATATACGATATGTCAAAATCCATATCGAGTTAAAAAAAAATCTCGAGATATCGTAAATATCGAGATATCGCCCACCCCTAATTTGGAACAACATTAGTGAGCAACAGTGAGTAAATAATGACATAAATGTTCTTTGTAAAAGTTGGGGTTTTAGATGATAACAGCTTTAAACAACTACACATTTGACAAAACACATTCAACCACAAAAGTGTTACTCTGAAAGAATCTTTTTTCAATACACCAGCTTCCAGAGTAACTGTAAATAAGCAGAGGGCGATCTGTAGGTCAGACTATCTGGTTTATGGCCAGTTTGTGCTAAAGATTGCAGTGACATGCCAGGGGCAGTGCTACAGGCCCAGCACCTTTCCTGTTCTCCTCTGAAACCCTGTTGTGTTCAACCTTTCACAGGTCATCGACTGCTGCTGTTAATTGTTTATTATCCTTGATGTTTTGGAGTAGTATCGGCCCTGATTGATGGCTGTCTCGTCTACAGAGTCATATAAAGATGCAGAAAATGGGAGAGTGGTGGAGAGGTTGTGAAACTGTTGGACAAAGACAGCTTGACTATAGCAGAGTAAAAAGGAAAGTGACATTATTTGGATTTGAAGGCACTGGGTTTGATGTACTTTCTGAAAGGCCCTTTTAAAGGTCTGTAAATGTCAAAATAGCAGAGCTGTGTTCAAAATATTCTGTAAACACATCAGTGCTGATATCCAAAGGCACAGATTTATTTTGCCTGTAGGAGCCCCTCATTTAAGTTTTTTTAAAACATCAAACATTGTATTTTGTTCCTTTTTAGGGCCTTTTGAATTTGGTTCTACTCTTTGTTCAGTGATAACAGATGGATGCCGACTGAATTTGGCCAATTAAATGAGTTCAGATGTCAACTTGTGAAAAGAATCGTCATTTCGATCTGGGTGACCTTCATCTCTTTGGGCTTTGTTTTGGGGCTCTGGCAAGGGTGACCTTTTATCATCATGCCTGTATTCACATGCTGTAGTTATCTTATCTCATGCATACAGACCAATAGTGTAGGGCTGCTTCAATACCTTTAGTCAAGAAAGAGTGATAATATACACATTTTTTTAAAGGAAAGAGAGACAGTGTGGAGTGATGAAAAAATACTGCAAACCCTCTGCCATCCCAATGAAATAAATATTGTTTCTCTGACTGAAAACAGGGATGTCCACTTACGGTTGGCCATGTATAGTAGCAGTGTTCCGTGCACAGCTTTTCAGCAGCTTCCCTGAATCTTCAGCGCCACTGATTTCATGTACCTGAGTTGTGAATGTGAGTTTGTAGTCTGTATTTAATGTGATGCACGATGCGAGCGAAAACAACATTACTACCACACAAATAGAGCAGCTTATTCTGATCCCCGAACAAATTACTCTTATGATCTAGTTCTTTTCAGTGAATCAAAAGCATACAGCGCGCCCCATGTAGTCTGATTCCAGAATGGTTCTTTTTAGTGAATTAAAAACATACAACGCACTAGTGATCTGTACAGTAAATTACAGCCTAGGGGTGTGTCTCAATCAGCTCCCTAGCTACCTATGAATCAGTATATTGTGTAGACTAATTTGGGTACTGGTAAGGACAGTAAGGAGGACCCTGGCTCACTACACATTGGGACCCTGATGGTGACATGACAATGTCACTACTGTATTTATGAACAACAGCAGAACTGACATTTTTCTGACATTTATTTTTTAATGATTTTTAAACACATTGAGCATCGATGCTCCTTGTTTTTCACGGTACATTCTGAGACTTTTTAGGGAGCAAACATTTCAGTGCACTGGAAGGATTTTGCTATTGAGACAGCCTTTAAAATGGCTGACTCCCTGATAGGTGCCCTAACTACTGAACTAGGGAGCTGATTGAGACACATATAGCAAATCAGTACGTGTAGACTCACTGTCGAATGAAACACTCTTGTGAGCAAGTGAATCAAATTTAATAACATATAGTGAACCAGTGTCTGATTTCTGAACAAATTACTCTTACAAGCTGTTTTAGTTAATCAAAAACATTCAGCGTGACCCCCTGAGTCACGGACTAATGGCTTTTGCACTGGCATGCTCTGTGGTAAAGCACTAAGGCATTATAGACATAACGGTATGACTTTTTTTTTAAGTTGCTTTGAAACAATGAGTATTGTGAAAAGTGCTATCGGCAACAAACAAATTTGAGTCATATGAGCTGATTATTTTTAGTGTATCCAATACAAAAGCACATAGAGAACCAGTGTAGCTGATTCTTGAACGAATGATTCTCAGGAGACCAGGGTTTTAGTGAATCAAAACGGCGCTACGGTGCGACCTGATTTCCGATTTATGCTGATTTTTTAAAGCATTTAATCAACATTTCACTCAGTTACTGAACTGCAAGTCATCATTCTTTTCAATGACGTCCGTATTGAAATGAAGGGAGGTTTGTGTTATTATAATTAATGTAAAAAAATTATCCATTTGAAAAGATATTTTTGGAAGAGAGTTTTTATTGTTGATGTTCTTTTTAAATAATAGTAGCGGCTGTAAACACAAACTTCTGTAGGAAAAACTGCTATGTATAAATATTTTTCTAATAAAAAGCATAGGGGGAACTTTAGAAACTGACATGTGGCAGTCTGAAATTGTCCGTATTAAAATGTATTTTAAGAGTAGCAAGGAAGAACAGAATTGGATTAATGTAAACTGTTTGCCAAGAACTTCAGACTAGAGATTCTCAACAAAGATTGCATCTATAATTAGGGCATCAGTCAATCTAAAAGAGGCAGTGCAATGTGTGTATGTGTGTATGAGTTAGCGTATGATATTTATTCCCCCTACAGTCAGGCATGTACATTTCCAGACATTGATTTATGACAGTCATCAATCTCTTCCAGACACACTTTCATGTTTTGACATGACAGAAATAAGGTGTTATTATTGATGCTATATGCTGGCCGCAAAGGGCAAAACCGCGAGTGTGGCGAATCATGATTTCCCCATCTGGCTTTATAGTCCTCCAGCCCAAGCAGGCACAAGCACTAGTTACCCAAGGGTGAGATACCAATCTTTCGCTTCCTGCAATCAGCAGCCCAAATTCAACCAAGTATCTGGCAACTTTTCTCAATCCAACGGGAAATACTCAGTCAGTGAGAGCAAAACCTGCTGTCAGCATTTTGAATTGTGTCGTACCCATCCCCAGAGTTATAAGCTTCTTCTAGCAGCTAGGACAACGCCTAAAAGAAAATGTTATCATGGCATTTTTTAAATAATATTAATAATAAAAAAAAATGAAAACTAGACTTCTTTCCTTATATGCATAGCAAATGTATGAGTGTCCAACGTGGTGTCATATGCTGCCTTCAAATCATGTCGGAATGATAATAAAGCTATTACTAGGGAGAAATGCACCTGCATCACATTTATGCAACCTGAATGATTTATGTATGCCTGGTATCTAACAAATAATTGTTCCACAATATGACTTAGCTTGGTCATTCATGTGCATGCAATTTGTAATTATGATATTTCCGACTACACTTGGAAGGCTTATTGAAACCTATAGACTTGAGATGTGCAGCTGTGAGGGGTGAAATGGTATTGATCATAAAACTGCAAAATTTTTGTAAGCACTTTGCTTCCTGCCTTTGTCGGGAAGTTAGATAGAGAAAGAAATACACAGCAAAGTCCATGTTTCCAACCAAAGCTGACTTTCAAACTTGTAAGCAGGAAGTAGGGACTTCCCAGGAGGATGTGAAGGGAGAAACTCTACACTATACCGTAATTTATGTTGAAAAAATCTTTATACCACTCTAATGTGCTGAGACAACTGTAAGAGAAATACAGGCTACATGTGTAACATGTTTACTTTGTCTTTCTTGTCAGTTTCTAGTTTGTTCCATTGATTGCTGTATTCATTAATCATTTAGTTCACCTGATGTTAATCAGTTATCTCATTCCCCCTAGTTATTTTAATCGATAAAGTTTAAAATAAAAGAGTAAAGTCAACAGTGTGCGGTAGATTGGTCTTATTTTTGTCATTTAAATCCGTTCCTGCTATCTACCTGCACCTACCAGGCTGTGCATGGACCTTGGTTTGAATTGGAATATGAATATTTTCTTATTTTAATATGAAATTACACTTCAAAAACGGACCCTTTAAAAACCATATGGTTGTATTTATTGTTATTATTATAAAAAAAATGACTTAATATTCTTTGCTCGCTGCTTCTTGTGAGATGTGCTGTGCTAAGTTACAGCATCTCATGAGATATGTACTCATACCTATATGTCCTGGCTCTGCTAAGAACAACAGTGTTCTTGTCAGCAGAGCTCATCTGTGCTGTGCGTTGTTCTCTGATTTATGTCAACCAGAAACACTCTTTATGCAAATGGATTATTGAGGAAGTGGTAAGACAGATCAATAAAACACTACACGTGGTCATGGCTTAACAAAGTGCTGTTGGTCCTTGGCCATTTCCGGATAGAGGATGATTTACTGTGGCGTGGGGTCAAATTTAATTTACTTTTCTGCGGGGTAAAATGTTAGAACCATAAAATGGCTAAGCTAATATCTATCTATCTATCTATCTATCTTGATAGAATATTATGATCTATCCATGTAGGCTTTAAGCTTTGCATAGATGCAATTCATTGACAACTCAAAATACACTCATTGACATGAAAGCTATGACATCCTTACAGTATTTGCATACTGAATTGTGATTGGTCTTTTCTTCTATTGTATTTGTTTGCAGAGAACTAAAGCATGCATATTGTACATATTTTAGGAGTTTGAGGGACGTTATTTACAGTTCTCAGTCGCTTTGGTGCATTACTATGGAGTTATTCTTGTGCCAATAATAATGAACATAGCTTTCCACGAAACTAATGAAAATATAAATTGAAACTGAATAAAATATCTTTGAAACTGAAAAAGAATAAATCGCAGGCAATTTTTTTGACTTCGTTTTTAATACACTGCATGTTTTGCTAACTATTTCTCATATTTCAATCGCTGATCTGAACTTACAAATGCGTTTCCAGAGTTTTCATTTATGCTTCTGGAGTTTCCATTTACGCTTCTGAAGTTTTCGTTTATGCTGCCTGAGTTTTCGTTCGCCGTTCTGACACATTTCTCTCGTGGGGGCGGGGCTAGTGACAGTGTGCTCTCATTGGCTACTGAGTTTTTGATTGACAGCTTCTTCACCTGGAAGTGAAGACGTCAGTGGTGTGTTTATGTGTGGATGTGAGCGTCTGTAATCGCAGCTTTCTATTTAATTTGAGTGATATTAAGTTTAAATCTGCATTTATTTGCTGCTACACTATATTGTTGAGATGATTTCTTATAGAAGGAATAGTACAGACGAATGATATCATTATCATTAGTCATCGGTCATCGTCGCTATCAGGATGCTGGATAACGGTAGCCTACTCGTGGTAAGTCTGATTTTTTTTTGTTTTTTTATTAATACTATACTAATACTATTTATAATACAGTACTGGCTTTTTTCAGGTGGTGAGGCATTTTAGAACTCAGTGAGAGCCCATGACATTATACAGCTGTGTTTGTCTTGATTTAACTGTTAGTCCAATCATTAGGCTAACGTTACATGACTTGTTTATCTACATTCGGTTACAGTCTTCGATTAGATCATATTTGCTTCGATTAGATCATATTTCCCCCCCAGCCACCCCAAACAACATTGGGCTAGAGTACTGTACAGTATCTGTACTGTAGCCTACAGCACAAAAAGTACTGTATCAGTCAATGACCGATGCCAAAGGACCAGAGCGCTGTCAATCACTGCCTAAGTTCAACTTTGGCAATGTAAAGACTTTTTTACCATGCCAATAAAGCTATATTTAAACCTGAATTTCTCAATTGCTGATTAATTTGCGATGTAGAGTTTTTGAAAGAGGAGAGACACGACTTGACCACAGAACACATCTCTGTTCATAATATGTAAACACTCAATTATTTTGAAGTATCGCCCTGGTCGCAATATTTATTCTGATTGCTTTGTGATAAAGATGACTGATAAAGCTATTATATGTAGCTAGTATGAGTAACAAGATGCTTTTTCTGTGTCCATATTTGACTAATAATAATGAAAAAAAGTGCACTTCAAATGAACATTTCTGAGAAAAATGTTTAATCTTTAATAGTCTTTAATAATAAATATATGTCCAAATTAAAAACTTAATACATGCAAGTAATTATGACTGAAAACATCCAGCAACTAGGGAATACACAGCCATGGATATATGTATAGGGCTATACAGCCATCTACTGGTTACACAACAGTATTACAGATGATAAATGCTGCATGACTCAGAGGTAAATATTTAGTACTGTAAAATCCCTTAAAACATTTATATAATTTGTTTGGAATAAAAAATTTAAGTCTGCAACTTGTTACTGTATGTGGGAGTTCAAAGCAGTTTGTATTGTTAGATTATAATACATTTCCTCTCTCATTTTTCAGGAAGTGGAACAACTTTTCCATAAACAAAATTCTGATGCTGACACAGAGGATGGAGTGATAGTACCAGAGATCCACTGTCCCTGTCAGACAATAATCTTACTTTGTTCAGACACATCACCTTTGAATGACTGGGATCTTGATCTTCAGACACCTGATTTATTTTATTTTAATATAAACTAGCAAATATTTTAATTTCCTGCTCAAATAGTACACAAGAGGTTGCACTTTATTCTTATTAGTCTATGCTGATCTTGGATTAGCATACCAACAGCATGAACGTTAAGGGGATAGTTCACCCAAAAATAAAATTCTCACTTATTTTACTCACCCTCATGCTGTCCCAGATGCATTTTACTTTCTTTCTACAGATAAACACGAATTAAGATTGTAAGGAAAGTAATCCATCTCTGCGAGTCCTAAAGACGCTTTAAAAACCACACACAGTGACCGTGACGGTAATCCATGCAAACTCAGTGGAAGAGTCAATGCCTTCTGAAGTCAAACAATAGGCTAGATAAAACAAATACTAATATTGTAAACTGTTTTAACTATTAAAAATCACTTCCGACCAACTGTCTTACGTACATGGGTTACAATCCACTTGTATTATGGACTCACAGAGATGGATTATTTCCTTAAAATCTTTGTCAAGAAGAAAGTCATAGGCCTATACATCTGGGATGGCATGAAGGTGGGTAAATGATGAGAGAATGCTCATGTTTTGGGTGGACTATCCTTGTACTGCTTGTGTCCAGTCACTGCTTTGTTACTTGTACTGCAACAGGAACTGTTCAAAGAATCATTGCAACATTTAAAATGCATATGAATTTGTACTTATATGAATTGTAATTGTGCATTTTGTATAGTAATGTATATCATGAGAATACTGTGCATTACATGTATAGTATGCAGTTAATGTTTTGTGGATTCTGGTCTTTCCTGTCACAACATAATTGCATCCAAGACTTTCACTTTGATACTTGTGTGTATGCTTTAGTGACAATAAAGAATGTACATTTATTTGAATTCATATTTTCAATTACATTCATTTAACTGGTTGTATAATTCACAATTGAAACGGTTGATGATTGTTAAAATATGTTAAATGTTAGAAGATAGTTTTAATTAAATGAAATAACTAAATACAATTATCAATTTTAAAAAATGGCAACAAGAACATTCTTTGTGTGACATATGTAGTGAAATGCCCTTTGAGGTCTGTATCTGACAGCAGGCCACGATTGTAATTTTCATATTGTTTAAATTGCTCTTATTTAAGTGATCATTAATTTTGATGGTGTAAATGTATATCATGCTAACAATGAGTAGTGTGATGGCCATGGTTGCCAACCTTGATTACCTGGCTGAAGTGAAACTTTATTGACGGCTGAATATATCACACATGTTTGCTAGTATTCTCTTTAAATTGTAACAGCTCAACCTAATCAGAGCCTAACATTCAAAAGGATCATCAGGAATAAACAAATATTCTCCGAAAACATTGGACACTACAATATTTTAAGTATTATATACAGTACTTTAATGTAGGCCTACAATTACACCTGAATAGATCTCTTGTGCTCCTAAAAGCTTCTGTCGACTAAGTAGTAGCAGCAAGTAAGTAAAGATCAAATAAAAAAAATAAAAAACATAACTTAATATCACAAAAATGAAATGGAAAGCTGCGCTTACAGACGCTCACATCCACACATAAACACACCACTGACGTCTTCACTTCCAGGTCAAGAAGCTGTCAGTCAAAACCTCAGTAGCCAATGAGAACACACTGCTACTAGCCCCGCCCCCACGAGAGGAATGTGTCAGAACGGTGAACGAAAACTCAGGCAGCGTAAACGAAAACTTCAGAAGCGTAAATGAAAACTCTGGAAGCGCATTTGTAAGTTCAGATCAGCGATTGAAATATGAGAAATAGTTAGCAAAACATGCAGTGTATTAAAAACGAAGTAAAAAAAAATCGTTTTCTTTTTCAGTTTCAAAGATATTTTATTTAGTTTCAATTTATATTTTCATTAGTTTCTTGAAAAGCTACGTTCATTATTATTGGCACAATAATAATTCCATACATTTCTCACATCACTATTTACATTTGCACAACAGTTAATGCAGTTCTCAAAACAATTAGTACAAACTGCAAAACCTAGTTGATAACCTGCAAAAGCATGTCACTTGCTCAAAATGGATAACTCATTCCTCAAAAGCAAGTATTCATGTCAATGAAAGTGTCAGTGTCATCAAGATGAAAAGTCCTGACACCATTGTTTATGAACAAGATAGTCAAATGGCTTTGTCATGTTTTCATTATGACAGTTTACTCTGTAAATGTTTTCCAGTGCAAAAAAGTCAGATCTTGGTGACACAACCTGAAAATGCTCAAGACAGCACTATATACTATTTGCACAGCCATTTGAAAAATACAGTAAAGTTACACATTACTGTATTTAGTGAGGTAACTGAGTACAAGACACTGAATATGTATGTTTCACATTTTTACTGCATATGCTCTTTGCAATTCTAATTTGTTCACAGCATTGTGCAAAAGAAAAAATACACCCTTATTTACAACAAACATAAACTCCCTTTGGGTAGAGCTGTGCACAACTGTAAACAATATTGCAGTACATATTGGAACTGAACATACAACATACAAAGTACTGTAATAATTAATGCACATCCAGACGTTCCTCATCAGTGAAATCTGAGATTCACCTGAGAGAAATTGTTCAATTTAGGAGACATTTTCAGGAAAAAAAAAATTGTGTAAAATTTGCTTGACAGATTTTGACAACTAGTTCAACATTTTTGTATGTAATGACTCAAGCAATGAAATTAGGACTGTTTAGGACTGACTGACTAGGACTGAAATTAGTTTTATATGGAATGACTATTCAGCATTCACAAGTATAGTTAATTTTGACTGACATGACAAATGATAATGTTATAAAACAGCAGAGAGTTGTATGAAAGCAATTGATGCATGTCCAAAAGCATTTGCAATTTGTTGGAAGGAATGAGAAACTGCTACTATGATGTGCACAAATGACTAAATGTTGTGGAGGTTGAATTAACTGTTGTGCAAATGTAAATAGTGATGTGAGAAATGCACCAAAGCGACTGAGAAAACTGTAAATTACAGTTTTTTCTCAATCACTTTGGCACATTTTTCGAAACAGTCAGAACATTCTCTAAACTGTAAGTGCAATTGTCACAACTGTTTGCTGGAACTCCATTACATGTCTGCAAAATGTAGTTACTCACCCGAAACATTTAATTCATGCTTCAAACCCAGTTATTGAGTCAGTTAGTATGGCACCAAAATAAAAAGTGTTTTTGTCATTGTGTGAGCCACACTGGTCAAAATGTTTAGATGTTTTTTTCACCATGGAAATATTTGTTATACAAATCTCTTTTTTTTTTCTAGTTTTTTTGTTGACACTAAGTGTTTTCCAGAGGTGCAAAGTCCAGGTTCAGAAAGTAAAAGTCCTCCTCAGTATTTTGCTCCAATCACCTGGATTTGCTAATTAGCACAGTTTTACTATTAGCACAGCCAGGAGATAGAACTAATTAGTGAAATCAGTTGGCTGAGTTCATGGGTGGAATAAATATATGGCAGGACTTTTACTTTCTGACCCCTGGACTTTACACCTCTGGTGTTTTCTATTCAAGAATGTCAGTTTTGTCTGTCTGAATGCTCTTGTGGATCACATTGAGATTTTAAAATACAGCTTAGACAACAGGTAAAAATTTACTGGGAAGTGTCAATACTGTAGGAAAACAATATGAACATTTGTATTTATACGGATCATTTATTTTTCCAGAAATGTGTTACATGTAAACTGAAAATTCTCAGTTGCTTGTTAATTTTTACATAGGCTACTCTATTCTTTCTCTAACACATACATATCTTCTTACTTATCTTCCTATTGCTCTTCCATTTGCCCATTTAGCAAATATTACAAACATTCCATGTCATAATTATTTATGGAATATAACATGTCTGACAGATTTTGATAAGTGAAGTGATCATTTAGCTGTTATGGCTCAAACGATGAAAGCATATTTAGAGGTTGTGAAGAGTGTGACAGTTTCATTAAGAATCAAATCATCAGTTTTGATCAACAAGCCATGATTTAGTCATTGTGCAAATTGAAGACAGTTGCACTTACTCCTTTGCACCTTTGTAATTTGCTTAAATCAATAATACATTCAAATGTGATGTGAACAAGAAATTATTAGTTCATAGATCTGAACTTATTGTTTTGAGAAAAAAAGTCTCATTTAAGAATTGAGCCAAAGCAATTGAGAAAAACAGTAAATTCATACACCTCTTTAGCTATTGTCTCATGTCAGTGATTATCCCTCCGTGTATCTCTCCAATGTTGTCCCTCGTGCCATAGGTTGCCGACCCCTGACATATATTATCGATCGTTTTTTTAAAAGAAATTAATATTTTTATTCTGCAAGGATCAGAAGATTAGCCTGCTGGGTTTACTCTGGCTTATTTACAGTATCTGACTGTTGATTCATGAGCACTGTCCCTAGCAAATACATACATCATATACATCATAATATTAAAGTGTTTATGTAGATTCTGGAGTATTTGAAGTAGTAGAAAGGCAACAACGTTTGCAATGCAAATGACCAAAGATAATATATGGGTGTTAAAGCATTACGAATAGCAAATGTCTTTGGGCATATGTGATGAGCTCTGTACAATCCATTGACAGCTTTGAGATTTCCATGAATGCAGTTTTTGACACTAGACCATACAGTGACACTCTACACAATCACAATCAGGCTACAAGTTGCGCAGAGGGAAAACATCGCTCCTTTTCTTATAATTAGTCACAGCATTTCGCAATTACAGCTTTTCATTGACTTCTTGCAATCATGTCCTCATCTCTGAATCCACCATCACGATGATGGCTCTTCACAACATCTTACCTCCGCCTAATGACTTTTCACTTATCAGGGAGACGTGTTCAAGTCGACAGAAAGAAAAAACAAATGTCTGTTCGTTCTTACCAAAAGGGCCTCATAAAATGATATGTGTGATTTAAATGGGGGAAAATATGACTTTGGCAGAGTCGAGTCAAGTCAAGTCAAGTCACCTTCATTTATATAGCGCTTTTAACACTATAGATTGTTTCAAATCAGCTTTACAGTAATAATAGAAAATTAAAGTAACAGAGATTGTTTTGGCTTTACAGCAGCTCTAGAATAATGTTATTGTCCAGCTAAAGTTAGTTCTCTTACGAGAGGTTCTCTCGTATTGCGTAAGTTGCTTACGCTATGGGTAAAGTAATCTTTTCTCGAGATATGAAGCCAAAAAATTATCCTTAATTTTTGTATTTATTGTCAACGCAGTGCAGCAGCTAGCAGACCTAGAGCGGGCTGTCTAGCGCACTCATAGGCTGCCGTGCGGCAACTGCAGCAGCCAACCACTGAGCCCCGCGTGACGTCACGCCCAATGGTGGGCGCCCACGCCCTCACGCGTCAGAGCCCGCCAGAATGGGAGTGGCTTAGCGTATATAAGGAAGGGCTCGGGGGCTGCTACCCTGATTTTCATCTCTTCAGCGAAGCTCTACACATCACTGAATCCTGAGAGAAGCCGCCGCCGTGGAATCAAGCGACTGGCAAGCAGAGAAAAGCGTCTGAGGAAGCCGGTCGTCTTCGCCGCCTTCAGCCATCCGTGCCTGCCGCGCTATCCGGCGACAAGTATCCTTTTCTGCTCTCTCTGTGCGTGTTCACCGCCGCGACACACACTTTCTCTAAAAGAGCGCAAGCGTTTTTGTAAAAATGCCTCGCAGTTCCTGATCGTGATCTGCGCTCTCTGCCTGGGTCGAGAACATGCAGCCCTCGCTCTCTCTTCGGGAGGCTGCATCCATTGCGAAGAGCTTTCAATGTCGACCCTGCGGGCTCGACTTGAAGTGTTCGACGCTGAAGCTGTCACTCCGCCCGTCCCTGCTGGACCGCGCAGGAAGAAGCGCCGTTCCCAGAGACCGCCTTTCTCAACGCACCGCTCTCCCCTACCGGCCTCTTCGGCCCAGCGGTAAACGGGATCGTCGACCGCTTCTCGGAGGTGCAAAAGACCACGCAGGCCATGAACCTTTTCCTGCCTCGACGCTCTAGCTCAGCTGCAGGCTGCTCTCGAGATCAGCCTCCTGTGCGAAGCTCTAACCAGCGTCCAGCCCAGCCTCCGTCTTTGCAGCGACGACAGGGCGGCCGCCCTAGATCGCGCTCAGCCAGCCGTCACAGACCGCCTCCCCCGCGGGGACCCCGGCCTAAGATCGCGCTGAAGCCCGAGCAGGCGAAGTCCTCCTAGCGACCGCAAGGAGGAAGAGACGGTTAAGTCCCTCTGCGGCCGGACCACCGTCAAAATACCCCGCTTTGTCAGTCCCCTTAAGAATGGCTACTGCAGAAGTGTATTTGGCAGCCAAAAAGCCGGCAAAACTACCCGCTCGCCTGCATGCAACCACCGTTTTTACGGCGACCCAGAGAAATCTCAAAAAGAGTGTAATGTCTGGTTATCCGTCTCAAGCCGCTGGCGTTTTAAGTGTAGAAAATGTGCCCACGTCTCAGTGTTCACCCCTGACACCATTGGGCGTGATGTCACGCGGGGCTCAGTGGTTGGCTGCTGCAGTTGCCGCACGGCAGCCTAACTTCAAAAGCGTGAATCTGTGAGAACGCCGATGGCGTGCACATGCGTATTACGTGTTTAGTCTATAGATATGCGCATTTGAATATATATGTGCACAGGCGTGTAGTCTTTCTCCATAAAATTGACCTCAACAAACTACCTGCCTGGCCTTAAAAATTCATAATACAGAATTGTTTTTATCACTTCCACATGTCCATGCAAACCGGAATTATTTTGATAGCGTTTTATCTGTACAGAGGTAAAGGGAAGGGAAGGAGGCCTTCACAGGGGAGAGACTAGTTGACACTGCAGGACTGCGTTGTCGTCGTGTCCAGACGCATGTCCTTCATCAGATCTGGATACGGCTTCATAAATTATCCCACTAATAATGCCAGAATGGTACCAAACTTCTATAGTAGTACAAATAGGTTCTGTACTCATAAAACGAGGCATTGGAAAGTTTGTAAGTACATCAGGAGTTAGCGGTAGCATAAGCCATCAGGCAAGTGTTATTTAAATAAACTCCTGATGTACTTACAAACTTTTCAATGCCTCTTTTTTATGAGTACAGAACCTATTTGTACTTCTGTATAAGTTTGATACCATTCCGGGCATTATTAGTGGGGTAATTTACGAGATACAACCTTGAATTCATTAGTGCCTGCACTAAGCCATTCGGCTGATATCTCTAAATAAGCTCTAACTTTAATAATGTTCGACCAAGGGAAAAAAAGCTTCTGGGGGGTGTTTGGCTCGAGGTCATGGTGCAAAGGACCCAAGGTTGAAATTACTCCGAACCATCCCTTTAAGTTTGTGTATTTAAACCCATCTCTTATTATGTCTGGCCATCGTGAAAATAGGAATATACTGTGGCAAATACTGAAAATATCTTAAAATTTCTACATGCATTGTCTCATTATTTTTGAGCCATATACCATCAAAAGGCCTGTTATATATTCACTGAACACTTTATTGACAGACAGGCCAGATGCATTGTGGGTGTTCAGTGCAACGGATGCTCAAAGAGATCGATCATCCTTTCAGCAGCGGCCGCCACTATGCTGGAGATGTTCTCTTAGCATGCAGCTCTCGCTGTGTCTGAAACAATGCTAATGGCACTAACAGCACGCTTCCATTGTACTGGTCTGAATGCTGTGGACATTTTTTACTCCCTTGCCTCAGAACCGCACCAGTCTGACTGTCACACGTCTAACTCATTAAGACGAAGGATTGGGGATTTGCAGGAAGGGAGCGTCAGGAGATGAGCGGCCAATTAATGGGAACAAATTGTGTTCAAAACAAAGCTGCCTTTACTCTCATTGTTTCTGAGGTTTCTGTTGGGGATTAGAGGAGATTTCGTGAGCTTGCTTGTGTGTATCTGTAACCATTCTGAAGTGGCCACTCGCCTCCAAGACTAAAGCTAAAATTAATCGCATAGATGAGGTTAAAATCCAAATTTTAATTTTATTTTTGGATTTCTGCCACGTCTTATTCAGGATAGTAAATGATGGGAAGAAAGAGAGGAACGGGGGATCAAGAAATAAGCTAGGACTTGAACTTGAGATGCCCTTATGAGCACCACTGCACAATGTGTCAACGCCAGTGTGCTAAATGCTAGAACTAGAAAAATCCACATTATTTCACCATGATAAATTCAATTCAAATTCATACCTGTCAAAGTTATGTATTTCAGAAATGTACATATGCAAAATCACAGTTAGCGAAAAAGGTATTAATTTAAACAATGTAAAACATGTATGCAGAAACAATGACCTCATTGAAGTAATGTATACTTGTTTGTTAACAAATGATTATGACATTTAGAAGAATGTAGCATTGGTGCATGTTGATTCAGAGTTTGCGTCATCTGAAGTCTTCGCAGGAGTTGGCACCATCTATATATTATCGATCAAAAGTTTGGGGTCACAATTTATTTTTTAAAGAAAAAAGGGTAACACTTTAGTTTAGAGTCCAATTCTCACTATTAACTAGTTGCTTATTAGCATAGGATATTGGCTGTTTATTAGTAGGCCTACTTATAAAGCACATTAATGCCTTATTCTGCATGACCATATTCTATATCCCTTAATCCTACCCAATATCCACTTAACTACTACATTACAATTAATAAGCAGTAATTGGGAGTTTATTGAGGCAAAAGTTGCAGTTAGTGACCGAGAAGTGTACAGAGAAATTGAGAAGTGTGACCGACAAAAGAAGACTTTTATTCAGCAAGGAGGCATTAAATGAATCAAATGTAACAGTATAAATGGCTATTTTAACCTGTAATAATATTTCACAATATTACTGTTTTTACAGTATTTTTTTTATAAATTTTTGAATGGTAGTTTTCATGTAAAAATAGGAGTAAATGTTCATACTGTAAAAAATTTCATACTGAATAATAAAAAATGTGCTACAAATGTACAATACATCCAGTGGTTGTGGGGTTTTGATGGATCAGTGCGTTATCCCTGTTGCCGCTGGTGTTTGTTTTCACCGAATTACCATTTGCAATCGGCATTTATCTTGTCTTGAAATGTTTGAGCAGTCTGGTATGATTTTTATCAAACCCGGACCTAATCTCACTTCATCGCAAACTGTTGCCAAGACAATGAGGTATAAGCATCCCTGCCAAATCCATAGAAACCAGTGTGCCTGCCTTGATAGAGCATGCAGGGGAAAATGGCTCGATTCATCTGAATTTTAAGCCTTTGATTATGAGCATTAATGACTGCATATAAAATTACACATATGGACATATACAATTGTTTATTTCAACGCAATTGTTAAATTTGACATTCCGATGATCATTGTGATATCATGTTGCCCATCATAAATTTCATTTAAAAAATTGGTAAGTTTCATTATTCGCAGAGGGCTCAACATTACCTTTTTTTATTTTTTTTTGCAAGAGCCAGTTTCGTCAGCTGGCCAAAACTCTCCCACACCTTCCCTGGGCCAGCAGTCTATCTTTATTGTTGAGCCCTGTCATACATTATATAAACTCCTTTTCTCTCACAGTAGATGCAGGACTTCAGTTGCAACCCTGTCTTTTTAATTTGCCTTATTAAGCTATTCCAACATTCAGAACACAACAGCTGGCTTTAGAATGATTGAAATGTCGCTGTTTGTTTGCATCTGTGAATCAGCCTTTAGAATAGTTAAAATCCCAGTGCCATTTTCAGTCATAATGATTTAACTGCCCTCTGACCTGGCCGTTGTATTTCCACAAAGGCTTTTCAACCGCTAATAGACAGATCAACCTGATTTCAACCATTTTATTGGAGAAACTCATCTCACCGCTATCTCCCCTGCTCTCGGACCTGTGGGATTCGGTTTTTCAGACACAATGAGAGACTGGTGACATCATACAGAATGGATCGCTTATATCTGTGTGAAACAGCTTGGTTCAAAGCATATTGTTATGTTGCCTTTTTATAATACTTATTTCTGTAATCTCTGTGAAGAATGACTATTGAGCAAATGAAGGAAGAAACAATAGGCTTAGGAGAGCTGGAGGCTGGGATTGAACTCCCTTAGTTGCAAAAAAAAAAAAAAAAAAAAAGTAAACAAGAGAAAGAAACAGCTAGTGCAGACTGGGAATTTGTGACCTACTCCAGGATTTATCACCTGAAAGAAATGTGATATAACTACTGAGCTGTGTGTTATCTGCGAGATATCTCAAGTTGCCAGTGTTACCTACTACAATTAACACCACAACAACTGACAAACAGGGTGAATTGTTCATTTGCAATCACTTTAAAATATTCCAATAAGCTTGGTGGCAGTGTTAGGAAAGCTTAAAATTGTATTTTGTAAAGCTACAAGCTATTAATAACTTAAAGTATACTACAGTCAAACTAAAGCAGTTAGAGTTACACTTTGTTTTAAGGTGTCCGTGTTACAGTGTAATTATATATTTAAGTACTGAGTAATAATAATTAACTACATGTAATTATAATTAACTATAGGGTTAGGGTTAAGATTAGGGCGTGGTTAAGGGTTAGTTGCATGTAATTATGCACAATTTATAGTAATTACTATAATAACTGTAACATGTGTAACAAGTACACTGTAAAACAAAGTGTTACCACAGTTAGTTATGATACATACTACAAGTAGCTACTGTAACTACATTGAAGCTTGCTAAGGGGGGAAATATATTTAAAAATTGACTATATAATTTATCATTTGATCAGAGTAGTACTGTGAATGACAAGGACATGATGCAGGCTTCTTATTAGGAGAGGGGTCAGAGTTCTCCTACAGGTGGATTTTGTCAAGATGCAGTATACATTTCTAAATCTTTGCTGTGCTGTGATTTACAACAGTGGTGACAGAACCCATGACTGCCCATCACATTCAAAGAAGTAACAGAATTGGCTGGCTGACATTCAGCTGGCTCCCAGCACATTAAAAATGTATGACATATCTTTTGCCTCAGAGACTATAGCTGCTCAACTGTAATTTGGCTTGGGAGCATGAGATGATGTCTTTTGCTCATCTTTGCTATTTTTACCTCCAAATACGAATAAATAATAATATTAAAGAAAGAATAAATAGCATTTCATTTTGCCTGACTGGTTGCATACAAACGAGATAGGAAAGGCGTGCAAGAACACAAATCATTCATTTTACTGTAATATGGTTGCCAACGCTTTTTGATGTTCTTGTCTTTTCAAACTGTATGTGTACACTAGAAGTTCTTGCAATTTACAGTTTACAAAATAATTACTGGTATTTCTCATCTAGTTTGAGCTGCACAACGCTCAACAGCGGGGTTGGGGGATATTCTTTTATAAAGGTTTCAAAAGATGTCTCTTATGCTCACCAAGGCTGCATTTATTTAATCAAAAATACAGTAAAAACAGTAATATCGTGAAACATTATTACAATAAGAAAAAAACTGTTTTCTATTGGAATATATTCCTGAAATGACAAAGCTGAATTTTCCACAGCCATTAATCCAGTCTTCAGTGTCACATGATCATTCAGAAATGATTCTAATATGATTTGGTGCTCAAGAAACATTTCTTCTTATTATTATTAATACGAAAACAAACTTTTGAATGGTGTAGTTACTGGCTAACTGGACAGTAATTAATAGTACTTAGTCAAATATTACAGATATTACATTTATGGAAAAAGCTGTTTTTAATAAATACATTTTTATTTTGTATTTTTTTTAAGTAACATTGCAAGTTACTTCGCTATATTATAGCAGACGTTTTATTTATTTTATACAATGAATAGGAGTGCTATTATATATGAAGGGTACCCTGGTAATCCAGAGTTCTCGCGAGAGCACAAGTTGAATTTGCTCAGCGAGTTACTCTGGTGTCGAGTAATGATGCTCATTAAATATGCCCCTCTATCTGAGCTATACCAATCACATCGGGTTATCTGATATAGGCGGGCCAGAGGCGAGCTAAACAGATGACGACAGCGCTGCGACGTCGAAGTCATTAGTAAACATTGCAAGATGGCTATGGATGAACACCATTAGTTTGAAACGGCTTTGGCCGCTACAATGAAAGATTTAGACTTTTTCTCTAAAAGAGGAACAGAAGACGGCGCTCGAATCGTTCCTTTGCAAGAAGGGCGTTTTGGCTGTTTTGCCGACCGGATACGGTAAGAGTCTAATCTACTAGTTAGCTCCGCTGGTAGCTAAGCGATAACTTGTTGTGATTGGTCGTAGTGTTATCCAGTTGCGTGCAGTGAGATTTTCAAATGCATGCTTGGTGCCGCCCCTCGAGCTGGCCGATTTTCATTAGTTGACGCCAGACCATTAATCTTTTAGATTTAGGTCTGGATTTCCAGGCTATATGAAGGGTATTATAAACCTCATTGAGAAAGCTTTGTGGTGGCGGAGCTATGGTGGATGACTCAGCTTTAAGGGCTACACTTAATTGAACTTGAAAGATACAGTTATTTGTCGACTGAAGCAGATGCATTGCATGTGATTGGTGGAGAGTAAAGTACTGTTGACTTATTGATTGGGGTATGATTCATCATACTGAGTGTACAGTCTTAATTTTATTGTGTATTTATAGTCTTTTTAGGGTTTTTACATTTATGATTGACTCTTTTGTTGAATTATTGCTATGAACAATAAATGCCTAGGAAACTTTTGTGATTTGAAATCACAGTACATTCCTCTCACTGCAAAAACCAGGCCGATTACGGTTGTGACACTTTCACTTTTTTGTCCACATGGCGTGTGTACTTTCCTCCTGAAAAGATTAGGTTAATTTTCAGTGGATGCCTGTATAGCATTAAGATCAGGGTCCACAGACTATCCCAGATTTCATAAAATCTCAAACCATAGCCATCATTTATGTTGTGCATACAATGAATGTTTTCAGGCCAGCCATCTCAATATGATTTAAAAATAGTTTAGTAGCTTGATAATCATGTGTGATTCTTTTGATTCCACTGTCAACCACAACATTGTGCTTTTAGCATGCCCCTCTAACAGCAATGTGAATATCAATTGCCATGCTAATCCAAAAAGGAAACAAGGCCCTGGCTAATTATGAAACAAGATGGAACAGTCCTTTATTCCTAAGCCCCTTGAAAGAGGCATCAGAACATAATTTTCCAAAGTGCCTGTTAACTTTTTAATTTCTCCCGGAGGGTTGACAATCTGTGCAAACCTGGATAAATAATTAAAGACTGGCCAATAGGATCAGGCTTGGTTTACCATTATTGTTTACTGGTTTGTTCATGTCCACTATTTTGGGGGAATTGCACTGTAGGGAATTGCTGTTTGAGGTAACAGCCAACATGGACAATGTGTATTACAAAGCAGAGCTCAATATTAATATAATAGAGAGCAGATCTTTTCACATGTTATTTTTGTTGATATACATTTCAACTATTAAATGATATGTACTTTTGCACTTTTCTCATTAACTAAAATTATTTTTTGTCAACTAATTTAGATTTTAGTTTTAGTCAGTAAATTAATAAAGTAAAATTTACTTAAAATAATGAATATGACATGAATAAATATTGTCTTAAGGGGGCAATAAAGAATAAAAATTCTAAAAACTACGACTTAAAAAAAAAACATCTGCTGTTCTCCATCTCACTATTTCTTTGAATGTAAAACTGCGTTCTATGATTGACCCCTTAGTGCAACAAGCCTGAGTGTGTGTGTGTGTGTGTGTGTGTGTGTGTGTGTGTGTGTGTGTGTGTGTGTGTGTGTGTGTGTGTGTGTGTGTGTGTGTGACTGTGAACATAAGTGAGTGAGTGAATAAAGGCTGAGCAAACTCCAGCTGGCTCCTGAGGGACTACATATCGAGATGAGAGGACAGAGTGACTCTTAATCATCTCTTCTGCTCTCTCTCTCTCCTTCAGCCTCCTCTCTCTCTCCCTTTCTCTCCATTTCACGAATTTCAAAATGATGTTCTGACAACTAAATAATGGCTGTTTGTTCAACCCAGCTTAATTATATGCATTTTAGAAAGGACCCCCTGCCAAGCAGCAGAAAGGTAGTGATTTATCTCGTCTCTGGGTACTTCTCTCTGTGCCTGCCAGCACAGGGCAGTGAAAGAGAGGGGACTGGCCTGCCTAAGATGGAAATATCGACTCCTATGTGTTTGTGACTCATGTAAGTGAATGCTGCTCAGGCACATCATGAGAAAAGTTCTTAGGTTTATTTTCAAAAATACTGCATCCATCAACAGGCAATTTAAGTGATTTTTTTTCTTTCTTTTTTTATGGAAAATGTAGTTATTGACACTGACCATTAAACATGAGTCATGTTTACTCCATCTGTAAAGCAAAGGGGGAAAAAAAAGAAGTTTAAAATGCTTTATATTTTTATAGTTCATGCTTTTGGATTAGTCACCCTGAATAAATATCCTGAAGGAATTACAATTAGCCTTCCATTATTACACGGCTGTCTGGAATACTAAATGTTTATTGGTCAGTCATAACATTGAACAGTCAAATATTTTTGTATAATGGCAGTTTAACTGTTTATTTGACCGCTACAAGGCAACATACTACATATCTCTTGTATCCGTGACGTGACCTCAAAAGTCAAGCAAGAGTCTGGATCTTAATGCAGTAAAAAGGTGTTTAATGGTTTAAAACTTAATGCATATCCATGACTTGACCGGGAAACACAATGACATGAAACGTAGCACTTTACATTGACTTGTACCACCATGAACCATGAAAGGCACGTACACAATAACAATAATCAACCACTGGCAAGACTAAACACGGTTAAATAACTGAGGAAACAATAGGATAACAAGAAACACCTGGAACTAATAAGCATAAACAAAATAACTACAAAGACCATAAAAAGAACTACAAAAGAACACAAACTCATGAATGGCCAATTTAAAGCACATAAAGCACAGGCACTAGTGGACTAGTTCTCTCATTTCATACAAACACAGCTGGTGCCATCTTGCCATCTCAATTATTGACTGAGGGGGAAATGATCTCATAGGACTTCAGTATTAATATTATTACAGTTTTTTTTATTTGCTTTGGTACTATTTTCACAAGTAAGGTGTACATTCTCAAAACTCACAACAGACAATCAAAAGTGCACTTTTTTCAAACATTTTAGCATATTTTCAATTGTGTTAGTACAATACACAAAACCACAAAGTATCCTTGTCACAACACAAAATAAGTATTTAATTTATATAAACGTTTCAATCACAGTAACTGCCTTTCATTAAGCTCTTACTATCTATTATCTCTTATAGTTTCCATCAAACTTGTTTGCAATTTTCGATATGGACAACAACCAAATGTAATGAATTATTTTTACAGTGATTATAATAACCACTACTATGTTCAAAGTGTGTGTGTGTGTGTGTGTGTGTGTGTGTGTGTGTGTGTGTGTGTGTGTGTGTGTGTGTGTGTGTGTGTGTGTGTGTGTGTGTGTGTGTGTGTGAGTGAGTGAGTGAGTGAGTGTGTGTGTGTGAGTGAGTGAGTGAGTGAGTGAGTGAGTGAGTGAGTGAGTGAGTGAGCGAGCGAGCGATTTTCTATTTGTGAACACAGAGCAGGATAGAGTACAAGGGAGAGGAAACCGTCAATGACTCTATGACATCAGATTGATCAGAGATGCATCAGTAAGGGAGGCAGATATGGAATCAAATACAGCATTTTACATTACAGTATGGTACAGTATGTGATGCTGTAAACGGATTACCATGATAGAGACTGTCACATTACTGTAACTCACCCTTCATCTGTAAAGGTCAACTACAGTACAGATTCCGTCATATGGCACAGTGAGAACATTTACTGTATTGCCAGCAAACTCTGTTTTAGCACAAAACCTCATGGCAGTTTCATAATTTCCTTAACCACCTTTTGATAATAACACACAAGATAGATTATATTACAAACATTATGGATTCAATTACATAAGTTAAGTAATGTAAGTGTATTTTCCAATGTGGCAGCTGTATTACTGTAATTATTTCAGCAACAAGGCTGATTTGAAACATGTTTCTTGCATTGTTAGCTGTTGAATGAACTGATTGTTAAAAGTAATAAATTGAAAGAAGATTTTCGTGTTTCGGTGATTAAACCAAATGTTCACATTACACATATTACAATAATCGTGTGTTTGAAACAAATATTATTTATTTATTTATTTATGTATTTGGTGTAATAAGTGGGATAATGTAGAGTCAACCAACCATTATTGTCAAATGATTGTTGAATGAATAAATGAATGAATGAATCACTGACAGAGTGATCAAAACTCCAATGTAGAGACTGTGTAAAGCTGCCTTATTGGCGTGTTTAGAAACCACCCATCATGGCCTTTTTTTCACATACTTTAAAATTGAATGACAAAACACCATTACAAAACTTACACAACTGTTGAACAACTAACTTTAGAGGTGAGTGTTTGTGGTTTCACAAGCTTTTCTAAGAATCAGAGTTTCAGAAAAGACCCAGCAGGCATCACTGTTATGCTGACCTTGCTGTAGTTGCCACTGACCTGAGGATATTAGTGGAATAAATCACACTTTAATGTCCAGACCTCTCCACACCAGCAGAGGAACGCAGTGCAGTGATAAGACTGAATTCCCTCAGAAGTGAGCTTACAGCTGCGAGGAGGTACAGGATCCGTGAGGACGCGGTGAGAGCCAATGAAAGAAGGAGGTGACTGATATCTGACCTTCTCTTCCATTTGACAGCTTTTAATAAAGTCTAACCAGGTCTGTAAATACTTCCATGACATACTGCCTTTCCGAATACAAGTATCCAAAGAAAAAAAAAATGGTGGCGGTGCACGATGCTGTAAATTTACACTGCAAACAGAACCACCTTAACTGTAAACAATTATTCTTGTTTTACAAGAAAATATAATTTTAATCTTTATACATCATAATTTCCCGTTTAATTCATTGTGTACTTTGTAATTATTTCTGAAATTTACTGGCGATTTCTGAAGCTATGTTTCCATCCAAAGTTGCGAATTTAGCTTATGCGCAAAATTGTAATATCGTATAACATAACACATTAGAGAATAAAGCAATCCCATGTGTTCAAATGAACAAAATCATCATTTTCTGGGAAATTGAGGCAAAATATACCTATGTAGTAAAAATGGAAGTTGCTGCAATTTATAGTAATTTATAAGCCACCGCGGTTTATAGTTTACCCAAGAATGAAAATGCTGTCATCATTAACTCACCCTCATGTTGCTCCAAATTTGTATGAATTTATTTCTTCTGCTGAACACAAAAAATATATTTTGAAGAATGTGGGTAACCAAACTGTTTAACCACATTTTTTCCATATTATGGAAGTCAATGTGGCCCATCAACAGTTTGGCTACCTATATATTCTTCAAAATATCAAATTTTTCGTTCAGTAAAAGATAGAAATCCATAAAGGTTTGGAACAACTTGAGGGTGAGCAAACATTCATTTTTGCATTCAACATTTTTGGTCGAACTATCCCTTTAAAAGCAATGTAGCAAAGTAAGAGTATAACAATACTGTGCTTATATGTACTCTAGGACGGTTATCAGCCCAGAGAATAATCAAGTCATATTACATAAAATACTATGCTGAGGGCATTCATTTAATTTTTTTGTTAATTTTAATTTACATTTTTAATTTTAGTTAAATATTTATTAATTTATTTAATTTTCAAATGAATTTGACAAAGAATCTTACAATTATTGATCTTAAAATGATCAGATCTTAGTATTATGCTTTCCATTTTAGCATTGTCTCCTGTCATTTAAGCTGCTAATGTGTTTTTCAATTTAGGGCATTATGAATATGTTAATGGACAAGCTATTTCCAGCCTTACTTTTGCAAATACTTGATAATCTAAAGAACTGCTCGTGATGTGAGAGAGAAAGAGCTGTTTTCTTTCTTGAAGGCTGGCCGTGCCTAACTAAAAGCCTTATTAAACATAGTGTGAAGTGGATTTTAATCGGCACCATATGCGTGCATTGTGCAGCATTACTTAAGTGAGAGAAAGAAGTCAGCTTGATGGAGGCGACAATCTGACGCACTAGCTTCACATCCCGACATGTCAGTCCTTTCAAACTAACACTGTCAGGCACCATAAGCATTTCATGGAGATGACAATTTAATCAAATCTCACACAGAGGGAGAACAAAAATTAGCTCCGCCTCTTAAGATCTTAGCATGTTGCCGAGGGGAGATTTGCAAAAAAATAAAATAAAAAAAATACAACATTTGTTTGACCTATGTGAATGAAATGAAGATTAAAAACTGGGGAAAAATATGCATGGAACAAATTAAGTTTCTGTATTTAATGTTTATTTTTCCTCTGTAGTGTAATAATCTTAAGTTGTTTAAAATAATATTCATATATAATATTCATATTCATAATGTTGGCATTTTAGAATAATGGTTCGTCATTAAGGTATGCAAGTAATGATGATGAGTAGTACTACATTAACACTTCAGCTAAAATTAGCTGCTAATATGGAAACAAGTTTAACTAATTACTCAAGTGTTACCTGACTCTTCAAGAACAACTAGTGATCTGGACCAGACCACTTTCCTGCAGAGTGACGTAACACTTGAGTAAGTTTGATGCATGACCATGTTCTGAGTAAAAAAGACAATCTTCAATAGCTGCTTATTTTTATTTTATTCATGAGCAGGTGCAAGGTAAGATTGAACAGAACTAGTATAATTCAGCTGCGTTATCACAATCCTGGCACATCAAGACATTTTATTTTGGCTTTGAATACAATGCAAGATCTGCAATAGAAAAGTTATTCTATCCCTCATCAGTGTGTCTAAGTAGGTGAACCTTCTGTTGACCGTTTATCAAATGTACTAATAAAAATCGAATCATTTGGGAGTTTTTTTTTATGTAAGGCTAAGTACAATGTACAAGTTATAAGATTTTCTTTATAGAGTTAACACTTTTTTTCATTAACATAACACTTGTTTTCTTTTTTGGATTGGATAAAACCTTGGACCTGCTAAACAGTGGTCTATACTGGCTGGTATTTGTTCCTTTGTGATTTTTCTAAATAAATACATTTAACTCACATAAATACAAAATTACATATACATTTTTAGTTGCTATGACAAAGTAAAAATTCCTTGATTTCACTTTTAAAAACATTTCAATACTTGAAATTATAGAGTCAACTAAAAGATATGATAATGTGAAGCTATTAACTGTCATAGATGTTGAAGCTAGTCAAACAAGCCCACACAATAATTGTGCTTCTTCCTGTTTAGAAGATTACAGTGTCTTGAATGCTAACGAGTAGGTGGTGAAATAAGAGGTTTTCTGATACACTAAGAAACCCCATAACAAAAGAAATCAAATTTGGAGTCCAGTTTCCACTTTGCTAAAACATTATCTGTGGTAATATCTCCCACAAGCACCCCTCAGCTCTATTAATTACTCAATTACAGGCATACAAGAAAGGAAGAGAAAAATGGTATGGGCCAGATGTTTCACTGCATCTAAAAATCTTACATTTATTAATAGGGCATATATTACTCCAAGTTGTATTAAATGAGGATCAGATTTGATCCTTATTGTCATCTATGTAATAATTATACAGTATAGGTTCTTATTTGCATATGTTTTGGGAATGCTCTATGATAGTACCTTTATGGACCTTTGTATGTACTGTCCTCTCTGATAATTGACATCTGGAAATTCCCCTAGCTTTTCTTGCTTTTAGATGACTACACTTCAGCTATAAATATTCATCAAAAGAGGATCTTATTGGCAGCAGGTACTATCTTAAAGCTATGGATTGAACCATCCACCCCTTCTGCTTCCATCTGGCTTTCTTACTTCAGAGACATTCCCCTGGTTTCACAGACAGGGCTTGAGACTAGTCCTAGACTAAAATGTAAGTCTGAGCTGTTTCCACTGAAATAAACTTGCACTGACTGATCTTAAAAATATATCAGTGCCTTTTTAGTTTTAAGATGCACATCGGTAATGTTTTTTTCTAAGCATGTTTATAAAAATTACTTAAATGTCCTAATTGATCTATGGTCTAATCCTGGCTTAGTCTAAGCCCTGTCTGTGAAACCGGGCCATAGCCTTGCTCGAGAACACCACTGCTAAACTCAATGGGGCCAAGGACAGAACTATTCAAAGCTGGTTAATAACAGCTGAGATGTTGTTAGAAAAACGAAAATCCTGACTTCCTAATTGTCACAGTTTCATTCAGTTTGGACTTTGTTTTGATTTGTTTGATTTGCCTTGTTTGTTGTCATGGTCACTCATTTGGTTCGTCATTCAGTTCAGGTGTGTGTGATTAATTATCCTTGTTTGCATGTGTATGCATTTAAGTTCCCTTGTTTCCATTCATTGTTGTTGGGTCTTGTCAATGTTTGGATGTGTTGTTGTGTGCTACTCTCATACTGTTGGTTTTTTTAAAGACTGCCTTGCTAACTTTGTGTTCGTGTGTGCTCAAGCAACACAATCTGTGACACTAATTTATGTGTATTTGTGTCTAATTATTTTATTTTAGTCTGGTCAATTTAAATGGCATTTAGTTCATTGAAGCATTGATATATGTTTCTGATACAGCTGACACTTATAATAAAAATTAAAAAAATTAAAGGTGCACTCAGTAACTTATTATTAACTCTAACAATTGCATGATGAAGTGCAACCCTCTCCATGGAAAACAGTGTGTCTTTAAGACACAAATATATGTTATTTCATAAGTTAAAGCGCCCCTATTATGCTTTTCCGGACATTACCTTTCATGTAGTGTGTAATATAGCTGTTTGTGAATGTAAAAGTTCTGCAATGTGCAAAATTAAAAACGCAATCTCACAGCAATTCGTACGAATTTCACGAGGTGTCTAATTCGTATGAATTCGTACAACCACACTTGTACGTTTTTGAACGATTTGTCTAAACTCCAGTAATGGGTAGGTTTAGGGGCAGGGTTAAGGGTGATCCTTCCTAGTGACGCTTTTTGAAAAATCATACGAATTAGCCACCTCGTAAAATATGTACACTCTCAGAAAATAAAGTACATAATTGTACCTTTAGGGGTACAATGGCTTGTCACTGGGGCTGTACCCTCAAGGGTACAATATTGTACCTTAACTTTTAAAAGAAACGGTACATATATGTACACTGTAAAAAAATTCTAACCTCTCCAAGTCAAAATTTTCTAGTGACTGGTCACATCAAAATTTTTTAATTGGCCCAAGTGCAATTCTTGTTGCAATAGTCTGTTAACATTGGCTCAATGAGAAATAATACGTCAGACTAATTGAAAAATTTAGATGTGACCAGTCACTATAAAATTTTGACTTGGGGATGTTTTTTTTTTTTTTACAGTGTACCTTTTAATACTTTTTGACATATATGTACCTTGAGGTCCAATAATAAGCCCTATGGGGTACGTTAGTGTAGATTGTACCTTGGGGGACAGAAATGGACTCCTACTGTACCCCTATTTCTGACAGTGTACGAATGAGATTGGGTTAAAATGGAGTTAATGTTTCCCAAAGGAAAGATCCAATTCTGAACTGCCTGAAACGAGTCATCAGTAACTCCAGCGTTACTTTCTGTTCAAACCTACATTGGTTTGTAACAAATTTGCATCATGCCATGTTTAAGATTTTCCTTGGATTCTTACAAACAACGTTTAATTCGACCCAGCCTCAAAACCTGTAGTTGTAGCTGTGGACTAGAAGAGTTTGGTCATGTTGGTGACATGCCGAGAAATCATAAAGCAAATCCACTTTGCAAATTTATACAGTAAAACTGTCACCATTGTTACTGTTCATACCACTGGGTCTACAAGTGATGAGGAAGCCTCCAGAGATAAAATTCAGATATGCTAATGAGTGTTTCGTTTCCGATACAGGCCTTAGCAGTAGACCATTCACAACAGACTGGGCCATCCAACCCTTGGATCACCTTGGATGCCCACCCCACACAACCACGAGAGCTTTTTAGTGTGTGTAACCCCTTTGCACTGCTGCTGAAAAGAAAATAACTTCCAATTTCCTGTGATGGTTTAGAGACTAAACACAGTTCCATATTTGTCAGAAGAAAAGGGATTTTTGATCAAAGTTCTCCCCCGAAGATACAAAAGAAGAGGCAAAACAATAAGGAGTTTATCATGAGTGCTTTGTTGCTGTCGTGACTTCAAAGAGCGCTGAATTCATGTGCCTTTTAGTCCAACCTTCAGACCTGTTCTGATTTCTTCTTGTTACATGAGAATAGACAGAGAGATTAAAACAGATTGCACAAAATGTAACATGTCACCATGACAACACCTGAGTAAAGTGCACAGTTGAAATTGTAAAGGGAAAGCATAAGCTGCAGTATAAAGTCATAATATATCTTTATTGGTAGCAGTGCACTCGTGCATTAGTCCAGGCAGGCTGATTTGATGTTTATTTAATACTGTATGTATTAGGGCAAGCTTTAAAAGGCTGGAATGGCTATTCTTTTGTATACAACCCTAAACAATGCAAAACCAGGAATGAAATGCACTGTGGAATTTACATCTAAATGTTCTGAATTTTAAACAGCATTGAAGGGTGAATTCACTACAGTTTCAGCTCAAGAACCTGCATCATAGCAAGGTGCTAAATGTATTGAAATAGTACTGTAATTTGAGTCAATTGTGTCATTGTCATTATTTTCAGCACAAATGTCTATTTTTCGTGGACAATTTGGCTCATTTTGCCTTATTCACGATGTTCTGCGCTATTATTAGTGCGGTAAACATTGCACTATATCACTGACACCAACTGACCCACAACACAGAAAATAAGAAATAGAATTCATTAAAAGAATCATAAAATTGTTCCATGTGACTTGTGTGCTATATTAATATAAGGGATTAATAAGCATTAATACCATTTTAGATAAGTGAATGAATCATTCTTTTGAGTTGGATCGTTTCAATGAATAAATTGATCCAGTTCACAAATTGAACATCACAAATGTTCTCTTTAACATGAAAGCTTCAATGACCAGTGTATTAATTTTAATCTAATTTAATTTAATTTAATTTAATTTAACTTAATTGGATTTGGAACATTGGAACATTTGGATTGGAACAACTGATGAGTAAATAATGGCAGAATTTGCCTTCTTTGTTTCAAATATTGCATAAAAAAATGCTGAACCCAAAGTTTGAAGTTTGGAATTTTAATTATCCCGAATATATGCAGATCAAAAGAATGATTTATAGGCCGTATGTCCACTAAAATGTTTTTTAGCCAGCTGAAAATGCCACTCTTCTTCTGCAGGCGCTTGAGAGAGCTTTAGTGGTTCAGTCTGTATTCTGAGACCAGCAATATTAATTTCTCCTCCGTTGTTCTGTCATCTGTTGTCATTGAACATATAGGCCTCATTTACACTGTCAGTGAAATGTGACCCAATTCAGATTTCTTGCTCATATGTGACACAGATCCGATGTGTACTATGACAGTGTAAACAGGGGAAAAAAAACACATGCATTTGGATATTTCGAGATCGGTTTCAGGCCTCATTCATTGTGGAAATAAATCGGATATGTGCCAATGCGAATGTCATGTAAACAGGCAGATCGGATTTTCTGAGGCATTAGGCAACGTCTCCGCGGTTTAATGATGAGAGAAACCCCAACGCGTATCTGCAAAGGGACGGATGGCCCGACGAAACGTTGTGTCGTCTTAGGAGAGGAATGTGGACAAATGTTGACACAACATATTGTTTTAATTTCGGACCAACCGCTCCTCGTTAAAGCCAATATTTAAACAGAATATGCTCCCACCAGTCCTGAGATCTCTCTCACACACAATAACTGAAGCATATGTGCAATGATGGCACTTTTCGTCCTCCTTTGCCTCATAATCATGGTGATGTATCGCAGAGCTAGCATCAAGCATATTTTGCGTTCGTCCATCTGTGCAAGATGATTTAACCCTTTAAGCATGTGCAATGTTTCAGATAGTATGGCAAGTGTTAATAGGCTACATGAATCGGATATGGGTCACAGTTGAAAGAACGTGTAAACGGACGGTCAGAAAAACTGGATAAATGTAACAAATCAGAATTGGGCATCAAGACCTGCAGTGTAAACGAGGCCATAGACATAATAAATACATAGACGCCCTATTGGCCGCTTTGGAACGTTCCTGCGATATGTCAACGCGTCCGCCATATTGCTGAGGGCAAGACTGCACTGTAAACAAATGCAAGTAAACGGGTGATCTGCGTTTTTTCTGGATAAAAACAAAAATAACGTTTACATTTATCAACCGATTTCAGTGGTTTGTACGTGGTGTGCAAAAAGTTCCATTTCTAGTTATTTAAAATCTCTAGTAATTAAAAAAGTTAGACTTATAAAAACAAAAAAAATGCTTTTTAGCTTTTCTTGTTCTTAGAATTGACCGCCATTGAGAAAATGAAACAAATCGGCAAATACAAATCACACCGGCAGGCTGCTTTCTGTATTTTTATAGCACTAAAATGATAGATATTTACAGATAGATACTCCAAATATACAATAACAAAGATAACTGATGGATCCTTTATAGTAATACAGGAAATACTAAGAAAACATAGATGAATATTTAGATTTCAGGAAATTTACTTTATAATATAAAATATAATATAAGCTAAAACTATAATATAAATCATGTCAACTCTTGTCTCAACTTTTACAGCTAAGTTAACTAGCGACATCGCTAGCTATTTTAGTCTACTGACTCCGGTAGCCAACTAACTTTACTATTACTAATTATATAATGACCAAAAACAACCAGTAATAAATGTTCAACTTGCTTGTGAAAGGTAATTCCCCGAGACCTGTTTTCAATTGTGCTGTGATTTGTACAGCCCCAAGCAGCACACGAAGCAGGCATTTTTCTCAATTCCCGTTGTGAGAGCTAAGGGAAAGTTGCCCTCCGCAATATGGCGGCGCCGTTGACGTACGATCCAGCGGCCAGTAGGGCGTCTATGTATTTATTATGTCCATGATTGAACAAGCAGGAGGATGTGACGGTATAGTATTTGTCCCGCCCCTCCTCTCCTGTGATTGGACGGATGGGACAGTGAGTTCTGCAGTTTACCCATCATTTTTCAACTCTTGGCGACCCGGAAAAATCTCAAGAACAAAATAGACGCTCAGTACATTATCATGCTGTGGCCTTTTTTTAATCATGCGGTTCTCTCCTATATTATTAATATATATACGCTTGCCTCAAGATAAATCTTTGGTGGACACAAAGCCATTATTTTGATCTGTTCAATTTGAAATGAAAATGAAGCACCAGCTGCTAAATGAGAATGTGTTCTAGTATTATAAGTAGGTGCAGAAGTGTGCTCTGTGGTATGCATGTTGTCAGTATGCTTTCAGCTCTTGACAGCTGGTAGAGTAAATCTCAAGAGACAAAGCATGGAGCCGGGCAACAGATAGTGCTCAAGTTGATCCATACAAACCCTAGCTAAACTCTAGTGTAATAAGATGTGTGAAGCCTGAGGCAGAAGGGACTGATCCTGGCTTCCTCCTGATCCAGCCTCCCCTGAGCTCATCAGCAGTAAACTGTGAGAGTTGTCAAGGCTGGAGGTCATTCTAAGACAGTGTGAGTGTGGAGGACAGTCTTCTGCATAACACCCTGCTGCTTTCCCTGCTATTCTGTCAATGATGTGATACTCATTTCTTTGTCCAGATCTAGTTTAAAGAATTAAATAATTATATTAAATGTTTTGTTTTTATGTTTAGGCTTCAAATAAATCTATAAAATAGATAGTGTGAAAATGAAAAGGCACTTTAGTTAAAGGGATGGTTCGGAGTAAAATCAACCTAGGGTCCTTTTGACCATGACCTCGAGCCAAACACCACCCCAGAAGCTTTTTTTCCCTTGGTCGAACATTATTAAAATTAGAGAGTTGAATAGAGAACAAATTGAATAGAGAGGCTTATTTAGAGATATCAGCCAGATGGCTTAGTGCAGGCGCTAATGGATCCTAGGATGTATCTTGTAAATTACCCCACTAATAATGCCCAGAATGGTACCAAACTTATACAGTAGTACAAATAGGTTCTGTACTCATAAAACGAGGCATTGGAAAGTTTGTAAGTACATCAGGAGTTTATTTAAATAACACTTGCCTGACGGCTCATGCTACTGCTAACCCGAACGTCGACGTCACTTCAGTGATTTGGGAAAAGCACGTAAAAGTCCTGGCAGAAAGCGATGCATAAGGATGTACTGTAACAACGAATTATTATTTTTTTCCGAAGTGTTAACAACTTAGTGTTAACTAATAATTGTTGCAAACTGGTACTACCAACGAAATATTTGTGCATTCCTGGAACTGGGTGTCACTACATCCTTATGCATCGCTTTCTGCAGTCGACGTCCAGGTTAGCAGTAGCATGAGCCGTTTTAAATAAACTCCTGATGTACTTACAATCTTTCCAATGCCTCGTTTTATGAGTACAGAACCTATTTGTACTACTGTATAAGTTTGGTACCATTTATAAGTTTGGTTTACTTTACTATTGTCTTTGCAGCTGACCTTTGATGATCCAATTCAGCCATATTAAAAAGCAAAAATGTATTTAGATTAACATCACATCTGTGTAAAAGTTTTTATTGTTGAAGAATGTTGCACTTTGTTCTCCTTCATCCTATTATGGCAGCACAGCTGAAAGGTTTGTTTCAGATGTGCCCTCTAATGTACAGGCATGAATTTGCATTGGTGAAAGGTTTGGTTACACTTTATTTTAAGGTGTCATTGTTACAGTGCAATTATATATTTAAGTACTGAGTAATATTAAGCAACTACATATAGGGTTAGGGTAGGATTAGGATTTCGTTGAGGGTTAGTTGCAAGTAATTATGCACAATTTACTGTTATTGGTAAGTACATGCAACTTATGTAACAAGGACACTGTAAAATAAAGTGTTACCAAACTTTTTTGATAAAAAAATAATAAATTCCAGCACAAGCGAGAAAATGTAACTCAAAAGTAATGTAAAGCATTACTTACCATAAAAAGTAGCCTAACACAATTCGTTTTTTTAACGCAACATTGTAATGCATTACATTTAAAAATAACTTTCCCTAACACTGGCCATATATATAAACTATAAAAAAAGCACATCTTTTTTTTTCATAATCTTCAAATTAATACAAATATATAAAACAGTTTCAGATTGTTTGATCGTGCCATTTGCAATGCTTTATGGGAGTTGTAGGTCACTGCTGAGCTCTTTTGGTGCAGTTGTCATTTCCATAGTAATGCTGACTTACAGTTGAAAAACTAGAAGGTTATTTTTTCACTTTTGGAACTGTACAGTTGAAATCTATTACATTTAGTGTATTCTACCTTATTCATTGTTAAGGGTTTAAGTGTTTAGGTCAATATATGCAATGCATTCTACTGTCCTATATGCACTATACTATGAGAAATGGCAGTATCAGGAGAGGGCTGTTGTTTATTTTTGTAGTTATGGAGAATAAGCAATATCCTTATTGCCTCTTATACCCATGTAAAAAATCCTGAAAAAAAAAATGAACAAAACACTACATTTGTAGTAATGAACAAAAGACTGAATAAATCTATGTGCAAATCCTCATTTTCTCCCTTATGTCTATGGCAATAAAAGATAACAAAAAGTCAAAAAATAAATTGTGAAGATATTCTATAATTAGAAATAAATCTGACAAGCTGCAAGTTCTGTCTGCTGCCTCTAGGTCCCGTTACCACCTTCAGTTTGCAGAATTACAATGTGACCTCCAGGCTTCCGCCAGCCCTTAAGCTGTCACACAAAATGTGTTGGTAAAAAGTGAGATCTGAATCTGAGGTGACCTGTCCTCCATTAAGAACTTAGTCAGAGGCCTCTAAAACATTTTATGACGCATTTGTATTAATCGCAGAGAGAAAGCGAGATTAGGAACCTGAATTGACCACCTCACTGCCGAATAACGAATCTCTAAACCCGAATGAAGACTAATAAGGCTTTAGAAACAGAGCAAGTTATTAAATTACCAATGCATTTTTGATCACTGATTAATTCAATGAGGTATCAATGTAGTTTACCTCATCTATGTTTCCCAAAATTGCTTCTGGCAAGAACTGTATATTTGTATGATTGTATGCACTTTAAAGGAGACATATCATGCTTTTAAATTGTTCCTTTTTACATATAAATCATACATTTGTAGTCTATATAAAGCGGAACTGCAATGCTTGGGTCTGAATTCTTCATTATTATAGCTCCACAAGCCCCCTTTGTACCCCTTTTCTGATGTGCGTCTCAGAGCAACCCGTTTTGGTGCGGTCTCTTTAAAAAACATTGAGACACTTCATACCCCGCCCCCTCTCCAGGTTGCAGAGGTTCAACTCCACCCCGTTCGGCCATTTTTGTAGTCTGATAGCAGAGATAGGATTACTAGCGGCACAGAAACTTTTTATTCACACGTTATTAACAAAATGTCAACAACGGAAGACTTGTCCAGCCAGCCTTACATGTTCGAGCCAGAGTCGGAGCCGGAGCAAGATAAAAATGTAGACGACGAACCTGCAGAACAACGTTTTCATATGGATGTATCGCAATGGTATGTTACTGTATTTACACATGAAACTTTGGTCTTCCGACCTTTTACCACCGTGTCGATTTATTTTGATTAATATGTGCGAGGGAGAGCGAGCAAGACAGCGTCTTTTGGAGACGGTGAAGTCATGTTTACACCATAGACTGTAGGGCTCCGAGAGATAGAGAGAGCGCCCGCGCAACCGGGTCTCTCTCTCTCTCTCTCTCTCTCTCTCTCTCTTTGCTCGTTCTTTCAGTCAAACATGCGCCACAAGCGCGGCAGTTCATCTACATTAGACGGTGTAATGAAGCGTGTGGGTTACTACATCCAACAACCGAACATTTTAACTTACCCTCTCGTAACTTCTGCATCCAGCTTGGACTACAAAATTGCAGCGATAAATAATAATGGCGGATTGCTCGAAGTGTTGGGCCGGAAGTCAATGTCCTTATTTGGCAGTTCCACTGCAAATACTGTGACGTATTAGTTCGCAAAACGTCATAGATAACAGAAAAATCTGAACCGGTTGAAAAATATGACCAAAACAGAATATAAAGATATCAACAAAGCACCTGAAGAGAATAATTTCATCTTTTCTGTACTTCTAAACACTCCAAATATACAACAAAATGCATTTAAGGGCAAAAAAAGTGCATTTAGCATGATATGTCCCCTTTAAAATGTATTTCTTGATGAATAAGAGCAAACACTGCAAAATATTGTACATTAAGCATGATAAATACTAAACATATAAGAATGGTCAGTTGCAGTGAACTATTTTCCTATTCATACAATGCTATTTGTTACTTAAAGGGTTAGTTCACCCAAAAATGAAAATTCTGTCAGTAATTACTCACCCTCATGTTGTTCCAACCCCGTAAGACCTTCGTTCATCTTCGGAACACAAATTAAGATATTTTTGATGAAATCTGAGAGCTGGCTCACTCCTCCATAGACTTCTAGGTGACCGAAACTTGCTGGCCCAGAAAAGTTATTAAAGAGATCGTTAATATAGTCCAAGTGACTACAGTGGCTCAATCTTAAGTTTATCAAGCGACGAGAATACTTTTTGTGCGCAAAAACAAACAAAAATAACGACTTTATTCCACTATTCATTTCCTTGTAGCTGGGCCTCGAGTTGGTTCACGTAGTGTTTTTGCGCAGCGCGTCTGTGTTACACGTAGGGTGACCACCCGTCCCGCGTAGCGCGTGCGCGCACAGCGTTTGAAGCCCAATTCATGCATCCCGCAAATTGAGACCGTGTCACGCATAATCAATGCTTGCTCAAAAAAAAGTTGGTCGCTCTATATCCTCGAACCCCAGGCAGCCAAACGAACATTACTTGACAGTTCAGCACGCTACTGTTGCCACACCCACCCCTCAGTTGAACTGCTGACTAGGTTGTTGTCAACGTTTTCGTTGTTGTCATGACAGCGCACACACCCTGCATACCAGACACACTGGGAAGGAACTTTTAGATGCGCGCTTTCCAATTCGAAAAATGGAGAAAGAGACTGAGTCTGAGGCACCGCCATCATCGATTAAAAAGAGAAGGTGTGGGTACAAGAAAGACTGGGAAAATAAATATTTGTGGCTGAAAGGTGTTGAGGGGGATACCGAGAGGGCTTTTTGTGACCTTTGCAAAACATCCTTCTCAATCGGACATGGAGGGGAATACGATGTCAAACGACAAGTTAACCACCCTTCCTCCCCCTTCTCGTTCCGTGAACCTCTGGAGTTGTGAGTTACGACTTTTTTTTTTAACTGTTCCTGTGGTGTTGAGCAACTACAATTCCTGTTAATCCTATAATTTTATATTATAATTTATTTAAAGTGAATAAATTGTAATGAAAAATAAATAAAATTAAATAGCTAAAGTAAATCGTAAGTGGAAGTGCATCTGTTAATTCATTGAATGTGCAAAATCTTATGAATCTTTATTTAGAAAAAATACACATTGGTTGGCCTATTCATGAGCATCAGCAATTACACATGTTTAGGGGAATAGGGCATTATTAATATACCATGTAAGGTGGTATGTGCTAGAAATGGGTAAACCACTATCAGTGAGTCTGCCCGTGGGCTGGGGGCACCGCCGCGCCAGGCAGTGTCCCACATTGTCCCTCAGAAACATACCCCTTGTCCCCCCTTGGGCTTATTAGCAGGTGGTCACCCTAGTTACACGTCACCACGTAGACTCACTATTGGCCGACTCTGGTCATGTGTGTGATGTGTGTGACGCACTTGGACTATATTAACGATCTCTTTAATAACTTTTCTGGGCCAGCAAGTTTCGGTCACCTAGAAGTCTATGGAGGAGTGAGACAGCTCTCAGATTTAATCAAAAATATCTTAATTTGTGTTCCGAAGATGAACAAAGGTCTTACGGGGTTGGAACAACATGAGGGCGATTAATTACTGACAGAATTTTCATTTTTGGGTGAACTAACCCTTTAATTCTGATTGGTTAAGCACGCCATCCAGCGGTCAGATATTTCTTAAAGTTTGTCATATTTATTTATTTGGTGAGTAGCCCATTTTGTCTAGTATCACTGTTTGTGTGTACATATCCAAGTAATTGATTCACATTAAATCTAAACAGACACAAATAAACTGGTTCAGCAAGTAAGAATGCTTTAATTAATAGTTTCATACTCTTGATGTCAAATATCCACAGACACAAAAGTGAGAACCTCATCGCTTTGAAAAGGCCACTTTGAAAGCTTTTTAAAGTCCTGCACGCAGTAATTTGTCATCAAGAGTTTCAGAGTTGCCCACAGGAGCTTTTCTCTGTGCAATTATTGGACGCAATTATCAATATTTAGTTTGAAGCAAACAGCTGCATGTCACTGATATAATACAAACAGATCTGCCAGTGAAAAGACTGTAGAAACTGAAGAAGAGAAGCTGTTCTCCAACAACTGAATGAAAATGGTGTAATTTTAACTGTGTGTGGCTTGTTGTTTGGCTGGAGTGATGAGCAGGTGAAAAAGCAAATTTGAATAGTACTTTAACTCACAAAGCGGGGAAGAAAGCTGAGCATTTTTCCTGGAATCTAAATTTCCTGTCTCTCATTGTAACTCTATCATCAGATCACAAGTCTACATTCCAATTCACATCACTTATTTCACTTTATCTTTTCATGACCATTGAGAGTATTCCTGCTCAAGGCTGCATGGTCACCAGAATGTTTTTTCTTTCTTTCTGGTCTTCATAAAAGGTTGTTGTTATGCTCATGTTCCCATGATGTTTTTTAATTAGCACAACCAACTTTTCCAGCTAAACCTTATCTATAATATCTAAAGCTTACTGTTATTCCCATTTATCTCAGTGAACATCAACAGGCACATGACAGACCGGCACTAACCAGTAGTGGCGTAACTTTGTTTTAAAAAGTGGGTGGGACAGGTGGGGTGGGGTTTGCTAATCCAATGCTAAATCAGATATAGTATGTACAATAACATTACGATGTCCAGCAATCGATATAAATAGTAGGCTACATTTGGTGTTTAATGAGATCTAGCCTAATATTAGTGCAGAGAATTTTCGTGTGAATAAATACATAGATCCGCCTATTTGTCCAACGTGTATCTTAATGATCCAGTGGTAAAATTTTCGCTAAGCGTGTCAGAGGTTCTGAGTTCGAATCCGCACTCGTATAGTCTTTTTTTCTCGTATAGTTTTTTTTTTTCTCATCAAAACCGATTATGTTCATCAGTGGTTGTATATCAAGCAGGGACACGTTTGTGTGCATTATGTTTTGTGATTTCACCAGAACGAATAGAGAGTATCCGCAACGGATTGAAGCGCGCGTCCGAGTGAAGACAGTGCAGCGTGTGCGCGAGCCACATGAGAAAACACATTTCAGCGCTAGATCGTCTCTTATTTAAAAAACGAACGAAATGAATGCTCTGCCAGTTAACTGGAGATGTTTTATTTATTTGTTGAATTGGTACATTCGTGCCGCGAGATATTTTAAAAAGTGGTGGGGACAATATCGACCCTCGCAAAAAGTGGTGGGGACATGTCCCACCCGTCTCACCCGCAAATTACGCCTATGCTGCCCTACAAAGGCAAAAGACCTTAAGTCGCTAGAGTGTGGAACTGAGAAAAATGACTTTAAAGATTTTTTGTTGTCTCGCCAAATTAATTATAGGTAGGACACTGGAAATCTGGCAAATAGATGTTTTAGTAATGGAAATTATATACATAAAAAAATCTTGAGCTCAAACTTGACTTTTGACCACTATTTTAAAGTTACTGTACTCTGCCTTTGTATTGTCAGCAAAAAGTGAGAAGTCATGCCAAGGCAAAAGGCAGTAACTTCCACATTATCAATATTTAGTTGCTGATCACCATTAACAAAATCATTATAGTAACACCTGTATAAAATCTAGTGATTATGGCATTTTTTTTGTATGATTTACAATTATTTATAGCCATCTACTTATTGCTATCCTGTGCTTTGGTTGCATTCTGATGGCATTATTAATACATTTGACATGACAAAATACCTCCTACCTACCTACCGCGTTTAGGGCAGGGCTGAAGGCGAAGTTTTGGCACTCTGCCAGCTAGTTTGCCGAGCTTTAATTCTTGGTTGTATTCATCTGATACGGCAATGTGTAACGTTTTTCTGTCAACTCTGCATAATCCTTCGCGATCGATATTGCACGTTTGTCGATGGAGCTGACCATACTAAATGTTCTGACCGCTCTGAGGACATCAGAAGTTAGAGCGACTGATGGCAGCTGTACAAAGTACACAGGCTACACCGTAATTTTAATTTTAATGGACAGTAAAACAAAGGCAGATAACCGTACAATCTGGTAGGTAGCATTATTTGATTGAACACCGGCACAGTAACTTCATATTGACGCGCGGCTAAACAAAGGCAGAACACCGTAACTCGTACTTTGAGCGTTCCAAAACAAAGCCAAAGAGCCGTAACTGATGTTACGGTGTTCTGCCTTGGTTTCTCACGGGCTTTTGGAAGTTACTGTTAAGACAAATCATTATTTTTTCGATAAAAAAACGGAATTGATTCAAGATACTTATCCACATGATAAAGAAGGTCTTGAATGTGCCAAAAATATAAATAACTCATTTTTGACCAAAAACGAAGTTGCGGTCTTTTGCCTTTGCACGGCAGTATGCTAACCAGCATAAACCAGTCTGAACCACTGAACTTGTCTGCTGGCCTAACTTGGTCTTTTCAGCTGGCATGAGATGTAATTAAATGCCTGTATTCTCAGTACAAAGTGTATGACCAGGCCAGATGGCCATCATAGTAGTGGCCACAATCCTGCATCTGCTTTATTGCAAAGCCACTGCAGTGTCACATGTAGTTGGATGCACTGCAAATGTCTTCGGGGAATGCCAATGTATTCCATCACACTGACTACGGCCCACCCAGCACTTTCAAAGATAGGATGGTTGATTATAATGAGGTCTGCTTCTCTACAAATTCCCATTTCCATGCCAGTGCTATAGTCGAGCCTTATAACTCCCTAAGTCTTTGATCTAGGCTCCATTATGCTCCATGCTTGATTTCAAGGAAACTCTCAGCTCACCCGGAAAAGAGAAGCTTCACTGAAAGAAAAATGTCAAGACAAACTTGATTGAAAGGCTTGTTGCATTTTCCACCAATATCTGTTTAAAATAACCTCCTTGATTGTCTTCAGTTAATTGCTGGTAATTTCCTCCGTGGATAATATTACACTGTCTACGCATCACAGAATTAGTTGCAACACAATTAGCGCTGGCAAGGAAGCTAATAATTTTTTATTGGTTCCAGTTTCAATGTCTCATTATTGTTCAGATTAAAATAGAAACAATGTGAACTGGCTGGCTCAGTTCCCCTGATGCTCTAAATGGCCAGTGTTTTCCTAATAACACTGTTAGGGGGTACCATTAAAAGTTTGTTATGCCTGACCTTTCTGGGTAAGCTAGTTATTCAATCATATGTTCACCTTTGAACAGATGTGTGATCCTGAATGATAAATAAAACTGCGGCTTATGTATAAATCTAGAAAAGTGTTCTTAAAAATGCAAATTAATACTTCCAAACAAATTATGAGGGAATATTTTAACATTCAGTGACTGCTTTTTCTAAACTAATTAGCGGCAATAGTATTTGTAAGACACTGTATGCTTATTAAAACAAAGTTTGGGAAACATTTGCAAGCAAACATATAATGCATCACCATTTAAAAATAAAATCAGACAAATAACTGCCAGCAGCTTTAACCTTTATAATTCTCTCTGGAGCCTGTTTCCCAGATTCATTATAGCAGTACATCTAACTATGATATTTTTATTCTACGCTTAATTCCCAAGTGGCTCATACTAAGAGCGGAGTAAGATGATTTGTAGTTCCCACATATGACATATGCATCATTTGAGAATGCTGACATACTCACCCTGTTCAATCATCATGTCTATGTATATCATCCCTTTTAAATTCTGAATTTGAATTGAGGCAACAGACGGTATACAGAATTTCATTTTAATTATAAGGAAGCAGATTTAGATTACAGACAGACAGACTCTGTTGCTCATTCTATCGGTCTCTCATACAGACAGAACGAGCAGATATTCCTGTTCTAATTCAACTTCTTGTGGGTTATGGCCAAGTCAATACGAATTCCAACTCAATTTTAATTCTGAATTTTACACACAACTGATGACTGGAAACCATAAACTATAGTTCTCGTCAGGGTTTCTCAACAACAGATGATCATGCATAAAATTCTAGAGGGCTAATGAATGACTTAATGATCTGTATTTAGCACAGATTGTTCCATAACATCACCACAATAAATTTACTTCCCTTTCACATTAGAACTCAGAACTGGATGACTGTCAGATTACACGCTCACAGCAAGAAGAGCCACCATTAGGAAAAGAGCAGGGATCCCTGGACATGCAAACGACAGGGTGTTTGTCAACAAATAAAGCAGATGCCACCAGCACAAAGGAAATAAAATCTAAAAGCGAAACTCTTGCCACCAGATGCTTGCTGGCTGCCAGTTCTGAGGGTGCTGCAATTAAGAAAGCATGAGCCACAGAGTAAAACACATGCGTTGTTAGAAATAACCATTAAACTGTGCCTGGTTTCAATCAGAGGATGGCACATAGGACAACCTAGTTCACAAAACAGTGAGCATTTTCCATTAGCCTATGGTAACTTTAATTGGCCTTTTTATTTTTCAATGCTTTACTTGAAGGACTGACAGAATTATCCACTGTGATTGTGAAATGTCGCTTTGGGTTTGCACTGTTGGACAATTTATCAAGGTCCTCATGAGTTGCTGGAGTCAGGAGGCAAAGCCTGGTAATTCAAGTGTTTGAAGAGATACATCTTGAGTGAAGAGAGAAAAGCCACCAATTCCACTCTACCACAAACAATAAGGTAAATTGCTGCTTTAAGACACTTGGCTGTATTTATAACATTTAAAGCCAACCACATTGCACAGTGGAGTCACTTGCCACTTTTTTAAAAGTGGTATAGAGACGGTCCATGAAATTGTTTGCAGCAAAGAGACTCAGCGCTCTGTACCCCTCTAGACAAAAGGACAGCTTATGGGAAAACATCTTTTTGAAAGTCTGATTAGGAGTAACAAACATCTTCAGTCAGACTGGGGCAAGGTGGTAATGCTAACAGTATTAAAACGCAAGGGCCCATATTAATGCTCTGTAGTACAAGACCAGTGTTGTAGGAATTTTATAATAATAATAATAATAATAATAATAATAATAATAATAATTGACCACGCTAGTGGAATACCAGACAAATGAGCACTGATCTTTTAGATGACTGGTTATTCAGGATTTATTGAACAGCAATAATCTAGAGTTAAGTTTTAGAATCTAGAAAAGTTTATTGCAAAATAAGTTAGGAAACTTAAAGGACAATTTCTCCACTGGAGACAACTATGTGTACCATCTGCTCCTAGGGACCCAGCAGCTCCCCCTTTAAAAGAGAAGTCAGAAAATGATTCAAGTATGCCACAGACTATTAAGTAGAAATAAGTGGCACTCACTCTTCCTGTTGCAACTCTGAACACAAGAACCTGCTGCAGTTAGGGTGCAAGCTGATGTACTGCAGTGAATGAAAACCTATAGAGAACACGCTTTAGACCAAGTGAGAACACGTTTTAAAGAAACACAAGCAAAGAGTAAATACAATCTCCATCAAGGGAGCCAAAGTTGTAGGTTCCACAAATGTCAACATTTTGAGTGTGAACCGTTTGTAGTGGGTTGGGAACTGCAGGTCTGAAGAACCATCCACAAGGATCAAAATAGTCAGGTAACGATCATCCTGGTAGGGACAACTGCACAACAGTATAAACAACTCTAGCCAGAAACGTTACACTACAACAGGGTTCCTCAACTTGCCCTGGAGGGCAAATGTCCTGCAGTTTTTAGCTCCTACCCTGATCAAACACACCAAGATAAAGGTCTTCAAGATAACAACAACAACAACAAAAAAAGCCATGTAGGAGAGTTTGATCAGGATTTGAGCTAACCTCTGCAGGACAGAGGCCCTCCAGGACTGGATTTGAGGAACCATGCACTACAATGTCACTTTAGCAGTTACCCATGCACAAGAAGATCCCACTGGGGCAGGCTCTAAGGGTCAGGGTTTGAAGATGCCCAGCAGCGATCCAAAGTCAGAACAGTGTTGGGGTCGGTCTACTCAAATGTGGACTTCAACACATTGGCTCCCGCAGGACTTGTCACAGGATATTCAGCAAAACCATAGTAAGAGTAGGCGGCTTGATCTTCTGCACAAGGTAGACAAGACACATTTCAAAGGGTCTACATGAGAAGAGGACTTACCTTCCACACATCCCTTGGCAAAGCACTGCCCATTAGCCAGCCTAAGCTCCACTTTCAGAGGTCCAGGAGCAACCACAGGAAGGGGAGGAGGAACAGTGTTGACTTCAACAGCCAGTGCTACAACAAATGTGCCAGAATATCTACACTGGAAGAGGAAACTGAAAGCGAAGACTCTCAGGTTAAAAGACCTGAACCAAGTGTCATGACAAAAATTAAAGTGCAAGTAATCACTCATAATGGCTGTCTCTTGTGATTGAGACTAGAGGTCCATCACCTTCTTCATTAGGTAGAAGTCATTCGGTTTTCATAGACTAGAAAGTCACCATCCATCTGCATGGAAGTTAAAGTTAAGTTTAACAAAGCATATAAGTGCTACCTAAACATCAACTTCCTACCATCATTATGGTGCCACAAGTGGTAACAGGAAACTTGTAGATGGCAAAAGCTATGGTAGAGCCAACAGGAGCACAAGGAGAATCATTTCCTCCCAAAAGGCTGATAGACTCCAAGTTTAGTCGTGGAAGTCGCATCTCTCATTGCCACAACTACAAATTGCCCATCTCTTGTACACTGGACAGTCACTGGCAAAAAGACAAGCATACACTTCAAATCAAGACATGCCATGTGAAAAGTTAACCATGACTATCAGGGTTAAGCATTAGTACAAAGTAAATTTAGGCATTGTACATTTACATTTAGCAGACGCTTTTATCCAAAGCGACTTACAACTGCATTTCAAGTTACACATTTACATTCTTATCAGTTCTTGCTTTCCCTGGGAATTGAACCCATGGCTTTGGTGCTGCAAGCGCCAACACTCTACTGTTTGAGCTACAGGAAAGCCGTATATTAGGGTAAACCCACACATTCCTTTGCGTTTTAAAATGCAAATTTCAAAATGACAAATTGAAGTTGTGGGAAACTAAAGAGTGCATGAGGACATTACCATGTTGAGAACTAATGCTAGTTTTAAATGTAACTAGAGTCTAATTAGAAAATGAATGATACGTCTTAGATTTGACAGTGGCGTTACATCACTTAATCTTAAAGGAGTCATATTATCAGTGACGTACCGTGGGGTTTCAGTCAGGGTCTTGAGTAACGATTACTTTTACCCAGTATGGTTTAAAAGGCCCACCTTGTGAGGTGTTGAAAAAAATCAGTGTTTTCACACAATATCTGTTGCCCCAGCAATATTCAATAACTTTTCTACAATCATACACCATGCGAGTAGTGGAAAGCACTTTTTTTCTTAGGGTGTGTCTTTAGCCCCATTGTACAATATAAGATGCTTACCAGCTCTGCCATAGTAGCACTGCTGTCCATCAAAACAGCAATTTATAGCATTACAGTTTGCAGGAGAAATGCCAGGCTCTCCACACTGCACCTTCTCATAGTCTCCCATACTGCATTTCTGAAAAGGATCTGCTGGCTGCTTGACCTCAAAACTCAAAGAAGATTGTTGCCCAGGCCATTCTAAGGCTTGTTGACTTTGTGCCAATGAAAATGCTGCACATAAATGTACAAAAGTGACACAAAGTACCACAAATCCCAAACAGCTCCAAAGCACTGCCGTTGTTTCAGAACTGACCACAACTACTGAACACATTCAGGCAGCTATTTTTAAAGGTTGATAATAAGCTATGTTTGAAGGTACCGCTGTATTTATCAAGATCTATCAAGATCTATCAAGATCTGCACTGTTTCAGCTGGCCTCATCAGGTTTGATAAGCTATGTCATGCTATGAAACCATTGCGGTCTTAAATTGTATGCTAAATCAATTAATTTAAGCTTTCATACATAGCAATACAAACTATACACCATAGTTTACAGAACATGTTTTTTTTTTCAAAAGGTGTTTTTTAATACTTTTTGTTTTGATTTGGCACAGATGATTCTTTGGAAATGCCCTGTTAGACATTTGACAGTGCTTTACAGAAACTGACAATTTGTTTAATGTTAAACTTAGCCTATAATGGAGCTTATATTATGAGTGAAATTGCATGACAGATGTCAAGATGAACACATGCAGTGCTAATGTGAAAACTAACGGAACTTTCATTGGTTTCTGGTTTGAAGCATGGCACGTGACTAATGAGTTTTTGGAAGCTATAAAGTCCCGTATTTAACCTCTGGTGCTCCTCATTTGGGAGTCACACTTGTTATCTTCGTGGTCAAAAGTGACCGGACACCTGAAAATTCTACTTTTTCAATTGAAATATTTTTTCAATTAATGCAGTATTTCAGATGAATATAGGGCTTTTAATTAAAAAATTTGAAGGCAGCTTAGCGCCATCTGTTGAGAGAAAATAAAATAAAACATGTAATTTCATGGTGTAACCACTAGATGCCTGTATAGCTCTCTATGGAGAGGCTTGTGAATTCTCTGGTAGGTTTTGGACAAAATACATGCTTTTAAGATGTGGATTTGAATGTATTTTTAAAAAATTCGAAATACTTTTTTTAATACTAAATTAAAAATGATACTTTTTGTCATGGTTTAAACAAATGTGGTGGCATTGAATATTTAATTAATCTCATTGATTAAATACAAAAAAAAAAAAAAAAAAAAAAAAAACTGATGTACTAATTCCATGAACCCCTCCTTCTTCCAAACACACACTCCCTCTACAAAACCCCACCTTAGATTTACTAATTATGTGAGAGGACAATGCCATAAAAGCACTGATGGGAGTGGAAAGTTCTGCTCGTGATCTACTGACAATGCACAATAAAGAACACAGATGCAGCCGGATCATTTCCATAATGATCAACGCAATCTACCAGCGCAAATTAGCATCTGGTTTAAGAGATGCTTTTTTGGGGCATTAAAGTCCTGATGAAATCAAAATTGACGTTTTTTTGGCTTTAAGTATGAATATGTTAGCCTTAGTGTGCTCCAAACCAATGACAAAATTCACATTTAGAAGATATAAGCATTCAAAACTTTCAGTCTCTCATTTCCACCAATATGGATCAACAATTTTGATGACATCACCCTGCACTTCAGCTTCTCATCAGATTTTCTGTCCAATCAAATGCTCACTAGAATATGAAGCGTCCCACCCCCAAATAGCTTTAAAGCAGTGGCTGAGATTACTATTATTTGAAATTACTATTTTCTATATGCTGAATGGCACATATTGCACTATATAGGGGATATGGAACAATTCAGATAGTGTAAATGCTTTCCATTGGGGCAAATTAAGTCTGGTTTCACTTTAGTGTCACGCAAACCGCCACAGAGCACACACAGTCTGCTCCAGTCCAGAGACACGACAGCACAGAGCGGATCATATGCGCGAGTCAACGCAGACCACAAAACGTATCAGATTAGTTTGCATTTTACACAGAATGCTATATTTTAAAGCGGTATGGAGGAGATTAGGAGGAGAAAGAGAAACAGCACTGACGAGTAGAAGAGTACTGACGAGTACACTTTTCAAATTTCACATCCTCAGCATGATTATGTTCACTGTTTTGCTTTAGTAACAGTTTCATATTAAAGCTACAATATGTATTTTTTTTCGCTGCTAGGGGTCGCTTACCTCTTACAATAACAAAGGCGTAGGTTGATGACGCATAAGCAGAATTATGGAACTTGCCGTCATGCCGGAGGATCTAATAACGTTTATGGATGAGTGAATACATTGATGTTTTTTAACATGACTGTGGAATGAAGCAGGTCGCGATTGCTAATAAGAGACAGATATCAGCGCCACACATGAGTCCCGCGGATATAAAGGAATAAGGACATTTCATTCTACCGAACTACCAGCAAGTGCTGAATTACTACTTACCAGTGTTGGGAACGTTACTTTAAAAAAGTAATTAGTTATAGTTACTCACTACTTGTTCCAAAAAGTAACTGAGTTAGTAACTGAATTACTCTATAATAAAAGTAACTCGTTACCAGGGAAAGTAACTATTTGCGTTACTGTAAAAAAAAAAAAGTTGCTATATGTCAAAGAATTTGGATTTTTTAAGCAGTTTTCACAAGTCAGTTGAAATGAGTAGAACAGACAGGTGTTTAACTTTAGATATTTATTGCACGTCGACAGACAGCAAGAGGTTTATCCTGCACTTCAAGCATTCTTTGTAAGAAAAGTAAACAGTTACACCATATAAAGTGCATTTAACTCTGCAAATTAAATCAGCCTCTCTCAACTTTTTATTTAAAAGTTTTATTAATAAAGTAAAGGCATGAACCAGTTTATTTGTAGTGCACTGACTGTGCACATTATATAAGATTAATATATTTGTTTTCCTTAAAATTTTAATTAGCAGTAACTTAAACACTTTGCAGTTTGAATGTCCTATATAAACAAAATTACAGATTATGTTTTTGTTTCCACTGTTCGATCGCGTCCGCGCCTCACACACACACACACACACACACACACACACACACACGCACACAAATGTAAACAATTTGCGCCTTTTCGATCGCGCCTCTCTCTCTCTCTCTCTCTCTCTCTCTCTCTCACACACACACACACACACACACACACACACACAAATGTAACCACTTTGCAACTTTTCAATCGCGCCCGCGAGTCTCTCTCTCTCTCTTTCGGTTCAATACGAATAGTTCTAGCCTTTGACCTCAATGAATTTGAAGTAGTGCTTATATCTTCACCTTGAAAATGCCAACTTTTCATCGGATTGCTCCTGACCATAGACTGCTACTGACTCGCCATCTCTGCTGCTTCATCGAATCTCAAGCTGTGTCCCAATGTTGAAGGCTGCATCCTTCGAAGGACGCAGACTTCAAGGATGCAGCCTATGCGTCCTCTGAAGGACGCACCATGTAGCCTTCCTAGGATTTCCTAATTGTGCAACCAGGTGTTCCCGATCACCGCTCCTGGCGCCAAGCAACGGTGCGAGAGGACAGCTGCTTTCCTGATCATTCATTTTTATAACTGAGTAAACAGCTATGGAGCCAGAATTGACTATTGTCATTTTTATGTTTTATATTTTACTGGAGGTCATGGTGTGCACCGGCGCTGCCGGATCATGTATTTTCGGTTTAGCCCTGTTTGAATACAAAACCCAATTTAATATAAAAAGTCCAGTATTTCTAGCGCTCGTCATCTGCAGCTGTCACGGTTGCCAGGCGACAAGAACAATCCTTCGTAGGCTAGACCGGTCCGAGCACTTCAGATGCGCCCTTTGATATGGGACGCTGCTGTAGTTAGCAACAATTTGTTAATATTGTGACAATAAGCCTACATTTTGTTACTTTAATTTTCGGAACTGCATATTTCGTTAAGTATTCACTTACAAATGTGAAGTAACCTGAAGTACTTTTTTCCCTCACATCACAATATGATTACATTACACTACACAAAAGTATATAATGTAACAACCAGATATTACTGTATATTGAAAATATACAGAAGTAAAATGCAACATAGCCTACGCAGTAATGCAGTAGTACCCTAATATAAATGCAGTAGTTATTAAAAGTACTTTTTTCAGGAAGCCGTCGATTGAATCAGCCCTGCAAACCTGTTGGTAGACAATTTAGTGGATAGTGGAAATATGCACTTTAACACTCTGGAGACCATCCCAGATGATGTCCCACCAGCAGGAGGCCTTACCAGGGGCAGCCCATCCCGGTCCAGCAGCTCAGCTCAATAGAGTCTACATCATTTTTTTCTTATTTTATGTATTGTAAAATTAAATGTTTATGTTGATTTTGATATGTTTAACGTATTTTGTAAATAGTTGGAAAAAGTACTTTTATTTGAAAAAATAAAAAGGTATAGAATTTGTTTCATGCAGAAAGTATTACTGTCATTACAAAAATAAACAATGTCCAGAACAATTCATTCTCTTTTATTTACACAATTAAAGTTGCATAAAAATAAATTTACATAATTTTTCTTTTAAAAAATAAAAGTGAAAAAAGTTAAACAAGAATATGTAGAAAATATATATATTTTTCAATCATTCTCTCAAGAAGAGAAAACAGCCTGTCCATCCTCTCCCTTCTTTCCTGTGCACTCCTCGCCTCTGCCTCCCTCTGTAGTTGCATTTCTTCTCTGATCAAGTCCAAAAACTCGTCCTGTCTCGCCGCCTTTGTGCTGCTGCTGCCCCTGGCTCCTCCTCACCGTGGGCACCCACTGCTGAACTCGGCCCTGGTGTGTCCTCAGGGATTGAAGCGATGAGGACAGGGGGGTTGGTGCAATGCCTCTGTCCCAACACCTCATCCATGAGGACAAACCAGGGCCAAGCTTCAGCAGTGGGTTTCCCACTCACACCCTCTCCTGTCCCAGGACACTTGCAATCCTAAAGGCAGAGCAAATGAACCATGGCTTGATAACAACAACAGGACAATACATTTCAGCAAAGATGTGTGTATTACTTTTCTTTATAAATATATATATATATAGACCCATTTTTTCCTGAATTGTTCTAAAAAAGCAGAAAAGGGTACTTAACACAGAGGAGCAATTTAAGTGCATTGTTAACACTGCAAAATATGACACATCAAGACATGCATACAAAATACTTAAGAAATCATATTTCTGTATACTAAAATTTGGTTAAAACCACATACCTTGCATGACAGCTACAAAAACACATAAAAGTGAAACCCCATTGCCTTATCTACTGCTTTTCTTATTGTTTTGGGCTTTATTGGGTGAGTGATAGCCTATTTCTTATAATACACAAGTGAAAATATTACAAATAGGTCGTTAAACTAATAACGTTATTACCACAAGTTTTGCCTAAAACTACCTGATAAATGAAGCCACGCAATGGTGACGAAGGAGTTAAGAAGAAGTTTATAAGAAAATTTAACTCTGGTTTCGCTAGCTATTTGAGTAAATAAAAACATAATACTTACATTTAAATGTGAATTTGCTGTCCACCACCGATCTCTAGTCTCGGCCGCCTTTAAAAAAAAAAAAAAAAATGCTGTCTTCAACGGCGCGCAATGACTTATGGGGTAGAATAGGCCGCTAAGTGTCCATTTATGTATCCTTCTTTTCACGGGGAAACGAAGGGTGCATTTGGCGTCGCTTTTGAATCAGGGAAGCCTTCGTCGCGGCGCGATGACGCAACCGGCCTTCGAATACGGCCTTCGAAGGATGGAGAATTGAATTGGGACAGCCTTCATCGAGCCGCGGTGACGCAATCGGCCTTCAAATGCGACCTTCCAAGGATGCAGCCTTTGAATTGGGACGTCCTTCGTTGCGCCGCGGTGACGCAATCGGCCTTCAAATGCGGCCATCCGGCCTTCAAATCCGGCCTTCGAAGGACGCAGCCTTCACTTTGGGACACAGCTTCTGTGTGTGTGTGTGGCGCGTGTGCTGGCGTGTGTGTAAAAACACTGGCTCTGATTGGCTACCATGAAAACATGACCCTGCCTTAGCCAATCATAATCGCTTACCTCGTTATTAACGCACCTCCTCACTCGCTGTGCGAGCCAGGGGTGCGTTCGGATTACACAGTTTATTCAATCAATGCATAGTAACGCACCGCATTTAACGTCCAGTAATGGTAACGGCGTTGTAATGACGAGAAAAGTAATTAGTTAGATTACCCCGTTACTGAAAAAATAACGTCGTTACCTAACGCCGTTCTTTTAAACGGCGTTATTCCAAACACTGCTACTTACACAGGTTAGTTTATTTGACGAATGAAACTTGTGAGGCAACGCAGCGCTGTTTCACTTGGTCTACACTATCACACTAAACTGCATTTGAGTGTGTTGAATGTTATAATGTTATTCTATGTGTTACTCTCGACATCTCGAAAACGCCACGCTGATATTGATCCTCGGTTTAGTTCTCCTTTTGTCCCAAATTCTCCTTACCATGGTCCATAATATTTGAACGAAACAACAACAGTGTGAGCGTGCTCACAGTTGTCGAGCACAGTTGTAACGCATGTTGTCCACGTCTGTCGCCAGGGATACCAAGGATAACGTGGATATTACGTCATTGACAGGCGACAAGTGGGACAGGGTGACAGGGATGAGCCATTATTTAAAATTGGAATTTCTCTGAAATTAAAAATCTTTGGGAACTTTTGGGATATTGTAAATACACAACTGCAGGACATATATCACACTGTGCAAGTGATTTTTGGATATTTTATTTCAAAAATCGTACATATTGTAGCTTTAAGGGGCTGTTTACACGGCACAGTTTTCAACTAAAACATAAAAAAAGTTATAATTTTTTTTTGGCCATTCGAGCTGCAAAAGTTCACAACACAACCAAATACAGAAACGCACTGCAAATAGCACAGACCACAATGGTCCGGTTCTTTTCCACGAACCGGTTCTTTCGGACATTTCATTTCAATGAACCGGTTCAAAAAAATGGTTCACCAGTTCTTTTACATCCTCACGTAATGACGTCAATTCTATCATCCTGGCGGATAAAAATACATTCAAATAAAGGCATTTGTAATCATAACTTCAGTTAAATAATAGTAATCATCGTCATAATCATCTTGGATAAGTGTCTTACATTTACATTTAGCAAATGAACCTTAAAGATATGAAGTGAATAAACTGGCCCCTCATTTAAGGCCCCTCAGTCCTCGGTTCACCCGTGCTCATGTATCAGCACAGCATGCAGTTGGCCGAAAGAAAGTTCGGTTTAGAGACGGTGCTATCACGCATGCTCAGTATCTCCAGCTCATCGGTTCTCTGTATCGAACGTGTCCTGTATCAAAAGAACCGCTGCAGCAGCCAGTTCTTGAATTGAGAAACTCTGTTGCAGTAGGCCTGTATGTGCTGAACTGAGAACTGCTGAAACCTTACTATGCAGTCGACAAAACTAAAAAGTCGATGCATGTCTCCAGTATGTTTAATACATTATGTTTTGATGAACACATTATAAACATTTACTAAGCACCCTTAAAAACTTGGCAAGAGTTTACGTCAACTTAGAAATTAAATGAGCTGTTCCTGAAAATAATGTTTTAGTATAATAATAAATGTTTAGTTTTACAATCCATTCATTGAGTTTCCAATCTTTAAAATGATACAGAGATAAGACAGTAATTATGTGATAAACATGTTTCCAACATGTTTTATTTTGTTAAACTTATTGATGTTCAACTATTAAGAAACATGCATTTCATCCCTCTGAAAAAATTGCACGCATGCTCAGCTCATCAGTCCTCAGTATGTCGAACGTGTCCGAAAGAAACAGTTCTCGGTTCTGTACTGGTGATCCGAGAACCGCTGTACCTGTACGTTCGGTAGTGCGCGCATGCTCAGTATCAGCTGCTCGTGCTCATCACTTCTCTCAACACAACATGTCTCAGTTCAGTGAACTGTTGGAGTTACTGGAGTAACATATTCCCCGGGATATTGTTTATTTCGAGTCGGAGGCATGTCCAAAAGGGAGTAACTTTAGTAACTTGTGGATTCACCTGGGATGATCCCATGACAACGCAGCACGGTGTCCATCAGCTGAATAGCTGTTCTTACAACGGAAATGTCTTATTATTGCTGTTAACATAACTGTTGCAAATAAATATAAATTTTATTTAAAAAAAAGAAAAGTTTTTGACCCTGCATTACCTAACATGAAACTTATTTAAACTTAGCATGACAAAATTTGTACAATGTAACTGATGCATAGATTATTATCGTCATGGTCTTTTACTCTATCTTTTTTTCCCCCTCATTTGTATTCTGATGGCATTGAACATATTGTTAATACATTTTATATATTGTGTACAAAGTTATATATCATAAACATGTCATCTCTGTATGTTTTGCAAAAAAAAAAAAAAAGTAGAATTTGAGCTATAAGCAGCGTGTTTCTGTATTTTGTTGTGTTGTGAACTTTTGCAGCGCGAGTATTTGAGTATATTATTACTGAGCATATTTGAGTATTGTGAGTATTTGAAGCACAAGTTGTAAAACTGATGAAGATGTTTTCTTAATTTGCGGGTGTTTTTTTCTATTTGCATGTGTTTTCTTGAGTTGCAGCGCATTGAGCTCTCGCTACCACCATATGATTCAGTGGAAATTATGTCAACACATTGAATAACACTGCATGTTTCTAAGCACTTCAGTGGGCCGTTGAAAACTACCACAAATAATATCAGTAAATTGACCAGCGCAAATATTAGTGAATTACATTATCTGATTTACTTAAATACTGTCCTCCCATAAATGTTGCATCTGAAATGGGAAACTCTGATAAATGTATATGCAGTAAGGTCAGCCGCAAAAATAACTTTGTAGACGCCTTTTCAGCGCAAGTTTTTCACTGCACGTCTTTAGTAAATCCTGGCAGTAGTGCCAAAAGAGGGTTTGTCCAGGATTTACTAAAGACGTGCAGTGAAAAACTTGCGCTGAAAAGGCGTCTACAAAGTTATTTTTGCGGCTGACCTTACTGCATATACATTTATCAGAGTTTCCCATTTCAGCAGTAGTGCCAAAAGAGGGTTTGTGCTGGTGTTCTGTCATTTGCAAAAAAAAAAAAAGTGTCTGTTTTCCTGACTCGTTTGCAGAGCTGAGGACTGTCACAGCAACAGGAGTGATTTCTCAAGATACTTATTTAAGTCTTTTCCCACCATTGGCGTAAATTTCTGGCTTTCCGTGTTTTCACTGTTATGGTAGGAGGCGCTATTAGGCATCTTCTTAAAGAGTACTGAATTTCCAGATCAAAAGACATGTGAAGAAGAAGCAGAAACAAGCGATCGCATATGTAAGCAGATGTCAATGTATGGGGGTGTTGATGGTCTCAATCTTCTCCATCTAGTCATGTTTTGATCATCGGTTTGAATCCAATCTGAATGTAGTCTTTGACAAGATGCATTTTTCTCAGCTTTTTGCTCTAAATAGTTTTTTTTTTATTATATATATTTTTTTTATGAAGCTTACCCACATTCAAGTGTTGATAAAATGAAAATGTTGTAAAAAAAAAAAAAAAAAATGCTGACAGTGGCTGGCAACTTAAAAAAAAAAAAAAAAAAAAAAACCTGCCGGGGAAAGAGTTCATAGGCCAGTAAGAGCTGTGCGTATAAGAGCTTTAGCCTCCTTGTTAGAGCGCTTGCCTCTCACGCCAGAGATCACGGTTCGAATCTTGCTCTGAGAGGATCAGTGGGACCGGTTACATTTGGTGCTATGACCCAGATGGGAGTGAGGTTTAGGGGGGTGAGTGTAACTGTCGTAGGCCAGTAACAGCTATCCGGTAAACCTCACTCCCCTGATCCCAAGAGGTGTTCTCTAGCCTCCTCTTTACAGCACCCACCTCCCACGCCAGAGACCACGGTTCGAATCTCTCTCTGAGCAGATCAGTAGGACCGGTTACAGCAGCACTTTTTATGTGTGACATAAAAATAAAATAAAAACACTTATAATACCTTTAAATTGACTTTATAAAGAACAAGAACTGCACTGAAGTCTACTCTACATAAATAAGAATTCACACATGCCTCACAGTACACATTACTAAATTAGCACCAGTAGAATTCACAGGGCATAAGTTTAAACTGTTCAGCATTTGCTTCTATTATTTTGATCAATTTATCAACTTCTATTTTATTTATAACAAGTAAAGGAATGGTAACAGGAAGTGTCACAGGCACTACTGCATGGTTGATCTGTAGACCCCGAAGAAATACATTTGTGATTCATTGTTTTAAAATTGTCAAATAATTGATTTTCTTACTTTTGGTCAAACATCTTTTCAATTGCTTACTTTCTTACCTTGCTTCTGTGTAATTTTCTTATATATTATATATAATTCAAAATTCACACTTAACCTCCCATAAGTGAAGAACAAAAGACAATGGTATTTCCTTTTGCATAGTCATTTCAACTCTGTTGAACAGCAAGTCAGATGGAAAGGCATGAAATTAAGGCACGAATGAATTATTATTATTTATGTATTTATTTTTATTTATTTTTTTGGCTATGTGACAAGCTAAGATAAATTAGATTGTTTCTTTAATATAATATAATGAAATGTTGGTAATTCACACGTTTTCATGAAGACGTTAGCTACCTGTCTCTCAGGCCGATTAGCCTAATTTTGGCCATCTTTTTTTTTTTTGCTTTTTTTTGTTATAATGATATCGGCCAATATACTATTTTATTTCATACCATTAACGGCTGGGATTCAGCTTGACTCAAATGATTATTTTTGCATGAAAAATTATTTAATATTAGGCTTTCACCTCATGTAATTCTAGTGAGAAACTTAGCAGACTGTATCTGTATTTTGTTATGTTTTGGCCTAACCCAGAGGTCTTCAATCCTGCTCCTGGAGGGCCACTGTCCTGCAGAGTTTAGTTCCAACCTGCTTCAGCACACCTGCCTTTGAATATTCAAGCAATTCTGAAGAGCTTGATGAGCTGATTCAGGTGTGTTTGATTAGGGTTGGAACTAAACTTTGCAGGACAGTGGCCCTCCAGGAGCAGGATTGAAGACGGGATGAGGGAGAGCTTTTGTGAGTGTGAATGTACATATGCTGTATTATCTTTGTCTCGAGGACCCCCTCAAAAACGAGATGTGCTGTATTATTTTTGTCTCGAGGACCCCATCGAAAACGAGATGTTTCATCTCAAGGGGTTATCCTCAACAATAAAATTTCAAATTAAAGATTAACTTATGACAAGACACATAGCAGGATCACATGACAAACAGGGAATCACATGACAAGACACAGAAACATGACAATGACAAGAACAAGAAACAAAACCCAAAACGTGAGTTTTGCCCAAAACATTGGCACAATTATCAGAGATGAACCAGTCAAAAGTAGTTTCTAACAATTGCATCCCTTATTGAATGTATATTTGTTTGTTTTTGTTGTGGGTCACATAAGGGGCTATGGAAACCAAAAGGGTGATGGGAGAGAAAAAATATGAGATGAAAGGAAAAATGAATTTAAATACTTTTACGTTTTTTCGCAAATGTTTTGTGTTCCCCCAAGAAACTTTGTATTCACTCTCAAAACTTGAGTTCTTTGCGAATGAACAATGTTTCTTGGGGGAACTCAAAACATTTAAGAACTAAATATATTATGATATATTAAACTATATAATTTTTCGCCCATTTCATATTTTATTTTTATTTTAGTGCCTCTGAGGGATCTGTTTGTTTAAATGAATTTGGAAAATGGAAGGGTGCTTGTTTGTTTATGTTGTTTTCTTTCTCTTTAAATAAAGTGACCCCACTTTACCTGTTGTTCCTTACTAGCAGCCTATTGTAATATGTTACCCAATTTGAAGCACTGGTAATTCAGATTTAATCATCTGGAAAAGTGTCTATCTGGATCAGGGTGATCCAATCCTATTTTGCTTTGAAAAACCAGCACAAAAGTAAGATGAATTACCTCATCCTGGATAGCAAAACATGGGATTTCCAAATCTAGATAATTATTTTCCAGATTAAATGGCCCTGTTTACACCTGGTTTTAAGATGCGTTTTGGTCGATCGGATCATAGGTAGACAACGCTAAATACAGGTATAAATGGGGTCTAAACCATTTTGAGCTTGTCCACTTTCGACCACTTCCAGGGGTAGTCGAAAACGCATTCGACCGGATTGCATGTGTTTGAACAGCCACAAAAGACCCTCTGCTCTCGGCCTACTGACTTAATGTGTAAACATTGAACATTGAATTTCTAACATGCACTCGCAGCGTTCGGCATGGTCTTGCAGCTATCAGAGCAGAAACGAAAGCTGATGCTCTCCGTATGTTTTTCCGTTGTCTCAGTGCGCATTCACTGCAACAACAAAAAAAGTTGTTTCAACTTAAAGTAAGTCTTTGTGCTTTTAAGTTTAGTCAACTCAAATATCCAAGTTGTCACAACTTTACATTTCAAGTTGACTAAACTTTTTATTGGTTTGTTTGCCCCACCTGCTCTCCCTTGTTACCCTCCTAATTTCCTCTCCTTTTTCCTCTCCTTGTGTTTCCGTCCTGTTTAGATAGTTGTTGATGTGCATTAGAGATGCGCGGATGGGCTATTATTTCATCCGCAACCGCATCACAAAAATCATCATCCGTCCGCCATCCAGCCGCACCAACGTTTTTGACCAATTTTCAAAACCGCACCCGCCCGCCATCCTTTGATTTGTGTATACATATATTTTTCATTTGATTGGTTCAACCGCCCACCACCCGCCCGAATTTAATTAAAATATTATTTTTCGTCACGTCATCCGCCCAATCCGCGGTTTATCCGCGGAGTCCGGGGCTGTAACCGCCAACCGCGCATCTCTAATGTGCATGGTGTTTACCCATAAAGCCCATTACACTGCATCCTTGAGTCCTTGCTCTCTCTCATTTCCTGAAACATCCACTTTTGCATGTATATTTGTTTGTTTGTTTAATTTATTAGTTTCGGGTTAGCTGAGGAACCTCTTAAAGATAAAATGAAAATGGAAGGGGATGTTTGTATAGTTTTGCTGTTTTGTGCCTGTTCAAATAAAAGCACTTAAAGTGTAAAGATTGGAGAAATTAGAAAATGCCGGACAGTCTGGTTGAAGACAGGACCTTGCTGGAAATTACCATTTGAACTCACCATTTGAGACGAAAGTCTCACCTCAGAATACATCTCTTTCCCTCTTCCCCCACCCTCTCTCTCTTATGCTAAAATCACCAGAGATTTACACACAATCTATATGGTTTAAATGTTAACAATTATCATCCAGTTTTGTAAATGTTTGGTATCATTTTAAATGTCTCAGTGCGACTGGTACAAATGTCTCATTTCCAAATAAGTAAAACAAAAGGTAATAAGGTTTTTTAAGAGTTTAGAGATAACTGGCACACAAAGGAAGGTGGTCTCCTGGCAAATGGTCTCTTACCCCCAAAAGGTGTAACCTCTGAATGCAAAGGTCCATTGTTAGCACATGTTTCCACATGAAAGAGGATCTATCTATATAATGGAATGTAGCAAAGGGTTCGGGGCTTTCTGTTACTCAAATGAGCCCATGATGTTGAAGGACCTCAAAGAATTCAACATCATGTATTTTAAAGTTGGGTTCGCATCTCTTCTCTTTATTCCAGAGCATTTGATGTTTTGTATCGATTATCTTTGAATTGATTATGAAATTGGCATGATACATTTACCTGACATAATAAATTGTTACATTCGATTATTCTAACCGTCTTTGACATTATTTTCATTAAAGAGTTAAAAAGAATAGTCAAACATTCGCTCACATTTAATGATGCACAAATATCATTAAAACCTTTTCATTTATGGAGTCAGATGAAACAACAAGAAAATACATATTCAAATGTATTGCATTTAATCAAAAAATACTTTGCCTCGAGAAAAGACAGTAACACTTAGAGACCTTCCACGCTGGTCGGATGCCGGACTTTGGGCCGATCGAGCGCGAGCTTACAGACTACCTATTGTTCTTTACAAAGCTAGTAGCCTACATTGAAATTTTGTCCCATTTAGAACATTTTCTTGTTAAAAGATAGCACAAAAGTGAATTAGTAACTGGATAAAAAAGATTGCTTCCTGGATAGCAAACATGGGATTTCCTATATTTTAACTGCATGGGCCCAGAGGTTGCAGTATATTTACCAGCAAGGTCTAACTGGACCATGCTAACCAGCCAAGTCTGGATCCATCCAGGGTCTAACAAAATACTGTATCAGAACTGAGCAGAATGATGTGAACATTGACTCTCTGTCTGTGTCATTAATAGAACAATAAGATCTTCAATATAATCTATATACATTTACTATGACATCCATATAATTAGAAGTTTGTGAAGGGCATTTCTTCCCGTCTAAAATTGAGCAACCCAACAACCACAGCTGTCTATCTGCCAGGAGCGATGTCTGCTTGATGTGCAAATGGCTGCTTGATGATTTACGTGTTTGGTAATGATATTACTGGGCCTCTACATAGCCCCCTTTCTCTCTGTGCCTGTGGTTTTGTAATTTCACAGATGATGACTTTGAAAAACATACACAATATGTTAACCTAACTAAAATGTCATATTTCCTCAAAAGTGCTCACACAGCTATTCATTTAAATGGAAATGGAGTGAACTTTGAAATGCACAACCTACGGTTTCACTACTAATTTGAAAGTATTTCACCTCACCGAGGACTAAGGTTTGAATGGGGCCTTTTTAAAATGGCATAAATAATGTAAATTCCACTGGTAAACATCAAAACTAGTAAACAAACCTGTCAAATGTATATGAAAGGTTGCCATGGGAATCTGCTGATATGTTCTGTCTTTGAGAACTTATATGCATAGCCTCTAGCAGAATTCTGATGCAGGAGTCATGCGCCCATTGGTCATTAAGGGCAAGCTTGTACCGTGCAGGACACCCTGCCACAGATGTTCACCGATTTGGTGGACAGTTTAAGTGGATAACAAATATCCAAAGTTCATCGGTCAAATTTGATCTTTTCTGCAGAACACACAAGGAGAAAAATGTTTAAATGTTTTTCACAAAAATACAAATATATATATTACTTTAAATTAGTAACTTATCTTGTATTTCTGCCTTGGCAGATGTTTCACAAATGAAAAATACACTAGAATTAAAGATGCAGTCCATCCTCTGAAAACACTTAAAGGGTTACTTCAGGATTTAGCATTAAGCTTTGTATTAGTAGAAAACCTGTAGTATTTTCGAATTACCGTGCTTTCCACCCTCATATCCCCCTGAGACAAGAGATTTATGTATTTTTTGTCTGGAAAAAATCCTCTGATGACGCAAAAATCGTCATTTTGCGTCATCGGAGGATTTTCTGGACAGAGGCTAAAGACTACAGCCAGTAGATGGCGTTGTTCCGCATGTTTTCAGCCCGCCCATACAGGGTGGGATCTCACTCACAGAATGTACACAGTGTCAGCCGTCTTTCTTTGGAAGCTAAGCTAGCAGGCTCTTGTTCTGTGGAGAAAGCTGAATAGTAGGAGAAAGCTGAGTAAGTAACCATCCTCCTTTTCCCGGACTTGTCCGGCGGGCGAGATCGTTCAAAATGTACGGGATTCAGCTTTTGCTTTCTGCAGTCGCTATTCCTTGTTTACATGCACACCTTTTGTTTCAATCTAACTGAATTCATTCCGATTGGTGAATTTGAATGTAGTGTTTACATGAACGCTAAACAAGTGATCGGTTGATGTGCGTTTTACCATTGCTAAGAAAAATTCCCGCTCCTCCGGCGCGTCTCAGTAATCATGCCACCGGCCTCGCGCTGTTCTCCCGCGGCCGTCAGCCTCGTCCTGCTCGCCACAGTAAACATGATGAATGGCGACTGTAGAACGCAAAAGCCGAATCCCGGACATTTTGGGCTATCTCTAAATCCCTTGCAAACTCATCACGTAGGCTAGCTTTGTTGTGTTAAACTGCGCACTCTTACCGGTAGGCGTGGCCTCCTAAGACAGCGAAGCAAGTGCATTCTGGGAGTTGTTGTCTTTCATCCACATAAGCCAAAAATACATTTTCTGGCTTTTCTCAGTCTAGAAAGCTCCAAATTAAAAAATTTCTTCACATTTCTTCTACTTAAATGACCTATTTTAAATACACATTCATCTTCCCAGAGGTGAAGTATCCCTTTAATATCTTATGCAACCTTGCAAGAATATTGTACTGGTAAACATGTCAAACAAGACTAATTAAAAACTTAATAAGTATTTTTTGCAGTGCACTTTTTGTCTGACACTCATGGGTAATTTATTGAGCATTAAAGTGAGTCACAATGTCTTGCCATTACACTTATTTCACCCAACCGTATTTTCATTACTTTTGTGTTCTGTAGCAAAAAGAAAGTCACATGGGTTTGGAACAATATGAGAGTAATTAAATGATAACAAAATTCAAATTTTTGGTTAAACTATCCCTTTAAATAGCTGGCTGTCCAATGTGGTTCCATTCACACAGCGCAGGCTCATAAAACTCACTTTGAAATCCATCTTCGATTGGTTCACTTCAGTTTGGTCATATTATACAGAATGTAAACGTTACGTTATTTAGCATTCTAAAACAAAACTGAGCGTGTTGTGCTGCTGAGTGAATGTAGCCCCTGTGCATTTGTCATTTTGTTCTTAAATGCAAAGCAGAGACCCATTCGGGGCTTATCAGCTCACAGCCTGAAGGGTTTGTTTAGATAGCATTGTAGCGGCCATGTTTAAACATGAGTAGTCGAGTTCTGCCTCTCCCTACAAATGAGTCAGTAGCAAGAGTTAGTTTGTATCCTGGGAAAGCAGAGAGATATCGCTTCATATATCACCCATAGGATTTCAGAACACTGTATATCATCGCACGGGCACGCAGATACAGCATTATTCACGTACGGTGGGACATCTGGTCCCTTGGAGTCTCTTATCCTGCAAATTCTCTCAGTTTCTGAGTGAACAGTGCCTTGGCTGGCTGTTTGTGACTTGTACTGGGGCCTAAATGCCAAACTGTGAAATAGAGATGTGTGAAGTGTCTTCCCTCAGTGGGCAGTCAGAATCATCAGTCCTCCATCTGCCACTATCAGTCACATCTCTTGGCTTTAAGCAGCTCTTCGCTCGGATCCACACTGCAATAAAGGAAGGCACACACACACACACAGAAGGACACAGGGGCTCACTAATGCTAAGGTCTGACATGAGATGTTCCAGTAATGGGATGAGAGTAGCATCTCCTGAGTTTACCACACACACTTAGATGGGATTGACACAGCTGTGGATGCTATTTTACCATGATGGATGCTGGTTGGGGAAAGAGACCTCCCATTGCGTAACTAATAGCCCCATGGTTTCTGTGTTTGTGCCTCTGCAAATTTATGTCCTCCATCAAAAGGTCCCTAGACTAAGGTAATGGTTTCGCTTTCCAAACATGTTTGTTGACATCAGGTGAGATGCAGTCTCTCGTAGCCAGACTTTTGACTATACAACATAAGGTCTGGAACACATTACTAATATTATTATAGCTAATAATCACTTTGTCATGATATATCAGCTGTGTTTGTTAGTTTCGTTTTCATGGACTTTTAGTTTGTTTTCATTTATTACATGTATCCCTTTGTTTGAGTTTTCCCTTGAACCTTGCTAACCCACTTAGATGGGATGAAAACATATAACTTTTTTTCATGTTTATTTATTAGAAAGAGATTATACTATAATAATGAAATTTTTAAATGCTGTTTTCATTTTAATTTTGGTTAAAGTTTTTTATGTCTATATAGTATTTTTTTTTATTACTTTATTATTTTGGTTTTAGTTATTTGATTATATCAAGCTGAAATAAATGAAAATGAGAAATGCTGGCTTAGCAACTAGCTGAAATAAAAATAAAAATAAATTATTTTTTTATTTCCAAGTGAAGAAAATGTTTTAGTTAACTATAATAGTCTTGTCACTATTGATTATTGCATCCTCAACAGGAAATGAATCAATGTGCTACCTTGTATGACTTTGTTCCAGCCAAGTCAGCCAATCAGATTAGAGTTTGCCAGATTGGGAAAGTGCTTTTCAATTTTGTGAGCAACATCAGACAGTCAGTGAACAGACTGTAGAGTTTTATTAAGAGGTGATATTTGCCACCTGGAACTGGTTATCAGGGACATTTTTTACTTTATGAGTGTCTTTGGCCTAACCACACAACAAGCACAGTGTGTTGTCAATTCACAAAGGGGTTCAAAAGTCTGAGACCACTAGAGAAAATGTTTCTGCAATATATTATTAGCATATTTTCAGCATGCACTCAACATGGGCTCCTCAAGTGTAAAACCTGATCATGTTCTCCAGCATGATTTTGAAAATATTTTAAATGACATTTTGAAACCCATATTTTTTATGTGGCCTCAGATTTTTTAGAAACCACAGTACATGTATGTCAAACACTTAAACTGAATAAATAGCATGAATAAAATTCTAAATCTAAATTATTTTGACTGCTCAAATCACAGCCTGATCTCATGAAAATGCATCTCTATGTTTATCGTGCAATTTATACGCGAAAATATATATGATACGCAGTTTTCGCGTGCATTTGATACGCACTTTATAGCGTGTAATACGCACCCCACACCACTAATCCTAACCAAACATATAATACACACGTACCCCACACCACTACTAAACCTACCCATGCGTATCATATGCACATAAAAACTAATTTTTGCGTATAAATTGCACGATAAACACAATGCGTGCTATAGAGGTGCATTTAGTGTGACCGGGTTGCAAATCAACATAAAGTGCACATAGAAAGCTCTGCTAGAATACATGTAATTGTCCAGTCTTTAGGATAGATTTATTCTGAACAGCTGTCAGTTCACAATTCCCTGCTTTTTGTTTTCTAAGGGATAGTTCTGTTATCATTTACTCACCTAATGGCGTTCCAAACCTGTATGACTTTCTTTCTTCTGCGGATAAATTGGTTTTAAAATATCTTCTTTTGTGTTTTTCAGAAGAGAGAAAACCATGTGTGTTAGTAACAACATGGAAGTGAGTAGACCTAAATGATGTCAGAATCTTGATTTTTGGATTAACTATCCCTTTAAGGATTAATGTGTCATCAATGAACACTTCTTCTACTACTCCATACTTTTCAATTTGGAGAATGATCCAGTGTGGCTCTTTTTTGTAAATTAATTTCACAGTTTCAATTTCTTAATCCATATCCTTGTGGTTTTGTCTTGCTTAGTTTAGCTTCAGATGCAGTTGAAATACAGGAAACACGAAACATCTCACAGCTTCTCTGGTTTATGTGCCGCCTCCAGCGCATCTAAATGTTTGCTGTGTAATGGATTTGAAACACTCATTTAAAATGGTCTCTTTGATTTCCACCCACCCACTCAAAAGCTGCCAGTGGGAGTAGAGGGGATGGGCCACTGTCTCCACTGCAACTCTGCAAGACTGATCATTCAAGCTCAAAGGCTATTAAACTGAGCTACTCCCCGTCTCTCTCATACCGCCTGGGTTATAGGTGTAGAAAAAGGCAATCATTTGTTTCTAAGATGTCATTTGGCACCAAGCAGAATGCTTTCTAGTCAAATACATACATAAACTCATTGAGGGGTTGAAAGAAATAATTGAGAAGCCTCAGTGTTTTCAGTAAACAAACCAACATTTAGGCAAATGAGTTAATCACGGATTCAAAAAATGCTGAAGGCAGCAACCAAATCTTTTTGAATGTAAATTGAAGAATATTGCGATTTAGAAAATGTTAATTAACACACATCATTAACACGCCTAAAGTTGTTCTCGGCTTTGACTTAGCATGCAGAGGCGTTTATGAACTCTTTTTGGTTTGTTGTGCTGGGCAATATGGCAGGAAATTTGGACTCATACTGGCAAATTGCATGGATGCAGCATCAGAAAAAGTTGGATTGTCATGTGATCTTTTATTAGCGGTTATGACTGCAGTCTTCATCAATTGAGTGTACATTTATTTATTTTTAAAAAACATTTTACCCATTGCTTTATGTGCAAAACTTTTTAAATGAGGAAAAAAGTAGAGCGCTCCTTTAAAATCACACTGTTCAAATATGTTTAATTGCTTACCTTTTTGACCTTTCTGTGTGGACGATAAATAGCCACATAATCACAAACACTGAATATGAATACAAAGATAAATCACTTCACTTTCATTGTTACAAAGCAACTAATAGTTGCTGAGTTTTGGATGATTTGGATGATGCTTGGAAATAAAAACTCAGAAACTCATCACTGAGGATGACTAAGGGAGACAAATCAAGTACACTCTAAAAACTCCTGGGTTATTTCTTCAACCCATTTTCTGGGTTATTTGTGTTGGGTTAAAATTATGGGTTATTTTTTCAGAGAGTAACCATTTTCTGGGTTATAGGGCTAATATTTTGACCCAATTCATGGGTTGTTTGGGTTTCTGGGTTATTTTTCAAAGAGTAACCCATGTTCTGGGTTATAGGGTTGGCTTTCTCTCTCTCTCTCTCTCGCCCGCAGTTGTTCTGGAATTTTCTCACAACAGTCGTTTGAAATACCCGTCGCTTTCGCGCTCGATCCGTTTTGGCCTGTGCTTCATCGGTGCAACTTCATCTATATTCAAGGTAAGTGAGTATTTTCAGTGTTTATGTAATGTAAACTTTTCTGTGTCCATGTCCCTGTTGCTTATCACCAATTGCTAAAAAAAAATACGTAGAGACTAGCGTTAGCCGTGGTAATTCTGTGGTTGGCATGTAGCCGTGGCTATCACGACAACTAGGACAACTCGAGGTAACGTTATCACACACCGGACGCGATTTTGAACACGGTCCTGAGCCGTTGCTGGGTGTCGCGCATAGATACACTATATATATCTATGGGTGTCGCGGACAGACGCCGGATGGCGCCGCCGGTGTGTGTACACTCATAGAGAATAATGTGTTCGAATTTTAAAGACGCGGCACTGCGCTTCGCGAGACTGCACGTCCGGTGAGCGATACCTCGAATTGTCCTAGAGACGCGACGCGGCGCTTCTCGTCCGGTGTGCAAAGTGCAAACCCCATAGCCGCGGCTACAGAGCGACGAGGCAACACAATAGTTGAGTTATGTTTTCCAGCTGCGCCGTGCTTATCATATTATACAGTGAGTGCTCTACTGGCTGAAGTAGTGAGAGTTAAAGAAGCGGGTCAAGTCTTCAAATTGTTGCTAACCTAACCTCTATATTGCTATGTTTTCTCCAGGTCATCTTGAATGGACAGTTTTGTCGCTGATAAGCTAACTGAGTGGCAGCTGTCTGATTTTAGAGGTGAGCATTTTACTCTTATTGCCCTTATATCATCATCTCTCTATACCTACATTTTTTTTTTAATAAGACTTAAATGTGTCAGTGCAAGATTTTGTTGTGCCTTGTCTTTAAGCTGTTATGCATAAGAATGGGCAAGATATTCACCTTTGCATTAATGTCATTACACTTTTTAATGAAAGAAAAGATGTCATTCACACAAAATGGGTAACGTTAATGCTGCAAAAGAACCACATTAGTTAACTAGCAATTTGGGCCACGTGTAAAAAAAAAAAGCAACTGCATTCCCTTAAAACTGATTATTTGTTAGCTTGATAATGAAAGAGTGTCTGGTGAGTGGTTCACAATTGTCTCAACTTATTAACAATACTCATGTTGTCTTGTTTTCTGTCTTTCAGATGAAGACATAGATGAGGAGGCATTTCTTCTCTTTGATGAGGACACTATCAAAAATCTTGTCCCCAAAGTTGGCCCCAGGCTTAAATTCCTGAGGCTCTTCTGAGAATTGTTGTTTATTTTTCTATTTTTTATTTCTAATATTGTTATTACAGTGTGACCTAAAATAAATAGGAAAATAAACATGTCCAAGTGTGTGTTTTTTCATATAGATTTTAATTTAATGCTATAAAAATGTAAAAGTGCTTGAAGTGTGTAATATAATGTAAAACAAAGTTTTATTTTCTGAAATAAGGGATACTGGGATAGTGAGGTTAAGTTAGGTTATTTTTGACCCAACTCCTGGGTTAAAAAAGGATCAACTAATTTTTGGGTTATTTCTACCCAGATGTTGGGTTTTTTAAACCCAACATTTGGGTCAGGTATTTAACCCAGAATTTGGGTCAAAAAGCATAACCCAATTTTCTGAGTTGAAATAACCCATAAATTAGTTGGTCCCTTTTTAACCCAGGAGTTGGGTCAAAAATAACCCATTATGGGTTATTTTTGACCCAGGAGTTTTTAGAGTGTAGTGAGAGAGGGTGAATTGGCAGATAAAAAAGTAACATCTAAATATTGAGGGAAAAAATATTCAGGAAGACATCACCAGAGCTTTGTGTTATTGGGCTAATGAGGACAACCAGGGCAAAACTGAAGATCTGGAATTACAGCAAGCACCAACTCAAAAATAAAAATAATTCTGTAAATTTCTGATGAACTGTCATACTCAGTATTCAAACCAAATTCAAAGTTAGAGTTGCTAACTGTGCTTAACCATATTGGTAAAAAGGAATGTATCTTTTCAACACAGGGGAATTCTGAGAACCATCATTGCGCTCATGTTAATGACTGTCTATGTGTGGATTAGCTGGCAGTAATTGCTTTTCCCTCTGGTTATTTCTTGCTGAGGGATTTTGAATAACAAATCTGTTATGAAGTATAATTGTGTGTTTTTTCTCAGATACAGAGATAGTATAACTGAGCATTAGGATACCAATTAATAAAGAATGAAATGTATTATTAAAAATTATCAAAAAAATAAAATTCCCAGCCAAATAACATTGCTCATTAGGTTGATTTGCGGTTGCAGAGCAACATGACTACAAAGCACGGGTAATTTTACAATGACTTTGAACACAGCTTTTTATCCATTCAGAATTTAAAGGCAAGTTTATTTAGATAATTTCATACACAATGCTAATTTAACATGCCTCAAAAAAAAAAAAAAAAATTTGAAAATAATAAAAAGTTGAAAACATTTAAGAACATAAAAAATGAAAAATGTGTAACAAAAAGTTTAATTTAAAACTATACTGTACCTTAAATTTTTAAGTACAGTCAACTTGAATGTTTAAGTAATTTCGACTTGTGAAGGAGCGTGGAATGATGGGAACTGTCGTTTTAAATTCCACTGTGGATGTAAATCAGTCAGACGGAAATCGAAAAATCATGTTCATGGATGAGGTAAAGTTCTATTTTTATAAATGTTGTGTTTAATGACATGCTTTTTGTGGCGAGGGGGGCGTGGTTCAGCGCGGTCTATAACGGGAGAGAGAGAGAGAAACGAGACGAGCGGGACGCAAGTAGGTCAAGTGCAAATGACAAACACCTGTGTCTTATTGCAGTATTATTGGCGTGGAGAGACCGCTTATAAGCCGCGCTGGAACGAGAGAGAGACTGGAGAGAAAATTGGACGCAGAGAAAGAAAACCGCTGGATCCGAGCTCTCATTTTTGAACTGTTTTGTGCCGTCGCGGTTGCTACGGTGAATGCGCGTTGTGCGCGACTTCTGTTTGTTTTGTTTTATTTTAATAAAGTACGAGTCCCAGTCACGCCGACCCCTGTCTTCTTCCTTCCTGACTCTTGAACCTCATCACACTTTTATTTCATTAAAATGAATTAACCGCAAGAAAAGTAAGGTTTAATACTATATTGGTTATCATAGATGTTACTGTATTTGTCGAATTCATTGTTGTGATAACGCTGCGCAGTTTTACGTGTTCTAAACAATTGTTGTAAAAGTACATTCGAACATACCCACATCATTTGCCAAAATACTGATTAATCTTTATGTATAACACATGCTATATTTATTTACATTGCCATAAACACCAGATAAACAATGTCAATAAACTAACGTTAAACACAAATCTAAAGCAATAATTACTTCCCTTACATAAACATAACTATTACCGAATGCTACATGTGGGTATTTACTGTATAAAATAATACAGAGCAATCGGTGAGGTCAGAACTATCCATTGCATAATACTCCATTATACATTTAAGACAATTTTAACTCTTTCTTTGCCAGCGTTTATATATATATATATATTTTTTTTTTTTAAATACAAAAAGTTGTCTGCCAGCGCAAACATTTTTGATCATTTGCACAAAAATTTCATGGCTCAAAGAATATTTTGTTGTATGAATATCTGAACATAAAATATATCAAAAGAAAGAACAGAGCCTCTCAAACATTTTAACTTTTTTCTCTTTATTTTTATTCCAAAGACAAATGCTATTGTTTGTACAGAGATTGTATTTTTACATTTTCAATCCCTCCCCAACCAACCCAGAACAAACTGCCTTATATGATGGTAATTAAACAGCAATAGTTAAAAATATAATTAAATTAAATAATAATAAACGTCATGCAATTTTTTACCAACACTCCAATGTGGGTTCTATTTAAAAAAAAAAAAAAAAAAAAAAAAGTGAAAATCATGTTTTTGTCAAAGACTACGTCTGGATGGGTTTCAGAACAATGAGAAGATCGAGTCCATCAACACCCACAAAGCGGAAAATTCTGTCAATGGCAGGGAAGCGTTGTGTCATAAATTCCATCAAGGATGGGGAAAGAGTTCATTTAACTAATTATATTCACATCAGATAACGGCTGTTAGTCAAACTGGTCAATACGCCACTGAAAATAGCAATGCAACATTTAAATGTGTCTTTTACAACACAGAATAAAGCCTTAGCCTTATGTTTAAAGTGCATTAAAGTTTCTCGTCCATATCTTGCTGCCAGTGCTTTGATCAGACGCTGCAGTCGATAAAAAAAACAGGCACTGTCACAACAGACTGGTATTTCACATCAGTAGCAGTACCATGGAGTGCACTGGATGGATTCATGCTCAAAAAAGCTGGTGCCTCCTACACCCCCTAATTTTCTCCCCACTCAGTGGAATGCAGAGCGAACAGGCAAGAAAAACTGCTGCCATAGTTATAAAGTGAATGCACTGTTGGTGTAGATTAACGTAATGATTTTCCCAATTGCCAAATGTCACCAAACAGAGGATGAGATGCCCATTACGAATGGAAACTGAATTATTCTTCTTCACAACTGTTCATCTCGTTCCTGCTGTGATCAGATTCTTCTCAGGGCTAGTTTGCAGAAGGGCGTTAGTATTTTAGGCTTTATGATTTTCTGATATTTCATTATGTTTCCCTTATTGATCTCATATGACTTATGAAATAGGCCGCTTTTGTAGAACTCTGCTCAAGGGGAGGGTTTGAAACTGACTCTCGGATGATGGCAGATGTGAAGTTCTGCTTATTCTTGCAGAGTTCTTCAGGTTGTGCCAGTTGGTTATGACAGAATCCTAAGGCACTGCTATTAGAAGCCTGATTGGAAGCCCATGGCGTTGCTCCTGGCACTGTAGAAGTGAGGAGTGAGGGGGCGAATACTGATTCAGAATTATATCTGTAATTTAAAAAGAAGTGTGGTACGTGGATGCTAAGTCAAATCTCTCTGTGGAGTGTTTTTCCTTTCATTGAACACTTATTAAATACATATATAAATACACATAATATTTATAATGCTCATTGACTTCATTGACCTTAGGGCATTAATTCAAGAGATTTGTTTACATGCTCTAATTTTCCATAATCTGAATTAATCCAATCAGGTTTAAGATTCTGAAAGTTCTGTTTTTATGAACCCTAAACTTTGCAATCTGATTCACATATTCGTTTACATATGCATTATATGTATTCCAAAGAAAACTTCAACTTTTAGACATTTATATCTGACAAACTTATATTTAGTAAATATGCTCCCGGTTTCACAGACAAGGCTAGTCCCAGACTAAAATGCCTGTTTGAGCTGATTTAACTGAAAGCAACTTGCACTGACATATCTTAAAATATATCAGTGCCGTTGTTTTGTCTCAAGATGCACACCAGTAATGTTTGTTTTTTTTCTAAGGCACGTTTATAAAATCTACTCAAATGCCCTAATTGAACTAAGGCTTAATCCTGGCTTAATCTAAGCCCGGTCTGTGAAACCGGGCCATTCAGTCTTATCCACTGACCAGACATGAGACGTAAATAAACATACACACTTTGGTATGACATAAAAGGAATGTAAACATACACATCATGACACTGCACATGTGCGCAAAGTGTTTTTGAATTTGAAAATAGTCAGATCCAAGCTTTTAAATCCTTTATTTTTCCCTATTGATTGAATTATTTCAGGTCTACACCACCCTTTCAGTCCCATTCAAATTTCAGTCGGATCGAGCTATCGGATTGATTGGCGTGTTTACATGAAGGCTTTTCAGTCTTATTGAACCATCAATCCCCTTACGAAAAAAAAGTATACTTCAAGTTAATTTTATGAAGTATACTTGAGTAATGTTCAAGTATATTTTTAAGTATACTTTATGTAGTAAGTATACTAATGTCAATATGTACTAGTAGTAAACTTGTAAGTGTACTATTTTAATACCGCTTGGGACTAAATTGGCCCACTTGAAGTATATACAAGTATATGTTTAAGTGTACTATAAGTGTAACAGTAGTAAACTTTAAGTGCACAACTAGTTCATAATTATGTTTCTCATTTGTACTGCAAGTGAACTTATGGGTATACTATTAGTTTACTAATACTTGTAGCAACTTTGAAGTATACTCTCAAACTACTAGTTTAGTAGTTTTATACTACAAGTTTTCTTTAAGTGAACTTAACATCATACTTATAGTTTACCATTTATATATTATTTTTGCTCTTTTAGTGTACTCTCAGTAAACTACTAGTTTAGTAGTTTTATACCGCAAGTATTTAGAAAGTTTTCACTCTCAGTAAACTACTAGTTTAGTAGTTTTATACTACAAGTTTTCTTTAAGTGAACTTAACATTATACTTATAGTTTACTATTTATATACAATTTTTGCACTTGCAGTAGGCCTATACTACTATGTTCAAATGTTATTTTTTATACTTGAAAAATACCTTTAACTGTACTTTAATTTTAAAAACCTTTTATTAGCTTCATGCATCCCTTTTTATCAACACTTGAATGTCGGTAAGTTTCATAAATAAAGGCAACATTTTAAACAAAATAGTTGAGAAAATCACATTTTTGTCAAAGACTACGCCTTGATCAGATTCAGAACGATGATCAAACACAGATGGAGTAAATCGAGTCCAACACCCCCACAGCTTCAGTCATTTTCTCTTAATGGGTTACGCTTCATTTGGAAACATTAAGCAGTTTTGATTTACAAGCTGTTTAATGTTTGATGATCACATTATTTTACATTTGAGTGAGCAATCTTCTATCACTTGTTTCAGCTTCTTCTTCTGTGTTTTGATCCGGAGATTCTGTACTAGAAGATGTGTCATAGCGCCCCCTACCGTATACCAGTGAAAACATGGATAGCTGGAAAATTCAGTCAATGGTGGGGAAAAGTAGAATTAGAGTAAATTCCTATGTACACCAGTGGACTAGCCTACACAAAAATTCAGATACGCAGAATTAGAAACATATCTGTTTTATATCAATATTTTAATCAATATTTTCAAACAAAGTTTCATAAGACTTATATTTCATATTATATATGAAAACCGATGTAAAAAAAGTAAATTTAATAGGCTACTCGATTAAAAGAGTTAACACAACTACAAGCCAAGTGTACTTCGAATAATTACACTTTTAAGTATATCTCGATCAAAAGATTGAGTACAATATAGGCCAAGTACACTTAAGTGTAATTAAGTATATTTTTGAGAAGTATATAAAATGTAGACTGAAAGTATGCTTTCTTCTTTTTAGTTGAAAAGAAGTATACTAATAGAACACTTGAATAAACTTATTTTTCATGCTTATTTTATTTACTCTATAAGCTATTCCACCCGAAAGTTTGTAACTATATAAAGCTGAACATGTTAGTTTATACGACAGTGTGTAATATTATGTTTTTAAAAAAGTATTTAATAAGCTACTCAATCAAAATAGTAAACACAAGTACAAGCCAAGAATACTTCGAGATATACTTAAAAGTATAATTAAGTATTCTATCAACAAGTAGAGGCCAAATATACATCGACTTTTTTGTCAGTATAAGTCAAGTATACTTAAGAGGAATTTGAAGTATATTTCTGAGAAGTACATAAAGTATATTTCTGAGAAGTATATAAAAAGTAGACTGAAAGTATACTTTCTTATTTTTAGTTTAAAAGAAGTATACTAATAGCACACTTGAATAAACTTCTTTTTCGTAAGGGTCATTATAAACTGATTATTTTGGTGCATGTAAATGTATAGCTAATGATGTTTGCCGACATAGGTACCATTTGGAAAACCTTTCAAGAATGACATGTTTCTGAGGAACCCACAAGTTTGTGCAAGAAAGTTAGTCCCTGCAACTTCTCCAAAAGGTTTCAATCAATGGGGCCAGTCGGTAATGCAGATCAGAGAAAGCATTTCTATGAGAAAGACTCGGAAGGCGAGATGATATCACATTTATTAATAAATAGACCAGAAAATGAAAACAAAGACATTGGATGGTAAAATTCTTTGGAGCAGGCCCAGTCCGTAGTTCACATTCGGAGGGTAGCGGACTCTGCATATCCTGCCTGAAGATGAAGGCAGGGGCGCAGCCGACCCCCGGGGAGGTATGGACAAGGACCATCCTGGTGGTGGTGGGGAGGATGGAGGTGAATGTTGGCGTCATCATCTGCGAACTCAAACATGTGTAAGTAACAATCTTTAATACTCCAAGTATTAGATAGTGATTGGATAGACCAGACAGTAATGAGTGACGTAACAGTGAGTCTTTCAGGCAGAACTTTACGCAAGAGCTTTCACATCTTAGTGCAGCTTTTATGCAGCATTTAATCAGCATTACCCCAGATGGATCTACACTGTAGGCCACACACACAGCGCCAACACATTACTGTCCAGAAAGTGCATGTTAGAAGAAATAAAGGACAATTTTTAACACTAAACAAGTCAAAATGCTGGCATTCATGTTTGTTCTTTACAGTCACAAGATATGTGCTATGGTTCTCACTATGTCAATCAACACAAATTCAGGACTCCATACACAAAACTTTGCAGTGCGTAAGTGGCCATAGTTAATTACAGTTCTCAGTTCTTCAATCAAAGCATCCGTTGTGCCAAACATCCATTACCTGCAAAAGTGTTGATTTTGACCAAAATTTGACAAAATTACTACCAATTACAGCAATTGAATGGAATTCAAATTACCACGACTCTTGCTTGTCAGAAATACTTTGGAAAGTAATTTGGACGTAATTTTCTCCTGAAAGGTGGGAGAAAGCATTTATGATTCAAAATAAAATAAACTGCTATAAGTATAACTGTAAATTCTAAAATTGCATCATGTCCCAATCCTTATCATCTGAAAAGGGGTTAAGTGAGAATGCTGTACAGAAACTTCATAATAAGTAGCCTGTCTGTGACCTTACATGAACTACAGTCACATGCTGAACTACTGCAATGTTTTATTACCTGGCCTCCCATCTAGAACTATCAAGCCTTTTCAGATGATTTAGAACACATCAGCATGTCTAATCCTCAACCAGACCAAGAAAAGCCACATCAGACTCCTCTTGCTTCATACTCACTGTCCCTTTTCACATTTCACTTTTAGTCCAATCTGTAAAACATGTACATCATCAACGTGAGTTCTGCCGTAGGTACTACTATCGGTCTAGTTTGTCTAGTTATCTAGTTATCAACGAAAGCCTCATCAGCTGTCTCTGTGCATCAGTATTTGAATTTACAAATAGGGTAGAGTGGGGGAAAACACCCCCCTTAAGGAAAATGTGACATTACAGTGAAACAAAACATAAATGTGACTAGAATTGCCATCCCGGTTTTGAGTGACTATGGCAGGAGTTATTCACCAAATATTAAAATTGCTCAGCCTTCATAATTAATTAGTATTTTCACTGAAAATATTTTTGTACAAAGGGGGCGTTTTGCCCCAGCGGTGGGGTAAAACGCCCCCCAAGGTGGGGTAAAATGCCCCCTTTCTTACCAACCAGTTTGCTTCATAGATCAACAGCAAAATTAACAGACAATAGTTTTTAATCTCTAAAGGTAAAAGGCAAGTAATGTATCAACATGTATATATATTAATATTTATTTCAGCAATGTTCAAAATAGGCAAAATTAACTACCTTCCATCAGTGAGCTAACTGTGCTAGCAAGCTAGCTAGTTAATGCTGACTTGAGGTAATTTTTTCATGTTTTGTTCAAATATTTTGATTTTACCACCTAGTTATACTGCATTAAGTGTAAAACAAAGGATTTGATAGACAGAAATATTTTATTATAGTAATTATGATAGAGAAACTATGCCCCCAGGGGGGGGCGTTTTACCCCTCAGCGTAGGGGGCGTTTTACCCCACAAATGAGTTTTTAAAAAAATGTTTAATTTTTAAAACATAATTATATTCCTTATAAATAATATATGATCTCAAACTACAGACTTCACTATTCATCTATCATACATCACTGCGATATCCTGCAGAACAATATTCTCTTAAACACTTATTTACTAATATCTGAAAATTATAGCATTTACCCTGTAATCCTCTTCTCTTCAAATGTGTCGCTGGTGTCAGCTTCTCCATAGAGATTTGTATATCCCCGTTATCAACGTAGTGCATAGCAACAGTAAAAATGTATCTTGACTACTTTTAGTGGTTATTTTGGGAAAAACAGGTGGGGGGCGTTTTACCCCAGGGGGGGCGTTTTCCCCCACTCTACCCTATACATGAATGGACATCTATAGAACGTGATTCAATTTCCATTTTTATCAAGGGATAGTTCATTTAAAAATGAAAAAGCACAAAAGAAGAATCTAAACATGTTTCAGTGAAAAACTCTTTCCACTGGTCCAGTGTTGCTTTGGACCCCATTGACTTTCATGGTATGGACAAGTACCGATGATTGGATTGTTCTAAAATATCTTATTTTATGTTCCACAGAAGAAAGTCATACAGGTTTGGAATGAAATGAGGGTTGAGATGACAGAATGTTCAATTTTGGATGAACTATGAAGTTACATAAATAGGCTGACAGTTTCATTGTAAAAAATAAAATAAATAAAATAAAAACCTTGCTGCTTTAATTTTTGAAGTACAATCTTGGCTGTGTATATCACCTTAAATTAAATTAAACTTGTAAAATGTAGCCTACGATTTAGCAAAAATCGTACGAATTCGTATACGAGTGAGGTCGTATGAATTTGTACGAATTAGCCACCTCTTAAACTTCACACGAATTGCCATGAGATGGTTGAAATATGTCACTATCCTCATCTAAAGTACAAGCCATTAGTTTCATTAGCCTGTATTAATCAATATCATGTACACTGTGAAAATTAGCCAGTCCCACTTGGCCTGTCTGAATCCACCGAGCTGTAGAGAATACCAAGTATTAAAGTTCTGCAAGGGTGGTGAGAAAATGCCACAGTATTTCACAACCACATGGATGAAGGCACTGTGAACCAAAACTGTTCTTTTTTCCATCTTAATAAAAACTTAAAGTTTCCCCACCCAAAATATGTATTTTATTTACATAATCATTTTTATTTAACAGGGGGGGAAAATCCATTAGACTGCCATTTCACCGGCAGAGATAAAGTTATTACTCAGGTTGAAGACTACCTGCTGTAATTATATCACCAGCCTCGTCGTGAATGTTTTTGCAAGAAGATGTAAGACACAAACACTGTTTATTTCCAGACACAGGCTGATAAAATCAGCAATATGAAAATACATTTACATATAAATAATAACCGACCCAATTAAATGTGGGCCCATTGGCTGCGTGCTACATCATAATCGATGGCAACAGGCAGGTAATGACACAGCAGGATTGGACAGTGAAATCTGAATAGTGATCGCAATTAATGACACCATTATTCATGCTTTCGTCATATGGAGGATGAGAGTCAAATGAATGCTATTAAAATGAGTTAATGGAGCCTTGATTGATTGCAGTGTTAATTGAGTCAGAGATCCATTTGAATAGGCACAGAAACACTTCCATTTCTTTGGGATCTAAACACATTTTCAGTCAAACGTGACTGTATCTTAGATTAGGATAAATGATCATTTCTGTCTGTAGATAACTAATTCAAAACAAATTCACTGATTAATTTGAGTCTAGTTTTAATCCAGTTCACCTACTCAAAAAATAAATCATTACATTAAGGCAAGAACACAGTTTTTTTTTTTTTTTTTTGATGTACTGGTATTTATTTGTTTGTAAGTGGGCTAAGTAAATAAATAAGTAACTAATTAAATAAATATGTAAATAAATAAATAAATAGTATGTACCTTTTAAATTATGAGTACAGAGTACAGTGTAGTTTGGGAAACTAGTTTTCAAAGTAAACTTCTGCTATAGGCTATTCATTGTGATGCTGTCTATAAAAATGCAATGGCCTTTAAAATATATTCAGCATTCTGATCCAGTTAGTTAATTTTCAGTTGGAAAGTGATGACAGTCAAATTCCTAATAAAAAATTGTTGCATAGACAGCATGTTTATGATACAGGAAACAGTTTTGGCATAATGCAACCGAATAAAGCAGAGCACAAAACGGGTGTACTTAAAGTTCAGCCTCGAGGATAATAGAGCAGATGGTTTCAGGAGAGTGTCAGCTGACTTACATATGAGCATAGGACATAAAACAGTGCTAGTTTATATAAAAATGGAACCTGGTGATACTGCTACAAGTCACATTCTTTCTCTGCTCTCTGTTGTTTCAGTGTCTCTGTGACTTATAAAGGTGGGCTTTGAATTCCCTGGCCTGTACAGTTCTGCCTATTAAAGCGAGACTGGCTGTCAGAGAGGTTTCTGCTACCACCCACTGAACAGTAGAAGAACTGCAGCGTCAGGACACACCGAAGTAAGCACTCGCCTCTCATCACATATTCAGAAAGCACTGCAAGGTCCTCAGCACTTTCTCTAGTGTATATCTAAACAAGTATCATCCTCCAAAAGTTTTAAAGCTTGCTGATGTACTCTTATTTTCAGGTGACCTGAGACTGACACAAACACACAAACACAAGGAAACAACACTTTAAATCCTCACCATGTATTTCAGGTTCAATACCATTCAAAAGTTTGAGGTTGCTAAGATTTTTACATGTTTTACAAGTCTCGTAATGCTCACCAAGGCTGCATTTATTTGATCAAAATACAGTAAATACAATGCGTGTGTGTGTACATATATATATATATATATATATATATATATACATATATATATATACATATATATATATATATATATATATATATATATATATATATGACTGACTTTATAGTATATACTGTTTATTTATTTATCCATTCATTCATTGTCAGTCAGTCAGTCAGTCAGTCAGTCATGGCAAAGCTGAATTTTCAGCTTTCAGTGTCACATCCTTCAGAAATCATTCTAAAATATGCTGATTTGGAGCTCAAGAAACATGTCTTATTATCCATGTTGAATACAGTTGTGATGCATAATATTATTGTGGAAATGTGTTACTGTTTTAGATTTTTTTGATGAATAGAAAGGTCATTGATTTGGAATAGTATAAATGTCTTTCTTTTCCCTTTTCCATTTTTCTCAATTTAATGTAATAAAACAATTTCTTTAAACAAAAAAAGATCTTACAGACCCCAAAGTTTTGAATGGTAGTGTATATAATTTAGAAATATTCCTACTGTACACAATTAAGAGTTCAGAGACTATGTTGCTCACTGGCTTTCCACTTCTTACTGTTTAGTCTCTTCTGTGACCAAATGTAGGCCTCATAGATGGGATGTTTTTCACAATCATTCAACTGTAGCATTAGTATATAAAAACTAACAATGTGGTCGGCTTATACAGAACAGTTACAGTTATTCCCCTAAAGCTGATACATTTCTGAGAATTTTTTTTAATGTCAGACATAATTCTGAGAAGAGGCTAACCTTTTCAAACATTTTACTGCTTTGTGATCTGGCAAAAAATAATCCCACCATCGCTTGTCTTTTACAAACATTTGCAATACTCTATTTGGCCAATATTCAAGTTTTTCTGCATTGTATTTTACCAGATATCATAATTCATAAGCTTATTTATGTATTAACACTGTGTGTTGATAATAAAATGTAATTCAGAATGACACTCAGAATGTATAAAATAGATGAGGTGATAGGTTAAATCACTTCAAGTGAATGTATCAGACGATAGATAGATGATTGCCATTGCCATCTGTATGCTAAATATGAGCATAGCATTCATGTACTATAGCGGCATGTATGATTTTTTCCTGAGAATTAAACCCTTGTAGTCATGAGTCTCCACTAGAGATTCACTAAATTGATCATGACAACGTCACAAACTGTGCTGAGATTTGCCAAGAAACTAAAGCTAGCAAGCAAGGGATTTCTCATAATATGCTTTGTAAATCAATTTATCCATCAAATTTTGAAGTTCTATACTCTCATGCTGCATTCAATTTACCTCAAAAGTCTGAGCAGGGAATATTTTGCACAGATAATGCCAACTTCCATGTCCACAGATAGGCTGGATATGCACCACTGAGTTTATTGAGGCACAGACAAACAGAAGTGCTAACAATATATTCCCACTGTTTCACTACTGTTGATGCGCTGAGCAGCCATATTGGATTCTGAAGTCAGGGATGTTGCGGTTCCTCTGAGTTTTTGAGTCGGAAATTTCAGAATTTTTTACTTCCGAGTACAAATGGAACGCACCATTACTGTATGTCTCTTGACCTTTCACAAAGCTCCACACCCTTGCTTGTCTGCATTAGAAACAGTAACCTTTACAAAACATCCATTAGGAATGAATAGTAGATTTCCAAAACCAGATTAATAAAATAAATAAATATAAAATATCACATGCAACTGGGTGCTACTATTATAACTGCCCTGGCAAAAACATTTTTACCATAATTATGAATAATAAAACCATCTAAACACATATGACTTCCATTAGAAAAGAGCATTATGCTCGTCTGATAATAATAGCAAATGTCAAATGTCTTGTCAGGGGAACATTGGTGATAGCTTATGAATTTGAATGGTTACCAGCCTGGATCTTTAGCAACCGGCCTGACCAAACCATCACATTTTTTGACGTTTGTAATAGTCAGTGTCTGATGGCTGTCTGCTCTTCTTTTCTTATCATACTATTGGCCCAAGTGTTATGTAAATCCCTTTTTTATTTTATTATTTTTTACAACCAGGCTCACATCCCTCATCTCTGTTCACTTACGCATGCTAATTTAAGATTCTAACTCACACTAATATTGACTCTTTCTCCATTACCTTAAGATCACAGCGCACACATTCAAGTGATAAGCTTCTCCATATTCATTCTCATATTTACTTCAGTAGAATCAACCATATTATGGACATACAGTCAGGGCTTTTAAAGGAACCGTATGTAAGATTGTGGCCAAAACTGGTACTGCAATCACTTTCAAATTAATGTAGAGCGGTGTATCCCCTCCCCCTCCCCCCTGACTCGAGGTTGCCAGTTAGGCTGCAGGATCCAGCAGGAACGTAGGCTGCTACCAGGAGCTTCCAATGGCAAGTGACGAGTCCTACACAATACGTTTTTTTTCCTGTTAATTATGTTTATGCTTCATGAGAGATGTTTTGTGTATTTCGGATTCATAACGAGGTCTTTTAGGTTTCGTAACGTTAGACATGTTTTATCCGACATGTTTTTAGCTGCAGCTGTGGTAACTAGAGCAGAGCTGGCAACCCGGATGCCGAATCACTACTGACTTCGTGATTGGTAGATAGGTGGAGGGTGGGGCATCAGGCCAAAACACAACATCAACATCAGTTGAGGGCTGCAACTTCACTTTTTAAATGACAATATCCTGGCCGGACTACTGTTGTCAGTGATAGAAGTATTTGAAATGAGCATGATTTTTTAATGTCTAGTGACATATCAGGGCCATTTTATGATTAATTGAAATACATTTCTTACATACGGTTCCTTTAAAGACCCACTCTGATGAAAATCATGTTTTTCTAGGTGTTAACATGTTCTTGTGGCATTTTTCTGATGTTAGAGGACATATCTTGAGAAAAATAAGCTCAAAGTTGAATTTCTGAGTATTTCTGCATTCAAATGGCTGTGAATCAGTAGCAGACGGTAAAATGCCGGCTAAAATAGACTAGAGTTGTGACCTAGTAACTCCACTGGGTGGGGCCACAAGCTCATACTCCCCTCCGCCCCGCCCGCTCAGGTTCTGAGGAGTAGAGAAGACGATGGCGGATCAACACCTATGTCCGGTAGCGGGTTGCAATGCTAAGAGGAGAGATATTGGTATTAGCTTTCATGCTTTACTAAAACATGTTGCTGTGAGAGATGAATGGATTACGTTCCTTGGTCTCCGTGCCAACGGCTCCGCCCACAACGCAGAGGCGAATTGCTAATGAGCTACTGCCGCTTTAAGTCCCAGAAAACGGCACAGGTTTTGTGATTTTGGCTAAAAACGGCATAATCATAATTTAAAGACCACTGAGAATGTTTAAAAATAGCTCAAAATATGATCGGAGTGGGACTCTAAATAAATTAAATGTAATTAAATACATAGGATAGGAAAGTTGACAGGACTTTTTCCTAAAAAAAAAAAGAATCTTTTCATCAAAGTAAAAAGTGTGACAGCTATTCCCAGTCTCCTTAGTGGCACTAACAATAATCTTCATTATCAGAAGTGTCCTTAGATAAAATTCCATAAAATATGAGGGAGGGGAGGGAGGGGGTGCCCAATATGTCGATGTCAAGGTCAGCCAGGAACCTTGGAGTTGTAATTGGTGATCAATTGACCTTCACAGACCACATTGCTAGAACTGCCCGGTCCTGCAGATTTGCCTTATGTACAACATTAGGAGGATTAGGCCCTTCCTATCAGAGCATGCTACACAACTCTTTGTCCAAGCGCTTGTTCTATCCAGACTGGACTATTGTAATGCTCTCCTGGCTGGTCTTCCAGCTTGCACTGTCAAACCTCTGCAACTGATCCAAAATGCTGCAGCAAGAGTGGTCTTTAACGAGCCGAAGAGAGCACACGTCACTCCTCTCCTCACAAAATTGCACTGGTTGCCAGTTGCCGCTCGCGTCAAATTCAAGTCACTGACGTTTGCCTACAGAACAACCACTGGCTCTGCTCCCTTTTACCTAAACTCATTATTCCAGACTTATGTGCCATCCAGAAACTTGCGCTCCGCAAGCGAACGTCATTTTGTGGTGCCATCTCAAAGAGGCACAAAATCTCTTTCTCTGACCTTTATCATGACTGTTCCCTGCTGGTGGAATGATCTGCCCAGCTCAACCAGAGCTGCTGAGCCCATATAGCCTTTTTCTCCAGCACTTGATCCAGTAATACTAACACTTTCTCTTCTATTCTATTTATTTATAAAAAATAAAAAAATACATGTACTGTGTTAAATTAAACTGAGAAGGGTCATAGCACTAGCATTATTGTTGTCCTACTGCTTCTATTTTGCTCATTTGTAAGTCGCTTTGGATAAAAGCGTCTGCTAAATAAATAAATGTAAATGTAAATATGTCTTGTATTCTTACAGAATTCCTTTTCATACAAAGCTTGTCACATTCTTCTGATTTAGGCGCTGCTTTGTAACAAAAAAACAAAAAAAAAGGAGAATTACACCATGCTTGTCTGAAGCCTAAGTCCAGTACCAGAGCATGGCCTGTCAGAACGCCCACTCCGGCTCTTTTGGGTCTCACAGAGTGGAGATGCAGAGCTTTTGAGTACTGAGCAAACCCTCTCTGGGAAGTAGTCCACCTCTGAAAAGCTTTCATCTACACTTTGAAGTCAGGCCTTGTGGTCAAAGCTTCAACACCACTTTTTTTTTTTTTTTTTTGTGTATTGTTGTTCTGTGAGTGTTCAAGCACATGCAGCATCTTTCATTGGTCTCAGATAGACATCAAGGTAAATCTAGATGTTGGTGAGCAGCAGACACTCTAATATGGTTTGTGCAGCAGTTTTGTCCCTCGCATAAAAGTATTTGGTACATATTTATACTACAGCATGGTTGAATGCTTGATTCTGATTAGATAGCGGCAAAGCAAATTATACAAGACAAATATGATCCCAAGAAAAAGTATGATCCCACAAGATTACTTTTAAGATCTATGGCCACCTCGGATGTACATTAATTTTAAATAACTCAATGGTCCATCATCAATTATTCCTTGCTATAGTAAAGAAAAATGCAGAGGTCCTGTAGAGTACAAAACATCAGCATTTGCAAACTAAAGTTAATAACAAACAGCTTTGGTCCACAACACAATTAAATTGTCCCAAACCACAACAGAATTACACCATAATATAATTTACCCACAATACAATTGAGTTTAACAATGGCAGTTATTTAAAAGAGGTCAGCTTTTTCTTGTATTGCAGATGCAAGGTGTACCAAAGTTTCTGAGCAATACACTTTCAGAAGAATTTATACGAGAAAAACAAATGATTTATCATGGTCTAAAACTCTGTCTAACCAAAATACAACATTTATGTAACACCGAACCTCACATATCAAAATATCATCTAAAATAAAGAGAAGAGGGGAACATGTATCATTACACAGAAACCAAATTAAAATCTTTAAATATTCAGGGAAGCATTCTTATTCTTAATATAATCTTAATATTGAATTAACTAAAATGTATAAATATTACAAATAATTAAAACAATAATTAATAGTTATAAAACAAAACAATAATTAATTCAGGCTGAAAGAGAAGCATTTTGATTGTTGAGAGCTGCATTAGTTGCCTACACAAAAGAGCCGAGCCATGTGAGTGCACATGCACTTCTTAATGTAGCTATACACACAAATATATGCAAAAATGCATAGAACCACTCCGTAATCAAAAACCGTAATAATTTCTAAAACACACTACACTATAAAGAACACTAAACAGGCCACAGCTGCTATTCAAATGGTGAGATTAACCTTGCTGTTATCATTTTATTTAAATGCGGACTACCAGCCACCTATATACACAGTTCAAAACACAGCAACTCAATGTCAGCAAAATTGTCTGCTGTGAAAACAGGCCAAAGACTAACACGTCCTCATTCACGTTCACTGAAAATGAAAGCGATTTGCATGGTACATTCTGCACCCTCACCTCTGAAATCCCTCAAAGCTTTCCCTTACGAAAAAGAAGTTTATTCAAGCATGCTATAAGTATATATACTTCTTTAAAAAAAAAAAAAAGTACTTCTCAGAAATATACTTTATGACAGAATATAAAGTACTCCTCGGTGAAAACACCCCTGACTTACAATATACTTGCAGTATAAAACTACTAAGAGTATACTTCAAAGTGTATACTTTCATAAACTAAAAAAATGTGCTACAAGTATTTGACTAGTAAACTATTAGTATATCTATAAGTTCACGTGTAGTATAGTTGCAGTGCGAACAAAAAACTTGTAAACCAGTTGTCTACTAAGTTTACTACTCTTACACTTAAAGTATACTTAAAAATATAATTTTATAAACTAAAAAGTTGGCCAATTTAGTCCCAAGTAGTATTAAAACAATACACTTACACTGTAAAAAATTTCTAACCCTCCCAAATCAAAAATTTCAAGTGACTGATAACATCTAAATTTTTCAATTGGCCCAAATGAAATTCTTGTTGCAATAGTCTGTTAACATTGGCTCAATGAGAAATAATACGTCAGACTAATTGAAAAATTTAGATGTTATCGGTCACTTGAAATTTTTGACTTGGGGATGTAATTTTTTTTTACAGTGTACATTGGTATTAGTATATACTACATAAAGTATACTTAAAAATAAAAATTTACCTAAGTATACTTTTACTTTAACCAATACTTTTTGTAAGGGTTTGTACGTGGTCCAGACTGTGTTTAGTTTTAGCAGCCTGTAGTGCGATGACATACTGTAGCATTGCATCCAATACATAGTGGACACATGATTTTTATTGTCCAACCCTGTTTAGCGCAAACTCTGATTCTGAAAATGTCTACATAATGGTATAACAGATACTAACCTCTACACCCTACACCCAAACTTAAACTGGTCCGGGTGAAAAAAAAACGTGTCCACTACGTACTGGATTTAATGCAGTATGTCAGGGCTGTACAAGCTGTACAAGCAATATCATATAGAGACACACGGTGCATGAAGACTGGCCTTATTTATTTGCCTTCTTGTGTGCACAGACTGCACACTGCACAAAAAAAAAAACAAAAAAAAAAACTTTGAAAAAAAGATTTTTTTTACCTTTAAATTAAGTTTATATTTCTTAAAGATATTTTTCTTGTTTTAAGCATAAACAATTTTTCAGAAAAAAGTAATTTTGCTATTCAAGTAAATGTGCCTTGGTTTAAGCATGTTTATATATTTGAACTGGAAAGACAAAAAATACCAAGTAAGTTTTTTGTTGTTTTTTACAGTGCCAGATAGAGTAAAACAAGTTTCTTCCTGCACTCCTACTCCACCAAGATCCTAGTTTTGGCTTGTCTTGTCATTCAGTTAGATTATTGCAAATTACTCCTCGCAGCCTGAATCCTCATGACCCCTTGCGCATATGCAAAATGCTGCTGAAGGATTTCTGATACCATTACACAGCAAGAAGTTAATTAGCATTTCAACTCCCTGTAGATAACTAGGAGCTGCCTTTGTGTTACCAATGAAAATCAGGTGAATATTCAAATGTTGTGTTTCTGTAACCAGCGAAATATCAACAGCAAGGTGTCTGTGAATCAACATTGCGTTGATATAATCTTAGATGTTATACAGAAAATGAAGAACAGATGGGATGACGAGAGACAGATGTTGAATGCAGGATATGGCACGAATGTTCTTTATCTTGCAGATTAGTTAAACTAGCAACAACATGTGTATAGGAAAAGTCTTATTTCTACTGCTAATCAGTAATGGTCAGTATTCATGAAGAGTTATTCTCACTGATAAACATGGAAACCATTCAGAACAGGTCAGGCCAACAATGACGACAACCCTCTATTGGTTTTTAGTGGCAGTTTTAGCACAATGTTAGCCACCTCTCACTAATAATTTGCACTTTGTAAATAAAAAGGAGTGACATAATATAAAGCAGTTGACAGTTAATGTGACATTGGCAGGCTCCTATACCTCAGATAAGATACTGAATTAAAATCAAAATATATCGTCAATAAAACAAAGCTAACCCTCTCAAACAGAGATCACATGATTGTTTTTGTGATATCTGGTATTAAGCTACAACACTCTAAGTACCTCACCTCAATGTGCTATTTTATAATTAGGAAATTTCCTGTGCTAGAGAAAAGGTGACTAAAGCAAACTGAGGTCCATTTATGTACCCTACATGTGTGTGAAATGTAACACATAGGATTACTTTTACGATCTTGTTGATGAACTGTTTGAAGCCAAAGTGTCAGTTGCATAGCTGTCAACAGTGGGACAGAAAGCTCTCAGATTTCATCAAAAAGATCCTCATTTGTGTTCCGAAGATTGTGAAAGTCTTACGGGTTTGGAACAATGTGAGGGTGAGTAATTAATTAATGACAGAATTTTCATTTTTGGATGAACTATCACTTGAAATAAATAATATATAAAATATTTAGAGGTACAAACCTTTACTTAAATCTATAACCTATAAAATGGTTGTAGGAGGAACATTGTTTAACAGGCTTCATTCATATTTTCTAACAAACAAATTGATAATTAAATTGCTTTAGCTCCTATAAAAAAGGACAAAAAGAAAAAAATATATACATTTTGAAATATTTTATCTCTCGTGAGCGTGAGTAATATGCATTCTTCCTCATTTGATCTTGTAATACAATTTAATCTTTTAAATCTCACCTGAAGACTATCTTTACCCTCTTGCTTATAACTGTCACTGAACAAATTAAAGTAAAATAAGTTAATAGTAAAATGATTGCCATTGTGTTCAATTGTATGTTTTTAATGTGTCTATATTGTAATTTTTGGTAATGTATAGCACTTTGGTCAACATATGTTTTTTTCATTTTTTTAAATGTGCTATAGAAATAAACTGTGATTGATTCTTTGCTGTGGTAGTAGACGAAACTAGTGGCTGTGGTTTGTAATCCTGACCTCTCAACGTCAGTGCCCAACGGCCTCCTCTCCTCACGACCTCTCATTAACACAGGTCAGGTGTTGTGTTTCTGTGATCGGTGGTCCTGCTTCCACTGGTCCGTTTTAACCGTTCTTCTTCGAGTCCCAGCTCTCCGGCTCCCCAGCCAGTGACATTTGTGGATTTCAGAGCAGCTGTTGCTAATAACCGAGGTCACAAACCTCTCGGAGAAAGCCCAGATCCTGACATTTCCTCCGCTGAATGTAATATCCAATCATACTGTCTCCAATAACACACAGGTCACCACCTACATTATTAAACAGGCTCTTAGCTTGTGTTACAAGCTCTCTGCTCGGAGAATCTGATTTTCAATAAAGATTTGTTTGCTGAAAGAAGTGGCACAGAGGGGGAGATGGGAAGTAAGATGACTGTGATAGTTATTAGGAGGAGAAAGTTTAGTGTCATTTTTTAAAATAAACTTTAAATCTATAACTATACAAACATAATTATCAGACTAAATTAGCAAGAAATCATATAATGATAAGTTAATATGATATTAGCATAAATATGATGTTCATAATGCATTTTATTTTTACTTCAGTACGCATCCAACCCAAATGTCAGCACTGTTAAGAACTCAATACCCAAATAAATGGTTAAACGGCTAATCTATGACATCTTCAGTTTAGATGTCAAACAGTCAAGCACACACATACATAGACACTGTAGAAAATGGAATCGTGTTCCTTTCGAAAAGGTTAACTAGTTCTCTGCCCCCATCAATATTCAGCAGCTGGGCCGGCCCCTTAGATTAAACTCATCTGTCACTCAGTGACCTGCGAAGAACAACCAAGAGTGCAGCTCTTTATACTAATCACACACATACAGAATGTAGAACTACTTTCAATATGTCCACAATCCACATAATTGCCATTATTATAAGTGGTTCTTCTCAGAGCTCACCTTGATTAATGACCACTTTTCTGACCTCAGACCTGGTTTCAAACCGCATGCTGAAGCAGTGTGTATTTATTTTTTAACAGGTTGCAGCTAGGGGTGTCGCAATATACCGGTGTTGACGATAATCGTGATATTCAAAACATGAAATATCGACAATTTAGAGTGTGACAATATACCGGTATTGGCGATAACCACAATGTTTAAAATGAACAGGACTCTTATGATAACATGACACGTAAATACTCCAGCGCCAGTACCTGGTTGACCTCTCAGGTGGCTGTATTGCACCCGCTGACACCTATCAAATAAGAAGACGACGCAGTGCGCGCCCGCGCAGCTACTCTGAGAAGAATGTCATCTGAGCGAGAGAGTGAAAAATGTAAGTTTGCCAGTATGGGAGTTCTTCGGCTTCAAACATCTCCTTAAAGGGGGTCACACACCGGACGAGAAGCGCACGTCTTTAAAATTCGAACACATTCTCTATGAGTGTACACACACCGGTGGTGCCATTTGGCGTCTGTCCGCGGCGCCCAGCATCTGCGCCCAGCAACGGCTCAAAATCCGCGGCTCAAAATAGTTTTATATTAAATTTACATTATATTTGTCTCAAATCATCGTTAATGACTTCACCCTGTGCTGCAATATAATTTATTAGGAATGTTTATTATTTATTATAATGTTATCGGATTATCGCTTCAGTTTGATACCAGATAAAGTCCACATGCTTGTCTTCCTTCACAAAAATTTGCCATAGATTGAGTATACAAGAAGTAATGCATGTGCCTTGTGTTTATCAGTATCATTATGTTTGTTCTGTAAAAAAGAAAAACTATAATCAAAGTAAAAATTTATTTAGGAACACACAAAGACATAAGGAACACATAAAGGGGGGAATTTACTAAGAATAAATATAGCATCTTAGCCTGGGTTTCCCCACGCTGCCTTGCGCACAGTGCAATTTTATTCACGCTGCTAGGCAGCCTGGACACCATGGACCAGATTTTCCCCTCAAAAAGGGAACCAATCACAGAACGGGGAGGGAGCAGCAAGACGATGACGACGTCTATGCAACACACCGAAGCAGTTTGTTTATATCTATGGATCCAACATGACATCAGATGCGAAGTTACCTTTCGATGCAGCCTTAGATAGTGTTCTAAGTAGTTTAGAACGCAGGTTTATTTCGTCTTCTTCCTCGTCGAATTTCTGCCGCTCTACATACGTCATCTGGTATAATTGAAACGATTGGCTATGAGCTACGTACAGGCGCATTTGATAGACATTCGTAGCGCCCAATAAACGGCTCTGGGCATTCGTAAACCACGCCTCAAATACGAGAAAATGAACATGTGGTTCCCAGACCACGTCTCAATGAGACGAGGTCTGACGTTAGCCAGGCTAATAGCATCTGCTGTTACCATCATTATATCTTTATAGGTTTAGCACCCAATTCCCTAAAGAATTACGCAAATCAGACAATGGAACAAACACACACAAAGTCTGATCACAAACATAGTATAAATGGAAACATAAATTATACAGTTTAGCTTTGATTATGCCCCAAAAATGAAATACTGGTTGATGTTATCATGCATCTGAAAATAAAAAAAAGTAAAAAAATAAATCATCAAATGTTTGTGCATGTAATTTGACATATCAAGACTGATCATGATGGTTATTTACAGCAAACCTGTCTACAAGTAATTAGATAACAACTCATTTAATATAGGAAATGTAATTATAGGTTCCTCATTTAATAAAGGTTTTGTGGTAGTACATGAAGACAGCACATAAATTATGAATATTTGGGTTTAAATTGGGTTTGTCAATTAAACTTAATCTAAATCGTGTTCTGGTAGTCGCCATGTTTCTTCCAGTGACACATGCTAGAAATACAAGGTCATTAGTTCAAATCCCATTGAACACATAAAATGCATATGTCAAATGTGCAGTATATTGCTTCAGATAAAAAGCGACTGCATTAATGAATAGTTCTAGCTGAGTATCTGGTATCAGTCTTAATGTGATGTTTGGGAAGCTGAACAATTTATTTTGTCAGCGTAAGTGATGAAATCAGACCTGCAGTGGCCTCATATTTCTGGCAGCCTGAACCAACTGTAAATCTGACAGTCTGATGGGTGCATAACCATGCTGACCCTCTCCACCTGACACACTGACAAGCCAGCTGAAGCTGTCAGAGTCTGACACCCTGCTCTGACACGGAAAGCAGTGATTTTCACGTAAGGAAACAAATAAGAGTGCTTCTAAAAGAAAAAAGAAATGATGGGCAGTCTTATCCCTCAATGCCCATCCATGTTCAAACTTCAAGGTACTGTTCCAAAATTTTGTGTGCTGTCTATGGGGGAAAAAATAATTTTAAGGCATCAAAGACTTTTGTCTGAGGCAAAGACACCTTCTTTTGGCCAAATTCCCATAATGCATTGCAAAAAGCTCAGTGGAGAAAGCCATCCAAAATGGTGGATGATTACTAGGTGCGCATGTCATGTAAACAATTGGTTAGGGATGCTGACAGATATAGTTGGCTTTATATAGCCTACTTTATGTATGATCTGGGGGTCGTGAACACGACCAAACTTGACCATGTACTAAGAAAATGTTTTATAGTCACAGCTAGATTTGGAACTAAAAGTGCTGGTCATTAGCAAATGCATTATTTTCCAACTCGATAAAAAGACAAGAAATAAAGTGAAATGACTGACAACAGGGGTTCAAAAAAGTGGTATTTATTGATTACAAAGAAAACCTGAAAAATAATGACTGTTGGTTTCATGAAGTTGATTGAATCCAGTTTTTTCTTTTTTTTTTAATGGAGAGGGTTTTTTTTTTTATCTGAGAAGGTGTTATCCAGGCACTGGCTTTATTTGTCTGTGTTCCTGGTTTTTGTTTTGAGCACGTCTGTGTTGTCAATAAGACTGTCATTTCATCATGTGAGTAAATGGCAAGCAATCTATTTTCTAGTGACTCTTTCCCCATTTAGACATGGTCTATGTGATGGCTCCTCTATTATCTGAAAAAATATGTGCATTCGAGCTTGTAGCAATCAATATACTTCGATGTGAACAGCATAACATCTTGATGGATACATCTTTTCTACTTTCTTTCTTTCTCTTTCTCTTTCTCTTTCTTTCTTTCTTTCTTTCTTTCTTTCTTTCTTTCTTTCTTTCTTTCTTTCTTTCTTTCTTTCTTTCTTTCTTTCTTTCTTTCTTTCTTTCTTTCTTTAAAGCAAACTGTTTTCACTCTTTACACTCTATCTTATTGTATACATCATCCCCGATACATATGCACACTCAAGCATGCAATACAAGCAAAATTGACCTTGATACGGCACTAGCATTGAACCTTGACGGTTTGATGAATAATGATGATTGCAACTAACAAACCTCCCGTTTCAAGTAGCATGCTGATCTATTTATGATGAGAAGAGTTCTCTCTCTCTCTCTCTCTCTCTCTCTCTCTCTCTCTCTCTCTCTCTCTGTCTTTCTTCACACCATCTTTCACTTCTCCCTTTCTCTCACTTTCTGACCCGTGCAAGGCTTAAGTAACTCATTAGCGCATTCATTTGGGGCTCTCACTGTTCCTGTAATTGAGAGCTTCATTATTGATTCTCCGTCTGGCGTCTGAATCTATTGCTGAAGTAAGACAAGTCAAACCTTTCCAATATACTTCACCCCATATTGCATACTGTGGGAATGAATCAACACGGGATCTCCTGTTCATTGCCTCAGCATCTTTGCTGCTCTTTTAAAATGAATCTGTAAAATACCTTAAGCATTGTACTTAAGATTTTTTCTCTTAATTATTGTGGTTAGAACTACAGCTCTCAAGCTGTGGTTAGAAGCATAGTATCTTGTTAAATGACATGTGGACTTAAATAGTTCATGCTCTTGGGAACAATAAGCAAACTAACTTTCAGTACATTCTATTTCTCTCATTCTATTTACATATATACATTTTAGCGTGTCAACAATCAGCCCTGTTTTTGAAGAGTGTGCATGTGTGTAAAATGCATAAGGGAACTCCGGATTATGACGTGATGAATCAAATAAAGCAAAATGACATGGAACAAACAGTGAAGTAGTCATTAGGTGCCATGTTTATTACAGCAGCATCTCGGAGATCTCAAAAAGAGTAATTAGCAGAAGTTATCACTCCTCCACATGCGTCTGATGTCATTAATGACAGTCCTATATTGTTGAACCAATGTGGTTCAAATGACAGAGGTGCGACTGTGACCATGTTACTATGGTTTCGGGAAACAATCGTGACTAGTTGGTTAGTTTGTCCAACGATGCATCGTAATATGGTAGTTAATTAGCGAGTTACACCAATGTACGGGAAACGCACTCCTTATAATTTTTAAACACAAAAGAACTGATAAAATTGTTTAAAACCAGACAGATTAGTCAGATTAGAGCTTGCCAGATCAAGAAAGTGCCTGCCAGTTTAGTGTGCAATATACATCAGATCTGTGAACAGTCTGTAGGCGTACCGTCTGAGGCCGAGATACACTCTGACCGAATTGTATTTTGGTAACTTTGACATGACTGATGTCGAGACAGGCCATTGGCTGCACTCTCTCGTCCTCATAAATCACACAGCCACACTAAAAGTGACGTCATGTTCAGCGGTTCAGGTTGACAGGAACTGATGAAAGTCACAATCTGCTGTGACACCGGCAGATTTACAGGCTGTGGGTTTAAAACTCTGCTTTTGAGTGCAGGCAAATGCCATAACCTTCCCCTTATGGCATTGTTAAGGGCTATAGCTGCCTGTTATGTCATTTTGTTTATGGGTCTAAACATTTCCTTAATGGTGCGCTTGGCAAATGTGAAGGCCATCAGTCTTCTCATAGCCATCCTCATTTTGACAAGAGTGTATTTTGTAAATAGGAACAGCCTGGTTGAGTGTGCATTAACAGCATCACAAAACATCACTGGTAAACATCCAGATGAAATGAGATGCGAGGCATGGCTGCGCATGTTTATTGCTACGGGAAGACATTTAGTCTTGATGACATTGAGATGGTTTTGTTTTCAAAGAGATACAAAACAAAAATGAACGAAGTCTAGAACTACTTGACTTTACAGTGATGTGGGACTTGCCAATTAAGCGCTATTCCACTAAGCAATCATTTCATTTAGTTTATGTCTTTGGAAATGACCGATTGATCTTGCAGGCTTGAGGAATGATTGCTGGATTCATTTGTGAGAGGCTATAAATCGACGCTCAAGACTTTTTCAATCCAGCTACCTTAGCGGATCAGTGAAGTGAGCTCCTTTCATGCAAATGCAAATGGTCTCGGGAATAAGGAGGCCCATTTGTTCTTCACTTAGGTACACTTAAATATTGGATTTCAAAGAAATAATAATGGTGATGAATAACTGCTCATTTATCCGACCGTGCTAAAAGCATCGTCACTGTCATCTGCAACATGGTCATATAGTCCATATAGTTTTTTGGTATTGACGGACAAAAAAAACCCCATAAAAAACGATTTTTTTTTTTTATCAAACTCTAATGTGAAAAAAAGAAACAGAAAAAAATATTATTATTTTTTTGGTCAGAAACTGAACCTTCTTAAATGTACTTGAATGAATGTTCATTAAAAGCACACACCAACTTAAAAAATAAAAACATTGCAAAGTTGTGTAGTCACTAGGAGGAAACAGACACAAATGACTATTTTACTATTTTTCACATTTTCTGTGTTGGAGAATTGCATTTATTGTTGGAGAAAACATATGAAAATAGATAGATAATGGATTTAAATATAGTACAATGTGTTAAACAGAGCTGTAAGTACTTATTGTTAGCTGAAAGCCAATTAGCCACATTTTAGCTAAGCATTTGTTACAAACTATGCGAATGGTGGGCATTTGAATATGAATGAGATTTCTGCAAATTTCTGTGGGCGTAGATACTGAGCAAGTCTGTTATGATTCAGGAATACACAAAGAGTGTAAACAAGCCAAATGCCTGTTTATTGCATGTATTTCAAAATGTGTTTATTGACAAGTCCAAAATTCATTGTATTTAAATTTTGGTTTTACTTAGAGAATTCTGGGTATCATGAATATTTGAGAATATATAACAGTCTGATGTATGTGCCTCAAAGTCTTTTTAAGCTAAATTAGAAATAAGAAATCCTTCAGCCCTACTCAAACAGATGATGGGAATAATCACATAATCCTTAATGCCTTTAAGACTTCCTCATAAAAAAATATTTATTTCATTGTGTTTATTTGAAATAATAGAAATAAGACAGGTATCTCTCTCTCTCGCTCTCTCTCTCTCTCTCTCTCTCTCTCTCTCTCTCTCTCTCTCTCTCTCTCTCTCTCTCTCTCTCTATATATATATATATATATATATATATATATATATATATTTCCTACAAAAGGAAAAGAAAGTAGCATGACCATGCAGGAAGCAAATCCTGATTATATTTCTGCCTTTGGAAGCTAATATCAAAGATCATGCTTCTCTGTAAAACGCCATGAACTTTGCACAACCTCACAATGGTCTGAGTTCCACCATTTTCTCTTAAAAATGATTTATATATGAAGGTCATATGAAACAGGTGCGCAAACATTCACAGAACCTGAAAGCAGTCTGCTGGGATATCTTTCTCATCGTTAGTAAATGATAACGGGAATTCAATCAATGTTTGACCTTTAGGCGTTTGATGAAAACATAATTTATGGCTTTTTAAAGGAAGATTAAATTGTTTTCTTCCAACAAACTCTCATTGTGATTTCCTGCCGGCACTGGCCACTTTAAAGGAGAAAAACTGTTAAGTAAAGACTACTGCTCAAACAAGTTGCCGTTAATCGCTGGGAAAATGACCTTTATTTTTTATTTTCGTATGTTAATATGCTGATGTGGCCAAATGCTTTTAAAATATAGCCTAAATGTGAAGTGTTTAAGTATTTTGGATGTAAAAATAATGTCTTCTTTTTTTTTTTTTTTTTACAATGTGGCCCAGTGCCATTATCAAAACATTGCTATGTTTGTGGATCCAGACACTGAGTTTGGGGCGGGGCTATATGTCAGATGACCAATGGGAGGAGTGTTTTGGAGGCTTGTTTTGAAAACAGTCATTACTTTTCTAATTCAATTTGCGCCTATACCACGAAGCCGGATTAGGTGGCTAGCCAGGTATGTTTCAGTTTAGTTTACGGCAACCCTGGGTTTTAGGCACCATGAAAGTAGCTTGGCCTCGGTGTTCATCACCATAGTAACTTACGCTCCGTGGCTAACCTGCTCCATGGTAGTATGTTATGTTCTGAGTAAGAGATCTCAAACCAAAATTGGATCAGTCAGCTCTGAGCAAAGTGACACATGTCTGACACAATAAAGTATTTTATTATCCAGTTACTCTTGCTCCAAATTAAAGGTCAATACATAGTAAATAATTCTTGAATTCAAAATTGTCTGGCTTTTTGCGATGATTATTTATTATAATTATTTTATATGATTTATATGACCCCTAATCGATTACACATAAGCAATTTTAGTTGAACAATTAGTACTAAGCATTTAGTTTAAATAAATAGAATAATATAAATATATACAGATAATGTGTAATATAAATTAGATTTGGAATAGGTAGATACAGCTTTAAAATTATTACATGTGAGCTTACATGTTTGAGTCTCTGTATACCTATATTATCAACTATTGTAAACTAACTTCACAACTTTCACTTACACTGATATAATATAGCAAGATATTTTCTTCTTGCGTAAATGCATTTATGTACTTCATATTCTTCAATCTCTTAATCTCTTAAATAAGAAGAGATAATTGAATAGTGCTGACTCTCTCGCTGTATCGTTTTTTTTGCAGTCACTCAAAGTAGTGTCGTACCAAGAAATAATTAAGAGCACACACTTTTGCGTCTGACTTCAGTCTTTACTGGATCAACACTGCTCTCTCATACAGAGAGCTAACAACCAATCAGCATTCAGTATGCAAATCACCACATGTGGACCGATAACATTTGTGATGGATTTTTTTAATGAATAAAATAGTAAACTGTATATCAAACTAATCATAACTCTAACATCTAACCTTACTTTCCTTTTTGAGGCCTAACAATCCTAACACTCTAACACAATGTACTAAAACGTTCTGTTCTTTGTTTCTGAATGTTGTATGTTGCCATACCCCATTTTACTTTGGTTGTTGTGTGAGTGTAAAAATAACAAATAAAATAGACGTCTAAACTTGAAACCTTGATTATGAAGTAACAAGACGGCTTGTCTATGAAAACCAATCAAACTGAGGGGATATTATGTAATGTTTCATGTCATTTTTGCCATACCCCTTATTCTATAAAAACTGTTGTATTAGTGTTCGCTGGTGGGATTCTCAATGGAATTTGGAATTTGGAGATCCTCCGGCCGTGCTTCTTCTTGGGAGAGATTCTCTAAGAATTATTCGAGTAATCTCCCGGCCGTGATTAAAGCATTTAAAGGACATTTGCTGAAGTCTGTCTGTTTATTATAGCTGCAGCAAGCTAGGGAAACAAGTTATTTAGCGAAACACTAGAGACCTTACTACCAAGTGATAGTGTGGATCGCGTTAAGAACACTAGAGACCTTATTCCCAAGTGATTGTGTTATATAAGTAATTCAGTAACTTCATTTTTACAAAAAGTGGAAATAAAATCTAGCACCAATTGGATTTTAGTTTACTTTTAAAAATTGAATCCATGTTAATGAAAAAAAGCTAATTATTATCCTTTCAAGAACTGAACTCGACAAAGACAAGTCTCCTCTTTTTATTACTTTATCTGTTTTGTTTTTAATTAATCGAAATGTAATTCAAATGTAAACATTGTTACCATGATTTCATAAAGTAATCTTGATAACTGAAAAATTGTAGAAAGAATGAATGTTACATTTTCTTTCGAAGAAGCATCTTTGTAATGTCTAGACTATAAAACTGTAAACTCTTGTTACCTTTTTGAAGGCACAATTATATCCCACCATGTATTAATTTATCCTCAGATGGAACAATGCACCTAAACACATTATTTGTCCGATAGCCTGTTTAATATCTTACAAAAAAATAGACTTCATTTTTTTTTATCAAACTTGAAAGGGTGCCCAATTCAAAGAATGAACTGGAGGAAATATGTACCACTGCTATAGTAATTTCAAAACAAAATTAAACCTTTCTTGCCTTTGTCCGTCTCGCTTAAAGGTTTCTCCTGTTTCACGGCAAAGTAAATAAGTGTGTGTGTGTGTGTGTGACCTCTTTCTCAAGCAGCAGCAAGTCAGATATGAGAAGTGTTTGTGTGTGGCTTTTGCTGCATAACACAGAAAGCTGGGAAGAGAGAAAGAACATTGCTTTAATGTAACGTCTTGAGCAGTGCCTCGCTGACCCATCCCATCATGCACTTACACTAAGTTGCTCTCTAGAGAGTCCTCCAGCCTTCCTCTGCCTCCCAAAAGGCCCCCTGCCCTTGAATATAAATTGATGACAGATATTTAAAGCAGTTACATTATTAACGTCTCACATTTCATACTTCCATCCTTTTTTTTTTTTTTTTTACTCTAGATGGTAAACGTGAGTCAGAGGCAGTGCATCGTCCTCCGTCCTCGCATTTCAAAGGCACCTTTTCTCATAAAACCAGTTGATCTGCCGCCAAAGCTCCCGACTTCAAAGGCAGTGAGCGGCTGTGGCCCTTGGATTGGCCTGGATCCTCTGCTCCTGCAGTGGTAAGAGGCCAGAGGCACAAAGGTGAGACACAGCAGAAAGACTCAATGATAAGGGCTTCGTGGGATAACCGAATGAGGTAGGGAGAAACAAAGAATTCAGCAAATGACTGATCCCTGTGACAGCACATGAAACATCTGTACATTAAGCAATCTGTTCCACCCTTCACACAAGTGCTGCTGACACTAATCCTCACGCAAACATAAGGTGTGTGTTTTTCTCGCACACTGGCTCAGATGCACCTTGGAATGGAGTGTTTTTTCCCCCTGAAAATCTATTTCATATTAGTGACTCATTCAGCAACACATTGCCAAAGCCAATTATATGATAATTAGTTATGACAACGTTTTTACATTGCTTTAATCCAACAAAATAAGTTAAGCAATTTTCAACTTTTTTCATAAGTTATACAAGATTCAGCTAATTTATTTAGTCAGTTTAAAGTAACAACATGTAGTTTTTCAACCTTCATAATATATTTCCAAGACCCTTGTGATGGTACATCGACTTACAATAGGTTGAATGAGACGTCTGCCAGAGCCTGACGGGGTCTGTATCGCTTTTACTGGCACTATGTAACTTCGGGGTGCGGGTAGTAACCAGAGCTCAAAAAGAACTACAAAATTCGACTGCTTTACGGCATACGTCACTTCGCCCACCAATTCGGCCGTGACAGGCCAACCAGCGCGTTTGTTTTCGTGCGTCTGTTTTCGTCATGGCTGAAACAGCAGCGAAACGTAAGAAGTCCAAGGTTTTGTCGGAGTAGAGTCGGAAGAGAAAAAGGGAGAGTGATAAACTGAAAGGCAGGATGAGGATCAATATTGGTCGAGCGTTTGCTCGCTGGCGTGAGCTTATCGTCAGACCGATGCTGACTTGGCCGTCATGCTGTTGAACTAGTAAGTAATTGCTTGCATACTATCTTTGGTTTTTCTAATCTGTTGTCTGCCTGGCTACGTTACGGAAACTATCTGGTCCTCCATTTATCTTCATGAATCAGCTAACGTTAGTAGATGAGCGAATTATCAATCTGGTAGCTAGTAAACACTAACATGCTAGTTTTAGATGGTTAGGATGCTATCGCTATCATTCTCGTTCAGATTTGAGCATTGCAATCGACATGCAAATCGCAAATGTTTGAGTTAAAATGTTTAGTCTACTAAACATGTATAAATTATGAAAGGAGGAAGATTAATAATATTATCATTGCCCATATGAAAAAAACCTGCATGCTTATACAGTAACAGCCCGTTCTCATCCCAAGTCGTCATATACTGACGCTTTCAAAATTTCTTCAATATCTGACGCACAAAGCACGTAGCGTCCATATGAGACGCATAACCCTACCACAGACCTAAACCTACCCATAACCGAAGCGTCTCATATTGACGCTAAGGGTGCTTTGTGCGTCAGATATTGAAGAATGTTTGAAAGTGACGATTTGGGGATGAGAATGCGTTGACAGTAACCGTAAATCATTTTACGACAGCGGTAATGGACAATTCCGCTTCCAACCTGTAGGGCGACCGCAGAGGAAAAGTTCCATGTTGTTGCTTTAAAGGAGAACTCGGCAACTCTAGCGAACTCTAGTCACTTCTGCGCTGATTTTCCCTTTTGTTGTCGCATGTTTTCCCGACGAGCTCCCCCTACAGCTGTGGGGGGCGTATATTTCACAACACGGTCGTAAAAAACTCACTTGCGGCGGCCTCCTCCCCCTCTCTACCGCTGCTCATGTGCGTTTGTTTTGATCGGAGCAAGCCAACTGTATCGTGTGGAGCTATGTCTACCGAGGTGGGTAACTATGGGTAATACATCATACATGCGTTTGTGTTTATGTCGAATTGCCGTAAAGAAATTCGTGTTTCGCGCTCGTTCTCGTTCTCGTTCTCGCTTCTCACGAGACTTCAAATTTCTATATTGCCGGGATGGTAGTCTCCAAGTTGCAGGGTTGGTTTTCCGCCTGGGAACGCTGGGGGGAGCGGGGAAAGTCACCAATATCACCAGAACAGGTTGTTTAACCATCCAAATGATTTCTAGACAGTTTTATTAAGTAAAAAAAGTTACCAAGTTCTCCTTTAATGTAATTTAAGTTGAAATAACTTAAACATCTAAGTTGATTGTACTTAAAACCAATTTATTCCTCAGAGTAAATAAATAAATAAAAGGTCATTTGCAGTTATATCTTATAATTGTGAATTTTGTGAATTGTGTGATAATTGTGAATTGTGACTCACAATGTGACTTTATTTCTCAAGTGCCTTCTATTTCTTTTATTGTGAGGATGGAAACAAGCTTCCATTAAATAGCCATACACACAATCTGTTCAATAAATCTACATCCAATATTTTAAAGAATTATCTAAATGTAGTCTGGAAAACTTTGTGTACAACATCCATATGCGGTTTCATCAGATATAATTTTGTTGAGTGTGCTTCACTAAAGATTCTCAAGTTAGCGGTTTGAACCAGAATCGTGTAGTCAATGAATCGTTCAGGGGTGCATTTCCCAAAGCTAACTATGGTCGCAAGTTCCATCGTTACCAACAAAATTTTGTTGTATAGCCTAACATTCAAAATATTCATATATTTTTTACAAAACAAATTTTTTATTGTATAATGTGGAATTGCGAAGCCCAACACATGATATGTGGGGGACAAAAATATGTACATCATGGCCACAAATTCACAATTCAACTTACTAATATTCCCACAACTTACTAATATGTCATTCAGTTTGTTGAATTAGTTCAGCGTGGCCACTATTTACTAAAATGTGGGAACAAATACTTAATTGGCCACGATTTGACTAAAACAAGTGAATGAAATCTGGTAACAATTTTTTTTGATGGTCATTCTAACTATAAGTAACTTTGCAACTACATGTCAACTACCAGTCATTAGAGTATTAGTATTCTGCTTAATATCTGCTGACACTTTATTTTGATGCTCCCCAAAAGACATTATACTGACTATAAGTGACTTTGCAACTACGTCAAGTTATTCTACTTACCGAACCCTGACAGCTAACCCTGACCTAACAGTCTACTAATACATTTTGTGGGAACGAATTCTTCTTTTGTGGCCATGATACATATACTTTTGTCCGCATGTCATGTGCAGGGCTCTGTATTGAACATATATGATCCAATTGTAGCCTAAGGATAAATTTACTGTATGGAGAACTTTATTTGGGTGACATATTGGGGCCATAATCAATAAAACATTTTACTTTTTCCTCCAGAAAGGTTAAATTATTCTTATAAAAACAGATAAACATTTATATGACACAATCCAGTCATGATCACTGGAGTAAATGCATTAAATTGGAACAAATGTGTACTAAATACAACTAACACCTAACTTTATATAACTTAAATCAGAAGATCATAAGAAAAATGTCTTATAAGAAAAACAATACAAATATCCTATATTATGAAATCATCCGTTTTATGTTTCATTCTTTCTGCACTAGCTCAAAATCATCCTCTCTGATGCTTGCCGGATCATTTGTTTGTTCTCTGACAAATAAGGTGGTAATCGATGTGGTGATTAAGATCTCATTTGGTGCAAGAATAACAGGTCGAGACTGAGCAGAGCGATAGATTAGTCTAAATCTGTTTCACCAAAGCCCTTTCCTCCTGTCCTCAGATTGCTTCTCTTTCCTCAGTCTGTAGCCAGGCTGTGCTACCGTTTGATCAGTCATGCCAACACCCAACCCTCCAAGCTAAAAAAAAAACCCATACATATCTGCTGTCATACATCTCCAGCTCTCTTCAGCATATCAGTTGTGACAACTAGCCCCATTTTTCTGCAAAATAATGTAGTGAACAAGGACAGACCTTGTACCTTCAAGAAATATGTGTTCCCTAATTGGTTCTTAATTGCTTCATAGTGTCTGCATCCTCAAAGTGACACATGAAGACATCATGCAGTCTTCACACACACTTTGTGACTCTCACTTCCTGTGATCTGTGAAAGGTTAATTGCCACTGTTAATTCCACCTAATGACTGTCTGAATGATGTGAAGGTCACGGGGCACTGCAAGAAAGATTTGGTGAGGTGGGAATGATGGAAATTCCCATTCCTCAGCTGGTGACGGCACCTAAAAGCACAACTCAGCACTGTTAAGAGCAGAGAGAGAGAAGTATTGGATCCAATATTGATATAGACATTTATTCAATATTAAAACATAAAGCATAACCTGCAGAAAAAAACAAGTCAGCTCTCCAGCTACAGGGCATCAATATTTTATGATATTGGCCTCCTCCTTTATTAATATGTTAGTGGAAATGACTAAAATGAATGGCTCTTTCTCTTCCACTTTCTTTCTCTCCCTTCTGCCCTGTCTCTGAGGACAGACTGTTTGTTGTTGTTTGTCATTGGTTGCAAATTCAAAGCTACAGCCGCATCATCTGTTTATTTGCATGTGCAGCTCTAACAGCGACTTGAACATCTGATCCCTGGTTTGTAGATGGTGATCCTCTAGTGCTGACTCTTCATCCATGAATTATAGAGCAACTCTGAGCAAGGAACTCAACAGGAGAGATAAGCAGACAGAAACAAACTTCTTACATGTGCATACAAAATTCATTCTTCTATCAACTGATGTTCTTTAGCATGCACATACATTGTTACACCGTATATATTCTGGTGTATGTTGCTCCCTTGAGATTAATATAGAGTTCATCAAGATTGATAGAAAATCTATCATAACATATTCATCTGCCTTTTTTCAGTGTTCTATAAATTATTATTCTCATGGCCCTCAAACTGTTAATCCACACATGCATAGAAGGTACGGCTTAGGTGCAAAGTTCAATTTCAGACACCAATGCACAATTTATAATTGTTCACCTACTCTCAGATAACTGCGTTTCAGTTATAGTTTTGGTTGACTGAAATAAAAAGACAAATCCAACTGTGCATTTTGGCTTATTTAGTCCAATGTAAATATAAATTCCAGTTTAATTTAATATTAAAACACACACAAACACACACAAACAGTTTTAGGGCCCTATCTTGCACCCAGCGCAATTGACTTTGTACACCGACGCATGTATCATTCCTATTTTGCACCCGCGCAAAGCGGACTTTTCCCTCCACAGATGCACGTCGGTTAACTAAAGCCCAATTTATACTTCTGCGTCGATCTCACGCCGTAGCTATGTCGTAGGCTGTGTGTAGCGCGCGTACCCTTTGGCGTACCCTGACGTGCACCTCTCCAAAAATGTAAGGCGTAGGTCCGACGCAGAAGTATAAATCAGCCTTAAGAAATACACTTGCACTCCCCGGGGCGGTTCAGCGCAAAGAGGAGGCGTGTTCCGGCACAAACGTTCCCTCATGCTATTTTACAGGTTTAGAAAACAATTGCGCCACTGACCGAAAAAAAACTGTTTAAAGTCAGTGGCGCGTTGCGCATGTTATTCATATGCTATTTTAAGGGCGCATGCTTGGCCTTAATCAATGTAGCGTGTGCACAACGCGCATACACTTTGATTCTCTCATCTACACACAGACGCAGCAGTTATCATTTTTGCAAATCATACATTATTACGATAGATAGATAGATAGATAGATAGATAGATAGATAGATAGATAGATAGATAGATAGATAGATAGATAGATAGATAGATAGATAGATAGATAGATAGATAGATAGATAGATAGATAGAAATTTTATTATAAAAGCATACATCTAGCTTACACATTTACCCAAATTATCATACGCCTGTTTAACCGAAGTTAATTTGGGTGTGTTTCTCCATCCCCAACGTCCCTGACGAGAACGTCGGTCTCCTCGGCCTTGAACCGCTCCTGTCGTGCGCCTGGCAAATCCGCCGTTATAATAGGAATCCGCTTTAGAACAAGAGCGCCTGCTCTTAAAGGGAATGTGAGATGTCGCTCTGATTGGTTTATTTCACGTTACGCCCAAACCACACCTATGAATAATGAAGCTACTTCAGACCAACCCCTTTTAGATTTGCGCTAGGAGCAAGAGTCATTTTTCCCGCCGGGAAAATAGCAACAGCGCCAAGACCCGCCCACAAAGTTACTTGCGCTTTGCGCTTTGACACTTGCGTTTCAGATCGTTAAAATAGGGCCCTTAATGTTTTTGGGGGATTTTCCATTGACATAATGATTTTTATACTGTACAAACTGTATATTCTATCCCCTTACACTAACTCTACCCCCTATATATATTCATTTTAGTGAATGTAAAATGACAGCAAAGGTAGTTGAAATGTAAAAATAGAGTAAATGAGCATGCCAATGAAAAAAACTATACAATTGGCCTATATTGACATGATGCCTATATAATGATATTATTATAAACTATTCGCTGTATTTTTGTGTTTTATAATTTACGTTTATTTGTATCCTTTCAATTATGGTCATGCCTCCTCTGAGAAAAATCCACTGCTGTTGCAGTATGTCTTGATTGCTGACACCACAGATGCACACATGCACCTCTCATTGAGATCACAGCAAGGAAAACATTACAGGGCATGCTGCATGTCATCAACAAAGTTCATAATGAGCCGTTAATACGGCTGATGTGTTTGTAAACCACTAGGGCAAGACCTGGTTTCTGCGTGTTTACTGATGTATTAAAAGCAAACAGCTGTCCCACTATCCCCTTAAACTTACATTTAAAGGTCAAACCACAATTCAACCAATCAGAGCTGAGATCTAAAGGTTAATTGTCCACCCCAATTGCCTTTTTTTCCTAAGCTTGTGGATGCAGTCAGAGGAAGCCCACTGAGGTTGAGTTGCTCACTTATATTCAAACCTTTCACGAGTCCATTAAGCAAGACCGAAAATAGCTCAAGCCACAAGCCTCTATAGGTGACAAAAGGCTTCTCTCATTGTAACAGTGCCTCTCTAAATGGTGTGCAGACATTTTGTGGTGGCTGTCTAATATTCTGTTTTGAATGACATTTATGAATCTTTCATGCCTACAGTATAAACCTCCCTCGATGCCATCTCCTCATACATCATTGATGCAATGCACCAGACTATGAGACAGATGCTATAGAGTGCACAGGAAGTGTTATTGCTCGTCTCTGAGGAATAATCATTGTGGGGTATATGGTTTGCCACAGAGGAAGGAGACTGATTCTGGCTTCTGGCCTAAACGCATTGATTTTTTGCATCCAGACTATGTTTCTTGCTGTTTGTTCATATTTATTTACTCAACGTTGACAATCCATCCACACATATTCAACAAAACCGCATAAACCTTTGGCTAAGTGATCACAACATTAAATATTCATGTTTCCCCCTTAGAATCTCTAATGTGTTTAAAGATAGTTCAACTGCTTTGCTTCAGAGGCTTTTGAGATGTAAATATTAAAGTGGCAAAAAGGGCCAAAACTGAATTTTTTTATTATTTTTTATTTTACCTCAACTAGTTTGATCTGTTCGGACAGTCTGGAAGCATTAGGTGCATTTCTGAACTTCAGATTTAATTCAAAGTTATTTCCTATGACATTTTGTGCAAATAAAAAGATTTCTAAATTCAATACATGAGTTGTCCTTGGAGCTGAAAGGTTTTCAGTAGGTGGCATCTCAGGTGGTATTTTTTTGTTGGTACATTGCATAAAAGTTACTGAAGCCATTGAAGTTTCATAGAAATTTGGTGAATTGATGTGCATTGGTATATTTTTCATTTGGTAAATACAATTACGCTATGAGGATGTTAAGTGTTTGGTAGTCACAGACCTTTTCCATACAAATGAGTGCTGTGTTCCTCTAAAGAGAACATGTTGTAATTCAGTGAAGCAAAATCTTGTATTTAATACTCAGAGGTGCTTATTTCATTATGTGCTCTACTCAGGCCATTACACCTCATGTAGCACTGACATTTGAAAAGGCCAAAAAAAATTTGTTCACCCTTTTTCTTGATTGAAGTAAAGAGTGTTTTAACCACAGATAGAAATAACCTTAAGAAGCACATAGTGTTAAAAAGTTGTTGAAAGGAACCACAAATGAAACACTTCTTTAAAAATGAACAAATTGTAAATGCACAGCCCATTAGCGGATTTTTTTTTTCTACAAGTAAAAAAATAATAATAATACAGCAAAGCAAACTGTAAGCTGTCATTCATTCAGTCGTGCAGTGCAAAAACGACTTGCGCAATTCCCCATATAGAAGTGGGTTACATTTTATTTCGATAGTTCACTTTGGACATTCTACTAACTTTAAGTAACTTTGCAACTACATTTCAAACAACTCTAATTAATTTGCAACTATACATGTCAGCTAAATCTCATTAGTAGACTGTTAGGTTAGGGTTAGAAAATGTTAGAATGTTATCATATGGGTGGTTTATCATGACAAATGGAGCATGAAAAGATTTTATTTCACCCCATCCTGAGATTCATGTTTCAGGTCTTGCGGGCTCAGCAAAAGTGCGCATCAAGAGCGCATACTGGCCGCAAAGGGGGCCCTCACCGAGTACCCTTCTGAAACCTAAAATGACAAATGATCTTCTGCACACAGCAGCCATTGTAAGTCTACAAGACCGCAAGTGCACATGAAGTGTTTGGGACAGGGCCAAAGTCATCAGATTGCTCTTCTTATCACAGTACACGACTGTCTTGAGGACCACTTAGTTGCTGATGTTTGCACATTACACAACAGACCTGTGAACTGATGTGCAGCGGAAAAAAGAAATAAACAAGAATATGAAGGAGAGAACTGTTACTTTCAGAAGCCATGCTTGCTGATGTTTTGATGCAGGTTTATAACTCCTTCCCCTGTACTTTACTTTGCCCTGTATCTTGCTCTTTCATTTGCAGTAGGTCATCGCCGATATAATTTCCAGTCAAAACACATTTCACACTGCATGACTCGCAGACAGGTGCTAAATATCTCATGGGCATCAACAACGAGTCGACGCTGCTCTCAGATCATGTCTTTGATAATGCGATTGTCACTAATGTGAACTAGCACGGCAATCACCACAAAACTGTTGGCGAAAGAATATCAGGGCTAAAATCGTACAGTGTGTACCTGGCATAATTAGCCATCCAGTGTTCAAATATTCATTCTATATTCTATATATTCATTCTGACCTCATTGATAAATCCATGATGAAGTGCTTTCAAGCTGCTGGCTTCTTCCTCTCTGGCTCTCCTCTTGAGGGATACCAGAGCTTAGCAGCATGCCAAGACTGAGGATTGCCAAAGCTCAACACATCTTGTGTGAATAATGCAGGGTGCTGACAGCTCCAGACTAGGATTGAAACACTTATGACACCAGCCAACATGTTTTCACATTTTATATAAAACCCTGTAATTAGTGAATAATTGTGGCCTATGTGCAACTGTGGCATGTAAGAAAAGCTGAAGTACTGAGACAGGCAGCCATAAGTATGAAGAGGTTTTAATTGTGTGTCCTGGTACCGTACCTCAACCAGCTTGAGAGACAGAATTGCTGCTCTCAGAAAGAAGCAATTCACTGTCTGCTTTGTTAAGGGAAAGAATGCCTGAGAGGCACTTAAAGAGTTCAGTGTTGGAAATGATGCATTTTATCAAAGTTGGGTGAAGAGTGTCCATTGGTAAATGTAGGGGAAAGTTTGAGTGACGTTTAGGGAAATCACTTTTAAGAAATGCCCTTGCTTTTACTGTAGCATCCATCATCAAAGATGATTTCCCAATCCAAAGCTTTTAGAAAAAACAACTACAAAGTATCCTACAGAGATGTCATGCTACAGGAGCTGATACATTCAGTGAATTATGTCTACACAGTTAGGCACATACACAGTTTTGTACAGAGATTTTACATTCACAGTTCATTCTCTCTATAGAATATTATGCATCGGTTTACAAGTTATATAAAATCATTGCATATACCTCTTGCTCACCATACTGCGCCTTTGATTTGATTTCAATTATCCGCCCTTATTGGTTATCGCCTTAAAATAAATAAAGCTCCCTTAAAAAGATATAAAAAGACGCCTGGTGCCTGAAAAGGGTAGTGAGGGAATTATAAATCATTTACATGTAAATGAGTAATGAGGGATTGCGTAGGTCATAAACGGTGTTTCACATGAATGATAAAGTGCTCTGCATATTTCCATTGTAATAATGTCAAACTGGGAGACGGAGAAAGGTCCCTGGTAGAATAGAATCAGGGGTCTCTCCAGGGTCACTGAAGGCGGAAATCAGGTCGTCCATATTTAAAACTTTCCAGGCCAAGCATGGATGAAGGACTCTGGCACTCTAAAGAGAGGAATAAATGTAATAAATAAACTTTTTAAAATGTAAATATAAAATGGGTTGGACCCCCATTTGGCTTCAGAACTGCCTTAATTCTTCATAGGATAGATTCAACAAGGTGCTGGAAAAATTTCTCTGAGATTTTGGTCCATTTTGAAATGAAGATTTGTCAACTGGGCATACATGATGAGAATATGGAGACTGTGGAGGCCATTTGAGTATTGTGAACTCATTGTTGTGTTCAAGAAACCAGTTTGAGATGATTTGAGCTTTGTGACATGCCGCGTTATCCTGCTGGAAGTAGCCATCAGAAGACGAGTAGACTGTGGTCATAACGGGATGGACATGGTCAGTAACAAATTATGTTTTATTTACAAAGTTCGGGAGGAGCACGTTCAGATAATTAACACGAGTGGAGAGCACTCAGCAATCAACGATAAGAGGTGTATATATATATATTCAGCAGTCTCAGCAGAGTACTCTGGGTTCGGGCCAAACTCTTGCCAAATACGCATTCAACTTTACTCCCTCTAATTGTATGTAAGTGTGAACTCGTGAATTGGCATTTAAACGATGCTTAATTGGTACTAAGCAGGGACGGACTGGGGCTAAAAAACAGCCCTGGACTTTCTCCCAAATAGGCCCATCATCCGGCCATTCGCCTCTAGCCGTGTGGGACAGACACTAGCCAGGATGTCCTGATACTATGCCACAATACTGTAGCCTATCAGACAAGGTATTCACAGCAAGTAACATCTCAAAACCAATGATGATAATTGGGGTTGTGTTTATTAATGAAGCCTCAGCCTTCAAATAAAAACAAAAAAATGTACAATGCCATAAAATACAAATAATGAAATGTCACTGGCTACAGTAACCCAAATTACACAAACTTGTAATTATAAAACATATAGTTAGGCTACTGTATACCAGGGATCTCCAACCTTTTTGTGTGCAAGGGCTACATCTAGAAGGAATTTTTATTTGTTATACTCCAATATTTATTATACATAACATGGTGAAGCTTTTTTACTTTTCACCATCATATGGGAAATAATAAAATATCTTGATATTCTGGTTCAGACTTAAAAGCGTTTAAAAAAAATCCTGAAAACTTATGAAAATTAATTTTTTTGTTTAGTTTTTTTAGGTTTTTTTTGTTGATTTTCTATAAACCTATTGTACGTGTTATCAAAAACAGTAGCCCAAACATTTAGTAGCCTATAAATATAAATGAAAAAAATAATAATAAACTGCCATAACTTCTAAACAAAAACATTACTGCATTACATTTAATACATTTATACATAACTGTATTAATATAACAGCATTTTTAATAGTTAATTCATAGGTTTTGGTGTGTAATGTCTTCTAACTGGTTTGTTCTCGGAACAATGTTTCGCCTGTTTTTTTTTGTTTGTTTTTTTGCGTCAATATGTTGAGAATATCAGCGCTGTTTCATCTGGCTTTTTACAAGCTTAAATCACATAGTCATTTGTGGTTTATAATAGAGAGAGAGAATTCTGCGCTGAATTGAAATGCTTCTCAGTGGATCGCGCAGCTCTGTGTAATAATGTTCGCGTGATCGAGATTAGCTTTGTCCGCGATCGCTGTTTTTTGGGCAGAGCTGATAATGCGCTGCTCAGATCAAACAAGTTTTGTTCCGCTTTTTAAGCGTTTGCCATTTGATGTTTCTCATACGCAACGCAAATGACAGCGTACAATCAAAGAGAGTTGGGTAATTTTGTAGAGGCAAAAGTTCAAATTGAAACGTTTAGTTGAAAAGGTCGCAAAATTATACCATTTATTCGAAGTCTGGAACCCCGACGGCAAGTTGGGGCTATTTATAGAATGTGTTTAGCGGGCAACTCACAGGCACCACGTTGGAGACCACAGCTATTCAAATATAATGTAAGCAAATTTAAAAGTGCAGCCTTATAAAATGGCTATAGGCCGACTCTTCTTCCTCAGTTGTTGTTTTTTACACGTAGCATAAGTGATCATATTAGTGCCCCTGCTGTTGGCCTTTTAATACTGCTTTATTAGACTTTTTTTTTTTTGTGTGCCGACGGCCCTCGGTTGGACGGCCGTTCTGGACTTTTCCAGAACGCACAGATTGTCAATCCGTCCCTGGTACTAAGGAAGAAAATATCCCTCACACCATTACACCACCACCACCAGCAGCCTGAACTACCAGCCTGTTGATACAAGGCAGGATGGATCCATCATTTTCCCAATCTTCTATTGTCCAAATTTGGTGAGCCCGTGCGAATTGTAGTCTGAGTTTTGTGCTCTCAGCTGACAGGAGTTGCACCCAGTGTGGTATTCTGCTGCTGTAGCCCATCTGCTTCAAGGTTTGACGTGTTGTGCATTTAGAGACGCTCTTCTGCAGACCTCGGTTGTAACGAGTGTTTATTTGAGTAACTTGCCTTTCTATCAGCTTGAAGTCTGGCCATTCTCCTCTGACCAACAAGGCATTTTCGCCCACAGAACTGCCATTCTGGATATTTTCGCTTTTTATGACCATTCTCTGTAAACCCTAGAGATGTTTGTGTATGAAAATCCCAGTAGATCAGCAGTTTCTAAAATACTCAGACATTCAAAGTCACTTAAACCACTTGTCTGTTTTTTTTTTCGCATTCTGGTGCTCAATTTGAACTACAGCAATGCATTTTAGTTATTTTAGTACAAAAATTAGCTGAAATAAAATGCATTTAAGCTTTTTATATTTTATTTTATTTCAGTAAATGCTTTTTTCTTGCTTGCTTTTTTTATGTTTATATTCTTATGGAACATAATTTGTATATTATATATTTTAATATTTATCTACATAATAATAACCCTGGTTCAAATCTGAATCGCAATTCAGTGTTCTCTTTGCAATTCAGTGTGTTATCTTTACCTCAATTAAAATTCAATCATAATTCAGGAATTTGAACACAACCCCTGATAATAAGAATAAACCAGCCTTGACTATCAAGGAAATATTTGTGCTACTAGTCTTTTCACTTGAAATATTAGCCCACTGCACCGTAACATACCCTCTGTCCTTCACCGCTCAACCCTGACCTCATGCCCTAATGAGTACTACACTCCTCATGGAAGTGTCCTATAATCCTCCTCTCTCATGTGTCAGGGCACCGGATCGGGTGCAACTATGAAGCAGAGTCTGCAAACTCACAAAGGCGATTATGGACTTATCCAATTTTACCTCAGCCCTGACTCCTCCAAACAAAACAAAAAAAGATTTTTGATTGAGGCAGTGAGCCAGTGAATTTGATGGAGTTTTTAAAGCCTGTGATCTCCTGATTTAGGTTGGCTGAACATCAGGCAGTGACCATGTTTAGAAGAAATAAGACAAACACATTCTGAAGTCTGCACACACAGTGGGGGTTTGCTGTCCTCTGAGGAACATTGTTGCTAGTTGGGTCAAGGTGACCCAAACCGCTGTGCTGTATGCCACAAACTCATGTCTCCCAGGGGTCCACATGCTCTCCACACTGTTTCCAGGCAGTAGATAGGAGGTTTTGATCTTGATTTTAAAGCGTGACCGATATTCTTGCGGGAACACATGCATCTAGTGATCCTATAGGGTTTTGAAGAAAACTAAAAAAATTAAATTGTATACTCCCAGCAGTGTTATAATAACTTACAGAAAGTAGAAACACTACTAACTTAAATACATTTTTCATTATGCACTTGGAAGGTGCCTTTATCTAAAGTGACATACAAGGCATTCGTGGTTTACATTTACAATATCAGTACTTTTTAGCGGTGTCGCTGTTTTCTGAACTTTTCCAGTGTTGCGTGCAGCACAACAACAACAAAAACTATTTTATCTCTGTATTGAGCGCACAGCTTTACAAGGCAATAAAGAGGAGAGGAGGCAATAAATGAAAATGCTTTCTGAAACTATCCTCTCTCTTGTGGCATTGGACAATCTGATTCAATCAAGTGAATCAGTTTATACGGGTAGTTCAGTAAATTAACTGATAATACATTGCGTTCAAATTTTAGCACACTTTTAAGAACACATTAAATTGATAAAAAGTGACAGTAAAGACTTTTACATTGTTACAAAAAAATATAGATATTTCAAATAAATGCTTTTCTTTTGAACTGTCTATTCATCAAAGAATCATTAAAATGCAGGGGTTGGACAATTAAACTGAAACATGGCCAATATAGCGTTGGAGGATTCACACCTATATATATGCGTGGCCTGGTGGCCAAGCTTCACTGATTTTACATTCCATCAGTAAGAGCAGGGTGTGAAGGTTGAATTAGCAGATCAATGGCACAGCTGCACATAATTCGAATCCACACAACAAAATGGGAGACATAGAGTTCAAAAGAGGGCATCTCGCTGGCTCATCTGTGACCAGGACAGCAAGTCTTTGTGGGGTATTGAGAGCTAAGGGTATCCAGGGTAATATTCACATACCAACACTGCAAGCCAGTGTTGAACAACCTATTCACAATGCCACATATTGTGTTTGAAAAGGTACACATATCCTTCTTTATGCTGTAGTTTTGTTTTTTACCAGTCTCTACAGATCTGACTAAGGTACCGGGGCTCTATCGACCAACAGCAGTGGATGCGAGGCTGTAGGAAATGCTTCTTTTATATGGTGCTTCAAATTGAATTAACTCCCCCAATGGATTTACAGCTTCTAGCATAATGAAGCTGGAGAGCAGACTCTCCTGCACAGTAAAACACCTGATCTAATCTCTGTCGTTTCCAACCTCTCTTTCTCTCTCCTTCCACAGTGTTCATTCACTCCTTCTTACTCTTTATTCACCACACTAGCCTGGTGATCTTTTGTGTGAGGTTTGCTCCTTGACCAGAATTTGCTGGCAAGCACCATTGTGTTTTTTTTATACACATTTATGATTGATTTTAAAAGTGTTTTAATGGAAAGTGCTCTATTGTTGAGTAAGTGTGCAAGTCTGATAAGCTCTGTTCAGAATAAAAATGACTATATGCTCAGATAAGAATCTCCCTTGTTTAAACCAACCCCGCGGCCTCCTGCTTTTGTCAAAATACTCAATAAAGGATTTCAGAATAATTATGTTGACTTATCAGTTGGCCGTCTATTGAAGGGGGGTGACGTGAAGGAGCATGTTATGTCCTTCCCATAAGTGAACTGAAGAAATACACCTAAACCAATCTTTCAGCAGTTACAGAAAGTTTGAGAGACTTTATGACAAAGTCATTCTAATTAACCTTGGATAAAAGCAACAGCACAAAAGCATATTGAAAAAAACTGCTTCTTTGTTTGAAAAAAAAAAAGACTCTTTCCTCCTTTCATTTCAGTCCATGAAGGCAATGTGAAAGGACACTCTAAAAGGAGACTCTAACGGTGAAATGATCTGGGGTCTTTAAGAGTCAATGCACAGCATATGGGCCACATCTCTGCGTTCATAATAGCAGTCACTCATGACCATTGAGTTCAAACAGCAGCAAAGTGCTATTTGCACATACTGTGAATAGCATGAGGTGACCATTTTCATTTATTGTGAATCACACGTATTTTACAGAAATCATTTTGTGCAAATAGTTTCTGGCTGTTAATTTTCATTTCAGGCCCCACGTGCTGTTAAAAGGTACATTAGGTCAACTATGAAAAACCATTAAACAGATTATACATCCCTTTATTTAAAAAAAAAAGTTTTGCAGAATGTAATGTGAGAATTACATTTGAATGCATGTTTCTGCTTATTTGTAACTGTATAACTGTCATTCTGCATTTTATAACAGCTTTAGCTTTAGTAAAACTCAATGCTCAAATCTTAACCTTCCCCATGACCCAAAATGAAGATATTAATGTGCCAGTTTAAGTACAGTGAATGGACACCTATGGTATTGCAATTAATACTTCTTGAAACATCTTCATAACATAGCATTATTATACAAGTGTTATCATTTGAGCCATGCGAAATTGGCTTACTTTTAAAGGGATAGATGGGAAAGTTGGACTTGTATCCCGAAGGTTGCAGGTTCGATTGTCAATACTGGCAGGAAATGACTGAGGTGCCCTTTAGCAAAGCACCTAACCCCCAATCGCTCCCCGGGCACCGCAGTAAATGGCTGCCCGCTGCTCCGGTTGTGTGTTTCCACGGTTCGCAGTGTGTGTGTTCACTACTCAATGCTCCTAATGTGTGTGCACTGACTTGGATGGGTTAAATGCAGAGGACAAACTTTGAGTATGGTTGCCATACTTGGCCTTCACGTCACTTCACTTCTCTTCACTAAGTTCACTTCACTTCACCAAAAAACTAAAATTGTGTCATCAATTACTCACCCTCAAGCTGTTCCAAACCTGCATGACTGACTTTCTTCTGTGGAACAAAAAAAAAGATGATATTTTAAAGATTATGTTTTATGTTTAATAAATATGAGGAATTAGATATTTGTCCAGAAATAGATTACAATCACAATGCAACAAATTAAGTTGTCTTTTGGTATATTGTTGCAATGAGGTCCAATATTTTCAAGCCACTACACAACCCACAGAAACTTGTTAGGAAAGAAGAGACTAAAAATTGGTAGCAGCTCAGCTATGACATTTTTGGGGCCTTTTTTGAGCAGTGCTGATTTCCATAGTCTTTCATTCAGTCAGCAAAATCCCTCAGCTTTCTGCTCCATACCGTGACAATGCCAGAGAACATAACGCTCATCGCTCCTCTCTTCCCCTCTCTTCTTCTAACTCCTCTCAACAGATGGACGCTAGAGTTCGCATTCTTCAGAATGTTTTTTTTTTTATTTAAAGGTAATTGCTCAGAGTTACTCAGTACTGTTTGTTTTTCTAGCCACATAACTGTTTTGCCTTAGATCATTTATTGTCTATACTCATGAAAATCACATACTGGTGTGCAACTTTCATGGAAAGTATATTATGGCCAAATATGGCATGCATATTCTGAATTACTATGATAAAGAATTTCACTCAACAGAGCAGTTTCCTTTGAAATCTCAGTGAAGGTAAAATACAGGTAGATTGTTTATGTATTTAATTGTTTATGGTTGTCAATTTACATTTAAATTTACTGTGATGAATTGTAAAAAAAAAAAAAAAAAAAAAAAAGGATGACAGCAAATTATTTTATAAATACGGTAACACTTTATTTTAAGGTGATGTAGTTACACGTTATTGTACTTACTATAGTAATAACAGTAAATGCATTTAGTGCACAAGTAACTAACTTTAAACCAAACCCTAACCGTAACTCTATAATAAGTACATGCAGTTAATTAATATTACTCAGTACTTATTTGAGTAAGTACAATGTACATCACCTTAAAATAAAGTGTAACCAAAAATACTATAAAATACATACTATAATATACATAATATAAAAACAATTACATTTTTGTAATTCTGTCATCTTTGAAGTATCTTAATTTCAGGGCTTTTCTCAGCAAATGTTGATATACTGTATGCGAGTAATTCAATTCAATCAGCATATCATATATCATATTTGATTAATATTTGTATCGATTGACAGCCCATCATTCAATTTTATCGCATAATCTACTTAGTAAAGACTGAGAACAGCAGTCAATTAGACCTGCAATATCTGTCACATCAGGCCTCTTCTGCATAAGACTTATCTAAAAGACTGAAGCTCAATTGAGCAGAGCAAATACAGCTGGAGAGAGGACCTGTGGATGAAGCAGTAGACCTCTCTCTCTCTCTCTCTCTCTCTCTCTCTCTCTCTCTCTCTCTCTCTCTCTTCTCTATTTTTCCCTTGGGTGGTAGCACAGGGAGAACACACATTGACACGCTGTGTTCTGAGCAAAGTGAGACTGACAGCTGCTCTGCAGCTCACCTTAAACACACTTTAATTGAATTACCATCCAAGCACATAGCCAGACACGTTGGATGCACTGACTGAAAATGTGGGGGACAATTTCTAATTTCATTTTCTAAGCGGTGCAGAAAGCTTAGCCTGATGAATTTCATGAGCAGGAATTTGTGCCTTGAGTGCCTCATATACATCGCATACAGCAAGCTGACTTCTTAAGGAATGACTTGAATATCACTGTCTTCAGTGAAATGATTACCTTTGATATGTGTGCTGTGAGTATGCCTTGTATTTAGCATATTATGTCAAGGTCATATTTGTTCAGTTAAGCATTTAAAAATAATACTGTGTGTGTAGCAATATAAGGTATTAAATTTAATACTGTAGCTAAAAAATATGAAGTGTTACCTATTTGCTAAATATTTATTTTATTTATACCATGCTGTTTGTTATCTGTGTTGTTTAGCAATGGAAAAAGGTGATTTAATTCAATATAACTGATATTACATGGAAAATAACTTAAGACAGCACATTTAAACCCTATGCAAATACAGCACAGTAAATCAATTACACTTTCCACACTTTCACAATTTTCACACCTGTGCGGTATTCACGTTCAAACTACTGTAAAATGCTGGTTGGACGCTAAGCTACACCTTAGGTTGTTCCAAATTCTGTATGACAAAAGAAGATAGAGTGAAAAATGTGTGTAAATAGTTGACGGCAGCCATTGACTTCCATGGTATTTTTGTTCCTATATATGAAAATCAAGTCAATGTACATTTTTGACCAACATTTTCCTATTTTGATATTATTTCTAGCACACAATTTGTATTGTAGTAATTCAATATTTGCTTAGTTATCATCAAAGCTTGCTCTATTTTGTTGTACTTCATTAAACTGCTGTTATGCCTCAGAAGTCTGTCCGAAATCAGTTTCGTGTGGTATCTTTGTGTGCAAACGCTGCCTGAAAAAAAAATTCCCTCATAGGGCAACAAGGCAACAAGTCAGCTGCCTAAGTTTTCTAACACAGCCATTGTCTCATTGTCCTATCAGGCAATGACTTCAAAACTACCTCCTGAAACTGATTTTGGACATACTTCTGAAGCAGCATAATGATCTACAACAAAATAGAGAGCACTTTGGTGATAACTAAGCAAATTTTGAATTACTACAATACTGATTTCTCAGTAGAAATTAAATCAGAAGTTGAAAAGTTGTTCAAAAACACACACCACAAAATGCAACTTTCAGACACCATTTTATATTTTAGCTCAACTGTCATGAAATTAAATGCACAGGATAGTGGGATATCATAGGCAGCAAAGGATACATATGCTGCCTTCAAAATCTATCAAATGAAGACATCTCAGTAAACAGAATGTAACACAATCATTGGATTCAGACATGCCTTGTTGCCTTCCTAGCTCTGTTTCTCAGCTTTCAGATGCAGCCGGTTTGTTCATCTTTTTTTTACATCATTTATTTACTTGAATTTATCATCCGTTACTCTGATGAAGGGGGAACACACTAATTAGATGTTCTCAAATGCAAATTCATAATGATCTGAAAAAGTGATTATACTTGTAACCTGTCAGAAATTAGGCATTTCATGTTGGTGATTATTACCTGAAATTATGCTTATTAGCATAACTAAACACAAAGTAGTTTTTATAATTCTCAAATGCAGACATCAATTACCTAAAAATGAACATTCTGTCATCGTTTACTCAACCTCACGCTGTTCCAACCAGTATGACATTCTTTCTTACATGGAGGAATGAACGTCTTATCTTTTCTCAATATGGCTAATGAAAGTGAAAGATGACTACAGCTGTAAACAGGATGCAAAAGCCACATTAATGTATCACTGACGATGTCCGTATGACTTGTGCACAAGGTTTGTAAAATTCCTTGATAATTTTAATCTTGTTCTGTGTACTGGATCAAACGATTCACTGTTATGATCCAATTCAAAAGAATGATTCATTCATAAATTGCTAATTATTTCACGAGATATAAGAAAAAGATCAGTCTCAAAAGAACAAATCATGTAGAAATAATGTAGATTGCTACTTCTCTCATGAGTAGTATGAACCACTTGCTTTCATATAATGCAAAAAATTATATTTTGTGCTCCACAGAAGCAAAAAAGTCACATGGATTTATAAATTTGGGTGAACTATTCTATCAGTTTAGGTTTAAATCATACAGTCTCATTCCCTCTCAGTTCCTGTCATCTCTCCTTATAAGTAAGAAAAAGACCCAAACTAAAACTGGTTGCAAGAAGCCATCCACCCCTGCCTACAGAATTGCTTGACTGAAGGATGTAAGGCCCTAGTAAAGCTGAAATGTCTCCATGTCCTGAGTGGACACTTTTCTCACCTCTCGCTGTGGCCTCATCCATCTCTTAAATAACAGACCATTCCTAAACCTACACTGTGTGACGACAGCTGAGCCCCTATCAAAAGCAATTCTGCTATCCTTTGTCTATACGCGTATATTTGTCAAGCAGAAGGCTGAATGACTGCATCAGGCACCGGTAACATGTCATCTGAAAAAAAATCTGCCCTTAAGAAGACTGAGCTTGAAAGAGATACTCTTTTGCGGCACATAAGTCAGCCTCTAGTGGTAAACAGGACTACAAAGGCTTTCCAGGACTCATAGACCAAGGCATCAACAAACTGAATGTCACAGGCAAAAAAAAACGTATCTTTTCTTAATACACCTCATATGATGAATTTGTGATTAGTGATCCTCTGGCTCCAACTTAGTCGGACATTGCCTCGCCGTTCCAGTCATTCTGTCTTTTCACCTCGCCGTTCCGGCTCCTCCTCGGTCGGACACTCCTTGGCTCTTCCCTCCCTCGGCTCCACCGGCCTCCCTCGATCTTCCGGCTCCACCTCGGTCAGACATCGCCTCCCCTGCGGCACAGACTTGCGATTCGTCCGCTGCGCTCCGTCTTTCCACCCCAACGGCTCCATTCATGCTCCACCCTCCCTCAGCCCTCAGTCGCTCCAGCTCCACCTCAGCCCTCTAGTACCCTGGTTCCACCTGCTCTCTATCTACACTCTGGGCTCCCTTGCCTTCGGCTTGGTCTCCATCTGTCATCCCCATGACTTCATCAAGGAAATCTCGACCATGGCTCCTCCCTCCCTGGACTCCGCCGCGGGGCATCTTCCTGGCTGGACTCTGGGTTTCTGCCAGACTCCTCTTGCTCCTGTCTCTACCCTGTTTCCTCCCACCATCATCGCCACCCTGGTCTCTCCATTTGTCAGCTCCCCTGGTTTCATGTCTTCAGCCTGCTCTGCGTCCTCCTCCAGAGTCCCCACCCTCCCTCCTGCAGTTGGACTGTTACGACGCGAAGATGCGCCTTTCACATGAATATGTTGACCTCCTTTAGTAGCAATTAGCTCTACCAAACTATTTTTATAATTGTGTACCAGACCTGCACAATGGTCAAGAGGAATCTTGCACCATATTCCACTTTACAAAACAACTTCAGTTCAGCTAAAATTATATACTTTTGTAATCTTTTCCACCTTTTTGTAGGTCAACATTTCTTAATAATAGCTGTTCTGTGAGCTGCTTTGATTATAGCATGGTTTTTGTGAATAACAATTTCTAAATTGTGCAGGGCTCAGGAAACCTTGTACCAACACATCCGATCCCGCCTCACTGATTGGACTCTAGTTTAATGACTCTAAGTCACTTTTGAAGAAATAATTACCCTAGAGATTCCCATTTCTTTTCCACCATGCACTGAGAATGTATATTCAATAAGTAATAATAATGCATTATGAACATTTGCTTCTTTTTGTAACTTAACGGAATATCAAATTCAAATGATTTGTTTTCTTATGACCAATTTATGACGAAATCACATGCTTGTCACAAACTTTTTCCTGCAGTTGTAGAAGTGATGTTGATGTTGGTCTGAGAAAAAATTGTTTATGCATTTTATGTTCTGTATTTTCTCATTTCACAGGTGTGGTTTTGTTTTCATCAAATGCGCAGCATTTGGCCACAGTTAATTTAAGGGGAGCACATTATGACTGTTCTCTCAAGCACAGTGCTGAGGATTAAATTTGTCATTTCATCTGCAGCGGTTTGAAGCCGGTCTGCCGATTACTTTTGCGATACTCTCAGTATCTAAAGAACTTTGGCAAGCAAAACCTGAAGCAAATATTTGGTGCAGGCTGCTTTCAAAGATATAATTACTGCCTCTTAACTTTGAAATTCTGACCTACTATTGTCTGAAATTATGTTTTACCACCTCTCTGGACCAAATGTTATTGGATTAAATGTAAGTAGATTTATTGCTTCTATCTTCTCAAAAACAAACAAAGTGGTTGGCCCACATTTTTTGTTGACATTTAGGCACAAAGAAAGCACAGTAAATCGATTGCATCTCCAAATAAGATGACCTTGTCCAAAGAGAGACAGGAATTGATCAATACCTACATTGAGAAGGTGACCTCTTACTTGAGTCATCTGGGCACCAGCTCTTCAGGGATGTGTGCTGTACATCTGAATGAGTGGAGCATGTGCTCTTCCAAAGAACTAATGACTTCAGCTTCAAAAATAACCCCCTTGAAACAATCCGTCACAGCTGGAGTTGAGCACGGTTCAATCTGTGTCCCGGTTTAGAGGTTTATTTCTGCTCTGGTTCATACACTCTGGTGACTATATGACTGGCACTGAGCGTTCAGCACACCTATCAATCAAAAATGTGCATAGAGCCCAACTGTCAATGAGGAGAGAGCTGCACTAGTCCATCAGTTCTCTTCTAATGACCCCAGCCTGGGGTAAACATAAAGACTGAGTCGGCTTGCTCTCTCTGGTTCTATAATGGTGTGGACACTGGCCAGCTCAATTGTGTTTCCATTAGAAGTTCACTGCACCTTCAGCTTTCATCCCTCTAAAAGGCTTCTATTTGAAAACATCTTGCACTATGCAATAAAAAAAAATGTCGACACCATACAAGCAGTGTCTTAAAAAAATGCTGTAAACAGAGATAGAAAGGTAACAAGGCACATCTGAATATGTTTGCATCACATCCCAGCTATTAAGATGGCTTCATCTGGCTGGATTTAAAAAGTACTGTATCGAAAAGTTGAAAGAAGTCAAATATTAAAAAAATTCTCTATCTCTCTCTCTCTCTCTCTCTCTCTCTCTCTCTCATATATATATTACCATTCAAAAGTTTTTCTAAATGTTTTTGAAAGAAGTCTCTGATGCTGCATTAATTTTATTTAAAATACAGTAAAAAAAAAGAAAAAAAAGTAATATTATTTAAAATAACTGTTTCCATTTTAATATATTTTTAAATGTTATATGTTCATGTGATTGCAAAGCTGAATTTTCCAGTCTTCAGTGTCACATGATCCTTCAGAAATCATTCTAATACACTGATTGGTGCTCAAGAAACATTTCTTATTATTATCAGTGTTGAAAACAATATATAGGCTATATATTTTTTTCCGATTTCTTTGATGAATAGAAAATAAATTACCCTATACAATATCAGTAAAGTAAAAAGTCTTTACTGTCACATTATAAATGTATGTCCTTGCTGAATAAAAGTTATTAATTTTATTTGTATTCTTTTTATTTTTTTTAAATCGTACTTACCTCAGACTTTGGATGTGCAAAATATGTATTATATATTAATGTAACTTCAGCCACTTTCAGCTACTACAACAGATATATTTTTATGACTCATTATCCTTTTATACTCAATATTTTGCTTGGTTATTACCAAACTGCACATACATTTATTTTAGATCAATGGACTTGGCATGCCTTGGAAGCCTGTCTGAAAGTAACTCTTTTTTTTTTTTTTCTGTCACTGTTGTGTTGTATATTAAAAAGGTAACTTTTTTTTACTAATCAAAGTGGCAGCAAAAGTTAAAGAGACAGACTATGCATTGTTTACTCAATTACTTGATCCAGAGTGATTTAGAGTGCTTTCAAACAAGCTCAAATGGATCAGGACATTAGCATCAGAATGAGGTTTCTCAGCAGTATTGATACACAAACACTTTATATTGCCAAATAAAAGTCATCATACTTCCCTTCATCACATCATGTGCCTACGCTCTCTATGAACAATCCTAACTTAAAGACTTATGACCGACAGTGAGTGCTATAGTCAACAAGCAATAGTACATTTGGTTGAGAGCTTGGGTCTGATTTCTGTTCAGGACACAGTGTTGTACATGCTGTGGACATTAAAAACCATTATACAAGTCACATTATCTGATATTCAAATTGTCAGCTTTATCGCTGAAGAGGCGTCACATCACAGTTTGGTATAGCAATTCAAAATATGTCCATGGCATGCACAGTATGCACCGCTCCCTGTTATTTCTGAAAGGCCTGGGCTTTACACAATTTAGAGTCTCCATTAAAGTCCATTAAAATACAGGCAGCTAAGAGAGGGAGGTGAAGAGATTGATGGATTTGTTCATTAACCATGCCGCAGTGTTAAAAGCATGCTGGCAGGATTAGTGACAACATTGCTTGTTTAAACAAATGCCTTGCCATTCGTGTTTTTCACTTCTATTAAGAACAATAAGGGCCAAGGCATTTTAAAAAGACATATGTGAGGAAGAAATACAGTACCAGTCTCTCTTTCTTTTTCAAAACTTTAATCTCTCTAGAATCAATCAGCTATACTGCTGTGACATGACCACACAGGTCACTAGAGGGAAAGATCATTTTCATGAAAGCATACGGTATACTTGTTTCTTACATTCTCTATTTATGTCGACTTAAAGTGAAACTCGGTAAGGGAAGCAACAATGAAAACAAAAGCGGCATCTGGTGTATGCTCACTTTTTTGACCTTTGCTTCTTATCATTAATCATAGATACAGCATGGGCCTTTTAATGGGGAATACACATGTACCATTCTACAGTGTGAAAAAAACAGATCTCTCCAGCTAAATAAAAAAAAATGACTGGTTGCATCTAATATTTTATAGTTGGCTTTTTCCTTTGCATTTTTTGTAATTCCTCAAGAAGGACTTTTTTCTTTTCCATTTTTCTAAATTCAGGCTGATTCACCAATCAATAAGTGCCCCTATTATGCTATTTTAAAGTTTCCTAAGTTCCTAATGGTTTGGAGGTTTGCTACAATAAGTTTACATGCATCAAAGGTCAAAAATCACTTTAATTTTCTCATAATATAAAATGAAGCATTACTTCACTTCTCACATGGTTCATTTGAAGATTCAGTCTTTCTAAACCTCTCCTTTCCAAGAGCCTACTCTGCTCTGATTGGTCAGACGGCCCTTTCTTTTGTGATTGGTCTACTGCTTCTGATACATCACTTGTCAAAAACGAAACACAGATTATCACATCTGAATTTCAGCTCCGGAGGATTCCTCAGCGGTTAATACACAGTGATACGAAAAATGGTGTTGTGTTTTTTTTAATCAATTCACTTTTTCAAATTTCATTAAAAACTTCGTCTGAAAATTCCCTGATATGTGGGAGCCCAGTGCACAAAGAATGATAAAACAGGACATACAAATTTATAACATTGTCACTATTTTCATACCTTACATTGTACCTGCACTTCTTTCTTGTATTCCAATACATTCAACTTTTACAGCATGCACTTCATTATTCAGCACTGGTCAGCCTGACCTACAATGAACCCTATGCTGGACCGACCACCGAAGTAGATAAAGTTGAGCTAGTCCCAGAATGATTGTGATTTACCAAACCTAGAGATCTATAACAACACTAAAAGACAGCACACACACATTCACACTTCTTTCCTTGCGTGTCAACACACACATCTACACACTCCAATAGCTTCTCTAATACCCTGTATTTTCCGGTTTGCAAGAGAGAGATTGGATTCTAGCCTGAGACTTTCTTATGAGTTTGTGCACAAATAAGATTGAAAATTGTATCCGCATAATTCCAGATTGCATTACAGCAAATACATTGTGTGCTCTCCTCAAGGGACTATTTCTCAGAATATCAATGATCGTGTAAAGGACAGTGGAGAGGAGAAAACCTCAAAGGCGAGGCAAAGAAGAGGAAACGAGCAAGGAAACCGAAGAGATGATTTTTATAAAATTTCAGTGAAATTATAGAAGTAGTATTGTGGCCAAATTGAGCTGAAATACAGTATAAAAACAAAGACGAATACAACATTCACCTCCCACGTGAATTTCTGAGAAGATTATAAAATATTTGAACACTATGTTCAACAGACACATTACATTACAACGCTGCCTCATTTTGCCTTTTGCTAGGCAAATGATGAGAAATCAGCATATATCATCTCCAATATCTTTGGAAGAATGTGTTCAATTATCTCTGCAGGTCTCTCTTACTGTAGGGTCATAGCAATGCTGTGAAGTGCTCCCAGACCAGCTGTGAGAATGTGATCTGTCGGTGGATCACAGTGAAAGTGCATCGACTGAACCCACGATTCTTAGTTTTCCAATAAGATATTGGTCAAGAGCAGCCCTGAAGCAACGAGTGGGCTCAGAATCCAGCACTTCCACTGTTAATCTTATAAACAATTTATTCCCACCCACACCCTCACTCGAATTTCTCCTCGGTATTGTGGGCTGGCTAAACTCATGGTAACCGCATCTGTGAAACTGAACATGCACAGTTGATATGGAGCTCAACATTTCTCTTTTAGATTTATGAACAGCTATACCATTATTACTTTGCCTGATTAACTAACAAAAATGTATTAGAAGCATGATGTTCTTTCAAATCTTGAAGTAAAATACCATGGTATGAATATGATAATCAGTCATAATGATTTCAGGATCATGAAATAGTACTCTTGCATGCATGTTTCATCAGAATATGTGGTGATGAGAGGTTTTTACCACAGTTGAGGAAGGTCTTGATTTCTGGAAGAACTGAACTAAACCAAGCTGCCTATAGTAGCCAAAAGCTTTTTTCAGGAGCCCATGGGAGAAGAGAGATCAATATGAAGAGGGAAAAGAAAGTAAAAGGGAGAAAGAATAGCTTTGAGTACAATATGGGGCCTCAGACTGAGTTATCTAATGGATGCTCTTTGGCTATTCGAATAGAGGAAGAAAGACAGAACAATCTGTCCTCTGTTGTCATTCCCCATGATCTGATGGCTTTAATGGAAAAGGGAATTCTTTTCTACAGCTTGTCCATGTAGAGGGACCCAGAGAGAACTACCGGGATGAGCTGCGGTAATGGGGAGCTGGATGTGATGAGATGTCAGGTCAGACTCACAAGACTTGTCCTGCTGGGATTGCCGGTGACAGAGCCAGTGGGCTGCACCCAAGCAAGAGGCAGGTAATGGGACTGGCTTAATGGGACTGTCCTCAGGCGAAGTCATCGCAAAGGTCTCACGGACACACAAACAAAGGAATAAATTCAGTGGCTTTCCAGTCCTTGGTGGCGGCAGGTGAGCACCAGCGATGGACACAGGAGGTTTGAAAAGTCTAATTCTGTTACATAAACCCCGAAACTATCAGTACTGATGCAGAAGAAAATAAATGTAGGACCCCAACTATAGCCTAAAGCCAAACCACATGTGATGACTTGTATTTATAAAATTGCAGGGGCTGCACAATCGATACTTGCTTATTGGGATTGTAGGATCAAAGGAATGAACAGAGATAGGCCAGAGGGAAAGTAGCTACAGCCACAATTTCAATAGCAAGTTCAAGTTTGCAATCTGAGATGTGGGAGGAGTGCAAGACATAAAATGCATCTGGAAAAGCTTCAAAATATGTTTGCAAAATATAAATGGTGAGGCACCCGCCTATGCTAAGGTGGGTGGCCTTAAAGCTGAATGTATAGCAGTTAATGTAGTAGTAGAGATTGTAGTAATAATTGTGGTTGTAGTTGTAGCAGTTATTGTAGAAGTAGAGACTAGTAGTAGTTGTGGTTATTGAAGTAGTAGTAGCAGTTAATGTAGTAGTAGAGATTGTAGTAATAATTGTGGTTGTAGTTGTAGCAGTTACTGTAGAAGTAGAGACTAGTAGTAGTTGTGGTTGTTGAAGTAGTAGTAGCAGTTAATGTAGTAGTAGAGATTGAAGTAGTAGTTGTGGTTGTAGTTGTAGCAGTTATTAGTAGAGACTGTAGTAGTAGTTGTGGTTGTAGTTGTAGCAGTTATTGTAGAAGTAGAGACTGTAGTAGTAGTTGTGGTTGTTGTAGTAGTTGTAGTAGTAGAAGTTATAGTATTTTTAGTAATCACTCCTTACCACTGATTGATTTCTTTATATTTGTTTTATTTATATCCGTTATTTGTTTTCATATACTGACTTATACATGTTTATGTATGTATGTTTATTTGTATATATATATCTTCCTTTTTTTTTTTCTCTCTATCTCTTGTTTTTCAAAGTATGTACTGTGACACGTCCACCGCATTACCTTTACATGCACGCACGCACGCAAGCACGCACACACACAAATGCACGCATTTGTCAATTCCTGACTGTATTGGTTTTGTTTTGCTTGTTTGTTTGTTTGTTTGTTTGTTTATTTGTTTTCCCTGTTTGTGATCCCAATTTATGTACACCTTGCATATTCCAATAAAAAAAATAAAATAAAAAAAAAGCTGAATGTATAGAAAATTGCTGTAATGTTAATAAAACCTGATGAATGTCAAGTAGAGGGTTGCAAAAACAGCATCTATACCAGTCTATTTTAAATACATTTCTATACAAAGGTTCACAATTAGCAGTATTCATATGATGGTTTACATTATTATTTATATAACAACTCTACTCGTTTCTTTTGTTAATAATTAAGTATTGTACATGTGCAATTCTGTTTAAACATTTTTTTTCCTGCTGCCAATAATGTTTTACTTTATTCAGTATTTTTATGGATTATGGTGTCCCATTTGTGCCACTCAGTACTCAATTGATCAATTGATTATTCATCAGAAAAATTATGTATAAATCATAAAACCTGTCCTGGATGCCAAACGATATAGTACACCTGTTTTACCTATACTGTACACCACTGCATAGCACCTATAGACCTTATATAGCCCCGCCCCTTTTCAGCGCTGCGCTCGTTGTCTTTTGTCTTCCGGTCTGTATTTTCACAGCGATTTTTCATGTTTATTAATGAACGGATCGTTTTAAACTCTTCCCGGTCGACTGACATTTGTTAAGTAATCTGCTTTAAACATTACAGTCCTCATGATAACTTTTGTTAACTTGACATTAAGTAAATCCACTTCAAAAGCTAATTACTCCTGGACAGCAATGCCATTGAAATATACAGAGTGACCGCAAAAAACGGAAGTTAAAAGACAATATTCTAAAGATGGCGGCGCCCTCGTTTCTCTGGCGCATAAGGTCTATAGAATAACAACTGGATTCTAAATGCAGCTTTTTACAAAAAGTGTTTGCATATTAGATAATTTGCATGATATAGGTGTTTGTCTAAAATATAAGGTATAAATTAGGGTTACACTTTATTTCGATAGTCCCCTTTAGACAAACTCTACAAACTATGGGCCCTATCAATCATACACTCGGTGCAAGTGTTTTTTGCTAGTTTCAGCCTGACGCAGTTATCATTTTCACGTCCTGCGCCACGTTGTTTGAATAGCAAATGCATTTGCGCCCATTTATTCTCCCATGGGCGTGCTGGTCTGAAAACGAGGTGTGTTCTGGCGCATTGTTGGCGCAAGTTCAAAGCAAAGGAAGATATTTGCTTTTAAAGAAATCTTTTTTTAAAGACTACAACAAATGGCTGGTAGGGACAACACGAGATTCCTCCCGATTTTTTAAAATTTGGGGTTTTAAAATTTGCATAAACCCCGCCCCCGGGAACACAGTCCATGTTGAGAAGAGGAAGAGTTGTTGTAGTAAAGCACATTTGTGAGTCTGCTCAAGCTGTCGCATCCGTCTTTTCACATGCAATACAGTATGTAACAAAAATGAAATAGCATGTCACTCTGTTGGCATTGTACAACAGTTCCCACACAAGCGATTTTATAGATTATCATGACAGAATATGCTAATCAAATATGGAGTTTCCTTTGTGTATTTTTTATTCAATCAAACATACTGCGTTTGAGAGTAAAACTAATTATTTTGTAATTCAGCGCGTGCAGCACAGCAAAAATAGACTCGGTGCGTAAACGATCGCTGCACTGCTGTATACACACCGCTCTTGGAACGGATCGCATCCGAGTGCAGTGTGAAAGCTCTAACCTGTTAACATGGGTACGGAAAAAAATACTCACTGCATACGCACTGCAAACGGAGTAGCCTATGTGTGAAACGGGCGTTAGGTTGGGGTTAGTACAGTAGAATAAGTTGACATGTACTTGCAAAGTAGAATGTCTAAAGTGGACTATCAAAACAAAGTGTTATCTAATCCTAAATTACCTAAAGTCCAAAAACTGATAGCCTGACATTTATATTCAGTTGTAATTTTGTTTGGTTTATGAAAAAAAAAAAGGAAAAAAAAAAGAGGTTTGATTTTTTTTTTTTTTTATTATTTTATTTTTTTTTTTAACTATTTGACATGAGGGTGAGTAAATAATGACATCATTTTCATTTTTGGGTGAACTATCAATTTAAGGGTAATAAAGTGATCCAGGATAGGAAAACATAGGTGCATGATACTTAGTTTTAGTTCCTCAGTTCCACTTTGTGTGAAGTGGCATGGAAAAAGTAAGGTGCTGGTGCTCAGTTCAGTCCATTGCTCAAAGCTGCCCTGAAACCAACTTAAAAAAAAAAAAAAAAACTCAATAAGCTTGCCAGAGCTCCCAAAGTGTTTCCTAACAAGTTAAAGTGGGGCGACCTCAACTGTTTCTGGGTTCTGCTCAGTGTCTCTACTCACATCCTAGAGGTTTGAGTTTCTAATTTAATAACCAATAACTTTTAACCACACTGCCTCAGACACAGTAGCTGTGTTTCAAAACCCAGCCAGCTACCTTGCTGTCTGCAGTCATAGGTAGCATCCCAACTAAAATGTAACCTCCTAAGAAATTTGGAACAGGCTACATAGGGAGCAATTTGTCACAAATAGCACTCCTCAAAGAAGGTTGCTAAGCTAATGGCACAATGCTCTAATAAGTAAAGAGACTGTTCGATTAAAATATTTTTTTTAATTAGATTTAACTATATTTTTAGAACATTTATATTCTGCATCTATCTATTTCCACAACAGTGTTACTATAGTTAACTAAAACTAAAACTAACACTGTAAAATATACTTTAACTGTAATAAATAAAATAAGATATGAAAAAATTGGGGGAGGGAAAATCAAACTTGAACTGAACTTAAGTGCAATCTCCACTTAAGATTTGTTTGTTTTCGTTAATTCTTTTGTCATTTATCATTTGAGGGAAAGAAAAAAATACAAGCGCTGTGTGAAAAGTGAACTATGTGTACATTTTTTTGTGTAAAAAGTTTTCTTAAATAACACTTTTACAAAGAATAACAGAAGACGAAGAGGAGTCAAGTTCCAATACAAACTTTTACTTACAATATAACACATAAGACAGGCATGTGACTACTGAAAATACAAACAAACACGTGACACTGGGAAACTGAAATGTATTATTATTATTTTATTTTTTTTACTTGACAAGTTTTGACTTGTCTGGCGCCCAAACAATTTAAATTAAATGTACATTTATTAAGTAATCAAATTTGATTTGGGGCAGCTTTTGTTATACAGTATAGAGTATACAAGCACAATTTCATTGTTAGTCACCAGCAGCTCACCAGACAAAAAATTAAACTCAAAACGGTCCTGTTACTATAGCTAGCATTACATCAACAGCCTATCTTCTGTGAAAAATAGCAAAACCAGAGTTACTCGAGTAGAAACAAAACAAACTCTGTGTCCATTTTCAGGCGAGGGCTGGGTTTCCCGATAACGTTGTCTCTTACCGTGCTACGAAGACTCTTAAGGTATAACTTAACTGAAGGTATACCATTTCTAGGCGTGTTCCCCGAACCATACCTTAGGAAGCTGCTTAAGATATACCTTCTTACGTGCGACGTTACCCGGTGCTGTCCGTGGCGTTGGTGCTGAATTGGTTGATATCGATGGATCGAGAATCAATTATTCTCTCGTGCAGGGGCTGTTTATGTGAGAAAGCGGTGTTCTTTATAAAAGAAGCACTTCAGAAATAGTTGAAATTGCATTTATTAGGACCTATAATAGCCTAGCCTACATATTTTTAAATTGTATCATATATTGCTGCCGTAATAACCATTTCAAGTTTTTATGTGCTTTCTTCTCTTTCCCATTTTTGTTCGCTGAGGTGGAGCTGCAATGAAATATTGTTCTTGTAAATACTTTCCAGCATTTCAGTAATAAAATTGTACATCTTACGTATGGTGCTCAGCAGTGATCAAAAAGGATTTAAACAGTGGATTTTGAATCTCTTCTTGTAAACTCAGAGATGTGGATTCAGACGGCAATTAAATTACCACACGACCTGTTTGTCAAAAAACAGTAGGTACTAATTTGGCCAGGGATTTTTACACGGGTTGGGTGAGAAAAAAACACTGATATTATGGATTCGGGCGGCACTAAAATCACCGACATACCCCTGTAAATGTTTAAAATACCGTACGAGCCCATGAGAAACAATATTAGCGTCCGAATAGGACTTAACTGACAGTAGCCTATGCTTTCACTGGCCTTTAAAAGCGCTCTTTAATTAAATTAATAATATTGTAGGCTATAATAATATAATTAAAAATCTAACAACAATCAGAGTAATGACAATTTTATTCTTTGCATGAAAACACTTGAATGAGCCTAATTGAACACTGTCTGGGTGTATTAAAACTTCAGAATTATATTCGTATAGACCTGCGTATAGAACAGTGATAAGGTAAAGCTAAGAGTGGTCCAGACCAACCTTCCGAACATATGACTTGCAGAAGGTATACTTAACTAAGAAAGTTTCGGGAAACACGTATTAACGATAAGGTACAGCTTAAGGTGTAACTTAAGAACGACGTAGCGTTAAGGAGATTTCAGGAAACCCAGCCCAGGGGCCTCATTTATAAAACTGTGCGTAGGAACCTTACTAAAAGTGTACGTGCGCCCGAAAGCCAAAAATGGCGTACGCAAAAAAATATTCAGACTTATAAAACCGTGCGTACGCCAGAACCTGCGCAGAATTCACTTTATAAATCCCAGTCAGCGGAAGATTGTGCGTACATGCGTCTCCACCCGAAATAACCATATATGGAGCTTACAACGCCTAGTTTTACTATGCAGATCCTCATCTACATATCATTTGCATATGATTATTCATCCACGTGATAACTTAAACGTTATCACGTGGATGAATAATCATATGCAAATGATATAAACGGTACAAGAAACATTACATTAATACAAATCAAGTAGTTGTCTATCCTTGCCTTGTTTTTGAATAGCCTACATAAATCAAATAGTGTAAAATACATTTCAGAGAAATTTTTCTCAATCTTTCCACTTGCCGAATTGTATTTTTAACTGATTTATATTTTTAATGGAAACAGATAGGCCTTGGGGCATTATTTGCACGAAACTATTTTCTCAGACAATCTGGTATTATCATGATAAGCAATTATCTCTGTGGTTAAAACATTAAAGCACGCCACAGGAAAAGTGTTCAAAAACAATCGCATCCACAACAAATATTTCTAATGATTGAATTTAAAAAAAAATTGTAACTTCAGTAATGATTTCATGTTTAAGTGTTTAACTCCATTAATTTGAATGGCATATTTAATATAAATGTTTATATCATAAGTATTTTATTTATTTAAACTGTTATTTGCGTCAGTTTCACTAAACGGCTCAACACGCTCGCTGCCGCGGACATTTAAGAAGGAATGGATATTTGCTTCAAGTGACAGGCTTGGTGATTGAAATTGTATTTGTATAATCTTTCTGTATATGTTCAATTTTCTTTAGATTTTCTGTATAAAAGTGACCAAAAATACATTTAACTCCAACTCACCATCGGTGTCGCCAAAGTGCTCCATCTCCAAAACGTTCGTACGCATGGGTCAGAGTTTGTGTGCAGATGCGCAAATTTTCCCGTCAAGTTTTTCTTTATAAATCCCACCTTTTGCGCAGGAACTGGCGTACGCATGTTTTCAGCCCCGTTTTGTGCGTACGCAAGCTTTATAAATGAGGCCCCTGGTCTCTCCAGGGCTGGACAGCTTTTCTAATATTAATGCAGGTCCTAAAGCTCTTGCCTGATTATAACCCTTCTTTTTCCAGTGATATTCCTCTGACCTTTTCTCTTTTGTCTCTTAGCCATCTCTCATTCAGTCTTTCTTCAAATCTCCCTCTTGCTTACTCTCTCTCCTCTCCCATCAAAAGTGGACACTTCATCCTTCTGCTGATTGGCTACAAGTGTGTTGTGGTGCTCAGTCTGATTCACTTTCAACAGCGTTTCTCAGGAATCGCTTACTGCACCTTTAAAGGTGCAATTTGTGATCTGGGAAATGCTAACTTTAGCCTGCTAGCATAGAAAGCATACGATCCCACCCTCCCTGCAAATCGCTGTCCGAAGCCACACCACCTCCAAAACACATGAACACACACAGACCAGAAGCGAGACAGATTCTTGAATGGATTACATCATGTGTCATTCACCGGTGAGAAAACTTTACAGTATAGTGAGTAACAGTATAACGTAAACAACTGTTTGCCTGCCATTCTTGCTCTGTCTGCACCGTACGTGAACTCGCTCATGACGTTTGATGTCTGCGTGAACAGGCAGCGCAGTGGTATATGCAAACACCCGTTGACTGACAGGGAACACGTTATCATTTCATTCTGACCGAATGCAATCATTGAACGAACAATTTATGGTCCTACGCCTTCCACAGACAAATATATATTTATAAAAATATATTTAGACTGCTTAACATAGTGATTGCTATCAGGATATGAGGAGACTTTCAACCACCATAACAAAAATAGTTACATAGAGAATCAACTATTGCACCTTTAAATGCTGCCTATTGGCAGCTTGCTTGGTTTTGGAACAGAACTTGTATCTGGTGGCACATAAGACATATACAGAGACTCCATCATTAAAATACTTTAATCAGTGTGGGAAAATAAATGAATCCTTTGAGTTATTAAACATGTCATGAGAGCCTGACATCCATGCACACAAAACCATATTTTATCATCCACTGCATTCTTCTAATTAAATACTAATACAACAATGAGCGATTAGCTTATTGTGCATGGTATCTGCATTCCACATTCCAGTTTTATACAGCAAACGAGCTTAATTATTTATGATTACAGACTCACTTTGTCTCTCTTTTTTGTGCGTGTGTGACCCTGAACATTTGTAACAATCATTCAATCGTTATACAATTAGACTCTCATTAACTAATGATTCTCTGCACCAAATATGTCATTAAAATTCACCTCATACCTCATGCGCTAAGCTTTACATTTTTATTTCGCTAAACTGTAAGAAAAGTACATTTCAGTCTCTCAAAGTTCAGTTCCATTCATAAAAGCAGGCTTTTGGAGACTGAAACCGTGATACTTAGATCTCATTTATATGCTGCTGTCAAAACCCCCAATTAAAATTGCATAAACAAACAGAATCATTTTAAAAGGTTTCATATATTCATTATATTTCAGTTGAATATTTCATCAGCTCTGAACAATGTTACACTAACCGATGAGTAAAAAAAGACAACTGATTCACTGCTAAATTACTTCTTTTTTTTTTAAGCATGGCCTACTTGTAAGCTTGCAATGGCTCACGCTAATACTGAATGTTGAATGTATCAGTTGAAAAGACTCTCAGAATTTACTTTAATCAATAACAAACATGCATGCAAGGTCTGCATGCATCAAATTACAAAAGACAGCACCAAAAAGGCTTATTTTTCAAGCATCTAATTAATGTATATTTAAGGGGAGACACTATACAGGAAAAAACAGTGTTTTTTTCATGCATCTGTCAATTTTGAGGTTTTGGGCTTTTTGGCTTTCCATAAAGTGTTTTTTTCAGACTAGTGGACAGAAAACATCCAAAATACACTTTGAACTGTATCTTTTAGAGTACGTTATCTATTTGCGTCTGTAGAGACTTCAATTACAGTATATCTTTAAAGGCCGTTTTCTCAAAATGAGTTCCAGAAATCTCCACTTCAGTAACACTTATATACACTTATATATACACCAAACTTTACAGTTTTATTCTTATCTATATTATAAAGGTTCTTACAAAGGGGTTTGTTCATATATAATTTGCCTGATTTTATACAACATTTTATTCCTAAAAATATTGTTGGCTGTTGACAGTATCTGATAAATAGAGATATCCAAAAATTCCCTCTGTAAAAAAACCTTTGGCTCTAATATATCAAATAAATGAAACAATACTTTTTAACCTGACTTCATCCAGTGTTCAGATTTTTGTTCTAGAAATGTATGCAAATTAGTGCATATTTAATTAGACAACGCCTCATTTGCATATTTAAACATACAATTTCAGAAAACTTGAAATACATAAAATGTTTGCTATTATTAATGTAATCAATCAACTGGTGAAGTATGGTGATATCTTTTTTACCCTATTCACCTGGGGAGTCTCGCCTTAAGGTCACTCATTGACCAATGTTTTTATTGACCATACCTTGGAATTAAATTGGAGCTTAGCATTCGTTAAGGTTATGAACTTCAGCAGTTTTCTGTGCTCTATGGGGTTCTGATGGACTTTAAAGAGGATTAAGCTCTTTTAAAATGAGTTGATTCTGTTATGATAGATTCAAATAAGTAAGTCAGAAAAAAAAAATGGCAGAAGGCCATAGTGAAATTAGACAGATGTGAGCATGTTTGGGTTTATCCTTTTGGTTTGTTTGTCTCAAAACCTAGAGCTATTCCAATAAGGCTTGACTATTTCATAAATACCAAAGAGAACAATTTAGAATAGAGTTTAATATATTAGGAAGATCACACAATAATCAATAAAGATCATAGGATACTCATTGATTCCATCCTTCTCATTATTTCTTCTATTACACTTCTATAACATGTAGAGCACAGTCTGGGAGGGATCAATACAGCAACTTATTCTTGTCACTGAGGCTTGAGATTGACATAAACAGAGTATACTTGAGCAAAAGCCTTGTGTCTGGCCATTGCTGCTGAGTGAGTGCATCTAGCAGAGACTTTGTCTGTCTATCTATCTAATTTTGTATGGCACCTAGCTGTGCCGTACAGATTTTCACCGAAAACACATTTTAATAAACCACCATGAAAAAAGTTTATGAGAGTTCTGTAAAATTAACAGATGTATTTTATTGCCTTAACAGAAGATGTTGTTTTTTTGTCTGCAGAAAGGTGCCACACTAAAAATTGTAGTACAAACTAAACACACACACACAAACACTACTAATAAACGGTATAGACCAAATAAATGTAATTTCAACATCAGATATAAGCCTGCAGCCTGAGTTAATTGCCTCTAGGTTCCAAAACTGGACCACAAATGTTTAAGCATAATTGTGTATTCATGTAGTTAGCTATCAGTGTTTATAATTCTCATATTCCCAGTCCTGAAACAGATCATAATGTTCCATAAACCCTCGAGGGTCAGAGGTGAGATCGTTGCTATTTTCTTTCAGCATGAATAAATAATTGACCCATTTACATAACATTTAGCTGCTCCAGAAACATCACTCGACAAATTGTTCTTAAAAAAATGTTTGTGAGCATTTTTTTCTCCGTTGTAGTTGAACTAATGCATTTGCCTTGAAGGAGAGGAAGAGGGCAGTTCTGGACAGAGCTGACCTGATTCATGTTACTCACTGTTACTCTGCCTTCATTTCATTTTCATTCTCTGCTTACTAAACATCAGCAGTACTATATGAGGGACATGAGAACATAAGGCACACACGTCATTGACAGCACCAGAAGAGACGGTGCTCGAGACGGGTTTTTATGAAGCCATAAACATCGGCCCATCTGCTGCTGCCAATAATCTCAGCAGCAGAAAGTGCAGGTTTATGACTTCATACAAAGCCTACAGCACTGAATATAAACGAGTGTGAGAGACACAACCTGCAGGTGAAAGAAGAAACTCATTTGCCAGGTGCTCATCATAGGCCTCTTTTGAAAACCTGGTTTTACTTTCTGAGTAATAAAACATACAGATGATATGCCTCATTTGGCTTTTGTGAGCACAGCTGCGAATTGAAATATGCAACATCCTAAGCACAATATACATGTTTGGAAATATTACCATGTCTGTTTGTGGTGCTAAGAATGAATGAACGCAGGGTTCTTTTTTGTTTTCATCCATTTCATGGCTTTTTGTGCTTTGGGTGATCCAAAATGTGAGAAAAATGCTTTATTGTCAAACTACTAAATTATCTGGAAAACTTCAGTATGATAGAAGAAAATTGTAGGCAATAAGGACACAATGACATTGAAGCACTTCTGTTCCCAAGAAAATCTCTGTTCCACAAAAAGACAAAAAATCATTCTATTTTTGAATAACATGTACGCCCTGTATACCCAGAACCTGAGCGCATACATGAGAGGAACTTTAGCCTGGAAACTTATACGAAACACTAACTGCTTTACATCAAAAAAACAACGACAGTAATGGCTGACGTTATGATATAATAGTTGATTTGTCAGTTCTAATTGTAGCTACGATTGTCTGAAATGGTGTCACCATTGCAGTGATTAGAAATCATACACCACTCACCCCCTTGACCTTCCTCTACAGACCACACATGCTCTCTCTTTTTACATAGCTTAATTGCATCTTGCCCACTGAGGATGTGGGTAATTCAATATAACGTCATGTTCTCACACTAGACTCGTCTGGATTAAATGTCCATCAAACTGCTGCAGTTTATCATAATATGTTTCGTTTCATGGCCACAGACTACTCTAATATTACAGAAACAATCTGCTATTCCAGCCACAGAGGTTTGAGAGATGAAATGTAAATGTAGAGGTTCAAATAAATCTAAATGTGTCACAAAATAATAAAACAGACCCCATATTCCATTTAAAGGTCTGTCCGAACAAACGGGATATGAATTACTGCCTAGTCCTGTGTTAACCGGCTCTCTGTATTGCAGTCTAATCAAATAATGTCATCAATAAAACAAGAATTGCACAGAAAAAATACACATTAAATCAGGCGTCAAAATGATTCAAATATTGTCATCATTATTTACGTCCATTTGTGGATGCCAATGTCTCATAAAAAGTTATACAAACCACCATAAACCATATTTTATAGTTTGCTTTTTAATCACCACAGCAAAAGCAAATAACAGTCAACACGTCTTCATCTGATCCTCATAAACATTTAAACACTAACAGTCAAAAGTTTGAACACACTTCACTGTTTGATTTACAGGCATGCTTAAGTGATTGAGATTATTTTGTTACCAAATATGAATTGTTCCTATTTTAGTCTAGATTTTTAGAGAAATCTAATACTATTTTTTATATTTTATACACAGTAAGTAAAATTTTCGAAATAATTTATATACACTTATTTAAATAAATATTCTAAATAATATGTCGTTGTCACTCTTTCTTTTTGGGTCTGTATATGACAATACATATGCAAGAAGATCATGTTTGTGGGTCCTTGGTATTTAAAAATTGGAAAAACCCCTGATCAATTCTATACATGACACCAACCTATACTATACATATCCATATAGTTATCAAATAACATAAGCCATAGCAACACACATTATTGAATTGAGCTAAGCTGACTGAGTACTTTACTGTATCTTGCACTGGAAAAAGAACTGCAAAAAGATGGCAATTACATTCATTTAACTTTCCTTGAAATGTGAAAAACGTTCCCTTTTCCACAGTCCTGCTGAGAGGCATCTGAAAATAGAGGCAGGATGTTATGCAGTGATGACTGATCATGAAAGTGAGTATGACTCTTTGAGCGTAGACTCATGTGGAATGATGTGAGCATGTAATTCAAACTTTAATTGCCTACCCAGTGTATCTGTTCCCTCAGGCAACAAGGTGTTGTGTCTTCAGAACAGAGCACCCAGAGCCATTATTTCTCCTCTCTCCTCTCCCACAGTACATTATTAGTGTTGGCATGTTAATATGGGGTCGTTTAAAATCGCCCTTTAACACGCCAATAAGTGGCACTACAAATATGAACGTTCTGCAAATGAATAGTGAAACTGCAGTGTCAGATATCTCTATTTAAAGAGTCTAACTGACATAAATTACTTCTCAGGTATGAAGGGATTTAGACCAACCATTGAAGTGTTACAGAACATCAAATGAAAGGAGAAGTAAACTAATTTGCCAATCGAAAGCCAAAATTGTCTTTAAATACAACTGCCATTTTAGGCTGTACTCAAATGTCTGACAGGTTATTCATTCCAAAAGGTTACAGTTTGAGAATTACTGCAAAACTGGACAGACTGACAGTTCCCTGCAGTATACTTGGATTAAACCCCTGTGTGGGGCATGTGTAATAAACGGTGTGTTTCTAATATCTAAATGACTCCATGTTGTGTTGAAGCCCTAAAAGCAAGTCATTAATGTGCTATTGAGCAGAAAAAAAAAAACAAAACAGAAACAGTCTAAATGGAATCTGATTTAGCTCTTGGGAGCTTTTATAATGTGCATGTTGTAAAAGCAACTTAGTGAAATAAGATGGCTTCTCCTGAAATTACATTAGTTAATGTTTCCAGGAAATAGTAATTCATTCAAAACTCATTCAGAGGCCTGATTGGTCAAATCTGATTGGTTGATTGGAATGTTGTTCCAGGATCAACAAATATGTTCATTCATGTTGAATACATGATGGTATCCATCTTAAAAATGCTGAGTTGATGGATTACAAAGATCAAGAGTTTGTTAGCATACACAAAATCTTAGTGACGTCATGTAACACTAAACATCTGCGATATATTGATCCTCACTGACACCTGAAGTACTCGTCTCTTCTCAGCAAAATCTCTGTTGCATTGGGTATTGAGAAACTTTTACTGTGCAGATCTTTTCCCAAAGGTTTCAAGGGGGGTTTCCAATTTTTCACCTCTGAGACTTTTATAACACTTGCATGGGCTTATCGGAAAAACTCAAACTGTTACCTAGGCAACTGCTGCAATGAGATAAGTTAACAACCTCATGCAGCGACCTTAGCCATTCAGTGAAACCCAGTTCAACATCACAACCCATCTTGCACTTTAAACAATGTTCCTTGCTTCTCATTGCTAAAATAATTCAAATGAAATGCTTAATGCTATGTTCTAATTAGTTGTGTCAAGTGAGCTCATAATTGTTAGCGGTCTTTCTTGTTTTAATTCAGAGGAAGAACAAATATTGCAGCACGATGCAAGTGCTCCCTCAATTGATTTAAAATGATACTGCATGTCCTTGGGCAACAAATTGGGCTTTGTTTTCTACAGTATATAATTCATGTACATACATCACGTTCATTACATCAGCAATACCCCAAAAGGTTATCTGTGACCCACCATTAAATGACAGACTTTTTTTCCCCCTAATATATCTGTACAGTATTTCCATTACATTTAATTGATAGAAAAATCATATTATCTATATTTATATTTTAAATTGAGAATGCCTTTTAAATTTTAATTAAATAAATGAAACTATGCATAGCTTCATTTTGAATGTAAGGAAATATAATTAATATGAAATGGCATTTAAATATATCAATGTAACTTATTTTTACCTTGAAAGCTATTTATTAAGATAAACTTGAAAGTTAGCTTCACAAAGCCTTATTTAAATGTTTTGAATAAAGTTTTAAACTTTGAGATAGATAGATAGATAGATAGATAGATAGATAGATAGATAGATAGATAGATAGATAGATAGATAGATAGATAGATAGATAGATAGATAGATAGATAGATAGATAGATAGATAGATAGATAGATAGATAGATAGATAGTTGTTGTGCTGTGCTGTTGTTGAGTAAGGGATCTCATTTAAACTGGCCTGCATACCTCGTGAGACCCAAAATGCCTGGCTTCTGACAAGACAACGATCTTTTGCTAAACAGAAACAGTCCAATTCTATTTAGAATTTGGAGATGAGATGTGCATCAAATGTCATATTATTTCAGCATCCGAGAGAAGAGCTTCCCCCACCATTATGGGGCCCTGGAGTCATGAAGGCGTATCTACACCTGATTTAATGTTTCTGTAGTTCTCTCATGGTCTTACACTGCCCTCTGCAGGAAACTGCACTGTACACAACAACCTTTTACCATTTGAAAGTGTTTCCTCAACTAAATCACATTTTCATGTTCAGACAGAAAAATTATGAATTCCTTTATCAAAGAGCACCCGAGGGCAAAAAAACATCAAACACCCAGGAAATGTTTGATGTTCTTGCCTCTGCTGCTGTTTTCTTATTAAAGTCTCAATATAATATCATTGACTTTTATAAATCAAATAAACATTTATTGGATTTGTGCATAATGCACAAATATGCAGAAAATTGGCAACACAAATTATAAATGCATTTCCTGCCTAAATGCAGCTATATATATATATATATATATATATATTTTTTTTTTAGGGGATACCAGTTCTGACACTTCCTCCTAATATATGAGTAGTAGTGTACTTTTATAGCATGTATGGGGGCCAGGTTTTAATACTGATGAATTTCATTATAGGCCATATTTTATTTAAATGAATAAATTAACCAAACAAAATCTATCTATCTATTTTGGTAGATCGCCTTTTTTCCCGTTTGTTGCCATTGGCTTTTGGCTTGCTTAGTTGGGGACATTTAATTTAATATTCAACAATATTATTGATCTGCCTGCATTGACACCATGAACTGAACTGAGCTGGGGCCTATATACCATGAAGCCGGTTTAGGTGGCTAGCCAGGTATGTTTCAGTTTAGTTTGTGCCAACCCTGCAGTTTTTAAGCACCATGAAAGTGGTTTGGCTTTTAGCAGTGTTCATTACCATAGTAACTCACGCTCCATGGCTAACCTGGTCCGGGGCAGGTTATGTTCCAGGTAAGAGGTTGCAAACCGAACTTGGACCAATCAGCTGTGAGCAAAGTGACACATGTCTGATGCGATAAAGTCACTCCACTTGTTTCAAATTAGAGGTCACTACGTAGCAAATTATTTTTAAAGACAAAATCGACTGGCTTTTAGTAATGCTTATTTAGAATAATAAATTTGTATGATTTAGATATTATTTATGTAATTATTATACCCTTAATCGATCACACATGTACAATTTTAGTTCACCAATTAGTATTACGCAGAGTTTAAATGAATAAATAGGTAAAGGTAATATAAATACACTTTAGAATCAATAGATGATGCTATAAAATTACTACATGTGAGCTTAAATGTTCAATTCTCTCTATACCTTTATCAACTGTATAAACTAACTTCACAACTTTTACTTGCACTGATATACAGTAGCAAGACTTTTTCTTTTAGTTGTCCTCTTTCATAGACAGCTATTTTCTTATTGCTGAGTAAATTTGTTTACATTCTTAATATTGTAATACTTTAATTTAATAAGTGAATTGTGCTGCTTCTCTCTCGAAAATGAATTTCAATTAGTTTTTAATGAGTTTCACTCTTTCTCAGCATGTGATTGGCTGTTTGCTACTGATGTCACGCCTAAACTCAGGATCAAAGCCTGAGTTGACAGAGAAAGTTGATGATCAGCATCATGGTACCAACAAAGCCTGGTTGGATTGGTTTGGTCAACTCGAAACTAATCCATCATGGTTCAGGCCCCTGGACGATGACGTCGCGGTTTTCTCCAGAGTGGCTATATAAATAAACTAAATTAATAACTTTTTTACAACAAAAATGAAACATCACTGAACTTAAGCTGGGCTGTGACGCTATTTTCTTCTGGAAACAAACTTTGTTGCATTATTTTCCTGTCATCACTATAAAGGTGCTTTGAAACAATCTGTATTGTAAAAAGCACTAGGCCTATATAAATAAATGTGACTTGACTATCTATCTACAGGTGAAACTCGAAAAATGTGAATATCGTGCAAAAGTTCATTTATTTCAGTAATTCAACATGAAAGGTGAAACTAATATATTATATAGACACATTATATGCAAAGTGAGATATTTCAAGCCTTTATTTGTTAAATTAGATTTTGAATTTGGGGTTTTCATAAGCTGTAAGCCATATAATCATCAAAATTATAACAAATAAAGGCTTGAAATGTCTCACTTTGCATGTAATGAGTGAGTCTATATAATATATTAGTTTCACATTTTAAGTTGGATTACTGAAATAAATGAACTTTTGCACGATATACAAATTTTTCGAGTTTCACCTCCATCTATCTATCTATCTATGGTAAAGTTACCAGATCTGGTCAAAATCTGTAGGAAAGCTGGTGTGAATGTGAGTTCAGTAAGATGACACTAGATGCCGCTCTGTGCCTGTAGATTAAGCAACAGACAAGCGAAGAAGTCTTGGGGTTCCTGCTGTTTCATGCGTTTCTGGGATACTGGCGGACTGACTGTGCTGTAAATGTCATGGCGACCAACAGCGAGCAACTTTCTCGTGGTTTCGTAACTGAAACCTATCAAGAAGTCAACAACATAGGTGAGTATTAGTGGGTGAAATATTTCTCAAAAATAATGTCTGCTTTAAGAATATGACGAAAATCACTGAGCTGTTATACAGACGCGCGTGGTTTGTTTGTTGTAAAGCTTGTTGCGAGTGTGATGCTAAGCTAATACAAGCTAACGAGCCTTTGTCCGCGTGTTCCGCGAAACGCTCAACCAACAGCATTTTTCGACGCGTAACTACTTTCTGCGCACACGTAATGTAATATCCAACCAAACAGATGAATTATACAGTACCTGTAAATGAGCAGCCTACGCAGTTTGCAGAACACGCATGTTGGGTTACCCTTTGTAGGATACGCGTGCCGAGTTAGCCGCGCGGGTGACGAGTCTCCATTCTGAGTCTCTTCTGAATGAAACGACGCGAAAACAATCACGTAAGAAATACTATAGGCGTATACATTTAACAGTAAGCATGTTTATCTTGTGTCCATTTTAAAACGTACTTACAACTGTGTCTTTTAATCATGAAGTGAATAATATCAAAACAACCAATCATCATGTCTCGTGCACCGTACTAGTCGGCGTGCTTATCTGCGTCTCTTTTAATAGCACTATTTTAACGTAGTAAAATTTACTATTTGAATAATTACTGAGTAACTGTTTGTAAAAACACCACCGACTGCGGTATCTATATTATGGGAATACCAAACTATATTAGACTATACTGGGAATTCTCTATTCTAAATTGCTACTAGTTACTACTGTCGGTTGTATGTTTACATCCCGTTAACAAAACATATATAATATATCTGTGTGTGTGTGTGTGTGTGTGTGTGTGTATGTGTATGTATATATATATATGATCCAGATCTGTATATCGTACTTATATACTGTATACCGCTACTAATGCCTTTATTGTCGCTATTCTAGAATAGTATGAATATTGTATGTCCTGCATCGATTCGGTTTTCCATGTATTAGAACCTATTTATATCTATATCTTATATAGTTAAACGTTCATAAAACTGTCATCTCTTCATGAGGTGAATAATATTAAAACAATATATGTAATATAATCAACAAATATATATGCCTAATTCATTCAGTCTCTTCACTAAGCTAGTAATTCTCAAACCAATGGGACCAGATTGTTTATACCCGTTGCAGAATATGCCATTCCAGGATGACACAAGTTTTTAAATGCTACGAGAAGATCCACCAACATGTTCTTTCTGTCAAAACTCTTTATCATTGGAGTATCCACAATATCCACAAAACCTGGCATGGCGTTAAAAAACAAACAAACACTAAGCTAGTCAGCATGCTTAACTCTAGCACTCATTTAATGTAGTAAAATGCAATATTTGTATATTTGCAAATCTAAAATTAAGGATAAGGCACTTTACACATTTACATTAGATCCATTTAATTTATTGTGATTTTTACAGTAGTATATTGGGGCCAAACTATGGTTACGATGGTAAGATTTTGTTATGGGTCGTAATTGAGTGTGGTAACATAATCCACTTAAATTAGCCACAAAAGCCATAGTTTGTAATACAATTAAAATTGGATACTTTCATGGGCAATATACTTCTAGCCACAAGTCAAACAGATATATTACAGATAAAAAAAAAAATAATAATTATTCCCCTTGTGATTTTACAGTAACATAACTATAGGCCTAGTATTTATGTTAGTTTGGGTGAAACTGTGGTTAAATAAAATGGTGGTACCATGGTAAATTTGTGTAAAGCTTGGAGGTAATTTGTTTGAAAGACAATGCTAGTGATAAGTTGACCTTCAGTTGAAAGATGCATTTAATTCACTATTATCATAGTTACTATCCTAGTCACATCCATTATGCTGTTTCAGTACCCTCCTGCAACATCATAAATTATATAAAGAATTAGACCTGATTCACTGCATGGTTCAAAAGCCGTCTTTTTTTAAATTGTGATTCAAAAAGTGATTTACCAGGCTTATGTTATTATGCAACAGCCCTGCTTATTGAGTGCAAAGAAGCTCTATGTATTCAGCCTAGTGGGTCCAATAAATACTTTCAGTCTTTATATTAGTCACATATGTTTTTTTTTCTAAGGTTTTTGGCCCAGCCGTTCAAATTTGTACTTGTACTTCCAATATTTTCTCTGGATGCATTTTTAAAAAATCAGTATATTTATGACGCTATAACTTTATTAACACTTATAAGTGTTAACACTTATAAATAATGGCACATGGTGATTTGATTAATTTTCAAACTGATGCCTCCCAAGACTATAATAAATCTTTTTTGCTGTGGTGACAATCTCATCACACTCCTTTGGTGACATAAGCAAAATTCACAACAATGTATCACAGTAAACAAATAGTTGTATAAAACATGTTTATGATCAGTCATGTTTTTTTCTTGAGCCATGCATTTTTGTTTTTTATTTGTTTTTTTATTTATATATTTGTTAAAGTTGTGCAGGCTTCTCAGCTGCATCAAATCCCTGTTACCTTAATAAAGCAATATTTAATGACAATGTATGCGTATAGGTTACATTAGACTGAACAGTAAGCTATGAGTAAGGTTAAAGAGAGAGTTCACCCAAAAATGAAAAATCTGTCATTTACTCACCCTCAAGTTGTTCTAAACCTGTACGAATTTCTTTCTTCTGCTGAACGCAAAAATATATATTTTGAAGAATATGGGTAACCAAACAGTTGATGGTAGCCATTAACTTCCATAATATTTTTCCCCCATACCCATTAACTGTACATTCTTCAAAACATCTTTTGTGGTCAGCAGAAGAAAGAAATGCAAACAGGTTTGGAACAATTTAAGGATGAACTATCCCTTAAAGTTGGTTATGTATTTGTTTTTCCTTTCAGAGTGAAAACTGAGGGTCAACACGTTTTGTCCTGATTTACGGAGCAAAGACAACAGAAATTGTTACCGAAATTGAGATTGGGAATCAGTTAAACCAGTTTTTGAAATGGAGAGTGCAGTGAACACTGGTCCTGGTATGTTATTAAGTTTTAGCCCTTTATAGAGTCGCAGTGTTAAAACGTGGAAACTGAAAGTTGATCATGGCGAAATGGTTGTTAGTAAAAGATTGTGAGAGCTTTCCATGTCTTCATATATTCAAACATTTTCAGTAGTACCATATGTGATTTATCTGACGAAGAGAGATGGTAAAGTCTGAATTGTCATATAACTTTTAAATATAACTTTCTTAACTTTTAGAATATTATATAACTTATTTCATACTGTAGTTATGTTCAGATAAATATGTTTGTAAACATTGTCTTACCACACAGATGATGAGCCATCTGAGACTGCTGTTCCATATGAAGCCATTAATGTTAAGGATGGGAGTGAGACCCCCAAAAAGAAAAACAAGAAACATAAGAAACACAAAAGTAAGAAGAAACGTAAGAAGCGTAAGGGTGAAAAAGACAGTAGCTCTGAATCTGGAGTAGAGTCAGATGGAGATTCCCGAACAAGAACAAGGTGAGATTTTGTTTGGTTGCTTGGCAACATTGTGTGTTTTTTCCCCCTTGATACTTTGTTTCTTTTATATTAAATTAAGTATTTTCTTTTGTTACAGTGTTAAAAAAGATGGCTTATCTAACCCTGAGACTGATGCTACAAAAAACTGTACAGAAGGTATATGCATATGTTCTCGTCAATACAATGAGTAACAGACAATCTGGCAAATTATTACATATGTATGCTCAAATTTAAACCAATGTACTGTGAATTCAGTGAGACTTTAAATCTGAAGAGTAAAATTACAATTATATGTCCTTACAGACCTCAGTGATGTGGAAGCTGATGCCAAGGTTAAAAAGCAAAAACACCGTGTTGGGAAAAAGAAGAAAAAAAGAAGGCGGAAAGAGGAGGAAAAGCAAGAGAAAAAGTCCTCCTCTCGCTCAAGATCGGGGAGTAGCTCAGCATCAGGATCAGAATCGGAATTGGACTCCAAACAATCACAAAAAATGCAGGTGGAGTCTTTAAAATTGGACAAGAAGGCACCTATTACTGCAGCTAAAGTCCCAAGTGACAAATTTAAAGATGGCACACTCCAACTGGAAGATAAAAAGAGAGATATGACTTCTGATCACAGTGAAGAAGAAAGTTTCAAACTAGGAGGGAAAAAAAAGATGTCTCCTGAGCCTGCAAATGCACTAATTCCAGAGAGGGACATAACAGTGCAAGCTGTTGGCGAACATGAAAGTTTTGGTAAAGCTCAAGAACTTCCTGATATCATCCCTAAGCAAGAGAATGTGCACAAAGAGCAAGCTGTGCAGAAGGACATCTTAAAGGAAGCAAATGGGAATCAGAAAGAAAAGAAAAAAAAGTCCCTCTCCAGGTCAAGGTCACGATCGCTTTCAGACACTAAAGGGAAGAAATGCAAACATAGTCGCTCCAGAACCCCAAAGAAGTCAACGGGTAAATCAGGGCGTCATAATGACAGATCATCTTCCAGGGACAGGTCTGTGTCTGCCTCTGGTGGGAAGGATCGAACAAAACGAAGAAGCTCAAGGTCTCCATCAGGACGGTCCCCATCTAAAGTGACAAAGAAAGCTGGGCGCAGGTCAAGGTCGCTCTCTGGAAGAAGAGGGTATCGCTCTGTTTCCAGGTCTCGCACAAAGACCAGAAGATCTAGGACCAGGTCCCCACGGCGTGGTCATCGCTCAAGATCTAGGTCAACTGGAAGAACAAGACATTCACGCTCAAGATCAAAACAATCTGTTTCTCGACGGAAGAATCGGCGCTCAAGATCACGGTCCAGATCTCTACGGAGAGGAAGACACTCAAGGTCTCGCTCTCGTAAGAGGACACCTGTTTCTCGGATGAGGCGGTCCAGGTCTAGATCTGTCAGAAAAGCAAGGCGAGCACGCTCAAGATCTGTTGTGATCCTTAAACGATCTAGATCCCAATTGAGAAGAAACAGAAGATCCAGATCAAGATCCATTCGTAAAAGATCAGGTTCAAGAAGCCCAAAACGTCGAACTAAGTCTCGGTCCCCTCAACGCTCCAGGTCCTCTGTGTCACGTTCTCCTGCAGTCCCTCAAAGGAGGTCAAAATCTAGGAGCCCTCATAGCACAAAGTCAGAATCAGTATCTCCTCAGCGACGTAAAAGATCAAAGTCACGGTCATCCTCACATAATTCAAAGTCTGAATCCCCCAAATTAAGAATGGATAAAAAGCAAAAAGGTAAACGGTCAAGGTCAGTTTCACAGCGAAACACATCAAGATCTAGATCCATTTCCAGGGAGCGACAAACATCAGATAGAAGTATGTCCCCTACTAAGAGTGCACACTCTAAATCTCCCACTAAAGAAGATGAGTCCTTAAAGGATCAGAGTTTAAAAGAAATCTCAGAGACTAGACTTGAAGTTTTGGATGCTGTGGAGGAAAAATTAGAAGTAAAAGGGACAATAGGTGGATGGAAACCAGTGACTACTGAATGTACATCTGTGCAAAAGCCATCAAATGAAGACGTAACATCATCAGAATGTGACACACAATGTAAAATAATAGTGGAGCCCGAAAATCCCTCTGAATGTGAAGGAAGACCAAACCGATCTAGATCATTGTCCTCAGAGCCGGTTCCTCAACATGGCACTGCAGGATCAGATGAAGATGATCGATCAGAGAGCTCACGATCACCTTCACCAAATACAGTGAAAGAATCTAAGTCCTCCAACAGAACGTCACCTGTTCAAAGAAAGCGCTCAAGATCAGCTTCTTCCACCAAGAAGAGGCGGTCCAAGTCAAAATCTGTCAGCAGCAAGAGGAGGTCAAGGTCTCCTGCAAGAAAACACAAGTCCAGGTCTCCCTCACATAGTCGTAAAAAAAGGACAAAGTCTCGGTCGCCTGTTCGGAAAAGGAGATCACGATCAAGATCAGCCAATAGAAGGGCAAAATCAAGGTCTAAATCTCACACAAGGACAAAGCGCTCGAAATCAAAATCCCCCAAGCGGAAACGGTCAAAATCTAGATCACCAGCTCGAAAAAGGAGGTCCAAGTCACGTTCCCCTGCTAGAAAGAGAAGATCTCGTTCACGGTCAAGGGCCCGTCAGTCACGATCCAGAAGGTCACGATCTGTGTCACGCCGGAGGAGACCAGCATTTAGAGGGCGATCTTTTGACAGACGAGATCGATGGAAACGTGAACCAAGCCATTCCCCAATTTTGATTCTCCGTAAGAGGAGGTCCAACTCAAGATCTCGGCGCAGTTCTAGCAAGACGCCACCGCGTCTCACTGACCTAGGTAAATATGCTTTTTGCTTGGCTCCCCCTTCTTGTTAGCATGAATGAAATATATTAACTTCAAATTAATAGCAAGAAATGTCTGTCTACATCACAATAACTTTAATTACCTCTCCCTTCAGATAAAGATCAACTGTTGGAGATTGCGAAGGCTAATGCTGCTGCAATGTGTGCTAAAGCTGGAATGCCCATACCTGAAAGTCTCAAGCCGAAGGCAATTCTACAGTTACCCCTGCCAACCCCAGCTCCAACCCCCTTGTCTTTGCCTCTGCCACTGCCCATGCCCAATTTACCTATGAATCTGCCCATGGGTATACCAGGTATGCCTGCAATGCCAAACATGACGATGAACGCTGCCGTGGCAAGTATGACTGCGGCAACCATGACCGCTGCTCTGTCAAACATGGGTGCCCTGGCCTCTATGCCCCCGATGCCTCCCCTTCCTACCATTACCAACAAGCCCCCTCCAGCACCCACACCTAATCTGGCAAGTATTGAGGAGGTGAAGAGGAAAGTGGCTCAACAAGCAAACAGCATTAGCATCAAGGAGTTCACAGAGGTGAGATTTGTTTTTGTTGCTCAGTGAATCAGATTATGTATGCATGTATTTTGGGGTCAGTAAGATTTTATTTGTATTTTTTAGTTTAATTAATACTTTTATTCAGCAGGAGTCCATTTAATTACTGTGACCGGGTGGGTGGAGTAGTTCGTTTCACTTAGTTCACGACACTAAGAGAAGACTGCCTTTTAAATTCGTTCACTGATCTTTTATATATATATATATATATATATATATATATATATATATATATATATATATATATATATATATATATATATATATATATATGTTTTTCTTTTGAACTTTCAATTCAGCAAAGAATCCTGAAAAAAAAAAAAAGTGATTACTTATATTTTCAAATAATAATCATTTTTATTTGTAATAATATTGTGCAATATTACTGCTTTTACTATATTTTCGATCAAATAAATGCAGCCATGGTAAGCATAAAAGCCTGTGCACTCCGGGATGATTATCGCACACGCTTTTGACTAAACTGCTGTTTTATCTTTTGACTAAACAAAGGGCACCAGTGCAAGTATGCACACCGACGTGCAAAGGCGTAAAAGCTTCTTTTTTTTAAAAAAAACCACCTCGGGTTAGTTTTTTTGGTTTGCCGCACAGCATTAATAACTGGCCGACCAATGAGATTAGTGCTTTTGTTCACGTGCCTGGAGCTGCTGAAATTATAGTATATTGCCAGTGAAAATAGCTTGTGTATGAACACAAAGACGCGCCGATAAGCACGCGCTATAATCATCCTGGTGTGCACGGGCCTTAAGTCTTCTATTAAATTTTTTTTTTTTAAATCGTACTGACTCCAGATTTTTTAATGTTATTGTATTAGTGCAAACAAATCGATTAATCAACTCTTAACATAAACATTTGTATATATATATATATATATATATATATATATATATGAATTAATCAATTTGACAGCACTATATGATATATAACCAAGTACAAATTTTTTCCAAATCATCTTTTTTAGAAATGTAAACAGATTGCAGAGAGCAAGGAGGAGATGCGTATTGCACGACCACATGTTTCAGATGATGAAGATGATGAGACACGGGTAAATGTTCTGTCATTTTGAACTGATTTAAACGTTTTCTATCTTGGTTGCTTGTATTTACCTCTTGTTTGTGTTTTATTTTAACTATTTTGCAGTAACCCGCTGTCCTCCTTCATCTTGTATACAATCCTGATGATAGACACCTGTGGCCCGTATTTAGGATGAAGGATGAACTCTGCCATAGGCTTGTTTCTGTCATGTAAATGAAACTGCGTTTATTCGCAGGAGTTTGAGCATTTGGACACTTGAAGCTATGTTCATTTCAGTGGTTTATTTCGACCGTTATCTTTAAATTGTCAGTTGTTGGAACAACTGCAAGCTACAGGAACCTTTTTTTTACCATAGGCTACCAGATTAGGCCATTCAATATGTCTACCTGCCCAGACTGACAGTGAAACATTTCGCTTTCAGACTTTTTACCTTCACTACATATGGTGCCTCTTGATACCATAAAGAAGGACCTCTGGTAGATTAAACTCAGATTTATAGGTGTACCTGTGAGGGGGGGGGGGGGGAAGTGAGTGAGTGAGTGGGGGGGGGAGAAAGAGAAGAGAAAAAAAAACTGATTTTGGGGTGCAGCTCAGATCACAGATCAGGTGTGTTCAGGTCTGTTGGTCCACGCTTAACATGTTAAGAGACGTGATCATTTTATGAGTATTTTTTCCCTGTGTTTTAAAATTCATTGTTAATCACTTGTTTAAATACATTAATGGTAAAGATAATTTGTTTTTGTTCCTTAACACTTTTGTGAACTTTTAAAGCAAATTAAATGTTGAGGTTCAGAGCTGTGGCTATACTTGAGTGCTATATTAATGGATGATATTTGCATTGTAAGGGTCCTGACCACAAACTCTCTTTTAGTTTCATCGGTTAAACCTTGCTGTGCTGATTTCTGGTGACTGATTGTGGTCTGGCTTTATCTAAAATAATTATCACAGAGAATGACACTCATTGATGAGATTGAGTTTTTTTTTCTCATTTTTATTCTATATCATACAGTGCATCCTTGTAAACAACAGTTCATGATGCAGTTGTGTGGTATACAATGCTGTTTTATCTTTGTGATTGAAATATTTGACCCAGCAGAAGCTGCAGGGTGGGATGCTGAATTTTCAGTAGTGAGAACATCACCCATCACCATTCTAGATGGGGGTGATGAAAATGCATATGATTTAAATAAGATTATTGTTTAGACACATGTACTTTAAGATGTACTGTATACTGTGTAGGTGTGTTTTGTCAGTGTTTTTTTTTTTTTTTATATATAAACACCTCTCCTCTACACTGTTTTTTTGCTATAGTGGAGATCACTTTCCCAATTTATCTAAGAAGAAATGTGATGATGGCACTGCTCCTACTAATACACACAGGAAATGTTTAACTCTTAAGGTAGACACAAAAAGGTTAACATTGTTCAACATAAAGGGATGAGCCACACTATGTTAGCTTTAGATTTGGCACTGTATTGTTGTCCACAGAAACACAAACTTCTGTCCAGAGCTTCTGGCACCTTGGATAGATGATATAGTGATTATGAATTAAGTTTAAAATTCATTAATATTAGCTAACAGATTTCAATCTGGAAATGTGGAAAATGTTTCATTTTGCCATTGTTTACTCAAAGGGATAATTAACCCCCAAAAATAAAATCTGTCATTCACTCACCCTCATGTCTTTAAAAACATCTATGACTTCTGCAAAATATTTTGAAGATTTGGAATGACAATGAGGGTGAGTAAATGAGGATAATTCTTAAATTTATGAAATGAGTATGGCCATGTTGAAGTCTCCTTGAGGTTAGTCTGGAAAAGTTCTGCATCTAGGTACAAGCCCACATTCCTTACAACATCCTCAGTTTTGACAAAACTTTTTTTTTTTTTATACATGTTTTTCATCACATTGTGAAACATAATGACTGTATATAATGCAACATCAAATATTAAAGGAAACAATCTAATTGACTTTGAAAATGTGTTAATTTTGTTTTCATTTCATATGTGACCCTTCATCATAATAATAATAATAAAGTAAGAATTGTCTTTATGGCAGAAATCGTAAGAATAGTGTTCAGTTTTCTCTAGAATTTTTTTCAGTGACTTGGTGCATGATAGACTTTTTTTACAATGTAAACATATTACTAAACTAATCAGTATTAAAGTAATCATTTATATTAGTAAAGTTGAAGGCAAGTTGAGGCCTCTAACCCCTCATTTTGGGAAAATAGTCACTTAAAAAATAATTTACATGGCTATATATCTTGCCATTTTGTTATGTATTTGGTTTAATCTGGGTTTGTTTTGACATCTGCAGTGTCAAAAAAAGGCCTGGTTTCACAGACGAGATAGATTAAGCCAGGATTAGTTCAATTAGGGCATTTGAGCTTTTATAAATGTGCCTTAGAAAAAACATCAGTGTGCGTCTTGAGACAAAACAATGGTACTGGCATTTTAAAATATGTCAGTGCAAGTTGCTTTCATTTAAAACAGCTCAAACATGCATTTTAGTCTGGGACTAGGCTGAAGCCTTTTCTGTGGAACAATAGAGTATAATTTAAATGCACATGTGTAACGTTTACAAACATGTGTCATTTTGTTGTGTAAAAAAAAAGAAAAAAGTATTTGCTACATGGGACACCTACAAAATGTGAAACGTCTATGTGGCATATTGCATCAACAGCACTCTAAATATAAAACAAGGCATTACATTATTGCCAATGCTTTCATATATTTTGTATTTTGGCCAGAAAATGTCATTTGGATTTAATTAAATAATATCAGATAATGATATCAACATGACACGTCATTCAACAGTTTGTTCTCTTTATAATGTCAAAGAGTAGCAGTGATATACGGCTCTGCCAGAGATTAACTAATACAAGGACAGCATATATTCGGCTGCTTGTATATGACTCTTCTAATCTCTTTTGGCAAATGTTTGCAAGTCGTTTATTTTGATATTTTGCAATGTGCAGAAATACATTAAATGGCCAAACAATAGGTAAGTAAAAAATGTACGCCGCTCAGTGCTTAAACCATACAACATATTTCTTAACTGTCATTTTCAGGGATGTCTTATACCGCCCCCTGCTGGAATCATTAAATATGAAAAAGGAAACGGGAAGTTGTCGAGTAGGTATGTCGACGAAGCTGACTGTTTTCCGCAAATAATGGTTAAATCGAGATTGCTTATAACTTCCAGCTTAAAAGACAAACACATAGTTTATAGTTAAAAAAAGATCAACTGAACACGTCAATGCCGATTGAAAAATCGGTTCCCAAAGCATGCGTGTGTCGTTTAAGGGTGATGACTTTGTCATACAGTAGACAGATAGCTTAGCTTGCCTCGCAAGCCATATGATTTACATACACAAAAAAAAAGTAGGAATTAAAACTATTTAACGACCTAGACAGTAGTTTCCTATCCGTTTCATATTTACATTATGCAGCAGTCAAATAATGAGGACAGTGAGGCCACCGTGGACGTGCATTTTACCGACCTGACTGATTCACTTGTGGCCTGGAAAGTTCCTGTGGATGTTTTTGCCATTGAAAGCCCTTTAAGAGTGAGTAATATTAAATTCATACTACTGTATCCCTCTCATGAATCTTATGTAGACCGGGCATGCATATATAACCGAAATAAGTAGACCAAAGATGCATTTATGGATGGACTGAGTAATGTTCATATATTCTTGGACTTTTAAAATGCCATTGCATTGGACATCAAAATATCAAACCAAGTGGCATTTTCAAGTAAGATAGCACCAGCACAATTTTCAAACAAAACATTTTACACAAAAAAAGAGATTACAAAGCAATAGATAGACTATTTTTGGACACCTTTTCAAACATAGCAGACATGTCAATTTTTATTGTAAAAAAACAAAAACAAACTAATTTTCTGTAGTTCAAGGCATCAGATGTTTTCTTGGTTTGACATTTGTGTTATCAAATGCAAAAGTTAATGGTCCATATTGACATGATAGCATCATGCAGTTATAGAGTTGCTGGCTGCACATTTATGCTGTGAATATGTCGTGCTCTATTGAATTGAGCTCTGGTGATTGTGAACTAATCTTCACTGTAATCTTATTTAATGAGCCATAAGCAGATATAATCTTTCGCCTAATGATATAATGCAAGCATCATTTGATGATTAAGCAGTCGAGATATGGTTGTATAAGTTGTTGTGTAACTGGTAAGATTATCATTTCTGTTGAATGCCTGTAACTTGGAAAAGACTAGCTTTTTTTTGTTGGTATAAAGTGTTACAACGGCTAGTTAACCTTTTGACTAATGGAGTTTTTGGAATATTTATGGAGATTGGACATCAGTGGTGTGACTTTAATTTCCCTGACAGCATCTTTGTTCCTCATTGTAAAAAGTAAAATAGGAACTTGGGGAAATAACATTCTCATTGCAAAAGTTTTTGAGTCAATCCAGAATTTTTGCGTGGTTTGGTTCCATATGGTTTATCAAAATGAAACATTTCAACCATTTATCAGTACACTCTGTGTTTTAAAGGTGTCTTATACTTCCACCATAATTTGTTTAATGGCAGCTTATGATGTATTGAAGTAGTAGCCAGTGCTTTCAAGAAATGGAGATTTATTATATGCCTCTGCGTCCTTTGAGTTTAGGTCTGAAATATTGGAGTAATTTACAAGTCAAGTAGCTGAGTGAATAAACAAAAACAATAAATAACAACAACCCATAATGGACTCATTTGTTAGCTTTTTTCCCCTACAAGATTATTATGACATTGGAGTGGTGAATAGGTGTGTTTGTTATGGCTGAAGAAATTTTCCACTTGACGTCACTTTTGTTGAGCTGTTACACAAATCCTAGTCATCAGACAGCCTTAAGTCAAGTTGTAGACATTGTTATTATAATGTACTAGAGAAATTACTTGTTTCAACTACCCTTTTTTATACAGTCCAGTTTAGAGATTAATTTACCACAGTGTTATGCGTACTACAGAGTTTTTGTCAGTTTGTCATGCCTGGTGATGAATTAGCATTTGTTAATAAGACTTTGGGGTGTAATACACAATAATACAAGCATTGATATTCAAAGACTAGAAGTTGTCTATAGCACAAGTAGGTTATATTTGAGTCCAGGCAACATGATTCTGGTGTGTGCAATTTTCCAAATAGGGTGGAAACCTTGAGTTGAATGGAAATGGGATGAGAACATACTAGAGATAGAAAATAGTCTGCTGTTGAGAATGGATAAAATGGAAAATCTGTTCCATTGTGTTTTGCAATACGGAAACAGGAAGCAACATGTATTGCAATGCTGATGGTTCCGGTTCTAAAATATGATTGAAGGAGCAGGACATGTAACCACCATAGACATTAGCTATGTTTACATGGACACCTTTTGTTTCTTTCAGTCGTAATGAAATCATTCCAATTGATGAATCTGAACGAAGTTTACATGAACGCTAAATAAAATGATCGGGTTGATGTGCACGTCTAGGTCTGTCACAAGTTTCAAATCGAATTTGATCTTTTGACACACCGCAGGAATATACAGTGTTTCCTGCTGTTGGCGCATACTAGCCATACTCCTTTTCTTTGTTTTAAAAATCAGTCTTAAAGGTTGTATCAGTGATTTCAGGCCCAAACATAAATGATCACATTCATCTAATCTTTCCTAACGATCCGCTAGCTGGCTCTGAGATCTGCACACAAAAACAGTTGGTTTCACCACCACTAAAAACCAAAACCAAACCTAAATAGTTTTTGTGTGCAGATCTCAGAGCCTAGAGAGACGCGTTTTTTTGACGGCATGCTTATGGGGCGGGCAGCTAGCGTATCGTTAGGAAAGATTAGATGAATGTGATCATTTATGTTTGGGCCTGAAATCGCTGATACAACCTTTAATATTATCTATTTCAGGTCCTAACTAGGAGACAACGAGCACATGAAGCTTTGCGCCATGCTGCTTATATATTTCAAGCAGTAAAAACACCCCTTCCCGCGCCCAAAACAAGGCGTCTGCAGATGAGAGTCTGAAGGAAGGACTCCTGCCCCCCAGAACGCGATCGCGAATAGTCCGACGGAGGACCCCGCTTCCGCTACCTTCCGCTGGTCCCTGCCCCATGCTTGGGACGGCCCTGCTGATAAGACAAAGTTGTCCTGCACCTCTTCACAGACGATGAGTGGAGAGACGATGAGTGGAGGGACAATTTTAGAATGACATGACATTTATAAAACTTTATACCATGGTCTGTCTGAATACTCGATTCCGATTGGCTGGAAGGAATTAAACCGGTTAATGCACAGGTTATTCCACACCGTTTAATTCATAGTCAGTTTAAAGGGGTGGTATAATGCCCTTTTCACAAGATGTAAACTAAGTCTCTGATGTCCCCAGAGTGTGTATGTGAAGTTTTAGCTCAAAATACCCCACAGATATTTTTATATAGCATGTTAAAATTGTCTTTTTTTGAGGGTGAGCAAAAACGCACCGTTTTGTGTCTGTTCCTTTAAATGCAAATGAGCTGCTGCTTGTGGCACAGAGGGCGGAGCTTCAACAGCTTGTCTGTGTGTGTGTGTGTTAGCAGCTCCAATTACCTCACACGGACATGCACTGAAAATTTCAAACAGTTTAGCCATTTATGTTAAAACCGGATTCAGAAAGATGGAGAGACTCAAGAAGTGACAACATGTAGAAGCAACAGGACATTTCTGAATGTTTAGTTGATGAATTTATGTAGCTTTTGTGTAGTTATCGGGTGTTTCTCAAAACCAAGAATGCAAAGAACGGACTTGTGTTCTTGGGGAGAGCGCTCTTGCTAGTTGTTCTTGGAAGAATGAACTCACAAGGTGACGAGCACACAGAACGCTGCTGACAGTTTGAGACGATGTGTTCTTGCTGGTATTGCGCAATAATACCCCCGCACAGACGCCGTCTGCAGTACCCAAACATAACGAGAATTATTGACGATAAACAGCCAGGCTTTATCGCCCAAGCCTACCCTCAGCTCAAGGGATTACTCTACAACTGTACACTACAATGTAATGTATATTCATAACAATAAAGCAACGCTTATGGAGATTCTCACTTCCGAAAACGTTTGAGCACATTTTCGATTCGCCATAAATTTTCGTAAAAATGCCAATATTTGAAATCTACACAGTTGATTTCTCGCAGCATATGTTCTCAGAAGTGAATTTAGAGATGAAATAGCGTACGAAATTGTAGAAAAACGACTTACTGTATTGACCTTCCTCGAATGCCGAAATGAATGCTGGGATATTTCTGCCGTCAAGTTCACACAAGTTACCAACCGATGCATCTTCGGTAAAATGGGCGTGTCATGAACACTTCCGGGATTTTTAACTGTTCTTGCCAAAATGCAAACTTGTATTGGGACAGTACTTGGGCAGCGACTGATGACGTTTCACATGTCCACAAGAACACAAGTACAGACAAGAACGCATATTGAGAAACAGCCATCTTCTAGTCATTGATTAGCATATTCTGTCTTGATAATCTATAAATCGTGTTCCGGGGGCTGGGTTTATGTAAATTTTAGGGTGATGTCACTAACCCGGGAGGAATATTGTGTAGTTACTACCTTGTTGTATGTCCTTAAAAAGCTAGTTCTTTAAAAGCAAATATCTCCCTTTGCTTTGAACTTTGAGAATTGTAACTTTGCAGATGTTGTTTATGCTCAAACAGCAACATTACACACTAACTAAAGTTAAAAAAGTGACATCATAATCAACCACCCCTTTAATCACCATTCTATATTAACTCATTGTTTTCATTGAAGTGCACACACACATACTTTACTCGCACACAATCACAGTGCGCACGTAACTTACAGAAACATTTAGGAGCACAAAAACTTATCAACGCTAACCACGACTTCTAGTAATGAAATCGTTTCGCTACTGAATCGCTACATTATAGGTCTATTCCTCAGCAACAAGGGGGTTACATCGCTATTTTTAAGTAATTAAACTCACAGCTTCGTTGTTAATAGATAGAAATGCTGATGCATCTCTCTCTCTCTCGATCGATCGATCAATTGATAATTAATTCAAATAAATGTTATAATTCATTTCTTGAAACAAATGTAATCTTACTCACTACTTTATTTCTGTGTCTTATTCAAAGTGGGCAGAGTGCTAGATCTGACAAGCCATAACTGACGAGAATAATGGTCAATTTTACCCTTCCCTCAAATATTGCACTGCAAACATCAATAACAGCTTTATGTTGTCAATGCTGACTAATGACCATGGTATAGGCTAAGCAGGATTATCCACAGCCTAGTGGAGGCAACCACACTCCACTTCGTGTGGTTCCTTCCTTGCCTCAACGTTCTGCATTAAAATGGTTTAATGCACAGCTAGCCGAGGATTATCCCTTATACATATTCAACAACAACAGCTTGTTCAGTCCATCATACGTCATTACCTTATAGTTCTACGTCATTGCACATGCGCAGAACTCTCCAGTTTCGGTTTTCAATCCGATCAAGTGTTTACATGGCCTCTCGAACGAATTAGAAAAGGTTTCAAACCACCCCTTACAATCCGAATGAAATTTAAATAGAATTTGGCCAATTAATTCCGATTGATGTGGTTACATCATGTGACTTTCTTATTTTGACTGTGCTACTAGTCCGATTACAGATGGATTATTAGGGTAATGTAAACGCAGATACTGAGAGGGACACAGCCTCCCAAAAATTCAGTTAGTGATCAATCAGTATGAGTTTTTCAATGGCAGAAACATTTTGGTCATCTTGAGTTAAAAAAAAAAAAAATTGTTTAGCCTACATTCTTGCGGAGGAGCCTTGTATGAAACTGTTGTAAAATAACTGATATACACTTGTTATTGGATAATAAATTGAATTGTGCGTTAATGGGTAAAGTTACTGCAGTTTGTCTAACATCATCCTTTAGGTTGAAAACATATTCAATTATGCTGCCGGTGTGACATTAGACTTCAATCGCCCCTATAGAAAGCATATTTACACTGTCTGAATCGTTCCCTATCCCCTTTATAGTGCACTATGTCCCATTCACCATGTAGAAAATACTAAATGTGTGAAAAAGTGACTGATTTTAGACGCAGCTTAAGCATCTGTGTCTATCTATTTAATGTAGGGGGATTGGACAGAAAATCTAATGAGAAGCTGAAGTGCAGAGTAATGTCATAAAAATCGTTGATCCATATTGGCTGAAGTGATAGACGCTTATATCTTCTAAATACGAATTTTGTCATTGTTTTGGAGCACACTAGTTTATAAATAATCTTAAGGCTAACATATTCATATTAAAAGCCAAAATAACTTCAATTTTGATTTCATGGGGAATTTAAGAGAAGTAGATAATGACAGAATTTAATTTTTTTGTAGAACTTGTGTAACTTTGTAGTCAATTTAAATGTGGTAAGCCTAAAGCCACACAAACTTTAATTGGGTGCATGTTTTCATGCACAAGTTTCACTGGAATAAACAGTTTCTTTTTGCATTTTCACCAGTTCTTAGCTCGTATTTTGACTTTGCTTCTTTCTTTTTTTTAACCTCCATAATGCAGATGATCATCATCTCCGCCCCAGCAAACAAACCTAATTTCAGAACCTATCATTGTAGTATCATCTTTCACCCTCAGTTCTTTGAACTTGCCTATTTACAGTGGAACAGTTGTAAACAAACTAGTGCAATACATGCAGTTTTGTGATCCACCTGTATGCTGTTTTCCATCTGCTTTCAACTCAAGCTAATGACCATTTAACAGCATGGGAGGTCTAAAGTCTTAAAGGGATAGTTCACCCTAAAATGAAAATTAAGTCATAAATTGCTCACCCTGGTGTTGTTCTAATGCTATATGCCCTTCTTTCTTTTATGGACGACAAAATGAGATTAAAAAAAATAAATGTCCCGATTGCGCTTTGCGAGTGAACAGCGGCCAGCATCAGTCTTTTTAAAAAAGTCTGATCCCATGCGACACATGTCGTATATTCCAAGTGCTCTGGTAAACGATATGAAATTCAATGTATTATTCAATCTGACCTTAGCCTTTGGTCTGTGCATGGGTACGTGATGTACACATTCGTGAGACTCTATTAGCGCTGCAGTTCACTCTATCTCACCCAGAAAAAGCACACGTTGTGAGAAATCAAGATTTAATAAAACTCGACAAGAAATATAACGCCTAGAAATCCCCGAAAAAAACATCTGAGTACTTTCTTCACTGAGTTCAATATCTCCGGACCGGAGTCACAGTCAGAATGACAGTTGACAGATGTGAACGCGTTAACTTCGTTACGACGAACACAACGGATATATTTACCTCTACCTTCTCTTACTCGGAGAAGAAGGATGGGAAGCTACATGGATGGTATATCATGTCGCGTTTTTGTTCATCTTAATTGCTCTCACCAGCCAAAAATCTTTCTCCTGCCACATTCACCATTTGCTTATAATATAAGTTTTGTTAAAGTTTCCACATGTACAACCTATATTCACAATATACATGAGGATCATCTTCTGTTTTTATGACTATGTGTTGCAAACAAAGAAATTTGTGTCTATTGTTAACATGTGAAAGTGTTGTGTAGTTTAGGCCATTGTAAATTGAAACATAAATCAAAAGCCTAATTTCCAAGGCTTTATTGATCTTTGCTGCTTCAGTTTAACTAGTTAAGAAACACTTTTCTGGGATATGTTACACTGTATAGTTTCACTGTATATTTTCTCTGCAGGCAATAAATGTGTAGCTTTTTTTGGTGTGTGTGGTTATTCACAGTCAGCTGAGTTTCTCATGATGAAAAAATCCACTTTGGCTGCTGCTTTCTGTGGAAAGTCTGTAAGGAGTTTTGACACTTGCTCTGTGCGACATGGGTCCTCGAGCTGTCATAAACTCAGCTGGGTGTCTCAATGGAAAATATAAGCTGTTCTTTTTAAATGTCAGATGAATTCACATTCCCTGAGCAAACCAATTCTGATATCAAAACCACAGCTAGGGTCTTATAAGCAAAACACTGACTCATTTAGAAACTTTCTTGGAAGTTCGAACCCACTTCCTGAATTGGTGCTTCTAAATATGAAATGTGCCATTTAAGTGGACAAATGAGTGACATCAACCTGTAGGCTAAGTCATGCTCATAGTTTCTGAAAGCTTGAAATGGAGCTAAGTCCTGACCTTAACCTCAGGTCAGTTCCGGCTATTATTTTTAGGTAGGCTAATAATATGTGCTCTCTACACCTTGTGCCATGGCCCACTTTCCACAGAAAATAATACTTAATAATTTCCTTTGGGGGTAGACAAAAATTTAATTTGCCATTTGACTAAATAGTGACCTGTTACTTGCGTAATACGTAATTTATTTTTAAGTTCTTAATTTGCCAATACATAAATGGTAAATATAAGAATTGAATTTCCTTTACATTGACGGTAGATCATTTAATTTGCTTTTACTTTAATTATTATTATTATTATTATTATTATTAATAATAAAGTAACATCAAATTAAGGCAAATTCAGTTGTAAAATTATTATTATTATTAAATACTTTTAAAAACTTTATTTGCAGTAGATGATATTTTTCTTGCTGTAACTTTTACGTTTGATAATCCTTTTATTTGCTGTAACTTAAACAGTATATATAAGAACCTAAATTTGCAATTACAGTAACGGTAGATGATAATATTTGTCATAACTTTGATGGACTTAGCTAATATTTTGGATCTAGCCATTTGAAAATGAGGAATTCAACTTGTTTTACGCTTCTGACTGAAAAGAAATGTTTTTAATGTATAATGTTTTTCATAATAACACCTGTCAGATGCTTTCCACCCGTATAAAAGCATACACAAAATACAGCAACACAATGCTGCTCTGTTCACCATTTTCCACCCTGTGTTTCTTCCTCTTTGTTATTTGGTTTCATGTTTTTTTTGTTTGTTTTTTTGCTTTTCCATTCTCTAATAAGAGGCTTTGTTACACTGGAATCCCAGCTTTTGACTAAAACATCTGCACACATGACTGACAGATGCCTATGGCTAGTGTAGATTGTATCTCTTATCTCTTTACCAGATTGAGAGGTGGAAAGTTTGTGTGGAAAGAATGGGAAGAATGTTCACTTCAAGGTTTTATATCATTTGAGAGATATAATTACTCCGTTAATAGAGATAAAGGAAATGTGCTTGTGATTATGTGCATGGACTGAAGAATAGTCAGAGTTAGTTATGTTCTGTTTTGGATGTTAAAATCCATTTGAAATCCGTCTCCAGCATCCCACAACTTTTTCCAGTGCACTTTTCCCCTTGTCTGTACTCTCTACTCTCCTCTGTAATGAAATGCCAATAATAATAAATATAAAAAATATTTAAAAAAATGTTTTAGAAAGTAGTCTCTTATACTCTTATAGAAGGCTGTTTATTTGATTAAAAAAAAAAAAAAAGTAAAATGGCAATATTGTGAAATATTGTTACAATTTAAAATAACTGTTTTCTGTTAAATGTATTTTAAAATGTAGTTTATTCCTGTAACAGCAAAGCTGAATTTGCAGCATTGTTACTCCAGTCCTCAGTGTCATATGATATTACAGAAATCATTCGAATATGCCGATTTGGTGTGCAAGAAACATATTTAATTATATGTCATATAAAAATGGTAGTGCTTCTTAATAGTTTTGCGGAACAGTGACCACTTTTTTTCAGGATTCTTTGATGAAGTGAAAGTTCAAAAGAACAACGTTTATTTGAAATGGCAATCTTTTGTAAGATTACATTGTCATTTTTATTTATTATGCATTTAGGTTTTTTTTTTTCTCAGTGCTGTCCACAGACCAGCAAGGTTTTATTTTTTTAATTATTTTATTTTATTTTTTGAGAACTGCATTTTAAGTGTTATCAATCCTATAAATATTTCCAATTTTAATTAAAAGGCCAAATGTGTTAACCTTCTTATTCTCTCTGCATCAGCTGTACCGTCGTCAGTTTCAGTATTCAGTAATAGTCTCGATGTTTACACAATCGACAGGGAGAATATGGATAGTGTTTCTAATACTTGCAAGACTCGGAGAGAATAACGTCATGCAGATCAATGTTAAAAATAAGCCTGAAAATGTGACAGCTGAATGCCACTTAAACAGATAGCAAAAGAAAGGCTGCTCTTCAATAATAACGGGACAAATCCACAGCCCCTGGAGTCAGACAGGAGAAAACGAGAGGAATTAACACCCATGGAAAATATGCTGCGGGCAGCGCTTGATAACACAGCTGCCCTTCTGCCCAGCTCAGCTGATTTAGATTTTCCACCAAGATGGGAGGGGAAGCGTAAAAGAGATATACAGTGAGATGAGCGATGCAGATCATTGTTTTACCACACCACCGTGTGTCTTGAAATAGTGTGACTGAATTGAGCAGAGATTGACCGAACTGAATCTGAGCCGCATGGAAAGCAGTGTCACATAGTTTCCAGGACTTGCACTCTCAGGGTGTGTGTGTGCAGTGTGTGTATGATTAGTCAGCATAGCAATTGGTTTCAGTACAGAATGGAAAAGGTGAGGCGGAGTCTGCAGTGGGCGGAGTCTGTTGTTGTGCAGTTGTGAGGGACCTTTATATAAAACGAGACGGATGAGTGAGCTGCAGTCTTACCAAGCATTCCAGACGTTTGACCGGTGGTGCAGGAGCACAGACGATTCCAGAAGATTCTCTCTCAGCAAAGAAGCGTCACGTGACCACAGTTAGCCTACAAAGACGCTGGGCTTATATTTGTGTATGCATTACTCAGTTTGACCCATTTCCTTTCTGAAAATTCTCAAGGCTCTCCGCGGGACTGAGACCGTCTGAGAAGTACAGGGAAAGCAGGAGCGAAGAGGGTGATTTCGAAAGCATTTGTTTCCTGAGGCAGGCGTCATTCGTGTCCTCACGCTGGGGAAGGCAAAACGGACACGTCTCAACCCCTCCTGCCCTTTACGTTCTCTAAGCTCTCAAGTCCTCCGGAGGATCCGTCAACGGGCTTCAGTCATGCACCTGAAAACCATGAAGTGCAACCCTTTCTGCCTTATCGCTTCCTTAGAGGATCTGGATATGTTTAACAGACCCGAAGAGAGGGTAAGGCTTCATTGACATGGTGCCTTACAATATTGAAATAGCATTACACTTGAAATAAATACTAAAACAATTACATTAAACTGCTGGAATATAGTTGTTTCACCCATTAATCAGAATGAATGACAATAATAGAAAGAGATCCTGTTTGAATACCCTTATATAACCTATTGTCTTTATTGATGATGACTAAATTTGAATTTTGCTTTGTGTGGTTTGGGGTTGACCAAATGACCTACTTGTGTATCATTTATGTATTAAGCTGATGATCAGTTGGTTGGTTGTTGTAGGGGTGGTTAGATCATGGAATAAGATGCTGTTGGAACATTTAATGAGTGTTTGTATGGACAGTTTGGGGTTTTTGAATCTGACGTAAGCTCTTACGCACACATGCATACACTACACTTATACCACTTGCCCAATAGGAATAAGCCAGGATTTGTGGATCATACTCTTCAAGCTATGCAGAGATTTAGTAATGGTCCATCAGGATAGTACGTCTGCATGTTCACACTGTGCAGCAAGTCTCTGTTACCTTGGAAACCAATATCTTGTCGAGCACTGGCAGACGTGGTCATTTTTAGGATGTGTATTAGATTAGTACTATGTGCGTCAGTAAGGTTTAATATAGAAGCGTTTACTGAATAACAATCTGGCAGTATCCCCAAAAACAAGATAAATGGATTCAGCACCATAAAGTCTTACGAGCGCAGTCTCGCCACAGGGTGGTTGGTAATCTAGTGGTTTAGGATTAAGGTTTTTTTTTATAAAGGTTGCCTGTCTGAGCCTAAATGGAGGCTTTATCAGTAATCAGATTACTCCACAGGGAATGTTTATTTATGTACTCTTCTTGCTTCAACAGCAAAATGTTCATTTCTTACTGCTGTTTCCATGAAGATACATACCGGTAGTCAGATGTATTAATTTGAGATGTTTTCCTCTCACCCACCACAGGCTAGTTTTGAGGATCTGTTCCGTGCCTTTGACCGAAACGTCACCTTCCAGTTCTTCAAGAGTTTCCGTCGGGTGAGGATAAACTTTACCAATGCTCTGGCCGCTGCGGAGGCAAGAGCAAAACTCCACAAAAGTGACTTCAACGGCAGGGAGGTGCGACTCTATTTTGCCCAGGTATGTCACCTAAAAGTAGCCTATAAAATCTTTAATTTTATTATTTTTATAAAAAATGTTTTAACTTGATTCTAACTGGTCAGTTGTGGCATTCTGCAGTCAGATGTTTGTATAAATGACTTTTTACTTTGCGTCAGGGTTTATTTTACAATAACGATGAACTGACTATATAACTGTATAAACAAAACAACTAAATATATTATTTAATGAATATTTGTATTATTTTTCTATTTTTTATTTTACTTTACAGTGATGACTGCTAAACTTTAATGCCTTTCCACTTTGTGTCAGGATTTATTTTGTAATAATGACCAACTGACTGTTAATTATTACTGTTTATTGCATCACACCTGGTTATTTGCCTGCTTTTTGTGTACTTATTATCACAAACAAAATTATCTTTCTTTTTCCTAGTCTGTGCACATTGGCAGTCCACACCTGGAGCCTCCTAAACCAGATAAGCAGTTCCTCCTGTCCCCTCCTCCGTCACCTCCTGTGGGTTGGGAGCAGGCAAAGGACGCCACACCTGTCATTAACTATGACCTTCTGTGTGCCATCTCCAGACTAGGGCCAGGTACAACACATTTAACGTCTCACATTCTCAATTAATCTTTTTTCTGAAATAGGTCAGCAATTAAATGATTAATTTCATTTGGCCTGCTTTGAGCTTCTAAGAATAAATTCTCTCTGTACGGCAGGTGAAAAGTATGAGCTCCAGCCAGGAACTCCCACCACTCCCAGCGTGGTTGTTCATGTTTGCGAGAACGATCAAGAAAGCTCAGGAAATGAGGAAGACGTGGATGGTGGCAGACGTCCACGTCCAAAAATCATCCAGACCCGTCGTCCAGAATATACTGTCACGCAGTGATCCTAGAGAACCTCTCATTGTGCCATAATCTTTGCTTTACTATCACAAGACCCTCTGGGGATCTGCAGAGGCACACAGTTGGTTCTCCTGACCACTAGAGGACGCCTTAAGACAGAACCTCAGCCCTGTGGAGAGAGACATGATGTATATGTCCACTGTCTCATAGGACAATGGGGTTCACTGCATGCATTCGTTCGATGGTAGAGTGACTCATGTTTCTGCTGGCTGGGGGGTTTCAAGAGTGCTTTCATTGGTAACTGTGGCCATGGAGAACATCAGTCTCATATTGTGTAGTGTTTTTTGGATCTTGGGAAGCATGTTGAATCCCAGTCATTGGGTGTGTTGATACGATTACTTTGTATTTCCTTTTAGTTTAGCTTGATATTTTCAAGCTCTTATTTAATTAACACTCAAGTGCAAGATTATTGGAACTTGAACTAGAGTAAATGCTGACTATGAAGTAAATATTTTGTCATAAAATAATTTTTCCCATTCATACGGCAATTGTAAGTCTCATTCCACCTTGTGCCTCAGCATGTTCCTGAATTACAGAATCACAGTTTAGTGCTCTCGTATGACTAACATTTTTGTTTGTCTAGATGTCCACAGCTTTTTTTTCTGGGGGAAGGTGAGTTAGGGTATGTGAGAGTCCATTGTTTTAACGTATTTAACAAAACATACTTTTTTAAAAATTCCCAAAATAGTCTTTAAGATGCGTTTTTAGGATGTACTGAAAGGAATGGTCCTCAATTTCATGCACTTGAGTCATTTGTAGGACCATAACACTGTAATCAGTTTTGATTGAGGACTGTTACACTCTTTACCAGGATGAACATCAATTGATTTTAATACATGGAGCTTAATAATATATTTCTGATGCCTTTTACTGTTTGTAATGTCTGTATATAATGGTATATGTTGTTTTGTTTTTTTGTATTTTACTTGGTTTTGAAAATGTCACTGACTTGGAAATGGCTTGGGTGTTTGTCCTGTCACAAATAACAGCCATAACATGTCATTAAAATAAGTTGTTTTTCTTCACAAAGTTGTTCTGGCCTTTTTAAGCAAAACTGTATTTTAGTCTGCAATATTGTGAGTGTTCTGACTTTCAGCCCACATGCCTCTTGAGTTTTATGCATTTAGTCATTTTCAAAAGATGACTCAGCGTACATCCAGTATGCTGGTATGGCAATCATGACGCAAGTCGAGGACTTTTCAAGGATATGTCTCTCTTTCTTTTTTTTTTGCCTTGAAATAGAATCTGTAAAAGTCTCGAATGCCTTCCTGCCTGCCTCAATGTACGCCATTGTTCAACTTGCGTGTGGAGTTATTTAGCATCAAGGTCAAGCTGGCTGAGGTGATAGAAATATCTACAGTCTCCATGTGACTCATGCCCATCTCCACCAACATATCTTTTAACTAGCTTGTTAAAGTCAAAAAGATACATTGAAAAACATCACTCTGTCCTACATAACTGTTAATTAGGGATGGGGCTGATCTGTTCAGGAATTTCATTGGTCAGCTAGTCTTTTTTTTCAGACTCAGACTTTTCTCCCTGAAGAAGCTGATGACCTTGGCTTGTTAGATTCATTAAAGCTGTTGACATTTTAAGAGGGTTGGATCATTAAGTCTCTCCATGTTCATAATGGGGTGGAACCATGATCTCAGATACTATCCTGTCTTCCTTAGTCTATTTTTTTTTTTTTAAGGTACGACACAAGAGGACTAGCAGGAAATATTCACAACACAATTTTGGGCTTCTCTTGCAGTAAACCAAAAGTTCATATTTCCACCAAAGACTATAAGGTATGTTTGTTATAATCATTTTATATTATATTCTTTTCTCACTGAAGAAAAATATATGTGTGTATATTTTATACTGAGCACTTGTTGGCTGCATTGCCTGCACAAGTATACATTAAATATATGTACTTTTTATGTATCAATTTTGCATACCGTTCACCAATGCTTGAGTATTATTTTTATGTAATTAATTATATTTTAATACATAGCTAAATGTAATTTATTCAGCAGGCTGTACAGTGCACATGATCCTTCAGAAAGCATTCGATACTGATTTTGGTGCTCAATAACGTCTTATCAATATTGAACCATTATGCTGTTTAACATTATTGTGGATACCGTAATACTTTTTTTCCACAATTTTTGAGCACAAGAAAGTTCATAGGAGCAGCATTTATTTGAAATATAAATCTTTTGTCGAATTATAAATTTAATGTCTTTAATGTCACTTTTGGTCACTTTGATTCATCATTGCAGAATAAAAGTATTGTTAGTTTTTTTTTTTTTTTTGTCTTCTTTTTGTAAGATCTTACTCTTACAGATCTCAAACTAGTTTGTATACATAAGTACAATTATTTTCAAACAGGTTATCTAGGGATCTAACCTTTAGCATTTAGATCAAACTAGTAAGATGATGAGAAAAAAATCAGTCAAGTGTGTTCAAACTTTTGACTGGTTTAATATATTTGGCTATAAGTATTCCATCAGATAAATGAAATAAGTTATGAAAAATAATAATGATGGATCCTATCTGTATTTATATTTATTGAGTTTGCTGTCTAAATCAACAGTGGGAAGAATGCTGGAGCAGAACTACACAGTTGTGCATTCTCTGCTGGTATCCTGGTTGCAGCACTACTTTAATGAGACATGGGCAATGGGAGCAGCTCCATACGTGCCTCCACATCATCCACCTTTGCATCTGAGTGGAACTCCGGTAAATGATCAAGGTCACGGCATGATCTACATCTGTCTGATGGTGGGACTCTTCAGTTTCTTTACCTTTGGCATCATGTTCAGCTATATCCGCTCAAAGAAGGTGGAGAACTCACAGGATCCGTATCATCAGTATATAGCTAAAGACTGGGGTAGTATAGCATCTCCTGTGGTCATCAGCAACCCGTCTGCTCTGGGACACCTTCCAGGGTACAGTGGAAGACACCAGGAGTGGGCCTAGATTACTGTCGTTGACTTCTTTTATCTCCATACGGAGTATAAATTTGATTTTCTGTTTCATTAAATTGAAAAAAAGATATATATTTATATGTCTCTGTTGTTCATTTAATTAGTTTTGTTTTATAAATGGTACAGGTTCATCTCAACTGCAGTCTTAAGGCTAGTGCACAATATCCCAACAAACACCAGTCTCCAACAGTTGAGGGATTTTGTTGGATCAGTGTGTTATTCCTGTAGGCATTTGTTGTCACAAATTTTACATGTGCAATTGGCATCTGTAAGGTCATGGAATGTTTGAGATGTCTAGTAGGATTTTCAAACAATATGTTACACAATCTGACTCGATCATGAATGATTGGCATGGCAATGAGATCTATCTATAGTCTACTTCAAATAAATGTCATTCTAATTTTTTGGCTATTCATCAAAGAATCTTGAAAAAAAAAAAAAATTGTAGCATGGTCGTCCAAAAAATATTAAGCAGCACAACCATTTTCAAAATTGATAATAACAATAAATGTCAGCATATTAGAATGATTTCTGAAGGATCATTTGACTGAAGACTGGAGTAATGATGCTGAAAATTCAGCTTTGCCATTACAATGAATTACATTTTAAAGTATATTCAAATAGAAATCCATTATTTTAAATTGTAATATTTCACAATGTGAAATTTTGTTTGTCTAGAAACAATGTATATATACATATATATATATATATATATATAGTATTTATACATCAACAATGTTTTATGTATTGCCTTTAATCTTCTGATAGTTTTTAATAAGCAAGACAATAATTGCTTCATACTTTATTACAGTTATAATAAGAACAAGGAAGGGGCAAATAAATTTGAATCACACTAATAATAGGCCAATAGGTGAATTACAATTCTGCATTTTTGAATACAGCCTCATTTAATCATTTAAGTAGATTCTGCATCCATGTGATGAGTCCTTGTCTGGTGTGCTGAGATGTTCTTGCTGTCTCCATCTGCTCATCTTGCTTCATTTCTTTTTCTCTTTCTTTCTCTTGCCTGAGCAGCTGATCAGTTTTCAGTATTTTCTCCAGCTCTCTCTTCAGGCTATAATGCACCATCTGCCTGCTCATGAGAGGGACAATCAGGTTGAAATTGTCCACTTTCTTGTTGAGTTTCCCCAGTTCATCAGCAAACACAGCACAGTGCTCCTTCCACTGGAGGGTTTCAGAGTGTCTCATGGGTTCCCCCAGCCTGGCCCTGACCTTCTGCAACTTTTCCCTCATTTTAGCGATGGTTTCCCTGATCTCCTTCTGTACCACAATCCATTCAGGCTGGTAACCGTTGTCGATGAGGATTCTGTTGAGGTTGTGCGTCATGGGGTCCATATACGGGTTATGATCAAACTTGTTGAGTGGTTTGCCGGTGCCACTGAGGTTCTGGAAGTCTCCACGGGCCATAGACTCCTGGATGAGGTCCTCAACCAGCCTTTCTACCGCCTGAGTGATTTTGATCTTCTTGCTGCGCAAGCGTGCATCCCGGGTCACAATGGCTCCTTCTTCTGCTGCCGCCTTCTCCATCTCCTTGCGTCTGTACTCAAGAACCTGGTCGGTGGCGCGGTCAACGCGAATCTGCCGGTACTGTCGTTCTCTTTGACTGGGAGTGCCAGAACCAACTCCTTCAAAACTGAGGTAATGTCTGTGTTGAGGGGCATTACCTTTAACTTTATCTTCCTCCTCTTCCTCCAGCGATTGGTTGTACTGTGAGACAGACTTCTGCCGGCCGAGGTGAGTAAGCACAGCCCGATAGGCCTCCTCTATCTGGGAAAAAAGAGCCGCATCTGCCGTGGGAGCACCGGAATCTGGATGGTAGAGTTTGGCCATGCGTAGGTAAGCCTCCTTTACCTCTGCAGGGCCGCTGGCTCCATCGTCAGGCAGCTGCAGCAGACGGTAGCTCTCTCTCAAGCTGTGGATGATAGCTCTAGAGCTGAGGGCTCGCAGGCTGAGGGAACAGTACAGAGGCAGGAGAGAAATGCGAAGGTCCCCGCTGTGTAACCGTAACAATACCCAGCAGTTCATTGTGCCTATATGCAAACAGCACCGGAATATACTGAAATTACAAGATAAAGCTAAAAATAATTAACATTTGAGTTACATTTATGTATTCATACATTGCTTTAGAAAGAAACTATCAAACCAAACACTAAGTTATGCAAAGTTATACAAAATAAATATGAATATTGTAATATGTCACTGGAAAAATCTAAGATTTTAGACAAATATAATAATATTAATGGAAAAAAATAATAATGACAGCACTAATATTTATGATATGTCTCCTGATATCTTCAAAAGTTAAACCATCGTGCTTTTATTTTGGCGAAAAACCGTCAATGAAATTAGAGCCCATTATTTACATTTCATATAGTGTTATTACTTGTTAGCATATAGCTTATTGCTTCGTCAGATTTTACAAAGTGTAACTCGTGCGCTAGTGTTTCCAGGTGATTACGATAAACATATTTGATTATTTGTCCACAAAATACTCCAGTGTTATTGGACAGGTTTGTTGTAGCATGAGAGCTAATGCTCAAAACTACATATCAAACATGAACACATTGGGTCATTCAGCCTAAAAACAGTAAAACAAGGACATACCAAGCTCGGATTTCTCCACTGCAGCGTGAGTTAGGTCACCATGTATTTAGGTTATATGAATGACACCGTTTTGAGAAAAAAAATGCACTGGAGTTTGTTGTTATATATTCATGTCGAACAGCTTGCTGGGAAATGTAGTCACTGTTTTCAGGGTAAAGCGCGTTATCTCATTTGTCCTTTAGATGGCGACAAAAATCAACAGCCGAATTTTAGAGACATTCATAACAGGCTTAATTCTTTCTCTTTAAAAAAAATATTTATAAAAAATATATCTAGCCTACTGCTGTCTTCTTTGCACAGTGATTTAGTCTGGAGAAAATGTGACCATTCTGGAAACAATCCAAGGCCAGGGATGTGTTTCCCAAAAGGATTGTGAGCTAAGTTGATTGTATAGAGACCATTGGTGCCAATAGTTCTGTGATAGGCTTACAATGCTTTTGAGAGACACCGTCCAGGCTGGTTTGAGGTGTGTTTTTTTTTTTTTTTTTTCAGCAGGGTTCATCATTTGCTCCATCTAATTGCATAAATAAGTGTTAGGCCTATTTATGATGCTAATGAATTAGTATTACACGGCCTTAATAATTGGCCAGACCCAGATGACATTGGTTCACTTTCTCTCCACCACTGAGAGCAGAAGGTTAATGTGTGTTAATGGTTGGAGTGCAAGTGACTGGAACAATGTTTTTCCATATTGCGATCACATGAACTCTACTAAATTGGACTGTGTAAGAAGCCAGCCAATTCATGCACATGTAGTGCATTGTGGTGAATGAGCTAATGACATACTGAGGGGTCCAAAAGTCCATTTCATTTAAAATGATCATCATTTTATCATTATATTTGGTTTGTCCCTTTTTTACTGTAATGACAGTGCTCAAGCTGCATGAACTCATGAATTTTTCTTATTCATTTTATGCCAGAACCCCTCTTTGTTTTTACATTTTTCAAAGTCCAAACTTTGGACCCCCGTGTGGAATGGTTTTATTTTTTCAAAATCCTCAAATTAATTTGCAAGCTTAAAAAAAAAAAAAAAAAAAAAAAAAAAAAAAACCTTCAAGTGGTCTTAGATCTTTCTTTTTAAAAAATATAACATCTATATGATGATATTGCTGAAATTAGCTTATATTTGATATATTCAGACTGACATAAAAGCACAATTTTTAGAAAGTGATGTCTAGTTGCATGTTTGTTTATACCACCTAAATCTAATGAAGGCTAGATTAAAACGAAACAAATGTTTACATTTAAATTTCTCTATGTGTGTGATCTGCCATGTGAGTAAGCAATTGGTGAACTCATTTGCCCAGAGGAACATGGGAGCTTTTTAGCATCTCAGAAATCAATATTGTGAGATCAATGGGTCTCTGCTGAAGTGCTTTTCCCTCGTGCAATCTGTGTCACACGTACACTGGGACACAAAAGAACTGCAAAAAAAGGACCACAAAGACCTTATGTCAAGCTCTGCTGCTGGAAAGAAGACTTAAAAATAGCATTCGAAGAGAACACCGATTCTAAGGATAGACTGCAAAATGACCAACTTCACAGATGAAGATCTGGACAACTATTTGCAAAATCAGGTGACCTATTTACGCTGTCATGGGTTTTATTAAGCACTAAGATCTACACGTATCTTATTTTAATATTTGATTTTATCTGCAGTTAGATAGCTTAAAAAATTACTTTGGGTAGCTTAAAGAATTAAACATTTTATTTTATTTAATCAGATAGCTTTAATGACACTGGGCTTGTTTACAAGATACTAATTTTGTTCTTCTGTATTAATTGTGGTCGAATGTGTTATTGTCAGGTGGATCTCAGACATCGGCAGGTTTCAAAGTCTGTAGAAAATGTGCAGAAGATCATAAACGATCTTACGGCTGAGGTCAGCTCAAAGGATGCTCGTTTCCAGTCCATTGCAAACTCTGGAGTTCATAATGCCAGCCTCAAAGTAATACTTCATGTAGGCTTCTTGTCTATTATGCAAACATTTAATTATGGATGCTTTTGTAACACCGTAATTCCTCTGCTGTCCACAATCCGATTTAGGACCAGACGGCTTTAGTTTCAAAATGGTCTGCATTACTCCGGGGAAGATGTGCATACAACCCCGCCATCCAAGTAAGCAACAAAACTAAACCGCTGTAGTATAACTTTAACATGAATGTACAAGTAAAACATTGTACATCTGCGGTTTCATTGCTTTGTGTATATACTGATAGATTTATGGCTCATTTTGGCAGGTGCTCACTCCAACTCTGTACCTGATCTCAGTGCCTCTACAGGGCCTGATGGGTTATAAGGTGAGGCGAACACGTCAGTGGCGTTACTACGCACTGAGCGGGTCTCGTCTCCTCTCACCGGTCCGTGAGCCAGAGAAGCTCTACCAGTGGTTGGAGCTGGAGAGTTTCGTCAACCCGAGTCAGGAGTGGCAGGATGCTTGCATGACCATTGAGGGTGATATTGTGCCAGCCAAGGTGGTGAACATCTTCAAAGAGCATCTGGAGACATCCATAAAGACCTGTGGACTAACAAGTTAGTGTTTTTATAGTGTCCCCTTGTTTACTCGCTCAGCACGAGAGAGAAGAGATTTCTTAGTTAGATTTCTATCTGTTTTTCAAAGCTACTTTTAATTTTTCACACATTGTCTAGTGAATGATGAAAAAACTCAACTAATAATATTCTATTGATATGCAGCTGTTTTGGGATTACACATCCACCCACCCACTCACCCATCCATCCACCCACCCACCCACCCACTCACCCATCCATCCACTCACCCATCCATCCACCCACCCACTCACCCATCCATCCACCCATCCATCCATCCACCCATCCACCCGCCATCAATCAATCCATCCATCAATCCACCCATCCATCCATCCATCCACCCACCCACCCACTTACCCATCCATCCATCGTTTTACTGTTTGTTACACTACCTACAATCTTGTTACGTGGTACAATACTTGCTAGTGACTCACTAATTTATAATGTTTTATATACAGTAGGGTTTTTAAAGCCACATTGAAAATTAGAGATCCAAAATATAATTTAAACCTGAAAATATACTAAATGTTTTTTAGGATTTTGGAAGAATTTGCTAAATTAATATTTATTTAAGTTAATTTCTGACATTAGCCACATTAACGGCATTGTTCAATTGAACTTTTCTTTACAGTTTTTAGAATATAATTTGTAATGAAAACCATTGTATTACATTAGAAAAATGTAAGTGTTTTCTTCTGGATCCCACTGTAAGTATTTTTAATGCAATCAATAAAAGCTTGTATGCAGCTACTATAACAGATGAGTTGTAGCAAAGGAAATCTTTAGAATGAAACAGTGTGAAGTGAAGTTGACAGGCAGGGCTTTTAAAGTCACTGTTTTCTCATTTGACCCACAGGTTCAATGTGTTGATGGTAAACACATTTCTGCAAACACATGGACACCATATAGCACAATGTGAATATTCCTATCAAAAAAAAAAAAAAAAAAACAAGATCAGAGAGAAATGATAGGTTGATATTAATGTTGTTCAAGCCCTAACCCAAGTTCTGTCCTTAAAATGAATCCTAAAATGGTCAATAAGTATGTGGATCCAGGAATAAATCCCACTTGAGTAACTCATTTTTTTAAGCATTAATGTGCACTAAAGTGTAACAGCACAGACTTTCTTTTGTGTTTTAACTTTCTTTTCGCCTTTCTTTCACAGGTAAGGTGAGTATGCTGGAATCAGTTGGATCAGTGGTACGTGTTGCTGTGGAAACATCAGAGGCACAAATTGAGGTGGAACTGGTTCCTACAGTGGAGCTGATGAACTACTGGCCAAAGAGGGCTCGGTGGCCCCGGCTCTTTCAGAGATGGCCCTCCACGGAGCGTGCGCGATGTATTAAGGTCAGTGGATGTATATATGAATTTACATAAATAATTTATATATAATATGTTTTTAGGTTTCACTTCATTTTACGTCTTTGTTACACATTACATGTACTTTCTACAGTTTTTTTTTACAAAATGCTGCAGCAAGGCTTTTGACTGGTACCAGTAAGTGGTCTCATATAAGACCAGTTCTCAAGGACCTTCATTGGCTTCCAGTTGAATTCAGAGTGCAGTTTAAAATTTTAGTTTTCACTTACAGAGCCCTGCACGGCCAGGCACCTCTCTATATTCAAGATCTTTTACACAAACATTCACCGGGTCGGCTCTTACGGTCTTCTGGTATGGACCTTCTAATTGTCCCTAGAACTCGTCTAAAGACTAAAGGGGACTGTGCCTTTTGTACTGTGGCACCGAGGCTTTGGAACTCACTTCCCTTAGCACTGAGAACTATGGATTCTGTCAATTCTTTTAAAAAACATCTGAAGACGCATCTTTTTGGGCTTGCTTTTATTTGATAGTATTGGTTACTTGTTATTTTATGTTTGTGTAGTTTTTGGTTTTGTGTGTTGTTTTGGTAGATCTATTGTTTGCATGTCTGATCTTTTTAATTAACAGTTTGTAAAGCACTTTGTGACTTTTTGTCTGTGAAAGGTGCTATACTTACTTACTTACAGTAATAACAGTAAAAAAATATACATATTTACAAGCAACTAACCCTAAACCAAACCCTACTCATAACCTAAACCCTATAGTAAGTACATTACTCCGTACTTAATTGCATAAATACAACTTAAAATAAAGTTTAACCTGTTTTTATTTTTTATATGATATATTTTTAGCTATTTTGTGTTATATTTGTGTGTATCTATCTATCTATCTATCTATCTAGTCTGTCTGTGTCGGTCGGTCTGTCTAGACACACACACACACATATGTATATATACACACACACACACACACACACACACACATATTATTATATAAAAATAAAATGAAATATAATGAAAATGAAAATATAGAAACGATATATAAATTATATTTATTATATACTGAATATATTGTATATTTTAATATGATTTTATTATTAACTGATGGGTTAATCAAAATTGCAAGAAAATTGCCTGGGTACTGTTTAATTCAATGTTGATTCATCTTAATAAATTCCCTGCAGTCGTTTGGATTCAATCTAATGGCCACATCAAACTACCACTGGCTGCTGTCATTCTCACGGGCAGAGCAGGTGCTGTTGAGTAATATAGATGAGGACGGCGGTTGCCGCAGGAAGTGTTATCGGGTGGTCAGACAGCTCAAGGAGGACGTCTGGTGCCCTGGAAGCAAACCCGTCATCACTGCCTACCATCTACAGGTACCAGCCCAACCAAAACAGCCTCTTTACATTTCTCCTATCATCTTTCCCTGTGATTTCAGTTAATATGGCTGTTGAAACACCATACTGCTTGTATATACAAAAGGAAGTTTACACACTTTCCCAATGTCCTTACATCATTTAGACACTGCTTTTCTGGACATGTGAGAAGTACCCCTGCACCAGGGACTGGAGAGACTTCAGGGAATGCGTATTACGGCTGGTGCAAAAGCTACATAAGTGTGTTAGCCAGCATTATCTCCGGCATTACTTTGTACGATCCCACAACCTTCTGAAATACAGCAATACTAATGAGCTTGATGACGTGGCAAAGAAGATCAATAATTTCCTGGACAGCCCAGGAACATACGTTCATTAGAAACTTCCTCTGTGGGTTAGATGGCATAGATCTATGTTAGCTGTGCTCTGTTTTGACTGCATCATATTGATGAGATGATCATGGTAATAGGCTGTGATTATTGTAAGTATGTATGTATTTCCTCCTTTTGTCTGTCTTATCCTGAAATTTTCACCAGAATTATGATGTCAGCTTTTTTTACAGTAGGCCAACATTGTGAATGAATGGCACGAGAGACACTGAATTAAATCACTGAATTAAATATTTTTCTCATCAGCAATTCACACTTTGTTTTACTATTATTTTTTTTAAATTATTTTATTGTTAACACGTTACAGTCTCGTTTGTTAACATTAATTCATGTATTAACTAACTTGTACTAACAGTGAGCAATACATTTGTTACAATATTTATTCATCTTGTTAATGTTAGTTAATAAAAATACAATTGTTAATTGTTTGTTCATGTTAGGTCACAGTGCATTAACTAATGTTAAAAATACAACTTTTGATTGTAATAATGTATTAGTAAATGTTGAAATTAGCATTAAAGGAACACTCCACCGTTTTTTGAAATAGGGCTTATTCACCTTCTTTCCTACAGTTAGATAGGTGGGCAAATGCATTTTTGTCTCAGTGCATGCATTGTTTTAGTTTGACAGGGTCGGCGCTAGCTTAGCTTAGCATAATGAATGGAATCCTTTGTTGCCAGCTAGCATGTCCTGAGTAAAAGTGATAAAAAAAAATAATAATTACTTCTTGTGGCCTGCGTATTCACAACGAGTACACATAGTGATGCAGATTAACACTAGGTGATTTCCTATGCAGATATTGACATGGGACTATATTAGGGGGAAGCACAGGCGAAGCACTGCTACTTGGGCTCAGAGATATCACGCCCAAGTAGCAGTGCTTCGCCTGTGCTTCCCCCTAATATAGTCCTTAATATATAAGTCAATATCTGCCTAGGAAATCACCTAGTGTTAACTATTTGTACTTGTTGTGAATACGCAGGCCACAAGAAGTAATTAGGTGTTTTTTATTTATTTTTTATATCACTTTTACTCATGACATGCTAGCTGGCAACAAAGGATTCCATTCATTATGCTAAGCTAAGCTAGCGCCGACCCTGTCAAACTAAAACAATGCATGCACTGAGACAAAAATGCATTTGCCCACCTATCTAACTGTAGGAAAGAAGGTGAATAAGCCCTATTTCAGAAAACGGTGGAGTGTTCCTTTAACTAAGATTAATAAATGTTCATTATTAGTTCATGTTAACAAATGAGACCTTATTGTAAAGTGTTACCTGTATTTCTTACAACATTCATTAATCTTTGTTAATGTTAGTTGATAAAAAATACTGTTGTTAATTGTTTGGTCATGTTAGTTCACAGTGCGTTAACTGATTTGAACAAATACAGATTTTGATTTGAAAAATGTATTAATAAATGTTGAAATTAACATTAACAATTATATTATTAAATGCTGTAGAAGTCTTGTTCATTGTTAGTTAATGTTAACTAATGTTGACTAATACTAAGAAATTAAACATTATTGTAAAGTGTTACCATTTTATTATTTCCAAACCACCTATCATGTCCCCTATGCTTTTCAAAAAAAGAAAAGAAAAGAAAAAGCACTGAATAAAATCTTCTCGTGTGGCCCATTAAAGAAGATCTGTTCCAATAAGATATTTGATTATTTTACATGCTGGTCTTTCATAACATCTGACAGGAACAACTTAGTTCTGTTCTCCAGCAGAGGGCACTGTGATTACAGCAATATTTGTTAGATCTTAAACATGGTGAGCCAGGTTAATTTGCAAAAGTCAGTAATAAAGACCTATTACTTTAATTTTCAGGACATATGCTTTGATACAAAAAGGTAACAAACCAGATTAACTGAGACACAGTGATCTGACATGCATGGATTAGTTCACCCAAAGAAGATTTCTGTCAGTATTTACTCACCCCTATGTCATTTCAAACCCATTTGACTTTCTTTCTTCCATTTAACATAACAGGCGGTATGTTCACTGTACAAAAATACCATTTAGACACCAGACAAGATCCAAAACTGACACAAAACAACATCAAAGCAAATGTAACTTCCAAATCTCAATCACCAAATCTGGTGATTGACTGGTGTGTTTCATTACCTATCGTGACACTGCAAATTTGAATATGCAGAAGTGCGAACAAGACAAAATTTAGAGGTGCTAGTGAAGCAGGGGGTGCTCACCTTGTGGTCTGTGTGGGTCCTAGTGCCACAGTTTAGTGATGGACACTCACTATACTGTCAAAAACCGCACCATCCTTTGGATGAGACTTTAAATCGAGGTCCTGACTATCTGTGATGATAAAAAAAAAAATCCCAGGATGTCCTTTGAAAAGTGTAGGGGTGTAACCCCGGCATTTAAAATAAAGTGAAAACTAAAAAATGTTGTCTTCTCCTTGGTAGGACAAAAATGGTCATATCTTAAAAGCATTTAGTCCTGTTACAAATCAGTTAACTGAAGGCCTAATGTGTAATGGGTGTTTTATTAACATTATATTATTTCTCAGTTTGCATTGCCTTAATCTTATTCAGTATTATAGCAGAGACAACAGGTGCTTGCTTCTGTGTTTTCGATATTGTTCATTTCTAGGCAAATTAAGGTGAACTAGGTCTCTAGTTCAGCGGATATTAAAAGGTCAGATTACAAAGCTGAATTCTGCTAAAAGTAATTGTAAAATCTTGATTGTCAAAGATTTTCTTTAGTGTAGATAAATTCTGATATGAATTGATGTAAATAAGGTTAGTGGACAATGCACAGTCTACTCTAGACTCTAGATTATAATGAACTTCTTCATTTGTTGGGCTTTCATTAAGATTCCAAAAATGGGTTTTCACAGCGATTCCATAAAAGAACCATTGTCGGTTCCCCAAAGAACCTTTCAAAATAGTTCTTAAAAGAACCATTTTTTTATTAGTGTGAAGAACATGTAAAAAATCGAAAGAAACATTTTCCACAATAAATAACTTTTTGTACAATATGGAGGTTCTTAATGGGGTTGTGGATGTTAATGGTTCTTCATGGAACCATTGATGAAGACGGACGACAGGATTATAAAATATCAACAAGGTTTATTAAATTAGAAGGCAGCAGGCATAACAGCGTGCATCAACAAAAATAATAACTGACAACTGAAGAGTGAACAAGGAAGAACTTAAATACACAATGGTGACAAACTAAATGATGAGCAGCTGAGAGGAATGGAATGGATAGTGTCCATGGAAACAGAAGAGTGGCGGGAAACAAAGACAAAGAACACACATGACTGATGAATACAAACAAAGTCCATGAAAACGAAACTAAGAGCTAACACAACTGAATAAGTGTGATAAAACCTTTGTTTTTAGGAGTGTATAATTAATCAACAAAAATAGTCAGGGAAGACAGTATGGTTTTTAATCAATCGTAAATGTTACCAGACATGCTGCATGTTCACGACACAGGCCTTCTTGAGTTTGTTTATCTTGTCTATATGAGTGTATATTTTTGAGAAGCTAACCTTCATTTAGGAGCTTCTGTAACCTGAAAATAACAGTCCAAAACATCTGTCAATTTATCCAACAGCCACATTTTATGAAGTGTTGAGTAATATCCACTCTGCTTTCTCTGTAGCTCTTCAGTGCAGAAGTTGATATAAGTATGCGGAAAACTGAGGCCGGGAGCCATAAACTTTCTTATAGTGAAAAACTGTCTCTAATCTAGCTTTTCTCAGCACAAATTGAATATGTTTTCTCTCCCTGAGGTGACAGGATTGCATGGTGCCAAAATTGTGAGTTTGTGAAAACTAAACATCAGACAAGATTTCCTTCTATAATATTCCTTCATCAAACAGCTCCATCATCTGTCTGTTTCATCCTATTTTTCATATATCTCTTTCATCTTTAGCTTCGCCGTAATCTTTCATTCATAAGGACATTTCTGGGACAGAGCTGTTTAAGCTGTGAGTGACTGAGTAGCAAATTGACGCCATCTTGACTAAAAACAAAATAGCTAGCAGCAGGGGGCTTACTTCTCATGCTAACTAGCTAAACTAAAATAAGCAGACAAGTTTTCCTTATTCCTTCATCAAACACCTCCATCATGTCTGTTACATCATATTTTTCATATATCTCTACTCTTTCATCTTTAGTTTTGCTGTAATCTTTCATTCAGAAGGACATTTCTGTGATTGAGATGTTTAAACTGAGAGTGAGTAGCAAATTGACTCCATCTTGACTAAAAACAAAATAGCTAGCAGCCGGGGCTTACTTCTCATGCTAACCAGCTAGATTAAAATAATACAACAACAAAACAAATACATGATAAAATACGTGATATTACTGTGTGTTTTACTCAGGTAGTCAGTTTTTTAGCTTGTTAGCTTCTGTAGTTAGCTCCTGCTGCTTCAGTAGATGCTATAACTACACAATTCTGCCAGCTAAAAGCGTGTTCATCAGCAGAACTGAGCACCAACAAGCAAGATGGCAGATTTCAAATCATCCGCAGAGTCCCTCACCAACTACTGAAATGAATGGTTGACATTCATCTTCAGTTCTGGAAGTGCTGAACCTCTTTCAATCACACTGGAAAGTTCTGCCCTTTGGGCCTGTTTTGTGCTTATAGCTCCTCTGGTTTTGTTTTTATGTTGTGCCATTTGTTTTAATGCAGTTTTTTTTCCACTCTCAGTGAATTTCAAGAAACAAGCAGCTCTTTGTTTGGGTTGCCAGGCGCACGCTCATGCATCGCAATTGACTGGGAGACCCTCATCCTCCCGCTATCTCTCTTTCACCCTTTCTTTTTCTCTCAATCATTCTATCTATTTCACTATCTCTGTTCTACTAGATTGGTTACGACTAAAATCGTGCACGACTCATGTTTTGCATCATGCAAGTATGAGTCCAAGGATGAATTACCCTTGGCCTTGAGGAAGATTGAGTTCAGTGAGTGCACACAAAAAGAGGAGAACCCTGCAACTGCCTCAGTGAATGGTTGAGGGAACATTCCCTTGGATGGCGGTAAACATAGTGACCCTCTCTTTCACTCTTTGTTTCACGCTTTCTTTCACGCTGGCTTTGAAAAGGGACAATTGTGCGTAACATCCTGCTGGTACGATGGCATAATGGTTTCAGTGTGAGACAGCTTTCCCTGGACATTATGTCATCTGGGGTGGCATGAGCTATTATGTGGAGCTTTGAGGAATAGACCCGTTTCCCATAAACATGTCAAATGCAAACATACTTTCTGCTGCTATATCAACCATATGTTGTATAAATATTACCACTGAGTGCAAGATATAGCTATCGAACTAAGGAATAGATTGCCCAGAAATTATAATTTTGTCATTATTTAATCACCCTCATGTCATTTTAAACCTTTATGCTGTAATTTCTTCATATATGTGACCCTGGACCACAAAACCAGTCATAAGTCGCACGGGTATATTTGTGGCAATAGCCAACAAAACATTGTATGGGTCAAAATTATAAATTTTTCTTTTATGCCAAAAATTATTAGGATTAAGTAAATAAGTAAATTTATATTTTGTAAATCTCCTACCTTAAATATATCAAAACTGTGTTTTTGTGAGTGGATGCAGCAAAATCGCCAACAGAAATGTTGACCTTTAAGGCGATTTTCTCAATATTTAGATTTTTTTGCACCCTCAGATTCCAGATTTTCAAATAGTTGTATCTCGGTCAAATATTGTCTTATCCTAACAAACCATACATCAATGGAAATCTTATTTATTCAGCTTTCAGAAAAAAATATCAATCTCAATTTAAAAAAAAAAATACCCATAAGACTGGTTTTGTGGTCCAGAGTCACATATCTGTTCCATAAAATGACCTTTTCTAATGACTGCTGGCTGCCAAGCTCCAAAAAGCACAAACAAGGACCACAGAAATATCATAAAATTAGTCTGTACAACTTGCTTTTGAAGCCATGTATTTGTGGTATGAAAAGATCAAAATCTTTTTTTTTTTTTTTTTTTTTTAAGTCAAAATGTACAACATGTTTAATATATGGCGGGATGCGTTTGATGTACAGCATGATTGCGATCTGTATTGAAAATATATAAAAATGTATCCAAAATATATGAGTGGAAATTATTTAATTATTTTATAGGCTTAAATATAAGTGTACAGCTTACAACTATACAACTAAGTCAATTAAATAAAAAATATTTATGTAAATAAAATATTTTTCCTAATGTATTGAAATTTATAAATCTATATTATAAATATTTAAAATATATGTATGTATTTATTTATTTATTGTCCCTTTTTTGTATATTTTGTATATATTTAAATATATAAAAAAAAATACATCTGATTATATTTTGGGATTTAGAAAAATGTGAGGCTGCATGCGTAAAGCATGAATTGTTTTAGTTTTGGGGAACTATTCCTTTCATGTGACAAATTTGGATCATCTGTTACATTCAGTGTTGAGATATACTTTCACATCTGTTGCATCTTTTTAGAGCTGGAGACAGAGCTAACATCAAAGGGCTTCAATCGAAGATGTTCAGCATCAAGACAAGATGGAGTGGCATTGTCTGAGAGAGAGACAGACAGTGGTGACAGGTGCACTGATAAACGAGAAATGCATGGGGTGCAGAGGAAAGAAGCTAGAAAGGCTGGTGTGACAACGGGACTGACATGAAGATGAACCATCTGTCTTTGACACAGATATAGACTGACAGTTACAAATATGCAAAGAGAGATAGAAACCCAGAGTATGTGAGGAGTAAGATAACTGGAGTATGACAGCAAAGTTGGTGCTTTGGGAAACCCAGCCCATGTCGAAAGAGATAAATATAGAAAGACAAAGATATTTTTTTGTTTGTTTACATGCTTGGATTGTGAGCAGAAGATCCTTTTTCATGAATTTTAGATGCCAGGATGCCAAAGTCTGTAATAAAAAGTCTGAGATTTCAATATGAACTCAAACATTCTCAAACATTCTCATTACAAGACCTATGCCAATATTTTTTTACAGCTCGACACTCTTAATGTTTCAACAACTCATTTGTGCCTGTTTATATTTTTTCCTAAGGATTTTTAGCCAGAACATCTAATCCAAAGTCAACACTTAAAGGGTATAGTTTTCCTAAAAATGTATATTCTGTCATCATCTACTCAACTTCATGTCAATCCAAACGTGGTGGACTTTCTTTCTTCTGTGGAACATAAAAGAAGATATTTTGAGAAATGTCTAAAAAACATTTTTTCATCCAGTGGTCATACAATACCAACATTCTTCAAAAGTTCTTTTGTGTTCTGCAGAAGTAAGAAAATACGTATTGTGAAAAGCCCAAATTTAGTATATAATTTATAGTTTTAAAATATGGTATCCTGTAATAGCCATTGTCACCAGATTTTTAACAGTGTATTTGTGGCAACAACAGCTGCCAATTTTCTACTGTAAATTTAACAGGATTTTTACAATGAAACTTTAACCAATACAATTCAACACTGACATTTTAGATCCAACACCATAGCCAGATTTTGTCAAACATGCTGTTTAGTATGCCATGCATATTAATATGAAGTGCTATTCTGTTTGCTGTCATGACTAAGGTCACATCCCCAATCATTCATTTTCTCATTGTCTAACAGGTTTTGACACATCATTATCAACAGGCATCAGTAAAGTGAGCCACAGACAGAATGCCCACCAGCACTAATGCTCTTCTAGAAAGAAGTAATGGCTTTTCCATCAACCGACAGGACCGTTACAGTGGCCATTGTATCTCAGTCCAGGGTATGGATGGTGTTATCTGAAACCTTGTCTATTGCGTGACACGTTTGTGTTTGTTTATAATAGGATCCATGAAAAGACAGTGTATCTGACCTGTTTAAAAAGATGTGTGCGGTCTATATTTGGACTTCTATGGACATCTGAAATGGGGAGATGGTGAATGCGAGCTGGACGGAGATCAAGAGAAAAAAGAGCTGGTCTTTGATATGTCCCAATGAGAGAAATGCCTTTAATGGATTTGTGATCAGATCAAAGGGATTGAAAGGGGAGAATTACAATGCATTTGTTATAAGGTAGCACCTGTGTCCCTTTGGTATAAACAGATAACACACCAAACGGAGACTCGGGTGCTTGAGTGGTATGACCGTTTGTAATGACAGGCTTACACATAAAATAAAAGCAATGCATCAAATGAAATTGGAAAACCCATTGAAGTGGCCTTGCTTCACACCATTGCAGCTCTTTCTTTTGCATGTGATGGATATTTCTCAGGCATTTAAGAATGTTTGGTGTCAGAAAAGCGTGGCTTAGCCATATACACAGATTACTGCCAAAGCTCTTGCATAATAGGTCCTAAGACCTCATGTTAAGTATTCAGATTTACAGAGCAACAGCTTTAAAATGTAATTTGCAAAAATGCATTTGCTAACAATTATAATGTTGCATAATACCAATGTTATAGGATAACTCCAAAACTATATGGTAACCCTTCTTTGCACTCACTGGCTCCAGCTCAACACCAGCATTGTATTTATCTTTTAGCCACTTGTAGGTTTCCTGGCGTTGGTCTTGATTTCCCACATCGTCATGGTTTCCTTACAAGCAGAGTAAAACATGCAAGGGAGGCAAAAGCAACCAATGATGAAAAGTAGGCTATATTTGAATTTCTTTCCCGATTTTTTTAGCTTTGCTTTTAACAAAATACTGATTCATTTAATAGAACAATATGATGATGAGGTAAAGACTTATGGTTAAAAAATATATTTTATTCTAAAATCTATGCCGTTTTTGTACACCAATGTATGCTACACACATACATTATTCCATGTGTTAATGATTCAGGAACATCTTTGTATTAAATGGTTAGTTCACCCCATGAAAAATGACTTACTCACTCCTAAGTTATTCCAAACCTGTATGAGTTTCTTTCTTCTGTTGAACACAAAAGAAGATATTTTAAAGAATGTCCATAATCAGACAGTAGACGGCACCCATTGACTTCCATAGTAGGAAAAATATAGGCCTACTACGGAAGTCAATGGCTACCGTCAACTGTTGAGTTACCAACATTCTTCAAAATATCTTCTTTTGTGTTCAACTTATACAGGTTTGGAACATCTTAAGAGTGAGTAAGTAATGAGAAAATTTTCATTTTTGGGTGAACTAACCCTTTAAGTTGTTTGCGATCATATTCTTGCTGTATTTATACTGTTAATACTCTTAAGTGTAGCCTACATTTCCTTATAGGCTACCCCTGTTATTTAGATTTATTTTTGTGCATTATAAGATTATGACACCGTACTGTGTCATTGTTATGTGTCAATGTCATTGTTTTGTTTGACTTACAGATTAATATATTGGTCAATTGTATGGTTTAACATTCAAGTAAAAGTTTTTTTTTTTTATTCCAAGCTATTGAAGTGACAAGCTTTGTCATATTTATAATAATTATTAGAGTAATATAAAAAGTTGCAAAAATAATATAAAACGTTCTCAGTGGATTCAAAGTCAAACCTTGGATATTTCACTTCTCTCCACTTGTGCACACACAAAAACACAGACACGGGGTATACACAGAGTTTGCTCTCTTCCTATTGGTTGTTCAGTTTTTACACAGACTTGTTATCGAGTTTCGCATATGAGTTGAGCTGCAGCAGAGGCGCTGCTGATCTGATGCTCTGCTCCAGACATTAGAAAGTGAACATAAAGTAGCACAGTCTCCGTTCACAAGCGAAAATGGGAGTTGGGGTAAGTAAAATATGTTTTAATAATAATATAATACGCGTTTCATTTTAAGCATATTTTATATTTAGATTAATGGAGGTCAAGATGCTTTTATGACAGTTATTTTCAGAAAAAAAGTATTATATTAAATATCTTAAGTTTGCTGGTGAATATAGGCTACTAGATAATGAAAACTTAATGGAATAAAAATGTCAGATTCTGTGTAGTCATTATGTATGTTGTTGGGTTGTGGAGTGGTTTATTGTTTCTTATTCTATGACTGCATTGTATATTTCAGTTTGTGGGAGTGTAGTAGGCTGTATGACCTGTGGAGTGCATGCAGTATTACTATTCATAGCTTTTCCCGGCCATATTAGCATACTCAGTGAGGAATCATGATTTAAACTGTGCTTCCACTGTTCAAATTTATTGTAATTGTTCTTGCGCAATGTAATAGTTGCACGTGGTCGTACGCACTTCCTAAAACTAGTTCCACAGTCACAGGCTGTTGTTTCTGAGTGGAGTTTTCTCTCCTCCCCTTAAGAACATGGTGTGCTTTATCTAGGTCAGTACACCAGAATTACCTCAAAACATTCTAATCCTTTTTAATAAGAATAGAAAAAAGATGTCAACATGTAGCTGCTTGCCTCATGATGTGCTGCACCTATTTTCATGGACTCATAGGTTCTCTCACTGTACAACCAAACAAATGTGTTTGATTGGGTGTTAAGTGGGATTGATTACAACTGATGAAACATGTTTTATTCTCACAAACAGTTGCTCCCGTTACACTCCTGTGTGTCACCTTGAAGGTGGCAAAACATTATTGCCTGAAGCAACAATTGCAGTGAACTTTGGTTGACTGGACACAGCTAAATAAAACATGAGTACAAGTCTTGTGCTAGTGTTTATCTGTGAATGTGTGACTCTCACACATATTCTGAGATTAACTAATGATACTCCCACCGTTGCCTACTCATGTTCTCTTTTGGAGAGGAAATGTACTGAGGGAAAAGGCTTTGTTGCCTCTGCTAATTTCTTTTCATTGGATAGAGGCCAAGGTGACATAGTTGCTTCGATGTCCCTAGTTGAGACTGGCTCTGTGCCACAGAACATTTTTAGACTTGTTTGTTCCATGTATTAGATCATGTCCAGAGAAAGCTGATCCCTTCAATATACATCAAAGACCCTTGAGAAATCGGGAGGTTGGCAGTAAGTTGAATGTGTTTTAGTAATCAGATAGTTGGGCTTGCCCTCATGTTCACCACTTGATATATGATATAATAAGTAATAATGGGAAAACATGCATTTAATATATATAGTTTGCATTATATACTGCTTCATTTTCTTTTTAATAAAGGTATAGTTGACCAAAATTTTTTTATTCTGTTGTTATTTTCATCAACCTTCATGTTGTTCTAAACTTATGTGATGTCCGCAGAACTCAAGAGAACATTTGAAGACTGTTTTCTATCCTCTTTTTGACACAGTTACAATGAACGAGACCTAAATCGCCCAAGCTTCAAAAAGGATGTAAAAGCACCAAAATGTCTCAAAAGTAGTCTGTTCAACCACTTTCCAAGTTTTCTGAAGCCATACAAATCATTCTTTTGAGCCAGATCTTTCCAGTGAATCTGTTGGTACAATTACAAGAATCAGTCTGATTTGGTTCTCAATTGCAATTCACTGATGCAACGATCTGGTCGCAGCTAACTTCCTGGTCGAGTTAACATTCTATTGGAGGAGAATATTATCCGTGAAAAACAGTGTAAATGGCAGTCTGTTTCTCACCTAAATATATTGTATGACTTCTGGCAAGTGGCAACTTGGAATATAGCACACAAGCGTACAAACCACTTTTATGGTGTGAATCCTTTTTAGAAGCTTGAAGAAAGCATGCATGAAGTAATTGCATGAAAAAGAGCAACCAGCACAGTCTTCACAATATCTCTTTTTGTGCTCCACTGAAGAAAGATAGTCATTTCATTTCGTTTCATTTCATTTATTCCTTGGGTGAATTATAACCTAACTCAGTAAACAATTGTCACAGCCAAGAACTCCTAAAGTTATTTTTTAATGTTTCAAACATCTATTTCAGGATGGACGGGACCAATATGAGCTGGCGGCAACGTCAGAGCAAGGAGGGAAGAAAAAGAACAAAATCAAGAAGAAGGAGAGTGATATGGATGAGCTGAAAAAGGAAGTGAATTTGGTAAGTCTTTACTTAAAGTTTTGTTTCAGTATAATACACTCTGATCATTTTTCTGAAATAGACTGAAAAATCTTGGAATTATATTTATTTCAGGATGATCACAAACTGACTTTGGAAGAGCTCCACCGTAAATATGGTACAGACTTGAGCAGAGTAAGTCCTCCAAGTGTTATTCTCTCTTTTATAAAATTACTCTTAATAAATCACTAGTGAACAATAACTAACATTGTCTTCTCTGTGACTTCATCAGGGTCTTACAACCGCCCGTGCGGCAGAGATTCTGATCCGTGATGGACCTAATGCCCTCACTCCACCTCCAACTACCCCAGAATGGGTGAAGTTCTGTAAGCAGATGTTTGGAGGTTTCTCCATGCTACTGTGGACCGGTGCCGTTCTCTGCTTTCTTGCATATGGCATTCAGGCAGCAATGGAGGATGAGCCTGCCAATGACAATGTGAGAGGCAATGCTGAAAAATATGTGTGTTCCTTTATAGGGTTGCACGATGTAACGACCAACATATCGGTATCGGCCAATATATGTTAATTTTTAATGTTATTGTTATTGGCCTGATAAGAACATTTAGCCTAAAGTCGATAAATAAAAGATTATTTCCTACAGCTGAGACACTTCAGATGCGTTCTGTTCGCCATGAAGCTTTTAAATTGCTTGAAATATGATTGGAATCACTTCAAAAAAGGAAAATGCTGTTAAATGTGCAACATGTGGAGCGCAAGTCTGTCATTTAAAGGGATAGTTCACCCAAAAATGAAAATTCTGTCATCATTTACTCACCCTCACGTTGTTTCAAACCTGTAAGAATTTATTTTTTCTGCTGAACACAAAAGAAGATATTTTGAAAAATGTCTGTAACCAAACAGTTGATGGACCCCATTGACTTCCATAGTATTTTTTTTTCCTACTATGGAAGTCAATGGGGTCCATCAACTGTTTATTTACAGACATTTTTCAAAATATCTTCTTTTGTGTTCAGCAGAAAAAATTAATTCTTACAGGTTTGAAACAACTTGAGGGTGAGTAAATGATGACAGAATTTTCATTTTTGGGTGAACTATCCCTTTAAGCTACATAAAATTATAACGAGAACATAATTGTGTGCTTGGGACATGGCTTTTAATGTTGAGACTTTTGTTTTTGTAATCAGGCTCTCAAAAACTATATAAAAATTTGGATTTATATTTATCGGCCAATATATCAGTTATCGGTTTTCAAATATAAAGAATTATCGGTTATTGGTATCAGACAAATTTTCATATTGGTGCATCCCTATTCCTTTCCTGGATGTATTATATCTAATCGTGTCTATCTCTTTGTGCAATGCAGCTTTATTTGGGAGTTGTGTTATCAGCTGTGGTGATCATCACCGGATGTTTCTCATACTATCAAGATGCTAAGAGCTCAAAAATTATGGACTCTTTCAAGAATTTGGTTCCCCAGGTACATATTTCTTCCTAATTTTAGTCCTATTTTTTTGCCATTCAGTTGACCAGGTCTTTAAACCTAATAAACTAATCTACAAGCTTAAATGCATTGTAGTTTTGTCGTCTTATGTGTTTTTTGTTCAGATTATAAACTTTTTTTATTTTCTAGCAAGCGTTGGTTGTCCGTGATGGTGAGAAGAAGCAAATTAACGCTGAAGAAGTGGTGGTTGGTGATCTGGTGGAAGTAAAAGGTGGTGACAGGATCCCTGCTGACCTGAGAATCGTGGGCTCACATGGCTGCAAGGTTATTATGAGCCTGTATTTCTTACTTTACCTGATCAGTGTAGTGTGAACTTTTCCTTTCTGTGGCAGTGGCATCATGTAAGCATATCTTTTAAATTGGATGTTTTAAGGTGGATAACTCCTCTCTGACTGGAGAATCAGAGCCTCAGACACGGTCCCCGGATTTCTCAAATGATAATCCTCTAGAGACCAGGAATATTGCTTTCTTCTCCACCAATTGTGTAGAAGGTATTTTATATTCTCATTCACTACAGATGTTAAGTAAAGTGTTTCACTACTATTCTCATAATTCATTGTAAATAAAGTCAGAAGTCATATGCTCACCAAGGCTGCATTTACAGTTTTGATCAAACATACAGTAAAAACAGAAATACTGTGAAATATTATTACAGTTATAGATCATTTATATATACAGTTATATATATAATACATTATTATAGTTTAATTTTTTTTTTCAAGTTTAGTATATTTTAAAATGTAATTTTCAGCAGCCATTACTCCAGTCTTCAGTGTCACATAATCCTTCAGAAATCATTCTTAAATGCTGATTTGGCACTCAATATATATATATATTTTTAATTATTATTATAAATGTTGAAAATAGTTGTGCTGCTTAATATTTTTGAGGAAACCATGAAACTTTTTTCAGGATCCTCTGATGAATGAAAAGCTCAAAGAACAGCATTTATTTGAAATAGACATTTTTGTAACATTATAAATGTCTTTACTGTCACTTTTGAACAATTGAATGTGTTTTTGCTTAATAGGAATTAAAAATGTTTTAATTTATTAATTATTTTTTAAAACACAAGCCTGATACTTTGGTTGTCCTCTGCTTCTCATTTGTTTTAGGTACTGCACGTGGCGTCGTCATCAGCACCGGAGACCGTACTGTAATGGGCCGAATTGCAACACTTGCGTCTGGCCTAGAGGTTGGGCGCACCCCCATCTCCATTGAGATCGAACACTTCATCCACATCATCACAGGCGTGGCTGTCTTCCTGGGTGTCTCTTTCTTTGTTCTGTCTCTCGTTCTTGGTTACTCCTGGTTGGAGGCTGTTATCTTTCTTATTGGCATCATTGTGGCCAATGTGCCTGAAGGTCTTCTTGCTACAGTCACAGTAAGTTAATTCAAACTTGCTTTGTTTGAAGGTTAGGCCCTTATATTTGCATGACACCTACTCTCTGTTTCTCGTTCTTTAGGTTTGTCTCACCCTCACAGCTAAACGTATGGCTAAGAAAAACTGTTTGGTTAAGAACCTTGAGGCCGTTGAAACCCTGGGCTCAACCTCAACCATCTGTTCCGATAAAACTGGCACATTAACGCAGAATCGCATGACTGTAGCTCACATGTGGTTTGATAACCAGATCCATGAGGCTGACACCACAGAGAATCAGAGCGGGACCTCTTTTGACCGCAGCTCGGCCACCTGGGCCTCATTGGCACGTGTTGCTGGGCTCTGCAACAGGGCTGTGTTCCTGGCCGAACAGACCAATGTGCCAATTCTGAAGGTTTGTTTTTGATGTGATGGATAGATAGGTTTGTATTTGATGTGATAGATATATGTATGTCACCTCTTCATTGTGGAAAGTGTAAGATTTTAAATGAAATATCTCACTTGTGTGTTTAAATGTTTAGAGAGATGTTGCTGGGGATGCGTCTGAATCTGCTCTGCTGAAATGCATTGAGCTTTGCTGTGGATCAGTGAAAGAAATGAGAGAAAAGTACAACAAAGCGGCGGAAATCCCTTTCAACTCTACAAACAAATATCAGGTACTGGATTTAGGATCTCTCAAAATATTGCAAAAACAATACAGATTCTTATTTGGAATGCAAATAAATAAAGAATATATTTTTTAATAATAAAATATTATTAAAAATAATAAAATAATAATAAATAATTAATTGGGTCTGTGTTGAATTGTGAATTTACAAAAACATGAAGCTGTTACTTCAAGCATGGTAGGAACATTCTTTTGTGTGTTTTTTTCTTAAGTAATCACACTAAATAAAAATGTTCAAAGGACAGCCTGAATTTTCACATACTATTAATAAAATACATCTCATTTGAAATGATCTGATGCTTGCTTTGGTAGCTGTCGGTGCACAAGAACCCAACTGGTGGCGCAGAGTCTAAACACTTGCTGGTCATGAAAGGAGCCCCGGAGAGAATCCTGGAACGCTGTGCTACTATATTGATCCAAGGGAAGGAACAGCTTTTGGATGATGAAATGAAAGAATCCTTTCAGAATGCTTATCTGGAGCTTGGGGGCCTTGGAGAAAGAGTTTTGGGTAAAAGAGAAAAAAAACTGCTTCTTCAAATAAAGGTTGAGAGTTCGCCTGAGCTAATTGTGGACTGATCATTCACGTTCTTCTCCAACAGGCTTCTGTCATTTCTTCCTCCCTGATGATCAATTTCCAGAAGGTTTCCAGTTTGATGCTGAGGATGTGAATTTCCCTACTGAGAATCTGTGCTTTGTGGGTCTCATGTCAATGATTGACCCTCCACGTGCTGCTGTACCTGATGCTGTAGGCAAATGCAGAAGTGCAGGAATCAAGGTAAAGCAGAGATGCGAGTCCAGCACATGTGCTGAATTTATTACATAATTATAGTTTACACAACTATTTCTGAACTATTAGGTTATCATGGTAACCGGTGACCATCCAATCACTGCAAAAGCCATAGCAAAGGGTGTTGGGATTATTTCGGAGGGAAACGAGACGGTGGAAGACATTGCAGCTCGCTTGAATATACCTGTCAATGAGGTCAACCCCAGGTATCACAGTGTGTTAGTTTTACTATAAATGTTACTGTAACTTGCCTTGACATAAATCTCAAAACTCAGTGAATGTCTTTTTTCAGAGATGCAAAGGCCTGTGTTGTTCATGGCGGAGACCTGAAGGACCTCACGGCTGAACAGCTAGATGATATTCTGAAGTACCACACAGAAATTGTGTTCGCCAGAACGTCACCACAGCAGAAACTGATTATTGTTGAGGGGTGTCAGCGACAGGTACTAACTGAACTTCTGAATATACCTTAACAATGGGTTTTGGACCTTTATACATCAATTAGACAGACTGTTTAGAACAGTTGATTCCATAGACCCCAAAATTTGGTGATGGATCCCCTTTTTAAAATAAAAAGGCAACTAAGTATTATGTGCATTTAAAATGTTGTTTTCAATAAGATTTTTTTTAAAAGAAATTAATATTTTTATTTAATCCCGAAAAAAAGTTTCCACAAAAATATTAAGCATCACAACTCTTTTCAACATTGCTAATAGTAATAAATGTTTCTTGAACACCAAATCATTTGGTAATGAAAATAAGTTGTTTGCAAAATTAAATGGTTGAGTTTTATATTGTTACTTTAATGATGCCAAGGCATTATTTTTTTTATTATTAAAATGTACTTTTGCAAATTATTATAATTTAATTGTTTTATTTTAATACTAATATTATTATTTGATATACATACCTGAAGATAATTAAACCATTATTTTGTATAATCTTTTTTATTTTTTGCTAAACATTGTTAAGCATCTTTACAAAGAATATTGCCTAAAAAGATAAAAGATGGAAGGACTTTGGGGTTAAGCATACTTAACTAATATCTTAACATTTTTCTAATTTATCCTAATATACAAATACAAGTTTTCCATTCACCCCTTAGAAAATAGTAAGCAAATTGCAATACTGAGTTAATGTTAAAACATAATTTCTGTTCCAAAGGGAGCCATTGTGGCTGTAACAGGGGATGGTGTGAATGATTCTCCTGCACTGAAGAAGGCTGATATTGGTGTTGCTATGGGCATTGCGGGCTCAGATGTGTCCAAACAGGCTGCTGACATGATCCTGCTAGATGACAACTTTGCCTCAATCGTCACAGGCGTAGAAGAAGGTACGGTAGACATTTATTCATATCTTCTCAATGTTGCGGGCTCTTCTATTAATGTTTTCTCTCCACACTAGGGCGCCTGATCTTTGACAACTTGAAGAAGTCCATTGCTTACACCCTGACCAGTAACATCCCTGAGATCACACCCTTCCTGTTCTTCATTATCGCCAACATTCCCTTACCTCTAGGAACTGTTACCATTCTGTGTATTGACCTGGGAACAGACATGGTCAGTGCAGAACACACTGGGTTATTTTCTTTTTCACACTTGCTCTTTCTACTACAAATTATTTTGTTTTCAAGGTCCCTGCTATTTCTCTGGCATATGAGGCTGCTGAGAGTGATATCATGAAGAGACAACCCAGAAACCCTAAAACAGACAAGTTGGTGAATGAAAGACTTATTAGCATTGCATATGGACAGATAGGTAGGTGGCCATGTTGTGGCTTTGTTCTAGTCGTCTAAATGGTTAGCATTTTGTTAGCATGTTGAGAATCCAATTCCAAGTTTTTGCTGACTAACATGCTACCATTTAAAATCCTTAGATCATGTCAATATTGCTTTACAATTGTAAAAAGAATTTCATGCAAGATCTTGTCTGGTTCTACAGGTATGATTCAGGCTCTGGCTGGATTTTTTGCATACTTTGTCATTCTTGCCGAAAATGGCTTTTTACCATCAAGACTACTAGGAATTCGTGTAGGTTGGGATGACAAATATCTAAATGACCTGGAGGACAGCTACGGGCAACAGTGGGTAGGTATTATGAATTATGTAACAGTTGTGAACCATGATTTGCTACATGCTAGTTAGGGGGAGAAACATTGTCATTCTAGAGAGCATTTAATTGGATAAATGTCTGTGTTTTGTGTCAACAGTATTGCTCTATTTTCCCACAAGAGTAAGGCATTTTAAAATGTATAATGAAATACATAAAAAATTAAAGAAAGTGTTACGTCACACGGTAGTGGAAATAGCATGAAGACGAAGATGATAATTATGATCTTTAATAACAAAACTCAGGAACCAGGAGAAAACCACACTAAACATTAACAAGAACAGATGAAGACTGAGGGAGAACACAGGGTATAAATACACAGAGCAAACAACTGGAACTAAATTAGATAATTAACAGGACACAGGTGAAGGAGATGACTAATTAGACTGAGGGGAAAACTGGGGGTGCTTCTCAATTCTTATTTGTGCATCCTCGTTACCTTTCCTCGCTTCCTTTCCTCGCGTCTCAGTTCCACCCCCTGTAGGAAACTAGGGAAGGCTGCATGGAGGAATCGAATGAAAGCTTTTTTTATACATTGGAATACTTGATCACTTGAGCGTCACTTCACTGCGTCGTCAGAAGCGCTCAAAGGATCTGTCCTTATGTTATTTAAGTTTGGTTATTTAAGAAATTTATAATAAATAATAATAAAGCAAGATACCCTGTTGAAATATGTGAGATATGTGGTTTATATAAACTGCAAAGGTAAAGTATAAATTCAAATGATTGTGACCTATGTAAGGGGGAGGAGAATTGATAACGTGCGTCACGTTTAGTCGATAAAACACTTCCGCATAGGATAAACCTGTGCATCCTCGCTCATAGCGCCTCTCTGGAAGCCTCCTCACTCCTCGATCCTCGACTCCTCGCGGTGCAGTTAGAGAATTGAGATGTCCTTCAAGAAGGCTGAGCTCGATCGGTTTCCGGGTCACAGGATGGAGGACGGAGGAGAGAGGAGACGAGGAGGGATATTGAGAAGCACCCTGGGTCACAGGACGAAACCAAAAACACGATGAAACAAGGGAGACAGACCATACAGAAAGTCTCTTCTGCTTACCAAGGCTGCATTTATTTAATCAAAAATACAGTAAAGGGAGTACAATTTTCAGCAACCATTACTCCAGTTTTTTTAAGCTGAAGCGTACATCTGCTAAAATTGAAATGAAATCATGAAATAAAAATGTGGGTTTGGGGGCTATTATACAACTTGTTGAATTTCATGAAGTCTTCTTAAGCAATACTTTTAGATTAGTGTTTTACCAACACAATGTTATGTTTTCTCAGACATATGAACAGAGAAAGATTGTGGAGTTCACTTGCCACACAGCATTCTTCGCCAGCATTGTGATTGTGCAGTGGGCCGATCTGATTATCTGCAAGACCAGGCGGAATTCTGTCTTCCAGCAGGGAATGAAGTGAGTCTGGGTGAACAAATGAGCTCTAAATGAGCATAAGCCACATTCTTGAGGAGATTTTCATTCAATTATTGTCTATTTACCACATTTTTGGCCTACAACTACAGGAACAAAATCCTGATCTTTGGATTGTTTGAGGAAACAGCACTAGCGGCGTTCTTGTCTTACTGCCCTGGCATGGATGTGGCTCTCAGGATGTACCCACTCAAGTAGGCTAAAATGTATTTGTATAAAACAAATATACAGTTATTTCTTGCCTGCTTCTTTGGTTTATGTTCTGCACTCTATATACAGGCTCAGTTGGTGGTTCTGTGCCTTCCCATACTCTCTTCTCATCTTTATTTATGATGAAATCAGAAAGCTTATCCTTAGGAGGAACCCTGGAGGTAATCTGCACCCTTGTTCTAACCAATTGCACTGTATTGTATATTGTCAATCGTATCATTTTCTATTTTCCAACTGTAGAAATAAAAAAAGTTTTTTTTCTTTTTTTTCTTTCTTTGCAGGTTGGATGGAAAGAGAGACATACTACTAGACCATCATGTTAGCACAACTTTAGTGAGTTATCTTTGTGGCGTAAGAGTAGTTTTTCTGCTCTGAAATTAACCTGTACATTTAAAAATATTTTTATATAGAACAACTGTAGTACTGAGATTCTGCTGACACTACATGCCATGCTTAAGATAGACTTGAAAAAGTTTTTAATTGTGTAATTTGAATAAACTGTGTCGACTTCACTAAAGATGTGGTCTCGTTCAATAACTTCTTGTCTTGTATAGGTAACAGTACGATTTTTTTATTTAATTTTGTAATTATCTTGTTGGCATAGAAGGACTTATGGTCAATATGGATTTATAAAACGGTTAGTTCTGGTCCTTGATTCTGATTTGTTGAGCCGTGTTTGAAGTTGTTTTAAAATTCCCGAAAACATACAGTATCGCTGCGCCACTGAGTGTGTATGTTGCTACGTCTGTGTTGCTTGGCAACCATTCCGCTTGCGAAGCACAACTGTTTCTGAGGAACTACTTTGTTTGGCGGAAGAATAATATTTTTATTCATATAATTACATATTATTTGCTTTGTTTTATTTTATGAAACCTTGCTACAAATATGGAATAACCATTTTATAAAAGCAATAAGCCCTGTGAAGCCGTGTTTTACAGTGAATTTGTAACAGTTAAGGGGGTTTTAACAACGCGGCTGTTAAAAAAAAGCTGTTATAAATTCACTGTAAAACATGGTTTCTTTGGGCTTATTACTTTAATGTGCCAACAATGTTTTTGTGCCGGTAGCAAGTGATATTTTTGCAGGTATGTACTGCATATTTCAGCCTAATTAATTTATATGAATTACACTTCTAAATGTATTCATAGTAATTCTAAATAAATATATTTAAATGTATTAAGAAACATCAACATAGTGCCTAGGTTTAGGTTGCTTGTTATATCGGTTTTCCTAGAATGTTTTTTTTTTTTTTTTTCACTTGCTCACTGAACGGTCCTTTCAAGATGGCTAAGAGCCTAGTAACCCAGAAGAATAGAATCATGTTGCCATGGATTCACAGCAGTAGCTCTAAACTCTTTCATTCAGAATTAACGAACAGAATGTGCCTGTATTTTCTCTCAGTTTTTCATTCATTTAGAACCCACTAGAATGTTAAACCACTCTTGCTTTAGTTATTCTGCAGTGGTGTTACCGGGTTGATTTGGCTTCTCTCTCTCTCTCTCACACACACACACACACACACACACACACACACACAATTGCTAACAGGAGACTGTCACTCTACACTAGCCAAGAGAGGACCAGTGTTTCTGGTCATTTTGAAGAAACAAAATTAACATCCAAAATGTTATTTTCAGATCTTTTTTCATCATATAATTTTTTTTTTTTTTTTTACATGTCAAGAGGGGACCTGCAACTCTGACCAATGTGTACCTAACTAACAGGGGGCCTCCATAGTCTGCAATGGAACTGTGTGTGAACACAAAGTGAAGTCTTCATTATGTAACTTTATATATTTATCATAGACTGTAAAAAAATAGGTGGACAAGATCCATAATTCTTAGCAAATGTTGCGTCATCAAACTACGCCTTTGTTATTGTAAAGAGGTTAGTGACCCCTAGCGGCGAAAAATTCCATACTGTACGTTTAAAATTAAACTAAATTCTATTTATAAGGTAAAACTTTTTTAGGCATGAACTAATTCCAATCCCTAATGCCAAAATGTTTTCTTTGTTCACCAAGTAAATTACTGGTCAGGCATTATTGTTAACTCGCAAGACAGTAAGGAGAAAATGACAATTTGATGGATAATTTAAATATATTCTGCAATCACATTTTGGTAATGTATTCATTCCACCATCACATCTGAGCGCGAAACGCTGCTTGGGTAGTTTCAGGATATACAAATAATTAATAATACAATAATAATTTAATTGTTCATATGTGTTTATTCTTGTTAGAAGATTTTTGTGTTTATTCTTGTTAGAAGATTTTTTCACATGCCCCCGAACCCCCCTAAAAGGGCCGAGGTCCACCCACCACAGATTTACCAAAAGTCCTGTGTGAAACACTGGTATTGCTATGCCAATGCAGTTTATAGCTTGATTTTTGGATTAATCACTGTGGAGTATAGTTCGATTGTATTAATAAATTACAAGTTTGTACTTATTTCATCTGTTAACTCTCACTCGTTCCTGCTTGTGAATTAGTTTGGGGGTGGGGGTCAGGGACCTGGATATTGGATAGGGGGCGCTGGCGCAAAAAAGGTTGAGAACCACTGGTCTATAAGTTCAATATTACTCTCATTCATGTCAATTCTGTCTTGTTTAATTGTCTTTTTTTACTTGCATTTACTTGCTTGTACCACACCTTGTTAACCCTTTCACATAGCAGCAAAATAGACTTAAAATACTCCGTCATTTATGGTCATACAGACTTAAGAAATATGAAAAAATAAACTGTTAAATGTCTACATTTTTATGTGTCCACTAACAAGCGAAACAAAACATTGTGCTTTTGTAAAATAAAGAAAATAAAAAGGGTGAACTTTTGTAAAATTAAGGAAATTAAAAAGGTGAACTTTTTTTTGGAGCAGGTCTCTAAACTTAAAACTCAGCGCACACTATTCACCCAGACATGAGCTAGCCTATATATCTTTATAATCATTTAATTGTCTGATTTTAAATGATCTAATTCAAAACTAAAATAAATATTCTCTGTTTATGTAATCTGTATGAAAAGAGAGAGATGTCAGTCATTCTCATTACAGCTCATTACAGCTAGTTATCTGCTAGTGTGACCACACCCACGGAGAGCGTGCGCTATTCAAACGCAAATGATCTGAGGCAATACATGCAAACCCGTGGACGCCCACATCAGCTCGATAAAATACACCAAGTTTAATCAGATTAGTGTACTTTACGTTGTGACTGTGTCTGTGAGGAATAATACTATCGTAATAATAATCCTGGAAAATTTACCTCAGAAGTGCTGGTTTATTTTCATTTCAAGGAGCAACGAATCCAGCTGAGGATTGAATAGTAAGTGAGGGAGACCAGGGACAGTTGCAACACTTTTTGCATTTCTCTCAGTTACTCATAATACTGTGAAGCTGCTTTGATACAATCTGTATTGTGAAAAGCGCTATACAAATATACTTGACTTGACTTGACTCAGAGACTATTTGGACTAGACCAACCAAATTTGTATATATTAAACTTGCATATGTCTGCTAATTACCCATACCATTAAAGATGATTACATATCGTTCACAGTATTTATTTGAATGGAAGAAGCCAGATGTTGCAACTGACCCCAACCCAGGGGACAATTGCAACACAACCCAGGGGACAATTGCAACACAACCCAGGGACGGTTGCAACATGTTAAAAATACTCAATAGCCTAGTGGTCAGTGCCCTCACATTTTTTTTTTTTTTTTTTGCTTTGGGGCGACCCGAGTTCAAGTCACGGGTCGTCAAACTTTCTTGATACTGTCCGATCATAATAAAAGGCAAGAAAATACATTCTTTAAACTGATGCAAGTTAAGCTCCATCCACACACAAAATAGAATCAGCATTTTTTAAGTCATTACATCAACACCTCTCATAATGGCAGTGGGGGAACGGATTCCGACAGCTGTTTTTTTGCTGTCGGATTCTGTTCCCCCCATATTTCTGACACACTGAGGTTCTAATATTTATCAAATTGATGCTGTTTAAGCTCCATCCACACAGAGAATAGAATAAGCATATTTTAAGCCGATACATCAACATCTCTCATCATTGGGGTGGGGGAACGGATTTCGACAGCTGAACTATTTGCCGTCGGATTCTGTTCCCCCTATGTTTCGTACACAACGAAGTTCTAATATTTATCAAATTGCAATGATTTACTAGCTTCAATAGCCTAGTGATCAGTGCCCTTACTATTTTTTTTTAGCTTTGGGCGACCCTAGTTCAAGTCCCGGGTCGTCAAACTTTCTTGATACTATACTGTCCGATCATAATAAAAGGCAAGAAAATACATTCTTTAAACTGATGCAAGTTAACCTATTGAGTTTATACCTGCGGTTTGTCTTTTCAGTCAAAATGATGACTTTATGCAACAATTTCTTCTCTTTCGTGTCAGTCTCTGATGCTGTTCACGTTGTAAACACACTTCTGGGTTCTACGTAAGAACACAGGCTCAGTATTGGTCGGCTCCTGTGTCAGCATCACACGTATGAGTCATGGTACTCACCTGAACAGCGTCAGAGACTGACACGGAAGAGAAGAAACTGTTGAATAAAGTTGTTATTTTTGTTTTTGTTTTGCATACAAAAAGTATTTTTGTCACTTAATAAAAAAAATGTTGAACCACTGCAGTCACATGGACTATTTTAACGATGTCTTCACTACATTTCTACACCTTGAAAGTGGAGGTAACGTTGCAGTCTATGGAGGGACAGAAAGCTCTCGGATTTCATCAAAAATATCTTAATTTGTGTTCTGAGGATGAATGAGTCTTATGGGTTTGGAACAACATGAGGGTGAGTAATGACAGAATTTTTGGGTGAACTATCCTTTTAATGCGTGTGAGTGAAAAGTTATTTCCTTACAAAGATTCAGCAACATAGTTTCATTCAATTCAATTGACATTTATTTGTATAGTGCTTTTCACAATACACATCGTTTCAACGCAGCTTTACAGAAAATGCACAAGTACAATTTAGAGTGATCGGTTGATGTGGATGAAATTATCTGGATGATGGGAATAAGTGGTGTGACGAATAAATTCAGTGGAAACAACAGCAAACATGTATCATCATATAGATAAACAAACAGAAATTTCAAAACAGATGTGGGAAAATGATCTGTTTTCCACTTTTACACTGTACACTATTTTAAAAATAATAATAATAAATGTGATGACTGAAAAGATGGGAGCCTAGACTCATGTATGCCTGAGCCAGGTTATATTATTTATTTTCTTTCTGTAAATATAAAATGCCTCAGGGCCATTAGATACCATCTGAAAACGTACGTAACTTTTCACAGAAGTCCATCACTTTTGCATTTGTTAAACCAACACGAGTCCTAAAACAGAGTCAGCATTTGGTCGTACAAAACCTCGTATCCAAATATTTACAATGTAGGCTACAATAGGGCATTAGTAAATTGTACAATTACTATTTACAATCTAAATAAGTAGAAGTAGGTCTAGTTGTTTTAAAAAAAAAAGTTTGGTAAGGTCCATGTTTTCAAATCTCGCCCTCTTTGTGTGAAAGTGAAAGTATAAGTGAAATATTGTTTCACTTTTACTTCTACCGCGATGACGATACACTCCAGCGCATGTTTTGCGTGTATTAAGTTCTGCTCCGCCTTTATCTCCGCGTTCACTGTTCTGCTCTTATGTAAACAAACAAGCGCTAGTCATCTTGTGAGTGAGATTCTAATGAAGGAAGGACAAGATTTTGAGTGCAATGACCTAAATATCGGTCTGTTTTGACACAAAGCCGTTCTGCCTTCAGACGACATGAAAAAGGGCTATTATCCCACGAAGCATAGGCCTACAGATTTCTTTCATAGTGGCTTAAAGAGTTCACCCAAAAATGAAAAATTATTTCATTACACACCTCACGTTGTTGCAAACCCGTAAGACTTGTTCATCTTCGGAACACAAATAAAGATCTTTTTGATGAAAAACGATCGCTTTATAGGATAAACAGATTGAATTTAGGCTTTTATTCACATATAAACTTTCATCAACTCACTTGCGGAAAAGTGTGTTTGTTTGATTTGCAAGAACCAATGAGGTTCGTTCTGGTGTGTTACGCAGCACGTTTGAGCTTCCACAAGAACTAATGAGGTTTGTTCTGCTGTGCATGTGCATCTCCAAGCATGTTCGGTTGAGCTTCTGTTTATGTTTGCTGATCAATGTTTATATGTGAATAAAACCCTAAATTCAATCTGGTCATCATTTAAAGCTATGATGAATCTCATCAGAAATTTTTTACTGATGAACAGCTCAATTCATATGGATTAGTTTTTAACTTTTTGAAGCATCTAAGTGTCATAGCTGTCTATGGAGAGACAGAAAGCTCTCAGATTTCATCAAAAAGATCTTCATTTGTGTTCTGAAGATGAATGAAAGTCTTATGGGTTTGGAACAACATGAGTGTGAGTGAACTATCCCTTAACAGTTAGTTACAATCACCATCCTTGCATCCCTTATTCATGGATGAAAACAACATAGCCTATTTGGAGCAACATAAGGGTAAGTAAATGGTGAACTATTTAGGCAAAATATTCCTTTCCATTTTATAATTAAAGTGTTGAATTGAGTATATTTTTGCAGCACATAAAGTAGGCCTACTGGCAGAGAAGTCATCTGAGAGAAACTGTAGTAGCCTAATCAAGACTGATGCTTAAGGCTATGCATAGGACATGTCAAAAAGGATCCTGCTTTTTCTTTCCCCAAATTTGCAAATAATATTTCATAATAACGGAACAGGCCTATATAGCACATGATTCATATGTATTTTTTTTTTTTTTGTATCTTGACAGCTGTTGTGGTCACTTTGAAAGAGCTGCATACAGATTCTATTAAAATTCTTATTTTGTGTTCCTTTAAATTTGAGAAGGTCAGTGAAGTAAAACAAAAAATCGTCATGAAGCAGATAAATAATGAAATGTGCAACGATAAATCTTTTATAATAAATACTGCAATATTTAATTAAAAAATAAGAATTGTCATTTTTTATTTCATGGGGACTTTAAAGTCTTAAAAGGCCTCAATAGCTTTTTTTTCATCGTGTGGGTCAATACCTTTATTAACCTAAAGTATTGAGAGTAAGCACAAGCTTTCGTCTTAATCAGTATATCGTACATTGTTTTCCACTAAATGTGACTTGGCGGTAACAGCATCACTTCGCTAGCCTAGAGAGAATAGAGCTTTTGTTTGGCTGAAAATGGGACTTGATTCAGGGGCCCATCGCTCCGTGACAAGAATAAAGTGAAGCTCTGAACAAAAAGCTCAGTGGTGAAATTGTAATTTATATTCTCCGCTCTGAGACAACCACATAATCATGGGGCAGGAAAGCAGAGTTTTCTCATGAAGCTCATGTAATCAATAGCTGTCATGTTGATAATACTATTAAAATAATGCTGTTTTTGCTTGGAACTGTCACAGGAGAAATCAATTCAAATGTTGTGCTTCAAAGCAATAGGTTTTTGGCAGTATGATCCTTCAGAAATCATTCCAATGCTTATTTGGTCCTCACGAAAATTTCTTATTATTATCCATGCTAAAATGATTTGTTCTTTGTTATTTATTTGTCAATTATTTGTAAAATTATATATATATATATTCAGCAAGGACAGTTTAAATTGGTCAAAAGTGACAATAAAGATTTTTGCAGTTTGGGGGTCAGTGTCATTTTCTTGGAAGAAATTAATACTTTTATTCAGCAAGGACACTTTAAATTTTAAAGTGTCCTTGCTGAATAAAAGTATTCCTTTCTTCCAAAAAGAAAATTAAACTGACCCCTGAACGTTTGAACAGTAGTGTAGATAAGGACTGCTTTAGGTCACTAAATTAGTGCAATTAAGTTATAAGTAATTAGTGCAATTAGTGCACAAAATATGAAAATGAACTTTGATTGCTTTTTAAAACAGAGCACACTCTTAAAAAAAGGGGTTCCTCGAGGTTCTATATAGAACCCTGGGGTTCAGTACTTGGCCAATATAACCTTTTACCAAAAAAATGGTTCTATGTAGAACCCTTGCATAGCAAAGAACCTTTTTTTATTAAAATGGTTCTATAATTCATGTTTTATGACTGAAGTGTAAACTAAAGATTACACAACACATTCACAAAGCTTTTTGAGTCAAGACCAATGAGAATGACTGCTGTAGTCAAAAACAAGAGTAAACAAATATTAATATGAGCTGTACATTAGCATGAAACTTATATTTCCTAATATATTATAGTTTAACTTTTTGACAAATCATTTTGTGAAGAAAAAAATAAACTAACCAGGAGTTTTCTTTATTTTTATTACCATATTGTGATGGTTTTAATCGAAGGGAACATTAAAAACAAATAATCGTAAAAATGCTCCCTGGTGGCGTACATGCGTTGCGTTCTGGATTGTTTATATTTTCTTATTTAATAATAACTCTTATAATAATAAAGAACCCTTAAATGGTTCTATTTAGAACCATCTAACTTGGATTCAAAGAACCATTTGGGGTTCTTTTTATGGAACCCTTTTAAATGGTTCTATATAGAACCATTTTGGAGTTCCATATATGAAGCGGGTGATAGAACCATTTCTGGTTCTAAATAGAACCATTTCTTTTAAGAGTGCAGGAATGGTTGCATTATTTTTTACAGGAACACTCTTGAAACAAAGGTTCCAAAAGGGGGGGTTCACAAAGATGCCATAGAAGAACCATTTTGGGTTCCCCAAAGAAACTTTTAGTAAATTATGCTTTATTAACAATGTTCAGGATTAGCATGTTCAGATAATCTACCCAATCAGCACAAGGAGGCCTATATATAAATATTATTCAACATATTTTTGATCTGACGGCACTGACACCATTATATGAGAACTGAACTGAGCTGGACAATGACATGACTGTTTTCTCCAGAGCTGCTGTATAAACTATTGATTTTTACAATGGAAATGAATCAACACTAAAGTTACTTAATGCAACTTTGTTGCATTATTTTCCTGTTATAACTGTAAAGCTGCTTTGAAACAATCTGTATTGTAAAAAGCGCTGTATAAATAAAGGTGACTTGACTTGACTATAAATAGCTGACTCACCTCTGTCCCATGACAGTTTTCCAGCATCCCTCCTCCTCCTCCCCATCTCCTCACTCTTATCTGTTCTTATCCCTGCCATGGGATATGGGGGGAGTATTCTGGGTTTGGGCCACATTCCGATCTCGCAGCCCTACCCCCGGACAGCGCGCCAAATAGCCTACACATGCTCTTTACTCTATATTTGATTATATAAGTGTGAACTCATGAAACAGTTCTTAAAATAACTCTTATTGTGAGGAACATTTTAACAATCTAAAGAACCTTTTTTCATTATAAAGAATATTTTAAGGGAACCATTGATGCCAATAAAGCCTTTATTTTTAAAGGGTGTAAGAATAATGCAGATCGTGTCTCTTCTTCAATGAAGGGTTCGTTCGTTGTGTCCACGGAATTTGTGCTTTTGTACTGTTTGTTCGACAGGTCAAACGTACTTTTACACACTGTCCTATTATTATTTTAAGCTTTTACAAAGTTACATAAAGGATGAGACATGTAAACAGTGTTTGTTCTTTGCTTTGGACCTGTTGCTTTCATAAATAAATCCTGCTGTTAAAGGGATAGTTCACTTTTTTTATTTTTTATTCTGTCATCAATCATTAATTCACCCACATGTCATTCCAAATCCATCTGACTTTCTTTCTAGAACACAAAAGAAGATATTTTAAAAGTGTTTTGACCATAGAATGAAAGTCAATGAGATCCAAAACAATTTGACAATTGCATTTGGTGAACTATCCCTTTAACCTAAATTAGATGTCACACTTAGTTGTGTGGTTCAAGCTAAATGCTTGTACTGTAGTAGCACTATATGTGAAAATGTTGGATTGAATTCTTCAAATAAATGCTTCATTGAGTTATTTACCATTAAGTGGTCAGATATGGCCATTTAAAAATATAAAGTCAATTTTGGGTGAGGTAGAAAATTCAGTTTCTTTACACTCTGTTGCCCTCTGCTGGCAATGGTATATCATTCCGTTCATAAAAAAAATATATATATAGACTATGTCTGGATGACATCTAGAGACTGTTTTCATTCATACATTCACTGTCCAGTCTGAAATACCGCTGCTTTTGCATAGCTTTCAATTTCACAGATATTTTTATGTTTTGCAGTGCATAAATAGACATTTCATTGTGTCCATAGTCACTATGAATCTTTGACACCCTCCTTGAATACACTCTCAGGGAAAGAAGGAGGTATCCAAATCCTTCAGATCTCAATTACTTTGAATTTCACACCCCCGGCTGAGCTGAAGAGCCTGACACATCTGCAATGCAGTTATCTTCTGAAACGATACTTCCAGAGAACTCATTTTCTATTTGTTAGGGAACAGACGCTAAGGAATTGCTGGTGGATGTCACACTGTAAACAAACACTTATCACCTAAACACACAGTCATTAACCTGTCAGGCATTAGCTTGTGCTTGTTAGCAGAGCGAATTATCATAAACTATGAGAACAGCTGAGGCACAGAGATATTACAGTATACATTACAGCTTAAAATCCTGACTAATGGAGCTGCATATAGTAAATACAAACCAAAATGCTTAATCTAAATGCTAAAAAAGCTAGACTTCCCAGAGCTCTGGGCTTTTATTCAAATGAGGTTGTATGTTTGTTCGTTTTTTTCCCTTACAGGGAAGTTTTGCAACCATAATGACACATTTCTTATATACAATATAGAGAGTCCTTCATTTATAGTAACAGTTAGTAGTAATAAATTGAACAGAAAGACTGAGAAATGTTGAGTGAAATTCAGTTTGAACTTTTCAGTATAGTTGGATAAAAGGATATTAAATTGAGGTACTTGGCTGTCCTACATTTATAGGAAAATATATTTTACAGAGATATACAGTAGTGATCAGGGATGTCAGTCTGGCCGAAAAAATTGGCATCTTTGCCCATTATTCAAATAATATTAAAAATGTGTTAAAGATTTCATAAGCATATTGCATAGTTGTGCTTGGAGTTTGGATTATTTTATTTGTGATAACACAATGAAACATTCTAAATTGGGCAGACATCATTTTTGACTACGCTGTCATACAAAGAAATTATAAAAACATACAAAAACAAAAGAGAACTAACAAAATATTAACTGATTATGGTGTAATAAATGTATGCTTTTTCCTGTGAGCTTTATGTTTTTTTGTCAGATAAATACTTTAAACAAGTTTAGTTTTTTTATTTAAAATATTTAAAAAATATTAAATATTTTCCTCATATTTTGGTCAAACTTGTAGTGTCATTAAAAGCAAATATCCCCCTCGGACATAACTTTTGGCCACTACTGTTGTTACATCCACCAGCTGGAGTTTTTTGTTCATTATTGTTTGATCACTGTCACCTGTGTGTCGTTATCTGGTTAGCTCTGCCTATTTAAGCCCAGTTTTTTATCAATTATTTTTACTTTAATACAGACATGTTAATATTTTTTTAATAAATATGACAACAATCACTTAACCCATATAGAGATCGCACTGTCAGAGAGTTTGGAATTTCACACATAATTTATACACATAAAAACATGAAATCAGAATTTTAAATCCAAACATTTAAAAGAGAACAATATATCACGCTTGTTTAAACCAATGAGCATTAAAGGCCCACTGAAATTAAAGTTTACGTTTTTTAGCTTTTAGGATGAATATGTTAGCCTTAATGTTTTAAATAAGCTGGTGTGTTCCAAAACAAAATTCGCATTTAGGAGATATAAGCATTCAAAACTTAGTCTCTCACTTCCGCTAAAATGAATCATGGATTTTTATGACGTCACCGCGGACTTCAGCTTCTCATCACATCTTCTGTCCAATCAAATGCTCTCTAGAATCTGAAGCGTCCCGCCCCCTATTTTATAAAAAAAACACCTGGCCAAAGCGACCATGGCTGTACCTAACTGTACGTTCGGCAGTAAACGAATGCTCAGTGTCAGCTGCTCGTCAGTTCCATCAGTTAACTGTCGGAGTTACTGGAGTAACATATTCTCCGGGATATTGTTTATTTCAAGTCGGAGTGATTGTTAGGCACGTCCGAAAGGGAGTAACTTTAGAAAACTGGATCAGCGCTGACTCTGTTTTGAACGATTCAGTTCGATTTGGTTAACTGGTTCGACTGGTTCACAGAAAAAGAACCGGTTCAAAAGAACGATTCGTTCACGAACTGGACATCACTACTGTTGTCACATCACGGAGCAATATGGGTTGGAGATGTGTGTTCAGTTGCTCAAACGCTTGAGTTTTATTCTGTTTTCAGAATGAAATGGCTAGAATTTCTTCATGCCTCTAACGCTATATTGAATCCAACGTATCAGCGCTTAGATTTGTTTCCATGGTGCTGTCAAGTACAACTCGCAGTCTGAGTGGCTATTTGAAAAGGCGGAGGAGTCATTCAATATTTCCCGCCTTAGCTTCCTGTTTCAGTGGGAATTACGTCAATGCATCATACAAAGCTGCGCGTTTCAAGGCACTTCAGTGGTCCTTTAAGCTGTGTCGTCAGCAAGTCGCCGTTGCAAGAGTTTTTTGACAATTTTTTTTTTTTTTTTTTTTTTTTTTTTAACCTTTATTTAACCAGGTAGGCACATAGAGGACTCATTCTCATTAAAAACGGCGACCTGGCCAAGATAAAGCGTCAAGGTGCAGACAACATAAAGTTACACATAGAAGACAAAACAGCATAATAGTTACAAACAGTTGTTCAGTCAAAAGTACATCGTACATAAATAAATAAAAATACAACTAGACAGTATTCCTAGTGAATCAATGGTATAAACTATTTTTACACAATAGTAAAAACAAGATATTTTAAACTGTAAAGTGCAATATGCATTAATTAATAATAAAAAATAAAAAAAATAAAAAAAAAACTTTTTGCACAAGGGAAAAATAACAATACTAACATGAACAATGATGTGATAATAAGTTAGTTATATGATAAGTTAGTTATATGATAATATGTCAGCAGCATGATAATATGTCAGCATGACATCAGAGTAAGTCGGACCACACTCTGGACACATTTCCAACATGACACCATTGTCAAAACAATCCCCACATGGATCTGCGAAAACGACTAAAAACCCTGTATTCTGCTAGCCTGGAAATCCAGACCTAAATCTGAAAGATTAATGGTCTGGCATTGACTAATGAAAATCGGCCAGCTCGAGGGGCGGCACCAAGCATGCATTTGAAAATCTCACTGCACGCAATTGGATAACACTACGACCAATCACAACAAGCCCCATACGCTTAGCTACCAGCGGAGCTAACTGGTAGATTAGACTCTTGCCGTATCCGGTCGGCAAAACAGCAAAAACGCCCTTCTTGCAAAGGAACGATTTGAGCGCCGTCTTCTGTTCCTCTTTTAGATAAAAAGCCAAGTGTAACTCGTTCATTGTAGCGGCCAAAGCCGTTTCAAACAACTGGTGTTCAGCCATAGCCCTCTTGCAATGTTTACTAATGACTTCGACGTCACAGCGCTGTTGTCATCTGTTTAGCTCGCCTCTGGCCCGCCTATATCAGATAACCCGATGTGATTGGTGCAGCTCAGATACAAGGGCATATTTAATGAGGATCATTACTCGACGCCAGAGTAAACTCGCTGAGCAAATTCAACTTGTGCTCTCGCGAGAACTCTGGATTTCCAGGATAGTATTCTGCTGCCAGGCCATTAGATAGCGATGAAACAATATAGATTTAACACATAGTACGCATGTGCATGACGTCATCGTCTTCAAAGATTCGTGTTTTTGTTGTTTACAGGAGACACTATTCTGGTTTCCCGTGTTTATGATTTTGACTCTTGTGCCTTACCCTTTTTGCCTGTGTTTCCTGCCCCGTGTGCTTGTTATATGGATTTACCGTACTGGATTACCCTAATAAACAACTGCATTAGATCCTCAACCCTACAGAGCAGTTTCGTGACAACTGTACTTACTTGATAAACATTGATTGTTTGGTATTTTTTAGAAGAGATTTTCTATAAAAAAAAAATTACAAAGGTTTTATACCATTGAATTTATTAAGCTGTAACGTTCAAATTTTTCTTTTAAAAGTAGACCTATCACTGCAATAAACTCTACCAAGAACAGATTCATTGTTATTGTATATTATCCATATCCCTTGGACTGATGAAGTGGACAAATGCAGCGTGAAGATATTACTGTTGTGTGTGATTGCCTACCAGGAGCCGGATAAAATTTGGCATAGTTTAATCAAGTTACGTCTCTTCATTCATGCAGTGTCCATTATGCATAATGGAAAACTTAGCAGATGTGAAGAAGGTTATTAAGACCACCCGAGGCTACTAACATTACTGCTTTATTGTAATTTACATTTTATTATATTGCCTAGGCTTTCCTGACATAAAAAAATGAAGCATAAATTAAATTAAATATATATACATCCCTATTGTAGTTTAAAAAAATGAGTTGCTAATTTATTGCACCCTCTACTGGTCAGATTTCGTGACAGTGCTGACAATTTGTTTGCTCAAACCCCATATATCATGCAGACAAATGGGTGAGTAGGCTGCAATTCTCATCTTCCTGGAACATAATTGAAAATAACTGAAAAGTTCACACCGACATTCAAGAAGCGATTCAACTGCTATTATTTACAATCCATCAATATCAGATATTAGTTAGTAGATTACATTATTTCTTAAATGAAGGAGAGCTAGTTTGTTAGGGTTGAATGTAATGAGAGAAGAGGCAGAGAGTTCAGCAGTAAAACGTAGAGGACACATTATGTGTAATAGGATGCATTTGGATGAGCAAAATGAGCCAAAGGCAGTTCAGCAGCCTCACAACAAGCTTTGATTGATCTCCTTACGCTGGCAGGAGACAGAGCGACTGAACCATAGAGAATGCATGCAATAAAACATGGGAACTGTGAACCCACCAAAAATCCTTTCCACTATAGAGAGAGGAGAGCCAGTAAGCTAGTCTCAGTCAGAAAGTGTACCTCGGCTTTTAAGGCCTAATCCATTAGCACGTATTCAGAAAGCACAAAGCTGTATCAGAGATCTCGAAGAACACAAAAAGAAAGCTGTCAGGTGAACAAGAATATTCTCTTTAGCTTTGACTCCTTCAATGGGGACAGAGAATAGAACTGTGTCAAAATCAGAACCCCCTTGATTACATGGAGCAGGCTTTCAGAAAAAGTTTTGTATGCAAAATAAAGAGGGTAGACTGTGATTATGGCCTTGCTGTGAATTAGAAGTCTTTCATGGATTTGCGTAATGCCTTTGATTATGTTTAAGTGGTGGAATGGGAATAGGGCTCATCTGGAAAGCTGAAGGCCGTGTGGGATGAATGTGAGCGAAAGAGAGAACTGAACAGCACGTCAGAGGAAAAGCACACATAAAAGCAGGCGGACATGTGCCATTGTGGATTTCAGTAATTGCTGAGAGACAATGAGGAGGCCTATTCTTTTGAAATACACTGCTTTTCAAAGCATGAAATCTGTGAAATGCATGACATGTATTGGTGATTAACCAGTCAGACCCACAAGGTCAGAGCTCTAATGGATGACCATTAATTCTGTAAGATTTATTGAAGATAATGCATGCTTGAGTCTACATTTCACAGCATATGCATATTTCAACCATGACAACTATTCAACCATGAATAGTTTAGCATGCTATTGAATATGGCAATGTTAATGTATTGGGTCTTGGCGGATTAGATCTGCTACGCTGATGCTGAGGAAATACGGACTTGCTAATGATAATATATACACATACACAATGCTGTAAGCATGTAAGATATGCTGCTGCATAAATAGACAAATATAAATTCCATAGCAGGTGGAGCTGGGGGAGGTGGAGGGTTTCAGAAGATCTGATTGTACACTGCAGGACTAGTTTACAGAAAACAGTTAACCAGACTATTTAAATGTTGAGCAAGCAATCTAATTGACTGCAGGATCAGCAGAGGCCAATCAGCTTGTGCCATGTGGTGATGATGTGATTGCTTGCAGATTGCATATAAAGGACCTATTCAGCCTGCAACCTAGAGTTTCATGGCTGAACTAGAATTGTATGTTAGGCCCCGTTTACACGATGGGAAAACGCAGATATTTCCCTGCGTTTTGGCCTGTCATTTACACGAAAACGCCGTTTTTATCCCAGAAAACGATTATTTCTAAAAACTCCGGCCAAAGTGGAGATTTTTGAAAACGCCGGTTATGTGTTGCCGTGTCAACTGGGAGAAACGGGGTTTTAGGTTCTCAAACGTCACATTATGCGCCAGAAAACGCTTACGTCATGTGAGCGCCCTATGTTTAGAGTTTGTTTGGCTACTGTTTGATCATGGATGCTGTTATGGTGATACTCATTTTTACTTTTGTGCAAACGCTTTTGGCCTGTTTGCATTTGTTTCGCTATCTGTCCACACAAACGAAACTCGCTCTGTTGTTTTGAAAGGAACAGGAAGTCGCTCGTGCTATTCGTTGTTGTCGATTTTGAGGATTCTGATTGGCTTGCATGGCTTTATCCTTCTCCCTACACTGCCGCCCATAGGTTTGGCATAGTTATGATGTTGCTCGACGGCGTATTTATGCGGGATGATGTAAACGACAACTTTTTTGAAAACGATGTTGTGTGCACGATGTTATTTTTGAAAACGGAGGGGGGGGAATATTCGTTTCTCTAAATACCCGGCTATGTGTAAATGTGGCCTTAGTATGAAATTGTCAAAATTACATTATTATATTCAATGTGTCCAGAGGCATTATGATTAAGTAACAATTAAACGTATGTCATTGGATTAGATAAATTATAAAATCAAGTTTCCAAGCAAAATGCCACTATGCAAATAATAAATGGACAATTTCTGCAGATACTACTTGGTTTGATATTTTATGGAATGCAATGAAATTCCAAAAATTTTAAGTGTCAAACATAAAATATGTTTGAAATGCATAAAATGTCTGTTAGAAAGAGATAATAATTTAGTGAGGTTTTTGCTTAAAATAATTAAAAACAATCTTCTATATAGAAATACTTAATACATTTTATTTAATTGTTTTATTTTATTTTATTTTATTTTATTTTATTTTATTTTATTTTATTTTATTTTATTTTATTTTATTTTATTTTATTTTATTTTATTTTATTTTAATGGAAGAAAATTGTGAGCCATTTTCCAATTCAGCAGTAGAAAGTCAGTGTACCAGAGCAATGGCATTTTATAATGTCACATGGATGATTTTGCATTATCTCTTCAGTCAGGTAAGTAGTTAGCATTACGAGCTTCATTGTTCGTCTGCCAAGGCTGAAGGATTATGTGTGGATGCATGAGTGTGTTTTCTTTTTCAAACTCCATTGAATCATAACAAGTTGAAAGAAGTTTTTGTTCCCTTTATGTCTCGTGTCTGTTCTTTTCCTGTGCTCTGACACATTGTTCCCAGTAATCACTCATCATTGTATCTAATAATTCATGCTTTTATGACAGATGAAACCCTTTGGAGACACATCTCATCAGCAGTCAAGTATGGTCTGCCCACCACGCTCATACTGATCAGATAGCTGGTCATTATTTCAGCGTGGGACATGTTAGGGAGTAATCTTTCAATTTAATGAGAGCTGCATTTAATTGGGCACACCCTATTAATCGCACAATATCCATAACTCTGTAGTTGTCTTACTCTGTTATGTTTGCTTGAATGAGGTGCATGTTGGATGTCTTGATCAATGCTCACTCCAAGTCATGTGTTTACATGGACTGCAGCACTACTGACACAATTATGATTATTAAGACCAGTTAATGAATTGAAGATGACAGAGATACACTTAAAAGTGATGCTACTGCTGAATATTACTAGGTGATTGTAAATAACTTACAGGCACTTTAAATGACTAATCAAGCCCCTTTACAGGCCCATTCCTACAGTGACGAGGCTTGTGTGTTTTGCTCATGCAAGCGTTTCTTTATGACAAGGATGCTAAAATGGGCACAGCTTAATTAGAAAGGGACCAATGGTGAGTCGAGGAGGGAGGAGTGCGTTGACATCTGCTCCTGGTGAAAGAGCGCTAGGTCAGCATTTTCCAAGCTTGCAATGGACAAAAATGCAAAAGAATATGTGGGAAAATAGACATTTTAGCCTCCCTTAAGACATTAGCAACCCTCTGATTACTCTTGAGTGAGATGTTCATCCATATGAAACGTTCTGGCTCTTAAAAGAATAGATTATGAAAAACAAAAGTAGCTAAAAATGATTATTTAAAATAAATTAGTTGTTTGGCCAGGGTCCAAATTGGATTAATTGCCATTTCATTATGCTTTAGAGACTGATTATTCAAATGCGCATAGACTGAACTCGTAATACGCATGTGCACGCCATCGGCGTTCTCACTGGTTCGCGTTTTTGAAGTTTGCGCAGAAAGAACTTAAGAGTTTTCTGTTAAAACGGTGTTGTGTTAGCAACTAAGTTAATAACTAATGATCGTTGCGACGGAAGTGAATCAATCAAACTAAGTTTAGCTGGACAAACTTTATTCTAGAGCTGCACTATAAAGCCAAAACACTTTACTTTAATTTCCTATTATCAATGTAAAGCTGCTTTTGAACAATCTACATTGTTAAAAGTGCTATATAAAAGAAGATGACTTGACTTGACTGATCAGAAGTCATGATATTATTGTGATTATTTTATTCTGTTGACATAACTAAATCGTATACACTATCGTTCAAAAGTTTGGGGTCGGGTTTTTGATGCTCACCAATATTATTACAATTTAAAATGACTGTTTTCTATTTTAATATATTTTAAAATGTAATGTATTCCTGTAATGGCAAAGCTGAATTTCAGCATCATTGCTCTAATCTTCAGTGTCACATGATCCTTCAGAAATCATAATATGCTGATTTGATGCTTAATAAACATTTTCTATTATTATTAATGTTGAAAACAGCTGAGCTGCTTAATAATGTTGTGGAAACCATGATACTTTTTCAGGATTCTTGAGGAGTAGAAAGTAGAAAACATAATTTATTTGACATATAAATGTTTTGTAACATAACTGTCGATTTTTATCAATTTAATGCATCCTTGCGAAATAAAAGTATTAATTTCTTAACAAAATCTTACTGATCCCAAACTTATAAATGGCAGGAATATGCTGTTTAATACTATATATCAGCTTCTCAGGGCAGTATACTGTAACAAGCAACAGTTCGTGTTTCACAGTAGCTATATATTGCCCTGCTTTGAGCTATGTGCCTGCTCGGACTCCATCCTTTTTTTTTTTTTTCTGCATTGCTCGCGGCTGTGAGTTAATGGAGGAATAGGACTGCATTCAGAGGCAGGTTGAATAGTAAATGGCTTGAAAAGGTGTCATATGCAGAGAACAATCTGGCCACCTGGTGGCAGACACAGCATTCTCAAATGCAGCATCTTTACTTATTACAGTTTTTTTTTAAGGCTGACAAGAATTCATGTGTCAAAACATTACAAACCCGTTTTTTACTCAAACTAGTGGTAATTGGGATATATTTTGGTGTGTTCATGCAGACTTTATATTCCTATTCTTCAAAAATATATTTTTTGTGTGTGTGAGACTCATGTTGTCCTATATTTCTCCAACTTCAGTTACCATTAAACATGTAATGAGTTGAGCTACACAAATTAAATTGTAATGAAATGCGCACAAGGAGAGTGTGTGTCATAATGAAGCAGTGGCAACATGTCTGAATATTACATGTGTTTATATTTAGCATCTTTGATTCACTAAGAATGACTGTTCTCATGGGCACTTTTCTTCTTTTGTAAAGGACTTTATGTCAGAAGTTGGGCTGCTTTCATTTCCTTGTTCCTTTGAGCATTCGCAAAAACTCTTTGAATTGAATGCCAGGTGTGTGAATTGAACGCTCTTTCTGTGAATCCATAGGATTTTCCTGAACTCAAGCGTGAAAGAGTGAGCATACTGCTCTGGAGAACAAAGAGACACAACAGGATGAACGCTGAGCCAAATGTAGCTAACACATATTTATTCTCTTCTCATAATTCCCATGAAAATACCTATCGACTTGAATTCTAGGTGTTTTTTCTTGTGCTTCATACCCAGTTCTCACCACCCACAATGATGTGTATTGAACACAAAAATGACAAACTGCCAAGCTCTAATTTGATTGACAGGCAGCTATGAAAGTTACATTCAACCCCTAATTGATATAGTAATTTTCAATTATTAATAATAATGGGGAACTTGATGTATGCAAACCAAAAGATGAGATTATTCACAACAAATGAATGATAAATCTATTAAATATATGTGTCCTTGTCATAAAGAAAAAAATATATAACCTCAAATGTTTAGGGGCAGTAGGATTTTTTTAAAATGTTCTTATAAATGCTTACCAAGGCTGCATTATTTGATCAAAAACACAATTTATATATATATATATATATATATATATATATATATATATATATATATATATATATATATATATATATATATATATAACAGCATTTATTTGAAATTACTTTGTGAAAGTCTTTAGTGTCACTTTTGATGAATTTAGGCTTTTATTCACATATAAACATTAATCAACTCACACATCAGTTGTGATAAACGAAAGCTAAGTCATTGCTTGACGTGTGAGAACCAATGAAGTTCATTCTCGTGTGTTACGCAGCAGCAAGTTTGAGCTTCTGTAAGAACCAATGAGGTTTGTTCTCAAGCGTTAAGCAGGTTTGGTTGAGCTTCTGTTTATGTCCGCTTATCAATAATGTTTATATGTGAATAAAAGCCTAAATTCATTCTGTTCATCATGTAAAGCGATTGTGTCTCTTCAGAAAATTTGGACTAAACCGCTCAACTCATATTGATTAGTTTTACGATCAACTTTTTGAAGCATCAAAATGGTAGTTGCATAGCTGTCTATGGAGGGATAGAAAGCTCTCAGATTTCATTAAATATATATTCATTTGTGTTCCGAAGATGAACGAAAGTCTTACGGGTTTGGAACGACATGAGGGTGAGTAAATCATGACAGAATTTTCATTTTTGGGTGAACTAACCCTTTAATGCATCTCTGCTGAATAAAAAGTATTTCTTTCTTTCTATGTTTGAATGGCCTGCATTAGAGAAAGATGATTTCTGCCCACATAATAATAGTATAATAGAATAAAATATTTACAGCATCTTGAAGGGGGTGGATTGGAATCCACTGCTGGTTCAATATGTAATGAGTAATTATAATCAAGGTATTAATCAATATTTTTGCTTCTAAATACCAAATGAGTTGAACGACTTCTCTGTAATTACTGAAATGTTCTTTTCATGCATTCTTTAATGTCTGTATTTGATATCTGAATGCAGTAACAGTGTTTGCTTATTTAGCCCGGCTTCCAGAAATGAAATAGGGACTTGTTTTGTGTTTGAGAAAGGTCTTCAACGTTTTACAGCATAGAGGTCATTGAAGGCAATAGTTTAAGGGACCATTTCTTTGTTAAAACCTTACTTTCCAGACTAAACAAAGTGTTGTTCTCCTTGAGAGAAAGAACACATTATCTTGATGTTTTGAGAATACTCTCCTGTTTATAGTTAGAGCCTGACCAAATCCTACCTTGGAAAAGCTGTGTGTCGGCGTGTGTTAGTCTTCTTGGTTACAGGTTAAGGAACCTGTGGAATTATTGGAGATTGACTGAGTTGTTGTTCGGGACATGCTGGCGCCCAGCAACCCAAATCTGCAACCTGGAAGGTCACGACGTACCTAACTTCAGGGTCCGAGTGTCAGCTGCCTAATCGATGGAGATATGCTTCCGTCTATCTGTATAATGTATGTGTGGAAAATTACTATGTTTATCTATTTCTTAGCCAATCAGAAACTACAACCTAGCTTAGACCTTGGTGTAGGGTACCGTATAACTGCTGTGATCTTTGTAACTGTAAGCAGGGCGACCAACGAACTCCTGTGTGAGTCTTGAAGCTGACGAAACTGCAAACTATCTTCAGTAAAACTTTTCTTCAATTTATTATAATTCTGACTCCGGGTCTTCTTTCAAACATCTGGTCCTTGGGTCCTAAACTGTTACCCCCTAACAATCTACTGGCCAACCGTTTGTCAAGGGCTGTTGCAGGCAAACAGGCGAATATGAAGAATAAAGTACCAATACGAAGTTTAAAGGTTGTATCAGTGATTTCAGGCCCCAAAAAAATGATCACATTCATCTAATCTTTCCTAACGATCTGCTAGCTGCCCGCCCCATAAGCATGCCGTCATTGACTTCTTTTTCGTAAGGGAAGGCACTAAGTGAACAAGAGGAACTTAAATACACATGGTGATTAACTAGAAGACGAACAGCTGTGATGATAGAGTTTGTGTCCATTGTAGATGAGTGGTGGGAAAATCAAACAAAGGAACACATGTGACTAGAGAATACAAACTAAAAGTCCATGAAAACTAAACAAACTGTCACCATTAAAGCTAACTATCTAAACACTGGCTTTTTGATTGGCATGTAAGGGAATTGTGATTGGTCACATTACATGTGTCTCTTTCTGATTAAGTCTATGGTTCTTGGCCAGAATAAGATGCAAATATAGGGACTGGAAAGTCAAAAGTCTGCAACCCATATTTACAGAAAGAGAGAAAACTTTGGCATTTGGAATACCATTATAATCCACAAGTTAATCAGACTGTCAAGACTGTAGGTGTGTGCAGTGTAGGTGAGTTTAATCTGATTCAAGTTCGCTTTGACATTCACAAAGAATAAGATTCCTGTAAAGTACCTTGAGGACTGTAAAATTTGAAAACAAAAAGACGAAATGAATTTCGTTCAAGGCCATGCTTTTCTCTCCCACAGTGTCAGTCACTAGGTGCTAAGAATACATAAATTATTCATGACACTGCGGTATCCTTACACATGTTGTAGGGACAAATGAGTGTTAAAAAATAGCCTTAAGGCCAGTTAGAGAGTTTCCGTGCTTGTGGAGAACAGCCCTCTGTTCAGAGCAGCCGTCCATCACGCTCCTGACGGACAGCGTTGGTTATTGATTTTACGAGAAATGCTCGACTGGGATTCTAGGACTGGCATGGAGGAGATCGAAAAGGGTCCTACTGCTCCACACCTACATGCAGCATCATGCTTCACTTTCCTGTCAGGTTGAGATATACTTGAGTGCGGTGGAGGATGCCAGAATAGAGCCAAAGGTTTTTCCACATAATTTCATGTGGTTTGAGAGCTTATTTCGAGTCGGAGCATGCCAGTGCACGCCAAATCATTCTTGATAGGATATACATGTTACAGTAGGCTGTGTGAAATTACCTGATGAAGTCACGTGCATTCAATGCATCTAACCCCACGTATATTCCCTGTCACTATCTAAAATAATGACAACTATATTGCAGCATGTTATTGCCAGGGTCACTCAGTGTATGAAGTCAGAGTCTCTGTGTTTCTCCTCTTGCACTTATTCTCTTCCTTCCTATTTTATAGTTTAATGTGTTAAATGTACTTCCTATTCCCCAGGGCCTCATCTCCAGGATTACTCTTTAAAAATGAAGTGTTTAATCATTCTATTGTCCTGATTATGGCCTTAATGCAACCATTCGCACCCCCTGAGCAGGGCAAAGCATCCCAGGAGAGCATAACTGTAGAACCAGTTGTGGGCAGCGTTTGGTTTTTGCCGGCATGGTCTCACGATAATCTGAGCCAGTTTTAGTAAAAATCAGACGGATGGTCTGACTCTGGGAGGAGTTTGAAAAAGTACGTTTTCAAGAAAATGTAAAATGGCAGATATTTCGACCGACTATGGCATGGTATCATTGTTCTCGGTGTGATTCAAGGAAGACCATTTTCATTCAAATAGGCAAAACTAATCAAAAGCTATTAGCATTTCTTAAAATTTATTCAGGGCACGGTGCCGATGACACATACTGAGTTTTGTAATGATTCACTAATGTGATAATAAAATACAGCATTTTATGACAAAATTCAAAATGGCTGACATGGGAAAACTGGATATCATTCGGCTCAGTATGCTGCAGCTGCACTGAATCAAAATAGACAGTTAAACTTTGACAGCCAATCATAATGCACCTGACTTTAAACAGGTCAATCATTTGAAGCAGAAGTCAATCAAACTGTAACGTATGTTTAGAAAAAATGTTTTATCATGCGTTGGTGTGGACACTAATATTGTTATAGTTATCTTAACAGTTAAAGTTCAAGGTATGAGCAGGCCTTAACCTGTTATTGGCACACTCTTATAGGCACACATTTATTGCCTTTTTCCCCATCACATAATTTAGGTATCATTCAAAAGCTTAAACCCTCAAAATTCATCCTGTGGAAACTGTTGAAATTGGTCATTCTTTTAGCAGGCTTCTCCAGTGGCTAGCAAATTTTTATAATCAAATCTTGACACAGCTCTTTTGTTGGAAAGGTCTGAGACTCAAGGTTTCATCTAAGAACTTAGAAACTCCAAGGCACTCGAAGTAAGTAGAAGAACATTTAAAAAGCCTTTATTTCATACATGGCTTAAACATTAAAATTGGTGACAGATCCACCTACGCGTTGCGGCTATTACATGCCTTCGTCAGGGTGTGTGTGACTCAAGGTTTCATATTTGTCACGGTTTTGTTATAGAAGTGATATTGTGTTAAACAAGCACCTAAACAAGGAACCTCAATGTTTGTAAAGACCTCAAATATGGAATACGGGTCAGATAAATGGTTTAGATTTTCTAGCAATTTTAAGTCCTATTGAATTTGTTTGCATATTGTATAAAATAAAAATGGTTAGTGCAGTGTATTTGCTTTACAGTAAACTATAACTTCTATAACTTTTTGACACTTTTTTGAAGTACTTTCACTTCAACAATAATCTGCTGAGTGTCTTCTTTAAAAAGGGTCTGCGTTCCAAAGCCAAATTCAGTTGAAGTGATTCATCCTAAGGAGACAATAAAGAAAAATGCAGAAAATTATAAAAGTGAGAAACAGGATCCAAAGAATAGCTATAATAATGTAAGATATTTTTTTTTTTACAAAGAATTGTGTTTTAAGAATGCTGTAACGAAAATGAGGAGAAACCAACCACAGACTAATTTTCTTCCAGAAAATTAATTAGAACTCTCTACTTCCGGCCGAACCAAAAGAGAAGATTTGTTCAGAACGTCTCATGATCGTCATCATTCAGGCTATTTAAAAGAGCCTCCCCCCAGCACTAACACATAACTGGTCAATGGCTAGCTTTGTGGCCTACTATCTTACTGGTTAAGATAAAGACAGTGTCCGCACATTCCAGAGTCAAATCACCAAGACCAGAGCCATAAGTCACCCATCCCGGTGCCAGAGAGTCTGCAAAAGACCCTTTAGAAGAAGAATCGACACCAGCAGATGTTACTGAAACCCCCGACAACATTCCTGAACACTTCCTCATTAAGACCTCTGAACAAACAGAGTTCTGCCTCTTCACCAGAGAACTGATTCTTATCAATAACTATACATAAAATCATTCAAGAACAATTTTCAATGGACTCATGATCAAACAATCATGCAACTACCTAATCCTGGGTTGTTTCCACCACTTATATGTATATTTTAATAAGATAATATGTTTTGATCCCATTTAATTCAGGTAATAGTTATTATATTAACTATTAGAAGGAGTGAATGAATGAAAGTGTGTACTGTTTCATATCAATGCTATCTTACGAACACAACTAGCAAGATGGCTTGAATGATATCGGTGTAATATGTTTTGATCTTCTTTTAATTAGAAATCATGTCTAAACTGTGGCCCCTGTTCTCTCTGTTAGTAAGGAGAGCACAGATAAGCATGATTTACGATCAGAACTGAAAAGAACGTCACCTCCTAAATTCAGCCAGTGTCTAATTGGCCAGAACTCATCCTGGAGGTTGGACAAACTTTTAGTTTAAAACCTTAGACCCAAAAACAAATTGCTCTCTCTCGCTGCTCTCTCTCGCTGCTCTCTCTCGCTCTCTCTCTCGCTGCTCTTGAAGCTCTCTCTCTCTCTATAGGAACCATGTAAACGCGCAAACGAAATAACCCAAATCAAGATCTGAAGAACATGGGTTAAATAGCTTCATTCAAGCCATCATCATCTACTCTCAATTTCCTTTCTTTTCTTAGTTTCATTTCTTTTCCGTTGTGAGTGTCGGTTCTAAGTTAAGTTTTGCGACAAGATTTCGAGCCACGTTTCTTCTGCAAAGCCAGCTTCAAACAAAGACTTTCATTCCGCCAGCACACCACGTGACTGACCCCGTGATCCATTTATCCAAGCACGAGGAGGCCAGCCGACGGACGAACCAAGGGAAACCCCCTTCTTACGCTACAAAGGGAATTCCAAAAGGGAATCCCCAAAAGCAAATACGCAAGTAGACTATACCTCCAGACTTTTAAAATCTTAACTGGTGTATTTATATAACTTTAATAACCTGCCTAAAACGATAGAAGGGTTAAATTAATGATTGATGGTTCGTTCAGGTCATGTCTAGTGCATATGGAATCGTGAGATTTCATCCTTTCACTCTTAAACCCACTCTTTCCTCACTCTATCCCTTTCTGCAACGCGTATGAATGTGTGTGTGTGTGTTTGTGTTAGATATTAGCTTATGTGTTATATATAATCAATAAAGTATTGTTTGTATTTGAAAAGAGATTACTTGTGTATGTGCTTATCAGATTTATTGTCTTGAACTTCGATTTAAGTTACCTATGCTGTTACCCTTAATTTACTTCGTAATTTATTGTTAGCTGGGGATTAATTCTTTCTTGACCAGGAAGATATTATATTTCCTAGAGTTAATACTTGTTTATGCTTTCTGTTCATTGGATGAACTGATAAAATGATCATACTATTGATTCTGCTACAGTAAATTCTGAAGATAATTAAAAATAATTAAAATATTAATTATCGGTCATATTCCGTTATGAATAATAATTAATAATATTTATACGTGGGCGTATAAACGCTGCATTTAAATGGTGGAGAAGAATGCGGGAAGTTTAACCTAAATTGTAAGCATATACGAAGTAATTATATTTTCATAGTATGCGAAGGGAGAGATCCGAACCTCCGAGTCTGTGTGTATGACGTATGCAGCGAGCGCCGCGCGCCCTGTTTGAATGAATGTGAATACACAGAGAGAGCTGTTACTCTAGTCTAGGCTGCCTGCCTATTTTTATTTTATTTTAAACTGCAGTAAAATAACCCAAGATATAAGATCTCACACAATGATAAGGTAAGGATTGAGCGTGTCCCTCAATTTCTGAAATACTTATAGCTTAAGACGTCTGCGTGTTCCAGAGTCTTTCAAATAGCTATAACGTTATGTGTGTTTGTATCAGTCAGAGAGCTGAATGAAATTAAAACTGCAGTAATTAAAATAACAATGTAAAGGACGGATGAGCGTGTTCCTCGTCTAACGTTCCTTATTTATCTGATTGTCACTCAGTGCGTGTTCCACTGCAAGGACGAATATTCTCCTCACAGATTAGTCTTTATTTATCAGGTGCCCGTGCGTGTCCCACGGCAATCCCCGTGATAAACTATAAGCTTATCTGTGTCAGTTCAATTAATTCTCGCGTAAACACTGCGTATGTCCGAGTGTAGTTGAATAGGAAGTATTTAAAGTTGTGTTCAAGTAAAGCTTGACGTCGAAACTTAACCAACAGTTAGGAACCCTGTTGTTTTTGTGTGCTCAGATAACATTGCACAGAGACGATCCGCCGAGATCGCTATTGTTCCATCTATTACAGCGCAAAGCTGCCCTTTAAAGATAATCTCACTCTTAAACAACTGAGTGAAGCCCCACGTCGTAAAAACTACGAGTGGTGTCCTTTATTTGTATTTTTGAAATGCGCCGACATTTCACGTAATATGATCGACGTGTATATTCTTTGAACATTGTTGAAATGTGCCGACATTTCATGTAACATGCATTACTGTTTACAAACTGCAATTCACATGTTTGCCCACTAGCGTTGTTTTGTCGCCATAGTTACAATCGTGACACGGAAGTCTTAACCAACGCTTCCGGGGGAACTCTGACCCTCGCATGATCAGAGCCACAGCAAAGCCCTGACCACAGTGTAAACAAACCCTTTGGTGGCTAAGCTAGCTGCTAACCCTTGGCTAAGCTAACCTAACCTAGGCAGTTGTTTACAGTGAGGCCTATATGCTAAAGCCTTAAGCATTATTTACGTTGTCATTTGTATTAACATCAGTGGTTAAATACAGTGTCTGTTTGAACAACGTTAAAGTGATTTAACCATTTAAACACCTTGATTTTTACACCTGTTGGTCTTTTCTTCTTTCTTATTTTACCTGTCTAATATTTTAATTACCCATATTTTCCGTGAAAAGGAAATTTCGTTTGCAATTATTAATTTCGTTTACCTGCATTTTACTTGAAAAAGAAAATACTGGTTTATGATTATTAATTGTCAAATTCTAATTTGATTTAAAAAAAGGAAATTAAAATTGAAAATCTATTTTTCTAAACAGGTAATTTCTAATGATTTCTAGATTTATTTTTAATAAATCTAATTTCATAATTTTCATAATTTCTATATTACTCTTTTAGATTTAATCACTTAAGGTGAATACGTTTTGAACTTTGAAAGTTAAGTAAACTTATTCAACCCACATTTCCCTATTTCAAATATTGTTAGACTCCTACTTGCTCATTTATTGTTATTGCGTTGTAACCTCCTTCTCAAGTTGTGGTTATAAACTTAACCATTCTATTTTACCCATTTACCTCTTTTTGTCGCTGTGGAGCGACACACCTGAGCCTCAATAGGAGACATTGGTATCTCACTACAAGTTTCAAATAGATCAGAGATAACCCTCTCTTTACAAAGCTTTATTTTTGAATGTTTAGTTGGTTGGCAACTATCAATTCTATACTTGTAGTTCGACAAAGGCTCCAGAGCCATTTGTGGATCCAATCTCCTTCCCTCCTTTCCTTCTTACATCCTTCCTGTTCTGTCCTGATTTCCCATCCTTCACATTTGTAGGAAACAAACCTGGAAGAACCATCAATCGAGTCTAAAGAAAGAGAAAGATAATTTTTCCAAAGAAAACAATTATTAGGTATTTGATTTGTAATCAAACCCTCTCTTGTTCTCCATACTCTCTCTGTCTTTGTAAACGCAATTTACAATTTAACATCTTATCCAAGATCAATTAACAGAGACCAGTGTTGAGCAACCGTCGCCTTCATAGCATCCCAGCTGTAAGCGGTCCAACTGACGGTGTGTGGTGTCAATCCTGTAAAACTCGGAAAAAGGTATCAGCATTATTATTGTATTATTTTTCCTTGTAAACATAAGCAATAATATTGTTTACCTTTCTGGAAACAGATTATCACCGATAGGAAGCATTTACGAGAAAAATAATATTTCTCCTACTTAAGAATTTTCTTTCTTGTTTTATTGAAATTGGTTTTAACCTCTCTCTCTTTTTCCCCTTTACTCAGTTGAGTGACACATCACGAGTTTAAACCAGCTTTTCAAAAAAAAAAAAATTCCTTTCAATTGAGATTTGTTTTAACCTTTTTCTCTCTTTCCCTCACTTAGTTGAGTGACAAAGTTTCCACATCACTAACCTACCTGTCTACACTGAGACCAACACTTAGACATTACAACACTTCACTATTGTTGTACAGTCACTGAAACGACACTTAGCTGTTCAACCACATATAGGCTTACACCCCACACAGATCTGTGTCAGTCTCTTCACCCCAGCGTGCCAACATGTCGTGGACAACAAACCCCACTGACGTGGACGCCTGGCTCGGAGGCATTGCAGACTGCCTCACACCAAAGACATTTGAACTGTTATTATTTTTAATAATAATCATAACGCTGAGAAGATTCCTGACACATGATTCAAGCCAGAATCAGAACCACAACCACGCGGAACTAACCAAGATTATCTGTTCCCTAAGCAATGCCTTCACAGCCCAGCTGACACTAAGCGACAAGCACATCACCCACCTTCAGGAGGAGCTGACACGTGCCCAGAGCCGCATAGACAAGCTGGAAGTGAAAGTCCAGGACGACTTCAAGCTTCAGACCACTGAGTTCCTGAGAGAGCTGATGCACACTCAACTCTGCACTGACCAGCTCAAAGTGAAAGCTCAAGTCGAACTCGAAGTGCCCGACAAAGTGAAGCAAGAAACAAAGAAGCAAGTTTACAAGCTCCAAGAAGCCCTTGCAGTCACTGAACGTGACAAACAAGAATTAAAGACTGTCCAGAAGCACCTGGTAAACCAACTCCAGTCTGCTGAACACCAGCTAGAGAAAGCTAAAGCTGACATTAAAGTCAAGAACTCTAAGATCATTGCTCTGAAAGACCACCTGGAAAGGTGCAGTGCTGAAATCGACCATCTGACCCAACAGCGAGATGACGTCAACGACGAGCTCTACACGGTCAGAGATGAACTCCAGCACATTTTCAAACAGAAACCAGAGCCAAGAAGGGAGAGACCTCCCTCAGCATCACCACTGCTGAGCAGAACAGAGTCCTCCATCCAAGAACTGGCATACAGTGAAAGAAGTGAATGGCCACAACCCGAAAGGTCACCAGCCTTCACCACAGAACTGTTCACTGCCAACAAACAAAGAGACCTCATTCAGGCAGACTCCAAAGCTGCACAGGGGATGACCTGTAAAGATCTCAACCAGCTGGTTAAGAGTATCACTCAGTTCAACCTGAACTCCACGGAGGGCCCAGACATCCAGGCCCACATCCGAGATATCAACTTCCACCTAGAGGTGAGACCACATGTGACTGACAGAGACAGGTTTTACATCCTCAGATCGACATCCACTCCAAAGGTACGAAGCTTCCTAGACCGACAACCTGCTCATGTCAAGTCAAACTACCAGCTGCTATGTGAGACACTGATTAAAGAATTCACAGGCCCAGAGTCGGAACATGGTGTGTTAATCGCTTTGGAAACTAAACAAGGTCGGCAAGAGACTCCTCAAGCCTACTACCACCGTTTTCGACAAGCCTTCTTTGGTGCACATAACTCACCTGAACATGAAGAGGATGTGAATTTCAAAAACCTCTTCCTGAGAAATCTGCACCCCGGATTGAGTTATTATCTTGGCCTCGAGGCCTGCGCAGACACAATGACAATTCAACAGCTGCGTGACCTGACACACAAGGCCCACATCAAACAGAAGATGTCCTCAAAGAAAGGTTTGAAAACATCCACAATTTCAAACTCCTTCAGCCAAGACACAAGCCTTGCACTGGAAGACAACCAGTGGCATGACAACACCACAGTCCTTCGTAAGAAGCACAGAGAACGTGACTCCCATGCCGATGACAGCTACCACACCAACCGCATGGAAAAGACATGGAACCACTAATGAGGCAACGGGAAGTGTTCCTAGAAAGCAGGCTGAACACGGATGACCAACAAGATGAGTCAAATTTGCTATGACTAGCGATGGAACGGAAGACCCACGACTCATCTGATACACCTTCATAATGAAGATGACAACCACTTGTTCTACAACAACACAGAACAAAGTGGTCTCTCACAGTCAACCACTGACAAACACCCAGAGGTACCAGAAAACACCATCCTGGTTACCCATCACTCATAAAGAAACCACCAAACGAGCTCCAACTCAAGAACCATGTGTGTGCTACAGCAACAACAGTAAGCACAGAAGATCAGAAAGGCTGTCACAACCAGAAGGCATCATCGGAGGAATGCAACAACGGAGACCAAGTTTCGCACTACAGCTTCACGCATCCATGCCAAACTACCTCCCCATGTCTGCCAGAGAACTTCCTGCCTTACTGGTTTGACCCCCAGCAGATCACAGAAGATCCTTTCTCCAAGGCAAAGAGGCAACAAGCTCATCAAAGCTAAGCCATCAAGCAAAGGGGGGAGCAAAACAGACTGAAACAGATCTGACCATACATACATACATACATACATGCATGCATACATGCATACACTACACAACACCCCTAACATACTCACTAACATATAGAAGTTAACCACCTCTACCGTGCAAAACACGCAACAAACATGTTTTCTCCCACAGGTAAAAACTAACTTCAGGAACTAGCTTAACAACGTAGCTACACTTACCATAGGAAACATGGTAACTACCCATCCAACAAGTACACCTGAGAACACCTCTCATTACATCGTGATACCTGACACCTTAGCTGCGCAACAGTAGTTATAAGTCATACCAGGAACACTCAACTGCTGTTTTGTTTTACCTCTTCCTTCCTTTCCTTCTTCTTTTATTAGGTAAAATGCCTGTCCACCCTATAAGGGTCAAGGTCGCAATAATAGGATTGACACACCACGCCTAATATTTGTAAGTCACCTTAAAACGAATGTGAGCCAGAGAACTCCCTGCATCATTCGTATCACAAATTGAAAGGTAAATTGGTCCAAACCTAGAACAATTTAGAAGAGAATAAAACAAACAAATCAAATTTAATCACAAAATTGATTAATCACCGTCCCAAAACGAACTAGGATAACGGTCCTAAGATTGAACTAAACTTTATTCAACGTGATTAACTACATTGAGAGAGTGAACCTGTTTATGCCTAGGTAATCTAATGCCCTGCACCAGTAAAGTGACCAGTCATGGAGGTGTTGTCTTGTTGTTTGCTGTTTGTGTTTGCTTCCTCTACCCATTTCTCTAGCGTTCACCGATGTCTTCTACTCAACACATCGGCGACCGAAGGGGGGATATGTAACGAAAATGAGGAGAAACCAACCACAGACTAATTTTCTTCCAGAAAATTAATTAGAACTCTCTACTTCCGGCCGAACCAAAAGAGAAGATTTGTTCAGAACGTCTCATGATCGTCATCATTCAGGCTATTTAAAAGAGCCTCCCCCCAGCACTAACACATAACTGGTCAATGGCTAGCTTTGTGGCCTACTATCTTACTGGTTAAGATAAAGACAGTGTCCGCACATTCCAGAGTCAAATCACCAAGACCAGAGCCATAAGTCACCCATCCCGGTGCCAGAGAGTCTGCAAAAGACCCTTTAGAAGAAGAATCGACACCAGCAGATGTTACTGAAACCCCCGACAACATTCCTGAACACTTCCTCATTAAGACCTCTGAACAAACAGAGTTCTGCCTCTTCACCAGAGAACTGATTCTTATCAATAACTATACATAAAATCATTCAAGAACAATTTTCAATGGACTCATGATCAAACAATCATGCAACTACCTAATCCTGGGTTGTTTCCACCACTTATATGTATATTTTAATAAGATAATATGTTTTGATCCCATTTAATTCAGGTAATAGTTATTATATTAACTATTAGAAGGAGTGAATGAATGAAAGTGTGTACTGTTTCATATCAATGCTATCTTACGAACACAACTAGCAAGATGGCTTGAATGATATCGGTGTAATATGTTTTGATCTTCTTTTAATTAGAAATCATGTCTAAACTGTGGCCCCTGTTCTCTCTGTTAGTAAGGAGAGCACAGATAAGCATGATTTACGATCAGAACTGAAAAGAACGTCACCTCCTAAATTCAGCCAGTGTCTAATTGGCCAGAACTCATCCTGGAGGTTGGACAAACTTTTAGTTTAAAACCTTAGACCCAAAAACAAATTGCTCTCTCTCGCTGCTCTCTCTCGCTGCTCTCTCTCGCTCTCTCTCTCGCTGCTCTTGAAGCTCTCTCTCTCTCTATAGGAACCATGTAAACGCGCAAACGAAATAACCCAAATCAAGATCTGAAGAACATGGGTTAAATAGCTTCATTCAAGCCATCATCATCTACTCTCAATTTCCTTTCTTTTCTTAGTTTCATTTCTTTTCCGTTGTGAGTGTCGGTTCTAAGTTAAGTTTTGCGACAAGATTTCGAGCCACGTTTCTTCTGCAAAGCCAGCTTCAAACAAAGACTTTCATTCCGCCAGCACACCACGTGACTGACCCCGTGATCCATTTATCCAAGCACGAGGAGGCCAGCCGACGGACGAACCAAGGGAAACCCCCTTCTTACGCTACAAAGGGAATTCCAAAAGGGAATCCCCAAAAGCAAATACGCAAGTAGACTATACCTCCAGACTTTTAAAATCTTAACTGGTGTATTTATATAACTTTAATAACCTGCCTAAAACGATAGAAGGGTTAAATTAATGATTGATGGTTCGTTCAGGTCATGTCTAGTGCATATGGAATCGTGAGATTTCATCCTTTCACTCTTAAACCCACTCTTTCCTCACTCTATCCCTTTCTGCAACGCGTATGAATGTGTGTGTGTGTGTTTGTGTTAGATATTAGCTTATGTGTTATATATAATCAATAAAGTATTGTTTGTATTTGAAAAGAGATTACTTGTGTATGTGCTTATCAGATTTATTGTCTTGAACTTCGATTTAAGTTACCTATGCTGTTACCCTTAATTTACTTCGTAATTTATTGTTAGCTGGGGATTAATTCTTTCTTGACCAGGAAGATATTATATTTCCTAGAGTTAATACTTGTTTATGCTTTCTGTTCATTGGATGAACTGATAAAATGATCATACTATTGATTCTGCTACAGTAAATTCTGAAGATAATTAAAAATAATTAAAATATTAATTATCGGTCATATTCCGTTATGAATAATAATTAATAATATTTATACGTGGGCGTATAAACGCTGCAATGCATTAACCTTTATGAGTCACAGGAAAAGTTTAAACTAACTTTACTTCTTGCACATTTCCTTTAATTTCAGTGCATTTTCAGCCATTTTACAAGCAATCCAAAACACGTTTCACAAGCAATCCAACAACTGATAAGCACATCACTTAAATGCCCACACTCCACTTTTTTGTCTCTGTCTTTTTAATGGAGTTGTGTCTGAACTCATCAAAGTCAAGTGCAATAGCAACGCAATCCCCACTCTAGGGCGCGAAACAGCAAGGAATGTCAATACCATTTGTGTCATTAAAACAAAGAGGAGGATATTCTTAAACCTGTATCAGTATGTGGGCAGAAATTTAAAACCACAGTGCTGATAACAGGCTGCTTACATGGCTTAGGAGAGGAGCAGGTACCTGAGGGAAGATTAGAGGGCAGAAGGACAAGGTTTGGACCACCTTCTGAAAGCCATACTAAGCCAGCTGAGGAGATGCCTTCATCTTTATGTAAACACACACTGGGAGATGGGATTAAGAATGGTTTAAACTGAGGCACGCTACTCTAATACCAAGGTTAAATGAGAATCTGGAGTTACCCAATGTATTGCTATACAAACAGTTCTGGCTTGTATAATGAAGGCAGTGAGTGTCTCTTCAATGGCTTAGGTCAAGCTCTTACTGCCTGTCCTTGACCTTTGTAGTGCAGCTGTGTTAGCCAGCCTGATGCCATTAGTATTCATATTAGCTGTATGTAATGTCTAGATGTACGTTTTGTTTACAGTGTTGATTGACAGGATCTAAAATGTAAGATTATTTTATGAATACTACCTTTTGGGGTCAGTAAGATTAAAAAAATATATATATATTTATAGTTTTATTCAGACAGAACACATTAAACTGATTTAAAAAAAAAAAAAAAAAACGTTTCACAACTATTTTAAGCACCACAAATGATTCAAAATTGATACTAAAAAGAAATGCTTCATAAGCACCAAATAAGCATATTAGAATGATTTCTGAAGGATTATGTGACATTGAAGACTGAAGTAATGACTTCTGAATATTCAACTTTGCATCACAAAAAATAATTACAATTAAATATATTAACATTGAAAACGTTAATATATACAGTGAGGAAAATAAGTATTTGAACACCCTGCTATTTTGCAAGTTCTCCCACTTAGAAATCATGGAGGGGTCTGAAATTGTCATCGTAGGTTCATGTCCACTGTGAGAGACATAATCTAAAAAAGAAAAATCCAGAAATCACAATGTATGATTTTTTAACTATTTATTTGTATGATACAGCTGCAAATAAGTATTTGAACACCTGAGAAAATCAATGTTAATATTTGGTACAGTAGCCTTTGTTTGCAATTACAGAGGTCAAACGTTTCCTGTAGTTTTTCACCAGGTTTGCACACACTGCAGGAGGGATTTTGGCCCACTCCTCCACACAGATCTTCTCTAGATCAGTCAGGTTTCTGGGCTGTCGCTGAGAAACACGGAGTTTGAGCTCCCTCCAAAGATTCTATATTGGGTTTAGGTCTGGAGACCTGATACGCTTGATATGCTTCTTACAGAGCCACTCCTTGGTTATCCTGGCTGTGTGCTTCGGGTCATTGTCATGTGGGAAGACCCAGCCTCGACCCATCTTCAATGCACTAACTGAGGTAAGGAGGTTGTTCCCCAAAATCTCGCAATACATGGCCCCGGTCATCCTCTCCTTAATACAGTGCAGTCGCCCTGTCCCATGTGCAGAAAAACACCCCCAAAGCATGATGCTACCACCCCCATGCTTCACAGTAGGGATGGTGTTCTTGGGATGGTACTCATCATTCTTCTTCCCCCAAACACGTTTAGTGGAATTATGACCAAAAAGTTCTATTTTGGTCTCATCTGACCACATGACATGTGCTGGTTTAAGCAGGGGAACCTTCCGTGCCATGCATGATTTCAAACCATGACGTCTTAGTGTATTACCAACAGTAACCTTGGAAATGGTGGTCCCAGGTCTTTTCAGGCCATTGACCAGCTCCTCCCGTGTAGTTCTGGGCTGATTTCTCACCTTTCTTAGGATCATTGAGACCCCACGAGGTGAGATCTTGCATGGAGCCCCAGTCCGAGGGAGATTGACAGTCATGTTTAGCTTCTTCCATTTTCTAATGATTGCTCCAACAGTGGACCTTTTTTCACCAAGCTGCTTGGCAATTTCCCCGTAGCCCTTTCCAGCCTTGTGGAGGTGTACAATTTTGTCTCTAGTGTCTTTGCTCTTTGGTCTTGGCTATGTTAGTAGTTGGATTCTTACTGATTGTATGGGGTGGACAGGTGTCTTTATGCAGCTAACGACCTCAAACAGGTGCATCTAATTTAGGATAATAAATGGAGTGGAGGTGGACATTTTAAAGGCAGACTAACAGGTCTTTGAGGGTCAGAATTCTAGCTGATAGACAGGTGTTCAAATACTTATTTGCAGCTGTATCATACAAATAAATAGTTAAAAATCATATATTGTGATTTCTGGATTTTTTTTTTTAGATTATGTCTCTCACAGTGGACAATTTCAGACCCCTCCATGATTTCCAAGTGGGAGAACTTGCAAAATAGCAGGGTGTTCAAATACTTATTTTCCTCACTGTATATATATATATATTTTTTTTTTTTTTTTGCAAAATTTTTTTTCACAATATTACTGTTTTATAACAGACCCCAAACTTTTGAACGGAAGTGTATGCACAACTTTAGAAACATAAAAATCTTTTGTTGTTTGAAAATGTTTCCCGAAAGGTTTCCCGAAACCTTCTTAACTCTACGTCGTTCTTAAGTTATACCTTAAGCTGTAGGCTACCTTATCATTAATACGTGTTTCATTGGTAGGTTTATTATTAGTTGTGGGGGAGGGGTTAGGATTAGGGGTGGGGTTAGGATTAGGCAATCAGGTACTGACTTCAACGAGGGGGGTAATCATTTGGCAGGGGGTCGAAATTCAGCACAACACAAGCACGTAAACATTTGTAATGGGTCGTTATTGTGGCAGCAATGCATGATACAATTTTAAAATATGAAGGCTAGGCTAGGCTATTATAGTTTGGATTATTTTTTATAATATCCCATGAGTCCTAATAAATGCAATTTCCACTATTTCTGAAGTGATTATTTTATAAAGAACACCGCTTTCTAATATAAAGCAGTGAAGCAGCCCCTGCATGAGTGAATAATTGATTCTCGAGCCATCGATATCAATAAATTCAGCACCATCGCCACGGACAGCACCTGGTAAAGTTGGACGTAAGAAGGTATATCTTAAGCAACTTCCCAAGGTATAGTTCGGGGAACACGCCTAGAAATGGTATACCTTGGCTTTGGTTAAGTTATACCTTAAGAATCTTCGTAGCGCACTAAGAGACAACATTATCGGGAAACGCAGCCCATTATCTTTTTCCTTTTTAGTTATATTTACACTAGGGATGCATCAATTGATTGTCCGAAGATCGATATCACCTGATAATAATATTCTATTGCTGAATTCAGAGCCGCATACTAGTATAGCCTACTACTCTTACTATATGCCATATATAGTGAAAATAATAAGAGTAGTATAGACCTTATGCGCCAGAGAAACGAGGGCGCAGCCATCTTTAGAATATTGTCTTTGAACTTCCGTTTTTGCGGTCGCTCTGTATATTTCTATGGCATTGCTGTCCAGGAGTAATTAGCTTTTGAAGTGGATTTACTTAATGTAAAGTTAACGAAAGTTATCATGAGGATTGTAATGTTTAAAGCAGATGTCTTTACAAATGTCAGTAGACCAGGAAGATTTTAAAACGAGCCGTTCATTCATTAATACGCAAGATCGCTGTGAAAATACAGACCGGAAGACAAAAGAAAACGAGCAAAAGGGGCGGGGCTACATAAGGTCTATACAAATTCAGCTTGACTCGATTGGCTGATTTCAGGAACCATAGAAATTTGATTAAATGAAAGAATAAAAAGTTGCTGCTGATGTGTATGTAAAGAAAAGCTGAGCCACGTCCTGCTTTGTAATTTCGCGAAACATTAGTAAACCATAGTAAATCACACATCTTTATTTAGAGCTGGATATCTCAATAAAATTTACACATATAATTTACGCATAATTTTTGAGCCCCTAACTCCACCTTTATCCTAAACCTAACACCACTTCTTAACAACATAAAAAAGTAATACAAGAGATATGTACAGTAAGTTTAGTTACAATGTATTATTACATAATAATTTAAGTTTTTCCTTTACATTTATCATTTATTGCATGTTTGTCTTTTGTTAGCTGCAGCTGTCCCATGGCAAACACCATATGATGATATGCTTAAATTATTAATTTATTTTTAATGTTTTTAAGTTCCAACCTATGAATGTAATATTCTAGGAGCACTCTATGTTCATATATAAAATGCTTACATTTTAGATGCTACCAATATGGTAATAAATACATTTCTGTACCTATAGGAATACACTTTACGTACAAACACTTACTATTATTATGAGATCAAGTTGCTGTAGCACAAAAAAAAACCACAAAAAACATTTATATACTCTTAATACTCTTGCAGATGTTGATTAGTTTTAGGATATTACTAGGATGTACGCAAGTTATACTGTATTTCATACATTCTTACACAACACTTACTGTTAGATTGATTCAGGATATTTGTTAGACTCTTTCACTCATTTTGAACCCAAGATATTCACCCTTGGATAAACCTTTCAAATGAACTGAACTGAGACAAGATGTTCACACATAGTAAACAAGCTTCTTAAAGACATGCCATAAAATAGCCAGTGACATAGGCCTGCTATTCGTGGTTTACTCAAAAGACTTCATTCATCCCTTAAAGCAAAATACCAAAACATCAGCACTGTGACATTTGAAACTGCGAATGTGATAGGGCTCTGAGGAAAGCCCTGCAAGACGGCCAAACCTTTGACAAGAACAGTTAATCTGAGTGGGAGAGTGAACTGCAGTGAAACAGGTCCATCTTATTCAGCAGCGATCATGTATTTTCTCTCCAAGTCATGACGTGTGGTTATGCTCTCTCTAGCTACGCATTAACCCGCTGCCTGTGAATAACTAGCTCATGTCGGCCCGCCCCAGCGCAGACACGTCAGGCACATTCATCCTGGCTTTCCACATCCTGTTCCTCAAATGCACCACAATCTGAGCCATCTAAATGGAAATGACTTTTAACACCGCTCCAATCAGAATGCAGGACAGGCAGAATCATATGCAGTGGGAATTTAGTGAATGTTCTGAGGCTATTGTGAGTGAACTCATGTTACACTCCCTTAAACTTTCTCCTCTGTCTCCATAACAGTTGACAACCGGTGTCATTAATAATGCTTGGCTTTGTCTGAAAGCTGGTTTGGGCGACATGGGCGCACTGGGGTCTGCCAGGTTGGTGCTATTGGATTGTGTTTGAATGTTTGATGGAAGAGACTGGAGGCTAAGAGTCAATCATTGTCTGAGCACAGATGGTGTTGTGCCCTGTGATGGTAATTAAATTTGGCTTCTCCTGCCTGTCATACATTGAGAGGAAAAAGCTATGGTACCAGTTGTAGAAGTGATATATGGTGTGTATAGTGTTTTCTTAGCATATCCCATTTACCCTAACTGGTGGATGCCGGAAACATAGGGCTGCGCGATTATATCATATTTTATTCATGATCGTGATTCCTCTTGGTTATTTAAGCATAATCATCTGCAATATAGCTATGTGATATATCCAATCATAAATCTTGACAGTTTGCGATTGTGGTTGCTGAATAAATGCACTTACGCAACCTCTGCACTACAATACAATACAATACAAGACTTTTTTGTTGGTTTAACAGAAAAACATTGAAATAATTTGGAAACAATAAAAAACATTGATTTCTGCTTTGATGGGCATTCAAAAGGAGTAAGTGCCATATGTCAGTGCCATTGTTTTGTCTCAAGATGCACACCAGAAAGAAAAATAATAATAATTCTACAGCACGTTTTTTAAAGCTACTTAAATGTCCTAAATGAACTAAGGTCTAATCCTGGCTTAGTTTTAGCTCTGTCTGTGAAACCTACAGTATATGGCAAAAGAAACATTTTGCAATAACTTCTAGACAGTCGTAAGGCACCAATGTGACCTCAAGGTGAAAAGAATTGTATTTGTGTCTGTAGTTTTACTGAATGACAATAAAACTGCTTAGAATTAAATCCATGATCCAAGTCAGATCCAACTCAGTATGGTGCAATAGTCTTACAGAGCTATTTGCAAAAAAGTGTGCTTATACATGCAAATTAAACCCTACTAGATTTGAGTCTATAATCATAATCAAAGTGATTTAGCAATTTGATTAAACCTAAGGAAAGCATGCATGTGTAAAATGTCTTCCAGCCTGCAGAGTCTCCTCTTCTACAAGGTAGAAAATGTAGGTGTTGCAACTTGCAAGTAATCCTTGAGAATAAACAAATCACTGCTATATAATCACCATTTAAAGTTCTTTTTTATTTGGTAAGGTGTGAAATAACAGCGTTTTGTAAACTCTATGCATTGGAAGCAGATTGTTTTTGCAGACAGACAATATGAAAGTATATAATTCAGTAAAGTGTTTATTGTACCATTCATTTTCATGGCTTGGAGGGAAGGATTTCTCTGAGACAAATAATTTAGTAACAATATAGTCAAACCACTACAATCAAATTTATGCAACATTTCCTCGGAAAATACAACGCTTTGTCAGTGCACCACAAACCAAGTTTTCTTTGCAAAATATATTTGTAAATTACCACTGGTTGTAATCTGGGTGTGACTCAAATCGTGCATTAAAAAAATTAGCAACAAAAACATGGTATAGTGGAGATGATCATGTTATTCAAAAGAACAGAGTATATCAGATATAGCCAAGGGCATGTTTGAATAATGCAGTTCATGGAGCTATGCATCTAATTTTTAATTGAATTGACATCACACAATGCCTTTTCCTCTGGTATAATAGTATAAAACCATTTGGGCCCATCTTGTGACGTTTGATATTGTAATCCATTTGAAATGTCATGAATCCTCAGATGTTCTCGACAGAACATTGGACACACAATGTTCCAAATTCAAATCCAGCAGATATTCATAATGAGCAAAGAGCATTTTCTGTAATTGGGAAGTTTGAATAAATATAAGGCAGTGAAACTGTCTCTAGATGTGGTCCCTCTTGGCCTTTTTGAATTTGATTTTACTGGACAGTTTGGAAATTACCATGGGTTTTCACTGCTTCATTTGATTAAGATTGGAGCCATTCACAGGAGCTCTGTCTGGTGTTCAGAGCCTCAGCACTGAGTAGCCTGTGCAGCATGCAATTTTTCTGTTTCACATTTTCATAAATTCAGCCAACATGCTGTTTACAAAATAGGGTAAACAAATGTTGGCAGTGGACACAGGCGTAATGAAAAGGGCCATCCCTAGTGAGCGCTGGAGAGATGATGTTTCCACGATTTCAGGATGTAAATGTACATTATGACTTTGAGCACTTCCACAGACATACTGTCACAACTCAGAAGGGAACAGACGGTGGATGTAAAATAAACAGAGTTTATTGACAGAGCGGGATCAAAACAGAACACAGCAGGTGAAGGATGGTATTACTAGATGGCACGTAGTAGTGATGTTACATTTGACACTCAAGCTTCAAAGCGCGTATCGAGTACGTACGCAGCGCAATTTCTCATGAAGCTCCGTGCCAGAGCGCGTATTGCTTTCAGAGAAACACGTGATCAACGAAAAAAGAAGCCTCAAGGCTTGTTCGACTTGAACCGGCGCTGCACAGACCGATCAGTGAATGACATCAAAGTACCGTGAGAGCGAATAGAAAGTAGACGGCTCCTTATGCTTTTGAATTGCTGTCGCGGTACTTTGATGTCATAAACCGATCCGTCTGTGCGGCGCCGGTTCAAGTCGAACAAGCCTTCACTTTCTTTCCAGTCACGTGAATGCTTCACTCTGCGTCAGTGGTGGAGCCAGAGGGGTGTCCGGGGTGGCACTGGACACCCCTGACATCCGATTGGCCACCCCGGGTGCCACCCCAAAATTGTATTTGCTATTGGCAGTTGCTGATGCTGATGTTTTTTTGTTTTGTTTTTACGTTCGCCGGCAGTTAACCTTAACGTTAACCTGCCACAAGATGGTGCTGTTTTCGACACTCTTGATGCTTCGAATCTTTTCCCCGGAACAATCAGGGGAAAGCCTCAGTGCTTCATGAGGCTTCATTTGCCCATCCCTAGCACGTAGGAGTTAACTCAAATGAAGATGAAGGAAGTGAGGTTGAGGATGATGTAGATCGAGGAACGAAGACACAGGGTGGTTATGAGGAGACGGAGACGGAGACGGAGACGAAGACGAAGACGAAGACGAAGTAGGGGAATGCTAGGACTCTGGTGAGAGCAGGAAGAGTCTGTGTTACGAGACCAGACAATGAACTGAAGGGAGTGCAGGCTTGATATGGTGAGGCTGATGAGGGTGAACAGGTGCAGGTGATTAGAATTCCGGTGATGATGAACGAGTGGGTGGATCTGGTGCTGATGGCTGAGTGGATGGTGTGATTGACTCGTTGCAACCTGGTGAATATGTATTGTGCAATAACAGAATCACTCTTATCTTCTTTATTTTGTTACAGTTCTGCATGTATAATATGACAAATCCAGGAAGCCTTGCTGCAAGAGAATTAACTATGTTTTTGTTTTCCTTTGTCCAGCAGCTCCTGTTTTTACCCACCATCCTTCCCTGTTACCTCTACCTGTATATCTTTATAAGAAAACCAACGGCTCTTTTAAAGGGATGGTTCGGAGTAAAATCAACCTAGGGTCCTTTGCACCATGACCCCGAGCCAAACACCACCCCAGAAGCCTTTTTTCCCTTGGTCTAACATTATTAAAGTTAGAGCTTATTTAGAGATATCAGCCGGATGGCTTAGTGCAGGCGCTAATGGATCCTAGGCGGCATCTCGTAAATATATATGTAACGTAATAAATATGTAACGACGCCCAGTTCCAGGAATGCACTAATATTCTGTTGGTAGTATACAGTTTGCAAAAATTATTAGTTAACACTAAGTTGTCAACACTTCGGAAAAAATTATAATTCGTCGTTACGCTACATCCTCACCCTAGGCTGATTTTACTCCGAACCATCTCTTTAAGAGCCACTCCTATACTCCTCTTACTGCCTCTCTCTCTCACACACGCTCTCTCCATCTCTCTCTCCCTCTCTTTCAGAAGCCCCGGTGTATTCAAGTAAGTATTGCTTTTTTCATTTTTAATCTCGTCCTGTTTTGTTTGAGTGAAAGAAGTACTTCTCAAAATCTCTTTGTGTCTCTCTTCCGCTTACTCTATCTCTGATAGAAATGCCAGGCCAGGGGTCAACAAGTCGAAAGTGTGTGGTCTGCCATACAAAACTAAATGTTGCCTGTAAAACCTGCAACACATGCAAGGTAGAGCCACATAAGAAAACAGTTTGATCAGAAGAACAAAAAAATCGGACGCTAAGAACATTACGCAAGCAGTTGTTTTGATTGTGACCCTGTTTTGGGGGTCCAACCCCAGGTGTTTACAAAAAAAATGCTGATTAGTTGAAGATAACCAGTGTTCTTTTCATCACAAGAATTAACAATGGAGCAGGTCATAAAGGCATGGAGAACATGAAACCAAGGCAGCCGTGACAAGAAGGGGAAAGGTTTTTTTCCCCTGTAGACCACTCTCACCTGCAGCTCATCACAATTATACAAGGTCTGACAGAGTCTTTTTTTAAAGCCCCCTAGCACTCAATTTTCCTCTCTATCCTCCATTCCAATAAGGTTGAGTGGGGAAACCTCCTGAACCTTTTTGACCTGTATCTTTGCTAAGGTGAGAAAACTGGTCAAGTCGCGGGCCACAGGTTGCCCCAAAGGCCTGTGGGTTGTATTGTGCTGCGTTTTAAAGAGAACAATTGGCTTTTTTGGTATCACCTGGTGGCCTGTCACATGTGTTCATTGGAAATAGATTGACTCAGAGCACAATGGAGACATTTCAGAGTGTTATATGTGAGGTTCTAGGAAAAATTCTAGGTTATATTTGTTGCAGTTGTCAGTTAGATGTTAATTTTACATAGATATATAGTTGTTTTCAATTAAAATGTAGAAAATTTGTATTTGCACTTTCCTTAATGTTTTGGCTACTACATAAAACCTGTAAATAAATTTTAACTGGAAACCAATTATGAAAAACAAATCATAAAACCTAATTTAAATGCCAGTATATAAAAACCTCAACAAATATTGCAATTAATAAATTATTGTACCTTTTAAATCACCAAAAATATGACAACATGCCCTAACCTACGGAAGCCCTAAGAGGCCATGGATTATTATTATTATTATTTCTTGATTTCTCGTGATCACAACTTAATTTTCTAATGATCTCGACATGAGTTGTTTGATCATGTTCACAACTTAATTTTCTTGTGATCTCAACATTACAAAGGTTTTCTCGTTATCACGGCTTAATATTTCCTCGTGATCTCGACATAAAATGTGTTTTCTTGTTAACACGACATGTCGAGACTACGAGAAAATTAAGACATGATCATGAAAAAACAAGAAAGAAAAAAAAGTAAACCATGGCCTTTTAGGGCTTCCATACCAACCAGATATTTATGAACAATTCCCTTCTTCCATTATAGGTCCAGTCTCCTCTAAATGGAGTATATACTGTAAAGGTTATGTTTTTTCAAGACATTTGGTGTTCACGAATCTAAACTTTGAAGCAAGTCTTGTGTTTTGTGGTAAAGGAGCAGAGACCAAGAGATAATGAAAGCTACTGTGAGAAAGTATAAGGACTTCTGAAGTACATCCTACAAATTGTACCAGCAAGATATAAAAGATTTTCTTTCTTTCTACCTTACAAAGTTAAGAGTGTTCAACACAGAATGCATAACTAGAACTACCATTTCCATCCACCCTGGAATGAAAGTGATAGATGTTAAAAATGTCATGAATGTGTAGATCACAGAAAATTCCCTCTCCCACTAGGTTTCACATGTTCTAGTTTCGGAGTTGAAGAGGATCCCAAAAAAAAAAAAAATATATATATATATATACAGGACATTCCAATCCTTTGCAAATGAAAGATGATGTTAGCCTGTTTGCCATCTAAAAAGGCCACAAAAAACCTGTATGGACAATCTACTCAAACAGGTACAATGACTGCACTACGATTTGTCCTTCAGGAATAGCATCTCTTCATTTCTAACTCTTCTGTTACCTCTTCTAACTCTCCCACTTCTTTTTCCATCTCACTTGCTCTCCCTTTTCTGTAAAAAGCAATCTGCAATCAGAACTACATGGTTCACCTCAGGATAGCACCTCTGCCAATCTCATTTATACAGTGCTTGATTGAAATGAATATTTAAGTGGCTGCATATAAATGAATAAAGCTTCAGCTCTCTCCGCCGGAATGTGACCCCTTGCATGAGGAGCTTCCTGGACCCTCATAGACCCAATAGTCCATTAAATATGTAAAAAAAAAAAAAAAGTAAATGTAGGCCTCCCGATGCCAAATATTTGTCTAAACAATAATGTAGAGTTCCTCAAACATAATATTCTGAAAGGAACATGCTCAAAAAGAGTTAATGTATTCAGAAGAATTATTGAACAAATCTGACCCACTAAACCTTTGCAGTTGCTCTACATTTCAGGCAAAGAATGTACATCTGTAATTGATCACGGGCAAGATAACCTAGACGTGTAAGTGAGCACATTGAGGAAAACTGTTTAATGAAAATTATGAATAAAAGATAGTCCTCTCTATATTCATGCTGTTCTGGCAGCATAAAAAATAGATACATAACCAATTGCCTAGCTCATATTACTGGATATTGTGGTGCTTTGATATGCTGATGTTTTAATTTGAAGTCATCATAGTTGCAAATTAAATGTGGTGTTGAATGTTTATTCATCCAAACGAACTGAAAGCATTAAAACTATAGGCCTCACTACATTTCTCAGTAGTGAGGTGGTAGCATTGCTAGTTTTTAAATCACATATAGCTTTTTAGAAAAGCTAGTGATTATGTTGATGGGTAGCGTTGATAAACATCACAGTGTTCCATTTTCTTGACATCCTTTAGATATCAAATTCTGGAATTTTCTATTGGCTGTTTAGAATCAAAACTAGCTATATATGTCTGATTTGTAGCTTTTTAATATAAGTTATTCATTTAACCACACATATTTTAGCTTTTTTTTTTCATTGCTGTTTAAAATTCAGAACTAATTTTATATTTGTAAATCATATGAAGTTGCTGAAAGCTTTGCCATTTAGCGCATAGTGTTGCTATTACTTTCTTAATCTTTTTAATTTCACAACAATATCCGAGGGCCCCATGACTTTTTCTTTTGTTCATGATTCACTGGATTAAGGATAAGGATTTAAAAAAATATTTACACACAATTTCTACCTGATAAAATAATTTAGAGATTGATAAATAAACAAGTTCGTAAATGTGTTATATGATTTTATTCTTTTCTATGTCTAGAAATCTCACTTTTCTAATTCTTCAAAGAACTGGATTAAAATAAGAAATATCTTGTTTAATCTAATTTGCAGATTAGTTTGTAACTTGAAGTAACACTAAGTAACTTTTCAACCTTCATAATATATTTCCAAAACGCTTGTGATGGTACATCGACTTAAAATAGGTTGAATGACGCGTCTGCCATAGCCTGATGGGGTTTGTATAGTTTTTAATCGTACTTTTAAACTTCGGGGTTCGGGTAGTAACACCCGCGCACAAAAAGAACTACAAAATTCGACTGCTTTACGGCATAGGCTACCTCACTTCCCCCAACACGTCCTCGCATGCTGTTGGACTTGTAAGTATATTGCTTATACTGTATATCACTCGGACAAGCTTTTTACTCGTTGGTGTGAGCTAAAAAGCACCTGGTGTCCGACGATTTGTAACGCGTTGTGTTTATTCCCCAATCGAACTCGTGTAACTGTCTGTCACACGTTTTACCGTCCACAGCATTACTTGACAGACAAAAATAAGACAAGAATGAGCATCAAACAGAAACAATCCGCTTACAGTGTCGTTCGGGAGGCGCACATACAATACAGACTGTGCCGAGTCAGTTAAACAGGGCGCGCGCAGCTCTTAAAGGGGACACACCTTATTGCCACTCGTTACAGCTTCTATCCGACTGAACAGGGACCGGTATACAGGGGCATCAGGCTCAGGATCAGTGAGTGAAGAGACTGCTGCGTGAGTGGTATTTACGACAGTAACGTTAAATACAAGTAGTCCACAGCGACTCTAGGGGTCGTTGTTTGACCAAAACGGAAATCCTACATAATGGGGCTTTAAATAGATTCATATTTATCTCGCCCAACATTGCTGAATTGTCTTTTTCTCATTAGCATATGTTTTATCCTGATCCACACTATGTTTTGGAGAAAAAGTCAAAAGCCAAAACCAATGTTGAAACATATTACTTACTTTACAAAACTTTGTGTTCAAGGCAATGGAATTCAGACAGCTTGGAGAGATTCCATCAAAGTTTTTCATCTATTTAATAAAGCAGTCAATTCACAAGCTAATTTTTTGTTTATTTTTTAGGAGATGGTTATGTGCTGAATCTTATCATACTGTGTTTGATGAGATGTTATTTGATACAGGTCTGCTCTTGGCTGATCTGTGCTCAACTGATGATTTTAGGTACATTTATCAGCACTATAGCTCCATTCTGATGTTTATTACTCGTTTAGGTTAGATGAGAGGAGTGAGTTCTTTTCTTTTGAGATACTTAGTGCGCATTAAGAGATTAACAGAACTGAAGGGAGAATTTGTGTGGAGGAAGCTTGGTGCTTTGCTTATACAGTGGAATTAAGTTGGATTTTAGTGCAGGATTTACTTCCATATCTTTCGCCATTACAGGCGCACCCACAGTCCTGTGGGATTTGATCTGGAATTTACATTTGGCGAACGAACAAAAGCATTTTGTGTGTCTGAAGTGTAATGACTCCGGTTTCGCACAATGAATTTTTTACGCTGTGAGTATGAAAAAGGTCTCTGTGGAGTTGCACAGGCAGTGTGAAACCTGGGATTTAAACTACGTGCTCTGTCTTCATTTAAAAAAAAAAAGCTCTGCTTTCCTTAATACTCGACTTAAATCGAGAGACCTTGAAAGACATGTATTTGAATGAGAAACAGACTTCATTTGCATTAGCTGGTGACATAGCTTCTCGTCTCCGGCATGATTGCTTCAACAGCTTTTCCTCGGGACAGAATAACTGCCAGCATTTTATAGCATCATGTCATCACGTCCAACACCAATTAATGGTCCGCAGACTGTTCGTAACGAAATGCAAATCTCATCATTTGCAACTGACAAGTGGGACATCTTATTAAAATCAAAGCATTCCAAAAGCCATTTCCTGCAACTCAATAGCGCTGAGTATCTGAACGAGTTTCCCTTCCATAATAGGCCTCAAGACTATAGTGGAGAGAAGTGGACTCTGTCGCATGTGAAATGGGAGCGTATCTAAAGAGTTTCTCATTAATGCTAGTCATGTCCTACATGTCTTTTAGACATAGATCTCACTTCCCCGGCTAAAGTTTGAAAGATTACCCAAGAAGCAACCGTTGACTATTCACTATTATGAAACCTCTGTTAAACAAATTGAAAGTCATTTAGCTCCTGAATTTACATTAAAAAAGAATTATCATTTTATTCTCTGTTTAAGATCAATGTTGATGCAACCGTGATGAGCACCAAGGGCTTTGAATGATTCTTTTTGTCACTAAGATTTCCAGCACATTCCAACTTTTCTTATACAACCATCCTTCATTTACAAAAAACACTGTTGGGAATACTTTTTATGTATGTATATATGAACAACACATTGTTTATACATGCATGTGTTTAGGGAAGAATTCAACTAATTATTTTCTATATGAATTCCCCAAGTCAAGTCACCTTTATTTATATAGCGCTTTTTACAATACAGATTGTTTCAAAGAAGCTTTACAGTGATAACAGGGAAATAATGCAACAAAGTTTGTTTCGGCATAGAGTCATTGTCCAGCTTAAGCAACTTCAGTGTTGATTCATTTCGGTTGTAAAAATCATTAGTTATAAATTTAGTTAATTTATCTATACCGCAGCTCTGGAGAAAACAGTGATGTCATCATCTAATGATGAAATATGTCTTTCTGACCCATGCAAGCAGATTATCACCATCATGATGAAAATAATTACTGTTCTTTTGATTGTCTCAGCATCTGTCAAGTAAGCTGGAGAGCAAACAAGTAAACTAAGTAAAGAGTCAAAACTTTTGACTCACTACACTACTAAAAAAATGTTAAAGGAATTATTTACTCTGTATTCATGTCACAAAAGGGACATCACTAAATTGCCTCAAGGATATTTCACCATGTCTGCAGCTCTGGTCTACATTTAAGTAATATGCCCACGTAAAAATTTGTCTGCAAAAGTTATGCTTGATGTAAAAAATCTGCCAGGAATGAGTTTGTCTTAGTGATTCTGATACTAAATGCATATCACAGACACAGACTTACATTTTCATCATATAGGCCATATTTAGAAGACAACAGTTGTCTCTTTTTATGTTTTAATTTCCCATACAGAATTACAGTAAACATCTAGAGACAAAGTAGATAACTAAAGGTGTTTCTTAAACTACAGGCACAAGGTGTTGATTCTTATTAAAAATAAATGTAAAGTTGTTTTCTTTATATGAAGGTTACCGTAGGTGGCTGTAATGAAGTGCACAACGCAGAAGTGGAAAACAGAAATAGTCTTTAATAAGAAATCCAAAACCAAAACACTCAAAGCAAAATAACATAAGCACACAAACTAAAGACGATACCAGACATATAAACTAAGGAAAATCAGGGCTTAAATACATCCAGGGATAATTAACGTAACCAGGAACACATGCAGAGTCAATCAAAAACCATGGAGACAAACTAGCAAAGGGAACACAGACAAACAGGAAATACATTTATCATGACATTATTTATTTGTGCTACTTTTTAAATGCCTGTTACTGTATAGAAGTTTTTTTTATTTTTTTTACCAAGATAATAGAAAATATTTATTATTAATGATCTTACTATCTGATAATCTAATCTAATCTGATAATCTCCGGCATGGGAGGCGGGTGCGCAAACAAGGAAGCTAAAGACCGCAGCCTCTAGCGCACCTCTTGAGGCCAGGGGAGTGAGGTTTACACATCCATTACACTCTTCCCCCTAAACCTCACTCCCGTCCGGGTCAACTTCATCAAATATAACTGGTCCTACCTGACCCGTTTCGAGCGGGATTCAAAGCAGGGTCTCCGGCGTGAGAGGCAGGCGCGCTAACAAGGAGCCTCTAGCATCAGTCGCTAGCTCACCTCTTGAGGCAAGGTCTGGCCTACGTCTGTTCAATTAGCAGATTACAATATTTATTTATTTTATAATCAAGCTAACTTTTGTGAAATCATGCAAAAAGTGGAGAAAATATTGTTTAATTGTGTGTAGTTTTGTAGACATGAATTCTTGCTATGTCATTACAAAGGAGTGTTAACATTTTCATTTTAACATGAAAGCATACACTTGTTTTGTTGCTAGTTGTTTCAAATAGTTTACCTCTTCATTCAATTATTTGCCTTTTCTTTTATAGACATTTTACAAACTTCTCCTCTCTCTGTGACCTAATGGATCAGCGATTATACCAAGCTGTGTGCGTTTCTTCCCCTTCATTAGATGTGCTCCATGCTCTTTTAGCTCAAGGTCATCGATATTGAGGCAATCAGGAAGCTGACACATTGTTTTCATAGGTGACTGAGTTCTCAATGAAGACTATAATGTGAATTTGGGACTTGTTAGCATGAGAGAGGCAGAGCATCGGTGTCATATACACACAATACATCAACATGGGTCACTAAACCAACACACCAGGTGATAAATGTTACATGTAACTCAGTACTCAAAAAGTACCATATTTGTTTTATTTAATCGTAGCTTTTTCTACACAGACATTGTCACAATAAGACATTCCTCATTGAGTGACTGCACTTCCTCGACCTGCTAAATGCCTGAGGTTAGCCAACCTGTAGTCTCACTGGTGACACAAAAACATTTCAATCCCTGTTAAAAAGAGTTCACACAGCATGAGCCATTTAAAAAGTCTCACCATTATGTTGCAAATCAAGATGTGCTGTTCATATTCATGCCATTGTTATTTCTCTTGATTTATATGTGACATTTTTCACTGTCTAATTTTCTTTCACAGCAGTTTAATGAGAACAAAGTTCAGCGGTCCGTCACTGCTCATTATGTTTCCAGCAGGCTCGCAAAACCATATTTAACTTATTGAACTTTTGTAACGCATTACAAAGATGATATTTTTAAATAATGAAAATATGAAACAAATTGGGTAATTTTCAAAATGACAAAAAGGAACTTGCTCAAGTTGATTCTAATGTCACATCTGCAGTGTGAAAGTCATCAAATATTTGACAGAGTCTTTCAAATCACACAGTCCCCTTATATATTCTGGCATTTGCTAGGTTCGACAGCTCCTGTCCTCTGAGATTGACTTTTTTTTGTCATTTCAGCTCATTAGTGAATGTTACAAATATTTCAAAATATGTCTCTCAAATATGCTACTCTTGGTATTGGGAGTGAATTGTAAATTCTCAGTGCATATACTTGTTCTTTAAAAGGGCATTTTGTGCCCAAAAGTTTTCTCTTTGCATTTCCACTTTGCTTTGAAAATGGCCTCTTAGCTGCTATCTTCATAGACTTTCTGGAAGAGACACCTCTAAATAAATAGCATTCCATTAGAGATGGTGTCTAGAGGTCTAGAGCAAAGATCACCGATCTCATCTATGTGCTGCACTTCTACGTGAAGTGACATGACATGTCCTTCTGTAATTATGCCATGTATCACACACGCACTGTGGGCTAATTAGGAGCTTGCTTAGAAAGAGTAGACACTGCCAGTCTGAGCTGTAGCAATTAATTAAATGTTATTCGACTTCATAATTTGGAGATAACAGCACTTGCTCATTTGATTTTCAATGTCACCTTCACAGGTACTGAATCTTAAAGTGGAGGCTTGCATTTCAAAGAAATGCAAGGAGAAAGGCAGCGATCCAGGAAATCACATCTCGTGCACATAAGGTTTGAATATGCGACATTCGCTAATATACCAACGTGCCCCTCTGGCCACAAAATGTTATTCTGCAGCATAAATACATCAACCCTGAGATCATTTGAGGTAATTTATAATTGGTAAAACATTCTAGTCCCAGGCGCTAGGTACTGGTGGAGGCCCGTGGGAGCATTGTCACTTCGGATTTGTTGTTGTGGAGCTGATAATGGCCTGCCCAATCCAATTAAAGTATGGACTTTTACTATGACACAGTTAATATGACAAAATTCAGAGTCTCCTCCTCGTGACTCACTTTCTTACTCTGGAGTCCACAGTCTCAAATGCCTCTTTGAATTATCACAGGGGTGCTTTGAAGTTTTCATATGTCATTTATGCGAGTGAAACTTGCCAGTCCCAATCAGCCCTGGCCGTTGGAATTCAGTATCCATTTGACAGGTGTACCAGCCGCTGACTTCCTAGGGCCTTGTTTTACTTCCTAATTTCGCCGCCATTGACACGACTCATTTTCTGCCTCGGTGCAGACACGGACTTTGACAAATGAGGCCATAGGGATGAGTTACGGCCCAACCACTGTCGTGTTCCGAAAGCCCTGTACTCTGCAGGATGTCCAGCGATTCTCTGCTCGGATCGTAATCCTATTACCTCACCGCCTGTACTAGAACACCAAGGCTGCAGTGCCAATGCATTTATTGCAAAGTGAGCGAATGACATCAGTCAGAGTAGCTGATTCCAGTGAAAAGCATTACACTGTGTGTCTGGGGCTCTATGGAATCCTGACCAGTCCAAATGATACTGAATATAGCGAAGTATTATTACACTTTAAAATAACTGTTTTCTATTTTTCTATTTTTTAATATGTAATTTATTCTTGTGAATGCAAAGCTGAATTTTCAGCAGCCATTACTTCAGTCTTCAGTGTCACATGATCCATCAGAAATCATTCTAATTTGCTGATTTGTTGCTCAAGAAAAAAAAAAAATTCTTATCAATGTTAAAAATACATTTAAAGAGTGTATCGATACCTAGCCCTAACTGCACAGCTCATCAAAGTCATTTTTAAAACTGATGAATTTGGGGGTGGGATAAGCATCATGTTTATTGAGCATTAGCAATAATTTGTGGGAAGTTTTGTAACTTGTCCCTTTATGAGCATCATCTAGCTGATTTCCTTTTCAAACATTTGCCCAAAATCATTGGTAATATTGAAGTTGTGCTGCAGCAGTTAGCCAGTTGTTTGTGTTCCAATGGGAGATGCTGTTTTAAATTCAGCCTGTGTCGTGTCTCCCAATCCTATTCCCTATTATTTCCTCTCTACTGTCTCTATAATAAAAATGGGCTGTCTGATAGCTACTTAAGTGTTGAAAAACATAAGTTCATACATTTCTTTACCTCAATAGACGAGCATTCTTTGCATGTACAAATAGGTATTATTCAGATGTAAAATGCCCATTTGATGAATATGAATGAGCGGTGAAATAGTGTTTCAGTAATACAATTTGACTGTATACAAGATTCTGTTTTCAAGCCATTTTCTAAAGCAGATATATGGTATCCATTGTGCCGTTTCATTATCATCAACATGACTGACCCTCTCAGAGCGAAAAATGCATTTTCAGGATTTTTTACTGCTATTTCTTACTTTGTTTTTTCATTCTCAACAAAAAAGAAAATCAGAGACAGCTTTGTTTTCATGAATGATATTTTTGATTTATGAATATGCAAATTAGCTTTAAATACCATCTTGCCCATGACAGTCTCACAATGAATAATGGTTATGCAAGTGTGGCATTCATAAACAAAAGACTTCAACTGCGAATTACTGCATGTGTAAATGAACAAAACTCGCTTTGAACAATGACAACAAATGGAGGAAGAAAACGCAGCCAGCTTTTGAAACCGTTTTTCATCAGAATTATTCTTTAATGAAACATTCTTTTGTATTACGCCATGTTGTACAACTCATTTAGAGGGAGCTCACAGAAAACTATTTACAGTCAAAAATACATTTATTTCCTCAATTTCTTAACCCAGCGTCTCAAATTGTCTCTAAATGATAACCAAATAAACAATTTGCTACCTCTTTTTAAAAATCCATTACTTAAGAGTTTTCACGCTTTATTTAGGTAATTCATTCCTTTGGATAAACAGAGATTATTGAGTAAAGGTGTAGAGGAACTACACCTGCAGGAAGCTGCAGATATTGATTATTTCAGTGTTCGAGATAAATGATGAAATATTCCAGTGGACATTATCAGCTAAAACTGGTTTGCACAGGGAAAAGAAAGAATAAGAGATATCTGCAATGGTTATTTTTTTCATTTTATCCAATACCTGGTCAGGTTACTTGACACAAATTGACGTAACTGCATGTTTGTAGGTCAATAATATGGTGTCTTAAAGTTTATTCTGGACCCAAAAGCATTTGTATTTTGTTTTCAACTTTTTTTCTTTTTTTTTAAGTGTTGAGTTATAGCTTTAGTTTGAAAGTTTTAATATACACAAAACAAGCCCACAAAATCAACTGTGTTTGGCATATTCTCCATCGGTTTCTCACAAAGAGTTCTCTCGTGTTTATGTTGTCAACCCCCGTGGTGATGCATTCCCATAATAAACCACAGAAATACATAGATGTGCTTTTGTGAGACAAATGTAGGCACGCTTCTCCTCGGGCATTGAGTCTTTTCTTTTCTCCCATGATTCCAGCGCGTTGTGAGGGAGCACAAAGCGTTGCTGCTCATGGGGCTCCTTTGAAAGTGTGTGTTTGTTGGGGGGGCTGGGGCGCTTGGCCTCTGAGTGATGGTGTGCATCTCAGGGAGCCGGGGTCAGCAATCGATTTCTCAACTCGCTCGCTGAATGCACTAATCAGGCTCACTGGAGCTCCCTTGAGCAGTGGAGCTCTGCCTGTGTCTTTGTCTTAGTCATCTCAGCCTGGAGTTTAGCTGCATGAGAGACTTCAAACAAGAAAAATACAATTTTTTAAGGAATGTATACTGTGTTTGGGAAAGTTTTGAAAGCTCAGCTGAGCTCACTTTGGGATAATCATGCATATACATATATAAGACCTGATGTTTTTTATATTTATGTAATGAGAGGGAGTGGGTATATATGATAATAAAACTTTCTAAAGATATCATTTATATATAAATTGGTAACACTTTACAATAAGATTCATTAGTTAACTGCCTTTGTTAACATGAACTATAAGAATAAACAATACATCTACAGCATTTATTAATCTTAGTTAATATTAATTTCAGCATTTACTAATACAATACTGAAATCAAAGGTTGGATTTGTTAACATTAATTAATGCACTGTGAACTAACATGAACAATGAACAGCTGAATTTGTATTAACTAACATTACCAAAGATGAACAAATATAGTATTAATTTCATTTTTAACTAACAATGCAAAAAAAAAATAAGATATTATAATAATAGAATGCACACAAATGTGTGTGAATCTGGCTGACATTTTTCGAGAACTTTTTCTTTGCACTTCGCTATGGTTTATTAGGGAATGAGACCCACTTAGATTCATATAGCTCTATCTGAGTGCCCAAGTATAATTAATGCAAATTTAAAAGTAACTACAGTTATGGTGGTATGTTTTAGCCATTTAAAGTATGTTTAGGATTTGACATGCTATTTGATCTGACACAAGCACATCCACGATTAAAAACCTATCTGGTTCCAGTTGGATCATGGCAGTCATCAAATACCCATCTTAGGGTAACTGAATACATTGGAGATGTGACCAGAGCAAGACAGTGTTTTAATGGCTATTGTTGGGACGATCAGAATGAAAATGAAAATGAGACTGACTTCCAATAATTCTGAAAGCCTGCTCCCATTGTTCCTGTTCTTTCTTCCTGTCAGGGGGAATTGATGGAGTGCACTGTGGTCTAGAAATGGGAGGAAGAACTGCAGATAAGAGAATAATGCCATAGCACTGAAGTGAGGAGGATCCACTCTCTGGGGAACACATCTCAACAGACTCCGACACATGGGAGAAATTGCAGCTTGGTCTTCGCCCACAAAATTACATCTGAGGTCCTCTGGGACATCAGTCGATGGGTGGTGGAACAATCTATTGTTTTGTGTTTTCCGGTCACATGACTGCAAATTAAATTCATATTTGGGATTTATTATTATAGAAGGCAAGAGATCCTACAGGGCCATCCTCATCAAAGTTATCACACAGTACACTAGCGAGAAACTGACAGTCTCCAATAGAGTTCATTTACACTTTATTTTTCCCCATCTCTGAAATGCTAATGTACTATGAACAAAACCTGATGTTTTTCAGCTCGGCGGGACGCAATGAATTCCTGAGAATTTGTTGCGGCTAATTAGCATGGCCTAATTTACATTGAAGTAGGAAGTGTTGTCCACATCTATTTTTAGGCTTTGTGCAGGTATGCATCATCATCAGCAGCATGACTGCATCCTGCATTTCTGTAATTTGCTTCTAATTAGATGAGGAAATCACAAGGAAAGTAGGTTGAAATTCATTTTTAACAAGATAGCATGTTGGTTCAGGTGGTTTAATAGGTTGCACGAAGGTTGCACAGAGGTTGCATTGCGGCGTTCCCTAAGGCGTACCCGAGTGTTTCTTGCCCACAGCGTACAGGTGGTATGGGCAAACAGAAATAGGGAACTTTTTCAAATTATGGTGAGCAGTGGAGAGGCAGGTCATGTTGACGGAACACCAGGCTTGTCTCATTACGCCCACTCAATCCCTCATTAGAAAAGCCCAGTCCCTCTGAGTGGGGCGAGACAGAGACCAAATGCATCTCGGCATTCTTTCATTACCTGTCAAGGCCGTCAGGACCACATAAACACTGACGGCTCATAATGAGATAGTGATGGAGAGAAATGACCAAACAGTGGAGTGATTGCCACGACAGGCAGGCTAATATGGAGGATGAGACCCACGGATGGCAGGCAGTGCTCTGACAAACATGGTGAAGTATTCTGATTGAAGGCAAGTGGTTGAAATTCTTTTTCCTTTCTCGCTGGCCTTGTCTGTTTCAACAAAATTGCCAGGGCTGCCTCTGTCTTTCTAAACATACCCCGTTTGACTGCTCCAATCTTCCTATTTACACCCAAATCTTGAAAGGTTATGGACCTGATCTGCTAGTAAAGGTTTGGAAATGCTCATGTAATCTCATTCGGTATTAATGCAAACAAAAATGGGATTGCAGGACGTTTTGTTCAACAGCTGTCTAGAAGCCTCAGCCATTACTCTGTCGTCAAGTATAACAGTAATAAAAATGGTCAGAAAGTTCTGAGTGCTAGCAAAAATGACCCTTAAGCCTGTAATATGTTACTCAGCAAATTGCTTTGAGCAATCTAGTTATTTCTGGCTGTGTTAAAAGAGAGATCACGTCACATGCTGCGTAGTGGTGTAGAGCTAGTTTACAGGCAGTTCTAAGTTCCTGTTTTATAAAAGAACAGAAATTCGATCTGAGGCTGTACCCGTGAGCTAATCATCTAGGTAACACAAGCGACTGTACCTGAAATCTGCACAGCGGATGGCGCTCATGGCTGATGATTGAATCTTGGTCCTTGATGCTTAAGATCCCTGCGCCGTCCTCCAGATTGATTCTGCAGTGCTCCACAGGTGCAGAACCACAGCCTGGGCCTCATTAACTGATAGTGGCTGATATGGAAAAATCAGCAGGGGAAAAGTGAATCAGAAAGAGAGCATAGATGGGGACTGTCTCTCAGGGGCTGGCAGGGTGCTGACAGGATCTCAACAGTTCACTGTTTGTGGCAAGAATACAGAACTGAAACTTTCTCCTGAAGTTTTTTTTCTTTCTTCTTCTTCTTTGGAATCTGAATGTGAAAACAATTCAGGTTCTGTCAAATTTCGGTTCATAATGTGTGAACTTACAGTGGGAGATTTCAAATGACAAAATGAACTATAAAAATCAAATAACCAGAATTTTTTCAGTGTTATCTGTAATTTATTTTTGAATTCAGTTTGTGAATGTTAAAGGTGCGATGTATATAATAATTTTTTTTAAACAGGTTTGCCAAATGTTTCACCTGTCTGCCGTTGGTCAGCCAAACAAATCCCGCCCCCCAAACGCCTTTGGATGAGCTAGTATTGGTGGTTTTATTAGTATTTCGAAGTTGTAAATAATACAAATATTATTGGAGTATGTTTTACAAGAAAATACTATTTCAGTCTTTCTACTTCAATACAATTCAGTGTGTTACTTGCTATTTATTTGTAATTATTTGTGAAATTTATTCTGAATGAAAACGGTTCAAACTCAAAGTAATACTCCAGTTTGATTAGGTGGCATCGGCTTCACAAATGTTTGAATTTTGGCTTGATGGACTGGAATTGTGTTGTCCCAAGGGAATTGGGACTATTTGGGAAGCCTTGGAATATATTGGATCAACCTATGATACCTAATGATATAAACCGCATAATTGTCTTTTTTTCCTACCAAAACATTTAGGGAGTAGCCCAGTGTGTTGGGATGTCTATAGAGGAAACACACACACACACACACACACACACACACACACACACACACACACACACACACACACACACACACACACACACACACACACACACGCATACGCATTAATAGATGACAAGTTTACAACCTAACTTAAACCTACTGATGGAGATTATTGAATTTACATGTAACTCATGATAAAATAAGGGGACAAAATCTTACAAATAAGATGATGGACAGTAATAGTAAAATATAAATGCTTGGGCAAAATAGGCATCTAAGTCTCTTCTTTTAACTTATTCGAACAACATTAAATGAATAACAGCAATTGAGAAGGACAGTGTTTTAGTTTGATAATGAAATGCTAATGGCATTGTGTAATTCTAAAGAGATTGCTTTAATGATGCTGGTCTTGATGAAAAATAATTACTTTTTGTTACTTCCATGCAATCACTCAAATCATCAAATCCACCTACTGAAGAAAACATCTCAAGTGATAGTCTGTTGGATTCACTTTATTTGTAGAAAGTGAAAACAAAAGCTGTCACTTTGCCACCCACAAACATTACGGAATAGGCTGAGGGTTTCAAGGGTGAGTCATAAAATCAAACGGTGAAAGGGGCTATTCAACTATTAGTGCTGGAATTTAATTGAGAGAATAATAACAACCCTCTTGTGATGGCAAATTATATTTGATGAAGTTTTCAAACTTCTGAAAGCCAGATATTCTGGAAACAAAACCAAAATGTATAACATTTTTATACTTTTGGGAAAGGTCCTATTGTATGTGTTTGTTAGCATGTCAAGTTTGTAATAGTCACATACTTTCTGGTTTGGATGACATTGGCTTTTGATATTGACATTTCAATGATTCATTAATAGTCAGAGCTGAAGATTCACCAATCGTTGTTTACATCACTCTGTTTGTTTTTGCGTCCAGGTTGTGAGGGGCGCCGCCACTGAAAAGTGGTGCGGGTCTGTGATTTGCGACTACCTTAAAACATTTTATATTTTGATGTATTTACAGTTATTGGATACAAGAAAATGAGACTGTCAGTCTGTGTAGTAGTTCCCCTTTAACTTTCAAGGTTCATCTCATTTGTACCGAACTGTCTGCTCATATTAACTTTCTAACCTCTGGCAGGTAGTGGTTATGTCAACATGTATATGATTGAATCAGACACAGTGTTGCTCTGCAGTTAATGGAATGTAAAGTGTTGCATTACAAAATGTTTATTTTATTCCCGCTGACTAAAATAAAAAATGTTTACTTTGCCCCTGGAGATAAACATTCTGCATTTCCTGGCTCTATAGGTTCTCGGCTGTAATTCATCATTTAATCATAGCATGCAAAGTCCTGCCTTTCCCAAGGCCCACTGTTTTGGATTAAGGTGTACTTTTGTTCAGTATAGACAATTCAGTGTTCAGTGGATTTAAATCTGTGGACAAGATGTTCTCAAAATGTTTCTTATGTGATCAGGTTGGTATTTTACTGACTCACAAAATAGAATCAGACTACATCACTCGCGTCATGCAGTATGTTTGTTTTCGCATGCAGCCTTTGAGAATAGAAAACCTATAAACTATAAAAACAAAACAAAAAATCCAAAGAAACTAGTGGTCAAATCCTGACAACAGTTACTAGATACAGGAACCCTAAGAAGGCATGTGGACGTAGAGTTTGAAACTGGCTTATTTATGGCACTCCTTCAGTTAACGAATCTACAAAGTGGACTAGGCAGAGAACATAAAACAACAGGGCTAAGATTAGAAGATCATTCTTCTGAAGAGGCAGAAAACATGCAAGCAGCAAGCTGAATCATAGATAGTGCCAATCATGGATGTGAAGAAAGAATATCAAAACCTCAGTATCAAAACAGGGATTTATGTTGTACCATATTTTACCTAGCTCTAATATCATGATGTTGAACTCATTAAAGCTCATTAAAGTTTAAAATATCATAGTTTGCTATATCTGACTGTTACATTTCCGAGATGCTTTGTTCTCTTGTTAGAGTAGAAAATTGGATGAAATTCCAATTATAGTGTCTTATTGCATTTGAGAGAGATTATTTTATATTCCAGACAATGACCTGACCTCAACCCACTCTTTTCAGGGCATGTGCCCTGTATTTCTTCAAAGTGTCTTCTGTTCTTTTATCCTTACTGCTGCTTATTATTTAACATGTTAAAAGTCTTAGAATGTTTCTTTAAAAAAATATAATTATTATTAATAATAACCAGAGAAATGATTATGTACATCAATGTTTGAAAAGGTAATTTAGCCACTGTTCTTTTTAATTTCATAAAGAAATTAAGATGTAATCGCAAATATGATAGGCTGACAGTGTCTAATGTCACAGTGCTGTAATAATGTTATCCAAACGAGATGATTGGATTAGCATAATTGAAAATATACCAATCTGCGTAGACGTCAGTGGGGGATGCCAAATAGTTGACAGGCAGACATGATTGTAATAGATTCCAATGACTTTGTTAGATTTGTTTTTAATCAAGGGAGAAGTGCACAGAGATCAGTGAGAGGACCCTGGATTTCATCAGGAGTGACTGTAATGACTCCATGTGAGCTTGAATTAATGATCAGGTATGTGCTCCCTAGGCACAGTGAATCACTGAGTTTTATAAAAGCACCTCATTCATTTCTGACCTTTGAAAGCTTAAGACCAACCTCACATTTGCATTTTAAGCAAGCTCTCAGATCATTATAAGTCGCTGCAGGATAAAAAGTTGAGTTGGCCTTTTTCTTCTCGAGACCTTATCTTTTTTTTTCTTTTTTTCTTTTTTTTTTGCTGCATGCTCTGAGTTTGGCAATAAGAAAGATCTGTCAGGCCAGAGGCACAACAGAAGCTGAATGAAGTTCAATATACATGCCACTGAGAATCCCATTTCTTATGTTACATTGTCAAAAAACATTCATAAAAGCTTCCATGCATCTTTCCTATTAAGAGACACTTATAGACACTTCAAGTCAAACTAGTGTAGGCCTAACAGGTAAGTTGGATTGATGCAAAAAAAAAAAGTACATAGACCTGACCGAAAAATAAAATTGTGGTGCATTCCCATTTGCCCTTTTCCCAGCATGTTGACTGACATGAATAATTAATGAAGTTAAACTGTTTTAATGTTTGCTAGTTTTATCTACACTGTTGTTGTTTTTACTGTCATGGTAAGTATCTTTTTGACTTTATTGTAACCCTTGCTGTTTCATGGATAAAGTATTGAGGTTTGTGTTTCATTTTCCACTATTTTAAGAACGTTTTCCTTTGTCATGTGAGTATTCAAATGATGCCTATTCATGTGATGTTGTCAATAGTTTAAAGGGATACCAAACTATGACAATTTTGGCATCATTTACTCGTGTACATTCCAAAACTGCATGGACACTCTTTCTTCTGAAGAACACCAAAGCAGACATTTTGAAGAACTATTTTTTTTCTCATACAATGACACGCAATGGGGTCTAAAAGTATACTGTACCCCATTAACTTTCATTGTATGGACAAAAAACAACAACTTTTTTTCTCTCTAAATATCTTACACATCGTAATGTGACGTTGATGGACACATCGTGTGCACACGCTGATGACTTGACCAAATCTTTGTTTGTGGAGGAACTATCCCTTTAAGACAAACACTTTGCTCACCGTGTACATTTATTTTTCACAACATGAGATGTAATGCATATTTAATATTTACGCATAATAGAACATTTAAAACATATTATATACTTATTCTGTGTTTAGTTAGTAATTGATATTGTGTAGTTTTTTTTATTTTTTATGTGCAACAAGCATCTATTTTTTTATTTTGTACAGCATTGCTTCATGAGATTTCTGAGAACCCTTGCTTTGTGTTCCAGCAGTGCCTTTGACAGCAGTGATGTCAGACACTTTCTCTGGTAGCCATCCATTTTGAAGAAGGCTCTAATGGAACAAGATTGCACATAATGACCTCTCTTCATTTGAATCCTCCAGCCGCTGTGCTGGCATGACTGGGATTTTACACAGGCAAAGCAGCGCTCTGCACAAGTCAAGCTGTTTTACTGTAACACATGAGAAGGTGAATCCCTATTAGAGGCCAACATTATGGACAGATTCCCAAATCCCACAGGAGGTCATTATGCGTGTCTCAGCGCAACCTTTGGAGAAGGTCCACTGAGGATAACGCAAGAGACCATGAGATATTCAACACAGCTGTGACAAAGTGGCAGAAATGGACTAAATCAGTCAGACGACTTTGGGAGAAAAAGACATGCTGTCAGCAAGTTAGTCCTCTGTCAAATTTATAGCAATATCACAGTTTAGACTATAACAGTAAGCACTGTAGCAGCATATTAAAAGTAGAAAGAATCTTTCTCCATGACAACCCAGGATGAGAGTTAGTTCACTTCCTGCCAGTTTGTCGCTGATCATTTGAGAAGACAGATCAAATTTTCAAAGTCCAAATGTCTCCCTTAGCACATTTTCAGAGATGACTCGAGGCAAGAGTCAGTGTCCAGTTCTACAACTTAACTTACAGCAAGTGAACTTCCTGTTTCAGTGAAGGATGTTACTGTCAAAACGGTTTATTAAATGTTCACTATATGGAACTAAATTCAATTATTAAGGAGATTTTAATTAGTTTTAGTATTAAACCATAACATTTTAGTAATCATGCACTGTGTCCACCTCCTCCACATCATTTAGAGTTCCAGAAGCTTTAAAGAGGCTTTTAGTGTTCGATTGTATCAATATTGCTTTTTCTTGTCACGTAACACTTCCTCAAGATTTAATTTTGTTCTTAATATTAGTCTGCTTTAGTCAGTTGTACTGAGACAATGGAAACAGAGCAGGCACTTCCATCACCTTGAAATTCTATAAATGCTTTACCATCATCTAATCCTATCTTGTTATGTGAAATTTATTTGTTAATCTGAATACTTGTACTTTAAGCCCCTGACTTTGCTAAAGCTAATGCATAAAATAAAGGCCAAACATTTTTTTCCAACTTCTTTGCTCATTAGTTGGATTCAGCTACAATCAAACAACAAATACAGAACTATAATATATCTGAAACAACAGCAATAAAACGTACACTACATGCAGTATCGGGCTTAGTGGAGTCGTTTCAGTCAAGGCTGAATAGGGCTGTGGACAGGAAAGTGTGATATTTGACAGACATAATGGTGAACTATGAAGAATGCTGTCCCCACCTCAGAGAGACATTTCCTCTGATATATGAAAGCTTTTCCTGGTTCCCATATCTCAAATCTCCTGCCACGCAAAGGTCTACTAGGAGAGGAATGGCCTGATATTGTACAGTATTGGTTATTGCATCCTTTTATATTGTCTCATCCATTTAAGTAATTAAAGGGTTTATGGTTACCAAATAAATTTGGAGTGTTTACCTAAAAATGTAAATTATTTTATAATTTATTTAGGTTACTTTATTTCGATAGTCCACTTTAGACGAACTATAAATTTGCAGCTGCATGTCAGCTAACTCTCATTAATTTGCAACCATGTAAACTAACTCTCATTAGAGTTTTAGACTGTTAGGTTAATGTTAGGGTTAGTAGAATAAGTTGACATGTACAGTAACTGCAAAATTACTTAGTAGAATGTCTGTTGGGGGAGCATCAAAATAAAGTTTTAAAGATATTAAGCAGACAGTCTACTAAAACTCTGACTGGTAGTCAACATGTAGCAGTAGAATGTCTAAAGTGGACTATCGAGATAAAGTGATACCTTTATTCACCGTCATGTTATTCCAAACCCACATTTAGGACTCTCTTCAAGTGGATCCCAAAAGATGTGCTGATGTTCATGACAGTGTGAGTGCTGTTGTTCCTAATATTAGTGTATTACAACAGCAGTACTGCATGCTTTAAATACAAGAGTTCAGCAACTTAGAAGCAATATTGCTATTTACTTTATCTATTTTTACTCTGCAACAAAAAAATTATTCCAAACTAAGACACTGGCTGCATCTGAAATCACATCATTTCTGAGTAGGGATTTATTTTGAATAAGTCATTTCTTTGCGACTGGTAAAAAGTATGTTCTAAAGTATAAATGTGTATAGTATGAAAGTAATCTGGATATACTACATTTGTCATGTTGTCATTGCCATGTGTCCTACCAGCATCACTTCAGTGTCATTCACAAAACACCTCATTGGATTGGATGTGCACTTCGGAATCTTGTCGGAAGTAGTAGGTCATGGGTACTTTTTGACCAACAGTTTTATAACTACTGTGAATTTAAACATAGGCCTACAACTCTTTTGAACCTATAGGGAAGTATGCATATTCTGATGCAACCACTGTGTCAAACATAAATGAATCAATTTTGAACAAAGCTGTTGAGTCAATGATTCAATGAAATATCCGCATGCTTCGGTAAAAAAAAAAAAAAAAAAATCTTTGCCTGACAGTGGAAAGTACCATTACATTTCACATAACATTTCAGCAATCATGTCATGTGAATCAATCACTGATCTAATTTTCAAATGGGTTTGCAAAAAGGTCTGAAATTCATTGTAATTCATTCACACAGTTCACTCACACTCTCAATTTGTTTGGGGTTTCTCATACCGAAATAGTAACAGGATCATTTATAAGACAGAAAACAATGAAATAATTACCTACAGTCCAGGAAGCAAAACTTGAAGTATTTTATCATTTGTCCGCAATGGAGCAGTTCAGCTTAGCACTGCAAAGCCAATTTATATAAACATATCCATAACAGTATCCAGAAAAAGAGTATCAAAAATATTGGGACACTTTTTTTTTTTTTTTTTTTTTGTGAAGGGGGCCTGTGCTCCATGACTGATGGAAGCCTAGAAACGCCCCTGGCCATCACCATTAATACATTTTGTATGGGAACTGCAGATGAAGTTGTCTTTTTATGCAGTTTTGTAGGCCTTTTCCTCCTCCATTCTCTTTCTGTATTTTTTTATTCTTTTGATAATGACTTTAAATGATGTGGAGGTGGTGAACACAGCGCATGATGGACGAGCCCCCGAGCTTGGGCTCATCAATTTGAAGTTAAACTCATGACATGAGCATAATAAAGAATGTGGGTAGAAAAATGCAGAAAGTCCCCAATCTCTTACTTTAAACAACACAAAGTCTTAATGTTTTAAGCCTGAATACACAGTTGTCAAACAAGTCCCAGCACTATAATTATTACCATCACCAGCTCAATTATGTCTTTAAATGTGAAAAGATCTGCCCACCGAATCAAGTTTGTTAGTGAATGGGTTAGTCATGTTGTGTGACGCAGGAGTAATCCAGGGTTCTCAAGTCTCACGCATTGGCCGTGAGACACACGCAATTCAACCAGTTCACACGCTCACACGCCACACCGCGTATTTCTCACGCTGAAAAGGCAATGCCAGTTGTCCTGCAAGCTTTATATATAACGTTGTATACGAGCGCAGGCACACAAAGTGAAGTTTCCTGCCGCCAGCACGTATCTCGGCCAGATTGCGTTCGTTACATAGATGCGCGCACACACGGAAGTTGACGGAAAATTCTCGGCCGCCGTACGTTCGTTACTAAGTAACCAACAACATCACGCGAACACACGTCGTGATGGAGAAGGTAAGTTGGGATTAAGAAAGCTCGTCTAACATTTTTAGGCCAGAACATTAAATATATCAATGTTATCAAGGCGTCAAAATGTGCAACAAACACTTACAACACAAAACACATTTCATAAGCTGCAGTGTGTACTCTTGTGTACACACACACACACACACACACACACACATGTAGTGTTTTAATTTTTTATGGGGACTTTCCATAGACATAATGATTTTTATACTGTACAAACTGTATATTCTATTCCCTTACACTAACCCTACCCCTAAACCTACCCATCACAGAAAACTTACTGCAATTTCACATTTTCAAAAAAACATAACTTTTTTGATTTATAAGCCGGTTTCCTCATGGGGACCAAAAAATTTCCCCACACGAACAAGGATTTCGGATATTGCCATCCTTGTGGGGACATGTTGTCCCCATAATGTAAGGTTTACCAGGCCATATACTTACACACACACCTTAATACTATGTCATTTGTTCACAATGTCCTACCACACACAATAAATCATTATACCATTACGACTAGACACATTCAAAATGCAAAAAGATTTGTTTTTCCAAACTGTTTGAAGCAATTTGTTATATTTTTGTATATTTGTAATTTTGAAATATAACATTTAAGAGTATATTTGATGTGATTAATTGCTCTGTCATTTATCAGATTTACCAATTGTTATAATTTCAATTTGTGCTGGTTAATTATGAACAATGGGTAAAATTGGGGGGCGGGGACGGACAGGCGGGGGCGGGGCTCCATTAGGGCTCCTCCCCTAACCGCATGTGATCTCACTCCAAGCTTTTGATAAAACTTGAGAACCCTGGTAATCTGCAAAGCTCCCAAGTAATATCGAAAAGTAGTCTTGCCTTTAAATAGTAACATGTCAGAGAGACATCAATGTGTGCTCACCATGATTTCCATGTGACAGATTCAATATGATGAAATATAGATGTGCTCTCAAAGATCCGATAGTCCTCCATTATTTTGCATAGTTTTTTTTTTTCTTCTATATTATAAAAGTTTTTTTTTCCTTTTATATTGCATTATGTTTTATTCACCACTTTTTTTTCTTTCTTTTTTTTTTGTTGTATGCATGATATTATAGATGCCTAAAAGTGCTGGATTTCAGAGCAGTAATACACAGAGCAAGTGTATTACTGAATTTATAATTTTACATACATTATGATATATTAGTTAATATATTGTCACATATCTTTCAATATATGAAAAGCAGCAATTCCTTATGTATTATTCAATATACTGAAACACAAAATATACCGTTAAACCATTTAATATACTGATCATTCATAGATAAATATATTTTCTTTTCATAAGGGTGTGTCCCTCATATTTAATGAATGCAGGTCCTTAACTGTAAGTACTTAACTGTTGTACTTGTAGTCAAAAAATATTTATGTTTAATAAAAAATTGGAACTCTGAAGATTATGTTTATATAAACATTTTATGCAGGCGTCTTTAAATACAGATCTGTAAGACTCCTAATACAGAATCCACTCTGTTTCCAAAACTTTAAAAGTAATATCCCAAATGTAGTTATACGTATCTGTTTTTATATGAGCCGTCATTCATACTGTATAACATAATGTTTGTAATGTTTGTTATGTTTCTGGCCAGATGGTAATTTTTAGGTATATGTAGAGATAGCCCTCCACATGTTTTTTCCCCCTAGTAATCTGCCATTTTAATGCTTTCAACTTGAATGTCCAAAAAAATTACTTAGCAATTTATCCAAATGAGTAAAATATTTTCTGGAGACTTCTGGTTCTGGTCTCCATTATACTGCATGTGTAATAATATTGCAGATATATTTACTCATGCAGCTTAAACACACATATTTAGAGAAATATATAATGTAATATATTTCTTATATGTTTTAATTTATTTACATTATAAAAGTTTCATTTCAATTTCACTCCTGCTTGCACTAAAGCAAGCCTAGAAACTATCACTGTGCTGAGGAGTGCACAGTCATTACTTTAACAATATCGTAATTATAGTCTTAATGATGTTTGGCCAATCGTCAGTCTGGCCAAAGGCTCAGACAAAGGCTAGACAATTTAATAAAATATTGGAAGATGAATTTTAAAATGAAGAAACAATATTTTATTACTTTATTAATTTAAATCCCCCATCAGATTTCAGTAGTCATCGTGGCAGAATGCACAAAGTCAGATAAATCATAAGGTGAATTCTTGTTTTGACCTTAAACAATATTAGACTCTTATAAATAAAACAGTTAGTGTTTAGTGTAAAGTATAACGGTTTCTCATTTAATCCGAGACCTGGAAATATAATTTTGCCTGAAGTACAAATGAAGATAAATATCTTTTGAGAATTACAGCACTCAGATAAGTTACAAAAAATGGCTTAAAGGTGCAATAAATGATTCTCTACAGAAACTTTTTTTGTTATGCTGGATGAAAGTCTCCTCATAATAACTATATGCTAAGCGGTCTAAATGTATTTTTATAAATATATCGTCTGCGGAAGGCGTAGGACCATAAAATGTTTGGTCAGAATGAAATGATGGCATGTGTTCCCTGTCAGTCAACGTGTGTTTGCGACATCATCAGCGTCATCAGCGAGTTCACGTACGGTGCAGACAGAGAGAGAATGGCAGGCAAACAGTTGTTTACGTTCTTTATACTGCTACTCACTGTACTGTAAAGTTTTCTCACCGGTGAATGACACATGATGTAATCCAATTACGTTGTCTCTAGTCGTCTCGCTTCTGGTCTGTGTGTGTTCATGTCGTTTTGGAGGAGGCGTGGCTTTGGACAGCGATTTGCAGGGAGGGTGGTTTCGTATGCTTTCAATGCTAGCAGGCTAAAGTTAGCATTTCCCAGATCACCTATTGCTCCTTTACGTCAATACCACCACAAGTAACAGACAATAAATGAAGTACATAAACATATTGTTTATATATATTGTCTGTATTGAAGTAAATCAATCAGTAAAATCTCTTTTCATAGTCGCGATATTGTATTGTGTCATGTTTATCAAAATAAAACTGATAAAAAAAACTGTAGACCCCACTTCATTGGTATTTAAATAGTATGGGCTTATTTTGAACACAGCCAATGTCGAACGCACCTATGGTCTCATTGGATTTGGTGTGTTCGACATCGGCTGCGGCTGGATGTAACCGATCGGCGAGAGTTGCCGTGTGCAGGAGGAGCTGCGGGGAGGAGCTGAAAACGGAGACGTGAAGTCGGACACTTTCTGCTTCCCATAGCGACACTCGCGCTATGTTTGCATACTTTACTACATTTGAAGTGAAATAAATACGGCGATGTTTCAGATACATTTTTCAATACTTTATGTACTGTATACGGCATCTGTTTGAAGAAAAATAAAAGTCAACATAAGCCTATACTACCAATGAAGTGGGGTCTATGTTTTTTTATCAGTTTTATTTTCATAAACATGACACAATATAACATTGTGACTACATGGAAGCTTTTACTGTTATAAAATACTGATTTATAAGCATTAGTGGAACTGAAGATGTGAGAATAAACGACGAAACACATGTGATTGTTGTCATGCAGTGAATCCGGCCAATCGTGGAACATCCGTGTCGTCATCAGAGCTTGTGCAGCCGCTCTGGGGTGCGTTTACCCAACCTGATCTCACGGGAAAACGTACAAATTCTACGACGTGGCTGATTCGTACGAATTCATACGACCTCACTCGTACGAATTAGTACGATTTTTGCAAAATCATACATATTTTACGAATTGCCCAATTCGTATGAATTCATACGAATGACCTACCCCTGACCCCGCCCCTAAACCTACCCATCACGTGGGTTTAGACAAATCGTACAAATTCGTACGAGTGAGGTCGTACTAATTCGTACAAATTAGCCAACTTTTTATCATTCGTACGAATTCGTACGAATTGGTCGTGAGATAGTGTTGGTTTCCCATCCAACTGTATAGCTCACTGCTTAACAACCATAGTACGATGCATCGATGGAGAAATCAACTAGCTAGTCTCGACTGTTTCCCGAAACCGTATGTCGCAAAGTATTGTTCAACCACGTTGGTTTATGACGTCTCGCACGTGGTGGACTAATAACTTATTTTAATTAATCTGTTTGAGATCGAATTAAGGCTAGATTTTGTCATATAAGCTACAGACATGGCATCTGAAGACCATTTCTAATTTTTCTCAGTTATTTTGCTTTATTACCAGACTCAATATTTGGCTCGTTCTTACATAGAGCACGTTCGCACATGCGCAGTCTTCAAAAACGGTGCTTTAAATCTCTTGACAAACTAAAAGACGTAAATTACATTTGTATGTATTCTAAATAAATAACACGGGTTGTACTGAATGTCAGCTTGCTTATTTAGCTAAAGATAAGGATTTATTCAGTCTACATCTCATGTAAACTAGAAACTATGCTTCTAACCACAGCTCGAGAGCTGTCATTCCAACCACACAAGTTTGCGATGCTGTTTGCGAACGTTTGTTGGAACGATGGTTTCGGGAAACACCAAATCGTTGAACTATGCTGATAACGACGGAACTTGCGACCATAGTTGGCTAACGATGCTTTCGGGAAACGAACCCCTGAATGAATCAGCCCTGCTCTCGTGTACCGCAGTACTTTGATGGCATAATTCACAGTCACGTGGCGTCGGCGCTGCTCAAGTCGGACACAATAGAGTAGACTGTTTCGACTTGAACCAGCGCTGCACAGACCGATCGGTGAATGACATCAAGGTACCGCAAGAGTGATTAGAGAGCAGACGGGCTTGTATGCTTTTGAATCGCTCTCGTGGTACTTTGATGTCATAAACCAATCGGTCTGTGCAGCGCCGGTTCAAGTCGAACAAGCCTAATTTCTAACCGACATGCACTGCTTCAAGTCAGCCGCCAATCGGTCTGCGGAGCGCTGCATAAAGTCGAACAAGCCTTTTGTCTTGTCATATGATACTCTGCTCTGTTTGTCATTGCTTCATTGTTTGATTATTCACAGGTGTGTCTTGTCTTTGGTCTTTTAGTTTATATAGCCCTCATGTTACCATTGTCTCTTGTCTAGCAAACCCATTGTTTGTTGAGTTTTGTCAAGTCATGTTATGTTCAAGTTCAAGTCTACTCTGGTTTAAGTCATGTTTTATGTTCATAGTTTGGTTTGTTTTGTATTTGTTCACGTTTTGGTTGATAAAACTGCACCTGGATTCTCACTGCAATTCGCGTCCGTGGATTTACGTTACACTCAGATGCACCCCCATAATTACAACATTTCAAGCCCAAGTATTATGTAAACAGATGTGTAGAAACAGAGAGTGACATACACAGGAATCTAAAACTTTTTGGATAAGTTATGCACCTACATGAATGCATGGAAATAAAAATGTAACTAAAGACTTTTAAAGATTTATGTATGAGTAATCTTAAGAAGGTGAGTCTGTGAGTATTTATGAATACATTTATATACACACACATACTAAAACCAAACTATTAGGTTTAAAAATATATATTTTATTTATGTTTGGTGTTGGTTTTTATTTCTTTAAGACAATGAATTACTAATATGAGGACATTAAGTGGTTTCATCACATTATTATTATTAATAGATTTAATAATTATGTTTTTTTTAGGGGGGGTTCCGTTTTTCTCCTATGTACCTTCATTTTTATACAGCATATCATCAAATTATTTGTAAAACGTCATATTTCATCTGTGCATAATATGTACTTAAATTTTGGTTCCAAGGGATGAAGAAACACATCTGGTGACCCATGGATTCTTAATTGGCTAGTACTTTAATTAATTGCCTTCTCATCAGTAACTGATTGGCAGAGATCTCTTGAATTTAATAGAGGTTAGGAGGTGTTTGGAAAAAAAATTCTTAACAGTTTAGAACATCATAATATCGAGACTGACATATTCTGCGGGTATTTCGACATGCTTCTGAGGGGAGGATTAAATCATCTTAGACACATTTTGATAACCTGTCAGGCAGCTCATGGCGCCTTGGAGAATGTGTCGGCTTTGAAAAGCTTTGGGCAGGTCTGCTTTCTGAATTCAGCCTTCGTTCGTAGAAAAAAAAAGAAAAAAAAACACCTATTGAGCGACGTCATGTTAGTGTCAGGAAAGGTTGATTCTTACTTAAGGTCACTTTACAGAACAGATGAAGGTTGAAGCAAAAATGGGTGCTGTGTCGAGGAAATGACACGTTCATCTGTTGAACACAGTCTGGGGGATTTAAAGCTACATCATACATGTCTAAAAATGTGCGACTGGAATGTAATCAATGAGACTAATAACAGCTCAATGAATTATGCAGTAACTCCCTTAACACGAAAGTAAACAGTTTAATAGTCAGTGGAGTGGGAAAAGGTTTCTTGTGACCAACAGGAGAGAACGAGAAAGAGTAAAAATGGATCAGTGGTTTTATGTGCCCTAAAAAGATATTCCTACTTTAGCTTTTCAAAGGCAATCCTCCTGAGATGCAGGACTTAGTGAGCCAGGCTTCACCAATAGATCGGAGAGTGTTAGCCTTTCAGAAAATACTCCTTCAAAACCTCTCAAGTATGTGATGGAACTAATCTACTCCTCTCCATGGAGTTTGAACGGTAAACATCATGGTCTGACATGAACAATAAACTGATTTTCAATGCAACACTTTTTAGGTTTAGACTAAATGTTCTGGCAAATAAACAGTGGTTAAATTCATTTCAACTAGTGAACCCAACCAAATCCCACTGGAAAATGAAACTATTTTACGAGGTGGCGATTTCGTATGAATTTGTACATAGTGAATCATACAAAAATGTACGATTTTTAGAAAGAACAAATCGTAAGCATGAATGTCCAACCCTTAACGCCACACCTAAACATAACCATCACTGCGATGTAAGTAGATTATATGAAAATATATGAATGAGATCATCCAAATAATCCACCAATTCGCCAAAAAGTTAAATATACGAATTGCCATGAGGTTGTGTTGGTTAATCTGATGAGACCAGTCCAGTATGAGGTACTTCTCTTACTCCCTTGCTTGGATATTACATTTTCATTATACAATATGTACAAATTTTCATGTTTCAATTGTTATTTTATTGCCAATGTGTGAGCAGCTTGTAGTGGAATAAAAACCGAGACCTCCCCGACTTCGTAGATTGTATATGAAAGCCTGAAGACTGATTTCTGCAGGGAAAATCAAAGGGATGTGACGTTTACGTGAGCTCCCAAAAGCCTCTCTTCTGTTCAATGACACATGAAATGAATGCTTTACAATGTTTAGGATAATGCCGCAAGAGCTATTCTGTACTGTTACATCAATGTGTCATGCAAAGAAAAGGAAGAATTAAAACAATAATCTTACATAGTCAGCTATATAAGAACGAAAAAGAACTTTGCTGTGAGTATATCTGGCCTTGAATCACAGTCTTGTACGTTACGTGTGCACACACAAGCAATAGGTTGTTGGCTGTAGTTCACTTAATGGCCACCGATGTCGCTAATAACAAGGGTTTCTGAATTCCACATAGCCTCTTTAAATTCATATTAATACGTATCTTCATCTTTGGTCAGCAGCATTAAGCCAGAGAAATGTGGTTCATGGGATCCTAAAAATAAGACAGGACAAATAAATGAGGTGAACATGTACACCAACACAAGCATTTTATACAAACAAATGACTGAAACACTTAACTTGAGGAATACAGATTCTTTACAGGCATGAAATTCATTTGCACAAATCATTTTTCGCCAAAAGGTTTTCTGAGAAATTGTTTGTGGCTGTTGAGGGAATAATGAACACAATGATACATGTGTTGACTTACCATCATGGTGGTGACTTGGGAAGCGAAGGCTGACCCACTTTAGACACGTGAAGTTGATGTATGTTAGGTGTTAAGAAAGAGTAGCATAAAAAAAAAAACAAGAAGAAAGGCTTGATTAAAACCTTGCGGGACTCAACAGGCACATTTATTCGCTCTACTTGAGTCTAAGTGGATGATTAACATGTGTAACATCAAAGCTCGCTCTTTTCCCTAGTTTCCCTAAACATTTCCTAGGTTTTAGCACCAGTTTTGTGTTGCTTTAGTTCTAATGTTTTAACACTTATGTAGAACTGCAAGAACACTTTACTTTTACCCTTTTTTTTACCGTTATTTCCACAGGACTCGAAAGAACCACATACTGAGATTCGAACTCTGGTTGTGCACTTCATGTCAGAAAGCTGTCCATCATTATCATTTTTTGTCACCTATCCCCTGATGAAATAATGGGTCAGTTGAGTTGACTTCCTCTTTAAAAGTGTAGCCTCAATGAGGCCAAAGTTCTTGTGTGATTAATAACATTCATCACACAGCTAGGTCCTGAACCAGACAGTTCAATATATTAGCATTAAAAAGGTTACATTTGGTGTAAAATCAATCAAATAATCAATCAAATAGCATTGCATTAACATGCTTTTGACTTGATTTTACAAGTGCAATGAGAAACTGCTTACAACATATTATCTGTTTAAGTATCTTATAATAAATAACAAGCTTTTATCTAGTACAAATGAACCAAGCATCAGTATTTTGGAATGGAATTTTGGAATGACTCTTTTGTTGGTTGAAAAGTTGAAGGTAATTTTATGTTAAATCACAAAGGCCCAATTTTGCATTCATTTTTAGGCAAGACATGAACTCTTAAGATAAAAAGGCTTTATCTAATATTGTTTGAAAATGTATTCTAAAATTGCTTCAACCTGCAGGCCAGTCATGTGATATCAAAGGCCAGCTTTGTGAAAACATGACCCTTCCAATCTTTCTGTTGGTTATTTCTTCATTTGAGCTGCACATTTTAACAGCAGAGATGGAGGAGTCACAGGGGTGAGAAAATCACTTGGAAAAACATGTTTGCTGTCCATATTTCTTCACGGTTTACGGCTACAGTATCCTGCCTTTCAAAACACACCATTAATGGTAGCAGTAAATCAAATGCCCTCAAACACTTACCTGCAAACATGGGCTAAAATGATGAGCAGTGCGATGTTGCAATGCTTGCAAGTTTGGTAAATGGAATTAGAAGGACCAAAGACTAAAATAATGCAATAATGCATTATTTTATTTATTTATTTTTTAGAAACTGCTTGCTCAGTTGCGCAGATTCTGGGAGCATTTCCACAAAGAAGAGTCTGCATATGTTATACGATATATAAGAATATGTCTTGCATTATATGATTAAATCTAAAATTACATTTATATCTTATACTACATATTAGTGCTTATTGGGTGAAAACAGTCTTTAAAAATACTAAAATGTACCATATGTCTTTTGGATCTAGATCTGTATTAGGTCTAGTTTTTCCATGAATTTTCTGCAATGTTTTACTGCTCTTTGATGATTCATGTTATGTCTGAACTGATCAAATAATATAAGGAAACAACCTTGTGCAAAAGATTTATTCCCACCCACATTCACAAGCACCTCCGCACAATCAATGAAAAGTCTCTGCAGGTTTTTGATCTCATGATGCATATTGAATATCCAGTGTTACATTGGGAAGAAGACAGGATTAGTGTCACTGTATAGTTTGATCCTGCGGTAGACATAAATTTGTTCCACGATGATACAGAATCCCAGACTCTCAGGTGACCTGACACTCACTTGACTGTAATTTCAATGCATAATAAAAAAGCTAGATAAATTAGCTGTTTTATTCCTACTCTAATTGAGTGACTGCACTTATGCTATCTGCTAGTATGTTTGTCTTGCAGTTTGCAATCAGGTTTCAAATGTAGGCCAGAGTCTCAAGTGACCAAGTGTTGATCTGCTAGTCTGGACTAAACAAACACAGTCCTGTGAACCACACACCACTGGTTAGTTCTTTAATAAATGAAATGAATTTTATAAAGGAAAAAAAAAAAAACTTAAAGCTGTCACAGAATATAAAATATGGCCATGTCTTAACACAAAGGTCTGTTTGTTAGAGCATGAGCTGGGTAAACTGAAGGCTGTGATGTTTAAAGCATAACTATTGCAGCTTTGGGTTTTCAGTTACTTAAATCAATATTTCATATGTTCATGTGAAATTGCCTTTGGATCTCAAAGCACACTTATTTCAGAATATGAATTGTTTCCTTCTTAACATTTCCTTGTGCTTTTTCTCGCACTAGAGTTTGGAATGGCAATAATAACTCTCTAACTCTCTTGATATTGTCTTGAATTGCTGCACTCTGCAGCCCTTGCTGGGGATATTTAAACAAACCACAGCAAATTCATTTGTCATTAAAGTCATTTAAAACTTCCTGCCTGAAAAAGTATGTGTTTTTTTTTTTTTTATATATAACCAGTCAGATATGTATTAGAGATAATGTGACAATATCCAGCTAAAATAAATATATCTGAAACAAGAAACTTCATTGCCTTCATTGCCTGCAAGTTACATCGTTACACCAGTAGGTGGCAACAAGTGCTCATCTTTATGAGCGAGTCATCAAAACAGTAGGGCTGAATCCAAAATCTCCCCCATACCCTCTTTCAATATTCCCTATATTAGTCCATTAATAAAGTTCATGTGAGGGAGTGAATGAAAATTGGATTTGAATTCAGACACAGAAGGAAGGGCTTTTGCTTTTGCATAGTTTGTGCAATTAATTAATTTAATTATCAATTAAATTTAAAAATCAATTAAAAAGAACTTAAACTTTTATGATATTACGCTGTACCCTCATTTGACCAGCGTCTTTGAAAATGGATGGATGGATGATTCAGCTGCAGGTGCCATCTTCTGGTCAGATGCAGGAATTCATTCGGCGCGCAACTCTCACAGTGGATTATCGGTATTCTGTAGCCGTTGATCGTACATCGGTTGTTATTCTTGTTATTGCTATTGCTATATTGTATAATTGCTTAGCCTTAGAACATAGCCTACAGTACAAAACCATTGCCAGCTCAATGCTAGGAGTTACTGGATGTAGGATTAAGTTTCCTTACAAAAAATGGAAAAATAGGGCTTAGCACCGCAAAATGTACATTTGTGTAAGAAAGAATTTGCTAGAAAAATAATTACGTTTGTCAATAAATATTGGTCCTTTTACATCATCAAAGTTGTGATCAAATGTGACCAAATAAAGCATCTTTGTATAAGGTACTTTGATGTCGCTCTGCGCAGCGAACACATCTACAGTTTTTATGAATGAGTAATTAAACTATATTGCCCTTGTGATTTGTTTGAAACCATTGTCTTTGACGATGCCAGAACTGATCATGTAACGACAATATTGTGTCTAAAATGTAAGTAACTTACTAACTTATTGTTTATTGAACTGTTAAAAGCAATATCACATTACTAAATCACATTGATTAGAATATGAGTCTGGTGTGGTGTGTTTTGTGTTTTTTGGAGCTTGACAGCCCCTGATCTCAATTCAGTATTCATCAGTGTTGTGTTTTTGTTGTCTTATCCCATATTCCTTGCTTTAAATGCAAAATAGATTATATTTTGTGATCCCCATTGCCAGTTTTTTAAAACAAGCAGCGATATATACCACTTCGGGATTTACAGGTCTAAACCATGTTTCATTTCAGGCTCCACTGAATGTTAAACAACAGCTGAAAAATTCCACACTTTTTCATACCTCTATTTCGCCACACAGAGGCTGATGAAATCCTTTGGGTGGGGGAAACAATTATTCAGAAGGATTCTGTGAAGTTGCATGCTTATAGAGGTGCTAATTACCTCTGAGAGTTAAGCAGAAGCTTTAGGTTTTCTCTAGTGTCTTTATTAGCTTATTAATTATGAAACAATGCATAGGTGGTTCACCTGGAAGCAGGAAACTTTTTCTGCATTAAAAACCCACAGCCCAACTCTAAATCCCACTGCTCATGGGTTGCGTATTATTAGAGGCAATGAAAGTAGCGTTTAAATGAAGAATGCATAACACAGATTGAATTTAAAACAATATAGGCCTAGCTCTGTTCAGTTGTTTGGAACAAGGTGAATAAAATAAATAAATAAATACCTCCTCGTAATTTGGAGGACAAGCATGCAGTTCTTTGGTAATAACACGTCCCGGAAATAAATAAATTCAGTCTGCTCATAAAGGCATGCTTTTCGTCATTTTCGAGAAGCCTGGAAAGCATCAGTAAGATGAAATGTCTCTGGAGACTAACTCACCTGGGGAAGGATGCGGATCTTAATCATGAGGGACCCAGTTCCCTCAATGCTACCAGGCGCTCTGGCATTCCATAGAATGTATTTGCATTTTTGTAAATCTTTAAAAATGGCATCATACCACTGCTATGGGTCAAAAGCAACCTCATTTAAATCTTTTGAATATGAAACCAGTAATATATCTTTGTACTGGCTTTTAAAATTGCTCTCTTTTATGCGCTGTCAGTAATTCCAGCATACCAATAGTGCTTCCATCTGCACGGCTGATTTTAATCTTTTGTAATTGGGAGGTACGGATGACTCACTTTGTGGGATTGATCTGCACAGTTATTTCCTTAAATGATAATGTGCAAATTAATTTGCCTATACACAATCGTATTTTAGAAGTCACAGCAAGTGTAAAGAGCCTTTAAGCTATTAAAACCTTTGCAATGTGTCATCATGTCAATCACAGAGATAACTAAAGGAGGAAACGTTCAGTATCATCTATTCCTAAACGTTTAACTTTCCACTAGCTCAAAGTGTGAAATGTTATGTATATAGGCCTACCTGTGTAATCCATATTGATACCATATTTAAAGTCTGCATAACATTAGATTTGTTCCTATTTGTTAGCATACATTATAGTCTTGTGGTGAACAAGTTAATTGTAACAAGTCAACGTGAGGCAGTTAATGACAACCTGTCTGTGTCTCCGTGGCCTACATCTCTGTTAAGTGATTAATTTAACCCAAAACAAAAGATACAATGTATGCTTTCATCTCGGAAAATATAATTTTTGTCTTACATTTTTTAATGAACTTAGACAAGCTCAGTGCGGACTCATTTTCTGTCAGTTCTTTTTCGTGAATGTGTGCAAAGGATTGTGGGTGATTGAAGTATGTGAAGGATACACTTGATGCATCCTTCAAAATGAGCTGAATCAAGGACGAAAGCGAAGGCTACCTTCCAAGGTTCATTTTCATTGAGACTGTCTTCGGCGGCACTTGATGACATGGCAGCCGAGATGTGCAGCCTTTACTAGGACACAGCCTTCCAATTGAAAAGCACCCCAAATAATTTTACCGTTTTGATCACATGACCAAGGGTGGCAATTCCTAAAGACTTGTATAGAAAGGTGTGACTTTAAAGCAGTGCATGCCACTTAGAATTTTTTTCTAACCCACTGTGACATATGGCATCATAGTAGGCTACCATGAAAGCATTTCGAGAGCAATCCTTTGTGCAGTTTCTTCAGAGCGGCTGCTCAAGCTCTGATTTCACGATTGGCCGGATTCGCTGATGATGTTAATGTTATATTGTGTCATGTTTATACAAAAATAAAATTGGTATTCAAATAGCATATAGGCTTACGTTGAACTTTATTCTTGAACATACAGGCACTGCATTAAGTAGTAACCTACATCAAGTATTGAATTTAAAGTTTTTCTGTTGCTGCAAACACATCTAAAACATTGGTGTATTTGACAAATATTGCAGCTAATCCACATCTGTTATCTGAAGCAGAAAGTGTACAACTTGTTGAAATTGTTTTGCTGTGGTACATTACATACACTTTTGTTAAGCATGGAAAATATTTTAATATGTAGCCTAGTTTAAATAAGTTTTGTACTAGGTAAGAAATATGTATGAAAGTAAAGTTAAATAGTAACTAGCATGGAGTCACAAAAGTGTATGTATGTATATATATATATATATATATATATATATATATATATATATATATATATATATATATATATATAAACAGTGGAGAAAATAAGTTTGCCCACTTACAAAGAAATGAAGGGTCTATTGGGGATAGAGACAGAAAATTAACCAAAAAATCCAGAAAAAAAACACATTATATGAAGGTTATAAATTTGCATTTCAGTAAGTGAAATAAGTATTTGATCCCCAAGCAAAACATGCCTTAGTCCTTTGTGGAGAAATCTTTGTTGGCAAGCACAGAGGTAAGACGTTTCTTGTAGTTATAGTCACCAGGTTTGCCAGAAGGGGTTTTGTTCAACTCCTCTTTACAGATACTCGCTAAATCCTTAAGGTTTCTTGGCTGTCGCTTGGCAACTCAAAGTTTCGGCTCCCTCCACAGATTTTCAGTATAAGGTCTGGAGACTGGCTAGGCCACTCCGTTACCTTAATGTGCTTCTTCTTGAGCTACTACTTTGTTGCCCTATGTTTTGGGTCATTGTCATGCTGGAAGACCCATCCACGACCCATCTTCAGAGTTCCACCTGCGTGCTTGACTGTAGGGATGGTGTTCTTGGGGTCATAGTCAGCATTTCTCTCCCTCCAAACACGACGAGTTGAGTTGATGTCAAAGAGCTCAATTTTGGTCTCATCTGATCATAGCACTTTCTCCCAAGCCTTCTCTGAATCATTAGATGTTCATTGGCAAACTTCAGACAGGCCTGTACATGTGCCTTCTTGAGCAGGGGGACCTTGCAGGTGCTACAGGATTTCAATCCATTGCGGCGTAGTGTGTTACCAATGGTTTGCTTGGTGACTGTGGTCCCAACTGCCTTGAGATCATTCACAAGCTCCTCCCGTGTAGTTCTGGGCTTATCCCTCACCTTTCTCATGATCATCCTTACCCCATGAGGCGAGATCTTGCATGGAGCAACAGATTTTTTTTATTTTGTATTTTGTATTTCTTCCATTTCCGAATAATCACACTAACAAAAGTCTCCTTCTCACCAAGCTTCTTGCTGATGGGCTTGTAGCCCATTCCAGGTCTACAAACTGGTCCCTGGCGTTTGACAGCTCTTTGGTATTGCCCATGGTGGTGGAGAGGATGGAATGGAAGATACAGATTCCGTGGACAGGTGTCCACTGACATTAGGACATTAGGAGTACTTTCTTAAAGTGACAGGGCTAATCTGTGTTCCACATGGGCACAACCAATCTGTGGGAGGCAGAATTCTTTCTGGATGGAAGGGGATCAAATAATTATTTCACTCGATCAAATGCTAATCAATTTACAACCTTTATATAATGTGTTTTTCTGGATTTTTGGTTGATATTCTGTCTCTATCCGTTAAAATAAGCCTACCATAAAAATTATAGATTTTACAAAATCAGCAGGGGATCAAAAAGTATTTTTCCCACTGTATATATATGCACTGTATATATATATCGTCGTCGGCATCCTTCCGTCTACAGGAGACGATGGTGTAGCTTCCTTTTATTTATGTTTATTTTGAGGGATTTTCTATCTGCACCTTCACGAGTGGCTATAGAGACCGATTCTAGAATGGCAATCTCTGCTGCATTTTCTGCAGGTGAAAGACGATGCCGGCTGAGGCTGCAGTTGCTTTTCCTTCCTCTTGACTCTCTTTGCGGCAAGGTTTTTATTTCTGGTTTCCTCTGCTTTCTGTACGCCATGTCTGACAACAAGCTGCCAGGCGGAGCGGTCTTCTGCCCGGCTCTCCCACGTGCCAACGTTGATGTCAGACAGATTCATGTCTTTCTTGCAGATATCTCTGTAGCGCAGTCGTGGACGTCCAGTCAGTCGGGAGCCCTCTGCCAGCTCGCCGTACAGTAGGTCCTTGGGAATGCGGCCTGAGCCCATTCTCCTGACGTGGCCGAGCCAATGAAGGCGCTTCTCGCTAAGTATGGCAGACATGCTTTTAATGCCGGCGCGTTCCAGAATCTCTGTGTTAGGTACTTTGTCCTGCCAGTGGATGTGCAAAATACGCCGCAGACAGGGCGTGTATATATATATATATTTTTTTTATATAAATATAAAAATATTGTTGTTTCAACATTTATATTAACAGCAATAAATAGAGATTCTGCTTTGCAAACAAATGACTCTTATGAACTGGTTCATTCCGGTGAATCAAAACCGTAGAGCAATTCCTGAACATTAATCTAAAAGCCGTTTTTTGGGTTTTTTTATCGAATCACAACAAGCGCAAATTGCAGACTCGCAATTGAACAGACTCTGAACAGTGTTTTTTTGTTTGGTTTTTGTGAGAAAAGAAATAGTCTGAGTACACCTTTTGCAATAAATGTTGTACATTAATTTATTATTTAAATTATTTAAATTATTATTACACTGAACAAATATTCTATTTGGTAAGTGTTTTGAGAAGCATCACTATTGTAAGTTTGGTTTATAATTTCTGCAGCTAGGAATTTCCAGATCTGTTCCACTGTGCAGTTTGGGAGAGCCAATTTGTAATATGTCAGTCAGTGGGCAGAGAACATCTTAGACAGTGAGAAGGTGTCAAAAAAACAAAAACAAAGGAAGGCTATTTCCACAAAGAGGGAGGAGTGAACCTATGCTTGAGTGAAATCTGCTAATGCTGTTTTTCTCTCAGGTTGAATGTAAATCTTATACAGTAAAGCAAGATAATGGATATCTGGGTGAGCTTATGGGAAGAACAAGTGCATTCAATGCTAATGCCCACTGGTGTGAGCATTCGTAAATAGAAACATTCATTATTTAGGATATGGCACTCGAGACAGTGCTCTTCATTCTGTGGTTTGAACTAAAGGATGAATTCCACCTGACACAGTTCAGCCTCACTCAATCAATCATACAGGCAAATGCAAGAGGTGGCATTCTTTGACCACAAAGTGTCAGCCTTGATAAATCTTGATTATGAATTGTAAATTGTGGCTTTCTGTTGACAGTATGGTTTAGTAATGAGAAAGGCCTGATTTCACACACACACACACACACACACACACACACACACACACACACACACACACACACACAGAAAAATCACAACACAGGCTCATTGGAAAAACATACCTGTGGCACCATAAGTACCAATACGTAGCCTATATCACTGCAGTTTCCAACAGAAATGAACACTGTAGGCAGTAAAAATCGTTTTCATGCACAATTATGATTACAGGAGCAGATTATGAATTAATAAAGACTTGTTTCACACGGCTCCTTGCACAATTATGTTATGACCTCGAAACACTTTTTACCATAGTGCATGATTTGTGAACAAATTTTCCACTACTAGTCATTTGACAACTTGAAGTTAAAGAAGCAAATTATGAGTTTTGTGTGTAGTGTGCAGTTAAAAGTAAGGTAGGCCATTTTCAGAGTGGCTATAGCAATAGCAAGCTAGCTTTGAAAGCATAAGATTCCACCCTCACTTCAGAGCATCTCCTCTAAAACACATGAACGTGTACAGCAAGGAGCAAACAAAAGCTCAGAAGAGATGGTGCCTTAAACTACCTCATGTCTCGCACTTAACATTATAATAATAATGAACATAAACAACTTTAAGAGCACTGACCTGTACCGCAGATTCATTTGATAGTGTTGCCACTGAAACGCATAAATTCGAGTCACGAGTATATCATCACGGATTTCGATTTCTTAAAAATGATGGTAGTTATGGTGTGAACGCAGCATGATCTTGTGGTTCTTTTGGTTCAGGAGGAACTGTGAAAGCTGGCTGCTGTTTCGGTTGCGGTGCTCAGTGACTGACGTCTGTCTAACTCTGCATAGCATGTGTTTCATCTGATGACGTGTGATGTCTGTGTGAGCAGGGTCAAGTCAAGTCAAGTCACCTTCATTTATATAGCACTTTTAACAATATGAATTGTTTCAAAGCAGCTTTACAGTGATAATAGGAAATTAAACAGAGGAATTTTAAAAGAGATTGTTTGGCTTTACAGCAGCTCTAGAATAAAGTTATTGTCCAGCTAAAGTTAGTTTTGATTGATTCACTTCCGTTGCAAAGATCATCAGTTATTAATTTAGGGGCCGCTTACACGACATCGTTCTAACAGAAAACCCTTAGCGCGCTCCGGCCCGCTCATTTGCACAAAACAATGCCTGGTGGCTCGAGAACGCAAACCTTGAAATAGGTTCCAAGGTGCAAGTCTTGAAAAATTCTGAAAGAAAAGGTTATCTCTGAGTCTGCGCGAACTTCAAAAATGCAAACCCGTGAAAACGCTGACGGCGTGCTCGTGTATTACGTGTTTAGTCTATAGATATGCACGTTTCATTATATATGTGAGCAGACATGTAGTCTTTCTTTACAAATTGACCTCAACAAATTACTTGTCTGGCCTTAAAAATGTATAATACAAAATGATGTGCCATGCGAACTGGAATTATTTTGACAGCGTTTTACCCGTACAGAGGTAAAGGGAAGGATGCCTTCACAGGGGAGAGACTAGTTGACACTTCAGGACTGCATTGTCGTCGTGTCCAAGCGCAGGTCCTTCATCAGATCTGGATACGGCCTGAGGTATGGTGCGTGGAGGTATGGAAATACATATGTTGACATGCAGGTAAGACTTCGTATCATTGCTTTGGAACGAGGGCATTGATTGGACGAACATTTTATGGTCCTATGCCTTCCACAGATGATATATATACTAGAGATGTGACAGTGATAATATTCTCCCACCGGTTAATCGAATTGTGACAACACCGGTATTACCGGTTTCATCGTGGGGGTGTTAGAGTGATGTATTTTTTTTTTACATGGCGTCAATTCATCATTCGTATTGAGTTTGATTGACATGCGATCTGACCAATCAAATTCCACCATTTTTGTGCGACAAAGCAGTCAGAAGAGTTATTGATTAACTTCGGTGGTTTTGAACTTGGCTTTAACTGAGGCAATCTGTCACGACACATTAAAGAGCCAAAAAACGGTAGGCCTATTTTATTTTAGTTTGACTGACCAAATTTGAAAGTTAAGACTTTGTTTCATATTAAATATTACCTGCTCGGTCCTGTCCTTCAGCGCGTTGTCAGTGTCCTCTATTTTTCACTGCTTGAGATCATGTTGAGAACAATAACGCCCGATTTGAGGGTATAGGGCGCGATTTCGGATTCAACCACAGTGTTTGAATGGTGGGTTCGTTATTATTCGTTATTATTCATGAAAAACGCAACAACAAAACGGACATTTTGGCATAATTTGTGTGTGTTATGTTTTGTTCAAGGCCGAAAAGAGAACTCGATACTGACGCGCGTCTTTTCCGTGTGTGCGCACGTGTGTGTAATAGGCAGGACTTACAGCGCGGTCTCTTGTTTTGTCGCGCTTGAATGGTTGAGCGTGATCATATAACGCTAGTCAACTGGTGACCGAAAATACGGATACTGCGTAATTGCTTTAAAAAATGTTTTTTGCGGTGCTGCGGTGGGCAAGTGATGAAACCGGTGTTGCGACTGAACACCGTGTAACACCGGTAACACCGACTATCGTGCCAAGCCTAATATATACATATACATACATTGAGTCCACTTAACTTAGTGATTGCTAACAGGATCTGAAGAGATTTTCAACCATAAAACAAACAAAAAATTCTGGAACAAATAACTTACCCTGCCTTAAAGGCCAATTATTGAATTGCATTTACGATGACTTTTAAAAGGCTGTGAAAGCATGTTAAAGTGTGTAAGCACACCTTTTGTTTTATTTTTTTTATTATTAAATTGAACAGATATTTCTGACACAAAGTGTTTTTGTAATTATTTCATTATTTGATTAGACTGTCAGAATTCATTAATTCGTTCATTCATTCATTCATTCATGCAAAATTAGATAAAAAAAGCTAAATATCCATTTATTAAATTGTATGCATTTAACAGTTAGCCTCCATTCTATTTGAAATAACCCTTTGTTGCATCTTTTTTTTTTTTTTTTTTTTTCAGCATGCATGTGACATAAATTATACAGATAATGTCATAGGGTTATTATTTTATAGTTTACCCGGCTTTATTTATGCTGCTGCTGCTGTTGTTTTATCATCACTGTTAGTTATTTGTTGTGTGGAGAAGATGTTCAGAGCTAATCTTTTTCCTTAATGATGTTTGTTGAGGTCTGTGTATTAAATGCTAAAGTTTGTCTCCCGCCTGCTTGAACTATTGAAGTGATGATTGTGTCTGTTTTACTTTCTTATCTCCAGGTACTGCATGATCTTTGCTTTGTAGATCTGTGCTTACTTATGTTAAAATCAACTGAACATAATGTATAAAATTTCAATTATGTTAAAGTTGAATTTATTGACTGAAAGAGAGTTTGCCTTTACTGAACAAGCAAATTCAATTCTGAGATAGGTTTCTGAATTAATTTAACTTTAAATATTGAGTTATATCTTTATCATTCAAGACATGACAACTTGTATTCACAAACTATAATTGTGTTCTGCAACTCATTAAAAAGAATATGTTAGGTTATTAGATTGTGGCTTAGGTCTATAATTTGAGTTGGACAAACTTTAATTAAGTTTAGGCGAGATGGTTGTGACATGGGGAGAGCTGTAACACCACCAATCAGGAATAAGCTAGGAGTCCTATGATCATTTCAGTTTTTACCCACTTCCTCACAGATCCTGGCTGGAAATATGTTCATGCAGATTTTATAAAGAAAAAACATATTTTAAGGTAAGAATGTAATTTTTTTTACCAAAATATTTTGTTTAGTACTTAAAACTTTTGCAGATAGAATCATTAGATTAAATTGTAGTTACTCAGGAAAAATGTGATGCATTTTTAACCTGCTAATAGCTAAACACTGACTGACAGGGGTGGGGTGGGTTGTAACATATCTTTAAAAAGTGTTACAACCACCTCTTATTCAAATAATAACAGTTTATTTTTAATAATTTTACACTGTGCCTTGACAGTGGAAAAGAAAGACAGTGTGTGCCTGCCAGTGTTTAAAAAAAAAAAGGAAATGATGAGGTTTCAAAGAAAGACAGGTCAGTCAGAACTCAGAGAAAACTTTAATATAGTCGGTACGGAACCATTTGGCAGCTCAAAGCCAAAGGAAGTGTGGGTAAAATGTGCCATATGCGTTTAAGATTTACGCTGTTTCTTTTGTCTAAATATCACAACTTACCCCATCACGTGTTACATCCCTAGTAGTGGGGTAGATTATAACAAAGGTATAGCATGTTTATAACATCAACTCATAAGAGCTGGGATATTCAGGTTTGAATTGATGCCTTTTGTAGTAAACAAATGTGGATACTTTGTTTAAAAGTTTGAGCACTCCAGCTCAAAAATGAAGTGAGTTACAGATGAAGATAAAAGTTTTACAGCCATTCCCAGTCTGCCCCAAATAAAAAAGGTCTTGCAATACTTTGCCTTAGTTATTTCTTAAAGCGTGGTCCCCTCTTTGTCCCCTCTCAAAGTTAATGCTCAAAGCCCATCAGAAAGTATTGACGCACCTTCATTGACAGCCACAGTTGTCATAGATTCACACAAACTTTTTAAACCCTTCCACTGTATTGATTCACATTGTCAATTCAGTGAGGGTTATTTCAGTCCTTTTTTCAAGAAGAATGTTCATTTGCTATATCTACATTTATATATCATGTTCTCTATATATTTTGATACCTAAATGTATATGAAAAGTGCAACTTTTTTTTTGTGTTAATAAATGGATTCCTCTCTGTGTCAGTACATTGAAAATTCAGGTGAAAAGGTATCCTTACATTGATCTGTTTTGCTCAAGCTAACTATACTCGGAGGTATAATATTTCTTCACTGTGCGCTTCCAAAAACAATATCAATAGTGTTTGAAAGCACTGAGAGCTTTTGTGGCACTTTAATTTCACCTTCTGATTTTTCTCTTGTTTTCTCATTTCTTCCTATTTCCCCTTTTTTCACACAGTTTTATCTGTTTTTGCACCCCACACAGACACTTGCTGGCTTGCAGAATTATGTTTGATATCATTGAGTTTCATCATAAATTACAAATTGATTCTAGCCTGGCAACAGGCCTCTTACACAATTAATACCCCAGCTGCATATTAATAAAGCAGCCATCAAATCAATATACACTGAGACAAATGAATATTATCACCCTTGGATATAAGCAGCAGCAAGGCAGCCTGATAAAACTAAGCAGTTTTAGTAAAGAATGTACTGTGCTGTGCATAAATGATTTTTTTATACATTTTTTAAATGTATGCATGTGATGTGATGTTAGCGAGTGTCAACAATTCTCTGATTTTCAAATCTTGTTTTTTTCAACATTCAAAAGGAGGAAGAACAATTTCGCTGAATATCATGAATGGGTGTTTCACCCCTATTCTCACTCGGCCCTCATTCCAGATGGCACAATGCTAACCTGAGGTGAAGGGGGTATTTAGCAACAGCAAACATAATAATTCCAGCCCTGCAAATGGAAATGGAATGAATTTTCCTTCTCTGTCAGGCAATATTGACCAAGCCTGCAGTAAAGGAGCCTTGAATAAAATGAGTTTCTAATCCGGACTGTCAGAACCTGTGAAAGAACGGGATGTGTTAAGCAGAATTCACAGGCTGGTCAAATGTCAAGTTTTTGAAATGACCATTGAGTTGAATTGGTCATTCATAGCCTTGTGTGGGGTCAAAGGTTAGGATAGAGGTTTATCACATGTGACTCACCGCCGCCATCGCCCCTCACAGGAAGGGTGTGTGAGGCTATGCACGTTAGTCATTCCATGACTCTGTAATGGAATCATGCAGACAGCCTCATTTCCTATATGTGTATATCTAAGTAAGTGTAAGGTAATGGCTCTCCACCAATGCAACTTAAAAGACTTGCTTTGGCACAGCTCTATCAGTCGAAGAAAAACCAGTGTGTTTCGATTTGGGGGGTTAGTGGACCATGAAATCACTGAGTAACCATTGAGCATTTAGGGTTCAGCACTGAACTGGTATTCTCAGACGGTATACCCACAGAATATTCACTCACCATCTTGAACTATGTAACAAGGACTATATGGAAAACTGCAGTTTTTAATCTGATTTGCTTGCACGCATTTTCCAGCCAATGTTGTTATTTTTAACTAAAACAATAAAAATTGTTTTCTTTAATATAAATAAAGCTGAAATAAAATATAAATATTAGATTAAAAACTTAAAAATTTGACGTTTTGATTTTGGCAACTAAATTAAATAAAGTAAGTCGAAATTACTAAAACTAAAACAGAAATAAAAATAGATTAAAGGTACGTAGAAAAATGAAAACGGAATAAAAATGATAAAAGAACACAACAAAAGGGGCCGATTACATGACACCTTTTTTAACTAAACACGGAAAAGTTTTAGGCGTTTTGGTCATTTATTTACACAACAATGGGGTTTTGGGGGTCTGAAAACGAAAACTTTTGAAAACAGGTTTCAAAGTGCAAGTTTTTGAAACCGATACCGTTATCGTCTCTATGTAAACTACAAAAATGTGAATTGTTGAAAACGATTAAGAGTAGCGTCAGTTCTGGCAGGTCACGTTAGTCAACTCGCATCAGCTGACTCTCAGCTGATCCACGTCTACCTATAGGAATACGACGCCTATCACTGTATACATATATAAGCTCCTTCAGTATTATCAACAGCTATCGCATTTCTCAGGAGCTAATTTCCTCCTCCATCCCCAGCTCCTCCTCTCGTCAGTCAGGATTTGGCATTCTGATTCCCCTTTGAATCAGAATAAATTCTCGAAATATGTTGTACTTTAACATCTTGAATAAATGATATCTGCAATACATTCATGTTGGTTCTGTTCTGTTTCCCCTAAGGGGGTTATTGCTGCTCTCCCTGTTCTTATCCATGCTAGGCTGCATGGATGCGCAGGGAGTTCTTGTCCAGAACAGAACCATACCGCCAATGCTAACTGTGTACTATGTCAATCAAATTTGACAATAGTGGTCCTGACAGAAATAACGACATACATGATACACATGCATACTATAATTCGTTAGTATTGTTGTTGTGTAAATGTACCCTAAAACTTAAACTAGATTTAAATAAAAAAAATTAGAAAAAAAATTCTAAATTTAACTTAAAATAACAGTCCAGCTGAACAGATGAACCATTCCACCAAGAAACAAATGTTTATTTTATGTTGATTTAAGGATCTGGGTTGATGTGCACTTTTGAGGAAGAACCTGAATCACTGGATCTGCCAAAGTTTGCAAGGTTAGTGAAATATATTCAGAGTTTTGTTTTGAGTAGCAAGTTAAGAGAGCAGAACTCTAGGTATATTTCACCTTGTTTTTTTGAGTCTGTACAGTATTCACTGGGAAACTGTGGTGTTGCTAGTGTCATGCTCTACTACAGTTCACTTCTTGGACAGAATAATCTACAATGTGGGCCAGATGTCACAAGTCTGTATATGTGAGACTACTGAAGTATAACTTGTTGCATTTTCTTGTAGCAGCACATAAGCGGCACATTTATAATCCACATATTTATAATCCATATTAACAGATCACAGTGCATGCGTTCGCAGCGTGATACGGAACTGAGCCTATTTTTGCAGTGCTCAGCAGAAAATATATTGAAAATGCACTATGAGCATAGCTTTTGCGCAACAGGCTTTTATGAAGCAACATAAAATAATGGAGCAAACTACTAATTTTTTATTTAAAAAAATTACATCTTTTGGCCTGATGCAAGTTCTGCAGTGACAAGCTCACAAATAACACTTTTCATTTAATAACCTTCACTAAATTCAGATTTTGTAGAGGTATTTAGAGGTTTATAGCCACATTTTGGCAAATGAGTTCTGTTTAATTAATGTTCAAATTCAAATGAGATTCCCCTTCTCATTTAATTTAGATTGCAAGATGATCACAAAAACGTATAATCTCCCACGATAGCCAAGTTACGGCATTTATGAAAATGCTTAATGTAGTAACCTAGAAATCACTTTATTTTCTGCAAGCAGCAAAAACGCTGTCAGCGTGAACTTTGGCCTTGCTGTCGCAGTTAATGTGCTGATTCACTTACATACTGCTTAAGCGTGCAATGCGAAACAGGCTTAAGTTTCAGGAGCTCGTGGTGCGGGCCTCTGGAGGGTTTAGACTGCTTTAAGTGATTCACTGGAAGAGAACAGGGATAGGAGAGAAAGTAAGATGATGAGATGGATGGTTGTAGAAAGGTCATAGGAGGTAAAGGGACCTGACTCATTGCTGACCCCTGCAGGCTTGATGTCCGGCGCCTCTTAATCTCAATCACAGGGGAACGAGGACTCATTAGTCATTAGTGAGGTGTCTAACGGCAGCCTCGTCCCATGGTCCCGCACTCATCTCCTGCTCCTTACCTCCGAGGCTTCTTTCTCTCTCATATGCGCTTTTTTCCATCTGTCTCTCGCTCTCTTTCCTCGCCCGCCAGGATGATGACCAGCCGTGATTGTGCTTTGGAAACCTGTCTCAGCCTCCAGCTAAACTGCTCATCCATGACCAATCGATGGTAGAGGAAGATTCAGTGTGTGTGTGTGTGTGTGTGTGTGTGCCTGGTCATCTGTGAGTGCATAAGTGTAGATCAGAGAAAATACCTTTAGGTTAAATTTCAATTCCATTGAGCATCATCTGTCCATCCCTGCAGCATCCCAGCTCCCCACTGGAGCTCAGCCAACCTTTATTACTGAGCAAGAGAGGGAAACAGGCCTGTCACAGGAAAGTGATAAAGCATCATTACCACACTGCAGAGGAGGAATGAGGGCAGCCTGCTCTGACACAACTCCCTTCATGAAGAGCATCGCTCCAGCATATTGAAGAGCCAGTCAAAGATCTCCAGCGAAGAACAAAATGACTAGTCTGGTCAAATCCTATGCTGGTATTGACATATCCTCTTTCATTAAACCCCACTGCGCTGTACCTCTTTCACATGACAGATGAAATATTTCATTTCACAAAACAAGTTCAAAAGCATCAAGCATAATTCAAGATTTGAGGCAATTAAATGCTGAATTTATATGGATTATCTCACTGGCTGTCAAATTTAGTGGCAGTTTATTTAACAATAAAATAAAATAAATAAATCTTCATTATTGCAAACTTTTGAGCGCAAGCGTGTGTGTGTATATATACACACATATGTAAAATGTTTGACATAATTATGATTTTTTTTTAAATATTTTTGAAATACGTTTCTTATGCTCATCAAGGCTGCATTTATTTGAGCAAAAATACAATTATTACACTTTAACTATTTAATATATTTTAAAATGTAATTTATTCCTGTGATAGCAAAGCTGAATTTTCAGCAGCCATTACTCCAGTCTTCAGTTTCACATGATCCTTCACCATGATCCACCATTTAAAAGTTTGGAGTAAGATATTTTATATAGAATAGATATAGATATGAATAAGTTTATTCTAATATGATTTTTTGTGGAAATTACCATTTATGCTTTGAAACGATATGTATTATGAACTGTACTATACAAACAAATGTGAATTGAATTAAATTTAAAAGTGTGGGGTAGGCCTATATAAAATATGTAATATAAATCATATAGTATAAAACTTTTTTTAAATGAATGCTTCTATTTAACAAGGACACACTAAATTGACTCAAGTCATTTATAATTTTACCAGCACCTTTTTATTTAAAATCAATTCTGTTCTTTTGAACTTTATATTCATCAAAGAATCCTGAAAAAAAAAAAAAAATCAGTTTCCACAAAAAATTTTAAGCAGCCAAATTTAAAATAATAAGATCTGCTTTTAATAATTAAGTACCAATAATAAAATACACATATAGTAAGTGGAACCAAGTGCTAAAAGACTATAACTACTTTTACCTATTAGAATGCAGCAACTAATGTCTTACAGTCATGCAGAAATACTGATGCCATTGCTTGCTTCAGCCTCATAGCGTAACCATGGCGTGCAGTTGAAATATAGTCTTTATTTCTTCGTCCATATTTGTCTTCTCATCGTTTCAAGGCCATGAAGTAATGCACATTACTTTCCTCATTCAGTTCCGAAGTAATAAATTTGAAGAATTGTGGGGAGATTTTATGATCCATCGCTTTCTGTAGATGGCAGTATTAAGTCAAACATTTCTCAGTGCATTGTGCACTTCCCTGTGTGTGCCTGGAAACTGTGTGTGACTATATGTGTGGACAGAGAGTAACCTCAGAGACAAATTCATCCATTCCTGTGTGTTTGTGTGTCCACACAGCAAGGGACATTTCGTAAACAAACAGTTTGATTGCCATGGCTGGTTAGAGCTTTGTTTCAAATCTCTGTTTTATGTAATTTTCCTCATTTGTTTTCATAATACCTTGCATTATATTATCTCCAAACCCTTTGATATAGATATTTAAAGAGATAATCACGTAGTGACAGGATGGCTTTCTCACTATGCATGCTGAATTTTAAGTTCAGCATTTTTTTATGTCTCAAGTGCCAGCTTATAAATATGACAGATAGCCCTCCTGATGCGAAGAGGTGGCAAATGTCATAAAGGGCTGTTATTAAATTTGAGCTATTAAATCATTTTTAGTTTATCCCATGTGTGAACACACACATGGGGTAGGCAGAATTTGGCATGGACATGATGTGTGCTGCTGACAATCCATGCCTAGGATTACAGGTTAAATCAACTGTTTGTTAATTTTTTTTAGACTGAAGCAATTAATTTAACAAACTGCTGTCATCTCCACCCATGATTAACAATCCCTCCAAGACCTCAAGAAGCATCATTTAAGCCCTTCCACTCAGCGAGACTGTAAGAAATCCCACAAAAGCTTCCTATACATTCTAATTATGCTTTCTAGCTTCTTTCCATTTCATTATAACTCAAAACAAGTCTTAATTTTAGAAGCTCCTGCACCGTCTGTCGGCAGACTTTGAAACGCTTATGACAGATGTCACAACGTTGCCTTCACCTAACATTGATTGGCTGCCGCCAGGATGTTTTTTGTCTGTCATTTGCATAAAGTTGAACGGTTCCCTACTTTTTGACACTTTTTCACCAATTGTTAAAAATTTTTATATATATATATATTATTACAAATTAAAATAACTGTTTTTTTATTTTAATACATTTATATTTATTCAATATATTTATATACAACTAAAAACAGAAAACTTCTTTATGCATTTGCTCATTTATTTACACAACAAAGGCGTTTTGGGTGCATGAAAACGCAAACTTTAAAAAAACGGATTCAAAGTGCACGTTTTTTTTAAACGATACCGTTATCGTCTCAGTGTGAACTACAAAAACGTGAATTTGTGAAAGTGGTGACGCACATTACTCGTTCAGTCAGTTATAGGCCCGTAGTGTTTCTTTACAGTGACTTGACATGCATAATACAGTATTTTTAGTACATCGTTAGCATATTAACATTCCCTTATATCATAACAAAATATGCATTCTTTGAGAGCATTTGTGTTGCATTATTGCAAACTACCCCTGCAAATGTGGGTGTGTGCCACAATTCACAGAGGGTCCTGATTAAACATGGGTGTGATGTCAGCGGGGCACCGAGGTGTCATGTTCACACATGTGCCAGTGGGCCTGCGGAACTTCAGCAGGTCCATGAGGTTCGCTGTGAGCATCACAGATATTGACAGGGCCAAAACCCTCCACGACATCACTAGAATAATTATTAGTACAAGGGCTTTGCATTTTTGCATTTGCCATTCTCTCTGTGTTTCATTCTTGCTAATTAAGGCTAAAGGCGAGAAGATAGACTGAGAGAGTGCATAGAATGGCAATGCAAATCCCAACCTGACAGAATATTCATAAACGGCAAGCAGTGGCGTAAGTTTATCAGGAGTCATGGTATGGAGAGTGCAGATGTCGTCATTAAATCTTCTCCACTGACTAACTTCGCTGCCGTCATCCATATTCACTGAGTGACCAAAGAATCTGTATGTATGTAGAATCTTTGGAGTGACTCCCATCAGTGCAGAATTGTGACAAAATCTGATCTAGAGTGACGTGAAAGTCGAGTGAATTCCTATATGACTGTTCAGACTGAGGTCGCATTGCAAACCATCAGACCTGTATCTGGTTTAGGACCACATACAGAAGTGGCCCAAATCAGAATCAAAAAGATCAGATTCCATGTGGTTTGTGCCGTTCACACTGAAAAATCAAGCGTAGCGTCAGTTCTGGCAGGTCACGTTAGTCAAACTCTCATCAGCTGACTCTCAGCTGACCCACGTCTACCTATAGGAATACGACGCCTATCACTTTGTACATTATCAGCAGCTATCGTGTTTCTCAGGAGCTAATTCCCTCCTCCATCCCCAGCTCCTCCTCTCGTCAGTCAGGATTTGGCATTCTGATTCCCCCTGAATCAGAATAAATTCTCGAATTATGTTGTACTTTAAAATCTTGAATTAAATATATTTGCAAACATTCATGTTGGTTCTGTTCTGTTTACCCCAAGGGGAGTTCTCGCCCAGAACGGAACCATATTGCCAATCCTAACTGTATGCTAATTGTCAATCGTATTTGACAGTAGTGGTCCTGACAGAAAAACAGATCTGTGTCACATATTAGAAATCGTATATTTGTTGATGTACGTTGATGTTGATTTGGTGATCAATAAACTTTTCAACGGTAGTATACAAAATAACCAAAATACAAAAATATTGATGTCTCATGTTGCACTGCCCAGATTTGGGCTCCCATCATTAATATGCTTTAGACCAGCTATAGCTCAAATGTTTAGTTCAGTGGTAGTATGCCATGCCAATTAGTGCATTTTCCGAGTTGTGTGTCAAAGGTATGGCAACCTTCATAATGAAGCCAGGGCAACTTTTCTAATGAGGTTTGCATTGCTGGCATGCAATTATTTAATTACTGATTGCAAGATTTTGATACCTTCTCCCCTGTGGGGTCTTAATAATATAGTTGCTTGACACTAGGCCTTGAGAGACTGCAATCCTTTTAATTGCTGACCTTTAAGGAAGGGCTGACCATTTTTTAGAAGAAGCTCAATTACTCCACACTGGACCTCAGCACTTTATTAAGGCTAGAGAAACAAAAGGCACACCACTGAAAACTCCACAAATAACAAGAGCAACTAATGTGAGACTTTGCTGTAAAAAAATGGTTCTTAGATCCAGTAAATAATACTTACTTTTTTTGTGTGTGGTTTGCTTAAAATGTTCAATTTCTAACAACAGCTTTCCGAAACACATCAATGTCTCTCAATATAGTGTTACTAATAAAATATAATTTTTTAAGGTGAGCAGGCAAGCTAGATTCATGGTTTTGTGGTTCTGATCCATTAACCCTCTTCCCAGCATGAATCATTAAATGTTTGCTTTGTTCGACAGGTTGCTAATATTGTAATTTATTTTGTTGTCACATTTAGTTGTCTTGAAGTCTTGAAATTGTCTAAAAGTATTTCATGAGTGTTCATGATGTCTTCATGTAGACAACAAGCTCTTTGTTCTCCACAATGTGCATGAGATTCAAAGACAAATGACAAGCAATGTAATATTGAACAATTTGCTTTGCTGAGCTTAAAAAAGCTCATTAGATTTAGAATTTTTACAATGATGGCATATTTTACTGTATGGTGATTTGACATTTTGCAGTGAGTTTAGTCAACACATTTACTTAAAGTAAATATGTAAACTTAAAAAAAAATCTGTTGTTAAATATTTTTTTCAAAACATGTCCTTCAAAAAAAAAAAAAAAAAAGAACAGTGTGAGAACATCTTAATTTTTACACATCTGGCAACAGTTTGAGAAGCAAATTTTCAGAATTTAACATGTTTACTAGGGTGGTCCTTATCAAGTCCAATTTGTTTTTTGTTTTTTTGTGCAAAATGTTAGTGTCTTAACCTCTTTAACTGTTCCTTTTAACTTCAAAATTAGAAATATGCAAAAATGTTGACAAAAAAAAAAAGATATTTAGAGGTAGCTCAATCTTGTGGAAGATTGCCTATGTTAAGCTGTGCAGCGTTATTGTGATATGCAAGTAATATTAAAAGTTGCTGCAAATGAACTACATTTTACTGAAATCAGAGCAACACTGACATGACAACAATCTCAAAAAAGCACAAAGTTTTCAACAATCCCTCATTTCTGATGCTCAGCAGCCAGTGTTGACTTTCTGCAGTCTGGATAGATCCGTCGGTGATCTTCCAGCACATGAAGGAGAAACTGCAATTGTTCTTCAGAGTGTGTGAGATAGCCATTGTATTCTTGAATCAGAGACACTCCTCTCTCAACTACTTTCATTGCATGTATGGTTGCCTGTGCCTCCTGATAATCTGCTTGATTAGGCCAAAGTTCCGGGTCAATTTCAAGGAACGTAATGTAATTTTTTTAACCAAAAAAATGTGCTCTAAACCCAAACAATAACCAAGGTGATCATCAATAGAAATATGTATTGATTCCACCAAGAAAGGTAAATCTGCTAAAACTGTTTCTACAATATTGAAAATTAGTTTCTACAATAAGTAAACTGAGATATGTATCTAAAATACATATTTCGGAATATATGGTGCATTAGATGAATTTATGGAGATTCTTTTGGAATTTTACTAGCCAGGTACAATACCAATTCAAATTATCTGTTTTTACGAAAATCATCAAAATCTCAGAAAGTTTAAAGCTATTGAGCTACCAGTAATTATTGTGTTACATGCCATACAAATTGGCATGCTGTATTTTCTTATATAAAGGAACAATTTGAAGGGTTAAGAGCATGACAATTGGAGACTTTAAAAATAAGGACCACCCTAATGTTTACTTGCTATTTTACATTGCTAGTTGCATGAGTATTGAATAGGGTTAGCAGCAGAGAAGGAACTGAATTCAATTGGATATGAAAGGTTTTTGCCAAACACAGCTGTGACTATGCTCAAGAAAAATGAGTGCTGCGCATAAAGGAAGTTCTATCCTGAAAGCCTCCAAACTGTTTGTGCTTTGGAGGGGGTCATTGCTGCACAGACACAAGTGCTTTCCCTGGAGCGAGCCATAGGCTGTGAATGTGTGGGCAGTCTATGGCAGACCTTGCATTTTCTGTACTGAAAACAGTCTTAAGTTAGATGTCTGCAGCATCTTTTCATGCAGCCCTGACCACTGGAGCACAAACATACGCATACACTAAACACTTATCATTCAGAAATTCACAGCATGATTGAATGTGTTCAAAGCAAGTCATGTTTTCATGGCAATGCATGTGTTTTTTTTTCTCTCTCTCTGCCGTTTCTACAAATAAAATAATTCCTCAATATTTCATGTCCATATATTTATTAATGTATTAAGTGAGATAATGTCAAGTTAGATGGTCATGGGTTTATTTTGTGATTATTTTGTGGCTAATTATCTCTGTGATTATTACCCCTGAAACGCAACAAACACGCTGCTCTGAAATCTCTTTTTGCATGCCTAGATGAAGTGAAAATGTGGTTTTCTCAAAATGTCTTATTTCTAAATGAATCTAAAACCAATGTTATAGTCTTTGGCCCCCATGAAAACTTTAAGAACAGTAACATTGACCTGGATTACCTTGCTCCTTTTACTTCATCCTGCATTAAGAACTTTGTTTTCTGGGATCAGAACCTCAAATAAATGCAGTGATTAGTTCTTGTTTCTTCCAGCTACCCGTCTTCTCTCTAAGATTAAATCCTCTCTCTCTGAGAAAACCTTAGAGATTGCTATCCATGCGCTCATTACATCTCGTTTGGAAATACTCTATTGCTCGTCTCCAATTAGTACAAAATGGCGTTGCAAAGTTCCTCAAAAGAAAACGTAAATTTGATCACGTTTCTCCAATTTTGAAATCGCTGTATTGGCTACCTGTGCATTTCAGAATTGAGTTTAAAAATCTTCTCTTTGTTTTTAAATCCTTAAATAATCTGGCACCGAGCTATTTGTCTGAGCTACTCTGTCCATACAATCCCACACGAAATCTGAGGTCACTCTGGTGATAAGAGACTTTTATCGGCTTCAGATCACGATTAAAGCGTAGAGGAGATCGAGCCTTTGCTATTGCCGGCTCTTGGCTGTGGAACAGCCTTCTGGTTTACATCGGATCGGCACAGTCTTTAACTGGTTTTAAATCTTCTCTTAAAACCTACTTTTTTTCTTTTGCTTTTAATTCATTGTGAGCTTCTGTCATGAATGTGTGGTTTGCCCTTGTCTCTTTAATATCTTGTGTTTTGCTCAGTACTTTGGTCAGCCATTTTTGCTGTTTTTAAATGTGCTATATAAATAAAAACAAACTTGAAAACAAACTAGCTGAGTCACCATACATTATCCCTTAAATAAATGCTTTGTAACTGTTACACCCTTATTGCAAATTGCAGATAATCCCAAATCATATCTGACCAATATTGTGAAGATTGCAGATATGACAAGGGCAGCAACTAATTACTCCATGTTTAGAGAAAAGTGTTATCTTCAGAATTAACCATATTGGCTCACATTTTTGACTATATTTCTATCTAGTATCAGCATAGTAGGGATGCAGTGTGAAATCGATTGCCTTGGGCTATTATTGCATGGTATAGGCCAACATGGGAGAACTTGTGTAAATATGTCAGTAGTGTTAAAGGGCAACCCATTAATATGCAGTTTCAGTGACCTTAAACATTGCTTATTGGTTTTTCTGGTCAATCATGGCTTTTTTGTGAAATGAATAAAAAATCAATAACCAGCTTTTTAATTTAATTTCATATTTATCATTCATCATTTCATGTTTCTATATTTATTATTTTTATAACATGCAATTGTAATTCCTGGAAATGGCACTTTTGAACCACCATTTGCAGTTTGATGACAGCATCACTCTTTATCAGCAGGGGGTCATTTCTAAAAGAATTGACCCCTTAAGGCCTAAACCACAAAAGAAAAGAAGTCAAACCAAAATGTTAGTGTGTTCAAAAGTTGCCTACATATTGGATGCATCCAAAGTCGCATACTTCCCTTTAGGCAAAAAAACAGTATGTGACAAAAGTAGTATGTCCGAATTCATAGTAGCCTACTCATAACAGAGTATTCAAAAAGTATCCGGATGACCTTCTTCCAGCGAGATTTTGAAGTGTGCACATGTTGGAAACAAAGGGCAAATTACAAATGGAAGTGAGCATCTTTATGCCCTACTCCCTTCGAAGGGCAGAGCCACTTGGCCGTTTGGAACGCACTTGGCAAAGTTAGCAACGAAAGACAATGTAATTTCCTCATTATTTTTACCTGGGATGTTCCCATGACAACGCAGCACTGTGTCCAGCTGATTAACTGTTCGTACGACAGAAATGTATTATTGCTTTTAAACAATTGCAAATAAATATACATTTTATATTAAAAAAAGTTTTTTAAATACGCGGTGTATGTGTGTGTGAGTGTATTTCGTAGCTTTCAACTGTAAAACTCGCCGCCTCATCTTTAGACCATGCATTACCTAACACATTTCTTACCTATGAAACTTATTTAAATGTCAAAAACGTGTGAAATATATCTTGAATTGCTCTGTTTGTAAGTTAGCTCGAACTCTCCCACCATCTATACTAGCTTTAAAATAAATCACGAGTATTCCCTTGGTCACATGACCATAAATTATAAAATTACTTCCTTGAAGTGACTTTGGCATGGGGCTGGACTGGCCATCGGGCATACCGGGCACTTTCCCGGTGGGCCGACGTGCTTTTTGGGCCGATACATCTCATACTCATACATAATTTGTATTGGTTTTTTTTTTTTTTTTTTTTTTTTACGGCCCATAAAATGTGTACATCGGCGGCCCATTCGTTTTGTTTTGCTTAATTGCTGGGTTTGTGCCGGTGTAATGCAGTGGTCAAACAAAGGCAGCATTATGTTTTTTTTTTCTTTCTGACAGACCAGCCCATGAAACACATAGATCAGCGTCCCATTGGTTCTTTTCTTGATTGACACTGGGCTGGCCCAATCACAACTTTAAACGAGTGAGCGAGCCGTGCAGCAGTATCAGTGTGTATAAATTGTCTGCGAGATGGAGAAGAAACTACTTTCAAAACACTTAAGCTATGTCATGATCGAGTGTAGGAACCCATAACCCAGTTACAGATTATTTCCACATTGCATAGTTGACGATTACCGCAATTCACTAGAAATTTAATGAGAGGCGTTTGTAAACCATGTTTTCCGCCCAAATAAAAGCTTGATTTAGTTTCTGTCAAAATAAAAGATCATGTGCTTATCTCTTTCAAGTATAGAAACTGGTACAAAACTAATTATGAAAGTTTCCTTTACTTTTTAGTGCATTTGTTTTACAAAATATGGCTATTACTGTCATTGGATTAATATTATAACTATTATTATGTAGTAGGTGTACATTTACATTTACATTTATCTGACGCTTTTATCCAAAGCGACTTACAATTGCTATGTATGTCAGAGGTCGCACGCCACTGGAGCAACTAGGGGTTAAGTGTCTTGCTCAGGGACACATTGGTGTCTCACAGTGGATTCGAACCCGGGTCTCTCACACCAAAGGCATGTGTCTTATCCATTGCGCCACACCACCCCACCAGGTGTAATGTAAATAGACACTGTAACTAAAAGAGGTTTGCATTTTTCTTTGTTTAATTTGCACTGAATATGGGTTGGAGCTTTTAATTTTGAACTCTCAAAGTGCACCAGATTGATGAATTTAACATTATGCACAAAATGTTCTTACGGGGGAGGGGGGTTCTATCCCCTAGAAGAACCGAGGTCCACCCACCACAGTTTTACCAAAAATCCTGTGAGAAACACTGGTATTGCTATGCCATTGCAGCTTATAGCTTGTTTTAGGATTCATCACTGTGGAGTATAGTTCACCTGTATTAATAAATGTCGAATTTTTACTTATTTCATCTGTTAACTCTCACTCGTTCCTATACTCACTCATTACATGGCATTAGTGGTTTTAAGGAATAGGAGTTGGTATGCATATATTTAAGGGTGTGCAAAGATGGGTGGTGTTTATGATCATATAGTGGGCCAGTCTGGGCCAAAATGCCAGGGCCGATTTTTTTTGTCCCAGTCCAGCCCTGCATGTACCCTTTGCTAACGGCCTTGTGGAATGGCCCTTCGTGAAGGGATCCAGTTGTTTGGAACACCCCTACAAATGGCGTTCCCTTCGAGAGGTGCCCATCAAGGGTGCAAAAAATGCAGTTTGGAATTTGCCCTTTACTATTACACGAGGGCATGGGAGAGGATTTATGAATAGGCTTGTTTGACTTCATGCAGCACTGAGCAGACTGATCGGCGGCTGACTTGAAGCAGTGCATGCCGGTTCAAAATTTTGTCCGACTTGAGAGAGCACCGACGCCACGTGACTGTGACGTATGCCATCAAAGTACCGCCAGAGCGATTCGAGAGCAGCCGGAGGACTCAGCCGGCGCAGCTTCTCAAGAGCGTCTACACAAGCTCTGATGACATCACAGCTGTTCCATGATTGGCCGAATTCACTGCTTGTGTTTCGTGTTTATTTGCACACCTTCAGTTCCACTAATACTCACAAATCTTTTTTTTTTTTATAACAGTAAAAGCTCTTTTCATGTCGCAATGTTATATTGTGTCATGTTTATCAAAATAAAACTAATAAAAAACGTAGACCCCACTTCATTGATAGTATAGGCTTCTGTTGAACAGACGCTGTATTAAGCAAACAAAGTATTGAGAATGTCTCTGAAACTTTTATTTGGTAAAGATTGCATTTATTTAACTTCAGCTGTGGTTAAGTATGCAGCACTAACATCACTACGGGAAGCAGAAAGAAAGTGTCCGACTTCACGTCTCCGTTTTCAGCTCCTCCCCGACTGCACGCGGCAACTCTCGCCGGTCCAGCCACAGCCGATGTCCAACACACCTAATGGCATTGAAGCAACGTAACTGACGCTGCAGGTCACATGAAAATGACAATATGGAGAATGTAGTACTACCATATTACATTCAGAACCTTTCCAAATACCCACCTTTGCACTTGACCACTTGTCAACTTACATGACGTAGGCCTATTTCCTGTATTTGGCCCAAGCGTTCGACTAGGCGTGAAGACTGCAAGTGTGTGTAGAACTTTTGATTACCCGATGGGATACAATTATTATATTGCAAAAATGCAAGTGTTTACAGAGCTTTATTTAGATTTTAAATACTTTGCATTTTAAAATAAACTTCTAAATGTCTGGTCAGTAGCCCCTATGTAACAGAAGACACCGCTTAAAATTGTGGTGCTTCTAATTAAGTGATAAGCAGTTGCAAATGTTGTACAAAATACACAGCCTATCTTTGCACCAATAAAATGACACTTTAACTATTTTTTTCACAACCAAATTACATGTAATATCTAAGCAGTTTAACTTACAGTGGAATGTTTTCCTCGCTATCTCGCGATTTATAGGCACGCGATTTCCCGAACCTAATGCATGATGGGATATGCTTAGCCTCGATGCAGTATTCAAAATAGTGTGCGTTTATTGTGCGTTCAGGGCACTGCGCTTTAGCATTTTTTAGACATGGGACAGTCTTGCGCACTTACTTCCTGTCGCGTGCATGTGCTCTCAAGTGGCCAAGACCACAAGTGTGGGTATTTGGAAAGCCCCTCATATTACACACATTCATAAGCTACTACATATAGAATTTAATTTTTAGCGGTCGTGAAGACGTCATTATTTTACAACTAAGTTCAGAGCGTGTACTATTTCCATTTATGTATATACCACTTGTAGCCTATAGGCCTATAGCCACGATAGACGTTCGATCGCGAACTGAAATATTTGGCTTATGGCTCAAAACAAAACCCAAATAGTATCATTATTTAGGCTATCTAGAGATTTTGTATTCGGCAGGAAAACAGTGTTTTAAAACATCTTCAAGATAGATGACGGTTTGTTTACTGCGCTAGGGGCGCCAAACTCCTTGCGCGAGACGAATCTAGTTAGATTGCGCTGCAAAAGCCTTTTAAACAGTATTTTTTATTAAAATATTTTATTTAAATTTACTCAACAATCTGCACATGCTCACCTCTATTATGTTGTCCTGACTACATCAGCAAAGTATCCAGTGGCTTTGTTGCGAAAACTAAATAGCCTAAATTATACGTTGTTGTTTTTTTCGCGTAAGGCGCATTCCCCATGTTACAATGCCCTGCGATACGTCAATGCCTGGAACCCGTTCATAGTCAAGCTCACAGTGCGTTATTGTCCTAATCTATCCGCACACTCTCCGTCTCGTTCTCTCTTTCGCTCTCTTTCTCCCTCCCTCTCTCATCTCTCTCTCTCTCTCTCTCTCTCTCTCTCCTCATACTGTCGCCTGCAAGCATGTGTGCGCGCGCCTAGAAATCCATCTGAATGCGAGGAGTGAAGGAGGGTCGGTGCGCTCTGCAGACAAATTTCACTTGTCATTCCTGAATAACGGCGCTCTACCAGAGGGGCTGGAATCGGACTTCAGCAAAAGAAGTGCGGTGGCCTTCGCCCTCACTCAGCAACGATGTCCGAATATTTCCTCACCTTTCTCGTCATACTGGGATTCGGGGATATATTCTCAAATGTTCAGACACTAAGGGACGCTGATTCAGAGCAAGGTAAGACAGACGCAGCAGCTCTACAATGAAACTTGCGCTCGCGGAGCATCCTATGATCTGTCAGCGCATCTACACATTCTAGATGCGATGCGAGTATTTCTTCCTAAATGCATTGGATTGAATTGACAAACAGACAGGTTGAAGGTTGGAATGTTTCACTCGCGTGTTGTAGTAGTCGATGGTGTAATTCAGTTCCCTGTGTCTGGTGAGGTGTACTTGTAGTGTGCTTAGAACCAAAAGTGTCTGAATAGACATGGTGTAAGAGCTTAAGCTCTCATGGTATATAGTGTGATTTTAAAGACGGTATGTTGGAGGATATAGTTTCAGGATGTCAAAATGAAAAACATAAAGTAAAAAATTTTTTTTGGTAATCATGACAACTTTTTATACATCTTTTTAGTATTTCTTTTAATTGAGACACATTAATTGGCTTATTTATTCAGAAATGCACATTACATAGTGAAATACATAACCCACCTTTAAACTCTGAAATATTGATTGAATTGTTTATTAATACACTTTATAATTTGTATTGACAGACATTTCCTGAATTCCTTGCTTTATTTAAAAAAAAGTTAGTTTGTTCTTATTCTTGTTTGTTGTGTAGGCTACATTGGAGTGAGTGAGTGATTGATTTATGTTGCATTATGTTGCAACATAATAATAATAATTATAATAATTATAATTATATATAGCCTAAGAGTTTAGTGCATTACTTTAGTGTTGTGTCTTACCTCGATGGTGTTATGTTTGTATGGGTTTGCATCCTCTCTCTATTTTACTATTGGTCATCATTGCTGAAAAGGCCAATTTTGAGCTGAACAGAAATGAAGTCATCATATGGCCTTCTGTTGGACCATCTTTGTTAAATTCAGCACAGTTTTTAATAATTCAAATAGCCATCCTGTAATGCTTGTAACATTGTCAGTGTTATGTTTTATCATAAAGTTCTGGCAACCCCAAACCACTATCTTCAAGTTGTGAATGTTTAAACTTTTTCGAATTTCACAATGACTTAAATGACTTGCATGTATAAAGGAGATATGACCGCACACTCGCTTGTGTGTGTTTACCGAAACGTTGGTCAAATAAAGTGCAAGTGAGTGTGCGGTCATATCTCCTTTGTATAGATTTGTTTTCTTAGACCTGCACCTCGGATGGTGTGCGTTTGCTTCAGTGTTTTATTAAGGAACTTATATGACTTGCATAACATAAGCTTTTGGCTGAAGAGTAGCAATTGTGAGTGACACTGTCAGAGTAATCTAAATCAATAAGGGCAGATATTTAATGAATCTTGATGTGTGAATCAATGAGTATTGCAGGTTTTTTTTCACTTGCAGCAAATCCCTGTTGAGATAAAGCAAAGATCGTCAGCTTGTAGCACAGACAAATCTGTCAAGATTGTTTTCCCCTTGTGCTCTCAATATTAGACGAGAGATGAAAAAGAGATTCTGGTTTCAAGTAGGCTATCATATCTGAATTCATGCACAATATACAACTAGGCAGTTATAGTAAGCTTGTCTTTTATAACCAAAAACAACGTTTGCAAATAAGGAGTGTTTGCAAATGTTGTGCTGTGATTAGTGGCCAGTTTTGCAGCTATGTTGCAAAGAAAACTAGATTGAAATAAGAAAGGGTACAACTTGTTGTATCATAATTAGAAAATGTGTGAATTATTAAAGAACCGCTATAAAGCCAAAACAATCTTACGTTAAATTATACATTTATCTCTGTAAAGCTGCTTTGAGACAATCTACATTGTTAAAAGCGCTATATAAATGAAAATGACTTGACTTGACTTGACTTGAATTATTAAAAATGTATATTTTAAACGTCCAAGTTTTGTTATGTAACTTAACCTTTCAATGCATCAATCATGATTGACAGTTCTTTAAAAGCCATTTTTATCCATTTATTGTGTTTTGATATATCTAAACCATCATTAATAATTTACGTTTGACCCTTAAACATAATTCAATATGACCGTCTTCTATATATGTCATTGTGTTTATTTATGACACCATAAATTCAACATGCCTTTGAAGCAACTATATCCCTTGAATATCCAATACTTTTTAAAATCTCATTTATTTCAGTGGACAAATGTCCATCTCAAAATATAATTTTAAATAGATCATATTTTTTTCATTAACATTTGTTTCTGAAAGATTGCGATTTAACGATCAAAGGGTTAAGTCGAAGGCACACACGTGCGCTGGATCTTTGTGATTCATCCAGGTGTGTTCAAGGAGAGAAAGTGCCATTTTCAAAAGCTGCATATTCATCATATCAGATGAATGTAAATGTCACAGTGCCCTGCACCGATATTATCTGAAAAGTAATTCTCTGAGGCTTGTGTTCTCCTGCTAAATGCCTGCATTTGTAAATCCGTGATGAATATGATGTCCTAATTCTCAACACTGCTCATTCACTTATCACTTATATATATATAAAATAACAACAATCGCAGTGGATTCATCAGTGTGGTTGTGACTTTAAGTCTCTTAGGATGCTTGATAAAACTCGTTCCACAGTCTGTTTAGTGAACCTTTAATCATTGTTTGCCATCTAATCGCAGCCAAGAGTTTACAGCACTGGTGCAGGCGGATGGAAAGGCATCATTGAAAAGTAGTTTACTCAAACCACACTTCATTATATCAAACCCTCTTTTATCTTACCAGTGACTCTCGCTTCAGATATTTATCGGCTATTACAAACAGATCAAGGTTGCTGGAAATGTTTCCCCGTTTAAGAGAGCTTGGCGTGCCCCAAAAAGCAGGTTAAGCACTATCCTTTCGTAATGAAATCGGGAGGATGCCCCCAGAGCCTAATTAAATGAGATTATATCTAGGCATGCTGTGCTGGCTTATTGTCCAACTGTGATTTTTACCTGGTATTGGAGGAAAGTCAATAAATGCACAAACAGAGATTGAATAAATGACCTCAGTCATGCAAAGGCAATGCTGATCTGCTACACACTACATACTGAAGGGGGAAATGCTTTTGTGAAACTCAAGGAAAGGGCAGATATCATTGCTGTGTTACAAAATCTAGGGAGCTGCTTACGGGGTTATGTAGGGCATGATCGTAGCACTCCCAATGTGAAGGCTGTTTTAAGTGAATTACTATTATACCAAAGGCACTAATCCCATGGTGTACTGAGATGAGTTAAAAAGTAAAAAAAATAAAACTAATTATTAGTTATTACTAGTATTGTTATAGTAATATAGAACATAAAATATTATAAGCTAAATGTAAGAATATAATATGATAAGTTATATAATATTGTTATATTTTTATATCTAATTTGTCTGTGTCATGCATCTTATGTTTGTTATTATTGGGCAATTAGCTTGAATGGCAACATGCAAATGAAAACCTATTGAAATCAATTAGTGTTTTTTGTGTTTGCTTCCTATGTTCCAAATCGGTCATTTACAAGATTCCATGATGGTTAGGATGCCTCCTTAAGGCTAATTCACACTGCACCGACAGACACCGACCAACGGCAAAAGACACGTTCGTCGGGTTTTATCGGATCAGTGTGTTGCCCTTGTTGCCGTCTGTTGCCATTGTCTGCTCTTGTTTTAGCCAATTGAACATGTTAATTCTGTGTTTGTCGGGTCATGGAAACTGATTTACTATAATCATGTGATTGTCAGCATTGGTTGGTGTCTGTCTGTTTGTGCAGTGTGAATTCGCCTTTAGCGGGCAGCTGCTATGTAGGTAACAGTGAGGTTTTGGAACATGGATGTGGTTGCACAGCACTTTCACTCAACATTAAAGACTGACCTTCTCAGGTTGGTCTACATTTATTTTCATAGGTGGTTTACGTCAATGTCTGAACAGTTTTACTTTAAAAAGTGTTTGTTTTCTTTAAATATATCTGCCATATGGAACTCATTTAAAGGCTGTTTATGGTTGGTCATGAAAACCCATGCCTCAACTTCAGGTGTTTCCTCCCTCCCTACTAGGTAATTTGTCCTGTGGTCTCAGTCTCCAAAGAAAATTAGAACTGCCACAGCTTGGTGAATGACCTTGTAATTATCCATGTGACACTCTATAAAACGGGAAGCAATAAGGCATGCTAATCCTGAGCCAAAGTACTTGCTGAAAGGGGGTTTAGAATGACAAGGGAGATGACAAAGCAAAGCTCTTGTGTTGGTAAGAGCAGCAGCCTTGCTTCTGGAAGTGATTCATCTAGCACCTGTGTGGCAGGCTTCATTGTTTTTGTTGGTGTTCTATTGCACGCCCCATTTGTTCCGATTGAAGTTCTGTTGAAGTTGGCCACACATTCAGCTGAGTCATTTAGTGTTCTGACCTTTGACAGATCGAGAGGTTGTGGCTGAGCTTTGCAGTTGGAGCTTATACTGCAATGCACAGGTAATCTGCTGGCCTATGACATCATGTGCATCTGTATTCTATGTTGACATGCTGGAATCTGCTCTGTGGGAGCTAATGGAGAAGGTCACGATGTTTTATTGGACCACAGGTTTTTCCATCCTGTCTGCAAGGTCCAAAATGAACTTTTCGCCACCCTTGCCAATTTGAATTTTCCGGCCATAAATATGTCTTGTATTAAACTAGCTGTGTTTTGCATTATTTTTAATTAAAATAAATCATTTTGTCAGTCCTGTAATGGACCGACCACCCATCCAGGGTGTTTGCTATGGGATAGGCTCCAGCATCCCTGTGACCCAATATTGGCCAAACACTTTGGAGAATGGATATTTCAACCAAAGATATTTTTGTCAAAATGGCAATGGAATTATTTATCTGCCCTATATTGTCTGCATATTATGACAAATATTGGAAATCATTGTGTCAATCAGAGCATAATTTACAATAAAGTCCCATTATTTAATATTAGTTAATGCATTAACTAACATTAACTAACAATAAGCAATATATTTGTTACAGTATTTATACATTTTTGTTATCGATAGTTCATAAAAATACAAAAATACAACTGATCATTATTAGTTCATGTAGTTAACTAATGTTAATAAATGGAACCATATTTTAAAGTGCTACCATGGTAGTCTACTTTGTTAGGCAATTTGTACATTAGTGACAATCTGACTAACAGTTTTACAATTTGATTTAAAAGGATAGTTCACACAAAAAAATGAAATGAAAATTCTGACATCATGTATTCACCCTTATGTCGTTCCTGACCTGTATGAATTTTTGAAGAATGTCTGTAACCAAACAGTTTTGGTCACCATTGACTTCCATTGTATATCAGAAAACATGCTGAAAACATTTTCTTTTTCATGTTATGTTCCACAAGAAAGTCATACAGTTTTGAAACGACATGTTAATTATGCTAACGACATGTTGAGTAAATAATGGCAGAATTAAATTTTTTTGGGTGAACTATCACTTCAATTAATTGGCAATCAACACTTTAATTTACTTGCCAAATCTAATTTGTTCTCACATTGGGCTCTCTGAGTGTCAATTTTGGAGCCTGTGTCATAGTAATCAGAAACATGTGAAGAAAAGTTCTTGAAATGTATTCACGTCAGTGGCCACGGCTTGAGCACAGTATTTTGGATGCTTTTAAAGCGGGGCTCAGTAGTTTCGGGATTTCTTCGCTGTATTCTCGCTTTTTGCTCGCAGGTTTCTCTCTAGAGCTCCCCCCACAGCTTCGGAATAGATATTTGACAACACTGTTGTAAAAACTCGTTGGTGATTCTCAGACACCATGGCTAGTAGATCAACGACATCAAAGCAGATGGGACATTCTTTAAAACGTCTTCTTCATTCGGGTTCGAACAGCGTGAGGGAGCGCAATAATGACAGCATTTTAGCAGATTTCTTTTGGCCGTAAAGCAATTGTTTACATCGCGAGACCTGATATCACGCGATACTTTCTGACGTGGCGGCCGGCGGTACGCCGGCTCAAAGTTGCAAGTGCGGGTTTTCCGCTCACGGGCACCAGGGGGGTGCGAAACGACCACCATTCAACCCGAAATAAGTAATATAACCATTCCAATGACTCCGAAGCTGTTCAGTTAAGGTAAAAAAGTTACTTAGTTCACCTTTAATAGCACAGCCAGGAGAGTGCATATGTTGTTATAGTTTGTGGATTTATGCACCCATTTTAATTGTATCTGGACAACATTGCACCATTTTCAGAAAACAGTCTATCAGCTGTTAGATCTGGTAGAACACATGGTGGCCCGTTACCGTAGGCAAGTGCTTGGTGAATCACTTTTGGGCTGGGGTGGAGACCCATGTTCAGACCAGTGTGTGTGTCTGTTTGTGCTTTTTCATTGTTGAATGAATTATTCAGAGGTTTAAGATCAAGCTTTTTTGGTGAAATGTGCAGCATAACTTAAGTAATGTGATTAATGAAGTTCTCTTTCCATATTTTGTCCTTCGTGGAAGGGTTCCGGTCTTTATGAAACATTATTAGAATACATGGAAAGAATTCAATTAGAATTTGACAAAAAGAGATAATGAATTACGGGTATGAAATTATTTATCAGTGTTTATTGTTTTAAACTGAAGACTGAAATGAAAGATTAGCAAATATTCTTAATAAGCAAAACAATGTGCTTTGTGAAAGGCAGAGGAAATTGAATCAATTAAATAAATCATTCTTAGTTATTGTTAACTTTGTTAACCAATGAAACCTAATTGTAAAATGTTACAAAATACACTAACATTCAAAAGTTTGGTGTTGGTAAGTCATATTTTTATTCAGCATTGACTAATTCAGTTGATCAAAAGTGACAGTAAAGACAATTATAATGTTATAAAAGATTTCTATTTAAAAAATTTTAAATAAATCCAGGATTTTTTTTTTTTTTCATGGTTTCCACAAAAATATTAAGCACAACTGTTTTCAATATTGATAATAAACAAGAAATCTATCCTGAACAGCAAATCAGCATATTAGAATATTTCAGAAGGAACGCATGACCTTGAAGACTGGCTGCTGAAAACTTTTCAATCACAGGAATAAATTACATTTTAAAATTAGATAGAAAATAGATTGAGCAAACAAAAGTTATTTCAAAAGCATTATAAAATCTTACCAACCAAAAACTTTTTAACTTCAGTATAGTAATGTATAGTTCTATATTCAATTTATGTAATGCATTCATTTTCCCAAAGCTAATTTTTTTTTACAAATATGAAACCCCATTCACTTTTTTGGTCCACTAAGGGATCTGAGTTTCATTCTATTAAAGAAGACTCAGACATGCCATAAGGGTTTAGATGGGTTTAAAACTTTCAGAGCAATATGCAGACAGTGGACCAGAGCTGCAGAGATTCAACTGTGAGACAGGGCTAAAGTATAAAGAATAAAGCCTATCAGTCTCACATCTTGAGCCCAGAACAAGTAGTTGGGGCACCCTCATGAGGCGTCTCATGGGCTTATAGTTAGCATGTAGCTGTTGAAAATTTAAAAGCATCATAACACAACCAAAGGTTCTTTCAGTCTATAAAGATAGACTGGTTTTTAATGTCATACCACATTAATAAAAAAAAAACTTGTTTTTGGGCAGACTCCTCAAGGTGCCCTGTGGATATTAGTGGTTCACTCACTTGACATATGGCAAACAAGACCACACACCTGGAGGGAGGGAGGGAGAGAGAGAGAGAGAGAGAGAGAGAGAGAGAGAGAGAGAGAGAGAGAGAGAGAGAGAGAGAGAGAGAGAGAGAGAGAGAGAGAGAGAGAGAGAGAGAGATTGAAATCACCTTTTTTTTTACAACATATAGTTAAAAACAGTCTGTGTTACCACTAACAATCTGCATTACAAAATCTCAATTACGAAAAAAACCCACACACACAAAAAAAAAAAAAAAAAAAAAAAAAATTTAAAGACAACAAAATGACTTAAAAAGTCAACAGTAAATCATCATTTTCATTAACTGTGCATAACACTCCATTTATGGCCCAAGTATTCACAAACACTGGTAAGCACCCAACCAATTTATAGTATGCATACTCTATCCTAAGCCTTGATGCTACTAAACTCTTGAACATCATCAAAGGATCTAAAGTATCTTTGCCAAGCATCTTATTTTTCCTTGTTTTCCAAATAGTGAGTTTGGCAGTTCCAAACACAAAATTTAGTAAAACCAAAACATGTTTACGACTAGCGAAATACTTTGGCCCAAAAATAAACAATTGAGGAGATAAATCTTCACCTAAAGATGATACCCATTGAGATAAAAAGGAGAACAAATTACCCAACCGTACACATTGCACAAAGAGATGAAAAATTGTTTCAATTTCAGAACAAAATAAACAACCCACCTCTGCATTTGGATTGAGGTGCACCACATGTCTGTTCTATTGCACTGTGTACAATCCTCCATTGTAAATCACCAGTCCATTTATCAATGGGGCGTTTATACAGTGACCGCCAGCTACCTTTGGGGGAGATATCCACTCCAAAAAAATCTGTCCATTTAGATGACTTTACTCCGGAGAGAAGATGTGTATTGGTCACTTTCACACAAGTCACATACAGAGCTTTTTTCCCAACAGACTCAAAAGTATCCAGCTGAGGAATTTTGAAAGACAACATGAGATTTTCCTCCTCATGCCATTCCCTTACGTCAGCAGCTATCATCAAGGATGGAAAATCATAGTCACGTCCAGCCATCCACTCTTTAATATGGTTAGAGTTGTTGATAAAAAGTATCTGATCATAGTTCAGTTCTCCAAGTACTTCATCAGTAACTTGTTTCAAAAATTCTCTGTTCTCTCACTCAGGGTCTCCGAACTGATGCTTAAAATGTGTCCAAATTTTACACATCCAACAGCTATCAGCCATGATGACAAATTAACAGAGCACAGGTGTCTAGAAGGTAAAAAGGGGTTCTGGAACAATGGCTCTTCCATCAGCCAAAAACCCGCATGTATTCCAGCAGGTCTTGAGACAGAGAAAACTTTCCAGGCTTCCATCACAGATCTGTAGAAGGGAGTCAAATCTGTAAGAGTTGATTCATTCAGGTTCAATAAAAAGAGATGTTTGTCAAGTCCCATGTTGCCTGCTTTCCTCAAGAGTGCAACTGCAGTGTTGGACCAAGCAATATCACCATAATACAGCAGTCTCTGAGCAGCTTGCAGACGAAAGGCCATGAGTCTTGATCTGATGTCCACAAGACCTTGCCCCCCTTCTTGCACTGGCAAAAAAGGACAGCTGATCGGACCCAATGCTGTCCTGACCCAAAAAAAATCACCAGCATCCTTTGAATGTCTTGAACTAGTCCAACGGGAGGCTGTAACACAATAAATGTATGCCACAGCGCAGAAGCGACCAAGTTATTGGCAACTAAAACTCTCCCCCTATAGGATAGCTGGGGTAGCAACCAGTTCCATCTAGACAATCGGGTGCACACTCTCTCCAAAACTCCCTCCCAATTTCTCTTCTGAAACTCTTCTGATCCCAAAAACACACCAAGTAATTTCAGCCCTTTTCTATTCCAGTTTAAACTACCTGGTAGATGGGAGATTTTCTAAATTTCTTTGACCTGACCAGAAAGCTTTCAGTCTTATCCCAGTTTACTTTAGCTGATGATGCCCCTTCATACAACTCAAGTGCTCTAGATCGCTTTTATATCATTATTATCATTGACAAAGACTGTAACATCATCAGTGTAAGCAGTAATTGTAGTTCTTAAATGTTGAGGCATTGTAGGTATTGATAAACCATTTAGAGTTTTTCTTATATTTGAAAGTAAGGGCTCAATAGCAATACTATACAATTGTCCTGATAGAGGGCAACCTTGTCTGATTCCCCTTGAAACCACAATTGGCCGACTTAGGCCACCCCCCACCTTAACCATACAAGAAGCTCCAGTGTACAACAAACGTATCCATTTGATAAAATCCTGACCAAGCAAGTAGATTAAAAAGATAGTTATGATCAACACGATCAAATGCCTTTTCTTGGTCTAAAGCAATCAATCCAACCTCTGCATTAAACATTTTACAGATATCCAAGGTATCCCTCACTAAAAAAAGATGATCCATTATAGATCTTTTTGGAATGCAATAGGTTTGGTCTTGATGAATTATCAAATGTAAAAACTTCTTAAGCCTATTAGACAGACATTTAGACAAGATTTTTCTACTCTGTTGTTAATAAAGCAACAGGTCTCCAGTTCTTTAACAGAGTCAAGTCTCCCTTTTTAGGTAATAGGGACAATACAGCACGTTGACATGTAGCAGGTAAAGTGCCATCTTTATAACTTTCACAGAAAACTTCATAAAGGTTCATTCCAATATACTCCCAAAAATGTTTATAAAATTCAGAAGTCAACCCATCAATTCCAGGAGAGCGTCCGGATTTCAACTGTCCAACAGCAATAGTGAGTTCTTGAAAAGTAATTTGTGTGTCCAAAACAGTCTTAGAAACAGAGTCTATTTGAGGAAGTTCATGCAAAAGTTGTGCTGCACAACTAGAGTTACAATGATCAGCTTTGTATAGAGAAGAATAAAATGTTCCTTTGTTCGGAAAATAAAGCATCCTGTAACAGTTTAGCATTAAAATGGCAATAAGAAGATTTTCTTGGAAATTGTGCCATGTTTACTAAAATACATACCAGATGGTGATCAGAAAAACCTACAGGAGTAATAAAACAATCAATAATCCTGTTATTTAAATTTTTTGAAACATAAATTCTGTCTAAGCGAGCAGCACTTACTCTATTGTCAGAAATTTTAACCCATGTATATTGTTTATCTACCGGATGCTTGATTCTCCACATATCTAAAAGTTCGGCCTCTTTCACCAATCTTGACAAATAGTTGGATGAAAGCATGTGAGGCTCTTCATTATTACGGTCAACATTGAAACATTCTGTACAATTCCAATCCCCACCAATGATAATGTCTCCATCACTAAAATCCTGGTTTAAGACATTACTTAGCATTCTAAACAACTGTAATCGCTCATTTCCCACATTTGGTGCATAAACATTTATAAAATAAATTGTCATCCCTTCAATAATAGTTTTGACAAGAACCAGGCGACCTTTTACAAATTCCTCAGTTTTTTCAATGCTAACTTTTATATCTGGAGAAAAAAGAAGAGCAATTCCAGCGCTCAGATTTGTACCATGGCTAAGTACATGTTGACCTTTCCACCACATTCCCCACTCTACTTCGTTATCCATATCACTATGTGTTTCTTGCAATAAAATGACATGTAACTTTTTATTTTGCATGATTTCAGACACCAAACCTCGTTTATGACTATCCCTTCCTCCATTAATATTTAATGAACCCACCCTCAAAAGATCCATGTATAAGTTTAGGGAGGAGAGAACAAAGACAACGGCAGAAGAAACCAGAAGAAATAAAGAGAAGAACACCGCGTGATGCATGGCTAATCGTTTATAAAAAAGCTTTTAGCCTCTTCTTTTTATCCACCATTCTACATTTTCTAATAACTGTAAAAAAAAAAGAAAGAAAATTAAACGAAAACGTTTCTTTTCACTCAGCTGCTCAAGATTTACAGTCTTTTGAAGAACCGCCACTGACCTCTAAAATTTTCCAACATCAGGAAAAAATTATTTCATGTTGACTTGTTTTCCAAATGTCTCATCAAGAAACCCATTAATTTCATCTAATGTATACAAAGAGGGATCTTTAATGGACATATCTTGGGAATCGCCCTCAAGTCCACATACAGACCCTCCTTGGGAGTCACAAGAAGAGAAACATTTTCGTCAGATGCATCATCATCTACTGCACTACCATCATTACTCAAACAGAACTCTCTCTTTCTTATAGCCGACCCAACAGACTCACACCTGCTTGGCCCTGCAATTTCCACACCATCATCTTGCTGCTCATCAGCATTGATATTTTGAACAGTATTTGCAGTATTTTCATTTTGCTGACGTTCATGCACATTAGTATTAGTCACAGCATTATCATGTACTTCAATAGCGGACGGCGCCGCACCAGAAACGCTCACCTCTGCTCGACCTGCGTGTTCCTCTTTAGCAACGCGCTCCTGCTCCACCGCATCTCCCTCTCCTGAGACAGTAGGCCTTTGCCTATCCTCTGTGTGGGCATGCAAACTTTGTATGCCCTAAATCGCTGCAATCGAAGCACCTTAAGCTACCAGTGCTTGCGTACACCATATACGTTTTGCCTTCATGTCGTACTCGGAATGAAACATCCAGCGTGTTTTCGGGGGAGTCTAGAAACATAAACACCTGTCTTCTAAAAGATGTGACGTGTTTCAAAGACGAGTGTTTACAGCCTAACGTGATTGTTTTAAAACCACTGGCGAATTTGCCAAAACGTACTAATTCCCGTTCCAACGCTTCATCCGGAATGAAAGGTGGAATATTCTATACCGTAATTTTCACTGTCGGAGCGTATAACAGGGTAACCTGAACAAAGTATTCATTTATAACGAGACCATTCTCGATTAAACGATTAACAAAGTTTTGTTCTTTCAAAAACACTACTACAGCTTTATTCATACGAGAAGCAGACACTATATTCTCGTGTCCTACTTCCCTCCAGCCGAAATAAGTACGTCTTCTACTGTGACGCCATCCTCTGGCACACACCTAGGTCTCACCCAGCACCACTCTCACCCACAACCTCCCAGCATGCACCACGTGAGAGAGAGAGAGAGAGAGAGAGAGAGAGAGAGAGAGAGAAATCCCAACCCATGGCCAGAGGAGTGTTTGAGAGTGTCTCTGCCAAACACCTCTACATAATGCCTGCTGTTGTGGCAGTGATTTAGGACCGCCAAACTACATTAAAAGGGAAACTGTCCCAACTGCCACCTGGCACACAGTTGTAGGACTGATATCCTGATGCTGGAATGTTTTAAACCCATAGTGGAGCCTGATTCATCATCTCTCTGTCATTCAGTAGAAAGGCATTCAAAAGGATTTAAGGTGGTTTGATTTAGTTTGACTTGCTTTTATCTTGATATACTTTGATAGAATGAATTATTTGATTCAGTTAATTACCACCAACTTTGGTTTGTGTAACCCCACGTGGTGGGACTCATGCAGTGACCTACAGTACACTACATGCCATTTCATGCAGCTTGCATTCTCTTTGTATTTTTCAATTTCTCATCTGATTTCTCATTGGTAACGATTGGAGTACCAGTAACATTTGTTAATTAATAAAGTTTGTTCCCTTTCAAGGTAATTCGAGCTGCGTCGAGACACGGTGGGAACGCCCCTGCGTGATTGCATCGTGAAGCACGTGTATAATCACTCCAATGGTGTGACGAGACGTCATAGGCGGGTGACGTCATAGATCAGGAAACTATAAAGCACACCTGAAAACAGACTGCGCTAGCTTCTGTGCCTTCAGAAAGTGCTCTCTGTATACTGTCTCTGTCTATTTGGTGTTGTCTGTCATTGCAAGCACGAATGTTTTTATATATATATATATATATATATATATATATATATATATAAGAAATATGGCGAGCAAGCAAAATTTCAAACAGTGTGCTGTTCCCTGCCCTCGTTTTCTCACGGGTGGGGAAACGCACAAGCTTTGTTTTGCTTGTTTGGGAATGGAGCATGCCCAGTCAGTTCTTGAGAGGGCTGACTGCGAGCATTGCGAGAAGCTGTCCGTGAGGATGCTCCGCTCCTGCCGGAGGACGGTTTGGTGCGCGCTCCCCAGGGTGCGGCGACACACATCTTGGGGTTCACAAATGGATCTGACAGCGGCGTTTGAGACGGGCCCAGCCCTAACTCAGCCTTCACCTGCCAGATCCAGTGTCTTATCTCAAGGGGGAAGCACGCGCTGTGGTTTCTTCTCCCTGGGCTGAGGCACCAGCAGGGGCTTAGCAACCCGGGGGGGACACGTCCCCCGCACTTTTAGAAACAGGTGATTCTGTCCCCCACATTTTTTTTTGACCCAGCGCCAGTATTTCCGCCCGTGTTCTCTGATTTGTTACTTAGACTTGAGTGAACTAACATTCAGCCAATCACAGCGCGAATCATCTCTTGCTCTTGCAAATTTTCGTTCGTTTAGTCACTTTGCTGTTTGGCCGTCTGGACAATGCACCCCAGAAAAAACAGAGGATGATTACATCCTTTTTTCGAACACACACTGTAAGTATGTGTTACAGTATGTCGCGATGACATGAATCATGCGTAAAGTTTCCTTGTTTCCTTGTTATGATTTAACCTACTGTAACACAGTAAGACGTGTAAGACAACAGAACCCGTATGGACCTCGTCACGTCGTGCCGGATTGTGCCGAGTGTGTGTTAAATGCTCTCCTACTTGTCGCTTTGGATAAAAGCGTCTCTTAAATGAGACATAACAGATTATTCCCAGCAGGCACACAACGTCATAAGACGTTGATGTTTGGTTAAATTTCGGTTGCGACGTCGGGTGACCAAAATTCAATGTAAATTCAAATCTGATGTCACTGATGTGCAATACCGACGTCAGCTGACGTTGAGATTTTGTTGTTTTTGCGTAACCAAAATCCAACGTTAAGTCAACGTCAAATTGACTTGACTTCAACCCGATTTTCATTTTCAACCAAAATGCAATGTCTGTCCGACGTCGTAGTACCATGACACAAACACGGCTGAATAGTGTTGCTGTGTGTCATATACACAAGGAAAAACTTGATCAATTAGCGAGAAAAAAGATTGGTCAACAATTTGTGGCTTGCAAGGAAAGCTGAAAAATTCAGTTTGGAAGTTTTGATTAAAAATCTCACTTCAATTTTGATAATATTAAAACCTTGTAAATACACTGATTTAGGTTTTATTGATATATTTTTATAAAATGTCTGTTGTATAAAATTACTGTAGATGTAATCTGTATAGGCTACTCATTGAACACTTTTTTTTTTGTCCAACTGTTAAGAAGTAAGATAAAAGTAATTTTTCAAGTGTAGTGTAACTGAAATATTGTGAATATCATAAAATATCTTTATTTCATAAAAATAAAGTATAGATGTCCACAGTGGTCTGAAAGTCCCAAGTCCTGCAGTATTGTTTTTTTTTTATTTTATTTTTTTTATTCTTTCGCCGTCGGGTCTATTCGGCGATGCTGTAAATATGGTCGTCTATAGATTTCAGGAGGCGAAGAAGCAATCAGTGGCGTTCCAGAAGTTTCTTCCTTGCCGATCTAATGTCCCTAAGACTGCTGGGCAGGAGCAGTCTCGGCCGTCTACGAGCTCCTCTCAGCACAGAGTGCAACAAAAACAAAGCGTCGCTACTCGGGCTTCTCCACAATCAGGGGGGCCTGGGTGGTGGTCGCAGTCAAAGCCGGTTAGGGGTAGGCAAGATCTGAGGACTGTCATTATCTCTTAAAAGGCTTCGACAAAGAAGAAGTCCTGACGCCGAGGTCGTCAGACTTCTGAGGGTGGTCCCCTCCAGGGAGAGACGGGTGCCCGTTTCTCCTCGGCGGCCTCTGAGGGGCGACTCACTGAGGAGGGTTGCAGCGCTGCCAGTTTGGTTGTTCCCTGCCGGTTTGCCGTTTCAGTGCACCGTGATGTCAGCATCCCCAAGCGATCCTCCGAGGAGGGTCGTAAAGCAGTCAGTTTGTTTGTTCCCTGCCGGTTCGCCACTTCAGGGTGCCAGGGTTTTACAGCCGTTACTTCATTGTTCCCAAGAAGGATGGGGGAGTTGCGTCCTATTCTAGATCTGTGCCAACTAAACCGCAGGGTTCAGAGACTCAAGTTCTAGATGCTTACACTCAAACAGATCGTGTCACAGATTCAGTCCGAGGACTGGTTTGTCACGATAGACTTGAAGGACACTTACTTCCATGTATCCATCCATCCTCATCACAGGAAGTTCCTGAGGTTCTCTTTCGGGGGCGAAGTGTACCAATATCGGGTTCTTCCGTTCAGCCTAGGTTTATCACCCCGCACTTTCACGAAATGCGTGGATGCAGCTCTGGCTCCCCAGAGACTCCAGGGCATCCGCGTGTTGAATTGCATCGATGATTGGTTGATTTTAGCTCAGTCCGAGCAGATGGCGGTTTGGCATCGAGATGCTCAACACCAAGAAGAGTATGCTCCTCCCTTCTCAGAGGACCATTTTTCTTGGTGTTGTATGGGATTCGACAACGATGCAGGCACAACTGTCACCTGCACGTATTACTTCGATTCTCTCAGCTTGTAAATGGGGTAAAACTAGGCCAGTCACTCACTGTGAAACAGTTTCAGAGACTGTTGGGTCTCATGGCAGCTGCGTCCAATTTAATAACTTTTTGCCTCCTGTACATGAGACCCCTGCAGTGGTGGCTCAGGACCAAGGGGTTTTCTCCGAGGGGAAATCCGTTTCACATGCATGATCAAGGTCACGTGGTGATGCCTACGTGCCTTAGTCATTTGGAAGAAACCTTGGTTCCTCGCCCTAGGCCCAGTGCTGGGGGCTTTTTGTCGCTGCGTAACGCTAGGCTGGTCCTCTCCGCATACATTTGTTAGATTTTACAACTTGGATCTAGGCTCCACTCCAGGGTCTAGGGTGCTTGCTTCTTATTGTGCGCAATGATTTCACATAGAACAGGCATTTGCTATTAGGGCGTCGTGGGTATAGTGTTCCCAGCTCGAGTTCTCTTGAAAGGGAACGTCTCAGGTTACGTATGTAACCTTGGTTCCCTGAAGAGGGAACAAGACGCTGTGTCGCCCTGCCATACTCCCTGCAGGCCTATGATCGACTTGCTTCGGCCTATCAGAAGCTAGCGCGGTCTGTTTCCAGGTGTGCTTTTTAGTTTCCTGGTCTATGACGTCACCTGCCTATGATGTCTCGTCACACCATTGGACTGATTATACACGTGCTTCATGACGCAATCATGCAGGGGTGTTTCCACCGCGTCTTGACGCAGTGTCTTGTTCCCACTTCAGGGAACCAGGGTTACATACGTAACCTGAGATGTTTTTTACTATTAATTTAAAATCTACAACAAGAGGTACCTTATGAATTTTTAAGGGTGCAACAGTTGGGTTCCGGAAGCAGAAATCCCAGTCATTTGATTTTTAATGATAACTTATAAGCCTTTAACCCTTAAAGACCGATACAGCCGCCCGCGGCATAAAATAACTATCGTTCTAAAATGTTTAATAACTTTTGAGTCGCTAATCCAATCTGTATGCTTTAAAATGCACCGTAAAGATGAGATTCTCAGCTTTCCCGTGTTATCACGGGTGTCTCTATTGGTCATTCAGTGGCTCCGTAGTGCCGGTGATTGCGTCATCAAAATCTGCAGCAGTGATTCGTCAAGGAAACACATGTGGTTTCTTTCTCTGAGCCAAACAGGAACGATTGTTGATGCTTAGTCCCACCCCCATGCCCAGATTCGTCCAAACGGTCATCAACTCAACCAACAAACATAGTGATTGGTGATTTTAACAACCAATCACGTTTCTTTATACATTTTTAACAAACGCAATGCATTGAAAACTACGCATGAAAACTAACGGATGCAAAGTTTTTGACCATAGCGCAAAACACGAAAGAGCGCAAAACATGAAAGAGCATAAAACACGAAAGAGTATGTAAAAAAAACAGCAGTACAAATCGGAGGATGTGTTAGAATTGATTTTTTTAAACGAGTCGTTAGACCTGGTGGAACCTTCCGATTCAGAAGATTGTTTGAATCATTTGCAATGTTTATTTATCTATTTGTATTTAGTTTGTGAATATTATTTGCACTATTTGTTCATTAGCACTCAGTATATTACCCTCAATGAACCATTTCTTCATTTGCACTGTTTATTTCTTTTTGTATTTAGTTTGTGAAGATTATTTGAACCATTTGTTCATTTACACTCTGTATATTGTATTGTTAGTATTTATATTGCTGCTTGTTATATTGTTTGCATTTGTTGTTCATGTTCAAATTATAATATAATTTTCTGAAGAAAAATGTTTGCTTCAGTGTTCTGTTGTAATATAACAACTTTTATATTTACTTTACTTCCTGAACTTCAGGAAGTTCTGTTTGAGTTCACACTGAAAACACCACATTTTTTGCTGCCGTTTTTCTTAAAATCCTGTTAATTTCATAAATTCTCTGACAAAAGAAATGTAAAACTGGGACTTTAAATGAGCTAGCTGGAAACTTTAGGTTCTCCTGTTTAAAATGATATATGGCACTTGATGCTTGCTGCTAGAATGGGTTAGAAAAACAAAGAAAAGTACAGGTGAGTCAGGCACCCCAAAAATGTTCTAGGTCTTTAAGGGTAAAAGGCAGACCTATTGTGAGCTACGAGGTTGTTAAATGAGGTTATGAGACCAACACTGTAAAAAAATTCTAACCCTCCCAAATCAAAAATTTCAAGTGACCGATAACATCTAAATTTTTCAATTGGCCCAAGTGAAATTCTGTAAATTTCAATTGGCCCAAGTGAAAATCTGTAAATTTAATTTTATAATTTACAGAATTTCACTTGGGCCAATTGAAAAATTGAGATGTTATCGGTCACTTGAAATTTTTGATTTGGGAGGGTTAGAAATTTTTTACAGTGACCGGTGTGTGTGTGTGTATATATATATGAATGTAGTTTTTAACCTATTCCACAGTTAAACATGTTTATTTAAAATAAAAAATACATATGTGGAAATAATTTGGACTGATGGCTTCATAACCTCAATTAAATGGGTTTTTCTATGTTGGATTGTATTTCTATTATGGATTGATATATGCACTGCTCATAAAACAAAACAAAACAAAACAAAACACAAATATCAGAAAAAAAGTTATATTGTCTATTTGACCACTCGTCGTTAGTCAGTTGCTACATTAGTTCACTTAACTGTTGTGACCCATCCCTTATTTTAAATGCATTATGTGTTAATAGTATGCAATTTAATGCATGTAGTAAGCTTTCTTTCTCGTTTCAATCTAAAGTCCTTTCAGCAACAACTGTGCATCTCCTTTCTGGTTGTTTAGGTTCACCACCTGCTGTGGTCTGTCACAGCTGACTTCTTTCTGCTTCTGACTCTTTTTGTTCTAATTAGATACATGCCTGCTTGTTTTTGTTTCTTTTCTTTCTGTGCTGGAGAAGTGCATTCACCCTCTCTGCATCTCTGATGCGCCTCAGCGCTCTGTGAAAGCACAAGAGATAAAGCACTCAGCCTCCCAATCTCTGACTGTCTTTCACTTCCAGTCCTCGCTACTGGATAAATAACAGTCATCTGAAATGTTCTTCTGTACTCAGGCTCATAATGTACAAAACAGAATGGAAGGGAAGCTAAAAGAAAAGATGAAAAGCGCCCACCTTCTACAGTTTCTTTTTAGTAGTTTATAGTAAGTGAACATGACAGAGTATATATGTTTTGAATTTAGTTACTGATTTTTAAAACTCTTGCAATTGTGTAACCAGTTAACTAAAGGTCTTCAAAGGTCATGTGGTACCTTCATTTTGACCTACAATGTGGGTAATTAAATGTAAGATTTAGATGGCTTGTACGAAATAAACTATTTTTTTCTCCAAGGTAATCTCTAAAAGAATAAATCCTCCAAGTTACCATTTTATTGACATGGTAAATATAAAATCTTTCTTTTTACATTTCTCACATCATCTGTCTGTAATGTTTACATAAAAATGTACACTGTAATTTTTTTTTAAAATAGTTTTTACAGAAAAAAGTATAAAAATACTACTGTGAGATCATGTTATGCCTGGTTCAGATTACACGATTTTTTTGTCTGTTACAATAGTCACTGTGTCAGATTACACAATTTTGACTCCTAAAAATCTTGTCATGTCATGGACAAGAAACATGTCAGACTACACGTTGTTTTCCGACCAATCATCGCGAGCCGTCTCACACACTCATTCACTTGCACATATACACACGCTCACTCACATTGCCTACATGCACGCACTCACACACACACACACACACACACACACACACACACATGCTCTCTCACTCACACACTCACTCTCGCGCACACACACAGTCACACACACTCACTCGCTCACTCACTCACTCACTCGCGCCCCGTCGTCGTGGAGGACCATTAAAAAATTAAACATGCTAGTCTTTCTGTTGTGATGTCCTGAAGCATCGCAGACGCGAGGTAGGTTGTCGCCCAATATGACACACTATACGAGATGAAACGATCGAATTTTGCGTCCCGACGCCCGTTGTCGTTTGCGAATCCCCATGACACCCTACGTCAAACGGATCGTGCCAAAATCGGGCTAAAATCGTGTAATCTGAACCAGGCATTAATTGGTTAACTGTAAGCTACTGTACCATATATGGTGGAGAAATTATGAATAAATATATTTATTTCTTATTGTTTATGGTGATTTTCGTTATATTTTCTGTTGTTCATGTTAATATTTAGACAGGCCACTTACGATGAACTCTTTCAATTTTACTTTCTATTTTACTAGCTGTATTATCATGGTGGTTATTATCAGTACATTTTAAAGTAAAAAGCATGATAGGTTAAGTACAATTTAAATTAACATTATTAATGAAACATACAGTTATAAGATGTAACATACAGTTTTACCTGAAACATTGCCACTGTATTTTTACAATTAATTTCTGGCAACCACAGCTGCTGCTTTTAAACTGTAATTAAGGGGATTTTGTTTTCAGTGTAGGCGAAGAAATGTGTGGAATTCAAATGTCTGAGACCACATAGAAATGTGGGATTTTTAAAAATGCAAAATAATAAAAAAAATGAAAACATTATGTTTTAAAAGAATCAAGAAATATTGAAGATTATCTGTTTCTAGGTGATGGAATTCTGAAATTCATGTTCTATTTACGTTTTCAACATTTTATTCAATGATTTTAATTAACCAAAAAAATGTTCTAGTGGTCTCAGACTTTTTCATCTCTCAGTCTGTACATAGTTGTTATACAGTTTAGACTGATTGACCTCTATAATTCTTCTCACCATAGTTTGTCAGTTAAGCTGTTTGCCTGGTCTGTTTTGGTAAAACCAATGAAAACATCCAGATGGATGTGAAAAGCATTTGCAGCATTTCAGCTGATTTGATTTAGAGAATTTTCTGTAGGCCGGTTGATGCTTCATAAGTCACCTGTTATGTTCCCCCAGAAAAACAAGAGGCTGAGAGTGTTTAAAACATTCAGCACGTTGTTTCAAACTGAGCCTCAGCGGTTCTACCTCTATGTGAAAATAGCCTTTCTTTATGGAGCTTTTTCATTCCACTGGGATCCCTGCTTTTGGCATCGGTGCTTGTCACTTGCTATTTATCTCTCCTAAAGGCAATTAATTTCTTTGAGACAAAGAAGTCAAAGCCCCCTGGTGTAACAAGCCAACACAGGTGAAGGAAACCAGCTTAGCAAAAATGCCTCAGCAAGGCAGCTTGAGATTGCACTTTGTTTCTAAGGAAACAAAAACTCTTCACCAGGGGATTAATTATGATCAAGTAGCCATTCAAATCAAATGTAATGCCTGAATTTAATGTTGAGGTTGATTTTTAAATGCAGTCTATTGGAAACAAAAGATTGCCCTGGAAAATAATTCCTTGTGGGTCATTTGCTGGCATCCCATGGCTTTGAAAAAACACTTTGTAGTGCAACTCTTTCAAAATGAATACAGCATGCAGATTAAGTTACAGTTTATTGTTTGACCTTTTACCAAGTCATTTCTGGAGTGGGGATGTGTTTAAAAACAACTGCTTTGTGAAATGCTTTATTAAATTATGTTTCGAACAAAAATAGCAGATTTATGCATTACAAATATTTGACCCTTTTTCTCAATATTGTCTAGAGGGAGCAGCAGAATCAGAAATTGAGGGCTGAGAGTAACATTGGGTAAGCAGACATCTCAACGTGGCAGTTTCAGAAATGATTTGCCTTGGATGGAAGAACATGGATAATGCTGTCATGCTCCCTGCTGATTGACAGGATAGGAGGGACCTGAACTTCATCAAATGAAGTGTGCCGCAGTGGCTGGAGTCTGTGCTGTGTTGAAGTCATGGGTCGACTGCTGTTTTTGATTGCTCAGCTGTCATGCTGACTTGTCTGACACCGGGTGGAGAGGTCAGGCTTTGACTTTTTCTCACTACGTGATCTGGATACACAAGTTGAGTCCTTATTTTTGCTGGTTAACATTGTGTTTGCTGGTGTATCTGGATGGAGACTTCTATGTAAAAAAAAAAGAAAAAAAGTAACACTTTGTACTTATGAGAGTCCATATGGCGAGATTCCAGATTATTCCATCCATGCTGAAAGAGGAAATGTCGAGCGATGATGTTTGTGGACGCTCTGTTTCACTGATATTCTTAAAGGCGGCATGAGAAGTTGGAATCAGAGGTGGAAAGTAACAAATTAAATTTTTTAGCTACTGTAATTGAGTAGGCGAACTACTTAGTTTTTTAAGTTTAAAAAAAAATGTTTGCCTTACTGTAATTGAGTAACTAGCCTACTTAGTTTTTTTTTAAGTAGTTTTTAAATTCTTTAATTTTACTTTCACTTAAGAATGTTTTGTTTTAAGTATTGTAGGCTTCTTCTCTACATTTTAAATCATAGGCCTATCCGTTGCTGAGTAAAAAAAAAAAAAAAGGAACAAAAAAACCTATTAAAAGAAAAGATCGCGCTCTGGAAACTACTGCAATGATGGGCGGGAAAACAAACGCGCTAACATCATAAGAAAGATGGAGATGGACAAGACAGACGCCCAGTGACGCAGAACCTGTCGAATTATTATGAAGCGAACTCCTGGCTAGTAAGGGAATACTTTGGATACAGAACAATTAACGCATGGTTGTCCTCGAGGACAGAAAAATGTGGACGCAAAGTGGCTGCAAAATGAGAAAAACACAGAGAACATGTTCGGGAACATCATCCCTCAGTGCAGATAAAGGTATGTCCAGTTTATAACTTAAGGCCGAATGATTTCCGTGATGCAATCCAGTCACGTAAAACATGCACACACTGGTGGATGGATGAATAAATCGAAAGTAGCGCTGTACAATAAGTCAAATCGCGACATGCTCTGTGAATATTAAAGCGCAAAAAGACTGCTAGCCTATATAAGTATACAATCTGCGCGTGAATGAGCTGCGCCATATCGTCTACTTACTCAAGTAGGCTATGCATGATGACGCTCATGGTGTTTTTATGGTCTCACAATGTGAGGACATGAACTCATGAACATTTCCAGAGCTGCTCTGAGAGAACGCTTATTGAGCATTTTATTATTTTATTTGAGAAAACCCATTGTCAAATACTCTGTCTTGACTACAACCCGTAAAAATAAAAGTTCGGTTTAACTAAAATAAATTATGACAGAAATATCGGCCTACTATTGTAGGCCTGCAGTAGAATTTACTTCTTAAAAAAATAAATAAAATAATAATAATAATAATAACAGTATTTAAGATTTTTTTTTTGTCCATGGTTTAATTTAAAGTAGCCTAACACTAAGTAACTTTTCAACCTTCATAATATATTTCCAAAACGCTTGTGATGGTACATCGACTTAACATAGGTTGAATGACGCGTCTGCCATAGCCTGATGGGGTTTGTATAGTTTTTAATCGTACTTTTAAACTTCGGGGTTCGGGTAGTAACACCCGCGCACAAAAAGAACTACAAAATTCGACTGCTTTACGGCATAGGCTACCTCACTTCCCCCAACACGTCCTCGCATGCTGTTGGACTTGTAAGTATATTGCTTATACTGTATATCACTTGGACAAGCTTTTTACTCGTTGGTGTGAGCTAAAAAGCACCTGGCGTTTTTGTTGATGGATTAGTAGATCTTCGGAGGCTAGCTGTGCTTGTTCGATGTCCGACGATTTGTAACGCGTTGTGTTTATTCCCCAATCGAACTCGTGTAACTGTCTGTCACACGTTTTACCGTCCACAGCATTACTTGATAGACAAAAATAGGACAAGAATGAGCATCAAACAGAAACAATCCGCTTATGGTGTGTTCGAGGCGCACATACAATACAGACTGCCGACAGTTAAACAGGGCGCGCGCAGCTCTTAAAGGGGACACACCTTATTGCCACTCGTTACAGCTTCTATCCGACTGAACAGGGACCGGTATACAGGGGCATCAGGCTCAGGATCAGTGAGTGAAGAGACTGCTGCGTGAGTGGTATTTACGACAGTAACGTTAAATACAAGTAGTCCACAGCGACTCTAGGGGTCGTTGTTTGACCAAAACGGAAATCCTACATAATGGGGCTTTAATAAATCTATGTTTTGTTGTACTTTGCCAAAAAATAAAAGGATACAAGTTTATTAAATTTTCATTTGATTACCACTGTTTTTGATAATATATTTGTATTAAATCATAAAAAGATAAAATACACTCCATAGGACTCTGGTATTCTTAAAAATAAAAATAAAAATGATAAATGATAAAAAAATAAGTTGTTAATCTAATTCATAATCAATTATTGAATTTAGTTGATTAGACATGTTTTATTGAAGTTTTAATAAAACAAACAAATGGTTTCAAGTTTGTTATAATAAAGAATTTGTTCAACCAAAAAAAAAAAAAAAACCCAAAAAACAGTTTTCATTCATTTAACTGTCATTTTAACTGATGATAATAATAACCATAATTTAATGTAGCCCGCCATGATGCCGTGAAACGTGATACTGAGACGGTTAGTAATCATACCATGAAAATCTTTACATGGGAGAGTCCCCCAGCCCCCTAGAGTTTTTGACCGTTAAATTTAGCTGTACTTAAGTACATTTTCATTTAAAGGAGCTGTATGTAAGATTGTGACCAAAACTGGTACTGCAATCACTTTCAAATTACTGTAGAGCGGTGTAATCCCAACTTCACTTTTTAAATGACAATATCCTGGCCGGACTACTGTTGTCAGTGATATAAGTATTTGAAATGAACATGATTTCTTAATGTCTAGTGACATATCAGGGCCATTTTATGATTAATTGAAATACATTTCTTACATACAGCTCCTTTAAGTAATAGTACTTTTACTTGAATAGAATATTGTACTATTCATTCCACCTCTGGTTGCTATAGTCTTTTCTTCCCTATAGTGATGTATATCTGAGTGAAAAGGCTTCTCGAGCAAAAAAAAAAAAAAAAAAAAAAAGGGTGGATTTGATTTTGTCCAACAGGAATTGATTGGATTGTTGTAGTTTGCTATTGCTGTGATCTCATGTGAGTGACAGGTTGTCACATCCAGCGGGGGTGCTTATTTTTAAAATTTGGATTTAATATTGACATTAAATATAGTGCAGTTTTAAAGGAATAATTCAGCCACAAAAAAAGAAAATGAAAAAATAAGTCATTTAAGCAACCTCATGTCATTTCAGACTCACTGTTTTTCTGTGACACACACACACACACACACACACACACACACACACACACACACACACACACACACACACACACACACACACACACAAGGTATTCCTTTTTTTGTCCATACAATGAAAGTCAGATGTTTTGGATCCCACTGACTTTCATTGTATTGTCAAAAACAGTTCTTCAATGTGTTTTTGTTTGGAACGACACAAGGGTGAGTAAATTATGGTACAATATTCATGATTCATTATTTCTCCCTTTCAGCAGACTTTCACAGCCCACGACTATTACATTTATTTTGGCCGTCGAACAGCATCTCACTAACATTTGCAATGTTAGGCTTAATAAAATGAACAAACATGCAATCATCTATATCTATAGATTATTTAATTATTGTCCATACAATCAAAGTCAGTTTTGGATGGCATTGTACTGCATTTTTGTGTTTTGAATGACACTAGTGCGAGTAAATTATGGAATATTCACTTTTGGGTGATTTAAACATCAAGGTCTTTTAATAAGAATGTAGGCCTATGCAACATAGAGTAATTCAACAATTCAAAAATATTTAAATGACAAGCCACTGTTGTTTTGAGTGTTGTGCATTAGTATTTTTACCTGGTTTCTTTACATAAAACAACCGAAGCTGAAACACATTTTGATTGCTTGCAGTTCAATGCAGCATTATTTTTCTGAAGGTCTTGTTTTTGTTTCCTGCCAAGGCGCATAATGCATCCTGCAGGGATGGTTTCCTGTTCATAAAGTATCTTGCAGTGCAGGGGATTTTTTTTTTTTTTTTTTTTTACTTTGAATATGCTGTTGTCCATGGTAAGTGTCTGTTTCTCGGAGAAAAGTGGATAATTTGCAGTAACTTGTCAAAAGCACAGTCTTACTGTGGACTGTCTAAGATATTACAAGCTAAGGACCAAGAAACAGTCCTCTCCCTTTTTTAGGGATGCAGTTTGTCAAGCAGAAACAGTTCAAGTTACAGTAACTTTTCGAGGACAGGAACTTCTCCCTCTCTGACTTGTTCCACTTAAACAATCTTTCAAGTGGCTCATGTGACATTCAAAGCCAGGCTCTTTCCTCTCCCACCGGATCACCCTAAACAGGTCTTGTCACAATAGCCTGTCACTAGGTGCCAAAATCTGGCTGAATGATTTAGCACATCCTGCCTGTCAAGTCCATTATATCTAATAGAGACCCTGATGCATAGATTCCGTCTGACAGTGTGGCTGTAATCAAAATGCCTTTGTACGATTTGGGCACCTCTTTGCTCCTAGATACGGCAGCCAGCGGGTGCCCTGGGGGACCCTTTGCAGATAGCGCCGCAAAACATTAATTTTCAGATCTGCCGAACGCAAGCAGCGGCCCCCGGCATTGTTTCCCCCTGGAGCCCAGGCGCTTCATTATAAAAAAAAGGTCCTCTCTCACCATCCTCCACAGTATTTTGACCTAATGACTTCTCTGAAGATTCAGTGAGGGATTAAAGCTCATCCTTATTTCTCCCTTTCAGCTGACTTTCACAGCCCACGACTATTACATTTATTTTGGCCGGCGAACAGCATCTCTACAATTGCAGTGTTCCTCATTGATTAGACCGCCATGTTTTTTACATGGGCTTAAGAAAATGAAAAGAACATGTAATCCGTTCTGGTATTAATGTCTGAACCTGCGTAGAATAGAAATGGATGTTAAAATTGGTGTAGGCAGATTGCTAAACATTAGAGTTGCAGAAGTGATGTTCAACATGAGGATGCATTAATATGTATTAAGTGTGCTCCCAGTTAAATATTCTCTTATAAGAAAAATGTGTGATTGAGTGTCACGGTATCATTATTCATTAGTATTATTTGAATCATTTATCAAAGTGAATAACATATTGAGGTTGCTATTTGTTCAATGCTTGTTGAGTGTGAATGCCAGAACGGAGAGCCATTAATAAAACCCTGTCATATTGTTGCTACAAATGATTTGCAACAGCGTAGAGCGGATTGGGGCGGGTGGGGAGGTAATTTTTGAGACATTGTGGAAAGGGAAGAATAATTGAAATCTGGAATGTGATATGAACAAGTTACCCCCGCTCTATATAACCATTACAACATGGTTCAGTGAATGTATTCACAACTGTAATACCCTTGCTAAGCCATGCGTGCTAACCTGCTGACAAGCCAAAAAATGTCCTCGTAGTAGCTGTGATTGATACGGCCTGAATTGAGACGTTTCTAGTGCTCATTAAGAACACAAATGAATGGGAGATCACATTAACTGACTGATAAAACAGCAGCATTGTACTGTAGTTGTACTGTAGGTGGCGTGAAAGTGAGATGATATCCTCATGGTCATTGATTGGCTGATGTAATATGTGTTGAGGATGGAAGGATTTCATCTAGGGACCGCTAAATCTCTCAGGCACTGTGGAGGGTGAAATTACTAAGACGACATGCAATAGTTCCTTTGGGTTGATTTTAAATGCTGCACAATAATGACAAAAACCCCATCATTTTTTTAAATTATTTTCCTTGATAATGATTGTTTATTCCAAATAATAAAATTTGTATTATCATTTCTGATATTTTTTGTAGGCAGCTGCATGCTGTAATCTTTTTTTTTTTTTTTAAGCCTTGATTACTTTATATACATCAGTAAATTTAAGTTCATTTATACGATACTGATTGTTTCAAAGCAGCTTTACAACGATTAGTAGGAAAATAATGATCAATGATGCAAACAGAATTCAATTCTGCTGTAAAGCAGCTCTAAAAAAGAGTGTCGTTATACAGAATTGTTCTGTTCAGTGTTGATTCAGTTCTGTTCAATATCTGTGTAAACTTCATTAATTACGAAATGAGTTCCGATATATGCAGCTCTACAGAAGACAATAATGTCGTTAAAGTGAAAATAAAACTTAATAAACTTCTTTACGATCCTCTTAGCAGCTTGATAAACAAAACTGCTATTCAAATTTTAAATAAATTATTCACAGGAAATGAGAAACATGAGAATACCATTAGAATTAACGAAGTTGCCACTAGCTATGCTTCCATCCAATGTTGCGAATTTAACTTGGGACGGAACACAGTAAACGGTGTTATGTTATCTTATGTTTGGTTGCCTGGTTTGAGAACGCAATCGTGTTGAGACATTTCTTTGGCTCAGGCATTTCAGAATGATCAAACCAAATTGTGAGATGCTGTGCAATGAAATTGGTCCGCTGGTTAGTCCAGTTGTCCAATCACATCCTCTGTTGAGGCAAAGTCACAAGAATTATTTTGTTGCACATCAAGGGATTTATTTGGTAATTGTGTTTCCATCGTAGTTTAAGCTCATATCTTCTTGTCGGCTAAAAAAAATGATCCACCTGAGTCTGACCAGCTCAATTGAGCGGACAAGTGCATTTTTAGAATCTACACGCATCTTGGCATTTCCATCCAGCGTTTTTTTTATTCGATATCCCAAAAATGCTCATAAATAGGTGGATGAAAACAGTTTCCACAGTTTCACGAGACTGCTTGAGGCCTGCTGTTCAGCGAGAGCTCAAATGCTCCCAACAAAGCTTTATAAAGTCTTTACTGCACAATTATCTTGTTTACTTTGTGTTCTTTTTGATTAGAATGCTAGCATTCTAGTTTATTTTTGCGTTGCTTGCTTTCAGTATAGACTGGAACTAAACGATGCAAATTAATAGTGTTGCATTCCGTTTTGGTTTAATGGCTTCTTTTTGAGTGTCAGGTGATATTTCTTCAGCATTCATTTTTATAGGCCATCACAAACAGAAGTAAAAAACAAAAAAACAAAGCACACCTTGCTTATTAGGAGCAGTTGTCATCACTGACTGGCTTATAGAATAATTCAAATGCCTCTGATTTACAATTGGTGATTGTTTACCATGGGATATGAACCTGCTATACCTACCTAATATTGGGTGCACGCTACAATGATATTGCAATTCTTTTTGTTTAGAGGATAGTCATTCAAAACTAAGCTTTTACTCTTTATTTGAATGATGTTTCATCTGTCTTTGGTGCTTGACTGGCCAATCTTATTTTTCTAGCAAATATTCTTGTGAAAAATGTAGTATAAATTGTGATTGGGGTGAAAATATCTAAACAGTATTATGATGCAATATATTGCAATACTTTGTAATATAATTTCTTATATTCTCTTACATTTCTGATTATTTGCGTTGCCGTATTATTGCTTAACTATAGCCAAATACACCACTGCTGAACACTACTACTACTAGTAAATGACAAGGACATGCATGACAGTGAAAATCCATGTTTTTGGACTAGTCAAATTCTTGGATGGAGGAAAGGCTTAAGGGATCATATGCTTTACATTTTAAAACCGGTGCTTTCATATTCATTGACATCATTTCACAATGCTCCTCAGGCAGTTTGGTACATCGCCATAAAGCACTAGATGTTCCTGTTCAGTCATTTCTTGTGGCATGAGATAAACGGTTTATAATTAGCTAAAGGTAGCAATAAATAGACAATCATCTGATTTATGCAGCGTCCTTCCTTTATAACTCTCGATAAAATATAAGTTCACATCAATTATTCTGTTGGAGGTCATTTTCTTGAGGAAATGTGATATTTTCAAAGTAATCCTGTTTTGAATGTGTGCATAAGTCTGCTCAACGAAATATAGGGTTCACCTGATGTGATTGGAGACCTGGAACATGGCCAATTTATACTGAATATCAAGTATGCTTTTAGTATGCATAGGCTGTACTGTAAAGTACAATGTGTGCTTAAGTAGAACAGTGGACCTTAAAGAACTGGCGAGGAGACTGACCGCTGTCACTGATTTGGATTATGAGGAAAGGCTGTAATACAAGTAATCCACCTCTGACCACCAACACACAGAGGAAAGCAATTTAGAAATGTATAGGTGACATTAAAATTGCCTGCCAATCACAGCACTCAAGCACCTTTAATTAAACGAGGAATCTGAGTTATAATAAGCCAGTGCCCTGGGAAATGCAGCAGCTCAGATTTCATTTTACAGACCGTTTTATTTGGCTACGGCGCTTCAGCCGCCCTCTCTTTTGCTACCTGATCACAGACACTGATCATTTCTCCTGGTGAGAAAATTGAATTTTCACCTTTTTATATTAGACCAGCTTTATCTAGTATGATTAGAAATAGAGAAGCTTCCTTTATATGCCACTCTGGATTAATTTGATTTGCCTGCCTTCTGTAGCACACGTAACTTTAAAGATCCTTTGCAGTCGTCACCTAATTGAAATTTCCCCTTCTACTCTGATCTACTGATTTATTCCATTTGCATCAAATTCTGCGATAGTCATTTGAGCAGAGAGGCATGAACTGAACTGTGGTTTATAAGATATTAAATCAAAGATTTTATTTCTGTGCCTGGCATTCTTGTACATATCCTACAAGGGCTCTCAATAAGAATATTACAAGGCCCTTTTATGCATTTTTTACATGCCTTTCTATTGCGGTGCATTGAATTCAAGGTTTTATCATTGCATGCACTCTGACATGATTAAAAGCACACTAAATCAACACAATTGGGTAAATTACAAGTATTATGGTTTGTAGACAGCCCTTGTTTTATGAATGCATCTGCCCAGTTGATTTAATACACTTAATAGTCTCCTAAAATATTTCTGGCATCAGCAAGGTTCAGCGTTTTCTCATAATATTTCGAAGGCAACTAAAATTGCACTGTTTGGTAAGCACGGGCCTAATGATTTTGTTTACTTCCAAGCAGCAATTTGTCCATACTAGGATAATTCATTATTGTTTTTTGAGGCTGTTCCATCAGTCTTTGTCCATTCAGAAAAAGAACAAGATGTTACAGGGTGACTTCATAAAAGCACAGGATTCGAGACAGGAGAATTGAAATTGTGCATTTGTATGCTCTGACACAGCAAGCGAGACGATGCATAATATTTGGCCATTTTTAATGCGATTCTGTGAGGCAGAGCATATTCTGCTTAACATGTCTATCATAGGGATGTGCAAAACTGCACATCTTAGAAATCATTTAGTCGATAGGTTGTCTGAATGACTGGTTGGTTAATTGTTCTTAAGAAGGTCAGTTTCCAAGGCGGATTTTTAAGTGAGATGCTTTCTTGCGTTTAAATACAGTTAGACGTAGCACAACGGAATGGAACACAGGGATCTCGAGATTCGTTTTTAAAATGCATTTAAATTGCAATTTTATTATGCTATAGTATATGTTTTACCAGTGCCCGATTCCTTTTTGGCAGGCCCTTAAAGGGACACACTTAAAAAAATAAAATAAAAAAAAAATACATTTTGTTTACTTACCTGCATGGCTTTTTTCTTCAGCAGAACGCAAAAGTATATATATATATATAATAAGTAGAGATTGTGTAGCTCTATACAAACAAGCACAGCAAACCATGCAGGAGTTAATTTTTTTTTTAATTTTTTTTTTTAAAATCTTATTTTAATAGCAACCACAATAAAAAATTTCCCCAAATCGTTCTGCCCTAACGCATACCTAGGCCGCTGGTTTCACTGGTTTACGTTTGGGAAATTACTATTGGCTAGCTTTAACTAGAGGTGAAAAATCTCCCTGAAGACAGAAGCGCTGAAGCTTAGTGGCACATTTCAATCAGAAGGAAACAGCAGGGGAGACGTCTTCCATGGGTGGAATCGTTAGTTCTGCTCAATATGGCCAAAAGCGATAGAAACGAGACAGAAAACAACAAGAAGAAGAAACATTGCCATTCTGACTATATTTTGTCTGGGCACAGGTTCAGACATTTAATGTAACTGATGTCATTTTTGTAAGCTGCAAGTGCTCCAAATGGAAATGCTGAGTTTGTGATCTTTTCCCATGCCTTCTTCATGTTCATCTCTCATTCATTTACAACATTTATACCTGTTTTTTTTTTTTTTCTCCTTTGATTCTCTCTGGCAACCTGTTGCAAGAGCCTGTGGTAGACGTGGTATGTATTTCAGCTAAAGCACTGAACGATGAAATTACACTTTACTTTGACTTTAAAGGCTTCTTGCCAAGCTCCAGACCAGAGCGGTCATTGCCTGAAGGCAGCCCTCGGAGCAGACCCATAAAACCCAGGTATAGATGTTTCCAGGGAGGGACTTTGTACCATACCATTTTACTTTTGGAGAAAGCCACTGAAAAAACCTTTAACCTGTTATGATGATGTTCTCAAGCTGACATTTGATTTATGATCTTTACTTTGAGTGAGAGCCCCTCTGCAAAGGTTTGGCTGATAGTACCACTGAAACCTGAATTGGGCTGGTGTTGGGCCAGTGGGGGAAAAAAGAGTTGCAACAGTAAATGGTTAATTTTTTATTTGATGGTTAGTTTGCCCTGTACACTTTACTAACTTTGAAAAGTTTGAGGTCAGTAGAATTTCATTTATTTATTTTTAAACAAAATGTTTGCCAGCAAAAAATTAAATTAGAATTTAAAATATATTAAAATAGAAAAGAGTTATTTTAAATATTTCACAATATTACCCTTTTATAATAATATTACTAGTTTTTACCCTTTTTTATTAAATAAATGCAGCCATGGCGACCATACAAGATGACTTAAGCTTAGTTTATTTTTTAAATAAGATTTATTAGGATATTCTATATGTTAGTTTTACATCAGTATTATTATAGTAGTCATGAAAAAAAATCCTGAAACCATATTCACTTATAATTTAAAGAATTAGTTCACATAAAAATTTAATATTTGTACATTTTAAATATTCTACCCGAAAATTGTCATTATTTACTCTTCATGTCGTTCTAAACCTGTATGCTTTTATATATATATATATATATATATATATATATATATATATATATATATATATATATGTATATATATATACATATATATATATATACATATACATATACATATATACATATATATATATATATACATATACATATACATATATACATATACATATATATATATATACATATACATATATATATATATATATACATATATATATATATATATACATATATATATATATATATATATATATATATATATATATATATATACACACATATATATATATATATATATATATATACACATATATATATATATATATACATATATATATATATATATATATATACAGTGGGGAGAACAAGTATTTGATACACTGCCGATTTTGCAGGTTTTCCCACTTACAAAGCATGTAGAAGTCTGTCATTTTTATCATAGGTAGTACTCTTCAACTGTGAGAGACGGAATCTAAAATAAAAATCCAGAAAATCACATTGTATGATTTTTAAATAATTAATTAGCATTTTATTGCATGACATAAGTATTTGATCACCTACCAACCAGTAAGAATTCCGGCTCTCACAGACCTGTTAGTTTTTCTTTAAGAAGCCTTCCTGTTCTCCACTCATTACCTGTATTAACTGCACCTGTTTGATCTCATTACCTGTATAAAAGACACCTGTCCACACACTCAATCAAACAGACTTCAACCTCTCCACAATGGCCAAGACCAGAGAGCTGTGTAAGGACATCAGGGATAAAATTGTAGACCTGCACAAGGCTGGGATGGGCTACAGGACAATAGGCAAGCAGCTTGGTGAGAAGGCAACAACTGTTGGCGCAATTATTAGAAAATGGAAGAAGTTCAAGATGACGGTCAATCTCCCTCGGTCTGGGGCACCATGCAAGATCTCACCTCGTGGGGCATCAATGATCATGAGGAAGGTGAGGGATCAGCCCAGAACTACATGGCAGGACCTGGTCAATGACCTGAAGAGAGCTGGGACCACAGTCTCAAAGAAAACCATTAGTAACACACTACGCTGTAATGGATTAAAATCCTGCAGCGCACGCAAGGTCCCCCTGCTCAAGCCAGCGCATGTCCAGGCCCGTCTGAAGTTTGCCAATGACCATCTGGATGATCCAGAGGAGGAATGGGAGAAGGTCATGTGGTCTGATGAGACAAAAATAGAGCTTTTTGGTCTAAACTCCACTTGCCGTGTTTGGAGGAAGAAGAAGGATGAGTACAACCCCAAGAACACCATCCCAACCGTGAAGCATGGAAGTGGAAACATCATTCTTTGGGGGTGCTTTTCTGCAAAGGGGACAGGACGACTGCACCGTATTGAGGGGAGGATGGATGGGGCGATGTATCGCGAGATCTTGACCAACAACCTCCTTCCCTCCTGTGAATTGGGTTACCAGCACCAAGTCCAAGCCTATTCATTTATACCCACAATGTAATATCAAATTTAGCATTTTAAAGGTTGTATCAGCGATTGTGGGTGACGTCACTTCTGTTTGTGTTTGAAGCGAGATCCCAAACAAACCAAGTTAGCTCGCCCTCCCTCCCGTTTCGTGCATCATGAAAAAAACGATCATGCACACGCATTTCTTAAAGCGACAGACATCTGATATTCACTCTGTTCAGCATAATGTCGCCTACGTTAGCTAGAGCTACCCAAGTTTAGTCGAGCTTCGCTCATATTTTTTCAAGAAGGATATTTTCACACACAGTTCACATCCAAACAAATCAGCACTAGCAGCTACTCACCTGTCCAGAAGAAACAGTGCAACCTCGGCGTCCGATTAAATTTTCCACTCTCCACCTTTCAAAAGCCTTCCCGATAACTATTCGTGTCTTGGAATAAACACGATGGTATTCCCTCGCCCTAATCCTCCTCCTCCTCTTGGGGATTGACTCAGCCATGTTCAATTTCTCTTGTTCGTTGATAGACGCTGGCTTCTTCTTCAGCTCCGACTTCGCGTGCAGCCGTGCACGAGCGCAAAACCTCACAACACCCACCCCCTGTCGGTGATTGGTTGGAACACTATTTATTTTGGTTTTGAGTGGTTGGTGAAACCAATTGTTTTTGTGTGCAGATCTCAGAGCCTAGGCTGCCTACAGAGACACGTTTTTTTGACGGCCTGCTTATGGGGCGGGCAGCTAGCGGATCGTTTGGAAAGATTAGATGAATGTGATCATTTATGTTTGGCCCTTTTTTGGGCCTGAAATCGCTGATACAACCTTTAATTAACAGTAATTTTTTTTCATATGTCTTGGAGTAGTGCAATAATATTATATATATATATATATTATATGCTAAAGCAAGGGGAAAATTATCAGTGAAAAACAACCTAAATTTCAATTTGTTCATCATATCAAGCTATCATATGACTTCATAAGACTTATAATACAGCGCACATGTCATACAGACTAATTTCATGTTTTTTTTTTTTTTATGTTGTTTTTGGTCCTTTGTGAGCTTTGCAATCCATGGTCACTATGAAGTGTTCCAAGACTATTTTGTGTTCCACAGAATTTTTTTTACAGCGTGCTGATTTAGCATGACAATAGGGTGAGTAAATAATAAATTTTCATTTTTGGGTGAACTATTCTTTTAACATGGTTACTAGACAACATATTGCCTCCTTTCTGTTCCTTCTCACTAATTCAATCAAATCATACTTTGGCATCAGGAAGTGTTTTTCAGGATTCCGGCCGCTGTGGCAGACGGGTTTGGCTGCAGATGCTCCTCTGTGATCAGATTTCCAGATACTTGGGTAATGTAGCCCAAACTCTTCTAATGAGAGAACAGCTCTGGGCTCAACAATACATGCCAGCGCACTGAGCCAATTTACGGGGTGTGAAACAGGATGTTTGCAATTGCACAATGCCAATTCACTGCTTTAGTGTGTCAGTTATCAATGGCACTACAGCAGTTGTTGTCCAAGGCACTTTTTTAATATATGAAAATCACCATGGAATTGTTCAGTCGATGCGTGTTCATGTCAGTTTGTTGCAGGGCATGTATGTCATATTTGTGTTGTGTTGTGAAATGGCGAATTCTAGATTATTGGCATATGTACAATATTTAATGTATGCTTCTCTCCTGAGTATACTGCTTCACAATTTTTTTTTTTTTTTTTTTAATTGGTGTGCTGACAGCATGGTGTGCTTTAGCTTTAGACAGCTGGCACAGTAAAACCATCTTGGAGATGTTTGGTCTTAAATTCATTCCTTTTAAAGTACCAATGATATAACCATATACATTTAGATTGCTGAAGGGTCGATTTAAATCGTCTTCCGTTTAAAAACGTAAAAAAGCGTAAAAAAACTTTGTCGCTGTACGTCGCTAGTCTGTGTACTATAAGGACGCTTGTGTGCATTATCTTTAGAATTTGCAATCACAATTTATATATTGCTATATCTAAGATATAATTATAATTTTACTTAAAATAATTAACGATCATTCTAATTAGACTTAAACAAATTAAAAGTATTCTGTTATTTGAGAGTGTTGTGATATAAACTACAGCAAAACTGATCATATAATTATCACACGTTATCAATGTATGAATCAAACTCACTAAGACTGCCGACAGTTTCTTTTCCATGCATTATTTTATAATATCCATATGTGGTCATATAAAACAGTGAAATCGCTCCGAAACTTGCCTGCACTCTAGACGGTGACTGACGTGTGAGCTCTACTGACAGTCTTCACTCCCATATCAATTCTCTGCTCAATTGGATGAAGTTTACTTTTCAGAAATTTCGTTGCGTGACCAGCACACCTACATTCTGTCGCCAATGGTCACTGTCTCCCGTGTCGCCGGAGGTCGCCAGCTCTCCATTGAAAATTAATGGGATCATGTCGCTTTGTCGCTGTGTGTCGCTGGCAGTGTGAACAGGGCTTAAGTGTTGGTTTTCAATATGGCACTCAAGCATCCCTCCGACTTGTAGTTTTTTTTAAATATGTATTTTTGCGCAAGTTTTAGTATTAGACTTTTGCAAGGCTTAGGACCTCCTTGAGACAAACATCAAGTGCTTTGAATGCTTTAAAAAAAAAAATTCTAAGCCTTGTTGTTTGTGTAAATAATAGTCATGGTATTGCTATTGACAGAGCCATTAGCCATTACAGTATGTTAATGTGGTAAAGTCAATGTTATATGTAATTACAGTCTTTCAACAGTTCAGCTGTGAAAAGCTTATGTAGCCTAAAAGCTTTTGTGCTGCACTATTTATACATCGTAGGGTTGAAAAATCAGAGACCACTAGTGATAAAGCTTTTTTATTTTTTATAATTTATTACAGATTGTTTAATTGCACATTGTTTATATAATTTGAGTGAAAAAGAATTCAGAAAATGTAGAAAAAAACAAGAAATGCATGCAATTGATGTAATTGAGAACATCTCATCCATGCAAACGTTTTATTTTTCACTTTTTTTTAGACCTCGCAATTATTGATCAAAATGCCATTAATCAATCATGACTCCTCTCTGATGATGTATCATCATGTATCATTGTCTGCCTAAACCCTGCTGCTTACTTACAATCTACATCAAGCTCACATTCAGATCTGCCTCCATCCAATCAACCAATGGATTGAACCAAGAACCCAACCTACTTTTTTTTCTTTTTCGATAATCTGTTTCACTCATCACAATATAGAAGATCTGTCGCTACTTCAGTTCCATCGCAACTTTAATGACAGCAGCACTCGAGCTGCATGAACTACACAAGTGTGTGTAAAACCTGATGATCATATTCTCCAGCATGATTTGAGAATGATGCAAATAACAGCTTGTGTTTCAGTGGAAGCAAGAACTTAGTAGCATAGAAATAGTGCAGGATGTCTCACTCATTTAAGTCAATGTTTAAGAAATACATTCTATCCCTTCCCTTAAAATTTCTTCTGTTAATTGTGTTTTTAGAATCCAAGATTTTCACTGAGGTATCTGACTTTCTCACTTTATTATTTAGAAAGAAAGCGGCGCGAGGAACAAAACAGTTGTTGAGGATGCTGCAGTGTTTTAAAGGAAGTGATATATGACACAAATCCAATTTAAGTTTTTATGCTGAGCATGGAATTAAATATCTATACACATTAAGCACCAGTGTTGTATGGGATGAATCACAGGTGATTTTTCTAGTCTTTACTCATTTGTTTATGGTGCTATTTTGCAGCGTAAGCAGTATGCATCTCTGGGATCATCAGTCACTTGGGTCTGGCTCATTGGAATCGTGGGTATCAGCAGACTGCTCCAGTCTTGACATGAAACTCTCTGCCGCTCGACATTAACACAACAGCACAAACCTAACAAGCTACCATCAATCACTGCAGGTCCTCAGTGGTAAAATTATATCATGCACTAGTATCTTCAATGTTTAGTCATTCTTTGTATGATCATATATACAGTCATTAGGGATGCACCGATATGAAAATGTTGGTCGATAACCGATAATTCTTTATATTTGAAAGTTGATAACCAATATATTGGCCAATAAATCTAAAAAAATATTTATTTTTATTTTATAAAACAAGTTTCACCATTAAAAGCCATGTTCCAAGCACACAATTATAATGTTATCATAATTGTATGTAGCCTTTATGACTCTTGCGGTGCACGTTGCACTTAACTGTATTTTCTTTTTTGAAGTGATTTAAATCATATTTCAAGCAATTTAAAACCACCATGGCGAACAGTACGCACCTGAAGTGTCTCAACTAAAGGAAATAATCAATTATTTATCGGCTTTAATATATCGGCCAAAATTTCTTATCGGGCCGATAACATTAAAAATGAACATATATTGGCCAATACCGATATGGTGGCCAATATATTGTGCATCCCTAACAGTCATATTTACAAATTAATATTTTTATAAGTGAAATTTGACTTCTATATACAAATCCCAAACCTTTTAACAGTAGTTTGTTTATTACAAATTGTAATGATAGATGTACTTCCATCAATTGTGATTGATTTAATTTTATATTCACTGCATTTATTTATTTTAAAACGTTTACAGTCATTTAAAGTGTGATGTATAGACATTTGGATAGAAAGATGAAGCCAGGGCTTAGACACAAATCTATATCTATCTATTTTGCTCTGTGACCTGAGAAGGTTGTGTTTGCTACGTTTTATGGGCCTGAGAGATTCAGCTAATCACAGCCGTCTCTTTTTCACCGCCAAAAAAAATCACTCCCACACACACACATTCTCGTATGATTATATTAAAAGAAAATCCGTTCCTGCACTTTTGAAAGACAAATTCATTATCTGGAACAGACAAATAATTGAGGGTGGCTGTAATGAGCATGTTTGAGTCCATTGTTGTAGATCTTCACAGTGTCCACAAATGGAAGCTCAGTGTAGTGAGTCTAATAGCATATTGCTTTTTGATGGGACCACTAAGCCTCTTAATGAGGTTCAGATGCCATGCTCTACATGCGGCGTAAGGTTCTGTTCAAGGTAACATATTGTCCCCCCTCTTGTGACCAAACTAATTCTTTTTGGGCTTTTAGCAATGCATAAACACAAGGGTTAAAACTCTGAAAAAAAAGCATAGTTTTTCACTGTGCCCTTTAACACTCTCCTGTACATGTTGTGTGGTCCTGACAAGCCGTTAGTTGAATGATTTAATCATGTATATTTAGTTATGGACATGTCTCTACCAGTAGGGTGCTGTTGGATCTCCGATTGGCTGGAAAGCAGACTACAGACATGGCCTCCCTAACGCCAGGTCTCTCAGTGCATGACCTTATTCCCTGTGACATTCTCCACCATTAATCTTTCGACATGGAGTGATGGAGTACCCTTCCAAGTCACAATGTAGCTGTGTCACACTGTTTTATGCGTTTCTGATGGGTCGCTCGACCTAGTTGTGAGTCACTTTGCTCAGCCGTGAGGTGGCTGTAATTTAATCAGCTCTACCGGAAGGATCACTGCCTCAGGAGTTTGTTTTTTGTTGAATGCCATTCATGTTGTAAGTGTGACATTGTGTGTTTTTATTTTATTTTTCTTTGTTTCTTTTATCATATCAAACCAAGAGTCAATTTGCATGCAAATTGCCTTTGGCTAAGTATGACTCATTGACATTTATTTCAGTGACTCATGAAACAGCCCTGATCGTTTTCAGAATTTGTAACACTTTTCATATTTTGTAATTCAATTGTGCTTGATTACTCTGTAGCTGTTCTTCATCATCACTCGTTGCAAAGTAAATAATTAGTTTGATCAATGAAGTACAAATATAAATGTTTATTCTTCATGGTGGAATGCTGTTAAAGGTGTTTGTTGTTGTTTATTTACCCTTATGAATACTAAACTTGTATGATTTTATTTCTTCCATTGAACAAAAAAGGATAAATTAACTTTTAACCCCCCCACCGCCCCCTTCTGTGAAAACAAAATGAACAGAGGCTGTTATTTTCAAACTTCAAAAAAGGTCACCGTGAAGCTCTGTATGGCTTATTTTATGTATATATTAGTTTTTTGAAGCCGTACAGTTATTTACTGATCATTTTCCTCTCCATTTGAGCTGTTAACCACTGTGACCAGAATTAAACTGAAGACCATGTCCATGTTTGGTCAAAAACATGTTTGGTCAACCAGATAAACCAGATTCATTAAAAAAGTCTGACTCAGAAGACAGATTAATTCATGAATCAGACATTACTGCTTCTCTCATAAATAATCAAGATTATTTTTTTATTTTATTTTTGGTGAATAACAGTCTGTCACACAAATCTTTTACACTGCTTCAAAAGATGTGTGTATATATAAACAACCATTTAAAAGATAATCTTTTTGAAAAACTAATAATTTTATTTAGCAAGGATGGATTAAATTGATCAAACGTGACAGCAAATACATCTATTATGTTAACTTACAAAGTATTTCTATTTCAAATAAATGTTCTTTTGAACTCTGTTCATCAAATAAACCTGAAAAATGTTTCTTGAGCACCAAATCAGCATATTAGAATAATATCTGAAGCATGTCAACTGCATGTCAATTCAGCTTTTTTATCACAGTAATAAATTGCGGTTTAATAAAACTAGAAAACAGTCATTTGAAGTATTCACAGTATTACTGTTTTTACTGTATTTTTGATTAACCTTCAAAACCTTTAAACTGTAGTGTTTATACATGAATGTAAATATAATGGATGAGTATGGACGGTATTGTCGTCCATTGAAGAAAGTAAGTCATACAGGTTTGGAACAACTTGACAGTGAGTAAGTTATGACACAGAATGTTTGTTTTTCTGTGAACTAATCCTTTAACAGTTTACTATGTTGTCTGTGTGACATTTAACAGTGAGTGTGCTCGACAGTGAAAGCCTAAAGCAGCGCAGACTGATATTACAGCAGTGACCCTGGCCTTTTATCAGCCTCGCTGTACCATAGCCTTTAATAAGACTTTATGGATCTAGTGATGGGCAGGTGTATGGATCTGTTGATGAACAATATCGCTCTATACTCTCATCCTATCATCACTGTGAGGCAGTACTAAATGAATGCTTTTCTCTCTGTTCAGTAGGCATTATAGCCAGAGGCTTCTCACAAACACTGCTGTGATTCTTGGTGATATGTTTTCATGATGAATTGCGGAGCGATCGCATCTAGGAGAATAGTGTTTGTCCCAATGTCAAAGATGTGCCTCTGCTTGGAACATTTATTTTTGCGAGGACAGCTGTTGCTGCGGTCCCCTCTCAGCTCTCTGTGGTGCCAACCACCTTGGCATCCCTTAAAAAACGATGTAGATAAAAGGGCTGCATTTGAGGCCATGTCTCAGAGCACTCAACATATTGTCAGCCCTGAATAAACAAAAAAAGAGACTCATGGATCAGAATAGATCACAAGCTGTGATTGTACTGCTGCCCGTCTGCTGTGGTTTTAAGTGATACAATCAAGTAATCCTTCTGTAAACATTTATTATGTTTAGCTTCAGCTTTATTTGCTTTGCTGAGACATCAAGAGTGTGACGCAAATTTGAACTTGTCCGTCACCGACACTTGTGGTCAAATTTGTTTTGCTTCTGTAAACACAAAGATTTTCTTTCTGTTCTCTTTTTATAGTATAATTTCAAAGATAATGCTGGAAGTCTGTAAACTGCATGTCAAAGTCTATAGGCCTATTTTTTTGTTTTCCTGAGAAATTGGTTTTATTTTTAGCTCTCCAGAAATTTCCTCAAGAGACATTATCTATGAAAATAATTCAATTGGCGTCCCTTTATTTATTTATTTATTTATTTTATTCCGTCCATCCGTCCGTAACTATTATCCAACATAAAATTAACATAAAAGGCTTTAAGATGCTTTAATTCCAATTCATTTTAGGCTAAATCATCAACTCTCTTTTTAATATAATAGGTTTTAACTTAATGGTATTGTAGAGGACACCATTTACAATACCTTTCAAAAGTTTGGGGTCAGTAAGAAGGAAATTAACCCTTAACCCTACTTTTATTCAGCAAGGACACATTAATTAAAAGTGACAGAAAAGAAATGTATCATGTTACTAAATTTATCGATTAAAAAAATAATGTTCTTTTGACTTTATATTCATCAAAGAATATAAACACTGATAAAAAAATACAAGAATTCTTGAGCACCAAATCAGCATTATTAGAATGATGGTGACCGAAGACTGGAGTAATGGCTGCTGGAAATTCAGCTTTGAATATATTTAACCTCACAATATTACTGTCTTTCTCTATTTTTTATCAGCCTTGGTGGGCATAAGGTACTTTTTATCTCTTTGTCATCCTGTGTTGAGGGTAGGCATCTTTTTTTGTTGAAACGGAACAATCTTTACTTAGCCTAATAGTTTACCCTAGAATTTCAATACATTGCCACTCATCTGTCACTTAAGATTTGAAACTATTGTGCATGTAGAATTTAAATGGACATTAGCTATGTACTAACTTTATTCCAGATTTCTCTTTGAGCCACCAAGGTTTCTGTACCCAAAGGCATTTGCTCTCAGAGCACAGGAGGGGCTTGCTGGTGATCCTCATCATTTGAGTGGCTACACTGACAGGCAGGAGGAGGCAGGTTAGAAAGCAAAGCTGCAGTATTACTCCCCTTGCTCTTCAATTTCTCATCTCTGCCTTTGAAATGATACTGTGGCACCCATGAGCCAGAGACTGAATTAATAATGAACAGTCAAGAGACACCCAATGTTCAATTCAGCCAGATATCACCTTGGAGTGACTTTGGTCAGGTATTGAATCCCGATGGGGGGGAAGATATTTGCAGCAGGGTTTCCTCCTTTAACCCTGCAAAGAGATGAATATGCTTTTTCTCTCCGACATTGGCCTTGGCGCCCAGATTCGGAGCTCTCGCATCATTGTCACAGGACATAAGCTTCAGTGCAGGGAGTGCTGTGTGATTTTCAGGGTAATTAAACCCATGTCCACCTGCAGTGTCGTTTCCTTTACTTGTGAAAATGGAAGCGCTCGCTTTGCCTCAGAGTGGCTTGTTTTTCTTTTATTTGTTTCTTCACTGTAATCTCCACTGAGAGCAGCTCCAATTTTATTGGGCTGGCATCAAGAAATGAGATTGTTCTGCATTTCCTATTGTGCAAACTGATAAATTATGCATCAGTCAAATAGCATTTAGAGCCGTTGATCAATACATGCCACTGTTTCTATATGACGAATCTCGGTAACGACGCCTTGTCATTCTGTCAAACATCTTTAGCGTGATTCAAAGCACGGTGGAATTTGACCCTGAGAGGAACGTGGATGAAAGTAGAGGCAGATAGACATACATTCCATTACAGGTTTCAATTGCTTTGCTCACGACTTCACCGAGCTGAGGAGCCATTTCCATTTGTGGTCTCATTTTTTATGCATGGCATAAAAAGTATTTATACAGTATAAGTGATGACTTTCTGAGGACTTTTTTTTTGCCAAGCCACTGGTGTTCATTTTGCTCCAACAGCAAAATATAGGAAGGTAACATGAACTTCAAACATGTACAAATATTTTGGAGCTGCAGCTTGGATACTTGCTTCAATTACTGTGGGTTTCTTTAATATCATTTATCCACCATGTTCAGCACTTGTTCTTTGATTCCAGCTGAGTTTAGTGGATGTGGAATTAAATACCGCAGAGAACGTCTGCGGTCTCAAGGTGGTCACTGGCAGTGAAGTGAGGCGGTTCTTACTAAGGAGGTCTGTAATACATGAAGAAAGCTATCCGTTAGCATTCTCATTCATCTCAATAGCAGTGTCTTGGCCTGTGAAGGCCACCACAGACATTTGCAATTTGAACAGTGTTATTTTATTATTATTTATACACTGTTATATAATAGTTTTACTATTTTGAATTAAGCTAGCTTTTATTTTATATTTTCAGCTTTTTGCTTTAGTAATTGTATGTGCTTTTTCATTTGTATTTAGTTTTTAAGAATTATTATTTATTTTTCGTCTCATCGTCGTTGTGATTGACACAAATAACTTGAAAAGTAATTCCACTGACAAGGTTAACACCAACTTAGACTCTGCTTCTCCCTTTGTTCGTTAATTATGTCCATAACAGGACTGACTCAATAACGTAGCCTTTCTTACTGATGTGACCTTTTCTTACTGGAGCTACAAATTGAGCATGTTGCTGACAGAGTGTTACGTGTCAGAGTTATTTGTCAGAGTACTTTTGAGCCCATTCCAGTCAAATAGTCTCAGCAGTGTAATAGTCATCCCTCTCCCTTCTGTAAAAATAACACCTCTATACTGCATGAATTCTCAAAGCTGTGCTCATCAAAAATAGCCTCCTCTAAAGACCTAAACTCTGAGAGGTGCCAATCCAGAGTTGAATCTTTGTACAGATGCTTCACGCTACTATTCCACCTCCGCACATCAGATCCACTCCTCGCATACTCACTGTTATCCCCCCCTCCCTCCTCCCCTCCCATTTTGAAATGGGAATCAGCTTGTGTGGAGGGGTAAAAGAAAGCAAATGGTCAGCAGGTCATTTCAATTACATAGTGGGTGATTGTCTTCTCACTCTTGGAGGTAAGAGAAGTCTTCATGGTAACTCCCACATCATTCTATTGCTCTCCATTATCTCGCCACATAAACCTCTGTGCATGAGGTGTCTGGTCTCTGGAAACAAACAGGACAAGTGAGCTAAATAGGAATCTTTACAGGAGCAAAGAGTGATGCACTTTGGCATCACTGGGCACTCTCAATTCTCAACACTTAATGAGCTTGTTAAACAAATGATAGAATATGTGCAAAAAAAAAAAAGAGGGTGATTGGTGAGTAGAGCAGAAGTTCATGTTTACACTTCTGTGGTCTTTCTTGGCAATACACATTAGTATTCACTTTCCCTCTGAACTGTGTGGGAAATACCATCCCACACTGCATACAATTTGGCTTGGAGCCGAAAAGAAATGAGGGAAAGAATTGTTAAAGTCTGAATTATTCTTTATTTTTAATTAGCCTTTTATAAAGGCATCTTTAGCCTTGATTTGAATACTCATGTTTTGAAAATTGGATTAATATGGCACCAATGTCAAGTGCTTGATCAATGTGAATCATTGGAAGAAATTCTGATGAAATTCTTATCATTGTTAGATCTGAGATTGCCTTTTTAAATCTGTCTAAATTGCCTGAATTCATCACCTGGGATGGAGCACTCTTTAAATGAATAAATCTAGTTTTGAAGGACGTACCTTTTTATGCACAAGAAGGAAAGAGAATTAGACCTTGCTAAATGTATGTCAGCAGATGCATTTGCATGTCTGGAACTGAATATGAAATATGGCAAGTAGGGATGCGTAAAACTCCGAAATATCTAAAAGTACCTGAAGGACTTGTCGATTAATCACTCTTTAATGCTGCATTCCAGAGAAATTTGGAGGTGGGAATAGCAATGCTAAACAGTGAATATACTGTACGCATGAATTGTCAATTTTGTTTTGTTTTTCCTGAACCATCTTCAACAATTGCAGTTAAAAAAAAAAAAAAAAAGTCAATGTAAATTCATAGATTTTCCAAATGCATGTTATAAATCTTATTGTGATTTATTTATCCATGTAAATGTTTTATTTTGATATCGTAATGTTTAATCAAGATGTCATACTAATTGGATCTTCTTAGACTTTTTGTTTTGCTGATATATGCTGGACTTCTCCAATCGTCTGGCCTGCTTAAATCCCGTCCCAGCAAACTCACGTTCATCTGCCTTCACTTTTGAGTGCAACACTTGCATCTCAAAATTCAATCAACAACCAATGCATAAGCCTAATTGTTTGTTTCATGATGTTGATCGTTGTGACCTATTATTGAGACATTATCTCCTTTCATGGCACTAGCAGTAGCACTGGAAAAGGTAGTAGGTAGGGGAGGTGATGGTCATCAGAGATAGGTGGAATGAGGCGTGCAACAGCCAGGCACAGGGGCGGACAAGCAGACTTTTTTTGATGGAGAGCACTGCCGGTTAATGATAACTTATCAAAACGAGAGGCCGCAGCTGAGTGACTGCCCAGTAGAATGAGCTTTGTCCCTAGAGATCCTATCCTGGAGAGGACAAATTCCAAGCACTTAGCTTGGAATTCATCTCACTAATCGTGGTTGAAGAGATGAGAGAAAGGGCTATCTCGAGTCCCTGAGAGTGATGGAGACGAATCGGTTGCTCTATCTCTCGCAGATTGGATCTGGAGCGCCTACTAATGCCATTGGTTAGCTCAGACATGTGGTCATGTGATTCAGATTTCCAGAGTGGGTGCCTCAATCAGTAATTAGAGCTAAGTTATTATGACAAGCTTTTAAATGAGAGAGGCGTAATGTATCGACAGACTGATGTTCCATTCACTCTTTCCATGTTACAAAGAACAAAATTGTTTGATCTTAATGAAATACCCTGTCAGTATAAGTTAGTGAAACTTCAGCTCTTGAGTTTTTAGACATCCTAAGATGGTACAACTGAAATATATTTATATATACGCATACATGTAAAACAGACAGACCGATTTAGGTCAATGTACTGTATGTTTATGTCGATTGATGCGCATTCCGTAAATTATGTGAAAATACCAGTACATTATAGTGAAAACCTTAGTAATTCACCTTGCATGATTCATTTAAATGCTCTCCTCCCATACATTTTGCGTCTGAAAGGCAAACTCCTACAAATTCATAAGTAATAAGGTGAGCCGCAAAAATAACCCTGTCCACGCCTTTTCAGTGCAAATTTTTCACTGCGTGTCTTTAGTAAATCCTGACAGTAGTTTTTTAACGCCAAAAGAGGGTTTGCACTGGTGCAAGCTGTTAGTAAATCTGGCCCCCTAAATTATTACCTGTATAATAAAATTACAGGTTTATTAGAAACGACACACAATGTTTTAATGTTATGTTTATATTACAAAAAAGAAAAAAGTTTAAGTCTGTTAGTTTCAATAATAATAATAATAATAATAATAATAGTTTAAAAAAAGAAACCACTTGTATGTAAAATGCTCATAAAAAAAAAACAAAAAAAACAAACATATATATATACACTCACCTAAAGGATTATTAGGAACACCTGTTCAATTTCTCATTAATGCAATTATCTAATCAACCAATCACATGGCAGTTGCTTCAATGCATTTAGGGGTGTGGTCCTGGTCAAGACAATCTCCTGAACTCCAAAGTGAATGTCAGAATGGGAAAGAAAGGTGATTTAAGCAATTTTGAGCGTGGCATGGTTGTTGGTGCCGGACGGGCCGGTCTGAGTATTTCACAATCTGCTCAGTTACTGGGATTTTCACGCACAACCATTTCTAGGGTTTACAAAGAATGGTGTGAAAAGGGAAAAACATCCAGTATGCGGCAGTCCTGTGGGCGAAAATGCCTTGTTGATGCTAGAGGTCAGAGGAGAATGGGCCAACTGATTCAAGCTGATAGAAGAGCAACTTTGACTGAAATAACCACTTGTTACAACCGAGGTATGCAGCAAAGCATTTGTGAAGCCACAACACGCACAACCTTGAGGCGGATGGGCTACAACAGCAGAAGACCCCACCGGGTACCACTCATCTCCACTACAAATAGGAAAAAGAGGCTAAAATTTGCATGAGCTCACCAAAATTGGACTGTTGAAGACTGGAAAAATGTTGCCTGGTCTGATGAGTCTCGATTTCTGTTGAGACATTCAGATGGTAGAGTCAGAATTTGGCGTAAACAGAATGAGAACATGGATCCATCATGCCTTGTTACCACTGTGCAGGCTGGTGGTGGTGGTGTAATGGTGTGGGGGATGTTTTCTTGGCACACTTTAGGCCCCTTAGTGCCAATTGGGCATCGTTTAAATGCCACAGCCTACCTGAGCATTGTTTCTGACCATGTCCATCCCTTTATGACCACCATGTACCCATCCTCTGATGGCTACTTCCAGCAGGATAATGCACCATGTCACAAAGCTCGAATCATTTCAAATTGGTTTCTTGAACATGACAATGAGTTCACTGTACTAAAATGGCCCCCACAGTCACCAGATCTCAACCCAATAGAGCATCTTTGGGATGTGGTGGAATGGGAGCTTCGTGCCCTGGATGTGCATCCCACAAATCTCCATCAACTGCAAGATGCTATCCTATCAATATGGGCCAACATTTCTAAAGAATGCTTTCAGCACCTTGTTGAATCAATGCCACGTAGAATTAAGGCAGTTCTGAAGGCGAAAGGGGGTCAAACACAGTATTAGTATGGTGTTCCTAATAATCCTTTAGGTGAGTGTATATATATGCTTATTGGAACCTCATGACTGTTAGATTTAGATACATAATTTGTCTCAGTCTAGAACACATTTTACCCTCATGCCAGTATGCGGTCAGCGCACCTTCAGCCGTGTCTTTTAATTGAAGGAACTGAGAGCCATTTCATAAGGGATGAGGAGAATAGATGTTTCACCTGCCTTTAGCACGCCAAGAATAGAAACAGAATGAAAGAGAATCTCCTGGTGCTCGGTAATGTAATATTACCCCCGGCCACATATTTTAATAGTCAGGGGTAGGTTTTCTAGTGAGGTTGCATTCATTTTATCTTGTCTTTGTGCCACACTACCAGTGGGATGTAAGGATTTGCAAGACCCTGCCATTAATTGTGGGATTTTTAATTGGCTCAATCCCCAGATAAGTGTCAGGTTTTAAATATAATATTTCTTAAAACGTAATATCATTCCAGTCGACCTTATTGTGCGATAGATTTCTTCTCATATTTTAAGCAATAATGAAGGAAATGAAGGATGATGTATGAACAGGAAATGTGAGAATCTGAAAAAAGCCGCCTGCTAGATGAAAATACCCACACCTGAGTTCAGATCACAATGCATTTGATTCCACTGCCAAATTACTTTTTAAATTATGCATTACTTTTTAATTTGTTGGGCTTGCAGTGGACATAGACTCGCTGTGCAGATGTTATATTGAAGGTAAATTTAAAAAAAGAGGAACAGCATTACCAGACACTCATGGTGGAGGTTAAATCCCCACCAGAAGGGGGCGTCGCTCAACCTCAACCATTTTTCTGCAACCGCAGGTATGCTTTTATTTTTTTATTCGCAATAAATTACCAGGTATGATATTTCAGTTATCATTACATGCAAATTAGATGAAAAGGCTCTATATAGGACCTTAAAGGGTTTCTTTCAGGGGTTCCAACCATGGGATCATTTAAAGGCACAATATGTAACTTTTTTGCTTTAAAAATAGCAAAAATCACTATATCTATGTTATATATTTTTTTTAGTTGTGTACTTAAGTTATCCCGACTTTTTCCAACAACTTTCAAACCAGGAGAAATTTGTAATTTAATTCGAAGACACGTCCCATTTCTTTATTTCCGTTTTGTCGCCGTCAATGGCGTCATATCCCCGTTGTCCCTGGTTTCCGCTCGTACTGCCATGGCAACCAGAGCTATGAACCAGAGCCCTTTGATAGTAACCAAAGCGACAGACGTGGACAACTGTGTAGTTCGCAATGTCTATTTGCACGCTGTTGTTGTTTCGTTCAAACATTATGGACCATGGCAAGCAGACTTTGGATAAAAAAGGAGAACTAAAACGAGAATCAATATCAGTGCGGTGTTTTCGAGATGCCGATAGCTCCCATAGACAGTATATAAACGAGAGCTCCACGTCCGAGACTTCGACCGCTCCTACATGTACTTTATTAAACAGGTGAGCACATTTACATAAAACGAATCAATGTTATATAGTTCAACAATGATAAAATGTTAGAATATGATCTGTATGTTATTCTAATGTTGATCTAGCTTACTGCTAGTCTCATACAGACAAACTAACACAAATTTTAACACATTAAAATGCAGTTTAGTGTGATAGTGTAATGTTAGACCAAGTGAAACAGCGCTGCGTTACCTCTCATGTTTAATTTGTCTAATAAACTGACCTGTGAGTAGTAATTCTGCACTTGCGTGTAGTTCGGTAGAATGAAATGTCCATATTCCTTTTATATCCGCGGGACTCGCGTCGCGTGTGGAGCTGATAGCTGTCTCTTAGCAATCCCGAAATGCTTCACATCACAGTCATGATAAAAGCATCGATGTATTCAGTCATCCATAAACATTATTAGATCGGTCGGCTTGACGTTGACGACAAGATCCATAATTCGTAGCAAATGTTGCGTCATCAAACTACGCCTTTGTGATTGTAAAGAGGTTAGCGACCCCTAGCGGCGAAAAATTCCATACTGTACGTTTAATGGATTTTTTTTTTAAATTACTTAATTTTGTTTTGATAAATTTTTATAGTAATAACATTTTATGAATTAAACTGTGCGTAAACATACTTTATCAATAGGAAACATTGAAATAACCCATTAAATATGAAAATGCAATCATTTAAGACATTTATCCTTATATAAAACCGTATTAGCATAAAGGGTTCTTTAAAATTTAGTCGAGAAGAGTGTATAATTATCATATATCATTATATCAATCAACATAAGAGTCATTATGGCACATTACATTCTATTATGTATTGGATCCCATTAGTATTTCCTTTATTGAGAATGTTAGATCTACTAAAACACTTTGTCGTAACAGGCTTTAAAGTTGTGCTCTGGAATATGCATAAATATGTAAAGATCACCGTTTGTATGTTCAAATATTCCACCAAGAGCTCACCATTTTCCCATGCAGATAGGAAATGGAAATTTTAAGCTCAGTTACTTACCGTGCTCTCAGGGTAAAAGTGTAACCTAGGTTTTATCGCATTCCTCAAAACTGTACTGCACCCCGTGTCCTAGCCCCCATTGACCTTGGTGACAGAAGTGATTACGACCACCTTCTAAACCCACAGGATTAAAACCAGTAGCCTGGTTGTGTAGTAAATCACTTCACCCAGGGTCCATAAAGCTCTCGTGTGCTTTTTCAGTGCACAGAGTGCCTTGCTAATGCCAACTGCATCGCATAGCACTTACTATCCATACGAAAAATGACCCAGCCTCCCGCTAATGCATCATTAACATTCCTGGATGCATAAATTGTGAAAGGTTCACGATTTATGCGCTTGCAATATGTGAAAAGGGACAGGATATTTGATGTTGCACAGATAAAGCGATTGCGAATGTTTCACAAAGAGAATGATTGTTGTATGTCCTCAAACTGTTAACATGCCATTAATGAGAATGCTTCAGTTGTTTATCTTTACTGTGATTTTCATTTCATTTGATTTTATCAGTTATATTTGAAACATCTGTTTGACCCACAAAAATTGGCTTCTGCCAAACGTTTCTCAATTATGTATATGCAATATAAATCTACATTTGCTATAATTTATAACCAGAGAGGCTTCATTGTTTTTCCTTTGAATGACATTGTACATGAATAATTACTGAAAACATGACATGGTTACAATTTTACAGTACGTCTACTTACTGTGTACTTACCCAAGAAAGTACTGGTAATATAAGTTAACTACATGGGTTAAGGTTAGGTTTAGGGGTAGGTTCAGGGTTAATAACCTAGGTATTGTAATTGCCATAATAAGTATATAGCATGTACATGCAGGACAGGACTGTAAAATAAAGTGCTACCCATGAAATTATTTGCCCTCAAATGTCAGTGATGTATAGTGCCATCCATATTGCTTTTTTTTTTTTTTTTTTTTTGTAAAATGAACCATTTTACAGAATTGCGACCAAGTGATTGGTTTGTACAGTACATCCTAATGACCTCCTTCAAGACTCAACCTTTGGTTATCATAATGAATCCTTGTGCAGTTTTCCCTCCATACTAGACTAGAACGCCAAAGAGTAGCTGCCACCAAGCTGGCGTGGTAGCTGTCCCACCTGTAGCCATTGCCAGCCTGAGCTGCCATCTGACGGGCCTGGCACTGCCCCTCTCCCCTCTCAAACCCAGTTAAACCCATAGTGTCTGTGCCATCGCAACACTGTCCTCAAAGTGTACAGCCATCTGGGCCTGTACAGCCGCTTTAGGGGAGAGACATCAATTTCGATGTCTGCCTCTGAACTTTGGCGTTTTCCACCTTTGAATGAATGTAATCAGAAAGTCCTTAGTGTACTTCTGATCTTACTTTGAATTGATGCACACAATTGATGTTATTATTAGAAATTCTATCTATCTATCTATCTATCTATCTATCTATCTATCTATCTATCTATCTATCTATCTATCTATCTATCTATCTATCTATCTGTCTGTCTGTCTGTCTGTCTGTCTGTCTGTCTGTCCGTCCGTCCGTCCGTCCGTCCGTCCGTCCGTCCGTCCGTCCGTCCGTCATTCTATAGTTCTATCTATCATTCTATCTATCATGCTGTCGTTCCTAATTTTGATCATTCTGTTGAATGTCGTTCTTTGTCTATCTGTCAGTCAAACGTTCTTTCTATTGTTTTATCTATCGTTCTATCTAGACCATTCTGTCATTCTATCATTCTATTTATTGTTCTGGGGTTCTATAATTACATCTATCCTTCTTCCATTCTAACGTTCTATCTATCGTTCTTTGTCATTCTTTGTCTATCTATCTGTTGATCGATCGATCTATGTACAGTATATTTTAATTGTTCTACCTATCATTTTATCTATAGTTCAGTCAATTATTCTAGCTATCATTCTATGACACAATTTCAATGTTTTTGAGCATTACACACTATTAAGTTCTTGTTGGTATTTTCCCATTTTTAAATGTAATGCGTACACCACTTTTCGCGATCCCAAAGAATACTAATCATGGCTCAGCCCTATACTTTTTTTTTTCTAGTTAAATATCATGTTTCATTCTGAAATATGTCATCATATGGTGGAGAAGTGGATTGCAAACAGTGTTATGTGCTGTCTTTAAGCTGTACCATGCCATTGTTCACCACAAAAAGCCCTTTTTTAGGCTGTGGAAAAGAGGAAAATATGACACATTAATGGCATCATTAAAGTTAATAGAGGAAAAAGTCTAATCTATGATTGGTAAACACATCACTGCCAGGCTCTGTGTACTATAATTGAAATGAGAGAGAATCATTCATAACAGCAGCATTTTACTTCTATTTCTCAGCATCCTGATAAGATCAGAGGAAGTGGTGGAAAAAACAGTTTTTCAGCCTCCTTTATCAATATAATGTTCTGCAGTACTGAAATGTAGCAAATAATGTGTCTATAGTAGGCTAATCTTTCAATGCTTTTAATATAAATGTTATGCTTCATACTGATATCATGCATGTTTTTATGATTTTATATATATATATATAGTTATTGCTTGAGTTGATCTCATAATTGCCCATACAATGCATTCAAATTTACATTAATTACATTTCAAGTCACACAGCAAGTCACTTTTCTGAATACCATATTCATGTAGCTTTTGATTGGCTGGTAATAAGAGGTTGATGATAATCTGAAGATATACATTTATCTGATTTCAATAGGAGAATTAATGTTGAATGTGATATTCTGAAGATTTTTACGTATCATTGAGTAATGATGGGCTCTTTCATCTATATGGCAGCTTTTTTTCATTGGATTAGTTGGTTGAGTTATTGTTTTTAAAACTTCTATTACGAATATATATATATTGCATTTGAGTATATTGAGTTTTTTTTTTTTTTTCATGAAGCAGTGAGTAATATCATTGCAAAAAACATTCAGAATTGATCTTTTGCATTATTCAGAAGGTAATTTTATGGGTGTCACATTTATGAAAAGTGAAGTGTTCAGTTACTGACAAAGTCAGACTTCATCCATTAGCTTTTTAACATTCAGCTGAGCCATTTGTTCCCAGTTGAAAGTCATGCAAGTCGATCTTAAAATCATTCTGTTTTATGATTATCCCACCACTGATAGCTCATATCAGATTAAACGTAGGTGTCTGCATCTTACACTGATGGCGCCAAACAAGACATCCACAGAGAGACTTACATTAAGAGGTCTATTAAGAGTGTCAGGAAGCTTTGAATATGTGTGGATGATTGTTACATGAAATGTTATACTGCCATTAAGGTTCTTGCAAGTACATTGATACTCCATGATGGCAAAATGACAAAAATCTATTCAATATTCCAGCGAGATTCTAGTTTTGCATTTATTGTGTGTACATGCATACGTGTGTGTGTGTGTGTGTATATATATTATAGTGTCTGTATAGTGTGTAGTATATATACACACACACATTTATTGTTGACCTCCTACCATTGACAATCGTTATTTTCTGAATGATAAGAACCTCTTTTCAATGATCATTTATTGACAGATAAAAAATATATATAATTTCAAACTGTATTTTGAAAAAAATTTATCTGTAATTGGCATTTTCAGCACAAAATGATATCTAATCAATACACAAGTGTGGAAAGAGTCTCACCAATTATATGGTCATTCTGCCACCCTTCCAGAGTTATGACTGGCATGGCTCACTGTCTCTCTCTCTCTCTCTCTCTTTATCTGTCTTTCACCATTTCTTTGAGCAGCGTTCTCATGACAGCCATGTAGCTGAAGCTCTTTTTGTGGACGCTGCATGTGTGTTTGTGTAATATATAGGGCTTATGCGTCGGGCTGCAAGGGCTGTGAGTGTGAGGAGGAGATAGGAGAAAAAGAAAGGAGACCCACTGTTCGTGTCCTCCGCACCTCTACATGGAACTAACGGCTGCCTCGAGCTTAGCATTGGCATTTTCTTTATTGGCTCATGACGGATTTGGTAGGGATGTTGGGAATAGGCCTGGCAGACCTCAGTAAACACGTGGGGGTCAGCTGCATGATTTAGCAGTGATAAGAGCATTGGGAACGGCGGGATTAGTGAACAAGGAGGAGGCCAATGAGACCAAGAACACTTGTCTGCTGAGATTTCTGCCTCAACTTCACACGTATAAATCTCTGGACTGCACTGATGTATTGCCTCCAGGCCTGCATTGTTTACAACATGCTGGCTGTCCAAATGAGTTGTTTATGCCAAAGAAAGGAGGCAACAGCTATAAATCTGATGTGCAAGATGGGATGTTTGGGTTGGGTGGCACAAGGTTGCTACATGGTGCACACCTGTTGTGCTAAACCACGCAGATAGCCTGAGGTAGAAAACCAGTGGCGTCCGGCGGACATTCTATCATCTGCAGATGCTTGCGGAGGAAATTAGCTGTTATACATCAATAAGACAACATGAGCACAAACAGGATCACATTAGCAAGTTGTTTTCATTATCATTAGCAGGCGTTGTCTTAGCGCAAACACATCTATTTGCATTGGTTGGCCGCTGTAAAGTTACTTTCGGTAGCGTTTGTCACCTTCGTACAAATCGAGCCTCTGATACTTTAATTACGCTGTCGCCTCCACCTGCGTAAATACCGCCTAAACCATCCAAGTACTGACGCTAACGATTGCTCATGGGTAGATAATTTCAGTAGGACGGCTAATAGGAAATGAAGCCTGACACATTTATTTACAATGGGGAAGCACAGTCTGTGGTTCCCATTAGCAATGTAAATATTTTTAGAGGACGTATTTAAATCAAAAGTAATTTCCTCAAGGAAATCTGAGCAGCATGTGCTAATTGGTTTGACTTTGAATGAGACAAAATGTTAAAGTTCCTGAGTGTGCAGTGAAGTGTGTGCGCGTGCAGCAGAAGTTTCATGCAAATGCAGCTTTCGAGTGCTTGTATAATCTCTCAGTTCTACAACTTTTCAGATCTAGCCTCCCGTAGTCGCTCTTTTAGAGCTTCTCCCAAAGAACTCATTTTATTGCCAGGCCAGGAAATGGCTTGATGCACTATCCAGAGGGAGACTTCTAATTTCAAAGACGTTTTTGAGAAGATTTGTAATAATGGCCTCTTGAGTATCTGATAAACATCAGTGAAATGGATTTGAACAGAACAACTCTGAGAGATTGTGTGAAAGTCATATAATTACAGTCTTCTTACTAAATGTCTATCTATCTATCTATCTATCTATCTATCTATCTATCTATCTATCTATCTATCTATCTATCTATCGTTCGTTCGTTCGTTCGTTCGTTCGTTCGTTCTACCATTCTATCTATCATTCTACCAATCTATCAGTCCATCCATCCATCGCTCCCTTGATTGCTTAATCCGTCTATCTATTGTGTAGCTATAGACTAGTGTAGCTAACTATTTTTTTTCTGTAAGGTATCTTGACCGTAGTTTAATACTTTCAACAATATTTAGCTTGCCCCAAGTTATAGTTTCAAATTAATTTCCCCTATACTGGTCATTCAGCTGTTACATAGTGCAGGGCTCCAGACTCATTTTTTTTTTTTTTTTACTAGGAGCGCTGTAGTCCCTGACTGAACATTTTAGGAGTGCAAGCAGAAAATTTAGGGGCACACCTTAAATCAGCTTGCAATGCAGTTATTCACATTTTGCCTCACAATAACTGTATTACTGATAAATGCTTTGAAAATAAATAGACTTAACATACAGAAATTACAATGTGCAGTTTTATTTTAAGTTCACAGGGCTCCAAACTAACATTTGAGGGTAGCAGCACCGGAGCCAAGTATTTGGTAGCACTGCGGGGCTGACAATAAAGCACTGAACTTTAATTATTATTATTCATAATGTCTTAAGGTTAATTCAAAAGCAAACCGAGTGAAAAAAAAAAGAAGAAGATATCAGGGAGTCTGGAGCCCTGATAGTAAAAGCTGTGATATCACATCAGTTTTGCATAAAGAATCCTTACCTTTATTGCGTTGCATGTATGCATAGTGACTTTTTTTGTGCGTGTTGGTGTTGTTTTCCAGCTGAATATCCCCTTGAGGTTCAATAAAGTATTTCAGTCTTTCTATCCAAACTTGGCAGACGGAGTTTCATTCATCCAGATGGAGAGAGAGAGTGAGAGGGGTGGGCCCAGCAGATGGTGGACTTAAGTGGTGGGGAACGGATGGGTTTTATAATAGTACAGGTGAAGGAGAGAGCATACTCAGAATTCACTTCACTCTAAGAAAAGTCTTGTAATAAAATTTGTGCCATCTTACTATTTTCTTTATTTTTTGGTACTATTTTCACAAGGTGTACATTTTCAAAACTCTTAGTACAAAAATACAAACTGATCACACGCATTTCACAGCTAGTCATTCTTTCAAAACCTGATCCAATGATTTCATTACAGTTATACACATTTCAGTCCACATAATCATTGTTTCAAACACAAGATTATTGTAAAATGTAATGAGAACATTTGGTTTAATCACCGAAACACAACAGTATGATCTTCTTTCAATTTAGTACAATCAGTTCATTCAGTTCATGCAAACAATGCAAGAAACATGTTTAAAATCAGCCTTGTTGCTGAAATAATTACAGTAATACAGGCTACAATTTAGAAACATTAGAAAATAAACTTACATTACCTATCTTATGTAATTGAATCCATAATGTTTGTAATAGTATCTATCTTGTGTGTTATTATCAAAAGGTGTGATGAAGTTATGAAACTGGCATGAGGTTTTGTGCTTGAACAGAGTTTGCTGGCAATACAGTAAATGTTCTCACTGTGCCATATGACGGAATCTGTGCTGTAGTTGACCTTTACCAGATGATGGGTGAGTTACAGTAATTTGACTCGATCATGTTAAACTGTTTACAGTATCACATGGCATACATACTGTAATGTAAAATGCTATGTTTGATGGCATCTGTCTTCCTTTTACTGATGCATCTCTGATCAATCTGATGTTATAGAGTCATTGACGGTTTCCTCTTCCTGCACACACTTTGAACATGGGGTGGTTATTATCTACAAATCACTTATGTTAAAGAATTCATTACATTTGGTTATACATATCGGAAATTGCAAACAAGTTATATGGCTATAGAATTAATATCTATAGAGATCTATTATAGGTGTACCAAATGATTCATTGCTTAACCATTAAACCATTAGTTGGATTAAATAATAGACAAATGTATTAAATTGAACAAGAAGAGATGCAAATCAAAAGTTTGATAGTAAGAGCTTTATGAAAGGCAGTTACTGTGATTGAATCATTTATATAGATGAAACACTTATTTTGTGTTGTGAAAAGGATACTTTGTGATTTTGTGTATTGTACTAACACAATTGAAAACATGCTGAAATCTTTGAAAAAAAAGTGCACTTTTGATTATCTGTTGTGAGATTAGCACTAAGAGTTTTGAAAATGTACACCTTACTTTATGAAAGTAGCACCAAAGCGAATAAAAAAAACTGTAATATGAAAAAATTTCAATTGATTTTTCACAGGTGTTTTACCCTTGTTTTGAGTTACGCTTTGCATTGTATTGTGTTTAAGGGGTTGAAGAACATGTCCGTAAACTTAATGGAAAAAGGCACTGCATTGTCTGCAAGGACATTATCAATTTTTCTATGTTTTTTTTTCTCACAGTGTTGAAGGGAGACTAGGTATATGCCATAAGTCACATATGCACATGTATAACATTACTGTAATTATAATATCTGAGGCTAGGGCCAAGTGACATGATGGTACAGCATACAATACAAATACTAAAAAAAATTATAACAAAAAATAGATAATTACATTTTTACTATCACAATATTCTGAATATTCAATGTCATAATGGTTTCTATTTTTGGATAATCCAGTGAATTATATTTTACATTTACATTTACATTTAGTCATTTAGCAGACGCTTTTATCCAAAGCGACTTACAAATTAGGACTAAATAAAGCGAGTCATCATGAAGAGGCAAAAACAACAACAACGCAAGAAGTGCTCAGAATACAAAGTTCAGGCATTATTCAGAGTAGCATAAGTCTGATAAGTGATGTTTCAAAGGATTTTTTTTTTTTTTTTTTTTTTTTTTTTTATGAGGTTAAGTGCTCACGGAAGAGATGGGTTTTCAGCTGTTTTTTGAATGTTGCCAGTGATTCTGCATTCCGGATGAGGCCGGGGAGAGCGTTCCACCAGCATGGGGCTGTGAATGAGAATGTTCTGGAAAGTGATTTTGTGGCTCTCTGTGATGGAACCACGAGACGTCGCTCGTTGATCGATCGTAGGCGTCTGGTAGGGATGTAGACTCGTAGGAGTGAGTGAAAATAGTAGGGAGCTGAGCCTGTGATAGATCTGTAAGCAAGCGTCAATGCCTTGAATTTGATGCGAGCAGCGAGAGGTAGCCAGTGCAGAGAGATGAACAGAGGAGTGACGTGGGCCCTCTTGGGCTCGTTGAAGACAAGACGAGCTGCAGCATTTTGGATCATCTGTAGAGGTTTTGTTGCACATGCTGGAAGTCCGGCCAAAAGAGCATTACAGTAGTCAAGCCTAGAAATGACCAGGGCCTGGACCAGAAGTTGTGTTGCATGCTCAGTTAGGAAAGGCCTGATCTTCCTGATGTTGTGCAGTGCAAACCTGCATGATCGAGCTGTCTTTGAAATGTGATCTGTGAAGGACAGCTGGTCATCAAGCGTTACTCCGAGATTTCTGACCGACCTTGATGGGGTGATTGATGATGAATCTAGCTGGATGGTGAAGTCGTGTTGTATAGACGGATTGGCAGGGAGGATGAGAAGCTCAGTCTTTGCCAGGTTGAGCTGCAGGTGATGTTCCTTCATCCATGTGGAGATGTCCGCCAGACAGCTTGAGACCCGTGCAGCTACTGTGGGATCATCTGGTTGAAACGAGAGGAAGAGCTGTGTGTCATCAGCATAGCAGTGGTAGGAGAAGCCGTGTGCCTGTATGATGTGTCCCAGTGATGTAGTGTAGATGGAGAAGAGGAGGGGACCAAGAACTGAACCCTGGGGAACCCCTGTGGTCAGTTGATGTGCTCTGGATACCTCATATTGCCTATTAATAAAAATGCTGGGTTGTTTCAGTCCATGTTTAGGTAAAATATGGACAAACCCAGTCGTTGGTTTTGTCACAATTATCTGGACTTATTTATCTTTAGTTTCACTTTTAATGGACTTTCACTTTGTTGTAATTCATCACATGTGTCCTTTTGTTTGATTTTCCCGCCATTCATCAGTTGTCATGGACACTCATCAGATCATCACACCTGTTCGTCATCTCCTCATTATCACTGTGTATTTAAGTTCCTCACCTTCACTGCTGGCCATGTCCATACTAATACGTTTTCGTTTGAAAACGTATATTTTTCTCTCCGGTTTGGCCTTCCGTCCACACTGAGACGGCGTTTTTATTAATGAAAACGAAGCTTTTTTGAAAACGCCGTTTTCGTGTTGTAGTGTGGACTGTGAAACCGGTGGTATTTCAAAACGATGACGTAAATTTAGTCGTGACGCATATTGTACCAATAGATATTCATGTTTAGACCACTATTGTGCCTGTTATGTGCTATTCACTTTCACACTGCTGCTAAAAATATTCTACATTGCACACTCTTCATATCACAGTCCTGCAAAGATGACAGAATGTACTCACATTTGCTGTCCTGCGGCAATACATGAGAGCAGTTGCCTTTTAGACCAAACATATGGTGACTGCGTGCGACCTGGACCGCATCAGTGAATGGTGAGATATTTTACTAAATAAAATATCCTGTCAGAAGAATTGCGCGATAACTTCATTATTTATTTTTCCATCTGAATCATATCAGTGATCTTTTCTGGGGTTTTACGCATGCGCAGTATGGTGAATTTTGCGTTTTCAGGCGTTTTTCAAAAGTTTCTCATACACACTGAAACGTCCGAAAACGCCTGAAAGCGCTAGTGTGGACGGAGAGCATTTATAAATGAAAACGCCGTTTTCAAATGTATCCGGATTAATGTAGTTGTTGTTTGATTGTAGATGTAGATTGTAGATTGTTGAATCAATATCATATCGTGATGAACTGTCCGATTTACACCCCTAATAATTATGATTATATACTATAACTATATTCCCTGTTACCATGGTATAACGTTAGTCATACTGGTATGTATGAATTTAGTCATAACACCCACTCCTAACTGATACTGGCAATAGGTAAAGCAAGTAGTCATTACTGTGATTATGGTGTGGTTTAACCAACTTAAGTTATGCTATTGATTCTTGAATAACCACGGCTTTGAAACAAGTCTCAAAGACTTTAATCTTTAAGATAAATACCATTTCAATCTAATCTGAATCTCCAGAGTATTTTTAACATTTGTATTGATATCCTACTTAGCAGAATATTACATGTCTTACACTGGCCATCGAATCAGTTGCGAATCACTGGGCTTTCATTGGGGGCCCTTGCAATTAAGGGTTGTAATTGCTAAATTAACATGTATTATTAATATTTCAACTGAGGTTTGATTAATGGACTGCAGTTTAAATATGTGCCCTTCCATCACTGAACTCGGTAATTAGTTGCCTGGAAGAAGTATGAGGGAGCGATGTGGAGTTTAAATGTATGAGTGAACATCAGTGATATTTCTAAGGCGGGAAGAGTGACCAGCCAAATGCGTCATGGGCAGAGATTAATATTTCAAAAGTTTCTGGGAAATTTCCCTAGAAGTTTGGTAAATTGATTAATACAGTCTTTATCTTCAGACACAGAAAAGCAATGCGAGGCCTAGGGAATGCTTTAAAGAAAAGTTGTGTGCTGAGAAATCTGAAATGGGATCAATAATATGAGATACTGTAAAGTCAATATTTCCTTCAAGTCAGTATTGGCAGGTCATCTTGGTAAATGACTCTAATTTGACACATTTCGAGTATGACTCTTCTAAATTGTTTCTTGGAAAAAAAATGTATGCATATTATTTTGACCAGATTAGATTTAGATGATAACAATCGAGCAGCCGAATACCTTTGTGTTATTTTTCAGACTATGTTAAAGTATAGTCCACCAAAAATGTTTAAGTGCTCTTCTGAACACCAGACATTTATGACAAAAGCCTCTGTTCTTAAAAGTTCTTGAAACCTAGCATTTTATTTCTGCTAATTTGATGCTTTTGTTAAAATATTTAAATTAAAGCAAGGTGAACTTGAATGACATAATTTATGTGTCCAAATATGCATTTAGTGGACAAGGCAGGAATTTAGCATTAGAACACACAGGCCATGCAGTAAAAATTTACAGCAGTCCCCAGTTCAATGCTGTTAAAAAGACCAATTGAAAAGAAAAGACATTCGTAATGGTGCACAACATAAAAAACAAACCCATTTTTGGTAGTTTATTTATTCTTCTTCTATCATCAGTGGCTGGAGTGGGCACCAGTGACAAGTTGGCACACTTCATATCCTCTAGATGAGAAAACATGAAAAAAAGAAGAAAAAAACACACTTTTAATCAACTACTTAGTCATTCTGTACATATGTGTAAAATGGTATAGAGTCGTGGTATAGTTTTTGTTTAGCATAGAGGACCCAGGTTCAAATCCCACCTTTATAAATGATTTTTAATAAGCCAAGCAACATTTAAACCATAAACCAGGAAACAATCACTGTTACAACCACAAAAATATTAAGCACCAAATCAGCATATTTTCTGAAGTATCATAGAAAAATTCCTGCTTTGCCATCACAGGATTAAATTACATAAAAAAATATATTATTAGAAAAACTGAAACTTTTTTACAGTGTTTTGATTCAAATAAATGCTGCTTTGTTGAGCATAAGAGACTACTTTCAAACACACAAATCTTAATGACCCCAAACTTTTGTATTGGCCGAAAAGATCTGCTTATTGCTAACTCTAAACGGCACTTGACAGCCAGTGATATACCATGCATTTTTGCTTCGAGAAAAGAGCATTTTGTTTCTTGGGTATTGTAATTCAAGGTTATATCAAAGCTCCACTTTTACTTTTACAGTATGTTGCATTGACAATCTTTGGAAATTCACTTAATGTCTTGCCCATTCCTTGATGGCTTTAGCATGACATACGCTCAACGCACAACAGAGCTCATGAATGAGTGCCCCCACTTCATAAAGCATCAGTTGTGATTTGGGCTTGTTTGTTGTGCACATTGTAATTAGCTGAGGCCATGAAGGGCACAGGCAGACGGAGGGACATCACTTGATTACGCCCATTAATCATGTCTCAGCGAGACAACCGTAGGAGGATTTGGGAGCTGAAATGGACTGTGTCATTTTCTTAATGCTCCATTTCAGCTTCAGCTTTCGCCTTCAAACCTCCGCCTACAAAAAACTCCTTGCTTATGCTCCACAAAACCGTCTGCTGAGTCATATCTATCACAGAAGTGGCCCTTTACCCAATACTTGTCACATAAATTCTACAGCGAACTTTTCCAGCACCTCATGTCCTTAAAGCGTATGCCTGCTTGGTGTATAATTTGGAGTTGATGGGGTCTTTTTTTTTTTTTTTTTATGCAGCAAAATAATGCACTACTTCCATTGTAAGAAAAAGGGCATACACCTGCATCTCTCAAACTCGCCCTGAGAGCGCCGAAAGCCTTTTGGCGCCGTGAGGCGTGTTTCTCTTCTAAGGGGTTCAGTTTTTTTTTCTCACTTCTTCCATTAGTCTACATTCAGAGTGACTGTGAAAGCAATACCTGACCTGCATAACAGAGCTAAAGAGGTGTGATGCTGGAGTTTTTTTTACCGGAGTTTAGAAAACAACAATCATAGCTTGCATGAGCAACACATTATGTTAGGTTCAAAATCAACATCTACATCCATTTACACATGGGTGACCCAAATTGGTATCACATTCGGGTCATATTTTCTCTATGTCCTTTCTAGTCAGTTTTACATTATGCAGTCACATTAAGGCAAACAACTTTTTTTTTTCTTTTTTTTTTTTTTTTAATGAAGTTCCCATTAGTTTAAAGTGTAATCCATTCGCTAAGAAGCTATTTTTGTTTTTGAAATAACTATTGGGAATAAAATAATGTAACAATTCTTTTTGATTCCTCTTTGATGATAGGGAAACAGTTTTCATTCATTAACACTGCAAAGCTTGACATGAAATAATAGTAAAAAAAATCTTCTTTTTTTTAAAAAGGGGACATATCATGAAAATCTGAAAACGCTTTTTTCGCGTTTAAGTGCTGTAATCGGGTCCCTGGTGCATCTACTGTACCAACCCAGAAAACGTGAAAAGTGACAAACCAGTAACTTTCAGCATAAAAAAAAAAAGCTGATAAGATTTTGCTCCCCTTCTGACACAGGAAGGGGATCTTATTATAATATTACCGCCCCTTAATCTGCACGTTTCCACCCACGGCACTGCCATTTGGTTTTCGCAAGCGACAACAGTGTAACCAGTTCAAACGCAATGGCAAAAGTTTAAGCAAAGCATGCAAACTGTTCTGTCGTTGGCTGCACGGACGAGCACAGGACACTATTTGACCCAAAAATGTCAGAGCTGTCTTATAAAGACCTCAGGGAACTGTCAACTTGTGTAAAAGTTAAACATGACGGTACATGCAAGTCGATGAGATGAATCAATGTAACTCCACAACAACTACATAAATGTATCCACTAACCATTCAGAAACGTCCTGGTGCAGTCGAAAAGTTGCAATCTCTTCCTGGGTCTCTCCGTAAGCCTGCACTCCACTACTGGTTATTTCTGAGATTTTGGATGAGATTAGCGTGTTTTGTTATTGCTCGTATCCGAAGCTCGCGTCTGAATGGGGGCGGGGAGCAGCAGCTCATTTGCATTTAACCCTCTGGGGTCTAAGGTGTTTATGGGGTCCTTGAGATGTTCTGACATGCCCTGACATTTGTGCTTTTTTCAGTTGCTTATAAACATATTAATGGCAAAGGTGTAATTACACTCTATTTAGCACAAACAGGGCTACCATAATATGTGAGCAACATGTATGTACATGTTTGTATTTTTGAGAGAATAATGTTTATGCATGGTTATTGAAAAAACTAAGAATTAAAGTTTCTGAAATAGGGCCACAAAACACATACTAAATATGTGTCCACAAGACTTTTGACTAATGGGTGTTGTCGCTTAGAGTTTTTTCTTCAAAATGATCTGAAAATCATCCTGCCTAATCATTCACATAAAACAATACATTGATTTCAACTTTGTAAAACACATTTTGTTTGGAAAGGCATTATGCGTGGGGGTGGGATTCACACCTGAGAAGACAATGACCCGCATAATGAGCTGCATAATGAGCCTTTCATTCAGGTGTATCACTGAGAGTACCACAAGTAAAGAATGTGAGGACTTATTTTGTATGCATACAAATTGCATAATATCCATGGTAAACATTTCTAGTAACTATGCAGTTAATTCTCATACTGTATTTTCAGAAAGTTTTGGAATATCCTCTCCCCAAATGTGTCTCTAATAAAAAAAAACTATAATAAATAATTTAATGAGAAGGTTTATATTGACCTATTAAGATGTTGTTTACGTCAACCTTATACATATATGTTTTGCTATTTTATTAAACAGTTTTAACATATAAATCAACAACAATTACAATTTTAACAATATTTCAAGAGTAATCTTTCTTTTTAAAAAGTATACATCGATTTTATCATACGTGTTTCAAAGTTAAGGATCCATTAGTTTGAATATTAAAACAAACACTTTAATAACATCTTAGTTGATAATTCAATATACCTACTTTATTTTTAACAAAACATCACATACTATATATTTAACATATGAGCAGAAATTGGCAAACAAAAGCTTATTTGATGTGACAGTAATCTTTTTACTGTAAAAACTTTATAAACTATCCAAAACGAATCAACGGAATCTTGTCTAAACTTTCATATTTCGTCTGTAACATATCGTTTTTATGATATATTTGCATATAAATGTTAATTTGCAGTTTTAATACGTTGCTTATACAAAGACATTTTATTTCAACATATTTCAGTCGATTTTTACTCATTTCAGTATAGCAATATAGTTTGGTAAAAGCTAAACTAGTAGATGTGTTCATGTAAAAATAACGTTTACTAATAAGTGCAAGTGTGTGCTGTTGTTTACAGCTGTAGTAAACATCTGTGCCGTTCATTCATTCACACACAGACACGCGATTCATATTTAAACAGTCCTTTTGCAGTTTACAACACTATTGCATATCGCGATTAGAACAAAGCACTTAAGAATAAAAAACTTACTATAGTCCTCTGAATAGCTGGATCCGTTGCTCCTCGATGTGAAACTAAATTATTCCTAAGGATTATTCCTCACAGCGAAGCAAGACAAGACAAAGTCCATGAGTGATTAAACAGATGTGTTTTATCCAGCTGATGTGGGCGTTGACACGTTTGCATGGATCGCTCATTTGCGTTTGAATAGCTCCGTGGGCGGGGTCACATTAGCACTTAATGAGATGAAATGAGAACGACTGACATCTCTCTCTTTTAATACAGATTAAACTGAGAATATTTGATTTTTATATAAAATACTTCATTTAAAAGAAGAGAATTCAAGCCTGTGTGCCTGTTTGACTGAGTATTCGCCGAGTTACAGTTCATTTTCGGTCGCGTTTCAGAATGGACTTCACTAACAGAGAGAAGGTAGAACTCACATCATGTTTAGTTTTCTTTATTTGGCAAAAAGCACAACACTTTGTTTTTATTGTGAGTATACACAAAAATAATAGACACTTAACAGGATCGAATGATGTATAACACTTGTATGTAAGATCAAAAGATCAAAACAGAGTATTTTGAGTCTATTTTGCACTGATAAGAAAAAAAGCGAGCAGATCACGCCGACCCCAGGGGGTTAAAGGGGCACACACAAAAACAGGGTTTTTGCAACCTATAATAAATGATCTGGGGGGTAATTTGATCAGAAATTTCACAGACACATTCTGGGGACACCATAGATTTATATTACATCTTGTGAAAAGGGGCATAATATGTCACCTTTAAACGGAACAGTAAAAAAAAAAGAAAGAAAAAAAAAGAGATAAAATAAGAAAATAAAATAAAAGAGAAGTTTATCATATTTGAAAAAGTATCATATCTGATACACCAGGCTTTTATGGCTTATATAGTATGATATAGACAGGGGTTAAAGTGGGCTGGAACGGTCCGGAACTGCGTTCTGGCACCTCAGATAAATAAATAAATAAATAGATTCATTAATATCAATGATAGTGCACTGGTAGGCTATTTTTTTTTAAAAATTCGCGTGCACTGTCAAATTACAGCCAGCCTGGTGCTCCCTCTAAAGGAATCCTTCCGCATCAAATCAAAATGTAATACCACAAACGCCTTCACAAACACGCTTCCCGACGTTATGTTCTCAGTCACGGTTCTCCTGTCTGATTTGAGTGCATCTACGCCGGTTCACGCATGCAGGCAAAGTCCTTCCTCACCTCCCCGCTGAACACCAGCGATTACAAGTGCGTGAAATGCACACAAGGTGGTTGAGTACGGTAAAGTTAGTTTTAGGTTCAATATTCGCATTACATTTGTCTTCCCTTTCCACTGTTCTATAGGGTCGGCAGTCTTACAAAGATAGTAATAGCAGGATTAGTTTTAACATAACCATTGTATATTGACATGAAGTATTCATTCAAAATCACCTACGTCATGTGCGTAAATGCTGCATGTTTATACCTAAGAATGCTTTGACGCGTTTCCACAGCGCATGGTGCCTAAGGGAACGTCTGGCAATTCCACCAACAGCTGTAAACGTAGCCTATAGTTTGTATTATTTAAAATTACTTTTAACATTTAAAAACAGTCGTCAAATTCAAATTCCAAAGCTTGTAGAAGGTTCCTATTGGTAATACTGACTTGGGCTACAGCTTCCCTGGTAGCCTTGAGTAAATTAACTTGTCTCAGAAAATGATTCATAAAACATATAAATATCAGTTGAGCCTATGTTTACTTTCTTCACTGACACAGACGAAAATGAAAAGACTATCAGTTAAAGTTCAGCTTTAGGAGGAGAAGAAATATGGCAGGATAAGGAGACTGAGAGAAAAAGAAGGATGGAGATGAGGAGAGAGCAGGGATTGACAAATAATCTAATGCCCACTGACATGGTTTTAAAGCTATTTCTTATCCATTTCTTTCTAAATTGCACATATGTAGGTCAGAGAAATCAAAATTTTCTTGGGGGAGCATGCCCCAAAACCCCACAAACTTTTTATGTTTTGTGAAAAACAAGGCTGTGTTCCATATTGTGGTGTTCAGCAATTTAAACATGGTATCGTCATCATATCAGTGTAGATGTAGGTGGACCAAAATAAAACCATTAAAATATCAAGTAAATAGGTATTGTGATACTTGGTGCCACAGTGACACTCTTGTCCCAAAAAGTATTGCTATACCACAATACTCAATATGTTGTCCTTCAATATGATAGTGGGAGTCATTTGCACCTACACAAAGTTTGAGGGTTCCCCCACCTGCCAAATCCCACTTTAACCACTGGATATAGAAGAATACAAAAAACAACAACACCTCAATGTTAGAGGCCCAAATTGAGAAAAAAATACAAGATGCAAATCTTGAAAAGCTTGTAATCAATTAAAACTTCATAACAGGATGAGACTACTTTTCATAAACATTTTAGATGTCTCTTTATATCTCCCAATAATATGTCTTAGTAAGATGATACTTAAATGCTTATTTTCATGATCAAAGATATGTAGTTTTTGTTGTGGGAGCAAACCATCATGGTTGAGAGATGTTCAAATAAACATTGACTGATGTATTTTATTTGATACATCTAAAAAAATTACGTATTGATAATCAAGTAAACCAAAGATGCTACAGTCCATTAAGTGTTCATCTTGAAATATTACTAACAATATAAAGTAAAAATTATTCTTACTATAAAAATTGGTAGACATGTAGCCTACCATTGCCTGAATGTGGACAATTCTGCAATTATTTGAAAAGTTGCTAAAAAGTTTTGATCATGTTGATAATTTAGAGGCTTTAGAAATGTGTGCATCAAATATGATACAGTAGGCTTTATAAGGTTAATATTTATAAATATTTATAATATGTATACATTTAATATTTAGTCATATGAACAACAGGTCAGTAACTACACTGATTTAAGTCTCAAAGTAAGTTTTAAGCTGTATGTGTTTGATTCACTCAAAATAATCGACTAATCAGAGTCAAATGTTTGGAAATGACTGCATTGTTGTCAGTGCAATTTCATAAAATTCATTATTACACTGCTCTGTTTTGGGGTTAACATTTAGTAGCATGAATAATAGTGAAAGAAGTATTGTGTGAGTATTCATTATCATTTGATATATTTATTAATTTCTTTTAGAATTTTTTCCCGAGCCTACACTTCACCTTTAAAGAATCAACCTCTACTTTAGCGACACAGTTGAGACAATTAGAAATGCTTGACAAAACTCCATGTACAAGCTATGAATTTCCTCAGTCCTTCTATATGGTCACCTTGAATGTAGGTAGGCTGTCATGTGTTTGGTTTCTTTTCTTTTTTTAGCAGGCTTTTGACATGCAGGAGACAGACTCAATGTCTCAACATGGCAATGAGCCTCACAAGTGAATTACTCCTTGCACATTAATCAGTAATACTCACGCGGTGTACCTCTAAACATTTCTTACACATGATATTTCAACATAGCTTGTCAGAAGCACTGTCAGTTATCGTTTTAATTAGGCTTCTAATTGTTCACTGTGTCTTATCTGTATGGTCCATACTATATCTCGGAGCAGGCGGGGGCAGCGGTGGACACTCTACGCATGAATCCAGCAGCAGGTCTGAGATTATTAATTGAGAGCATCAATAACGGCGAGCTTTGTTCTTCTTTGCCCTGAAGAGCACATTCATCATATGAGGTCAGTGCAGTCAGGCCGGGGAAAATGGGACAGCTTTGGCCACTAGGAGCCCAGATTCACTCCACAGTAAATCTCGCTGGCCTCGCGGCACTGACAAAGTGCCATAGCAGCTGAGACGCTTGGTGTGAGATTACTAAAGCATGTTTCTGCCCATGGTCGTGTGCTGGGGATGATAAATCCAACCTGGTATTTGGCTCACTTGAATGAAGAACTGATGCTAGATACATAGAATTGGCTTTGACAAGCTTGATTGGGGTGACTGGATGTCCCTGTTTTAGGGGGAAATTTCTCAGAAACCAGGGTTCTGAACCGGTTCAAGGAACGAAAACAAAAACCGTAAACGAACGAAATTTTAACAGGAACATAAACGAAAACGAAATCAAGTTTAAACATTCTGAATAGAATTGTTTATTTGAAATTACCATTAATCGGTTAATAACGTTATCTTATTGTTCTGTTTAAGATTTTATTTGTGCAGTCAACCAATCATGAATTCAAATAGTACGGCCTATGCAAATGTAGTCTCGCGTAGCCATACCTTCATTGGCCAAGGACCGGTCAAGAGGATGTTTGACTAACATGTAACACAACCAACCACAGTTAGTTTTGTTCTGCGTCATGTTTAGGGGAGTGAAAATGAAAAGTCGATGTCCCTATGATAACAGACCGGCATCACCCGTGCGTCTAATAAATTGCTCATTCAAGAAACTTTTTTTTTTCACACAACAGGACCATTTTTTAATTGAAAAAGTGAAGATGTGAAGGTAATTAAAAACTGTGAATACGGTAACTTTAAAAAAAGTGGCCAGTCACCTAAAATAGATACCTTCCTTTATTCATTTGTATGATGATTCAAAAGCTCATAGACATCTTATGTGTCAAGTACTCACTTCATACAAATCAGAAGTTCTTTCTATCTGCTTTGATCTCATCTGTAAATACATGAGCTTGTGCTTCTTTTGCTGTTTTGTTTTTTATCGGTTTTCTCTCTAGCCTTTTTTAAATGCTTCAAAATTGATTCTTTATGATTGGTTTGTGCATGTTCAATTCATGCACCATCAGTACACATGAAATAAATACCATAAAATAAATAAATGAAATCAGTTGAGCCTAGAGTACTGAATCATGTGACTATAGAGCATCATGGGGTGTGTTTGTCTGAAAGGACAGCTGTAGTGGACGTGGAGGAATTGTGTAAATGTCTCGATGGACCAGAATGCTTTATGAACTACATTGAAAAGGTGATGACCAAGCGTGGAGGGGCTCTTATGTGATGTTTTGTGGTTGTTTTTCAGACAATTACATGCACAGACTTTGAGGATACAAAACCTTTTTTGGCCTTTTTCAACGTAGAATAATTTGCAGTAAACCGTTTCAAAACCAAGAACAAAGAAACCACTTACAAGCAATAGAACAAAGTGTAAACAGTGCTTGAAGTTTTTCAGGTATCTAACAGTGGCTTATCAAGTGTTTTCATTATTGAATGAGTTATGTTTGTTTTTGATAGAAAAATTCTCTCGCCTCTTCCCTAGTTTTGGATATTTATTTATTTCAGTGAGAGATTTGTTTAGGAGAAAACAATTAAAAGCATACCTTTTGGAACAACTTTTTCATCACGAGTGCACTATAATGCCACTACAGGCAGCTTACTATCTACTGGATTTTAGTTTTGGAACAGAATATGTATGGCTATTCTGGGTTTTTCTTGTGACTAATTTTTCCAACTTATCCAAGCACTTAGAAGCTGCCCAGATTTATCTTGACTTTGTATATGTCAGATAGCAGAGAAACCAACTCATTCATTCAAATCCTAGGACATGAAATGTTATGTCTAGACAATGCAGATGCACTTTATGTACTAATACTAGTAGATAGGCTGGTCGTCATTAGCTAATTGAATAAACTCATTAGAAACATAGCTAAGGGAAATTTCTCTTTCCATAGCATGAAAGAGACTGTAAAAAGGATTTTTAATGTTAAATGGATTTGAGTGAGTTTGGGGGTATATCTGTTTCTAAGAGAGCTAACATGTTTAGATACCTCTCATGAGCATTACACAGCTTGAGGGTAGAAAAAAGTGGAAGTGAAAAAAATCAAGAGTAAAATCTGACAAATAAATGTCCTAGCTCTAGTGCCTGGGGTGTCAACACGAGGGGGGAAAAAAACTCCACCATGTGGAACACCCGGCTCTATCTGAACTCTAATGTGATTTTAAATAACTAAAAGGATTAAGAAGGCCATTGCATAATCCAGATTTCAAAGTGGAGTGAATTATGATGTTTTGCATCTAGTTCCTGTGCTTGTGTGCCAGTTTTAATCCTCTGGAGTGAGTGATTCCCAACCAGGGGTACGTATACTCCAGGGGGTTCCATAGGGCACTTGGAAATAATTCTTTTTTTTGCTTTGTTAAACCTAAAAAAATGAATGAAAAAATAAATAAATACACACCATCTGTTAATGCAGAAAGTTTATAAGGCTAGGGGACAGGCCACTCATAGGCAAATAAATGGGAGAAATTATGAAACTCATTATGGCTGCTGTAGGAATGGAAATCACGTATTTTGGTTAATCAGAGTTTGTTTATTCTAGACGGTCCATGTGAAATGACCTGGATCAGCCTAAAACATATGGTTTTTGAGCATGATTTGAAGAAGCTATTCTACTGCTGCTGTCAGGTCTTACTGCTGATATGAAATATGTTTTGAATTTAACAAGGACTTGTGGAGATTTAATTTTTTCTCCATTCAAGTAGATAGGAACTGTACTTGTAGGCCTATCGCCCACACATAAAACAGCTGTCCAGGAGCCTTAAAATATTTTTTGGTTTGTTTTCATGTTTAAGAAAAGAAAATTATTTTATGTGTATTATGTTTGTAGTAATATTAATGACTACCTAAAATTAAATACAGCAGGAAAGTGTTTCAAGTCCTGTTACATTTACCCATCGATTTCTTTTGCTCTACAGGAGTGTGTAGAGATGCATGATGTCTGTGTGCAGTGTCTGCCTTGAAGTGAATTGGAAAAGAAGCATCCGTTTGCTGTGTCAGGTGTAGAGACATTCTACCAGGCTTTTATGAAATGGAATTCATAAGTAAGGGAGAAATCCAGTTTCTTTGTGAGGAAAAATTTCAGCTCATCAGTTTTATTGCTGACCAAGTGGACATTGAATGGGTACTCAGTGTGAGTATGAAGACATCACTGTCAAAACCATTTAATTGACCCAACCTTCACCTTCCCCTGACCATGTTAGTGACGTATATAAACTGAATGTATATGACATATATAAAATGAAAGTTTGACTATACTGAGGCTATTGGATGAGAACTGAACTGAGCTGGATGATAACATCACTGTTTTCTCCAGAGCTGCTTGTAGCTGAATTGAACTCATTCCATAATTTATGAACTTTACACATGTAGCAAGTGGCTCGATTCTAAGCGAGTCGCGACTCCGCCACCCCGAAATAACGGGGAAAAACAATCCAAATAAAGACACAATTAAGTTCCACTTAGAAAAGGCAAGAGGCATGAGTTCCCGTACAAAAATAATCTTTTAATAAAGCTAAAATAGTTGGCCAGTCACACTCAAATATGCATTTGGTCGAATGAAACCTAATAAAAGGAAAATGAACAATCGTTGCATGGGCTGAGGCTTCCTCTGTGAGAGCGGGCAAGTTTGACAGCACCAGGTACACAAAAGGACCCCGTCAATCAGAATCACACCCTCGAAGTTCACTGCAAATAATGACACGACAATTGTGACACAGCCATAATGACAACCCTTGGTGAAGTATAGCACAATGTGCAGCAAAGAACCAGGCCGCTTCAGGAAGCACTCAGCTCCTACAAAAAGAAAAGAAACCAAAAAAGATCACATTAGAAAGAAAATAAATCAAACTAAATCAAAATGTAACAAAACAAAAACCAAGAAGAACATGAATTGCAATATACTGAAAACAAACAAAATAATTAAATATTACAGAACCGTACACTTTAAAGACAAAAACAAAGAGTCACAAAAGTATAAAGATCACCCCAAATTCTAATTTCAGCTAATTACATATCATAATATTGCAAAATAGCCCGAAACCACTAACTGTTACTACTGCATGGCGGTAATCGATACAATTGATGGAGACTGTTGTTAAACAGTAAGAATCACTACACTGAGGGTAGCAACAGTAGTACAAATCTACACAAACCTGCACCAAATCTGCACAAACATAAATAAACAACGATATAATATCAACCCGACCAAAGAAAGAAACCATTAAGCCCACTTGGGCATTAGACGATGATGTGACTGGACCCCAAAAGCGGCAGTGTGGCTCAAAGAGCGAAGGGTTGGGTGAGAGCTGCGTTAAGGTGACTGCTTTCACTCAGCCTCCCTTAACGCATGCAAAGAGGACCGTGATCCGATGATGTAATACTCACGACGGCACATACAGAGATCATATATTTGCTTCTTTAGTGGCTATAACAGCAACAGTTGGTGCTCCGACCTGGCTAGGCCGCACAGATGGGGGCCCTGAAGGCACACCACACTGAGACAAAACAGCACACCACACACAATGCTGAATGCCTGTTTCTGCTGTTCACAGAGAGAGTGAGGGGGTATAATTCTAGTTTTACCTGTCAGAGAGGGAAAAAATGAAGGCTCTCTGAGCCTTTTAGGGTGGAAAAAGTGAACAGCATTATTTGTGTCTGGAATAGCTGAAGTGACATGACTCTTTTTCAGTGACAGGCTTCGTACCAGGTCTTTTTGGCTGCTATTTTAGATCCACTTTGGAAGCTTGAAGCAGTGCAGTGTATTTTGTATTGAGACTTCCGCAAAAATGATTTGATTCCACTGTAAGCAAAATGAATAAGTCTCAAATGAATAGGCTGAAATGAGCTTGAAAGTGGTTTTATTAAATTTAGTGTTGAAATGTTTGAGGTTAGTCAGCATCTCTAAGGATGTGCAGTCAAAATACTTACTAACCTTCACAGAAATGTACTAACCTTTTTAAATGATCCCATAAAACAATTACTAGGAAATGCAGCACCAAATTTATGTTGTGAATGTGTAGCACTAGACATTTAATAAAGAGCATTGAGGTTGGAGGACATTACCCGCAAGATCTGATTAGTATAAATTAGGGGTGTAACGATACCCTCATGTCACGATTCGATTAGTATAAATCACGATATTGAACTCACGATAAAATATTATTTTGATACTCCAAGACATATGGTAAAAGGTTAACAAAAAATGAACTGTTGATTAAAATGCTAAATTTTATACTACATTGTGGGTGTAAATGAATAGGCTTGGACTTGGTGCTGGTAACCAAATTCAGAGGACAATGGTGACACCAGAATAAAAAAAAAAAAAATCATTATTCTGAAGCTTAAAATACAGAATTGTTCAGCTCCAGAATCTTTCACTGACTTGATATATTTAAAATAATGTAAGCCACTTTTTACTGATAATATTAGACATTTGTCATTATCAGGACCCACAAATATTCCCCCATTGCATTATTCAACATTATATTCAACATTATATAGTTGTTTAATGTAGTACTGACACTACAACTCTGTAAACTTAAATTTTTTCACACACAGTACTTTTAATTTTGGGTGAACAATACATATTGTCACTATCCACGATACATATTGTTGCATTTTTGTTTTGCGATATAATTGTGACATGATATATTGTTACACCCCTAGTATAAAGCGAGGATCAGAAATTTAGGTTTATATGAAATGGTTGGTGAAGTCTGGGTTTATAAAAAGTGCATTAGATAATAAAGGAAAGTTGTTCTTAAAATACCAAACAATTCTGTGCCTTTTTAACGATGTTCCCATGATGACTTACCATAACTTAGATTTTATCTAATTTTATTTCTTGTTTTTTGTTTCGTTTTTTTGAGATCCAAGACATTTGGTATTTTAGTCCTTCAGGCATTTTCAGAGTTAATAATGAATGTTAGAAAATGGACTGTATGTCAGTCCAGATACCACAAAAATAATCTTTCTCTGTAACTGTTGTTTTAAATATTATAAACTGAAGTTTGGAAGCTATCCCAAATGTCACATTCGTAAATAATATGTGTAAACTTAGAAAGCAAATATGCTCAGAATGAGATGCTGAGGGTGGGAATCAATGGCACAATGGGAACAAAATGGAAAACATTGGTGAAGCAAATGTGTGCTGAATGAAAAGACAAGTTGGCTACTGACACTAGTTGAAAAGGACATATATTTCCTTTCCTGTGTACAGCTTTATCCACACATCTAAGGGTTTCCCAGGAGAAAAACCCTTTCGCTAGCCTTTAATGAGTACACCGTCACTGTAGCACCCGGGCTGTCACCACCTCACGCACAGTTTGAATACAGATGCATTTGAAGGCCCAAAAAGACATATTACTGAATAGAAAACTGAATAATATGAATTGTGAGGTTCAACATTGTTACTAATGTAGTTGTATCTGTGATTTAAATATTACTAATATGCTCTTGTTTACTTAAACAATAATGAACCAAGGAAATGCATAGTTATACCAAATATATCAGCTGGCAATCTAAATATCTTGCACCTCTAAATCATTTATTCTGATTTATGGCATTTCATCATTCACTCATAATTCAAAATCATCAATGCTTTGTCTCTGACTGAGTTGTATTCCCCAAGTATTATTGTAATCGTCCGTGGTGTGAATGCATTATGATTAACAGATTTATTTGCCTGCATAATGAAACAATTAAATTTCAAAGCGCTTTATGTCAGTCAGTTATGAATCATCTTTCAGTGAAGCTCTACCTCCCTGACAATGGAACTAGATTTATTCACATGCATCTGCTGTTGCTGTATGTATTAGATGCTATACCTGCTATTACGTGCTATAATTATGATGAACGGCGTGTCTGGATATTATCCTTTTTAACAATGCACAGTGCTGCTAACAACATTGTTAACTGGCTGTATGAATAGGTCACATGTCAAGTAATGAGTCCGACCACTGTAATTAGATACCATTTCTGCTTATTGCAAATAGCCAATTTTCCAATTTATAGCCCATCATTGTTTGTATAATGTTTTTTATTACTGTTCTAGTTTTCTAGACTGACAGAGCCTGTATTTGCGTGCATTTTAATCTTTGAAAACTTTTAAAAATACTTAAGTTCAGTTGCTTTTATCTTACCTCAGGCTGTTGAAGATGGATCATTTGAAATGGGCTGTTGTGTGAGTGTTCATTGTGTGTGAAAATCAAAAGCTAGCGGGATCAATACTGAGCCCTAAGGTTCAAGATTGTGTGAAATCAATTCAGCCAATTGCCATTCAGCATGACAGAGCCTTTATGACCCTTAACACTCACATGCTCCGTACGCACACCATTTCGACGAATCATGCTTGTGCATATGACCGTCTTATCTTAACACAGCCTCCCATATTACTTCATTTCCTCTATAGTTAATGCCAGGTCAAACTTTACTGCTCTCTAGAGGTCTTTCACAGCAGATTCTTTTATGTCCTCCATTCTTCTACCTGCAGAAGCAGATATACAGTAGCTAATTGATTGAATAATTTGTAGCCTTGGATGTGCCATACCCTCTCTCCATTCTCACAATTTATAAGGCTTTTAAAAAGCCGTGATCGACTCACATGATGGATTTAAATGAAGCATTCAGGCCTCGTTTTGCTCCTCTACTTGTTTATTAGAGTCTAACCGGACCCATATAACAGTAAAGCTAATATTGATTTTGTTGAAAAAAATCATTGGCTCCTTGTCACTATTAATGGTTGTCAAAACAGTTTGGACTTTCTGATAGCATACTTTCATTTTGAATCTGACATCAGGCTTCAAAAACATCTCTTTTAAGAGCTTTTGAAATAGTTTTTAATCTTTTGTCAAAAGTTTTAAGCTGTTATTAGACAATAGTGCACTTAAAACAACTGTCAATAAGCTTTGAAGCAATTTTTTTTTTTTTTATTATCTTTCACTCTCTGTTTCTGGAGGTTATATGGATTTTTCCCCTTTTAGACTTCAGAACAAACTTAGGTTTCCTTTTCACTTTATCCTTTTCTTTTGCTCAGAGCATGTCAATGAGCTGCTAAAAAGCAGTTTAGGTAATTACAAATAGAAGCCATGCTTTAAGCCCATGGGAAGAAAACTTCTCACACTCAGCCCTGTGTAATGATTCTTTAGTTCCTTCATCATTTCCTTATCTCATTGAGCTTCTAGACCTGCGGCAATGACTGTACCAGCCCTTGCTTGGAAATCAAGGGCTTCATAATTCAAAAGCGATGTGCTTTTTTGTAGTTTATCTAATAATTTATGGATTTAATAGTGACTGAATTTGCTCTAGTTTTTGTATGGTCTTGTAAAAGGTGGAAAAAAGCCTTAGTTTAAATGCATGCCAATAGATGAAGCGGTTATGTTAATTGTTCCCGCGGTAAGAGCGGATAGCTCTAAAGTCTCTGGAGAATGGCAGGGTCTGTTGATAATTGCGGTATCCTGGGTTTATGCAAATTAGCTAAGTGACTTTTTCTCCATTAGGACCGTGAGTCCAAATAATGACATAAATATGGAAAGATGCAAATAGACAAACTGAATAGTCAGAGTTTTAACCTCCTGTACTGCCTCTGGGGATAAACCCTTACTGTACAGAACACCTGAGAGTGCGAACAGCGGTTTAATTCAGCAATTCGCAACCACCCACATTATACTGCAGCATTTCAAATGATCTCAGCATACGGAGCAACACTTTATAAGATTAGCCCATTCAGCCGTACTTATTACCACCCACATGCATGATAATGATTACATACATATTAACTTCAGCCAAAACATCAGTTATAACCCATTCTTTTTTACCTCAGATTCAGGATCATTAGCAGCTTTAGGCTCCAACTTGATATTGTTACGCTAACTTTGCATTTAGATATGACATGTGCTTCCCAGATTTTAGTGGAATGAGACTAATCAGATCTTCTGAAGGAGATTTCCTACTGCGTGAACCCGCTGATTTCATCGGCAGATAAACTGCAAAGCTGCAATATCAGAAGAGTTTGGGCATCTTAAACACAGCCCCCCTCTGCTGCTTCCCACACAGCGGGAGACTCCTACTGGAAATAATGGTCTAAAGTGGATAAAAAAAAGGCTCTGTCAAGTGCTCATCTGAGTAAAAGGCTCTTATCTCTTTCTTAAAAATGGGTAATATGGATTTCAAGGAACTCAAAAAAACATCTTTTAATTGTGCAATTTTAAATATTATAGTGTATTTTTTGAGTGCTTTTTTCTGTTATCAGCGCTTCAGAGGCAATCTTTCTTGGCTGTAATGAAACAATGATGTTGAGAGAATAGAACCCTTCACGGTTACCTCAGGAAGACATGTTGTTTAGGGAACCTTGACTGGTGGTTCACCTCATGGAGTGACTGAGATACTGTCTGCTTCAGTGCCCATTATCTTCCCTGATTGATAATCATGGCATGAGAAGGGATATAAACCCATAAATGAGACTCCGCATTGTTAAGAATGCCAGCTGTCAATATGACCTTGAGTGGAGGAAAGAGATTTCGCACAATTCCGATGTCTGATAAATATAGAGGTCAGTAAATTCAAATGAGTCATGAGAGATTTATATGAACTGTGTCTTATTTATAGCATAATTTCTACAGCTATAAAATATAAGCTCATTTAAATTTTTCTTTTATTTTTTGTTCGTTAACACTAGAACTCCCAAGGCGGTCATTTTGACCGTTTTTAAATTTTACAGTGTAATAACTTTGTTAAAATAAAATAAATGTGGCTGTAGGACTCTGACTTTTCCTAAATATGTGTATATTTTATTCTGACACTGTTATTGTATTAAAATCACAAAACACTAAACAGTTCTGACTATTTCTACCTAGAATGACCATGACGGTCATTTTGACCGCACGCATTATAGATATCATAAGTCCGCTACATTGCAAGTTTCGCAGAGGGACTTCATCACACGACTGGCGAGCGAACTTCGCTCCGACCACATGGAATCAAAAGCCATACAACTGGAGGAACTGCAAACAAAATAACACCAAGGAGATATGTGCCAAATGTCACAAAGTGGTGTGTGGGAGCTGCACACGAAAGGCGGTGTTTAACTGTGTGGAATGTGCGTAAGCGTCAAAGATGCGGGGTGTTTGCGCCGTTCAAATGGGCAGTTATTCAGTGAACAAAAAATATTAACGAACAACATCAGGTTAACTGGCAGTTAAATTTTTTGTTCACTGAAACTAATCGTTCTAAAGCAGTTCGTTTTCTTGTTTAGCTAATGTTCATGTTTTTTCTTAGCCTGTTTGTGTGTGTACTGTATTGTGCTGCATACGTGTCCGTGAACGTTTTTACAATGTATTCAAATGTATCAGTGTTTTTGTTATTGTATAGGCCTATATGTTATAAGTTATTGTATCATAAGATTTGTTTTTATTGTACAAAGAAAATTAGAAAAAATTTATCAATTAGGCTGGAAAATACATTTTCACATTCATATGAATTAAAATTTTGTGTCCTGTTTATTATTACCTAACATTGTAGATCCATTTATTTTTAGATTTTGTATTGATTATTGAACTTATTTACAAACAGGGCTGTACTAAACGGTATGAAGCTTTGACGTTTCCTAACTTTTGTGCATGTCTATTCACGTGGTGAGTGAAATCCTAACATAGAGGCAGCACCTGTCGGGGCAATCTTTCTTTTGTGTTTTTTTTAAGGGCTATGACGACAGGAATTAAAAGCTTCATTGGAAAAGAGAAGGTTAACATGTACAGTAGATATGACATGACGAAAATGACGTTCAGTACGGCCATATGAACGTCAAAGTATGAACGGTCAGAATGACCGCTATGGTCGTTCTAGTAGTTATGGAATTCCGGTAGTTCTAGTGTTAACCTTCTCTTTGGATTTATCTCTGTTCACAGCTTGGAATATGTCTCTTGTGAAGACGTACTCTAATTTTTGCAATGAACATTAACTGAGGTGGATTGAGTGGTGTGTTACACTCCTTCTGTGAGAAACAATTTTTACTTAAAATAAGTGTCACTGACTGAGTGCCCTCAAATTGTCTATTTTTCACACTTTTTAAGTCAGTAATAATGAAATAACTAAATAGTAAAATGGGTTGGTTTTCTTAAGAATGCCGCCACTTAGAATCGTGTTGCTTTATTTTTTTTTAGACCGTTGCAGTGTTTAGTCACAAAATGTTTTAGACGTGTTTAAAAGGTTGAGAACCCTTGCAGTATAGCTTTTGACGCATCTGCTTTTGTATTTGCACTGTATACATAACTCTGACACATGCACATAGTCGCCTATAATGTATTGTGAGTTGAAATCCATCTGATGTGTACAGAGAATCAGATTGTGCCTTTATTTGTCTTGCATCAAGCAACATAATGAAAGGAAGAATATCTTGTGAGGACTGTACATTTAAAGTCACACTCATGAATAATTCATTGTTTACAAGGTAGATTATACCAAGAAGTCGGCTACTCTGGCAATGGCTGTTAAAAATCTGACTGCGTTCCCTTTGATAATTTGTTGACATGCCCCCGCTGTTGTTTCGAAAATAAAAATGACCTCACTGGAAAAGTGAAGGTCAGGCAGAGCTTAATGAAGGCCCTGTTGTCCTTTCCCATTGATTTCTCTGCTAGCCTGGCTACACACAGTCCGACTGGCTCAGAGTTGCCATGGTAAAGGTCTTTTGGCAGAGGATGTGTTTCCTGGATGGAGTGCCTTGTGGAATTTGTAAATGTGCGGCACCTTCGAGCATCATTATCCCCTCCCCCCCTCGAATTCAGCTGGTCAGCCGCACATCGGCACTAACTGGAGCCCTAAGCGTGGTCTCTATGAACCCCATTTGATGTGCTTTTTCGGTGGATACGCAGATCAATATGAATGAAAAGTGAAGCAGAACAAACATTTTGGCTTTGACATTCACTGGTGTTATATGGGTGAATCTTGCTGCCGAATGACATTCTCAAGACATTTATATAATAGGTGTCAGATGATATTAATGTTAATCACGGTTTTCTGATCAAAACTGAGGCAGCTGACATTTAGATCAAAATACCATGTAGTATATGTCAAGGTGAGAATTAAACCGTTCATTGGCCAGCTTGGATTGTATAGCTCAAAAACAGAAGCAGATGACGGTTGGATGTGTTTGTGTTAGACGCAAGGTTTACAATGCAGCATTTTTATCCGTTCACAAGTGTCAGAGAAGCATTATATGGATCATAACTAATCTCAAAGGATTTTCACAGCCTTAGAGTGATTTCCTATGAAATCCAACTAGGAGAATGTCACATATTACTATGTACATTGACCTTCACATGAAAATGCAGCTTTAGTTACACGTCCTAATAACTTTTTGATGCAAGGTTAGTGGATAGTTCCATTCTTTTGACACAATTCTTCCCTGTCAGCTCGATTTTAATTGACACTAATGATCTCTGTGGCTCAGCAGACTTTCTTGAGTTTGAAAATTGGGATGTTGTCTTTTTTTATTATAGCTGCGATCAGAAAGCATGGCATGGTAGGTTGTGTCACATGCCTGTCCTGTCTTGTGCTGCACATGGGTGTTTTGTTATTTTGGGCCATGTGCTCGTGTTATTGTCTGATCCCTCCCCCTTGTTAACTGATTATTGTTTGAGTTTATCCACCTGTTCCCTCCTGATTAGTTTCCCTTTATTAGTTCCCTCTTGTTTGCAGTCTGTGTCGGTACGTTGTCTAATGTTTCTTGTTCCCCGTGATCCTGCAGTTAGTTTCATGTTCTGGTTTTGTGTTGTATTTAATAGTTATGTTTTACCCCCTCGTGGGTTTTGTTTTGTGTTTGTATTTCTTTATTGTTAATAAATATTCATTCTCCTGCACTTGAGTCCTCGCACCTTTTTGCACTCATCCCTACCGTGACAGAACGTACCGACCATTATGAGGACTCAGCGGAGAAGAGAGGCGCAACCAGCCTCCTGTCCGCAATGGGAGCGGATTCTCCAGTTTCAGGAGTTGGTCTCCCTCCGTCAGCAGGGGATGGAGGTGAGGGAGTTCGGGCAGAGGTTCCGTCGCGCTGCTGAAGGGCTGAACCTGGGCGAGGAGGCTTACAGGGATCTGTTTAACTATGCGCTGGATGAACCGATGGACTGGCTGATCTGTAGAGCTTTTGATCATGTCAGTTTTGAGGCGATGGTGGAGGGTTTCATTCGCCATCGGGAGAGGATCACCAGGGAAGTGGTCCCAGCTCCGGTGGTCCCAGTTCCAGTGGTCCCTGTTCCGGCGGTCCCTGTTCCGGTGGTCCCTGTTCCGGCGGTCCCTGTTCCAGTGATCCTGCTCGCACTGCCTGCACCACCTCAGCGATCCGTCACGCTGCCCAGCCCAGAGAATGCTTCGCCGCTGCCCAGCCCAGAGAATGCATCGCCGCTGCCCAGCCCAGAGAATGCATCGCCGCTGCCCAGCCCAGAGAATGCATCGCCGCTGCCCAGCCCAGAGAATGCATCGCCGCTGCCCAGCCCAGAGAATGCATCGCCGCTGCCCAGCCCAGAGAATGCATCGCCGCTGCCCAGCCCAGAGAATGCATCGCCGCTGCCCTGCCCAGAGAATGCATCGCCGCTGCCCAGCCCAGAGCTCCATCCGCCATTAATTCCGTCCAGACCTGAACCTGCACTTCACCATCGAAGACGGCGGAGGAGGAGGAAGACCTCCGGCCTCCCCAATGACCCGGAGGCTGTCCCCGAGCAGCCCCCCGTCATCCCAGAGGCCGTCCCCGAGCTGCTCGTCCTGCCGGCCCCGCCCACGCTGCTAGCCCTGCCGGCTCCGCCCACGCCTGCCAAGCCTGTGTCTTCGGACAAGAAGGCCGCCGTCGAGCCAGTGTCCGTTCCTGAGCCGGAGCCAGTGTCCGTTCCTGAGCCGGAGCCAGTGTCCGTTCCTGAGCCGGAGCCAGTGTCCGTTCCTGAGCCGGAGCCAGTGTCCGTTCCTGAGCCGGAGCCAGTGTCCGTTCCTGAGCCGGAGCCAGTGTCCGTTCCTGAGCCGGAGCCAGTGTCCGTTCCTGAGCCGGAGCCAGTGTCCGTTCCTGAGCCGGAGCCAGTGTCCGTTCCTGAGCCGGAGCCAGTGTCCGTTCCGGAGCCGGAGCCAGTGTCCGTTCCGGAGCCGGAGCCAGTGTCCGTTCCGGAGCCGGAGCCAGTGTCCGTTCCTGAGCCGGAGCCGGAGCCAGTGTCCGTTCCTGAGCCGGAGCCAGTGTCCGTTCCTGAGCCGGAGCCAGTGTCCGTTCCTGAGCCGGAGCCAGTGTCCGTTCCTGAGCCGGAGCCAGTGTCCGTTCCTGAGCCGGAGCCGGAGCCAGTGTCCGTTCCTGAGCCGGAGCCGGAGCCAGTGTCCGTTCCTGAGCCGGAGCCGGAGCCAGTGTCCGTTCCTGAGCCGGAGCCGGAGCCAGTGTCCGTTCCTGAGCCGGAGCCGGTGTCAGTGTCAGTGTCTGTTCCTGAGCCGGTGGTGCCAGTTCTAGTTCCAGTGCCTCAGCCGGTGGTATCTGTTCCTGAGCCGGTGGTGTCTGCTCCTGAGCCGGTGGTATCTATTCCTGAGCCGGTGGTGTCTGCGCCTGAGCCGGTGGTGCCAGTTCCAGTGCCTGAGCCGGTGGTGCCAGTCCCAGTGCCTGAGCCGGTGGTGCCAGTTCCAGTGCCAGTCCCGGTGGTGCCAGTTCCAGTGCCTGAGCCGTTGGTGCCAGTTCCAGTGTCTGACCCTGAGCCGGTGGTCCCTGTTCCTGAGCCGGTGGTGTCTGTTCCTGAGCCTGAGCCGGTGGTTCCTGAGCCTGAGCCGGTGGTGCCAGTTCCGGTGGTGCCAGTTCCAGTGCCACTTCCGGTGGTGCCAGTTCTGGTGGTTCCAGTGGTGTCTGTTCCAGTGCCACTTCCGGTGGTGCCAGTTCCAGTGCCACTTCCGGTGGTGCCAGTTCCAGTGGTGTCTGTTCCGGTGGTGCCAGTTCCAGTGCCAGTTCCGGTGGTGCCAGTTCCAGTGCAAGTTCCGGTGGTGCCAGTTCCAGTGCCAGTTCCAGTGCCAGTTCCGGTGGTGTCTGTTCCTGAGCCGGTGGTGTCTGTTCCTGAGCCGGTGGTATCTGTTCCTGAGCCGGTGGCGTCTGTTCCTGGGCCGCTGGTATCTGTTCCTGGGCCGCTGGTATCTGTTCCTGGGCCGGTGGTGTCTGTTCCTGAGCCGGTGGTGTCTGTTTCTGAGCCGGTGGTGTCTGTTCCAGTTCCTGAGTTGGTGCCTGTTCCCTGGCCGCCCGAGGGGTCGTCTCCGCCCTGGCCGCCCGAGGGGTCGTCTCCGCCCTGGCCGCCCGAGGGGTCGTCTCCGCCCTGGCCGCCCGAGGGGTCGTCTCCGCCCTGGCCGCCCGAGGGGTCGTCTCCGCCCTGGCCGCCCGAGGGGTCGTCTCCGCCCTGGCCGCCCGAGGGGTCGTCTCCGCCCTGGCTGCCTGCACGATCTTCTCCGCCCTGGCCGCCAGATGGTCTGACATTTTCGCCCTGGCCTCCTGAACCCTGTGGTCCGCCCTGGCCTCCCGAACTGCCCATTTCCCCTGCCCCACCCTGGTCTGTCCCTCCCGTCCCGCCCTGGTCTGTCCCTCCCGTCCCGCCCTGGTCTGTCCCTCCCGTCCCGCCCTGGTCTGTCCCTCCCGTCCCGCCCTGGTCTGTCCCTCCCGTCCCGCCCTGGTCTGTCCCTCCCGTCCCGCCCTGGTCTGTCCCTCCCGTCCCGCCCTGGTCTGTCCCTCCCGTCCCGCCCTGGTCTGTCCCTCCCGTCCCGTCCCGCCCTGGTCTGTCCCTCCCGTCCCGCCCCGCCCTGGTCTGTCCCTCCCGTCCCGCCCCGCCCTGGTCTGTCCCTCCCGTCCCGTCCGGGTCTTATGGAGCGTCTGGTAGCCGCTCCGTAGGGAGGGGGTAATGTCACATGCCTGTCCTGTCTTGTGCTGCACATGGGTGTTTTGTTATTTTGGGCCATGTGCTCGTGTTATTGTCTGATCCCTCCCCCTTGTTAACTGATTATTGTTTGAGTTTATCCACCTGTTCCCTCCTGATTAGTTTCCCTTTATTAGTTCCCTCTTGTTTGCAGTCTGTGTCGGTACGTTGTCTAATGTTTCTTGTTCCCCGTGATCCTGCAGTTAGTTTCATGTTCTGGTTTTGTGTTGTATTTAATAGTTATGTTTTACCCCCTCGTGGGTTTTGTTTTGTGTTTGTATTTCTTTATTGTTAATAAATATTCATTCTCCTGCACTTGAGTCCTCGCACCTTTTTGCACTCATCCCTACCGTGACAGGTTGTCAAGGTAAGGAAACGGTCTAGGCCGCGTTGCATGACAGAACAGTTGGAAAGATAATGAGACTGAAGTGGCTTGAACAGCTGTTGAGCATCCGGTTAAGGCTTGCATTAAATGTGAAGCAATTCATTTTGAAGGTTATACTGGAGCTTCATTGATTCAGGCTCATTAATGGTCCTCACAATTGTAGATAAGTAAATTAAATCAGTTGTTTTCTTGTTTTCTTCTCTTTAGCTTTATCTCTGTTTACAGCTCAGAATCTGTCTTTTCCCAGATGGCAAAAAAAAAAAAAAAAGAATACATACAAATAATAATTAAAAATATTTACGTATATCTGGCAAAAACATATATTTTATGCTAATGTACAAGTTTGAATCTATTTACATAAATATAGTTTGGACACAAATTGGCAATATAAATATATATATTTTTTTTTTAAGTCGACATTTATGTGATGAAAGTCGAGTCGATGTCGACTAGTCGCTGGTGACGTCATTAATGAACAAATAAGCCTGAACCTCAAGCTGAGACTCGAACACGGGTTGCCTTGTGCACAGCTATGGCATATGACACCGCGCTGCCCACAGGGCTATTACTCCTACAGAACAGATTATTTTGATCAGTTCTTTTGTCTTTGGGTCATTATAGTTCTCACAGATTTATGCTCGCTCTAAATCATACAGATAAAGTAGGAGAGTAAAATTACATTTATATGAATTGCATTAGTGAGAGAGTGATTGCATGATAATTAATTCTACCTGGCAACGTCTCTCTACTAATTTTGAAGATGTGGGTTTTAGTTACTTAGAAATATATGCTAGAACTTTTCAGTTTTTAAGCTATTTTATTGATAAATCTCAGAATTGATTGATTGATTGATTGTTTCTGTGTGCGTGCAATCTGCAGGTAATGTGGGAGCTACTCTCTGTATGTGTGTGCGTTATAATGCAGCTGTGCATTAGTTTTGAATGGCGATTCATTTACGTGTACAATAAGCTTTTTAAAATGTGCATTCTCCCGATCAATTTTGACCATCCAGATGGTATAATCAAATGTATCTGTTGGAGCGCTCTCTGAGTATGCATTTCTTTGTCATTTTAACTGTTGGAAATGGAGCGTAAAAGTGGACTTTGAATATTTCTTATCTGGTTGCGCCCTCTATAGGCCATGACTAGTCGATGTCAAGTTTAAAGCGTCATAGCAGAGCATTAAAGTCGACTAGTCTGTCCAACTTCTAACATAAAGGCATATATTTATTTTCCCACATTATATTATAAGATTAGAAATGTATTTTTCTCGCCCTTTATCGTGAACAATATTTTTTTCTCACGCAGTGCATTTATTTAGCATATATTTGAAATATATATAAAAATATGATTTATAGCTGTATGGGTAGCTGTATATTTTTGCATTGAACAACAATATCATGTAAATGATTTCAGCTTATATGTGGCGTAGGCGCTTAGCATCAGACAACTGTTCTCATAATCAAACAAGATTGGCAGAGCATCCATCCAGAGTTCTGAAGGCCATCTCTTCTGTTCACCAGCTCCCTGTCACAGTTTTGCATATTGAAAGCTGGCGGAACACAAAGGCTGAGGAGCTTTAATGAGCCAAAGTTTTCTTCTCATCGAGGTGGCAGCTTGTGTCAGAAATGAAGCTCATAATAGAATGCCAGTCCAGGCTCCACTGAACATTTCCCACTGTTATGGTAATGGGTTACCGCTACCTCATCAAAGAGTTGGGGCGATTTTGCTCCATTGTTATTTTTATCTTCCTTCCTCATGTCTTCAAAATTATCTCCGAATGACCGCAACATTTAGCAGTTCGGTGTAGCATTTGCTCCTTTCAGATGTAAATTCTGTTTTTGCCTCCGAAAACAAATGATGCAAGATTTTATTCCTTGACAGGCTTGAAGTTTTCTTGCAGTTTTTCTGAATTGTCTAAGGAGAATCTATTGAAACAGAGAGCTTTGGAAGCATCAAACACTCGAGTCAAAAAGTGAAGGCCTCTTTTAGTGAGAGGGAAGGTAAAGTGGTCACTGGTCATTCCAATAATTCAAATTGGGCTAAGCTTTAAAGGGCATCCCAACATGAAAGCAGGTACACATCAGTGGACTGATGCCACTCTGGGTTTCTGCTGCTTGAAAAAGAAACTATCCTCAGCTAAAAGGATTTATTTTATTTTATTTTTTTAAATGGTAACCAATTCAGCTGCAAAGGTGCCTTCAAAGTGGACTTGGGAAATCTTCTATCGAGAGACCTGACTGTGTAGCCAAACGTTTTCTCTCCTTGGATTTTTCCTCCAGTTGAACTTGATTCAGGTGAACTTTTTTTTAACTGTCAGTGAACATTTTACTGCAAAATATGAAGCCAGGCTTACTGTACTAGGCAATAACTTTGGCTTGAAATCCGTTTCAATAACCACTCATCCGAAAATATAGACACATCTTTTTAAAGCCACTACAACAATCAAATCACCGTCACTATTCATTGGGGGCCGCAGGATTGCTGTTGTTTTTGTTAGTAAGAATGAAGGACAGAGGGCAGCCATCATCATATTCCCTGTAATTGCTTTTTGACTGATGTGCAGCTGCCATTGAATTGAATCAGGCCAGATTACCAGCCGAGTTTCAGAGCCACTGTGCCTCTAAAGAAACTGAATCAATTTTAGAAGAACCCACCTCTTGAACAATTTGCTAGATCCATTCTTCCCCATGGAACTAATCTTCAGTCATGCTGGAGAGAGATGCAGCGGTGCCTCTTATTGTAAGATGTGCAATAATTTTTTGGGGGGATTTTCAAATTATGCGTGATGAACTTGTGAAATCAGTTGTATTGTGCTGAATTCCCTTGTTGCTGCATCTGAAGATGTGTGTTTGCATATTTCTAACAAAACACCAGTTTAAAACACAAATGCCATGTTCAATAGGACATGTGCTTTGTTCAGTTCCTATTTGTAAGTGAGATATTAAAGGCATAGTTCAAACATAAAAATTCTGTCATCATTTACTCACCCTCATTTCATTTCAAACATGACTGCAGAACACAAAGATGTTTTGAAGAATGTTGGGGTCCAAACGCCATTAAACCCCTTTGTATTGTTTGAACAAAAACAGCACTGAGCCATTTTTAAACAACATGAAGGTGAGTAAATGACAAATTTTTCAATACATCCACTTCATGCATCGATTTTCCAGTTTCTTTAAAAGCGAAATTCTTCACTGTAGATTTATTGTGCTGTAGATTTTCCAACTAAAAACAACCCTGCGTTGCGAAAAAAAATAAATAAAAAATTCTTCCTCACTATTTATTTTTTCTTCCTCAAGATAACAAGTGTTGTTTTCTGTAAAGATTTATTACAATTAAGTGACTTTGTTTCAAACAGTCTGCCAAACCGGCCCTTTAAATTAAAGTTTATTTTTAGCGCAATTTTCCCCGGACAAATTGCGATTGTTAACTCATGATTTCTGTTCTGTGCGTCTGTGCGCACCAATCTTGCACTTCTATCTACTCCTCAACCAGACCACCTAGAGACTTCGGGTTTTCGGCATTATGTTAAGGAAGGTCTAATCTCGGGAACGCACAAAAAAAAATCCAGGAAAAGATTTACTATCTCTTAGTGTTGTGATCCCATGAGGTGAGAAAATTGCGCTAAAACACTCACCGAGTTTTTATTACTTGTTTTACCCCACTGGCAGATAAAAATAAAATAAAAAATTAAGCAGGAAGTAAAAAAAAAAAACAAAAAAAACAAGACTTTATATCTTGCGTAATTTTGCTTCTCAAGTAAATGTATCAAGATTTAAGAATGTTTCGATATTTGTAAAGGTAAACAAGTGACCAACTGTCAACCTACCTTGTTCGCAGCCGATTGATGATGATGATGATGATGAAAGGTAAACAAAACGAACTTACTGAGGAATTACTTTTTTTTCTGTGTGAACAAGGTATTATTCCTGCAGAGGTATAATATATGAATTAATCATTGGCATGTAGCAGTGGACCTCTGTCGTAGTATGTGGAAATGGGAACCATTCTAACTACACACAAGCTCCAAAATGGACCACTATCAGCACTAAACATCGAGGTGTAGTGAGAAAATCTGTCCATATACAGTAGGTCGTGGCCTAATTTTGAGGCTTGCAGCTTGAAAGAGAAAGACACAGATGGAGAAACCGGGAGCAAGATGAAACCGTTTGACATTTATAATTCTGTCCCTTGATAGTGAATTTGCTCAGCGGGTGTTTGTGTATGTATGTTTGTGTGTGTGTGTGTGTGTGGTAATGTGGTGCTGGTCCATAGCAAGTACAGAGAGCAGTGATGCATAGAATTATTGCTTGCATTCCTGCCTCAACATTTTGGAACTGGAATTGGAATTGGAGCATTTTGGATAATAATCATTTTGATATGTTTATAAATTATGCTGTTTGGATATTCAGGGATTTAGAAGTGAAATGTAAGGCCCATTTGAGTGATACCTGAAACTTGATGATCTGACAAATAGTCATATTTTTCTTGTAAATATTGTTGGGCATCACTGCAAGGCTGTTGTACTCATAACAAAAGATAATGGAGAAAATTTTTTCTTGTGATGGTCAGAAACTGCTCTTAAAGGGGCTCTTTACTCACCCTCAAGTTGTTCCAAACATGTATGAATTTCTTTCTTCTGCTGAACACACACACAAAAAAAAAAACTTTTGAAAATGACAGTAACCAAACAGTTGATGGGTGCCATTGACTTCCATAGTATTTTTTTTCCCACATACTATGGAAGTCAATGGCTACTGTCAACTGTTTGATTACCCATATTCTTAAAAATATCTTCTTTTGTGTTCAGAAGAAGAAAGAAATTCAAATCGGAACAAATGATAAAATGAAGGAGCTACATAAATGCCGTCTCCGAGAGAGGGTGAGAGAGAAAAATTGTGTTGCCTATCATATAAGGTTCAAAACATTTAAATAGACATATCAAGTAGTAGAAAATGTGTATATTCAGTATCTTAGATTATTACTCTTGACAGAGAGCTGGTTTGGTTTCTGAGTGACTCATAGAGACAGCAACCCTGATTTTGCGATTGTGCTGTGCCTATTTCATTCATTTGTGTAGGCTATCATATCATAGGCTACAAGGTTTAAATCATTTAAATATACATATATAAAATAGTAGAACGTGTATGATGTAGTATTTTAGTTGATATTAGGCTACTCTTGCCAAGCTCTGATTTCTGAGAGACTCACGAAGATGGTAACGCAGCTATTTGATTTGCGCTCTATTCATTTATAAAGTTTACACTCATTCGCTTCACACACTCATTATTACGTAGTGATGATATAGTTTTATGTATAATATTGTGCTTTCCCCTGGCTCACCTCTCATCCAGAAAACACGAGGAGTGACTGTCAGCTGAACATTTCTTCTATTATTTGGCAGAATTATTCATTATTTGTTTTGAAGCCATTATTCGTGCCTTTTCGAATAAGGTGTTCGGCTTCAGACACATCCAGATTATTCCTGCCTGGCTGTTCAGTCAAATTAATTGTCATTACGTTCATGTCACTATAATGAATCATTGTATGACTTCATGCATTTCACATGTACTTACTAATCATTATATTTATTAAACAATCATGTAATTTAGACATTTAATGACTGTATTGCACCTCATTCCATACTCCATTTCTGTCTCCACCCACCTTCTCTCATTAGAGCCCATTTTGTGTGACGTTGGAGAGTTTCTGTGCGGAGACCAGCTGACCTGTGTGTCCGAGAACTGGCTTTGTGATGGGGAACCAGACTGCCCAGATGGTTCTGATGAAGTTCTGGACAAATGTAAGTAACCATTACACCAATCCACAATGCCTCAAAACAGATCATTATGTCCTAAACATCTCTACATTCCCATATCTCCATTCGCCAAAAATCAGCATTACCCTGCACATGATTATGTTCCTTGCCTTGTTTAATTCCAGGTTGGACTTCACATGCAAAGTGCTAGGAATGGTAGCTGGGCATTTTAGGGTGATGAAAGTGTCCTGATTTTAATATTTAATTGTATTCACGAAAAGATTGATCAGTTTATGCTAAAGCCGTGTGCCCAATTGCTTCCTGTTGATGCAGGGCATTTCCAGAAGAGCTTAATTTATAACAGATTCCAGGCACAGTGGGTCAACTATTCTCACCACTGGTATTCTATTATCATTTAGATTAATCATGTTCACTCTGTTTTATTTATAATGCTTTAGAATGGATTCCGGGTGTATTTATCGTGGGGATTTTGTGGAGCTCATTACCATAGATTATGTATCGATAGGAAATGCATTACAATCTGCATTTCACAACAAAATGTGCAGTGGAATTTAATGTGTTTTGGAAGCCAGCACAGACTACTATCGCAAGAGTGTACTAACAGCACTCCACTGACATGGGTAATTTTATTCATGTGTTTGTGCATATACTGGGCACCCTGAGGTTACTGTGTTGCTTACGATAGTGGGGTAAAATCAGTGAGTAAACCGTGCAGCCCTCTTAATCCAGAAAGCTGTGCACAATTTTTGTCATGTCATTTATTTATGTACGTATCTATCTATGTGTTTAGAATGGGCTAATCACATACAGTTGCCAAGGACTGAAACATGCGCATAAGAAAAAAAAGTCATTGTTTTGGTAAAGATTATCCATTAATGATTAAACAAAAAAAGTTCCCAAAATGTTAGCTGTGGGGTAATGTGCCATCTGATTGAACTAATGTTCATAATAAACTTTGTGCAGGAACATGCAGGAAATACTTTGGAAATACACTGGTCTTTTTGAAGTGTTTTCCAGAGGTCTGAGGGAGCACTGGCAAAGTAAAATCCACCTTTCAAAGAAAACCAAAAAAAAATTGGTTCCCACATGAATTTATGCACTTGAGAAGCTACCTCAGCCACATAAAAGTCTGATCAACTACTAGGACATAGTAGTTGATATTTCATTTTCAAATACTTCATATTTTCCAGCAGCCATGGTGGTTGGAATGTAGTTCTATTTTATATTTTACTTTTTTATTTTTTTGAATAAACAACTCATTATTGTACATGGTTTTACTTTAAGTGTAAATTGCTCACATATTCCCCAATTATTCAACTTAAACCTCGACATTGCTTTAAATAAAAGCTTGTTTCCGCCACAGAAAAAATCTCGCAGTCTCTCTCTCCCGCCCCCCCCCTCAGAATTGGACTTTATAACTTGCAATTGCTCGTTTATATCTCACAATTCTGAGAAAAAAAGTCAGAATCATGATATAAATTTGCAGTTGCGAGAAAAAAAGTCAGAATTGCGAGTTTATATCTTGCAATTCTGACTTTATAACTTGCAATTCTGATGCAAGCTTATGTCTTCCAATTCTGAAGATTTGCAAATTATTATTTGCTAAAAAATTCGCAATTATTTTAAAATTGTTTTATTCTGTGGCGGAATCAAGCATCCATAGGTTTCACTGGAATTTTTTTATTTGGTAGTACATTTTTTATACATTTTTTTTTTTTATTTACACTTTCTTCTAATTTGATTTGATAGTGTATATCCTAAAACATAATTTGATGCATTCATTTCACATCTATCTTTCTCCTTGACTAGAGGTTAACGTAATAAAAAAATATATAAAAAAAAGTGACACAGCGTTCCCCACTTTCTGTTTTGACTGCTCTAATTTATCCTCACCTTTTTATGCTAAGACACTTCATTAGTTTTGATTCTTCATAGACAGGACTACATTTATTTAAAGTCTTCGTTCTGAGACAGAGCTGGCATTCCTCTTCATTGGTTAATTGTAATCTTCAAATTAATTGAAATTTTCAAGCATCCTATTGCTTCAAAATTTATGAAAACCATTTTTATTGTCAAGTATAGCTCTAACTAATGTATCCCTCACAGTGGGATAAATACATTGTCTGTATTTATACTATGTCGATTTATACTATTCTTCAAGTAATACTTGCTTGAGAACAACTTAAATGACTGTCTACTTGTTTTCATGAAACTGAGTCTAATGATATAGTCATTCTGTAGAAGCGTTCGCCTCTCCACACATGTCTCTAGTTGCTTCATTTCATTATGTTCAACTCTTAATCCTCTTAGTTTTATAATAAGATTAACCTAGACTGTTTTCAATTTCTGAGTCTATCTGTTACCTGATATTAAGTCCTTGGTTTTCATTTTATAGTTATTGTTTTTGCTGTTCCAGTTTCTGGACTGTGCATATTTCTAGTTTTGGCGTGCCCAAGTTCTGCCACCACAGAGAAATGTAATCACCACATTCCCAGGGCCTCCAGGGAAGGGCAGCTGCACGTTTTCAGTGCCACATGGCCAGCGGGAACCTGGATAGGCTGGCCATCCAGCTTCCCTATGGGACCAGCTCGACATCTTGGGTTATCAGGGGAGCTGGGAGACAGCCCACTTTCCTGTAATGAAGAAAAACGTATTGCAATGACAGTCTTGGAGCGTTCCAGGCACATCATGCTGCTACTTCTGTTGGACAGTGGAGTATGTACAGTGAAAGTTTTGACATGAGTTATGAGTAGAATGACCATACGGCCGAAATAATCTCTGTATCGCTGAAAGGAATTGCGGAAAGATTGAAAGCTCACTGAAGAACAGCTTTTTAGGATTTTAACAAAACGATATGGGTCATTTCAGTGCTCCTGACTCTGTTCCATATGCTCTCGCCTTTTGTCTTGAGTGCAATGTTCTTTATCAGGAAATACAAAGACATGCTTCAGTGACAAATTGCTCTACTATTCCCCCCACCTCCACCCCTCCCTGAAGTTTGAATTGAACAGAGAGAGTAAGAGAGATTGATTTTTGTTTTGTTCTCATTTTTGTTCTGGGCAAAGCATTGACTCACAACGCTCGGAAGGCAATGCAGACTGTGATCCACAAGGCGAGCAGATGATGTTCTTGTTTTTGAAAAGATGACAGCTGTTTTCTTTAGACATCTGTCAAGTTAAGTATACATTACTGGCCCTTAAATCCTCCTTTGATCAACTATACTTCATAGTACCTGGGTTAAATGTGAACAAAAAGCTCTACGTAAAGTGTTTTCAATTGGAACACAAGAAATGCCAGTTTTTTCCCCATGATTTTACTTTATTTAGGTTTTTTTTTTTTTTTTTTTTTTAGTTATTCTCTATATCAGTGAGCACTTTTTCTGATCTCCCTGAAACACCTTGACTGCAGTCTTTAGTTTTCTTCCGGGAACGTATCACAATATCCCTCATTTAAATAATTCCCGCCCAAGACATACACAAAAAAAACATTTTTGTTAGTCAAAACAAAACACGGTCGTGTGATTAGTCGTGTGTGAAAACTTGTGGTTATGGTAAGGGCCGTGACATTTCTGAAACACGCTCAAAGCGGTTGACCAATCACAACACACTGGTCCAGTTGACCAGTCAGAACACATTGTGCTTTTCTGAAAGAGTGGCATCATAAAGACCAGAGCTAAAAACGTTACTGACAGACTGGGAAGAGAAGTGCTGCAAAAATATAATATATATAAAATATTATGTGTTTTTTTTGGACATTCAAGCATAAAAACCTATTCTAACAGACCCCAAAAACAAAATCAAGACTTTGTAAAAGGGCATAATATGTCCTCTTAAAAAAAAACAAAAAAAAAACATTACAATATTCAGTATACAAACGTTTAACTAGAGCTAAAGTTAAAATTTAGCTGCATGTTTTACTGTCCCTTTCACATTAATGTAGGTATATTCAGCAAAATTAAAATATACAATTTATACACAATTATATGACCGTCAATAAAGATTATTTGAATGGCATTGTAAATATCATAACGAAATATGTACATTAATTAATATTGTACAATGCGTGTAATTTTAGGCTTTGATTAAAATGCAACAGTCAGTTTTATACAACATATAACGGTGTCCGTTGTCTTTCTTTGCACTGAGGGCCCTAGGCTTGAAAATGATTGACCCCAACGCTAAAGAGCATATCTCACAATATAGCAAAATTGGATGGGGGATGCGTAGAATTAAAGGGCGGTCTTGCAAAAATAGCTAGTTGTCGCTTTCCATCTAAGATGCATAGAAATGCGTTATGGATTTTATGAGCACACCTCTCAGGGCAGTTTCTTATGGCCCTCTCATACTGAAATAAATGGAGAGTAATGTGCCTATTCCCCAGGAGAACTGACACCTGCAGAAAGGAGGTTTGAGAGGTAATGTAGCATAGCATCTTGTTATTGAGCTGAGGGACAGGCATTCTGCATTATGCAATATTTACCTCAATGCCCGCCTCTGAGCACAGACTGAAATGCTAGCAAAATAGACTGTGCGGGGGACATTTATGAGATCATCAGATGACATTTAACTTGATTAACATCTTTTGAGCTCTGTGTTTTATGAGGGCATGTACAGTATATTTTGGAAAAGAAAATACACTGGCATTGCTTTAGATAGAAGCATTAGATCTCTGACCTAAATTATAACAATACATCAGCCCTGGACTTTGGTTTTAGGAGAGAGTATTGTGCAATAGTTTGGGACAATTTGTCATCTGGACATAAGCAGAATGCTGTTTAAGTACAGAGCACAAGCTGCTGATATTTTTACTTGTGATTTTTATATTGTCTCACAACATCAAGACAAGAGCTAAATCAAAGCAGCTTATTAGAAGGACAGTTACAAATTAAAGGGAATTTCATTATGCTGGTATAATTCCTCATTTCATTTTCTCAGTTGTTAGATACAGTTACAGCCCACGTATATGGACATAAAATGGTACAATTTCGGTGTTTATATGCGTCCGTACAGGCTGATTTTAAAATGTCCCTACCAATTTTGAAACCAAATCTGTGCTTTAAAATCATGACAAATTGCCCATAGGCAACAGAACTCCAAAAGCAGCAAGTGGTATGTGATTAAAGAGTAAAATGGGTTTTCATCACCTTATTGTGGCTATCAAAATATATTAAATATATGCGTGTGAGTGTGTATAGCATATATATCCTAACTCCAGACATCCAGGGGGTTTGGCATGTAAGCAGGGAGCTTTGGAGATGATCCTTTTAATTTAGTGTGAGCCTCTGTGCTGTGAGAGCCAAGCTGATTCACTTCCTGTGGATGATGCCATCTGCTTGGGGGCAGCAAACAAACAGACAGACCAAACAAAGGCAAAGCTTTCTTCACTGTCTGTGCGTGAAGCATGCAGTGTTGGGTGCAGCTTAAATAAGGTTGAGACTTGATTTTATTTTCTAAATTGAGAGGTAGTCAGATGTGAAGGTTTTACCCAGTGCGTATGTATTTTAGCTCATACAATTATAGCTGGGTCATTTCTACTATGCAGTATTTTATTAAATATGTTTTAATGTTCTGGACAAAACATTCAAATATTTTTTTATGTAAATAAATGTATGTATATTTTTTGAAATATATAAATATTATAAGTTAGTTGTCTTTTACCAAAATGCCACAATTAAGTGATTCTGACTTCCCTGGTTACAATGCAGTAAAAAAAAAAAAATAAATAAATAAATTAAAGGGCTCATCGGATATTATTATTATTATTATTATTATTTAGTGCTGTCAATTGATAAAAAAAAAATATATTTTTTTTAATTAATCACAAATTTTTCTGTAATTAATCGCAATTAAAAACTTTATTTTGTAATAAATTCACAGTTACTCTCCAAATTCATGTAGAAGACAATATTTTTTAAATATTTGTTGTAATGGCATTCTTTTTATGAATGAAGGCAAGTATCACTGATACTAATACTGCTACTGATGTCTCTATGAAATTGATAGCTTTTAATTTTACTGTAAAATTTATTTCAAAATTATTTTTTTAGGCTTTAAAAAAATACTTAAAAAATGCTTTAAAGCTACTATATATATATATATATATATATATATATATGCAATAACAAAGGCGTAGGTTGATAATCCATAAGCAGAATTATGGAACTTGTCGTCATGCCGATGGATCTAATCATTTTTATGGATGAGTGAATACATTGATGTTTTTAATGAAGCAGGGCGCGATTGCTAATAAGAGACAGATATCGGCGTCACACAGGAGTCCCGTGGATATAAAGGAATAAGGACATTTCATTCTACCGAACTACCCGCATGTGCTGAATTACTACTTACACAGGTTAGTTTATTTGACGAATGAAACTTGTGAGGCAACGCAGCGCTGTTTCACTTGGTCTACACTATCATACTAAACTGCATTTGAGTGTGTTGAAAGTTCAAATGTTATTCTATGTGTTAGTTTGTGGGCTGTTTGAGACTAGCAGTAAGCTAGATCAACATTAGAATAACATACTGATCATATTCTAACATTTCATCATGTTGAGCTATACTGTATAACATTGATTAGTTGTATGTACATTTGCTCACCTGTCTAATAAAGTACATGCAAGAGCGGCGTCTCTGTAAAGTCGTGACTCGTGAAGCTCTGTCAAGTTGAAGTTAGACGTGGAGCTCTCGGCATCTTGAAAACGCCACGCCGATATTGATCCTCATTTCGCCTTTTGTTCCAAAGTCTGCTTGACATGGTCCATAATGTTTGAACGAAACAACAGCGTGCTGAGCGTGCTGCTAGACGTAACGCAGTTGTCCATGTATGTCACCATGGTTACTATGGCAGTACAAGCGGAAACCAGGGATAACGCGGATATTACGTCATTGACAGGCGACAATGACCAGGGACGAGTCATTATTTAAAAATTTTATTTCTCTGAAATAAAAAAATCTTTGGAAACTTTTGGGATTTTGTAAGTACACAACTGCAGGAAATATATCACACTGTGCAAGTGATTTTTTGATATTTTATTGCAAAAATATTACATATTGTACCTTAAAAAACTTTTAATTTAAGTGAACTTAAAACAATCTTCACATAAACTCGTTATAATAAATGTTATATTTACCTGTGGCCTTCCTATCTGTCTAAGAGGTAGGAAATATACAGAAATTGAATAAAGTAATCAAACACTTTACAGTCTTGACTGCATCAATTATAAATTCAATATAGAATAATCCTTATTAAAGCTTTTCTCAGTTTTCTCTGCTATTTCTCTTTTTTTGTTCTGATGACAGACATCACAGCAACTGGTTTATTAGACTGCTGTCACTTTAAGATCTGCTGCTGTCCAATATGACTCGGATCTGATGCACATTTCATTTCTTTAAGTTAATTTAAGATTGCTATTAAACTCATTTAAGACTGCTCTTATGAGAATACTCGCCAAAACGTGCATTTTGCGCACGATAATGGGACACCATGTGTGTCACACAGACGAGACATTCACAGAAAGCGAGTTCTCTTTTGTCTTGTCACGCTTGAATGGTTTAAAAGCATTTGCAGAGCGTGATCATATAATGTAACGCTAGCCAAAGGATGACAGAAAAAACGGATGCTGCATTAAAATTAAACTGAAAAAAATGAATTGCATGCGTTAACACGCTAATTTTGACAGCACTATTATTATTATTATTATTATTATTAATATTAATAATTGTTGTAATATAATCCTTGAAGATCACTTACAAGGTTACTAAAGTTTTTTTGCACAAAAAAAAATACAAATAATATATATATATATATATATATATATATATATACAGTGAGGAAAATAAGTATTTGAACACCCTGCTATTTTGTAAGTTCTCCCACTTGGAAATCATGGAGGGGTCTGAAATTGTCATCGTAGGTGCATGTCCACTGTGAGAGACATAATCTAAAAAAAAAAAATCCAGAAATCACAATATATGATTTTTTAACTATTTATTTGTATGATACAGCTGCAAATAAGTATTTGAACACCTGTCTATCAGCTAGAATTCTGACCCTCAAAGACCTGTTAGTCTGCCTTTAAAATGTCCACCTCCACTCCATTTATTATCCTAAATTAGATGCACCTGTTTGAGGTCGTTAGCTGCATAAAGACCTGTCCACCCCATACAATCAGTAAGAATCCAACTACTAACATGGCCAAGACCAAAGAGCTGTCCAAAGACACTAGAGACAAAATTGTACACCTCCACAAGGCTGGAAAGGGCTACGGGGAAATTGCCAAGCAGCTTGGTGAAAAAAGGTCCACTGTTGGAGCAATCATTAGAAAATGGAAGAAGCTAAACATGACTGTCAATCTCTCTCGGACTGGGGCTCCATGCAAGATCTCACCTCGTGGGGTCTCAATGATCCTAAGAAAGGTGAGAAATCAGCCCAGAACTACACGGGAGGAGCTGGTCAATGACCTGAAAAGAGCTGGGACCACCGTTTCCTAGGTTACTGTTGGTAATACACTAAGACGTCATGGTTTGAAATCATGCATGGCACGGAAGGTTCCCCTGCTTAAACCAGCACATGTCAAGGCCCGTCTTAAGTTTGCCAATGACCATTTGGATGATCCAGAGGAGTCATGGGAGAAAGTCATGTGGTCAGATGAGACCAAAATATAACTTTTTGGTCATAATTCCACTAAACGTGTTTGGAGGAAGAAGAATGATGAGTACCATCCCAAGAACACCATCCCTACTGTGAAGCATGGGGGTGGTAGCATCATGCTTTGGGGGTGTTTTTCTGCACATGGGACAGGGCGACTGCACTGTATTAAGCAGAGGATGACCGGGGCCATGTATTGCGAGATTTTGGGGAACAACCTCCTTTCCTCAGTTAGAGCATTGAAGATGGGTCGAGGCTGGGTCTTCCAACATGACAATGACCCGAAGCACACAGCCAGGATAACCAAGGAGTGGCTCTGTAAGAAGCATATCAAGGTTCTGGCGTGGCCTAGCCAGTCTCCAGACCTAAACCCAATAGAGAATCTTTGGAGGGAGCTCAAACTCCGTGTTTCTCAGCGACAGCCCAGAAACCTGACTGATCTAGAGAAGATCTGTGTGGAGGAGTGGGCCAAAATCCCTCCTGCAGTGTGTGTAAACCTGGTGAAAAACTACAGGAAACGTTTGACCTCTGTAATTGCAAACAAAGGCTACTGTACCAAATATTAACATTGATTTTCTCAGGTGTTCAAATACTTATTTGCAGCTGTATCATACAAATAAATAGTTAAAAAATCATACATTGTGATTTCTGGATTTTTTTTTTTAGATTATGTCTCTCACAGTGGACATGCACCTACGATGACAATTTCAGACCCCTCCATGATTTCTAAGTGGGAGAACTTGCAAAATAGCAGGGTGTTCAAATACTTATTTTCCTCACTGTATATATATATATATATATATATATATATATACAGTATGTGTGTGTGTGTGTGTGTATGTATATATTAGGGGTGGCACGGTTCACAAAACCCACGGTTCGGTTCGTATCACGGTTTTAGGGTCACGGTTTTCGGTTCTGTACGGTTCATGTTGTTGTTTTTTCTTTTAATCTTTAACACTCCAAAAATTTACTTCAGCATATGATATATAGCTGAATTATCTAATTATTTATTTATTTATTTCATAAATGGGGTGTTTGCAAAACGCAGCTTCTCATTTCCCATTCTGAAGTAATATGAGTGAGCAGTCACCCTGAGGAAACTTTCAGTGGCCCTGGAGGTCCATCATCTGTAGAGCTACGTGGGCTGTGTCGGACCGTTATTTGTCAATTTATCCTCGTGTCTCGTCATCATAGGCGGGACATGTCCCCACCATTTTTTGCCAGGGTTGATATTATCTTGCAGCACGGGTGTACCAATACAAATAAATAAAACATTTCCAGTTAACTAGCAAAGTATTTGTTTCATTCGTTTGTTAAATAAGAAGCAATTTAGCGCTGAAATGTGTTTTTTTAATCAAGTGATCAAAGTGCTCGTTGCAGTTGCGATCAGTGGTGCTGATACAGTGTTCTCGTGGCTCGCGCACACACCGCAGCGGCCGCACATTCATCACTCGGACGCGCGCTTCAATCCATTGAGGAGACTCAAGGCTACTCGTTCCGATTAAATAATAAAACAAAATTCATACAAATCGGTCCCTGCTTGATATACAACCGCTGATAAACATAATCGGTTTTGATAAAGAAAAAAATATATACGAGCGCAGATTAGAACTCAGAACCTTTGATACGCTTGGCAAGTTCTGCCACTGGACCATTAGGCTACGTGGAACAGTCGATCTATGTAGCCTATTTATTCACATGAAAAAAACAACATGTAGTGTGGAGTAGATCTCATTAAATGTCTAGGTAAACTCAGTGTACTATATAAATCGATTGCTGGACATTGTAATGTAATTCTACATATGTCTGATTTATGATTTAGCATTGTATTAGCACGGGCACGAGGCTACATTGCGCATGCGTCGAACCGTGCAAACCGCGCGACGCACACGCGCACCGAACCGAGACAAGCGAACCGAACGGTTCGGATGTTTTTTCATGTACCGTGCCACCCCTAGTATATATTTATGTATATGTGGGTAAAATAATATTTTCAACCTTCATTCTGACACTCTGTCTGAAATAATAAATTTTTAAGGGGCGGATCCATTAAGGCTGGTCAGTAAACATCCACTGTTATGATTGGCTATTGCATGTGAGTGTTTTGAAAACATTATCCATATAAAACTGTCATTTACAGATGAAGCATATGAAATCAGATCCAATACAGCAGACTGCTTCATCTGTCAACAAAAGGTTTTTGTTTTTTTTTGCAAACTCTCCATTACACTGTGCCTCATTTTACAAAACAATCTGCGGTCAAATTCTCTGAACAAACATATAATCATCCAATGTGTTCCAGGACACCATTTAAAAATTAACCATCCACTTTTTCCTGGTTCTCTGAAGTCTGTACAGGGACTCAAACGAGCTGTTTAAACAGGACGTGTCAAAGCGAACGTTCCTTTACGCTTCTGTTTACTCTTCCATGTGTCCTCTTGTCGGCAGACTCAAGCACGTGGAGTAAAGTGAACGGGCATCTGTATACTGCATCCAGTGTAGACAGCATCAGTGATTATAATGGGTTCTATTTGCTTTTGATGCGAAGGCATACGGTGTAGGCAAGTGTCAGCCGTTAAGCAAATGCATTTGTCACAAGTCCCCAAATATCCAAACGAGCTGTTTTTCTCTGTCTGCCTGTCTGTCTATTTATCCATCTATCCATCTATCTGTCTGTCTGTCTGTGAATTTACTTTGATTCCCACACTTATACATAATGATAGTGGCTGTTCTTTCTGTTTATTCTCTCATCTCTATAATATTAATGCTATATCAGGTCTGGTTACATTGAGTTTGTAAAGATTTTATCTTACTATATTGTCGAATGCAGAATTTTTCTTGGCAGTTATTTTGCTTCCATAGTTAGAGATTTGCTTTTTTTGTCTTGACAGATCTTTGACTTTCACTGCCGTCTTCTCTTTCACTCCTCCGCTTTTGTTAGGGACAAAATCACTAGCTTGTCACCAGCAGCCTTGTGAAAAGAGCATATTTCAACACCTTGACAGCTTCGCTGTCACGATACCTCTGGATGACATCAAACTACTAAAGCCTACATTAGCCCCCTGCTGTTGTCGAAGAGAACTCTGTTGGTATAAGCTAAGCTTAGAGGCAGGAGAGCAAACAGATGGTTTTCATTCAGTGAAGAAATTGTCTACTGTGATGCACAATAGCATAGGGACCTTCCGCAGTAATGATGAAACTAACACCTCGACTTTGTAAATAATTTGTGCCTGTATGTTATGTGGTTGCAGTTTAAAACCCTTTCAAATAAATTCTCTGTTAGACAAATAGAAAACTAAGTATAAGTGCATTATAAGATTATTCTAGACATGTTCAACTAATCATCTATCATGACTAGTACATTTCAATGCATTCTCATCCTAGGGCGTCATATACTGACCCTTTTGACATTTCGTCTACATCGAACACACATGGCACCCTTTAGCGTCAATATGACACGCACAGAGCTTTGTTCGGTTATGGGTAGGTTTAGGTCTGGGGTAGGGTTAGGGTTAGACCGCTAGGAGGCGCCTTCTGGCCCATATCTATCTGCGTCTCACATTGATGCTAAAGGGTGCCATGTGCGTTCGATGTAGACCTTGGGATGAGAACGGGCTGTACATTTCCTACTCAGCATTGCTTTTGCCAGAGCTACTGTATCTGCATAGATAGCTTTCTAATCTCTAGTATCTAATATCACCGACTTTCATTGTTAATTTCATATATGAAAATGAACAATGTTTACTCATTCTCCGTATTATCTGGAGCGAGTATCCCCACCCACAGACAGTCGGATCGACAGAGGGTTATTAACAGAACAGTTATAGGCAGGTTTATAACTGACAATTGTATTGTACTATGTCTACTTTAAACAGCATTATGGTAAAAATGAAACACCATGGCAACAGTTTTCTTACCTGTACGTGACAGTGTTTTGGTTCAGGCAGAACTGACAGAATGGCAGTTTCTTTCAGTTTTTCCCCTCCGTTGGACCTAAAACACTGTGGAACAATACAGGTCTACACCATTACAACTAAAAGTTTACTAAGTAGTATTTCCTACTAAAGCATGGAGGTATTTGACTCTGGTTAGTGTATCCCAGTGCATTATGGGTGTTGAAGTTTCCCAATATATTTGGCCAAACGGAAGACAACAGCCTTTTTTTTACTTCTCCGTTTTCACTAGTCAGGTAGCGCTGATTACATTTTTTCCCCTGCCTTTCTGCTGTAGAGGCAGCCAAGTTTTATTGAAAGCCTATTTTGCCAGCTGTAAAGTACTGTGAAGTATGTCTTTCTGTGAAGTAAGACAGTCTGATCTCATTAATATTTGTTGTTATTCATTCGGAATGTTTACTTGTACAATTTTCTACATTTGGACATATACGCATGAATATGCGTATAACGCATGTACATATACCTACAATGAGATCACATTGCACATGACCATATGAGTTTTGTTGGAAAAATCAACCTACCAATCGGCTTAATTATAGTTGTCTTTGCATATTAAAGGGATAGTTCACCCCCAAAATTGTATTCTGTCATAATTTTCTTTATTAATAATAACTTTATTAATACTCTGTCATAATTAATTATTTTATGGAACACAAATTATGATATTTTGAAGAATTTTGGGGTCCAGATGAAATTGGACCCCATTGACTTTCTTTGTGTGAACATTTTAACATTGAAAAAAGGACAAACAACATCTTTAAGATGGCAGGAAGTGGTAGACAATTTAATTGGACAACAGTCATATTGTATTCAATGAAAGTCACGAAAGAACATGCATTTCATCATCCATTCAGCGGTTTGGGTGACCAACATCCCCTGAAGGCAAGTCGGCATAACAACATGGTGGAAAGCGCAAACAGTCGCCTATTTTCTTTAAAGGACAGGATGCGAATTGTATCTTTACAATTATTAATATCATAGAATCATTTCCTGTATGTGGATCCTCTCTAGTATATCTGTGCATCTCTGTCCCCCTTGTGGAGCTCGAAACTGCGTTCTCCTGTGATTTTATTGAGTTGGGACCAAGCCAAGGGTTATTCTGTGTTCATGAGTACAGTACATTTATTCCCAGAGTAATGGACTGGCAGACTCGAAAACAATGCAGTAAAATATGTCCTTTGCAAATAATTGTTTGCAGAGAATTTTTTTTTCTTTTTTGGCTCGGTTTCTCAAAAGAAGCTATGCATTATTTATGTGAATGACATTAATACTAAGGTGTTTCCCCTGGAATAGAGCCCATACTGTGATCTACATAACAACAGACATCAAAAGATTGGGGTATATAAATTCTTTCGCCTTTACTATGGATCCAAACACAAAGCCTTCTGAATGCATCGGGTTTTTGAAAGGGACTGAATAGCAGTGTTTAAAAATGCATGGAAGTGTGAATGTGCCGATTCTCCTGCAGGGGCTTTGGTGTGATGTATGGACACTTTATTGAGGAGTGAGTGGTTTTGAATGTGATGTATTAACATGCGGTGCATTGGAAGGCATAGCCCGGCGGAGGAAGTGATGGCTCCATTTCATAGGATGTTGATTACATTACTCCGTGATGATGAATTAGTTTAATTAAATCCAGCCAATGATTTACAGAGGATACATGCCAATACATGGTGAGAAACAATGGGCTCTGTGCATGTTACTGCCCCGTGGACTTTCTTATTGAAGTTTCTGTTCTTTTCTTTTTTTTTTTAGGGGATAGGGATGCTGTGGTGTAGTAGTTAAGGTTCAGGTGCTGGTCACTTGAAGGTTGCATGTTTGTGATGTTTACTATGCTATGAAAGGCCATTTTGTAAACAGTTTGAGCACTTGTACATACTTGTATACTATATCATATATGTGTATGTGTATATATATATATATATATATATATATATATATATATATATACACTCACCTAAAGGATTATATATATATATATATATATATATATATATATATACACTCACCTAAAGGATTATTAGGAACACCTGTTCAATTTCTCATTAATGCAATTATCTAATCAACCAATCACATGGCAGTTGCTTCAATGCATTTAGGGGTGTGGTCCTGGTCAAGACAATCTCCTGAACTCCAAACTGAATGTCAGAATGGGAAAGAAAGGTGATTTAAGCAATTTTGAGCGTGGCATGGTTGTTGGTGCCAGACGGGCCGGTCTGAGTATTTCACAATCTGCTCAGTTACTGGGATTTTCATGCACAACCATTTCTAGGGTTTACAAAGAATGGTGTGAAAAGGGACAAACATCCAGTATGCGGCAGTCCTGTGGGCGAAAATGCCTTGTTGATGCTAGAGGTCAGAGGAGAATGGGCCGACTGATTCAAGCTGATAGAAGAGCAACTTTGACTGAAATAACCACTTGTTACAACCGAGGTATGCAGCAAAGCATTTGTGAAGCCACAACACGCACAAACTTGAGGTGGATGGGCTACAACAGCAGAAGACCCCACCGGGTACCACTCATCTCCACTACAAATAGGAAAAAGAGGGTACAATTTGCACGAGCTCATCAAAATTGGACAGTTGAAGACTGGAAAAATGTTGCCTGGTCTGATGAGTCTCGATTTCTGTTGAGACATTCAGATGGTAGAGTCAGAATTTGGCGTAAACAGAATGAGAACATGGATCCATCATGCCTTGTTACCACTGTGCAGGCTGGTGGTGGTGGTGTAATGGTGTGGGGGATGTTTTCTTGGCACACTTTAGGCCCCTTAGTGCCTACTGGGCATCGTTTAAATGCCACGGCCTACCTGAGCATTGTTTCTGACCATGTCCATCCCTTTATGACCACCATGTACCCATCCTCTGATGGCTACTTCCAGCAGGATAATGCACCATGTCACAAAGCTCGAATCATTTCAAATTGGTTTCTTGAACATGACAATGAGTTCACTGTACTAAAATGGCCCCCACAGTCACCAGATCTCAACCCAATAGAGCATCTTTGGGATGTGGTGGAACGGGAGCTTCGTGCCCTGGATGTGCGTCCCACAAATCTCCATCAACTGCAAGATGCTATCCTATCAATATGGGCCAACATTTCTAAAGAATGCTTTCAGCACCTTGTTGAATCAATGCCACGTAGAATTAAGGCAGTTCTGAAGGCGAAAGGGGGTCAAACACAGTATTAGTATGGTGTTCCTAATAATCCTTTAGGTGAGTGTATATATAGTTTACTAGTACTAGTACTTTACTAGTGGACGCGTTGTTGTCTTTGGAGCTCCATCGATTTGATTTATAAATCTTGATTTTATTCTTTAAACTTACAACAAACATTTTCTACTTTACCTCACTGAGAAGCACTACTGCTCAACCCTCATAGTTACAACGCGGACTGTTGAGCAGACGCGTCTCAAGCCTATTAGTGATCCAACGCTGGATACTCCTATAGGTTACGTCCGTGGATCACGGCTGAACGCGTCTTCTCAACACTCACTTACAAACATTTTTCGCCTGTCGTGCGTCTACTCTACACCCGTACCACTAAAAAGATGGATTATATCTAAGACTTCAATCATAAATTACAACGCGGACTGTTGAGCAGACGCGTCTCAAGCCTATTAGTGATCCAACGCTGGATACTCCTATAGGTTACGTCCGTGGATCACGGCTGAACGCGTCTTCTCAACACTCACTTACAAACATTTTTCGCCTATCGTGCGTCTACTCTACACCCGTACCACTAAAAAGACGGATTATATCTAAAACTTCAGTCATAAATTAGTATTAATATTGATAGCATCACTGGTAGCTTCGTTGCTAACTTACTGTCCATCTGTTAAAATGGCGAATATATCAGATGAAAGTAGTCTACCTTCTGGTGCAGGTGAGGACACATTTGAGCTGCACGCACTGCAGTCTGATCTGGAAGCTGTTGAGAAACAGATCCACGACCTTTTATTGAGACAAGCCGAGCTGATAGACCGGCGGTTAGCTCTTGAAACATCACGCGCCGATGCACACAAATCAGAGATTAACGTTACTAACCCGCTGACTCCGACTTCGTCTACTCCGTGCGTTTCTCAACATAGGTCCCGAGCGCCGAGGTCGCGATCAGCCATGGTCTCGTTCACTCCGGCTCCAACACGCCACCACGAAGCCTGGGTGGTTCCGCAGCGGAAGACGCGAGTCAGGTCTAGACCAAGACTCTCTCCGACCCTCCCGGTTTTCGAGTTATCCACACAAAACCGCTTCTCCCCTCTTCGCGAAACAGAACGCGATGCTGTGATCATCGGCGATTCCATCATTCGGCACGTACGCGCAACGTTAGGTAAAAGTAAGGTGCACAGTCACTGCTTTCCTGGTGCTCGTGTTTCTGAAATCGCTACTCACGTTCCCGAGATTCTGAACGGTGACGAGCGCGTCGGAACTGTTGTCCTGCACGCGGGAGTGAACGACATCAGGATGCGCCAGACAGAGATTCTGAAGAAAGACTTCAGGAATCTGATCGATACGGTACGCAGCACATCGCCTGAAACAACGATCATAGTGTCAGGACCGCTTCCCACGTACCGACTAGGACATGAAAAGTTTAGCAGATTATTTGCGCTAAATGAATGGTTAATGTCATGGTGCAATGAGCAGAAACTGCTCTTTGTAAATAATTGGAATCTGTTTTGGGAGCGTCCTAGGCTTTTCCGTGCCGATGGCTTACACCCAAGCAGATTCGGAGCAGATCTTCTGTCGGATAACATCTCCAAAATGTTAAATACCTTTTGACTAGTAACCAAAAGTCCAAATCATAGTCTCTGCTGCACCAATTTAACTGATATAAATACTAGTGTAGAATATTGCATAGAAACCGTGTCTATTCCTCGTTTAGTGAGATCAAATAACAAATCTACTGCAGGATCTAGGAAAAATCTAATTGTTATTAAAACAGAAAATGTTGCTATTAGTAAACAAAAACAATTTCTAAAGCTAGGTCTTCTAAACATTAGATCACTCACACCTAAGGCAGTTATTGTAAATGAAATAGTCACAGATAATAGCTTCGATGTACTTTGCCTAACTGAAACCTGGCTTAAACCAAATGATTATTTCGGTCTAAATGAGTCTGCTCCTCCTGGATACTCCTATAAGCATGAGCCCCGTCTGATTGGTCGTGGCGGTGGTGTTGCGACAATTTATAGAGATATTCTCAATGTTACTCAGAAAGCGGGTTATAAGTTTATTTCGTTTGAAGTACTTGTACTAAATGTTACGCTCTTAGATGTTAGAAAAACATCCCTATTATCTCTAGCCTTGGCTACCGTATATAGACCGCCTGGGCCTTACGCTGATTTCCTAAAAGAGTTTGCAGATTTTCTCTCAGACCTATTAGTCAATGTCGATAAAGCATTAATTGTTGGAGATTTTAACATACACGTAGATAATCCAAATGATGCGTTAGGGGCTGCGTTTACAGATTTATTAAATTCATTTGGGGTCAAGCAAAACGTCACCGGACCAACTCATCGTCTTAATCATACACTCGATTTAATTATATCACATGGAATCGATCCAACCGATATAGATATTATACCGCAAAGTGATGAAGTCACTGACCATTACATGGTAACTTGCATATTACGTACTGCTGTAATATGTCATGCGGCGCCGCGTTATCAACCAGGCAGAACAATCCTTCCATCCACCATAGATAATTTCTCAAATTGCTTATCTGATCTGTCTCAGCTGCTGCCTGAACCCAAACAAACAGATGAACTAGAAGAACTAACTAGCACTATGAGCACTATTCTCTCTAGAACATTGGATGTTGTTGCACCTATTAGATTAAAAAAGGTCAGAGAGAAAATTAAAGCACCGTGGTACAACAATACTACGCATGTTCTAAAGCGAGAAACCCGTATTTTAGAGCGTAAATGGAAACAAACTAATTTAGAGGTCTTTAGAATCGCGTGGAAAGACAGTATGTCACATTATAAAAAGGCCCTAAAAGCAGCCAGGGCTGAGCACCTCCGCAAACTAATAGAAAATAACCAAAATAATCCAAGGTTTTTATTTAACACCGTGGCTAGACTAACAAATAAACAGACGTCACCCGAACAAAATATCCCGTTACAGTTTAGTAGTAATGATTTTATGAAGTTCTTCACTGAGAAAATAGAAAGCATCAGAACCACAATTGTAAACGTTCAATCTTCAGTTGCGCCTTATAATTCAGCCTTAATTATTACCCCGCAAGAACAATTACAGTGCTTTACAACTATAGAACAAATAGAGTTAAATAAACTTATCACTTCCTCTAAAACAACAACATGTTTATTAGATCCGATACCAACTAAACTACTGAAAGAAGTGTTACCTGTAGTGGAAGAGCCTCTCCTTAATATTATTAACTCGTCTTTATCTTTAGGTCATGTTCCAAGAACATTTAAACTGGCAGTTATAAAACCTCTCATTAAGAAACCACAATTAGATCATAATAACCTAGCAAATTATAGACCCATTTCAAATCTTCCATTTATGTCTAAAATATTAGAAAAAGTGGTGTCCGCTCAATTGTGTTCTTTCTTGCAAGAAAATGATATCTATGAGAAGTTTCAGTCTGGTTTCAGGCCGCACCATAGCACTGAAACTGCGCTCGTTAAAATCACAAATGATTTACTTTTAGCTTCTGACCAAGGCTGTATCTCAATACTAGTTTTACTTGATCTTAGTGCTGCGTTCGATACTATAGATCACACAATACTCTTAGATCGACTACAAAATTATACTGGTGTTCAAGGACAAGCATTAAGCTGGTTTAGATCATACTTATCTGACCGCTACCATTTTGTCTATTTAAATGGAGAAAAATCGATCATAACTCCAGTAAACTATGGAGTGCCGCAGGGATCTGTGTTAGGCCCTCTATTATTCTCAGTATATATGATGCCACTTGGAAATATTATAAGGAAACATGGAATTAGTTTCCATTGTTATGCTGATGACACTCAAATATATATTTCATCACGGCCAGATGAAAACGCTAAATTATCCAAATTGACAGAGTGTGTTAAAGATATAAAAGATTGGATGACGCGTAATTTTCTTTTATTAAATCCAGACAAAACAGAGGTACTACTTATCGGTTCAAAAAACCGCCCACAAAACCTCTCGCAATACAACTTTAATATAGTAGGATGTCCTGTTACTTTATCCTCTACAGTAAAAGACCTGGGTGTTATACTCGATTGCAACCTGTCTTTCAAAAATCATATTTCATATGTTACAAAAACCGCCTTTTTCCACCTTAGAAACATTGCTAAGCTACGTAATATGCTATTAGTTTCTGATGCAGAAAAGTTAGTTCATGCATTCATGACCTCGAGACTAGATTACTGTAATGCTTTATTAGCCGGTTGTCCTGCATCCTCAATTAACAAGCTACAGTTAGTCCAAAATGCCGCCGCTAGAGTTCTTACTAGATCAAGAAAATATGATCATATAACACCGATTTTATCATCACTGCATTGGTTACCTATAAAGTTCCGTATTAATTACAAGGTATTGCTACTGACTTATAAAGCCCTAAACGGCTTAGCTCCAGTCTATTTAACGGATCTTCTATCGCCCTATAATCCATCGCGCTCTTTAAGATCACTAAATTCAAGGCTTTTGGTCATACCTAGGATATCCAGAACCACCAAAGGAGGGAGAGCATTTTCACATTTAGCTCCAAAACTCTGGAATAGCCTTCCTGATACTGTTCGTTGCTCAGACTCGCTCTCCCAGTTTAAAACTAGATTAAAGTCGCATCTCTTCAGCCAGGCATTCATATAATATTTTTAATCTTACAGTTCAAATTACAATCCGGCCTCTAGTTAATAAACGCCAGAGGAGAACTGGCCCCCGACTGAGCCTGGGTTCTCCCAAGGTTTTTTTTTCTCCATTGGGTCACCTGATGGAGTTTTAGGACACTATTAGGTCACTTGATGGAGTTTTTCGGTTCCTTGCCACTGTTGCCTTTGGCTTGCTCAGTTGGGGATATTCTGGGGATATCTAATTTGATTTTATCAATAAATTCCACTAGAAACAAACCTTGTTGTATTATTTTAATTTAATACTGTGAAGCTGCTTTGATACAATCTGTATTGTGAAAAGCGCTATACAAATATACTTGACTTGACTTGACTTGACTAGTATGTACTTATAAGTATTGTACTTATAAACATTTCAACAGTGATGTATATTATTGATTGATTGATTAGCTGATTGATTGATTGATTGATTGATTGATTGACTGACTGACTGACTGACTTATTGATTGATTGACTGACTGACTGATTGATTGATTGATTGATTGATTGATTTACTGACTGATTTATTGATATTGTAATTGATGTATTAAGGAATTAAGATAAGTGAACATCAATCAAACAATAGCTCATTATTTGTTTATTGAGTCATCTAAAATGGCTTGTGAGTAAAGAGAAAAACATACCTGGGCAAATTTCCGAAAAGTGAGTGTTTAATTCACCCTTCGCAGGGAATTTGATTGACAGGTGATCTGACCAATCATAATCCGCCATCCACCGGCTTTTTTGTCCGACAAAGCAGTTAGGAGAGTTAGTAGATTAACGTCGGTGGATTTAAACTTGACAAATGGTGTGTACTGACGTCTTTCTGCGGTTGAAACTACATTCCTTGTGATGTTCATTCATGTTTATTTGATGCTATAAATTAACTAAAAGGAAGAGATGATCAGTTCACGAGCAGCTTTAATTGAGGCTCTACAGCGATCTGCCACATTAAAGAGCCACAAAACGACATTTATTGTTTACATTTCTTTAAAAAAATGGCCAAATTTGAAAGCTGAGGCTTTGTTTCATATTAAAAGTAACCTGCTCTGTCCTTTCTGTCAGTGCGTTGTCAGTGTCCTCTTTGCTCCATGATGTATTTTTCTCTGTGTGAGAACCATGGTGTGGCGTGAGAGCGGCATGGCTTGTCGGACATAGTAACAGTAACTAAAGGGGGTGGGTCTTTGCCAACGGTCAGTTGGGCAAAGCCACAAAATCATCATCGTCATCCATAGACCTTAATAAGACTGTCAGCTGTGCCATTAAAAATCAAACACATCCTCATCAGAAATTACCGCCTAGTCTTTAAAATCCAATAAATCAAAGTGTTTTCATTAGAGCCCCACATATGGACGTGGAAGGGGAGGCATGTGAATTCTCCTAATGTAGAAATAACAAATGCGGACAGTGTGGCCTGAAGCTAATCTCTTTGACATTTGAAGATAAATCCAGGTGGACATGGGAATGAATGCCACTGCCTCTCGGAACCAATTTTACGAACACAAACTCTGCACCCAATGTAAATGGCGTATGCAGTTTCTTAGAGTAAAAAGGAGGGAAATTACAATGCTTTTCTCTTAGGATAGTGAAAAATACACAATGCCACTACACATACAGCAGCTTGACAGATTGCTGTACTGTTGCCAAGAGCATCAACAAGAGGCTGATAGCTAAAAGAGCTAATAACCAGCAAGAAAGAAGGAATTCAAGTGACATGTTTGTACATAACCACAAGGGTTGTGGCTGCTCAGTCAAAGGTGTCACATTTTTAGAGTATTCCAATCCTTGTTTGTACGAGTGAATTTAAACTAGATTTGTGTATCCTGAAGGAAATAACTAATGTTTACAAGTCAGGGAAAAAAAATAAATAATAATATTGTTGTGGTTTTCTGTAAGTTTTAGGTTTTCAGCTTTGGTTCTGTTTAAATGAAAGCCAGCGGTCACAACACTAAGCACATTCCATGTTGTATTATTTAGCAGAATGCCTTTGAGATTCTAATAATAAAAAAAAAAATATATATATATATATATATATATATATATATATATATATATATATATATATGTGCAGAAGAATGTCATATAGGTTATGAATGATATGAGTGTGAGAAAACGATGATAGAATTTACATTTTTGACTGAACTATCACTGTAAGTGTGATTCCAAATCGTAGAGTGTATAATTTCAGTCTGAATCCCAGGGACCACTCTGGCAAGGTTTTCTCAAACTTAACTTTCTCAAACAATCAATCTGCCAGTAATGTTAATTGAATGTTTGTTCAGAGTTATCTGGTCTTTAATAATGTTATATAAACGTTAGCACAAAAACATTATGTATACATTGCTCATGAAAAAAAAGAAGTTATTTTAAAGTTTTTTAAAGGTTTAATGTATAACCAAGAAAAAAGAAGCTGCTAAGAATATTTTCTCATTTTCTTCCAAGCTTTTATGAGGAGATATGTTCTTTCAAATCACTTTAAAGTGTTGCAGCACAAATATTAGTCTTATTTGCATATATATGAACATTGCATCTAGGGGCATGTGCTCTTGTGCTGTATGATGTATTAAATAACCATATTGAGACCTCAAATTCTGAAAACCCCATATGGAGGCCCATATGATCATCCCTTCTGAAAACGAGACAGCACGTACAGTATACCATGGATGGAGCTACTGTATATAGGGTTGTTTTGTCTTCTGTTGTAGAGCTGTCTTTTAGCTTGTGTTTTTATTGGACCTGAGGCTTTTCTTTGGTTCTTAGAGATATTGGTGAAAGTGGTGCTCAAAAGACATGCCCAGGGACCTCATGTACTGCGGATAGTTTGCTTTTCTGTCCAAGGTCAGTTTTAACCTGGCTTTTCTTTCTCAAATGCCAGTGCACTGAACATTTCAAATGTCAATGACCTAAAGCAAGGGAGGGAAAATACATCACTGTGTAGGAGAGAAAATGGAGACAGCAGAAAGGATAAAGGGAAACCTTCTTATGGTAAACAAGAAATGACTTTAGGAGTGTTTAATGTGGGAGTTTATTATACAATGTCAGCGATGTTATACAAATATTGGTAGAGCCGTACACATAATCATGTGAGAATTACTTGATTTTGTATGTTTGTGACCTTAGAAAAGGACCATCATATACAGCTGCCTGTTATTTTAACAGATGTACATGTTTTATGTTTCTTTTATGATAACAAATCAGATTAGTCTCAGATATTCACAGTATGTTTTGCAGTGTAAATGCTCGTCTCTGTCGATTATGTTGTTAAAGTACAACATAAAAAAAATAAAAAAATAAAAAGACTTCTCTTACATTAAAGGGTCATGAAACCCCCTGTTTCTGCAGCAGTCAGTTCTCACCACAGGTTTTAAAAAAAATGCTAGCAACGTCTTCAATTCAAACAGTTTTGCTTCTCTCATTAAAAGCATCAAAACTTCACACAAATGCACGCTGGAAATTACCATTACACACAACACAATATACACAGGGTTCGAATTACGGGGGAGCTAAGGGGAGCTCGGCTCCCCTGAAAAGGACCTGGGCTCCCCTGAAAGCCTACTTTGAGACATTTAGGGGGAGCTCTAAAACACTGTCCATTTTTTTGTGTCGCATATAGATTTTGATTTTCTGTAAATTTTTTGTACATTCTGTACAAGGGAAAACTCCTTTTCTCGAGAATATTGAAGCCTTTATTTTAAAACGTATTGCAGCAGCACAGGCGAGAGCGCTGATGGGCTGTGCTGAGGCAACTGCACAAACCAATGGCGAGAAAGCAGAAGCACGCGATCCAATAGGAGCGCTTGGCGACCTGCCAGACTCTGCGCGCCAAATAGAAGAGTATAAATACAGAGAAAACTCGCCATATGACAGATCTAATCGACTGAAGCGAAAACACCTGACGTGAGAGAAATAGCACGGCCAGGCAACGCAGTACTCGTTCCCTTATCTCCGAGGTAAGGGAACCGAGGTTACGTAAGTAACCAAGTACGTTCTGTACTGTTTACTGTAAAACTATTGTTTTAAATGCCCGAACATGCACCAAAAGCGTTAAAATCAGTCAGGGAGGATCGGAAAATAGGGCTCCCCCGAAAGCCACTTTGTAATTCGAACCCTGAATATACACATGGTTTAATTGTCTTCTATGATGTTCTATAAACATAACTATTAGGGTTTCATGACCCTTTAAATCTTTTGTTGAAGAATAAAGAAATGAAAAATGTTAAATTAAATGTTATGCTTTTATTTATTTATTTATTTAAATATTTATTCATATTTACATGTAATCATATACATTTTGTTGTGTTAACAACATTGGTTTAGAGATTGAAATTTCGCAGGTATTGGTATTGACTACTGAAATGTTGGCATTGCATCAACCCTTGTGCTTTCCATGGCAAATTTTTAATCATTTTCCTTGAAAGTATTCATCATGATTAAAGAGACAGAATGGATGATTTCATATGAAAGCCTTTAGTTACACATTAAGTAGATGGATTAGCAACTCCCAGCTGATCTTTCCTATTTCACATTGAGAAAAGTGGGTAAATATCACCATGGTTTTTTAATTATAAGCAAAATGTGAGGAACAGGGAAAGGGACTGCAGGAAAGGTTTATTTTGGCAGTGGACAATCTTTAATGTGACATTACACCCATTCCAGCAAGTTAATGAAAAGGCCAAATGATCCAACATGTTCAGTTGTCAAGGCCCTACTTTGTATGGAGCAAGAGTGCGGACTCCATCTGTATGCTTATTGTTCAGTCCAAATCATTTGGTTTCCTGAGACTCCTGGTTTCTTTGGGCACCAAATTGAGGCTCGTATTTACATTTCATCCTGAAGGCCTTTTAACACCAGAGCCAGACAGCTGGCATGGCAGAAGACTTTGGACAGTAATGAATTCGAGTGAAATAATGTGTGCATTTGTAAGAGGACTTAAACTGCTTTTTTAATATAGAAAAAGGTATCAGTGCAATTACACCAACTTTAGACTAGCTCCTCTTTTACCACCAGAGGTTGAATAACAATTTAGCACCTGAGCCTGCCTTCTTCAGCCTTATAATGCATTATTCAGTAAGCACTGGAATGCAATTGTTCATTTGTTATCTTTTTTCAAGTGAAACCTGCACAAAATGTGATGCCAAAAAATAAAATAAAAAATAAAGTGATAATTTGATCTGTTTGATTTAGTCATGGGTCTAGCAGTCTTGTGTAGCCAGACCTTCTGTGAGACTCCATAGCAGCTTTCATTGGCCAAGGACCGCCCAAGAGTGGGCCTGACTGACATGTAAAGCAACCAATCACAGTTGGTTTTGTTCAGTGTCATGTTTAGGGTTTGTTCAGTGTCATGTTCCATCAATCAGGGGGTAAAGAAGGAAGAGATTTAAAGAAAGTTAAAAAGGGCTGCCATTTACTGTAAAACTTGTTGGAATCACCTCTCAGAGAATATTTAATCTTTTCTAATTTCAGAAAAAATTATTTTGATGTAAATCTATTGTAATCCTCTGGGCATCCGAATATGGTAATATGGGGAATAAACAACGTTAAAAGCTTGATTTTCACCACAGGGGGACTTTAAACCGCACGCTAATTTGCGCTGCTCTTGATTGTGTTGGTCATTATGGAAATGATCCAGCTGCTTCTGTGTTCTTTAATTTGCGCGTTATCAGATTAGTAGAGTTCCCTTTCGAGGGAACTCGAACTGCGTCGATACGACACTTTGGGGAACGCCCTTAGCATAAAGCATCTGAAGTATGAATGAAGCTAATCCAATCCTGATTGGTGCGGTGTCATGATGTAACGTCATGGCATACACGGAAGCTACAAAGGGACGCCGGCACACAACAGAGTTAGCTTTTTGCTCTTCAGCAAGTGCTCTGTGTCAAACTGTCTGTCCTATTTGGTATAAGGTCTGCATTGCAATATAGAATCTAGTGGCTCGGATCACCCAAGGCAGCGCGTAGATTGCGGGTCTCCTCTGCATTAAAGATTATGTGGCTGGGATCTCGCGTTTGCCGAGGCAGCGCGTAGATTAAAGGTCTGCATTGCAATATAGAATCTAGTGGCTCGGATCACCCAAGGCAGCGTGTAGATTACGGGTCTACTCTGCAATAAAGATTATGTGGCTGGGATCTCGCGTTTGCCGAGGCAGCGCGTAGATTAAAGGTCTGCATTGCAATACAGAATCTAGTGGCTCGGATCTCGCGTTTGCCGAGGCAGCGCGTAGATTACGGGTCTACTCTGCAATAAAGATTCTGTGTGGGTGCGAGGCATGCACAGTCAGCTCCTGAGGGTGCTGGCTGTGTTCATTGAGAAATATCTCGACGCGCACAGCCGTGCGTTTTCGGGTGTTTCAGCCTCGTACCCGTTGACTTTCTTCTCGAGAGATGAAAGCCAAATATATTGTGAATGACTCGAATCTTGCGTTTGCAGAGGCAGCGCGTAGATTACGGGTCTGCAATAAAAGGGACACACGCAATCTGTGAAATAATACTGTTTGGATGCGAGGCATTCACAGTCAGCTCCTGAGGGTGCTGACAGTGTTCATTGAGAAATATCTCGACGCATATATCTGTGCGCTGTCCGATGTTTCAGCCTCGCACCTGTTGACTTTCTTCTCGAGGGATGAAAGCCAAATATATTGTAACGGTTTAATTCAGCCTACCATTCAGACCGTGTTTCACTTGTCCAGTGTTTATGGCTGCATTGTATTTAAGGAATTAAAATGATAAGCAGCGAATGCACGCCGCTCTGTCTGCCCCACAGGCTTGGGGCCAGGCAGTGTTCCGTCAGCACATCGAAAATTGTTAGATTTCGCTCCTCCGCGGAGCCCTCAGGAAATCGATGTTTGTATCCAGCGTCAAGTGCGCTTAGGGACACATCGTTTTTCAGCGAATGCACGCTGCAGTGTCCGCCCCAAGGGCTTGCGGCCAGGCAGTGTTCGCGTCCACTCATTGGAATCTGTTTTCGATTATTCCCTGCCGGTCTTCCGCTTCAGGGTGTTGAGAACGAAACCGAAAGAGCCTCCTCTCTGGGGAGCCCTCAGGAAATCGATGTCTGTATCCCGCCGTCAAGTGCGCTTCAGGACACATCTGTTTCCAGCGAACGCTTGCTGCTCTGTCTGCCCCACAGGTTTGCGGCCAGGCAGCGCTCGCGTCCGCACATCAAGAATCGTTTCATCCAAACCCTGCCGAAGAGCCGCTTCAGGGGATCGAGAACGAATCTCGAATAAGACCTGAAATCAGTCTCGAGAGGCTGGCTTCCTTAGTAGAATATTTCAAAGCATGGCAAGACCTGCCAAATATTTCTCCTTGGGTCCTGCGCAAGCATTCCAATATTGGGTTCTTCCGTTCGGCCTAGCTCTCTCCCCTTGCACGTTTACCAAATGCATGGATGCAGCTCTAGGAGCTAGAGCTGAAGCTGAGGCTTCAGGGTATCAGGGTGCTAAATTATTTCGATGACTTGCTTATTATGGCCCAGTCACAAGAGCTGGTAGTTCGGCATCGAGATGTCGTCCTTGCCCACATCCAGAGGCTGGGGTTGCAACTCAACACGAAAAAAAGCGTGTTGGCACCAGCCCAGAGAACCACGTTCCTGGGAGTGGTGTGGGACTCGGTCACGATGCAAGCACAATTGTCTCCTGCACGGATCGAGTCCATCCTGGCCACGGTGACCAGGATAAAGCTAGGCCAAGCCATCGCTGTAAAACATTTTTAGAGAGTGTTAGGGCTTATGGCAGCAGCGTCCAACGACATTCCATTCGGCCTGCTGCACATGAGGGCCCTGCAGTGGTGGTTGAAAACCAAGGGGTTTTCCCCGAGGAGGAACCCGTTCCGCATGATCTGGGTTACGCGCAAATGCATTCGTTCCCTACTTATGTGGAAAAAAGCTTGGTTTCTGTCCCAAGGCCCCGTGCTGGGAGCGTCATGTCGCCGGAAAGCCGCTTCGACAGACGCCTCCCTCACGGGCTGGGCCGTGGTCATGGATAGGGGTCACCACGCAGACAATGTGTTGGTGTTCTCCTACTTGATTCATCAGGGGGTTCTGAGATCGTGCCCTCTATCCAGATTGGCGCATCAGATCCTCCTGTGGTCCCAGGGGAAACTGTTATCTCTCAGAGCAATGCACATCCCAGGGGACAAGAATCAGAGAGCAGACATCCTGTCGAGGCAGGGGCTGAGGCCCGGGGAATGGAGACTTCACACCAAGGTGGTGAAGGCGATATCCGAGAGGTTCGGCCCAGTGGAAGTGGATTTGTTCGTGTCTCGAGGGACGTCCCACTGTACACTGTGGTTTTCTCTCATGCCATGGTACAGACGTGGCCGAGGCTACGCCTGTACGCTTTTCCCCTGATTGCTCTGCTCCCCGGAGTTCTGGAGAGGGTCCGTCGAGACGGGATCTGGTTACTTCTAGTTGCCCCGTACTGGCCAGCCTGGGTATGGTTTTCAGTCATCATAGCACTCCTGGCAAGCCAGCCTTGGCAGATCCTTCTGTTCCATAGGCCATACTCAGTTCCAGAGCTTCTTCCACAAGGAGATTGCACGGCCTAAAGTGGAATGTGTTTCCACTTGGTGTAGAGAGCGTGAGGTGGACCCAGTTAACTGCCCGGTTGGCTTCAGTGCTGGAGCTCCTCCAAGATCGCCTCCTGGCTGGTCTTACCCCATCCACACTCAAGGTGTACGTGGCTGCCATTGCGGCTTTCCACGATCCTCTGGGTTATGGGCCTCTGGGCAGACATCAGATGGTCGTATGTTTCCTCCGTGGGGCTCGGAGGATGAGACCTGGGGCTTATACCAGAGTTCCCACATGGGACCTGGCAGTGGTTCTTGAAGGGTGGGTCAAGGCACCCTTCGAACCTCTGGAGTCGGCTGAGGCCAAGAACCTTTCCCTCAAGGTAGCTTTTTTATTAGCCATTAATTCTCTGAGGAGAGTAGGAGACCTTCAGGCACTCTCTATATCTCATGGGTGCCTGAAGTTTGCTCCAGGTGACATTAAGGCTATCTTGCATCCCAAGCCTTATGTATCAGACGTTCAGACAATGGTCTGTGGGCATGATGTCTAAGGCTGAGACTATATGTAATTCCAAGGTCATGGTTTGATTCTGAGGGAATGCATAAACTGATAAGACAAGTTTTGGATAAAAACATCTGCCAAATGCATAAATATAAACAACATATTCAGTATAAACTGTTACTCATCTCCAATGTTTTTTTGTTTTTTTTGACAGCTCTCCTACATGCAAGTATCATAAGCATGTGTTTTCCGCCTCCACTTTCGTGAGTTTTCTCATGATGGAGGATGTTTCGCCACTAGTGCTATCTGGTTTCTAATTCGGTACAGGGTGAAGAGAAATAATTTCCTATCATCCTTCAACTGCACAGACGCCATCTGTGTTATCCGGCATGGTGCATCTGAAACTCCTGAATATTCATCTCTCCCTCTCATCTGATTAGATTAGTCCCCAATCAGTTTGTGAGTGGAATGATTCTGTATTTGACAATGCAGTTTTATTAGGATAATCACAGTTTGTCACAGCCCCTCACTCCACTGCGTTAACAGAGCAATGCATGTGACATGTGCCTCCTCAGTTGTTTTGCTGCTGTATTTACTCATGAATAATGGAAAAGCACATCATGAATGCATAATTAGAGAGATGTTTGCCAGTATATCTGTACAATTTTAATTGAAAATTAGCATGGATATTAATCAACATATTTGTGCCCAGAAATCCCTCTGACACTTATATCTGCTGAGTCATGTATGCATGTAGAGAGGCCGTGGATTGAAACAAATGATGTTTTAATTGAAAAGGCTGTCTTGTATCTTCTCCTCCAACTCTGAAGAAAAGCCACAAGGTTGTGAGGTTTATTAGCCTGCCTTTTGTACTCACATTTGAAATATGAGTATGCAAAGTTGAGGTTACTTACATTTGACTTTCCTTAATTTAGAATATCCTTGGGGCTCAGAAAGAGGTGGTCTAAAAAAAATGTTTCTGCACATTTCCATGACAGAGAAAAAAAAAAAAATGTCTGTGTGAACATTGAGATGCTTTTGTGAAGAGATTGATTGTTATTGGAAAGCAGAAGTGTGCATTGGCGAGTAAATCATATACTTATTATATGTTAAAGGATGACAATCCCCCACTAAACGACCCCCCTAATTATGGCGTCATTTTATCTTATGAATTTGAAATGAAAGCCGATGAATAATCCTGACTCTTCCGGAGGATGTTTTCAGTGGTGCAGGATCAGAGCTCGGAGGAAACTGGGACTCCGGAGATTTGTAAGGGGTCCTGTCACACAAGCTATAAATCTCACACTAAGTGGCTATGTTGCAGTTATGGTAATTGATACCAATGTAGTTAAGGTGCAATGTGACATATTCACAGTGTGCGAGATGGAAGTCGATGTTTCACTTAGACGTGTTTTATGTGTTCTTGTGGCTGCTCAAGCAGATGAGGGTCACCTATGTGACTCATGAATCTTTAAACAGCTGCTTGGTGCAACCGTGTCAATAGATATTTCTGAGACTTTGGCTCCATCTCTCTCTCTCTCTCTCTCTCTCTCTCTCTCTCTCTCTCTCTCTCTCTCTCTCTCTCTCTCTCTCTCTCTCTCTCTCTCTCTCTCTCTCTATCTATCTATCTATCTATCTATATATCTCACTTACTCACTCACTGTGATTCAGAATAGCTTAGCAGCGTATAGCCTATATGTAGGAATGCTTTCAGGTAAACACATTTGCATTTGTGGCTACATTTACAGACTGTTGATATATATATATAAACTTCCATAGATTATAGATTCAGGGCCCACAACTTAAACGATTTCAAGTATTTAGTTGTTTATTTGTACATAATGTGGGCTTCCAGCTCATAAAACCCATGAAAACAGGATTTCAAAAAATGTGAATATTACATGAAATCACACAGTAATTACACAGTAATACCATGGTCATTGAACCAGGTTTTGGTTATTTTGGCAGTGTGGGCAGGTGCAAATCCTACTGGAAAATGAAGGAAGCATGAAGTGCTCTGAAAATGTCCTGGTAGACGGCTGTGTTGACTCTGGATTTAATAAAGCACAGTGGACCAAAGTCCTCTTTTCTGATGAGAGCAAATTTTGCATCTCATTTGGAAACCAAGGTCCCAGAGTCTGGAGGAAGAATGGAGAGGCACACAATCCAAGATGCTTGGAGTCCAGTGTGAAGTTTCCACAGTCTGTGTTGGTTTGGGGAGCCATGTCATCGGCTGGTGTTGGTCCACTGTGCTGTCCACTCAATGCAGCCGTCCACCAGGACATTTTCAGAGCACTTCATGCTTCCTTCATTTTCCAGCAGGATTTGCACCTGCCCATACTGCCAAAATAACCAAAAACTGGTTCAATGACCATGGTATTACTGTGTAATTACTGTGTGATTTCATGTAATATTCAAAAAAAATTAAATCCTGTTTCCGTGGGTTTTATGAGCTGGAAGCCCAAATTATGTACAAATAAACAACTAAATACTTGAAATCGTTTAAGTTGTGGGCCCTGAATCTATAATCTATGGAAGTTTAACGTTTTGAATGGAATTATGGAAATAAATAAACTTTTCCATGATATTCAATTTTTTTGGAAAGGGTCTGTATATATATATATATTTTTTTTTTATGGAGAAAAAGGCTATTTACAGCAATGCTATTATTTACTGTAAAACATGTTTTAGTGAACTTCATTGTTTATCATTGTATATTGTCTATCTTTGTAAATTCCTGAAAAATGTTTGTTTCTGCAGTGTTTTTGTAAGCTTATGGCTACATATTTAATCATTGTGTAAAATGTATTTAATCTGAGTTTTAAATTCATTAACTTTTTGGTTATATGTTGTTCATCATTTCATAATATGAATAACTTCAAGAAAATTCCTTTAAAATGGTTCTGACTGCAACTTTATTGCATTGCATGTCTCTCTCTCTCTCTCTCTCTGTGTGTGTGTGTGTGTGTGTGGGCATTTATTTGATCAAAAACACGGTAAAAACAACAGTAAATAATATTAGAATTTAAAATAACGCTTTAATAAATGCTTAATAATAAAATGCTTTAATACATTTGAAAATGTTATTTATTTCTCTAATGGCAAAGCTAAACATTTCTTATTATTATCATGAGGTTTGTTAACGGCTGTGTTGCTTAATGTTTTTTTTGAATCCGATAATTATTTTTTATTTTTTTTTAAGCATTTATGTGAAATATTTTGTAACATTACAAATATCTTTACTGTCAAGTTTAGTCAACTTGAATGTGTGAAATAGAATAAAAGTAAGAATTAGTAAGAATTTCTATAAATATATATTTAAAATATTATTTATATAAAAAAAAAAAACATACTGACACCAAACTTTATTTAGTTCGTTTTTTTTGTTGTTGTTGTAGACATTTTTCCTTTGAAACAACTGCCTGTTTTATTAAACTGGTTCTGCAACCTCATTGCATTGCAGAACTTTACTTGTACAGTATGAGATGTATTGGCTTTATCCTGCTAATTAAATTAACATTCATTAGGATAGGTAAGAGGAAGGATGAATTGTAAATGAGAATCCTGTGCTCATTCTATTAGCCATTTCTCTTAAAGAACAACGGACAGGAAATGGTGCTGAAGGAAAGTTTTTGCCACAAAATTAAATCACTGGCAGTGCATTTTAAGCTAAATTCAATCAACTGGATTGTTCCCCATTTTCATTTGCATCCCTCAAAGCTTAGCAAATTGAAACAAGTGACATTTGTCTGAACTCCGTAGATTTGCATTGAACTGTCTCAGTAGTTATAAAAAAAATGACTGACAGTGCAGTGAAATTGTGCAGATGATATGCTTTTACAAAATTACTCCATACACGCATGTAAACCATCATTCTCTCCTGTTCTTTAGGTACGGTGGAGGTGATAGTCAGATGTCCCCTAAATCACATACAGTGTATCGGGACAAGAAAGTGCATTCACTTCAACAAGCTCTGTAATGGGGCGAAAGACTGTGAGGACGGTTTTGACGAAGGAGTCCACTGTAGAGGTGAGTACCCTAAAGTAGGCCATTATAATGTCTGTAGAAGATATTAGCTATGCAGGTACTGCACTGTGATCTGTCAAGATCAATAAACTCACAGTTTGGACACCATCCGCATTTATTTTTATTGCCTAATGCCGCATATTTTTACATGAATTGGCTCTAGTGGAAGGGGAACAGGTGAATGACGCAGCAGGTGTGATGTTGGACACACTCTACTCTTGTTCACAATCATCCAAGCCACAATAACAAGCAGGTGGAGCCACCTGGACTCTGTGATATGACAATGCCGACTCAGCAGTTGGCATTGGGTGGATGCCTGTTAGTTGAGGCGACGCACCTCAGGCTGGCCAAGAGTGTGACCTTTGGTGAACTGGAAGAGTGTGGCACCCAGCTGGGCAGTGCCAGGAGCATCTGATCCTGCCCTTTGATCCAGAGCCTGACTGAAAACAGGCCATTGACCCATTTAACCACACAAGATTATAATGTCAGTTGGATTGCTGGGGTTCCTGCAGAGAAGCAACATGTTATTTAGTCTAGAGAGACTAGTGGAAGAAAAGTAAATACTTTTGTATTGCTGGAGAAGTGTGACCGTACATGTTTTTAGGTTTCTTGAAAAAATAAATTGTAAAAGCAGCAAATATTTATTCAGTATTTCTAGATTTTGTAAATTATATTACAAATGTTAAACAGAAGCATTTTCACTATAGGGATCTATTTTGGATCTCACTGTAAATTGACTTTACTCTCACAGAAACAGTGGAAAGGTGTCTGTTTTTTATGGTCTACATTGGTATATAAAAAACAATATTTTATTTTATGTTTGTAGTAGTATTACCCTTCTTGATCATATTAGCGCTTCCCTCATCAGGTTTATCTGCCCCGAAGGAAGGGCTAACCTCAAAACACCTTTTCCCCGACAGAAGAACCAATCACCTTCCAGCACAAGGAAAGAGATTGGTCTAGTTCAGTGGGCAGAAAGATTAAGGTTCTGAGTGTATGTATTGCAGATAAAGAGAGAGGTGCTCGGAGCCTGAAGTGATGTATCACAGAAAGTTATCCTTGGGTGTTAGGAAGCATTAAGAGACATTATGTTCATTGTTCTCCTCCTCCATTTGTTTGTTTTTAGATACAGCTAATTAAGCAACGACTGCCTGGGGCAATAAATCCTTTTTTTTTTCGTTCTACTCTTGCTCAGTTTGCAGACTTCTGGGTTTCCATTTACGTTGGAAAAAGGGAACATTTGTTGACAACAAATGCTGTCATTCTTCTGTTTATTTTGTTACCTTTAAATTGATGTTTTTGCAGCTTGTACGAATGGAAAATGACATTAGCTTTTAAACCGCATACAGCTGTTAGTAATGATACGTTAGACAGATTTACAGGTAGACAGAAGTGGAAAGTCTAGACACAAGCAGACGTGTTTTTGTTGGTGATTTAACCGTCTGCTGAAGTAAGCAACATGGTATACTTCATCAAAGGGGCTAATTGAGTGAGTAAGCACTGGCCACTGAGGAGTTTGGGCCAGGACATTCGGCATGTGTTTCCACCCGTACACCTGCAGACGGGAGGAAATGAGGTCACCGCGGAGAAGTTGGAGCATGGCAGCTGGGTCTCCGCTGAAACTTTCCCTCCCACTCTAGTAATGAATATACATAATGAATCCCAGGAGGGCATTACATAAAAACTGTGCCCATATGGAAGACAAAGACAGCATTCTATTTCACCTTCACACACTTCGGCAATTCTTTATTTTAATGATTGTCCTTCAGTGAAGTGGAGATTTTCAGAGACGGCATGAAAACCTTTTTTTTTCCTCCACCACCTGGCTGCCTCTTTTTCAAAGTGTAAAATCTCGCTCCTCTCAGCCAGCACTGATATGTGACGGGTGAAGCTGAGAGGCACATTTGAATTTAGGAGCTTTTCGGTGGAATTTCCAGAAGTTCCTCACAAGCTGTGAAGAGTACAAGTGACAAGAAGAAGTCTCTGTGGCAACAGCATTTGGTCATAGTCACGTGTGATTGTGAATTTGTCTCACAAATGGGAGACAAAATGTTATCAAAATGCTTACTGTGCAGCTCTTATTAGTTGTAATTAGAAGAACCAGCTAATGATAGCCTGAAATCGATATGAAAACTTATTTATGGATTGTTGTTTATAGATTTATAAGGGCTAGTCAAGAGGTATAATTTTGAACTTGTTTATTAGTTGTTGTTTTTCCATCAGATTTTATCAATACATCACAGGATACCGATACTTGTGTCATTATTTTCATAATGACAATGAGGTTTTTTTTTTTTTTTTCGCTAATGAATGATTTCAAACAAGTAAGTTTAGCAAGCTAATATCAGAACAAATTTAATTTCCATTGCCTTTATGCTGAAATGCAGTAACAACTGAACACTCTAGGTAATTTCATTGATTGTGCTAGTTACGTGCTTGCATTATGTTCAGTCATTAAAAAGCAGCTCATGATTCCTTTTCTCAAAAGCAATTACATACCAATTAGAGTAATTACAGAAGTAGAAAATAAAAAGAAGAAGAAGAAAGCTTAGAGAAAGTATCTTGCAGTACAGAGGAAGTCTCTTCTAAGCCCTGAAATGTGATTACAGTAATAATTCTCCTTATGTGTTGTACATTAAAACCGCCTGCTTACTTTTTTTGTTGATGTTTTAGAAAGAAGTCTCTTATGCTCACCAAGACTGCATTTATTTAATAAAAAATACAGTAAAAACAGTAATATTTTGAGAAATTGGTATTTATTTATTTAAAAACTAAATTTATTCTAAAAAAACTAAATTTTCAGCATCATTACTCCAGGCTTCAGTGTCATATAATCCTTCAGTAATATTTAAAAAATATTTAAAACAGTTTTATGCTTAATATGTTTGTGGGAACCATGGATTTTTTTTGATGAATAGAAAATTCAGAAGAACAGCATTCACTTAAAATAGAAAACATTTCTAACATTATAACATTATAAACAACTGTCACTTTTCAATTAATTGAATGTATCGTGGCTGAATAAAATAATTTTTGGTTTTATCTTACTGACCCCAAACATTTGAATAGTAGTGTATGCATGGTACAAATTCTATTTATAGTTATACAAGTGTTGATGTTACCCAACAAAATTCTATTACTAAACAAAACCCTTGTGTAAAGTAAATGAATAAATGTGCACATCAGCCAGCTTTAACTAAATGAAACAGTCATTCCCATAGTTGTACAGATCTGGAGACGACATTGTTAATAGACAACTCTGCTTTTGTGAAGTAATGAAAAACCATGTCACAGATGTACCTTCCCTCCCTCACTTTGCCTCTCAACAGCATTCAATTATTTCACTTGATTAACTTTTAATTTTCGACAATTCATATAAACAAATAAACAGTATCCCCCAGGGTCAGGACAACAGCGGTAACAACGGTACAAATATAATCCATTTCCTGTTTTCTCTTCGGTTTAAAGAAAAGTGGAGTGCATTCACCTACACATAAGCTATTTGAATATTTATTGAATTTGTTTTGGAATATCATCCAGAACGCATTAAGCGTTCCCCTCACTAGCTGCTGGTCTTTTTCTGATTAAACTGATGATGTTCAGTGATGCTGTACTGTTCACTGTTGTTTGAAGATTGCCCATATTGTTAGTCTCAGTGGGTCACGCACCTTTCATTATCAGGGTACCATAAATGTGAAAGTCAAGTACCTCATTTGAATAGTATAATGGGAGTGTAGCACTTAATGTGCAGTTGACTATGTTTCCTCTGGGGATAGCCCTAAACCATAATACAGGGTTAAATTTGTGCAATAACAAGCAATCACCGTTGACTTTTTTGACCCGTCTGAGCTCATAATGGCACAGGCTAACTCTGGAGGATTAACCCTGAAACCAACGCTTCCTAATCCAGGATCCTTTGCTTCATGTTTAGTCTCATAGTCTGATTATTTTCACTAATAGGATTATCTGGAGGAGTAGGAACAGTCTTGTTTGCTGATAATCATGGAATAGCTGGCTCATTTAATATGCTTATGGTTTTGTGACTTTTGTGGTGTTTTATACTGAAGGTTGTGTGTTCTCATTGATATTCTATAATGACAACTGAAACCCAGTCCATAGCAAACATAAACATTTAACAAGTTAAACTCGACTGTGACTGACTGATTTGCTTCTAGCTTTACCCACATTCCTTTTTGACTTTTAAAAATGCATCAGTATTTGATGTGCTTCTGTTTATACTGGATCGTCTGAATCATCTGTCATATAATTACCTCCTGTAATGTCTTGAAAGAACCCATTACAATCTGGTAATATCAGATCCAATTACAGCGTTATTTTTTTCTTTGCAGGAAGGGAGGTTTAAAAATGTATTGAGATGCTAAATGATTTACACTGATGCTATTGTCTTGCATATTTATGGGAATTTCCAACACATGATTGAATTCAGAAAATAATTTATGCTTATGGCAGTTTGGGTTAAGATTTAAGTAACTATTCACAGCTTGGACATTCTTCAAATTCAATCAATCAATCAATCAATGAAATCAATCAATCAGCTATTTAAAATATTGTATTATATTTACTTACAGTATATAATGTATAAGCTATTATAAATTGTAATAATATTTTAAAATACTGTATTTTTGATCAAATTAATGCAGCCTTGGTGAACATAAGAATCTTTTAAAAGCATTGGACATAAATATAATGTTACTGTAAATTTACTTGTGCTTTTAAAAGAAGAACCTGTTTTATCTGGCCTATATAGCACATTTGTAGTAACGTCTAATGCAATTATGCCAGAGATTTGTGCACTTTCCATAAACAGCTCTTGATAAATACGGCATTTACTTCAACATCGGAGATAGATGAATTTGGATACATGCTGAATGAACTTTAATTTGTCAAGAGAGTACCATTTTTAACAAATCGAATTCCTCTCAGAGAGGCAGACCTATGGCATGCTTATTAAACACTATTGCTTCTCCAATGACCATGGCTTGTGCAAAGATCAGCATCTTAATTTGGTCCCAGATTAATTTGGGGGCCTTGAAAACCAGGCAAAGGACTAGATTAAGACAGGCCTTGGAGAAGCAAAGGCCACGGAGGTCTCCAGAGCTTGCCTGTAATTAATCCATATGGAGAAGTAAAATTACAGACTTCTGCTGCTCTTTCTTTTCACTCATGTGCTCATGTTTGTGTGGGTGGAGTAATAAGTAGTTTTCAGTCCATGGGCCCTATCTTGCACCCAGCGCAATTGACTTTGTACACCGACGCATGTATCATTCCTATTTTGCACCCGCGCACAGCGGACTTTTCTCTCCACAGACGCACGTCGGTAAACTAGCTCCCGGGGGCGGTTCAGCGCAAAGAGGAGGCGTGTTCCGACGCAAAAGTTCCCTGGTGCTATTTTGCAGGTTTCGAAAACAATTCCGCCACTGACCAGGAAAAACCTAGTCTAAAGTGGCACGTTGCGCATGTTATTCATATGCTATTTTAAGGGCGCATGCTTGGCCATAATCAATGTAGCGTGTGCACAACGCGCATACACTTTGCTTATCTCATCTACACACAGACGCAGCAGTTCTCATTTTTAGAAAACCATACATTATTACAAGGAAAAATATTAACACACGAGACACGAGGGAAATCCTTGTTGTGTCCATGAAGATGTGAAAAAATAGGCATAAATCTAGCTTACACATTTACCCAAATTATTATACGCCTGTTTAACCGAAGCTAATTTGGGTGGGTTTCTCCCATCCCCAATGTAACTTCTCTGTCTTTTACGTCCCTGACGAGAACGTCTGTATAATAGCAACAGCGCTCAAGACCCGCCCACAAAGTTACTTGCGTTTCGCGCTTGATACTTGCGTTTCAGATCGTTAAAATAGGGCCCATCATGTGTGTATCACTTTGAATAATTTTGTCTTTATGTTATTGATAAGAATAAAAAATTTATGCATTTTGTGCCCACACATAGTTCCTCTCTATCATTCATTCAGCACTGGTTTAATTCACTGTGGTCAATGTTCTGTTGAGCTTCCCATTGTAATGGATTATTTGGGGACGTGATCTAGTGGGCAGTGCATAAGCCCTGAAACAGTGTGTGGTGGCATTAATGTGGGTTCAACTCTATTTCCTCTCTCTATCCGAAACATTTGCCAGTCAGATAATCTTATTTAAGTCACACTAAAAAAAACTTTCAATCTTGTTGCATAAAATAGAAAATATCAAACCAAGTGTCCCTTTTTAGTGTGAATAGAAAGTTCAAAACAACAGGAAGGTTTTTTTATTTATTTTTATTAAATACTGTCACTTAAAATCTATTTAATGTGCCATTGCTGAATAATAGTAGGTCACACTTTAAGATTGGGGACTAACTATTAACTACGACTTTTGCCTGAATACACTCCTAATAACTGCGCATTAATAGTTAGTACGGTAGTTGTTAAGTTTAGGTATCGGGTAGGATTAAGAGATGTAGAATATGGTCATGCTGAATAAGCTATTAATATGTGATTTATAAGTACTAATAAACAGCCAACATCCTAGCAATATGCATTCTAATAAGCAATTATAGTTAATAGTGAGAATTGGACCCTAAACTAAAGTGTTCCTGAAAGATAGATTAGGAAACAAGTTAGAACAGAGGTGAAATGCAGAAAAGATTACACAAACATTGTGTGACTTAAATTTACCCGTAATTTACTCCAAAATGTGTTCATTTACACATCCTCGTGTCGTCCAAACCTGCATGACTTTTTTTTCTCCTGTGGAACACAAAAGATGTATGTAAAAAAAGCAAAAAACAAAACCACATCTCAGTGTTTTTTTGTCCATAAACAGTAATATTACAGTGATGTCCATTGTTGTTTTGGACCACTTTGACTTTCACTGTATGTACAAAAACAGTTAAAACTTTCTTAAATACCTTCTTGTGAAATGAAGTCATACAGGTTTGGAATGGCATGAGGTTGCATTAATGATGACTGAATTTTCCCTTCAAGACACTTTTTTGGTTTACTTTTTATTTTTATAATTTATTGTGTTTTATTCTATTTCATAAAGTCACAGAAAGTTGTTACCTAGGGAAACAAGTGTGCCAAGACTCCCACTGATCTCTTGCTATGTTTTTTTTTTTTTTTTTTTTTTTTTTTTTGAGGCTTCTAAAGTGAGAATCTGTCCTTGACATTTTTCTGTTGGAAATTTAAAAGAAGGGTCCCTTAAAAAGGAGACAATTCCCGCATGGCTAGGCCAGGGAGTCAACGGCTTACTGGTGGCCCGTCATGTGGCAGCATACCTTGACCTCGAGGACAGTTTTATGATGCACAAGGGGAGGCTGGCTCAGCACAGGAGAGACTGGATGCTGGATTTATGGCAGCGATGACGGGGCACAATAAGCGTCAAGTGCGCCTTGTCACTCGCTGCCAGCAGCATTCCGTTATCACGCCCCTCCTGTGGTGAGCCTTCATGTGGGCCAGGGCGACAGTGATTGGAGGGGAAGCGGACCACCTGTCACAAGAAACATAAGTGCTTTGCCATGGAAAAAATAACATAAAAGATTTTTCACTTCTGGTGTCAAATTCACGAAACATTCTTATTAGTTACTATTTTCTTCTTATTTTCTAACTTAAGTATAAAGTTAAGAATATTTTGTATTTCCGAAAATATTTCGTAAGAATGATCCTATTTATGTTTCTTAAGATTGTTCTGTAGACAAAACTTAAAAAGAAAAAGAAAAATGAACCTCTTAAAGTTAGGATAACCTCCAACTTATCCCCAAAGGTAAGATGTTTATTGAATTTATTGGTTTGTTTAAAGTATTAAGCATTGCAATATAACACTAACACATATAATACATATTACTTCAGTACTCAAGGAGTGGCACCGTTGATCAATAAACAATGATCGATCATAATTATGCATGACATAACTTTTTTGCTGAATTCAGAATTCAGTAACAGCTGTACAAAATTGACTCTAAAAATTTGACCAATTTCTTTTATTTAATAATTTAGCATTTATAATTTTCGGCAGCATTATCACATATATGAGCATCCGTAAACAAGACGGATTCACTCTTACAGCTTAAGCACACCGTCACTTCATCTTGAGACAGGCTTTTTTGAAAATTACAATATAAAATACATGGCGCATTAAAAAACGTGACGCAGAGTGTGCAGCCAGTAGTGATTAATAGTGTGCGTGCTTACGATGATTACATTAATCTGCAGGCAATGCAAAAAGATGGCCCTTGAGATATTTTTCATTGATTTGATAGGCAGGTCTTCATCAAATGTGCCATAATCAGATAACACCAAAGCCTTTATTTTTGTTGTTAAAAAAATAAGATGCTCTTAAGAAAATAGTTGTGAAGTTCTTAATTTTTTTTAAGAACTCCACTTAGGAACATGCTTACAGATTTCTTAGAAATTATCTTGAGTTTTTTATTGATTTATTTGTTTCGTTTCCTCCTTTTGTGTGTGTGTGTGTGTGTGTGTGTGTGTGTGTGTGTGTGTGTGTGTGTGTGTGTGTGTGTGTGTGTGTGTGTGTGTGTGTGTGAAAACAGCCCCTGTTGTTTACTTCTGCTTTTAAAGGAATACCCCCCCCCCAAAAAAAATGTTGCCTTGACAATCACGTTATCGATGTGTTTTACATGTCACATGATCTTGTTTTAACAAACTTAAAAGAAGTGTAACTTTTTGCCTAGCAAGCCATGAGATTTTTCAGCATCAGCGGATCTGGTCTGGTCTGGCTACGTGTCGGGTCATGAGAGCACACCGATGTTTGAAAGCAGATATAAGGATTAGTCTTGGATATCTGTCGGCCTACCGTCTCATTGCCTTGTCTGGCCTTTTGTCTCCACAAAGCATGATGCATCCAATACATTTACATTTAGTCATTTAGCTAACGCTTTTGTCCAAAGCGACTTACAATTTAGGACTAAATTAAGCAAGTCATTGTGAAGAGGCAAAAACAGCGCAAGAAGTGCTCAAAATACATATGTTCAGGCATTGTTCAGAGTAGCATTACCCCGATAAGGGAGGATTAAAGGAAAATGAAATAATAGGGGTGTGCCGGTTTCAGAATTGGTGATGACGATTATGACGTGAGTCAAATGTGACGGTTCGTAACATAACCGTCGGGGGGTGGGGGGAACGTTGCGATGTTCGTCTGTTATACGACAACTTAGTTTGAATAAACGAGCAGACACTGATTAGCTACTTGATCGCCTAAATAAAAAAAATTTAATTAATATTTGTGTAGTGTTCAATGTTGTTATTGATAGAGATACGCAGATGGGGTATTATTTCATCCGCAACCGCATCACAAAACTCATCATCCGCACCAACGTTTTTTTACCAAATTTCAAAGCCGCACACACCCGCCATCCGCTGATTGTTTTGTGGTCTACGGACGATGCAATGCTCTGCTGATGCGAGCCACAAGAAAGCCCTTGTCTGTTCTAGAAAGGATGCAGCAAAGATATGTAATGCTAATGTATGAGGCATAGGCCTACGCTGAGTTGCATTCATTTACGATGAGATGCGCTCTAGTTCACCGGCGCCTCCATGTCACGGTTATTATATTGTGTGCTATATTAGCTTTTTATTTATTAAATACATGCAATTGGTTGATGAAACATTTATTAAAATTAAGATACAATTTGTACAAAACGAAATTCGCTTTAAAGAAAGGTTTTCTACAAAGCAAAACTTAATGAAGTGGTAAAAATCATGTCTGACGATTTACAAAACAAAACTTCATTAAGTGGTAAAAACCATGTCTCCCGATATATTGTGCATCTTATGATCCTATATTTTATTACAATTGTTTTTGAGCTAAAATGTAATACACATCATATACAGCTATATATCAGTATGTTTCTTTTATCAAACATGTTTGGGGCCAGTCAAGGGGTAATTAAACTGCACGATCAGTTATCGGTAATGATGCGTTGTTTATTATTGCAAATGTTTATTGCTAATGTTTATTATTGCAAATGTTTTTCATTTGTTTAATAAATCTCATAATGATGGCACATCACTATATCATAGTCATAGCTTTTATTTCTATCTCAAATGATTGGCGGTCGGTCAGGGGGTACTTGGCAAAGAATCAAATACAGTTGGAAACGACGTAGACCATTAATAACACAGACTGTTAACAATTGTTTTTAATTAGTATTTAAACATTCTCTATGCTAAAACATGTTTGTAAAAAATATTTTAATAACACGGTTTTGGCGGTTATAGAGTTCTAATGATGGTGTTCAACTATAACCGTCTGTCTCACAGTCTTTTTTTATTTTTTTATTTTTTTTATGAGGTTAACTGCTCACGGAAGAGATGAGTTTTTAGTTGTCTTTTGAATGTTATCAGGGATTCTACATTCCGGATAAGGGTGGGGAGAGCATTCCACCAGCATGGAACCGTGAATGAGAATGTTCTGGAAAGTGATTTTGTGGCTCTCTGTGATGGAACCACGAGCCGTCGCTCATTGACCGATCGTAGGCTTCTGGTAGGGATGTAGACTCGTAGGAGCGAGTGAAAGTAGGAGGCAGCTGACCCTGTTGTAGATCTGTAAGCAAGCGACAATGCCTTGATCTTGATGCGAGCAGTGAGTGGTAGCCAGTGCAGAGAGATGAACAGAGGAGTGACATGGGCCCTTTTTGGCTCGTTGAAGACAAGACGAGCTGCAGCATTCTGAATCATTTGTAGAGGTTTAGTTGCACATGATGGAAGTCCAGCCAGAAGAGCATTGCAGTAATCAAGCCTAGATATGACCAGGGCCTAGACAAGAAGTTGTGTTGCATGCTCAGTTAGGAAAGGCCTGATCTTCCTGATGTTGTGCAGTGCAAACCTGCATGATCGAGCTGCCTTTGAAATGTGGTCTGTGAAGGTCATCTGGTCATCAAATAATACTCCAAGATTTCTGACCGACCTTGATGGGGTGATTGATGATGAATCTAGCTGGATAGTGAAGTCGTGCTTTAGAGACGGATTGGCAGGGAGGCAGAGAAGCTCAGTCTTTGCCAGATTGAGCTGCAGGTGATGTTCCTTCACCCATGCCGAGATGTCAGCCAGACAGCTTGAGATCTGTGCAGCTACTGTGGGATCATCTGGTTGAAATGAGAGGAAGAGCTGTTAGTCATCAGCATAGCAATGGTAAGAGAAACCATGTGCCTGTATGATGTGTCCCAGTGATGTGGTGTAGATGGAGAAGAAGAGGGGTCCAAGAACTGAACCCTGAGGAACCCCTGTGGTCAGTTGATGTGCTTTGGATACCTCGCCTCTCCATGCGACCCTGAAGGACCTACCTGTGAGATAGGACTCAAACCAGTGAGAGGAGTACCTGTGATGCCCAGTGATGAGAGGGTGGACATAATGATCTGTTGATTCACAGTGTCGAAGGCAGCAGACAGATCCAGGAGAATGAGAACTGAAGATTTGGAAATGGCTTTTGCGATCTGTAGGGCTTCTGTGACCGAAAGTAATGCAGTCTCGGTTGAATGCCCTTTCTTGAAGCCAGATGTGTTGACATCCAGCTGGTTGTTCAGAGACAAGAAGGATGTTACTTGGTTGAAAGCAACTCGTTCAAGTGTTTTCGCAATGGATGGTAGGAGAGAGACAGGTTGGTAATTATCTACAAGTGATGTGTTTAATGTTGGTTTTTTTAAGCAGTGGAGTTACCCGAGCTTGCTTGAATGCAGTAGGGAAAATGGCAGTATGGAGTGATGAGTTGATGATGTGTGTGAGTGCTGGAAGAAGTGTGGGAGAGATGGCTTGTAGAAGTGAGGGGATGGGGTCTAGAGGGCAGGTGGTAGGATGACTGGAGAGGATAAGTTTAGATACTTCTTCCTCGGTTAGTGGAGAGAAGGAGGAGATAATGTTATTGGCTGTGGAGGTTGGTCTGGGCTCCTGTGTGTGTGGAGCTGAGAACTGATTGCTGATAATTGTTGTTTTGTTGGTGAAGAAGGTAGCAAAATCATCGGCAGTTAAAGAGGAGGTGGATGGTGGAGGTAGACAGAGGAGAAAGTTGAATGTCTTGAAGAGTGATCGTGTGTTAGAGGAGCTGTTGATCTTGTTGTGGAAATATGAAGATTTTGCGGTATGAACATCAACAGAAAAGGAAGAGAGGAGAGATTGATACATACTTAGGTCAGATGTGTCTTTTGATTTGCGCCATTTCCTCTCCGCTGCCCTGAGTTCAGTCTGGTGCTCATGAAGAACCTCAGATAACCAGGGGTTAGAGGGAGTAGCCCGTGCAGGCCTGGAGGAGAGAGGGCAGATATTGTCTAGAGAAGAAGTTAAAATGGAGCATAAGGTATCCGTTGCAGTATTCACATCCAGAGATGAGAATTGTGAGGGTGAGGGTGAGGGAAGAGAAGATGACACAGCAGAGGAAAGATGGGAGGGAGAAAGTGAGCGCAGGCTTCGTCTGATAGTAAATGGTAGGGGGGTTGGTGGTGCACGGGTAGAAAGTTGTAGATTGAAAGTAATGAGGAAATGATCTGAAACATGGAGAGGTTTCACCAAAATGTTGTCTGTGGTGCAGTTGCGTGTATAAACCAGGTCCAGTTGGTTGCCTGATTTGTTAGTACCTGTGGTGATGAGCCGTTTGAGATCGAAAGAGGCTAGGAGAGAGATGAAGTCTGTTGAATACGGTTTCTCTAGATGAATGTTGAAATCACCAAAGACTACAAGTGGGGTGCCGTCCTCAGTGAAAGAGGACAGCAGCACATCAAGCTCCTCTACAAAGCTTCCCAGTTGACCTGGGGGGCGATATATGACTACGATATGGATCTTACTGGGAGTTGTAAATGTAATAGCATGATATTCAAACGTTGTTATTGCATAGAGAAGAGAGCGTTGAGTATTTCCAATTGTTAGAAATGAGAAGACCTGTACCACCACCCCTCCCAGACTGGCGAGGGGAGTGAGAGAAGAAGTTGTTAGAGAGAGCAGCAGGGGTTGCCGAGTCTTCTGGACGAATCCAGGTCTCAGTCAAGCAAGATATTAAGAGTAGATTGAGATGCAAAGGCTGGAATAAAGTCCACTTTATTGACTGCTGACTGACAATTCCATAGACCCACAGAAAGAGAGAGAGGTGTGTGTGAGGATGAGAGAATGGGACGCAGATTAGCAGTATTGCGCTGCCTTCTGTGCGTGATGAATGAGCGTTGTCGAGAGACAACAGGAATGTATTGAAAGCACATGTTGAGTAAGGGTAAATAAGATAGAAGTGGGAAAGGAAAGGGGAGAAGAAGATAATTAAGTGCCTTACTGGTGTCCTTGCTCGGTGGAGTCGCACAGGTAGAGTCGATGGTCTTTACCCGAGTCGGTCTTCACACGAGGAGGCTGAACACGAAAGCTGAACGCTTCCGCTGAAGCTTCCGCGACAGCGGGCAAACTACATAGATAAAATGCTTTCAACGCTTGAGTGAGGACAGCTGTTTTGGACCAGCAATTAGCACAGCAAAAGTAAATAATCCGAAAATGGGAGAAATCGAAACTAGCTGTTGGACAACACTACACTTAAGTGCAATAAAATTCAAACTGCAATACTTTTCAGACGCGGCTGTTATTTAAAGTAGGAAGAACGCGTCTGAATAAAATACAGATTTGTGTGAAGGTAAAAATTTGAAATAAGTAGAGAATCGAAAATAGCCTTACCTTGTGTCAAATAGTAAACTGAACAACAGGAGAACTGGATATTAAGGAAAAACCACTTGCGCGCTCTTGTCGTATCCACAGACTGACCGCTTGGCGCTTGTCCTATAAAATAGTTCAAGAATAAAAAAGTTCATGAATGGACCTGCTCAAAGTTATGTGGTATGAATGGCAAAATCAGAGCTTAAACCTTTTTCAGGACTATCAAAACACAACTGGTCCTGAAAGTTTTGTTGGTGATTTCAGTTTATCCTCACGTGCTCTCTACAAATCCCCGACCTCCATCAGTCAGTCAGCCAACCTGGTGTCAATAACCCAAACATTCACAATTACAAACAGAGAGCATTTCTGATTGGCTGAAATGCATCTGCCTCTCTCTCAACAATTTTATGTTGTTTACAGAGCACAGGATTTTCACAGCGACGGGTTATTTCTCAGAACACCTATTTCAGTGAGATGTAAGGTAGTAGGGACATTGAATGCTTGCTATTTAAAAAAGTGTTATGTTGTATGCTAACATTTGCAATGAATGCCTTTGATTAACCATTGAAAAGAAATACTGTGTTAAATAGCAATTACAGTATTTAGCCACAGGTAAACATTCAGTTAATTTCTGACAAGATTTAGTGCCATTACTGATCACTTCCCTTGATGCTGAGAAAACGTCCTCGCTTTTGGTTGATGGAATATTACAGCTTTATGAAAATGGTATTTTCTTCTTACTTTTTTAAGATGCACCCTAATTGGTTGATGCTCTTGATTCAACGTGTATTTTGAATTTGCTATTACAAAAGCAGCTTCATCTAAATGTGTCACGGGAGTTGCTGCTACAGTAAGACATGTCATGAAGCAATGAATCCATAAAAACCTGCTTCAGCTTGCCAGTTATAGTCTCAGCCTCAAATACCATTCTCACAGACCATCTGCAGTTTGTTCACTGACCGCCTGATTCATATTGCACACATAACTGAAAAGCACTTTAGCTATTTAATTTAATTTATTTTTATCATTCATTTAATTTCATTTCGCTTTTTTCATTTAACTTTTATTTTACTTTTATTTTACTTTTATTAAACATTTCTTTTAATTTTGTTTTATTATTATTATTATTATTATTATTATTATTATATATTTTATTTAGGAAATATTTTATATTTTTATCTTATAATACAATCAAGATCCAGAAATTTCAATGAATGCTATTTGTATAACTATTATTCTAATCTATTCTATTCTATTCTATTCTAGAAAAAATATTTATTTATTTTATTTTATTTATAAAAAAATCAAGAGTCAGGAGTGTCAATTGATGTTTATTTTATTATTATTATTATTATTATTATTTTATATTTTATTTAAGAAAAACATGCTTTATTTTTATTTTATAATAAAATCAAGATCCAGGAATGTCAATGAATGAAATTATATTATATTATATTATATTATATTATATTATATTATATTATATTATATTATATTATATTATATTATATTATATTATATTATATTATATTATATTATATTATATTATATTAATGATATTATATTTAAGAAAAAATTTTATTATTATTATTATTTAAGATTTTTTTTTTATAATAAAATCAGGAGTGTCAATGGATATTAATTGTTATAACTATATTATTATTATTATTATTATTAGTAGTAGTAGTAGTAGTATCTTTAAACAATACAATAGGTTGCACAGAAATGTACAGAAATTATTTTGGTTTGATATTGTGAAGAATATATTTCAGATACATGTCTTTATTCTATAAATTAGTGCTCAGTTAATGGCAGTAATCAGACATGAGATGTAAGAAATCAAAGAACAGATTTGCATTCATTCCTTTGACAGTAATGAATGTTTAGTTGTCACATGTCTTGAAATAGATGAAGAAAAGCTTCTTTTTTTGAGCTCATCATTTTAGATTCAAATAGTGTCTTATTCACACATTTTTTTGTGAGGCTGGTAAATCGGTTGTCTTTGTACTAATTGTAATTGTGCAGTTGAATCCACACCCACAAACGTCTGAAAAGTGCAGTGAACAATAGCTGGTTGGGTCTGTTGCCTTTCTCAGGAACTGCCACATGATTTAATATGTGACAGCCAGACAGAGGGATTCAGAGATGTGCTGATGTGGCCTTTGTTGCTTGCACTGTATGAAAATAATTTTAGGTTGTTGCACTAGTATTCCACTGAGACCTTAGAGAGAATGACAGGCGGCACAGCAAGAATCATGTTATGTTCATTTTGTCAGATTCCACACACAAAATACAATATGTTTTTGCTGTTTGCCTTACAACATGCATTGTGTCTAATATTAGAGCTCAGATCAGTGAAACTGTACACAAAAAAAAAAAAAAAAAAGTACACTTAAGTGATTTTGTTTCTCTATTTTTTCATTCCAAAATATAGAAATCATGTTTTGTGATCTGTTTCCATCCACCTACTTTTATGCCCATTTTGGGATATTGTATTAAAAAACGCTGGATAGAAACAATATGCGCATAAAAAAACATATGCGCTCAGTCTCTGTTAAAGTCTATCATCAAAATGATTTGGATTAATTCTCTCCCAGAAGCGTCTAACATGATTGCGTTCCCAAACACCAGGCACTCGAACGCAAAATGACAGCGTTTATTGTGTGTTGTCTGTGCGCTCTGAGACGCAAGTCATTTATGATGTAGGAAAAAAGAGCCACAGTGGCTTCTCCAACAATTTCCCAGGAAGTGACGAGTTTGTTCTCTTGAACATGGGATGGAAAGGCTGCTTTGTTTTTTGTTTTTTTTGCATAAATGTGCAACTTTGGATGGAAACATATAGTGACATTTTTTTAAACATGACTATATGCTCTGTTGTAGATTTTCTTTACAATTCTGTATTTTATTATATCTCATATCTTCTGAAGACAGTACCTTGACTCTCAGAGATGCAATAATTGCAAATATTTAAGGCAATTAAATAATACAAAATGTTTATACAAAATTCCCATGTTTCGTGATAAAAATGTCAACATTTAAAAAATAAACCTTCACAAAAAAACAATTTCTAAAGATTGCAAAAATGTGCGGGAAAATGTGCAAAAACTAAATTTGCACAATATAGCCCATGCAGTAAATCATAGATAAACTACAGTACTTCTAATGATTTTTTTCTTAATTGTCTAATGAAACTTTATAGGGTATAAGAGGGGCCATTCTGTTCAGCCTTCAAGATTACAGGGAAGGCTTTATAAAGTGTGCAAATGCATTGCCGCTCTGTAAATATGCATTTTCAGATACTTCACAGGGGGTCATGGAGGTGTAGGAATATTTAAGGGTCATGCAAGATGAACATATCCAAAATCAATATCAGTGCTTGGGTCTTTAAGGGTTAGACTGCATGTGTCATTGCTTTGCATTTGTTTTTGGTACTCATTGCAATTGGACCAAAAAAGGACCATTTGGATTTTTTTTTTTTCATCCCCAAGAGATATAGTTTATTAGGATCATCAACTTTTCTGCATGTGGTATTATCCAGCCAAAACATTATGCAATTTCTGTGTCTGTTCCTCAATAGTATTTAGCTAATAGTAACGGCAGATTCCTATTTGATTTTCAATTCAATACAAGAAAAAGACTCTGGATACCAATCAGAATGTTTTTAATGAAGGATGCCAAACAACCAGGACACTAGCAGCCACTTCCATTTTCAGCTGGCTAAATATAAACAATTTGTTGTTCAGTGAATGTCCACTGTGGAAACTATTAATGAAAAACATAATAGCCAGGTTGTGCACAACCCTTTTGTGACAGGTTGATTGAATTCTGAGGACCGAAGACCATGAAGAATTGTTAAAAGCTTCTGCAGGTCTCCACACAAAACCTTTTTCTTTCCTCGTAGAATTTTCAACAGAAAGGTTAGGTATTTCTTCTAATTCCATCTCTCTTTCTCTGTGTGGAGCACCTCTCTGATTCCACCCGCATGGAGTGCTATTGATCCCCGCCTCTGGCTCACAACTGTCAGTACGCGCTGGCACATCCTTGTGCTGATGGCAAGGAAGGGCTTTTAGAGGGAGTGAAATCAAAAAGCAATTTACATGTTTTTCCCTCACTCTGAAACTCTTCTGCTCTCTCTCTCTCTCTCCTCCCACAGAACTCCTGTCAGCCTGTCACGAGTTGCATTGCCGTTACGGATGCATCATGACCAGAAACGGCACATTCTGCTTCTGTGCGGATGGATTTGAGGTGGGAGAGGATGGGCGTAGCTGCAGAGGTAGGCTCTCTCAGGGTCATGGCAGACATCTCAGACGAATTATCAGCTTTGGGCAATGAGGGGGGGGGGGGGGGGGGGGGGGATGGCCGTCCATCCCCAGGGTGTCTTTTCACACCTCCGTCCTGCTTTATTTGACACGTGGCATTGACTCCAGAGAGGTCAGAGTGAATTCTCGGCCTGGTTTGGCCTAAATGAGACCCTCTGAGTATAATATAGAGGCTGGTTGTTGTATACGATGGTGAAATATAGATCAACCATAGCCACTTTATAACTAAACGTCTTAGTAGTAGTAAACAGGCTCAAACAGGAAATTGTTAACGGGGATAGATGTTTTCTTTACAGTGATGCATGTGTTCCATTCCAGAGTCATATTTGAGGTCTTTTGATTTTTTAAGCATTAAAAGTGCAAAAAAACACAACCCCCCCCCCCCCCAAATCCTTAATTTTCTGTTGTCAGAACACTAGGTATGTTTGATAAACTATAGCTAACATAAAACAACATCTAACATAAAATTATCCAATCATGAATATCATAAAAAAAAATCTATCTATCTATCTATCTATCTGTGGCGGGAGGAGCAAACGACAGACACAGTGGGAGTGGTGTCAAGCCTATTTATTAAATTAAATAAACATAAAATGGGGAAATAAAGTGTAGAAATAAAAGGGGATCTGGTGTCCTCGTTGTGCCAGGGAATCGTGAAGGAAGGGTAGTGAAGAGATGGGAAGGGTCCAGGTAAGGGGGCGGTGTCCGGCGGTCGCACGCGCTTCTCTCTCTTCTTGGTCTGTGGCGCAAGGGGGCGGCAGCTTCGGCATTGCGGCTAGTCCTCTTCTACAGGCCCCGACAACGGAGGGGAATAGCGGCCCGGCGTCCAAGCCCGTCAGCGGCGTCACGCATGTTCTCCATTCGGACCGCGGGTCCGACGACTCACAGCTCCGGCGCCGTGGGAATCCCTCTGCGCTCCTTTACTGGACCCTCGAGGACACCAGTGTGCATGCACAGGGGAAGAGACCGGTCTCTCGAGGAGAGGCGCGCTCAACATTTAACAGCGGCGGTGATGAGGCTTCATTCTCATCAGGTGTGCCTCATCACACGCCGCCAATTTTCCTCTGCAGCGCCCCTCCTCTTCAACCACACCCACTCCAGTCGGGAACCTGGCGAAGGGCGGCGAATTAAGGGACGGGGTGGCGCTGATTATAAGGGAGAGGTAGACATCCGTCACAATCTATCTATCTATCTATCTTAAATTTTAAGTCTAATAGAAAATGCAAAATTTTGACTCACCGTTTGTTGAAGGAAGATAAAAAAAAAACTCTATTTTTACACATTTATACCCTGTTCGTAAAAGGTTCCTCCGGACGTTCAACCAAGACAAATCAGTTAATCACCATTGGAACATTACACTCCACTACAGTTTTAACAGGCAAAGCTCTGGAGACTGGTGCAAAGCAAGACTTGCCCGGAGATACTAGGTGGCATAGGGAAAAGCCACCGTGAGGCCACATTAAGTGGATTTTATGTATTTGGGTCATGTTTGAGCACACCTAATTTGTCATAAATGACTCTTCCTCTGTGTACAGATCATGATGAATGTGCCATGTACGGGACATGCAGCCAGACCTGCATGAACACCTATGGGTCATATCGCTGCAGCTGTACAGATGGGTACAGCCTACAGTCGAACAGACGCTCCTGCATAGCCAAACACGGTAAGAGCATGATGAATTAATGACCAGGGATCTGCATAAGCCGCCCGAAATGTTGTCACGTCCTGATATTGTTCTTTCACAAGAGTGCACCGAGTTGAAACAAGGTGGATTATTACTCTGTGTGATATGAATGAAATTAACTTACAGCAGCACAGCTCTGCTTCAAGCCATCGTTGGAGCTGGTAATTTTCTGACCTTGAAAAACATGATCTAATGTGTGCTTCAGAAATATGCAATGATGATTAGATATTACATGTATCTGAAATAACTTAAAGCGGTTCTGCTCAGTGATCGCCATGCAAATAGGAGAGTTGTCACACAGGGATCTTGTCACAAGGGCTATTATAAATTATATTATATAAATAGTATAAATTATATATATATAACCTATACGATTTTGAGTCAACAATCAAATTACTCAAGCAGGGGTTGTGTATGTTAATTTGAAAACCTGGTTTGAAAACCCTTTTCAGCTAATCTTGAAAAAAAAAAAAAAAAAAAAAAAAAAATCCCCCAAATTTATCCAAACAGCAATTTAAGTTATATCAGACAGTCTGTTTAATGGCATTGTGACAACATGCCCCTCTACTAACACTTGTTTAAATAGCTTCAAGTTATTAATATTTATTTATTTAAATAAAATAAAAAATACATATTATTATTTTTATTTCAGTACAGAAATTCTCAGTCCTCAACAAGCCATTTATTTCATTAGATTGTTAAAGATTGTTTGCCTTTTCCAAGTAAGATTATTTATATAAAAAAAGCTTTCAAGAATCACGCATGAATCCAGACTAAACCATACAGTTCAGCCTCTCATTCACATAAGAAATTGAGGCAGTTTGTTTTGGACATCCCGCTACAGTCCTTATATCAGTGTTGCTGTGCCAAGGGACAGAAATAATGGAGCTATGGGTGGAAGATAAGCCAGACTTTGAGGATTAAGCAGAGGCTGAGTTTTATGAAGAGCAGGGCCTGAAGGACAGCTATTCTCTGTCTTTATCAGTTCATGCCAATGATTACTTGCTTAATGGCACCTGCCTGTTGAGCGTCTCCATCCCAGCCACAAATCCAATCAAGTTTATCATTAAATCGGCTGCTTTTGTAATAAGGGTTCTTTTATAGGCAAAACACTCACTACAATTCTAAATGGATTCTAATCCCTTTTATAGATTGGTCATTTGTTTGGGTTCAGGTAATTGTAGTCGGTTTAATAAAAAAAAGTGTGATTCAACCCCAAATGTTCAATAGATCTTTTTCTTTTTTTTACAGCTCTGAGAATTATTATAAAATAAGGAGAAAATATGCTGCATATGTTTGAATCTCACTGATTTAAAAGTGTTAGTAATAGGAATTTATATAGATTACAGTGGACACATATGAAAGTGGATCGAAGGTGAATCATCAATAAGGCATCACTTTTATTTCTCTCCACCTATGAACACTGTTTTTCGGGTTTGCTGACGTTGGATTGGCTGCTGTACTGTGTTTTGTTAATGGCATACATTAACAAAACATCTACAATTTCTTATAGTGCATTTAAGCATCATATTTGTGTACAAACTTCTGATTCATATTTTTACAAAGTTGATTTACATACATTTTGAACAATAAAGATTGTGAAAATATCAGCTGAATGTTGTTGTAACGATCTGAGACTATCTTGGAAAATTTTCTAGCTTTCCGGACCCATTGTGTTATTTGCAGTCTTATGCATTTTGGTGCTGTAAACTCACCCCTGCATAAATTAATTATGTTGATTACACACAATTCATGAATAAAGTGCGTTACAGCGTGTGCTAGGTGTGAGGGCCTCAAAGGATGCCTCGTGCAAAGCATTTTGTGACTTAAAAAGATGATGCGTCCTTGTATTGGTGCAGTGCACTGTGACCGGTTTGCACATGTGTTTTAAATTAAATGGAGATTACTGTACGCTCAGTGGGAAATAGCTAGCAGGCAGCTGCGCACCTTGCTGCTGGATGCAGAATCTGTCCCACGTTTAATCAATGTGACTGCTTTCCTATGAGGAATAAACTGAATATCATTACCCATAAACTTAACTGAACTCACTGCTCACCCACATTAATATTAATTTAGCAGAAAGAGGTTGTTGCACTGGGATAACTATGAGGTTTCCATTAGATGCGAGTAAAAGCTCATGCATATATATTTCAATGCTTTCCCCGGCTGTCTGACAGGTGCCAACGGAGGATGACTTAGCCATTTGAAAGGTGAATGTTTAATAGGACTCTTAAAAAATGAATACACTGCAAAAAAAAAAAAATATATATATATATATATATATATATATATATATATATATATATATATATATATATATATATATATATATATATAGATTGGTGATGAACTGATGCAGGGCAAAAACTCACTGTGTGATTTAGCCTATAGAATGTAGTTATACTGCCCCTAAAGTTCAAGATATCAGGACAAAAATGCCCTTGTATGAGTTTTTGTCTCATATTTAAATCATATGATTATACAGTAGTTAAACATATCACACAAGTGCTATTTTGAGCGAATCAATCGGATGAACTAATGATTCAATGGTCCATTCATACAGAGAGCCATTAGGCTTGTTCGACTTGCTCGCTCACACAGCATTCCTGTTGATCCTTAATGAATCAGCCATTTAAAGGGGTGATTGATTATGATTTCATTTATCTAACTTTAGTTAGTGTGTAATGATGCTGTTTGAGCATAAACAACATCTGCAAAGTTACAACGCTCAAAGTTCAAAGCAAAGGAAGATATCTGCTTTTAAAGAAATCGTTTTTTAAGGACTACAACAAACGGCTGGTAGGGACTACACGACATTCCTCCCGGGTTAGTGACATCATGAACCCTAAAATTTACATAAACCTCGCCCCTGGGAACACGCAGTCCATGTTGAGAAGAGGAAGAGTTGTTGTAGTAAAGCACATTTGTGAGTCTGCTCAAGCTGTTGCATCCGTCTTTTCACATGCAATATAGTACGTAACACAAATGCAATAGCATGTCACTCTGTTGGCATCGTACAACAGTTCCCACACAAAATATTTTATAAATGATCATGACAGAATATGCTAATTGAAGATAGTTAACTCCACATCAGCAACATAAATTCATCAACTAACCATTCAGAATCGTCCTGTTGCATTCTTAATGTTGTCACTTCTTCTTGAGTCTCTACGTCATTGTCCGACTCCAGTTTAAAGCCCCATTATGTAGGATTTCCGTTTTGGTCAAACAACGACCCCTAGAGTCGCTGTGGACTACTTCTATTTAACGCTACTGTCGTAAATACCACTCACGCAGCAGTCTCTTCACTCACTGATCCTGAGCCTGATGCCCCTGTATACCGGTCCCTGTTCAGTCGGATAGAAGCTGTAACGAGTGGCAATAAGGTGTGTCCCCTCGGCACAGTTTGTATTGTATGTGCGCCTCGAACACACCGTAAGCGGATTGTTTCTGTTTGATGCTCATTCTTGTCTATCAAGTAATGCTGTGGACGGTAAAACGTGTGACAGACAGTTACACGAGTTCGATTGGGGAATAAACACAACGCGTTACAAATCGTCGGACATCGATCAAGCACAGCTAGCCTCCGAAGATGTCTACTAATCCATCAACAAGAGCGCCAGGTGCTTTTTAGCTCACACCAACGAGTAAAAAGCTTGTCCGAGTGATATACAGTATAAGCAATATACTTACAAGTCCAACAGCATGCGAGGACGTGTTGGGGGAAGTGAGGTAGCTTATGCCGTAAAGCAGTCGAATTTTGTAGTTCTTTTTGTGCGCGGGTGTTACTACCCGAACCCCGAAGTTTAAAAGTACGATTAAAAACTATACAAACCCCATCAGGCTATGGCAGACGCGTCATTCAACCTATTTTAAGTCGATGTACCATCACAAGCGTTTTGGAAATATATTATGAAGGTTGAAAAGTTACTTAATGTTACTTTAAACATAAAAGGCAGAACAGTTTCTGATATTTTAGTGTGTGTCTGCGTGAGGTAATCAGAGCTGCTAACACACACTTACACAACATGAGCTCTTGAAGCTCCACCCTCTGTGCTGAGAGCAGCAGATATATTTAAATATATCTAAATACCAATTCAGATGCTTCTGAAAAAAAAGCATGGTCATTGTAGACAAAAAGTTTTTGAATAATAAATTCTATGTTGAATCAAATAAAATATGTCTCTGTAAAGTTACTTTTTGTAATGTTTTCTTTTCTTTTACACAATAATGACTGTTATTTTTAGGGGGAATTTCTCTGGCGAACTTGATGTGCGATTAAATTGCAATTAATTGATAAAAAAAATGTTATCGCTTGATAGCCCTGATATTATTTATATATACGCACACACTCACAGACTCATATACAGTGTGAATATAATACTCGCTTTCACTTTTCAAAATACTACATTGCAAAACTGAATAAGAACAGAAATGTCCAATTGACTGCTGCGTTTTAAAAATGGGTTTCTTTCCTAAGAGACATGCTTCTCAATTACCTGTGCCCTCCGCAGAAGCCTTTATTATCCTATCCCATTGAAAGCATGGAATGCCCAGGAAATGCCTCGGCCTCAAGCTGTCTTGTCACTATTTTTCTATCCATCTATTCCAGAGCCCGGCGAAAACCCTGCAGCGCTGCTGATTGGAGGCTCGGATAATATTATAATCACAGCCCTAAATGGGTCTCGTCTGCAAACCCTCAAACAACTGGACTCAAATGGGACTCATGGCTTGGATTTCAACCACAAAGAGGAATCAGTATGCTGGGTCACATCTTCAGAGTCCTCCGGACAACTCCGGTGTGCCAGGATGAGGAAAGCAAGTGGCTTCACTAAAGAACAGGAAGTAAAGACGATCCAGAATCTCCACGGTATGGTTCAAAATCTCACGGTATGATTGTATGTTATACACTCCGGCTACATTGAGGTTATGGTGCAACAAAACTGATGCATTCATTTTGATGGGTGATAAGACCAAGAGAGATGACAAAATGTATGGCTGTGTGTAATTCAACATTTATTTTGCCTTTTAAATTCCAGTTCAATACAGACAGGATGCAGAATTTGATTTCCAATTTAATGACAATTGAATAAAGTGTAATGAAATTCAAAGAAATGTAGATTAAGATAAGGCATTTTATTTTTCAGAATTACTCATAAATATGTTAACAGACACACAACATATGGGGTGTTTCCAGAAAATATAAACCGTATTAATAATCATTATTTAAAAATTCTACCTATAGAAACATGATTTAATTTGCAAGCTATGCATTTAATTATATTTAATACATTCACTTCAATTTTAGGAACCATGGAAGAACAATATTTTCTAGAATGCTCTAATTTATCCCAAAATAATGTAAAAAAAATAAATAAAAATTAAGGAATGTTTTGACAGTATTAAACTTATTTTGGATAAATATGTCTATGACGTTAAAATGTATTTATTAATTAAATATATTTGTCGATTGAATTTAGCAAATGTCTAATTATTAAAATTCATGACCTGCAAGGGAGCTAATTCTGAATTTTACCCAATCCTGGTACAGTGAGTTTTATGTCAAGTATTAATGTGAAGTAAGAAATATGTAAGTTGTACAAAAATTGTCCTTTGACCTCAGTTGACCTAATGTTCTCATTCTGAACAAAACTTTTAGTGTAAAACTGAGTTCTGCTTGACTGACTGCATAGTGCTTAAATGCAAGATGTATGGATGCTAACAGAGCTTATCTGCACATTTGGCTAGTACATTCTACAAAATGTATCCATTAAGATTCATTAAAAGATTCAAATGGAAAATGATTTATTACTCATTTAATTATTAGTCTGTTAGTTTTTGGTCTTGAATCAGAAAATAAGAACATGTTCTTATTTCGGGATATTGATCCAAATAATAGCCTCTGTCTGAACTAAGACTTCATTTCTTCATGAACTGAAATGAGCAAAGCATTTCTGTTATAGCAAATGTCAAGTCTAGTGCAGTGCATTAAAAGCCTCTAATGGACCTCAAGTTTATGATCTTGAAAAGAATAAGCAACTTGTACTAATATGACTTACTTTATGGGGCACTTTTGTTTTGTTCAATGTTCATAGACCATTTGGGAGCAGACGTTCACGTAGTACGTCATCTTTCTCAGAATCAACATCTTTGTTGATCCTGGAACAACTTTCCAACCAACCAATCAGATTTGAGGGACACGTTTCCAGTTTATGTCAAGTTAAGGCTTACAACCATGGTTAGGTGCTTCTGCATCAGTGTTATTCACCTATTATTTCCCTCTGGTTTTAGGGATAACTTATGGGTATGGTTAGATTTAGTGGGGATAGAGGGATAGAGTTAGGACAAAATTTTCAGCCAGGAATGTTGTTCCAGGATCAACAAATATGTTGATCCAGGAACATGTCTTGACAAAATCACAGTGGCCCAGAAGTCACAGTTACGTTCCTGCAGCTGCGCACACATTCTGGTGGCAGAAAAACAGTGGTAACAAGTGGAGGAAAATGAATGGACTGATGAAACATGCGACAGTTACACTACTATTAAAGCGTTCATTTGATGTAAACAATAAATCTACATAATATTCACATATGCAGTCCATAGGGGGCATAATGTATTACAGCATGAAATAATATTTAAACTAGTGCTGGGCAACGATTAATCATGATTAATCGCATTCAAAATAAAAGTTAGTGTTTACATAATATATGTGTGTGTACTGTGTATAATTATTTTGTATATATATATAAATACACACATATGCATGCATATATTTAATAAATATTTTATTTATTTATATACATAATATTGATATTTATATAAATTTAAATTATGTATAATATACAGTATATACATATTCCTAAAAATATACATGCATATGTGTGTATTTATACGAAATAATTATACATGGCACTCACACATATATTATGTAAACACAAACTTGAATTTTGGATGCGATTAATTGCGATTAATCGTTGCCCAGCACTAATTTAAACCTATAATATTTTACATAGATAACATGTAAACCTTTTTATTTCACAATTCTTACTTTTTTCCTCACAATTGCGAATCTCCCAATTCTGACTTTACCTCGCAATTCTGAGGAAAAAAATACAGTACATCAAGTTTATATCTTGCAAGTCTGATTTTTCTTCTCATGATTGTGAAATATACAATCGAAATTGTGAGAAAAAAGTTATAATTTTAATAACTTGAAATTACCTTTTTACTCTTATTCCGTGGCTTCCATAGACCTCTGCAAAACATTGCAGTGTCATTTTATGCCACCAGGTAGGCACTTGTCTTGGTCAGGGGGAAAAAAGGTCATCAACGTACATTTTTTCGTTTACGAAATTAACACGGGTGACAATCAATTTTTTTATTTTTTATTTTTTTGACAGAATTTGAGACCCTCTTCAAATTTTGCTTTTGAGGCTTTCAGGGGGTCTCATGGGTCAATCGGGGGGCTCCCCCCATATTTCGCACGGAGAGATAGGAGAGAGTGATGCACTAGGATCCAGTAGTGCTCAGGATCTCAAAAACAGGCAGCTGAAGAGGAGAAGAGGGCAAGACTGAGACATGCTGCTAAACAGAGAAAACGGGTCCTTGAGATTCTGGTTCAGGCGATAAAGAAAAAAATAATCTCATGCTGTGTGTTTTACTTGCCCTCCACACATTAAAATGGCCCCCATATTTTATATGTTTTATGTGTTATTATATTTTCTATTTATTCTTTGTGCAGTACTTTAAAATGTGCTATATATAAAGTTGATTGGATTGGATTTTTTGCTGCCGTATCCTTCTCACCTTTTTTTTTTTACCCCTGACCAGTTTTCATGCCTGCTTTTTGCTTTCATGAATAAAGTTTTTGATGAATATGAATAATTAGCAATTCCTGCCAAAAGTTCTCAATGACTAGCCAAGGACATGCCATTAATGATAAGTCACATTTATATATTAGCTTGCTTTGTTTAAATTGACACAAAATTGACACATTTTCCTTTTTTCCAGACGTTGATCATTTAGCCTTTGACTGGCTCACAGGGAACCTTTACTTTGTGGATCAAGCAAGCGACAGGATATTTGTTTGCAACCAGTATGGAGATACCTGTGTTACAGTCATAGACCTCGACCTGTTGAACCCTAAAGCAATCGCTCTGGATCCTCTAATGGGGTGAGTTGAAAATGCATGAAGCGAGATTTGATCTTTGACAAGGCTTTTGATGATCTAAATCCTCTGACATAAATCACAATATTTTAGGAAATCATTTCCCTGAATGTTTCTCGGTTGCACTGTTCCCAGAGCTAAATATTTACTCTTCTTTTTGACAATGATTGTGCTACGACTCCCGCAGTCAGGAGTGTCATCATTATTCCATGATTTATCCAGCATCCCACAGTCTCGAACACCCTTGCATAATTCTGCTTTACACGAGTTTTGCTTTGCTTTGACACACAAAGCCACGTTTGAAACAAGGGGTGGCAGATCCCTCAGCATGGTGATTGTGGAAATGTTTCAGGAGAAATGAGTTAAGGAACACAAAGAGTCCTCAAAGGAGAGAAGGGCAGCATGATTATTCTAGTTATTAGCTGCTAAAAGGAGCGCTGTGGTAATATTCCCGGCAAGCTTAGAATAGGAATTCAGGAGAGAGTTTGTCCCATTTATTCATGAGAGTGCAAGGACAGGCAGAGCATTCTGTTCCGGGTTTTTTAATGAGACGCCTTGTGCCCAGTGAACCTAAATTGTAGCGCCTGTGTTCAGTAAGACTGAAGACTGCAAGGAGAGCCCAGGCCATCAATTTCACTTTCATTCTTCGGTGTGTGGTTGTCATCCTTTTGTTTTCGTGCTGTGACTCTGACAAAAACGAAATCCTGACTACCCTGAACGAAGGCGTATTTAAAAGAAATGACAGCTGTTTATCTCTCTGAGTCTAAATGCTGTGTTCTTTCTCCTGTGATCATCAACACCCTCTGTGGTATTTCAAAACCTTTCAAGAGAGTTTAAATGGAATACACAGAGGGACGAATTTTCTAGAGTTTGGCATTTTAGTGCTAAAGTGTGTTTTACTGCTGACTGTATAAGGCAGAGAAGGTCTGTAGGAATTAAAATCCATTGTACAGTACAACTAAAAGAGCCAGACTCATATTTGTTCACTTTCTTTTTTCTGATGTTTTGGCCATGTTTGTGGTGTAACCTGATTTGCATAATTTCTTTTTTGTGTAGTGGGTGGAAGTTAAATAATTAATTCAAAGACACATTTTATTATATAAAAAGCATATGTTATCAATAAATAAACGTATATGCACCACTGTTGCGGATGCATACTTAAGAATGTCGGCAGAAGTAGTAGGTCATCCTGGTACTTTTGGCGTACTGTTTATTGAATACTATAGAGTAGGGAAATATTTGATTTTGGACATGGTGTTGGTCTTGTTTCCCCGAAAACATACCTTGTTTCCCCGGTATCTATTTCTTAACATTTGAAACACTTGTTTCAGTCTTTTTTATGAATTGCAACCCCACATCAAAAAATATTGACACTTGGCAAGATACAGCATTGCCTTGTTTTTGTAGCATCGTTGAAGCTCTCTGTGTGCACTACATATGCTGTAGGATACGGCTTTAGAAACATATGCTTCTGGTTTTGAGCTTTTCTCTATGGTTCCCATATGTTTTTGAAAGATCCCCTTATTCACCTCGCAGTGGCGACTTGATGCAGAAAATCCGGTTTAGGAAAAATCTTGAAGTTGGCCCTTTTTACCCTTATCAAACAAGCTCAACACTGTTCCTTTTCCATTGACTGTGAATGTGCCTTTTTATGTCCTTTTATGGTCTATGATGAGCATGTAATTGTAGCGACTTAAACGCTTTTTTTTAAACAGGCTATTGGTGCGTTTACATGAAAATAACCCACGGGAATGGCTCTCTCACATTTGTACATGCCCTTCAGTGCATCCAGCTAGTTTCCTCACGGGATTGTTGGAGAGGAGAACATCAGTTAAACCTCCAGGCTTCAGCAAAGTGCAGTTTACTACATTACATATCTGTTCTGCTCTTTTTGGTCCTTCCTCCTGTAATTGGCGAGATGAGGTTGGAGCTGCTTGTGTGTGAGGGAGGCTGTGGAAACACAGGAGGTCTGTCAGCCTGGAGCGGTGGAGTGAAAACAAAAGAAATTGGGGCGGTTTGTGATAGTAGCTCAGCATGAGGCACAGTAGTTATGGATGGAGTTCACAAAACGCTAAGTGCATAGTTTGCGGTTTTGATATATATTTTTCTCTCGCCTATTTTTTCAATTTCTCGTTTGCTTTACTGAATGAGCCTCCGTCCTCTTCTACTCATCTGGAGAGGCTTTATGTAAAATTAGCTTTCTAATTTGAAACAAAAATCCCAGAGAGGGAATAATAACCTCGCTTTTCAAAGTCTGACTTAGATTCCCCAAATCAATTTGAAAAAGCGGGGTGAGAGATTATTTTTTTCTCCCCACCATAGAGTGTGAAACTTGAATTTGATTCGGAGCAAAATGAAAACAGAGCTGAGTGCTAATCTCAATACATCCACTATTCCAACCCTCTTATTTGGTAATCTGTCTTGGTGAAAGAACAGGGAGGCATTTTCTGTTCAGTATTCTCTACAGTAATGAAATTCCCCTATGGTCCGGTGTTTGGGTTGGACCATTGTGTCACCTTGCAGTGATTACTTAAAGCCTGGGTCTAAAGGTCTTAAACAGCAGATGAGATTTATGACTTGGTCAGATTGGTTCCCATTGTGTTTTGTGGTTTGTGTGGACTTATTGAGTTTGTTATCAAAACCACCAAACAAACAAATAAATAAAGTATTGCTGATTTATCATTCTCTGGTCATTGTTATATAGTATTAGAATGCAACTATTCCATTCACTGGAAGAATATCTTCTGCATCCATGTCTCATCGTTTTGTATTATTAGAATCAGATGTAGGAAGTATTATACACAGCAAGTGAACAATGGGGGGAAATGTTTGTTTGCCTCAAATACACAAACTCAGTCCTAAAGCACAGAGAAAAATGTACAGCATATGCACAAGGATTTTATTTTAAATTAAGCTTCATGGTGGTCCTCTCAATACCATACTGTTTATACGGTTTATCTCGTTGGAAATATTTTAGACCTGTTGAACCTCAGTGTTAATTATGACATGTATATTTTTATTAAAATCTGAACTACATTACTTAGCAGGAGAATATTTTATATGGATTATTAATAAAAGTAGCTATTAATAAAAACAACAACAACAAAACAACCTTTTTATGAACTATGACGCATGACCTGTCTTGGCTTATTCATTTTTAAACACTAAAATGCATTCAGTGTTGTTAAGTCTCATGTGTATTTGAGTTCTAAATAAAATTCAGAAATTATTTATTTTATTAGAATTTACTAATAAGATAAAATAAAATGTTTAATTAACTATAACAGTCACATATTTCCTAATACACAGTTCTCACAAGTTAACATGTTAAATGTGCGCTATACAGATTGAACTATGTGCGTCTATTAAAAATAAGATGATTTGACCCAACCAACCCACAGATTAAATGGGGATCAGTGGATAATATCATATATTGCTGTGTGAGTGCTTTTCTTCCATATAGTGCAGCAGGAGGGAGATACTGAACTTGCAGATACCTTATCAGCTTTATTCCTCTTCTTTGTCATTCATTTTGGTGTAATATTTGACATTAAAGATCTGATTCAGCAGCGCTTGAATCTGATGTGGCAGTGTTAAACTCAGAAAGAGACTGATCCTCCTGCTGACAGCAATGTCTATACAGTAGACTGACCTTAGCAGAAGTTAAAAGGCCATTACATGGATAATACATGTATGCTAATTTGGAGTAGTTATAATTAATTATACATATTTAGATCAGCAATAAGAATTCAATTGATATAGCATAATTACCACACTCTACTAACCTGTTCGTCCAGCAAACACTCAGGGTTAATTGTTTATTAATTGTAAGAAATGTTAATTTCTGGGGTATAGGAAATAACTTTCTTACTGTACAGTACTACTCAAAAATCTGCATGATTAGGGACTCCAGTACATGAGCATGAACCACAAACAACTTTACATGTGAGGCAAACAAGACTTTATTAACTACTAGACTAAACACTTAGAATAATCTAACAGAGAACTGAAGCAGAATACAGGAAAGCAAGAAGTTATCACAGTGTTTGCACCAGCTTTTATAAACATGCCATAAAAAATAAAACAAAATGTGCATTTTGAGACAAAACAATGGCACTGATATATTTTAAGATATGGTGCTTTCAGTTAAAACAGCTCCAACATGCATTTTAGTTTGGGACTATAGGCTTAAGCCTTGTCTTTGAAACTGGGGGTTAATGTATCAAATAATGAGACTAAGTTTGATACTTACATGTCTCGCCAATTTGAATAAAGCTGTCCTGATGCAATTTGTTGAGGCTCTATTTGATCTATGCTGAATTTGATGCGAGAGAACCAGTTTGGGGATCTCTGCTATACACAGGATTAGAGGTCGACCGATATGGTTTTTTTCAGGCCGATGCCGATCTTTTGAAATCCGGGTCGGCCGATGGCCGATAAATGCTGCCGATTTATTTTGGCCGATATTTGGCCGATTATGTGCTTGTTTTTAACCTCTATTTGAAAGATAAAATGTTACACAAATAAATACTTAAGATAGACAAGATTTCTCAACAAAAACATTTATTGAACACTTTACCAATCTGCACTTGTACAAAAGACAAAAAGAACTTGAGATATGTTTGGTAATTGTACCTGAATGAATTGAAAATTAATTTGCTACATTTCAGATTTGTTTTCCTTAACATTTGAATTAACAGTAACTTAAACACTTTGCAGTTTGAATGATGTCCTGATAAACAAAATGACGGAGTATGTTTTTATGTTTCCACTGTTCGATCGCGCCCGCGCCTCACACACACACACACACGCGCGCGCGTTTGCACACAAATATAAGTAAACACTTTGCGACTTTAAACACACGCGACTTTTCGATCTCGATCGCGCCCGCGCCTCTCTCTCTCTCTCTCACACACACACACACACACACACACAACGCATTGCAATCTTTACATCGCAGCCGGAGCTAAAGCGGAGCTACAGATTAGGTGTCCCTAAAGAACCCGCGTATCTAACAGTAGTTCCGCATTACTTTGCACGCGAGTTTTATTTATTTTTATAGCGTGTATTCTCCGTGGTAATTTATACACCGAACCGTGACGCCTGTACCGTTTCGGTTCAATACGGATACATGTACCGTTCCACCCCTAGTCTACAGTGAAATACAGTCACACATTACACTACTGTTTGGCCAGCATTTTAACCGTGTTTAATCCAGCTAACGGAATGCTAAAGTTAACTGCTGACTAGTGTCAAGTGCAGCGAAGCGATGTTTCTGTTATTCTAACGTCCGTTTTCAGAGCATCCAAGAGAAGCACAGACATAACAGTAGCACTGATATGAAGCACAGAAATGCGCGTTGATATTCGGTCCGGTAAATAACGGTCGTTAAGGCACCAGTGCCGTATTAGCACTGGGTCTGTCTGTAGCTACCCAACCCTAGCAAAGCAAAGCCAGTCCTTCACTAGCATATAGTTGGTCTCTTTTTTTATTACTTACTTCTCTGCATTGAGTGACAATTAACCTCTCAAATATAAGACACACAAACAGAACAAATAAAAGTCTCAGATTCACTGTCTGTAAATTCTTGCTTACTTATTGTGACATGATCGCAACCCTTCTGCTGTGCTAATGCAACCTCAACTACGCTATCAAGTAGCCGAACGTCATGTCGCCTATTCATGTTTTTTTCTCTAAGTTGGCAGTAACATATCAAAAGTTTTTAATTAAATATAAAGGAGTTTTCTCCAAGGAACTTAGCTCCTTCCTTAAGCACTGGATGAGGTCTGCTCACTCTGCTGGAGAATGACTCTAGGCGCAGCGTGCGTCGAACGCGTGTTCCACAACAACAACACTAGGCTGCCCACAGATGCGCCTGCCTAATAATCGGCTTGATACACTTGGATATTGGCCGATGCCGATTATGTTAAAAATGCAAAAAATCGGCCGATCAATCGGCCGACCGATGAATCGGTCGACCTCTACACAGGATGCTATACATGTGATTTTGTTAATCTACACTGTGCAATTCTGAATCATTCCTTCAAAAGAGTCTTAATTAATACATATACGCAAAACATCCTTATCTTTCTGATGTGCCTTGCTACTGTGGCAACTAGAGGGCTGGTTCTGCATCTGGGTGTTAGCAGCGGTTCAAGGGTGGTTCTACAGAACTCTACCTCATGGTTGGTGTGTTGGGTGAGGGGCATTGTGGATTATTATTATTATTATTAATATTTTATTATATATAATATATATTTTGCAGGCAGGAAATAATCACTGTTACAAGGTTAAATTATTAAGCATTCACTAACAAAAGATTTGAAGAGAGTCAGAAAACAGAAGCCTTAGAGAGACTTTTTTTTCCCTTTCTTTTTTTTTCCGTCTTTTACTAATATTCTAATCAGCTAAAAGTCTGACTTTGAAACATTTAATGAGTTCTACGACTGCAGTCCCCAAGGGACAAATGAAATGACTTACAGGGAAAGGTTGACATTGTGCTGCAAAGAATTCTGGATAACAACAGACTACGAGATGGATCTGCCATGATAAAAAGCTCCTTACGGTGAAGTTTTTAATTTCCTTTATGTTTTATGTTTGCTTCTCTGGAGCAATTAAGCACTTGGGGACCTCTGGCTGCGTGTGAACTCTTTCCTTGTTAGATTCCTAATTAAATTGTGTTTGCAGTATCAGCCACTAGGTATCTGATGTTATTAGAGCTAGAACACTATAGCACACTTTGCATTCACTGGTAGACTTTTTGTAGCTTTTTGTAGCTTGGTCATTTACCTTAATAATTAATTTGCATAAAGAACGGGCAAAACGTTCTTCTTCTTTTTTTGCAGGGCTACTGTTATTGAAATACTTCAAAGGAAGATGGTGTCATTTGATAAATGCATTTATGCATGTCACTAATGAGATCTTGCTTTAATTGGCAACATGTTTTCTGGGTGGAAACAAAAAGAAAGTCTTTTAGGACTAACCAGTGATGAAAAAAACACTGCACATGAAATATTGTGTTATGCGTCAAAGTAATGGGTACATTTAAATGAATAGGAAAGAAATTCACCAAAAAATAACAATACTATCATTATTTATTCAACCTCACAATGTCCCAAACTTTTGTACCATATGCTTGAGCTCAAATTGTACGTATGGAAAAGTAGTATGGGTTTAGAACGACGTAAGGGTCAGCAAATAATGACAGAAGTTTTATTTTGGGTGTGCTTAGTATGTTTTTAACAAGAACCTATTAAGTTATTTTTTTACATTTTCAACTTTCTTTAGTGTTTAATGTTGCGGTTTGAGCATGAAAAACTATACCACAACTATAACGATAACGACACAGACAAATTTTATCCCAGATAATGAACAATAAAAACATTGACAGCCAATCAGAATCCATCCTGCAGCACATGACATAACTGCAGCGTGCACTTAGAATAAGAATGATACTGTCCGCTGTTGTTGACACCAATATAGTTATCGTTTTCGTTTGTGTGTTGTCGCCATGTCCAGGATACAGCAAAGTTTGTTGTCAAAGTGGTTGAGTATAATTGCCTCCCACAACTGTCTTACACGACTGTGTTCCCAAATAGCAGGCATCCGCCTTCGAAAGGAAGATAACTTTATTTTGTTTCGTCTGCGTGCTCTGAGGCACAAGCAATTTATTATATACGAAATTATTATTTACAGTGGCTTCTCCTACTGCAGCAACTTCCATTTTTCTTAGTGATATTTAGCGCCAGTTTATCAGGAAGTGGCGATTTTGTTCTCTTCGGCTCACTGGTTGGAAACGGTGCTTTATTCGCAAAGATTTTATGCAATATTCCAATTTTGCTCATAAATGAAGTTTGCAACTTTGGATGGAAACATAGCTAATGAAAAATATGTGAAAGATAAGGTGTATTTTGAACATTCAAGCATGAAAACATTTTCTAGTAGACCCCAAAAATAAAATCAAGACTTTGTAAAAGGGTATAACAGGTCCTCTTTAAAAATAAATAAATACTAAAATTCACTTTCCTTTCATGATCTCTTGCAGGATGCTCTTTTTCACTGATTATGGGAATACAGCCAAACTGGAGCGCTGCAATATGGATGGCACAAACAGAACACGACTTGTGGATTATAAGGTTGAGCGGCCGACTGCAGTGGCTTTGGACCTGGTGAAGAAGTTGGTGTACTGGGCAGACGCATATCTGGATTACATTGAGATGGTGGATTACAACGGCAAAAACAGACACACTATCATCCAGGGATATCAAGTGAGTTCTTTTTGATACATTTTTTGACTTTGTGATGTATTTTACACTACAGCCTTATACACAACCGTTCAAAAGTTTGGGATCGGTGAGACTTCTATACTAAGTTTCTAAAGCTCCTCAAGATGACATTTATTTGATCAAAAGTACAGTAAAAACAGTAATAGTGTGAAATGTTATTACAATTTAAAATAAGTATTTTCTATTTTAATATATTTAAAAATGTAATTTATTCCTGTGATGTCAGAGTTTAATTTGCAGCATCATTACTGTCACATGATCCTCCAGAAATCGTTTTAATATATTGATTTGGTGTTAAAGAAACAAACAGTTGTGCTGCTTAATAGTTTTGTGGAAATCATGATACGTTTTTTTTCAGGATTCTTTGATGAATAGAAAGTTCAAAAGAACAGCATTTATTTGAAATAGAAATCTTTTGTAACATTTCAAGTGCCTTAACTGTCACTTTATCAATTTAATGTGTCTTTGCTGAATAGAAGTAACCCCCCCCCCCCCCCCCCCTAAATCGTACTGACCCAAACATATGTATGTGAAATTAAAATTGCAATTGAAAATAACATTTTAACAAATGCTGTTTGAATTGATAACGTATTATTTTCTCAGACAGTTGTTCACAGATTGATTTCAAGTATTAATTGGTTATTTACACCCAGCAGCTACTGTATCTGTGTGGCTTGATCTGCGTTTTAATTTCTCATGCTAGTTTCAGCATTAATTAGTCTAAATGAACACATGGGCTATTCACCATTTGAATATTTTAGCTGAAGTGCACTTATGAGGATGGTAATTATGGATCATTATTATTCAAAAGTAGACCTCAGCTAAACAACCCAAAGATCTTCTCGCTGTCGTAAGTGTAGAAGGCCAGAGCAGCAGATTATTGTATGTAGACAGGTGTGGGTGCATTTGGTTTAATGGTGCTCTTAAATGTGAGCCACGATGTATTGGCGAGGGGTTGCTAACACCTTTCATTTCAATCGCAAATGAAGGTGAGATTTTGCAGGGCCTGTAAACTGTATCTTCTCTTTTTAATGTCACTGATTTTTTTTTAAGGGGTTCCTTATTACAGTATGTGATGATACCTTTTTAGTTACGTGCCCTTCCATGCAAACCCTTATTTTTATTTAAAGCGTGGTTTGTTCATAGGTTAGTCACACTCCACTGCTCTCAACTGTATTCAGTGATATACTGTACATTGTGTTCAACATTAAACATAAAGTGGCCCCCAAAGTGTTTGGACACTTAAACCACACACTGATTATATAACAATAATATTTATTTTTTTAAGAAAGATAGCTCTTGCATTATTTTAATCAAAATGTTGCTTGAAATAGTTTTACATGTAAATTAAAATAGGTCTACCTATAGGGCTACAGCCTGTTTTCACTTCTCAGTTGAACAAATAAAACAGTTTATTTGTGGCTTTTCTTATTTCTGTTAATTGCTAATTTATTTCCAGTTACAATTTTGACTTCACATAAGTTTAGAAGTTTTTTTTGGAAGAAATGCAATACTTCTATTCAGCAAGGATACGTTTGATGTCTATTTCAAATAAATGCCCTTCTTTTGAACTTTCTATTCATCAAATAATTGAAATTGAAAAGATTTAAATTTGAATAATATTGTATTCTGTTTTTGCTGTATTGTTGATCAAATAAATGCAGCCTTGGTTAGCATAAGAGATTTCTTTCATCGTACCGACCCCAAACTTTTGAATGGTTGACTTTATTTTTCATAGTTGTAACTTTTCTTAATCATGACTCAGTCTCAAGGTCAAATACAATGTGACTTATGTTAAAATGTGTCTATATATTTCACAATGTCAATTTTCTGTTTGATTTTATTTATTTTTCATTGATTAATTGATTGACTGTGAAAATCGGCTTTTATATAATATTATGAAATGTTCAAAAAAAAAGAGTCATGTTTAATGTGATGGACATCTGTGAGAATTGGGTTCAAACATCATTAAGTGTCCAATTTAAATAGAAATAGCATTTTTCCAGAAGTCTTACCTTCTGCTGTAAAGGAACGTGAAGATGAATTATCTCCCTGTAGGTTTAGGTGAAGCACAATGCACATTTTAATGCGCATGTATTTGTGGGCAGAGTTCAGTGGTCCCTGTCTGCTCCTGTCACATAGACGTCGCTTGCAGAGGTAGCATGTAGGCTAGAATCACTGCACAGAATCAGGCTGTCCCCAGAGAAACACATGCACTCTGTTTGACCCTGCCTGAACTGCCTGAATGCATATCAACACGATTCAGTTCACCTTAAGCTTATCTGAAAATCTGCACCCTTTATTCAGTAATAAAGATTGTGGTTGTTGCCAGGTCAAATTAAGTCTAATAACAGCTTAAGCTAGTGGCTAATTTGATTGTTGAATCAAAGGGAAATATCAAGGACTGTGCTGTTCTGCTTTCCGTTGAGCTTACAAGGTAATATTTACCTACCTAAGTAACTTCTCAGTGCTCTAATCGACCTGAAATAGTCAATGCTCCTTTTTCTAGGTGGCACACCTGCATGGATTAGCTGTCTTTGAGGACTACTTGTTTGCAACTCGCTCTGATCCTTCCAGTGGAGCGGTGGTAGACATCTTACGGATAAATCGCTTCAATGTCACAGACCCGGAGACGCTAACCAGCATAGGAAATGCAAAAACGATACGGGTTTACCACAAGCTCAGTCAACCAAAAGGTAAAGTATGAGTTACGTTGGTTTCAGTTGCTTGCCTTTCGGCATGCTGTTGCTATTTCGCATCAGACACATCACTCCTTGGTTTTTGTTTTTGTTTCTAATTGGGAACATATAAAATGTTATTAATATATTTTTATTATGTAATTTTTGCAATGTTGAAAACATATTCCAATATTTATAATATTTTTATTTTAGTAAATGATTAACAATGTATTGTATTTTTAAGACAATAATATCTTCTTCTACATAATGTAAGATGGTTATGGCTAATTGCGTATGTGACACCAGTGTCCTCTCCTCAGTCAAGGGCCATGCGTGTGAAGTTGACCCCTATGGTAAGCCTGGAGGATGCTCGCACATCTGCCTTCTCAGCGGGAGCTACAAATCCCGGAGCTGCCGCTGTCGTACCGGATTTAGCCTGGGAAGTGATGGGCAGTCCTGCAAAAGTCAGTCCGCCATAGCTCACAGCCTTTCGTTTGTTCATATTTGCTGTTCTAAAGTGTTTTTCTAATAATTAGGGCTGTTAGTTGGACGTTTAAGCCTGATATGTAATATAATTGTATGAAAAATCTTTTTATTTTATTTTTATTTTTAAATGCAACTGTTTTAAAACTAAATCTAAAAAAGGTTTATGATTGAAGCTCTGTAGTTTTTAATTGTGGGTTGCAAAACATATACTACATTGATTATTGAGAGGTTTACAAATAAACGTTCATTAAAGCCCAATGTATCATATTTGATACTCATGTTTTAACGTGATTTTTCTAAAAAATATTTATGGATAATCAAGAAAACCTATGTTGTTCTTCTTGAGTGTTCATCTTCAAATATATCGAACAATATGCAATTTATTCTTACGTTTCTCCTTATCATGTAATTACTTCTTTTTTTTTTCTTTTTTTTTGACAGCCCAAATAAAATCTTTGCCAACAAAGTGAAAAAAGAAAAGAAAAAAAAATACTCAATGATTTTATGACACCTAATGTCACGTCAACCCAGTGGAATTGGTGATGGAATATCTGTTTGTTTTATTTGATTCTCGTCAGCTGGAAATTGAAATGTGTGTTGTTACACTATTAAGCGGGAAGATTGAGTGGTTCTTCATTTGCGCTAGTCTTGGCACTGACTTGGATTGACAGAGATGGAGATGGAGATAAACTTTTAAGAAGATTGGTCCACATGGTTGTGATGGTATTTTATTGACTGCCTATAGAATGATTCATTACCGCCATTACTGCCATTTCCACTCTGTTCCCCCACACGCAGATCCTCCTGATCAATGGACGTTTTACTTAGTTGACAATGAAAGCTATGGGTCAATTAATGACGGTCCTGAGTTAAGCATAAAGTGACTGCAATAATGAACCAAGCTTTGCGTTTTGAGACGTTTCTGATTTACACCTGCACCCAGATGTTCTACTTCCTCCCTCTTTCCATCAGATGAGAAGCTATGCTAAATGGCCGTGGTTGCCTTCATCCAATAGTCCTTGTGTTGTTTGATGTCTCAAAGCGCTTAATTATCTTTAAGGTAGAGGAGCTTTTCCACTCAGAATGATAAATGGAAGTGATACTTATGTGATCTCATCCACACTGGTTTGGTCCATTGAGCAAGGAGGTGGATGTCCCTCTCTTTACCCAAAATCCTCTTCCTTTCCCATCGGCCTAACTCATTACAGACAGAATGGGCCGCCCTTTGTGTTATGCCCACTGTGACTAGAGGTTAATTTATTTAAGCTTGTTACTAGCCCCGTGGATAACCTCAGCTTCTGTCGTGCGCCTTTGTGAATCTGACAACAGGAGATTTATTGTTTAAACAGAGCCCCAATGAACAAAAATATCAATGCTGGAGCTTGTCAAATGAATCCTCTCAATCAAGATAATTTTTGCCTGGGGATGTTAAGTGGGGCTGATTGCTCCATTCATTTCTGTAACTGAACGCGTCTGCCTGTGCTAGTTTTGGGATTTGTAGATCTTCACCCAACTGATGTTTTATTTTGGCTAAAAATTAACAATTATACACTACCAGTCTCACGTTTGGAATAATTACGATTTTTTTATGTTTTCTCTTTTCCAACGTTTCTCTTCTTGAAAATGCAGTAAAAGCCACAATATTGTGAAATATTATTACAATTTCTATTTTATAACATACTTTATTCATGTGAAAGCAAAGCTGAATTTTCAGTAGCAATTACTCCAGTCTTCAGACACTGATACAGGAAAAAAAACTTTAAAAGATCTAACTGGAGATCTCAAGCTATTTTTTACAGTAAAATACTGTTAAATGTACAGTTTTAAGAAATAAAAAAGGCAAATTAAATTATAATTTAGAGTGAAAACTGTTAACTGCCTTTCCATAAATTACAATTGTATACTGTAAAATGTACAGGTTGTTCTGTAAATATATACAAAATTTTACTGTATTATTATTATTTTTTTACAGGATTATTCTGGCAACCACGTCTAATAAATGCTTTCATGGTTGAAGAATGTATCATGGTTTCCAAAACATTTTAAACAGCAAAAACTGCTTTCAACGTCGATAATAATAAGACCCATTATTAATATTTGAGTTTTGAGTACCAATAACAATTTGTAATACCTGAGCAAATCATCATTTTAGAATGATTTCTGAAGGATCATGTGACAAAAGCATTGAAAAAAATCTGAAATATTCCCGTCTTTTGACCGGTAGTGTACTGTATATGACATAAAAGGACTTTGGGTTACACTTTCTGTCTGTGTCTTTGCAGAGCCCAAAAATGATCTTTTCCTCTTCTATGGAAAGGGACGACCTGGGATAATTCGTGGTCTGGACATGAATGTGAAGTCGAGCAATGAACACATTGTTCCTATCGAGGACTTAGTGAATCCAAGAGCTTTAGACTATCATGCTGAAACCGGAAACATTTACTTTGCTGATACTACAAGTTTTTTGATAGGACGGCAGAAAGTCGATGGGAGCAGTCGGGAAACAATTCTCAAAGATGGTAATTATTGTAATCATTTTGCACTTTTTACCTTTTTGACCCTGTTTACACCTGGAATTATTTGAATTATGTAATGAACGAATCATTTAAAGTATTGTGTGTACTTTTACAGATCTTGATAATGTGGAGGGTATTTCAGTGGATTGGATTGGGAATAACCTGTACTGGACCAACGATGGCTACAGAAAAACCATCAGCGTGGCCAGGCTAGAACAGGCATCTGAAACCAGGAAGACTCTTTTGGAGGGAGACATGTCTCACCCTAGAGCCATAGTGGTGGATCCTCTCAATAGGTACAGAGCCGTAACACTCAATCATAAACCTAAATATGGATTGTGTATGTGATTTGAAATGTTTATCAACATTCATACACAATGACTTATGATTTGGATAGAAACATTTGTTAAGTGACCGTTTATGTTGAAATCTTTCATTTTATGTAACTAGCAAAAAAAAGAAAGAAGAAGAAATTAATACTTTTATTAGCAAGGAAACATTAAATTGTGATAAAGTGACTAAGTGATAAATTATTAAAAAATATATATATATTAAAATAGCTATTTATATTTGAAATAATGCTGTTCTTTTGACATTTCTATCCATCAAAGAATCCTGAAAAAAAAAAATATATATATATATATATCAAAGCAGCACAACTGTTTTCAATATTGATGATAATAATAATAATAAAAAAGTCTTACTCATCAAATCGGCACATTATTATGATTCATGTGACACTTAAGACTAGAGTAATGGCTGCTGAAAATACAGCTTTGCCATCAGAGGAATAAATTATATTTGAAAGGGGTTATTTTAAATTGTACTAATATTTACAATACTACTGTATTTAGGATCAAATAAATGCAACCCTGAGCATATGAGATTTTCAAAAGACTTCAATCATCTTACTGGCCCCAAATTTTGAATAGTATACAATTAAAACACTGAAAATTAGAACATTGAAAGACACTAAGAACTAAAGCTTAAACTAAAAATAATGAAATGTTAAAACCAGCCAATTAATATCCTATAAAGACTAATAGGCCTACTGATGAATAAAAAGAAGTAAAATTGACTGATATTGTGCCAAAATATAATCAGGCTAAAAAATCGGCTTGAAATATGCTTGGAAATTATAAAAAACATGAGTAATACTTCCCTAGTGAAAAAAAACCTATGGCAAAATGTATTTAAAATACATTTATTTCATACTAAGTATACTACAAACCCACTGACATATCCGCTTGAGACTTACTGATAGTTCAACTTTATTTGGAGCACTTCTTTAATGCATGATGCACATTTCTTTATATTAAACCTAAAACGTGTTTTAATATCACTATTAGTAAGGATAGTATTGATCTCTGTATAATATCAGATTCAAATGCAATAGTTCCACTTTAGCACAATCAAATATACTTAAGTATATCTTTAGTTGGAGCTCAGCACTATTTCCAGATAACTAAAGTGTATTAAGTACAACATTAGTGGTTCCAGTTTTGCAGAATTTAAGTATATCAGTTTACCAAAAGTACAATTGCAGGGTATTTATATTAAGTGCATAAATATGTCAATGTATTTGTAGTATATTTAGTATAAAATAAATGTTTTTCAAATACATTTTAGTATATTTATATTTCATTAGGGTCCTTTAAATCAACATTTGCAATCTGTGATGAAATACTGATCTCTACTTACTTCCCACCTGCCCTGAAGGAACAGTCCTCATTCCAGTTTATTTACTAACATTTGTTTACACTGCATGGCTTCAGAGGCGAATGCAATTGTACATAGTGTAGTGAAGCATGTAGGCACCCATCCACGCGTTCCTCCATCTGAACTGGTTTGTGTGTGTGTGTGTGTGCGCGCGCATTTGTACCAGTAAGCTGACATGGCACGGTCAGTAAAAAGGGTGAGTTTGATGGCCCAGAGCCAATCTCATTATCACCCTCCCTGGGTGTGAGAGTAACTCATGAATCCTGAAGAGGTGCAGCCAGCCAAGGCTGAAGAAGCGAGATACTGCAATGAGGAAACAACCACTCTCGGCCCTCTCAGATTCAATCACGCAACCTGATCACTCTCTTTTTTATCTGATTAAAAAGTACTTAAGTACTGGAATACTGATTTGTCATCAGATCTTTTGGGCCAAACCACGTTGTATCTTAAGAGTACTTTGAGTACTTTTTAAATCTCTGTAAATAAACGTCTTATTTAAAAGTGTGCACTTATCATTAAGTAATTAATATATGTTGGAATAGATTTTTGCCATCTTTAGTGAACCCAAGAGGTGTTGATTACTGATTCATTTGAAGAGAAGGAAAGCAAATGCAGAATAGTTTCATTATTTCCAGACACAATGGGTTCATTAGCTCAGAGCCATAATTATATTCATTGCTCAGACCTCACGCTTGTGCAATTTATGCGACTCTCTCTCACATTTAATGAAGCTAATGTATCTTGAATGGCAGTGCTAACAATAAAATAAGAAATGGGCAATGACAGGAAGCTAGAAACTGTTCCTTTGTGAGTTTGTCAACAGATACTCACAAATAGCGCACGTTTGCACAAGTAAAAACGGCAACTTATCTCCTAGTCACCACTGCGTGTCATTCCCAATGGGATAACTTCAGTGGTGTGGAAGCGATTCAAATCTGCATTAAAAGCATCGTCTGCTGAACTGCCAGCTCAGAGGATGTCACACAGACTGCATGACTGCATTGAGAGTGGAAAGCTTTCTGGAGCTGGGACTCAGACAGGAAATGAGAAGCGCCTCTTATAAGGTGCCATTGATGTGTCCTGTTTTGACAGGCAGTAAAAAAAAAAGACGATGGTGGATGATGGAAATGTAGAGATGTAAATTTTTGACCTCTCCAACAGGGCATCAGAGGATAGATCACATGAACTTTGAACGCTGGCCAAAAAAGAATGATTCATGTACAGTACAGTACAGTACATCATACTTCAAAGCAAAGATATTTTTGGGGGTGTTTTTTGAGTGTGGTGAGTGAGTTGGATAACTTATCAAAGTTAAGAGATGTTTTAATGTTAAATTGATGTTTTAACAATTTAATATTATTACATTACAAAATGATTAGAATAATTATATATAATTATATTTAAAAAATGATTATTTTGTATCATTTAATTTCAGTCGAATATGCATTCTTTGTAAATGTAAAATTTGGTTTTGTTTACACAAAATGCATTACTTAAATATCTTTATTATGACTTTCTTTTAAATCTGTTTAGCCTTTATTTTAATAATCTCTAGTACAATTTTCAATCAAATAAATGCAGCCTTGGTGAGCATGAGATTTCTTTCAAAAACATGAAATAAACTTTTGGAGAGCAGAGCGAACACATTATGATAAGTTAATGGATAACAGAGTGAGATGACATCACATTTGAGAATTTGATATTTAAAAAATTAAGATTTATTTAATTATAAAAAGATTAGAATAATTTAATAATATATAATTATTTCAAAATATGATTACGTAATTTATTAATTTCAAAATATGATTGGACTATTTATTAATGTATTATCTATTAATTTTATAGGCATTCTTTGCCTTACATGTACAATTTGGTTTAAAGATATTTTTGGTGAAATATTTGGTAACACTTTAGTTTAGGATCCAATTCTCACTATTAACTAGTTGCCTATTAGCATGAATATTAGGATATTGGCTGTTTATTACTTATAAAGCGCATATTAATACCTTATTCTGCATGACCATATTCTACATCCCTTTATCCTACCTGATACCTAAACTACTAATGGTATACTAACAACTACCTTACTAACTATTAATAAGCTGTAATTATGAGTTAATGAGGCAAAAGGCGTAGTTAAAAGTTGGGTAATAGTGATAATTGGACCCTAAACTAAAGTGTGACCAAATGTTTTACTGAAATATCTTAATTATGACTGAATGGAATCAAAACTTTCTTTTTAACCCATTTAGTTTTTATTAGTACATTTTTGACTGTGTTTTGACCCACCTGAATGGGCTTATTTATAGTAATGGGGTTAGGGCCCATCATTAGGGCTTGGCCATCTATCAGGTGAGCAGGTGGCATGTTGATCTTTGTCTGCTCTGCTGGATGGGCTTCCCCCTGAAATAACAGCCACCTGTCCTGATTTCTTTATCTCTCACCCCCATACAGTATACATCTCTTTGTTGATGCCACAAGCAGCCTATGATAACATGATAAGAACGAACTTGCCCACCTCAGTAACTCTTTTCTGTCTTTTAGTATTTCAGGTTCTGTCATTTGGACTTTCACGATTTACGTCTCTGTCTCTCCATAGATTTTTTTTTTTTTAAATCTATGCTCACTTCATTGCTGTCCTATATTCCCAGGAGCAGACTTTCTAAACTGTGGTATTTTTAGCAGGTCAAAACTGATTTTGTAAACTCCTACCAGTTCATAGTGCATAAACCACAGTTTAATGGAGTTCTTATATAGTCCTAGCTTGATGCTCCAGTTTAAAGGATTAATGAAGCCTTCAGTGTCTCACCTATTTCTCTGTCTCTCGCTCTCGCACTTCCTCACCTATATACACTCACCTAAAGGATTATTAGGAACACCTGTTCAATTTCTCATTAATGCAATTATCTAATCAACCAATCACATGGCAGTTGCTTCAATGCATTTAGGGGTGTGGTCCTGGTCAAGACAATCTCCTGAACTCCAAATTGAATGTCAGAATGGAAAGAAAGGTGATTTAAGCAATTTTGAGCGTGGCATGGTTGTTGGTGCCAGACGGGCCGGTCTGAGTATTTCACAATCTGCTCAGTTACTGGGATTTTCACGCACAACCATTTCTAGGGTTTACAAAGAATGGTGTGAAAAGGGAAAAACATCCAGTATGCGGCAGTCCTGTGGGCGAAAATGCCTTGTTGATGCTAGAGGTCAGAGGAGAATGGGCCGACTGATTCAAGCTGATAGAAGAGCAACTTTGACTGAAATAACCTCTCGTTACAACCGAGGTATGCAGCAAAGCATTTGTGAAGCCACAACATGCACAACCTTGAGGCGGATGGGCTACAACAGCAGAAGACCCCACCGGGTACCACTCATCTCCACTACAAATAGGAAAAAGAGGCTCCAATTTGCACGAGCTCACCAAAATTGGACAGTTGAAGACTGGAAAAATGTTGCCTGGTCTGATGAGTCTCCATTTCTGTTGAGACATTCAGATGGTAGAGTCAGAATTTGGTGTAAACAGAATGAGAACATGGATCCATCATGCCTTGTTACCACCGTGCAGGCTGGTGGTGGTGGTGTAATGGTGTGGGGGATGTTTTCTTGGCACACTTTAGGCCCCTTAGTGCCAATTGGGCATCGTTTAAATGCCACGGCCTACCTGAGTATTGTTTCTGACCATGTCCATCCCTTTATGACCACCATGTACCCATCCTCTGATGGCTACTTCCAGCAGGATAATGCACCATGTCACAAAGCTCGAATCATTTCAAATTGGTTTCTTGAACATGACAATGAGTTCACTGTACTAAAATGGCCCCCACAGTCACCAGATCTCAACCCAATAGAGCATCTTTGGGATGTGGTGGAACGGGAGCTTCGTGCCCTGGATGTGCATCCCACAAATCTCCATCAACTGCAAGATGCTATCCTATCAATATGGGCCAACATTTCTAAAGAATGCTTTCAGCACCTTGTTGAATCAATGCCACGTAGAATTAAGGCAGTTCTGAAGGTGAAAGGGGGTCAAACACAGTATTAGTATGGTGTTCCTAATAATCCTTTAGGTGAGTGTATATATACATTTATATATATATATAAAAAATTTTTTTGCCTTTCTTCCTTCCTTCCTCCTTTCACATCGTTTCTCTCTCTCTCTCTCTCTCTCTCTCTCTCTCTCTCTCTCTCTCTCTCTCTCTCTCTCTCTCTCTGTATATATATATATATGTATATGTATGTGTGTGTGTGTGTGTGTGTGTGTATATATACTGAATAATATAAAACAAAATGTATCATAGTTTCCACAAAAATATTAAGCAGCACAGCCGATAATAATAAGAAATAGTTCTTGAGCAGTAAATCATCATTTTAGAATTTACTAAATCCTCACTGGTCTTAAAAACTGGTCTTATTAAATTTAAATTGGCCTAAAAATTCTATTCTATTATAAATATTACATATAACATTTTGTGAAGGTTAAAGACTTTTCACTGACCATTAGTTGGAAAAAGGAGAGATACTATTTTTTAAGAGCCTCAGGCCCTTTTTTTGTACTCTACTCGTTGAAAATGCCATGTAATTTTTGCTCATTTCGGTTAGACCCTGCATGTGATTACATTCAGAACAGACTCGGAGCATGCTGTTTGCCTTCTGAATAATTCATGGGGTCACGTAGCCAACACACTGGGACAGAGAGCGCTTGATTCACCCTTTATCCAATTCTGTTTTATGTGGTGTACATGAAGCAAGACTTCTATCATTGATGAGGCAGAAAAGCTTGCGTTGACCGCTGAGTAGTACTCAGAGGCAGCAAATCCCTTGAGCACACTTACTAGGGAAAGGATCATGTCGAAACGTTGACCCAATCACTTTTCAAATATCACTAACCCATTGAGAGTAACAGTTCGTGTTGGCACAGGACCTTTCAGTATATCCACAACTAACAAAAGAAAATGAAAATCAGAGGACCAACCAGAGGAATGTCTTGATATGGATGGTGGCCTTGTTTTCTAGACATTTTAAGCCACTCACTATGTTTGTCCTTGGTGTCAATTTATCTTGTTGGTTAACAGATTTATCTCCAGATCAAAATGATTTCCCTTTGGTGTGAGACGCTGACTTTTCCTAAGCATATTTTGTTTATGTTCAGTGTACATTTTTTTGACTTGGAGGCAATTTGTTTCAATCTGCTTCAGCTGTGCAATTCTTGTCGTGGCGAGTAAATTGTGATTGATATTCATGTCTGCTTCAAACGTAAAAACAAGAGCTTTTTTTCATGGATTACACTGACTGTGTTTTGGTTTTGGTTGCAGTTGGATGTACTGGACGGATTGGGAAGAGGATGAGGTGAACGACAGCATCGGGAGAATAGAGAAAGCATGGATGGATGGGTCCAACAGGAAAATATTTGTCACATCTAACATGCTGTGGCCCAATGGACTCACTCTGGACCATGGAACCAGTACCATGTACTGGTGTGATGCCTATTATGATCACATTGAGAGAATCTACCTCAATGGCACTGGGAGAATGGTGAGTGAAATGTTGCTTTTTCATAGCTTCGGAATCTTAATGAATTTCTTAGTTATTTTCTCCAGACTTTTCAGATGTTTCTCGTGAAATGTCTTGCAATTTAAATATTAAATGTGACAATTGTTAACCAATTAGGCAGGGCTTCCTAAAGCCTGGAAGAGGATTAGCATTTAGCTCAGGTTCCCTCATAATTTAATTGAAAAGTCTTTCATAAAACATAACAATCCAATGCATTTGTGAATTTATGTAAATTTATAAAAAAGCTTTTATTTTGTCATGGCTTTGGCAATTAGAATCAGTTGACAAAACTGTTTCCTGTTATGGAAACAAAGTCTTTCCTGTTTTGTTCTGCAGCATACTATATTGTCCACAGTCATACCACAAATGTGAATTTTGTTTCTAATAAGTTGCTAATAAGGACTACAACCTCAATGCTTATGTTTGCTAATAAGGACTTCAATTTTAATTCTGAAGTTTGCTAATGAGGACTACAACTCATCAATTAATCAAGCACGTAAACTCACATTTTTAAAGCACACAGTGATTTCAAAATCTACATTTGAGGTCTGATTGTGCATAGTTTATGTTACTGCACAGAATGGGAAAGTCTCTTCAAGTAACGTTGACCACAGACTTTATTTTACTTAGATCGAAAACCACTTTATAAAAACCCATTAGAAATTCCTGAGGGAACCCATGGCAAATTAGACTTCTGGATAGGCCCACGAATTGATGTAATGATTGAAGAGCTCTATTATTGAGACAAACTTTGACAGAATAAACAAGCTTTAAAATGTATGATGAATGCATAGCTTGGATTAATTTGGTCTTACAAGAATGAATTTAATGTGAAATGAGAGTGCAGGTTGAGAGTTTGCTTGGCACACTGTATCTTTGAAGCATTGAAACATTGTTCAATGTTTCATCCGTTCAAGTTCATCCATCAAGCCATTAGATATTAACCCTTAAATACATTGTTTCACCAATCTATATCTAACACAGATGGATCTATACCTGTCGTGATAATATAAAACTCTCCTGATATTAGAGTAACAATTACAGAAGAATAAAATAAAGCCTATTTTGTTACCTTTTGGAGCTTGGAATGGTTCACTTTGACCAGATATTTTATAACATCATCACTATCATCGTCAAAGCTCATTTCAGTACATTTAGCATCTGGCTCATATTTGCCATCTCAAACATATTTTCTCAAATCTATCATTTTCAACATCTTCTAAATCAATATTTTGATTGCTGACAGCTTCTTCACCAGATCCACCATCAAGTAACAGTGACGCTAATATTTGATTGCGTTCCGTTCTTGCTCTGCAGTAAATCACTGAGCCATTTCAAGATTTGCTGATGATACTTCCTATTCATTTGTTTTCTGCCTGCGGTAACTATGAGTGAAACATCACTTTATCATTGTGTATCAGACATTGCCACCTTGTGGAATAAAGGTGAATTGCACTTATTCAGTCATCAAAGATTCAATTATTGTTGCACAGAAATGTATTACTTGCACTGTTACACACCTCGGGTCTTTAGCGACCCTATACAATTTTTACCGAAATGAATTGGAAAACAGGCATTGTTTTATAATTTTCTTTTCTTTCTTGTTATATTGTTTATAATGAATTGATTGAGGAATACTAAGAAGGTCACCAAATACCTGAGGTATGCGTTTTAGGGTTAAAGAGAAAAAAAGATTTATCCTCTGCCACAGTTGTCACAACAGTACATGGTAATATATATATTTTCTGTTTTTTCACTGTAGGTTGTGTACAGTGGCAGGCAACTCAATCACCCGTTTGGGATTGCACAGTACCAAAATTCCATCTTCTGGACAGAGTATATGAACGCTTCCATCTTCCAACTGGATCTGGTCTCTGGTGAAGTCATTCTGCTGAGAAGTGAAAGACCCCCTCTGTTTGGGCTCCGAGTATATGATGCACAAAGCCAGCTGGGTAAAGTCACTTTAACTCTAAAAGAAAAGTTAAAGATTACAGAATGACGAAATTTTTATCTTCTTTTAAATAATGTTTTAATGAATAATGTCCGGGATTTCTCTTTTTCCTTTTTAATTCATACAGGTAAGTTGGAATTTAAATTGAATTGGCCACAACATAGAGGAATTTGATTTGCAGTGACAGGAAGATGAATTTACTGGATTGAAATTCAAAGAAATTCATCTAATTTTGTTTGTTGGCAGAGCAGGTAACTTCAACTTTATGGTCTCTATCCTGAAAGCCTGGTTACATTTTGAAGACTTTGGAGTATATTAAAGCATTCTGGGAAATTAATTGTTTTTCCACTATGACAAAAAAAAAAAAAAAAAGAGTTAATTTATTAATCAGCATTACTGTTCAAAAGTTTGGGCTCTGGAAGATTTTTTTTTTAAAGTATATATTATTGAGTAAGGATGCATTAAATTGATTAAATGTTACAGTAAAGAGAATTCAAATGTTGCAAAGATTTTTATTTCAAATAAATACTATTCTTTTTCATTTTCGATTCATTAAAGAATCTTGAAAACAATCTATCATGGTTTCCAGAAAAATAGTAAGCAGCACATTAGGGGTGGGTGATATGACCAAAATATTATATCACGAAATTAGTCGTTTTATTTTATTTCACAATAACGATATACATCATAAAGTTATGTTTTGCTTTAAATAAGGTTTTTATGCTGTCAACATTTGTGATACCATGACATTTTCATAATTCTCATCACCAATTTCAATATCCAGAAAAAAAATAACTAAAGCCTAATAACTAAGTAAAAGCTTACTCTTATTGCACTTCAATGGTTTAAAATCACTTGTTTTAAAACAACAATGCTTATAATGCATGCAAATGAAAAGCAAATAAGAGACTCCTTTCAAGAATAATATAAAATCTTTCCGACCCCAAACGTTGGATGAATATTGTGATGAATTGAATACACAAAAGACTCTGGTGGAAAAATGTTTCACATATTACATAGGCTAGTGCATTCTTTCAGAAAATTCATAATAAATTACTTTTCCTTTTTACACACAGCAAAACTATTACAGATTTCCATGGCTTCAACTTTGATTAGCATAGACCCAACTGCAGAGCAGGAGCCGTACTGTTGAGTGGGTGGGTTTAATCTGGTGAAGTGGGGGCTAAAGCTCTGTTTAGAATGTTTAACTCTGTGTGGATGTCTGAGGTAAGGAGGGTTGATTACTGTCATCCTCCCTCATAAGTGCCAGTCACAACAGGTAGAGGGAGGGACACTTCTCAGCGGGGCCCTTGCGCACGCAGACGAGCAGCACAGAGAACACAGGAGCGCGTTCGGCTCCCACACGTTTCATCTCTTACTTACCTGAGGGTGGTGCGTTTTCAGGGGAGCAGGCGGTGTGCCGCATGTCAGAGAGACTCACTCTTTTGAGAAAGACGACAAAGGCAGCTGGGACCAGCAGACTTATATCATGTTTTAAATATTCTCATCTTGACATCCAACTCTCTAAACACTGAGATTTGTGACGGGTGAGGGTGTCCCGTTATGTCATGTATGCATTTCCTACCTCCAAAAAATATGGGCTTTTTGACAGTCTACATTCTCAGCAGAAGACAAATTTCTCCAAAGTGCTTGTCGGGAAAAAGATTAATTGTGTTTCCGCTTTTTGGAATACCTCAGATTGGCCATTACAAAGCGGTTTTTATCTCATTGGTTCAGGCAATGCCTTTCGACCACTCTCTAAATGAAACCTTATTATTGTCCCCATGCCTCAACTTAATAAGTGACAGTTTTCTCACAAAACTGTGTTTTTCTCCACTCCTCCCCCTTCGTAGGTGCCATTGCCCACACAACGAATTATGTCAGTGAAAGGAAAAGAGTGTCAAATGGCTCTCTTCTCCAGTGTTTCCCATAATTTACTTGACATGTGATTAAAAATAATGCCCCCGTGTTCCACCGACATCCCAGAAGAGCAGGAAATTGGTTCTGAGTGGGCAGTGAAGAAGAACTTTATGTTCTCTGTTTCAAGGAGAGACATTGCTAGAAGCCATAAAGGGATGAACACATAAACAGCTGTCCTGCCAGTGGAAAAGAAGATTTGTAGATATCTGTTGTTTAGTCCTGTGTTTGTTTTTTAGGTGACAATGCCTGCCGGGTGAATTATGGTGGTTGTGGTACCCTCTGCTTGGCCGTCCCGGGAGGCCGAGTGTGCGCATGTGCCGACAACCAGCACCTGGACAAGAACAATGTCACATGTTCTGGTAGGCTTTTAAATGTGTGTGTATATATATATATATAATACATGACAAAAAAGTCTGCGGAGGACTAGGAGAGCCACTTAAAAATAAAATAAAGAAAGAAATCCATTACTAATCCCAGTGCTTATTTATTTTATTTTTATTTATTAGTTTTAAATGCTTTTTTAATGGAATTTAAAAGTTTGCAAATCATTTTATTTTATTTTATTTTATATTTAACTATGCTTTTAAAGATTAATTAAAAAACAATTATTTTTATTAAATTAATTGTGAATTTATTGCTTCATTTTTTTCCTTTTTTTTTTTCAAGCAGCACTCCTTAGTCCCATAGAAGTCATCAGTCACTCAATTACAGACAAGGACAGAATCTGTTTATGCTGCTTTATTATTATTATTATCTTTTTTTTATTATTTTTTTATTCTATTTGTCATGTTGCAATGCTGTAATAAAGAGAAAAGTAACATGCTTGACTCATTTGAAAACGTAACACTAGTATCACGCTCAGACACCACATCACCCCAATGCAGTGTTTGATTATATTTTCCTTGAAGTTCTTCCCCTTGAATTAAGGTTTCCTAAAGTTTTTTTTTCTTTTTTTTCTGAAGACTCTGCAGGTCAAGAGGAGCCCCAGCGGTGCATAAATGATGAGTTTCAGTGCAGGAACTGGCGCTGCATAAGAGCCAATTGGATTTGTGATGGAGATGATGACTGTTTAGATGGCAGTGATGAGGAGGCCCAAATATGCTGTATGTACTTTGTTTTCTTCCTCCCTGACTGGGACGTATAATCCCTGTTTTGCCTGCTTTACTGAACCATCAAACCTCTGTGACCTCAAGCTGTGTCATTTAGCATGCACACAGTGTCATATATGCCTGTGATGTATGACTCAATACAGAATTTTTCCTTTTGTACAGGTATCACAGGTGTCATCCATTTTATAATGACCTAGTAACAAGATGAACACTGCAACAATGTTAATTTATCTTATTTATTTTATTAATGTTTTTTTTTTATGTATCTTATGCTCACCAAGGCTGCATTTATTTGATCAAATACATTAATATTGTGAAATATTATTATATTTTAAAATAGCTGTTTTCTATTTTAAAACATAATTTATTCCTGTAATGGCAAAGCTGAATTTTCAGCATCATTATACAGTATATGCTGATTTAGTTCTTAATAAAAATGTCTTATTATCAATGTTGCAAACAGTTGTAATGCTTAATATTTTTTGTGTAAACCATGAAACTTTTTTTTCCATATTGATGAATAGAAAGTTCAAAAGAACAGTTCATTTGAAATATCACTGAACCTACAAATTTTAACAGTAGGGTTTGTGTGTAAATACATTTCAAAAAACACTTTTTTTTTCACCTAGAAGTTGTCATTGTTTTGTAAAGAGAGAAGCCTCAAGGTGATACAAAAGCATGAAAGTATCAAAGGTTTAATGTATACAGTGGTCCAATATACTATGGCAAGCCGTTTTAACATTTAATCTTTAAAACCTACTAGTATCTATTTTCATGCTACTAGTACTTCTACTACTTTTTTAGATACTAGTTTCTATTCCATTAAGTACTAGTGCCTATTCTTTAGATAATGTACTAAGTTATGTTATATATTATATGTTATATATTATGTTATACTAATTATGTACCAAGTACTAGTAGCATGGAAATAGATACTAGTAGGTTTTAAGGATTAAATGTTAAAACGGCTTGCTTTAAATATACAGTTTAGTGGTCATTATGCAAACATTTTTAAATCCACAATGCCCCAAATTGGCCAGTCAAAATCAATAATTCCAGAGAGCTATATAATAATTAAATGATATTATGCTGATAAAATATATACTCTAGCTTGAATTGCATTGGATAAAAGCATCTACGTACAGTAAATGTGCACAAGCAGGCTGTTTGCATATAATTTGTTGAAAATTAACAAGTTGCTAATTGACATCTCAGAAAAAAAAAAAAAAAAAAAAGCATTATCAACGCCTGTATCAAAGTTTTCTCCCACGCACTGCATCCCACTGCACAATCTGCTCATGAGCTAATCGATAAGATAAGCACCCTGTTAAAACGTTGGGGACTGAGTCATTTTTCACTATGAGAAATACTTTAACGTGATGTTCTGCCAGAATTATCAGAATTGCAAAATCAATTTTCTGCTCCGCTGGGATGTCCTATAGTTTAATATGCCTGAAACGTTATTGCCTGATCCCACTTGAATCCGGTTTTCCATTTCATCTGTTACTCATTGTCTGGTGGGTACGCGTTGAGTATCCAGGGTTGTGAGTAATGGTAGGTTCTATTATTAAATAGAGCAAACAGTAGAGGAAAACACAGGCAGTACTTTAAATAAACTCAAACGCCTGAGGGCAAATGCATATTTTTGAGATAAATGTGAAGCTAGCTCAGGAGAATAGATGAATAGCACAATGAAAAGTGCTGTGTCAAAGCAAAAGAAGAGTATTATGCATATGAACTCACTTATTTGTAGAGTGGGCTGTCAGCAGTATAACAAAACATGTCATCCCCCCCAACCCCCCTCCCCAAAGAAAATAACAAATATATGTCAAGTTTGCAAATTGTTTATGTTCTTAGATAAAACATGTACTTTTTTTGAGCAAAACATTTCCTTTTTGACATGTGATTTATTGTTTTTGCTTCCATTGTTCTTTCCAGCTAACCACAGTTGCCCGATTGACCAGTTCAAATGTCCCAATAACCGCTGCATTCCTAAGAGGTGGCTTTGTGATGGAACCAATGACTGTGGAGATAATGAAGATGAGTCTAATAAAACATGCTCAGGTAGATCTCTACTCCCTCATACATAACAGATTCACCCATCAACATCTGCCAGTTATACTGTACCACTAAGTCATTCTACATACATTGTGGTATTTTCATTTCAGAAATAAAACTTATCACTGGGTAACCCAAATTATTGGGTATGTATTGAGTCATTGAGAATATGGTCATGCAAAATAAGGCATTAATATGTGCTTTATAAGTAATAAACAGCTAATATCCTAGTAATATGCATGCTGATATGCAACTATTTAATAGTGAGATTTGGACCCTAAACTACAGTGTTACCAACATCTTTTGCTTTGAAGTAGTGACATGCATATTTTCATGTTTTAAGAGGCTTTCAGAATTAAAATAGCAATGCAAATATTTATTCTAAGATCATACTGTACATACTATTTCAGGTTACAGTTAAAAATGTTTTAAAACACGGTTTTCAGTAGAAATTATGAATATTTCAGTTTTTGTTTGCCATTGAGAAGCAAGTGACAGCATCGGCCTCTGCAATAGTGATTTACCATTTTTGAAATGTTTGCTTGTTTATTTCATTGCTGATTCTCATTTCGAGCTACCTTCTTAGTTACTATAATAGGGCAAGGAGCATTGACTTTCTATAGGGAGCTTGATAATCGATAAGTATGTTTATGCAACGAAGTGAACTTTCTTTTCCCCAAACTCTTTCTAACTAGAGTAACACCTGGCCTGTTTCCAGAAGTTAACACTCTTTCACTACTTTAAGTGCTGTAAGATCAATGGAAAGGAAGAACCGATGTGATAAATGCTGTCAACAGTCTGACATCCCTCTGATAAAGCCGGAGACGGCTCAGGCCTTTGTTGACTTGGCAAAGCGATGTGGAACACAAGTGATTATACTGAATCAGTGAGGAGCTGAAATTGACAGCAGATGTTAAAGCGATTTAATATTTCATGATTCAAGATGATCTGAAGCAGAGAATTGCTTGAATTGGCTGTAAAATAGTCTCTGGCGTATCAATGAAATTTTGATCAGTAAGCTCTGAATTAAATGATTGCCTTTCGGTGGGACTAATTCCTGGAGTCACACATCAGACTAAACCATCTTAAAGAAATTATCCTTAGACTTAAATTGATTACCTCATATGTGTGTGTTCAAACTCTGTCCACTGGGATTAGAAATCAAGAACTGGTGCAAGATTGATTGATTGACCGATTGATTGACTGATTGGTTGATTCATTCATTCATTCATTCATTCATTCATTCATTCATTCATTCATTCATTCATTCATTCATTCATTCATTCAGTCAGTCAGTCAGTCAGTCATTCATTCATTCAGTCAGTCAGTCATTCAGTCATTCATTCATTCATTCATTATGGTTAATGCCATTCATTCGATAATGGTTTTGCTTTTCTTTGTTTGTCATTTTTTCCAAGAATTATATTTATTATTATTGTTCTATTGAAACAATCTGTTCTCTAAATATTTTCTAAATATATTTGCTCAAAATAGCTAAAATAATATTTAATGGAATCATTTAGTGGAATTGAAATACACTCATTAGAATCTTTGCGATTTGCATCTTTGGTGGCCACTGCTAAAAACTCTGAATGTAATAATTAATCAGATTATCTTGTTCCCTTTTTTTTCTTTTTTTTTTTTTCTTGTCTTTAGCCCAGCCATGTCGGGCTGGTCAGTTCACCTGTGGTAATGGTCGCTGTGTACCAGAAGCGTGGCGCTGCGATCAAGATGATGATTGCGGAGACATGTCAGACGAGTCCACGTCCTGTGGTGAGTCACTGTCTTACTAGCTAATTGGCTTGGCAAATTTCACTGTGGTATAACTGGTGAATCTGTCAGTACTGTCATCATCAACCTGCCTTACTTTGGAATAGTGTCTTTCTTTCCTTTTCCACGAACATACAGCAGTGCCACTGCTTTTGTCAAATCTGACCCCATTAAATGCATCTCTGCAACCAAACAAATTGAAAACAAACCAGGGAATAGGAGTAACAAACCTAGGAATAAGGCCATAACAAAGACTACAATGTGCCTTGTTTGTTGTGGACAGGTTATTTGCATGTACATAGTCAGTTTGGCTCTCAAATCACTGGTAACACTAACACAGCTACATGTCAATGCTCAAGGTCGAGTGCAATGTTAACCATGCACATTCTTCCAGCCCTCGAGTCTGCTTTTAGAAGCAGAAAGGAAATGGGAATTAAACTTAGATGCAAGAGCTTTTAAGAGTGTGGCCGTAATACAAATCAGAAATGATCTGATGTTAAAAGCTCACCATAACTGCATCCCAGACTCTGAAAACAAATGGAAGAAAATGACACAGTGGCTTTGAGAGGAAATGACCCAGGAAAGTTACTACTGTGAACTCCCACAGTTAAATGACTATTCAGAACAGAACGTAAATTTTGGAAATGCTGGGTTAGACAGGTAGCACTTTGAGGAGTCTCTTATCACTCCAGCAATCTCAGTCAAGAAACATTTCATTATCATCAGTCCTCCTTATGGAAGGAGGCACAGAGTATGATTTTCCCCCCTTTATACTTTAAATAAATACAACTTAATTATACTTCTATAAGTTTGCTTTAGGGAATTTCTTCGGTACTTAGTTTATTTCACTGTTAAAGGTGCTGGTGTCATTTTCTTTCCTTAAGCCAGACACTAATCTGACTAAACTAAACCATTTTAAAATTCTGGACAGTTATATTATATATGTTTTTTTCCTTTTTACATGTCAGTCTCATACCATCACTAGCTCTCTCTCATGAGAATTGGTTCACATCCTGTTTTCTGTTGACTATGCACAAAAATCAACATTCAAGCATGTCATGCATTGTTTCCCTAGGGTCCCTATACATTTATATGTGTATTTAAAAGGTCTGTGTAAATGCATCTTTTCATGGTATCATGGTTTCATATCACTTCTCCTTCCTGTCATTTTTACTCCCTTGAAAACAAAATTTAAATTCTAACACTTTTCATGCTGTGCAGTAAATGTAACTTTCTGGGTTTCTGTCACCAAATGCTGCAAATTGCTCAAAGTGCCATTGTCTTGGTTACCTCTGCTGTGTCTTCGGCTGCCTCAGTACACTCTTTCACAAACACTCCCAGTGTAAGCAGTAATTAGAGTGCATGCCTGACTTCATTTAATCATAATCAAGCTGGGCCGAAAGACGGAACTTCACTGGCTTTCACAACTGCACTGCGCACAACACGTTTAAAACACAGTGACGCTCAGCTTGCTGTGTGCTAATTACCATTCTCAACACATTTCAAAGCTTTTAAAATATGGTTTGCCTTCTTACAATATTGGTATTCCTGTGCAGATGTGGCATTAGCGATCACTACCAAAAAAAAACAGGAATAGTTCATCCAAATATGAGCAGTTTGTCATCATTTACTCACCCTCGTGTCTTTCTAACTTTGAGGTTTTTTTTTTTATTTTTATTTTTTTTATTGGTGTTTCCCATGCATTGAAAGTGGATAGTCCATAAAGTCATTTGCTATGTCTCTTTAGTATTTCTATACAACGACAAAATGCAGATCTTTTTTTTTACCATTCAAAATTACGAAAAATGTTATGCTGATATGTGGTCTTTGACACATATTGTGTGTGTGACATATTGGTTGTGTGACAGTCAGGTTGAGCCTAATGTTTCTCCGATTCAAAAGAAACAATGTGTGGGATCTATTATCAAAGTAATCAAAATATCATAAATACATTTTAATTTTGTTATTATTATAAAACTGTATTATTAATAAATGTACGTAATGTAGCCTATATATTGTGGTATTTCTATGTATATACTATTTAAATATCATTAATATACATTTTAAAATTTAGTCATATTTTTTAAACCCTTTTCTTAATTTTACTTTTGCCGTAGTTTTGTCTTAGGGTAGAGTAGTAAAAATAACTCTAGATGAATAAATGGGATCATGGATGGGGAAAATGGTAGCCTGGCTAGCCTAGATGTTGGGTCTGGGAACTCACCATTGGCAGGGCGCAATCCGAGGTGCGGGATAAACGGTTGTCTTTCAAATTCCCCCTGCACGCAATAGGATAGCGCTACAACCAACCAGAACGTTTTACCACCAGCGGAGCTAGTTGATAGATTAAACTTTTGCCGTATCTGGTCGGCAAAACTACAAACACATCTTACTTTTTTAAGAATGACTTAAGTGCCGTTCTTTGTTCTTTTCTCAAAGAAAAGCTTAACTCCAAGTCCTCTAGAGTCGCGGCCAAAGCCGATTTGAAAGACCGCTGTTCGCCAGCAGCAGCCATTCTTTGTTTTCAAGTAGCAGGGAATTCACACGGAACCGTCACAACTCTGCCGTCATTATGTTAAGCCCGCCCACCGACTCTATACACGATGTGATTGGCCTGACTAGAGTTTGGTTTTACCAGCTCGAAAGTCAACGGAGAGTTGCTAGACTACCCTGGCTGCAAAATAAAATTTGCTGCCGCTAGTGTGCGTCTAGATTTCTAGGCTAGGAAAATGGTACTATGAATTTAAAACCGCATGTAGTTTTAATTTAACGTAGAAATTGTTGCTGCTGTTTTATTTAATAGACAACACTGGCTTGTTGAAGGTCCTATCTTGAAGATAGGATTGTATTATAATCTAAAAGATATGAACTTGAACTGCCACTGTTTACTGCACAGATTTTTATAAGTGATTTTTTCCCCCTTCAAATCAGATTTCACTGGGCAGAGAGTTATTACCCCTGCAGTCTCACTTCTTGTTGTTGAACCTGATCTATTGTGAAAACAGGATGTTTAAAGTAGTAATTGCCAAAGTCAGGGGACTGGAACACTCTGTTGTGAAATTTAGAAGTGGGATTTACTGCTGTCAACAATAACAGCAGCATGTTCTGGGAATAAATGTTCAAATAAAACTTTTTTTTTTAAATGTTTATTTGTTGACTCAACTGTAATCTTGACATGTAACCGTCTTCTACTAGATTAGCAACACTTCGAATGATGTGCTTTCCAATGACTTCTAAGAGTTCCTATTTGTGCCGGCAAAGGTTTTATTTGTGAGGGGGGAAAAAAACAATTCCCTAAAAGTAATTTTCTCTGGGAAGCCCTTGGGATCTGTTATTTCTGAAATCTCACGTGCTCAGTTTACTGCTGTTCATGTTTTGGAGATGTAACCCAGTGGAGCAGAATTGCATCTAAAAATGGTGAATGATGCCTACGCACATATTCAAGCAATTCTTGCTTAATTCAGTATTACTTTTAACAGGTTCTAATCCAATTACTATATTATGGCCATCATTTGATGCCAGTTTAATTGTTCTGTAATAAAGCAACATCAAAATGCTTAAACTTCAAAGTGTCCTAAGCATGCATTTTAATGCATTTTGTTCTTAGATGGACTCTCCACTTCCACACACACACACACACACACACACACACACCCCTAAACCTAGCCATCACAGAAAACTTTATGCATTTTTTGATTTTCAAAACACTTAATTTATTATGATTTATAAGCTGTTTTCCTCATAGGGACCAAACAAATGTCTCCATAAAGTCCAAATGTACTGGTATTACTATCCTTGTGGGGACATTTGGCCCCTATAAGGTAGGGAATACCAGGTACACACACACACACACACACACCATGTTTTATGGGGACACCATTGATGTTTGCAGCACCATATTTGAGTCAAATGACCAGAGTTACCCCCTCATTGCTGAAAATGTATAATGTATAGCAATTCAGTAAAAAGGCTATCTTATTAATAAAAGTCATGGGGCAGCCTTAATAAGTTTCTGTGCTCCTGAATGCTTCTTTATGTGCAGTGTGATCTCTGTGTTAAATGAAAGCAGTGCATGAATAGAATGGTGAGGACTGACTTGAACTACCTGAGCATTAAACTGTTTTAATACACACCTTCCAGCCAATCAGAATCAAGTATTCAGACAGACCATTGTGTATATATATATATATATATATATATATATATATATATATATATATATATATATATCTGGTAACGCATCGTCTTGATTCAAATACTTTCTTTTTAGCATTTCATATGTAAATGTATGAACTGCAATCTATTCTATAACAAGAAGCTTGCTCATTTAGTCCCTTCAAGCCATGTGGGGTTTCTTGACTGAGCTGAGAGACACTTTAAAGAGAAACAGATGTTGTTCCTCCACTGTGTGTCATGTCACTATTCCTAACATGCTAATGAGCTCTAGTGTATTCATGAAAAGGTATAACGCAGTACGAGACAAGATATTTATGTTCATAAGCTCGTGCAGATTGCATTCATCAAAAAACTTGTAAATGTGCTGGTGCTTTTTTCCATAGTAAGTCATCTTTATCTTTAAAAAAGAAAAATCCATTTTTACCAAAGGGATCATGATCCACAGGTTAATAGCAAAACCTGCTGTAACTCATAATGTTTGAAACAATAACCTTTTGATATCTTTAAATCAACGCTAGTGAAGCGCACAAACCGTGCTATCACATCGCTGGTGTGTTATTGCTTCCTGGTGAGCTCTTATTGCCTCTGACTGTTTTCCACTGCATCTGTGAGGTCTCGTTTTCCCTTTGTTTGTGATTTCTTTTCATTAACCTTAGCTAGAAAATAGCAATAATTCACTGTGACATTTTGCATGACCTTCAGGGTGTCGTGGTTTCCGCAATACTAGCACTAAACCCCAGCAGTATGACTTTTGTGTAAAAAAAAAAAAAATGCTGCAAGAGAATAGTTACAGGTTCACATTCGCCCCCAAACTTGCAAGAAACTATGAAATTTCCCGAGGACAAAAGAGCCTCCAAATTTAATCTATTAGCATGACAGAGCAATCTGTGCCAGGACAAACTTCTTTTGCAATTTTTCAAAGCTAAATGAAAAATGGGTTTTCTTCTCCGGTGTATCAAAGAGACAATGATGTATTGGATGGGGTTCAAGCGTCAGGGTTTTTGCGGCGAACGTTTCTCACGCTCTTTGTGTCTGCTCACAGCATTCCCAACCTGCGAAGCTCTCAGCCAGTTCAGCTGCGCTAATGGGAGGTGCATTAGCATGAATTGGCATTGTGACTCAGGTAAGTGTATCCAGAAGTAAGAAAATACTTTACCATTTGCTTTACTTGCTCTTCCATTTGGCACTATGATATATTAGCCTATATTCTTGGGAGCTGATAAAAGAAAGCCCAGCACTTTAATTCAATTAAGTCCATTGATCCTACTGTCCAGTCTTTTTTGTTGCACAAGAAATGCATCACATTAATAACCATTAAATATTCACAGATTATTTTATATGAAATATCTCCATTTCAGATCAAGGAGAGTGTAAAATACTGACCTCTATAATTAATTGCCGGCCCTCAAGGTCTGCAATACGTTATTGCCTGAGTGTGGCACTCAGTCAACAGCAATAAAACCTGCTTGTTTTATATGTGTTTTTCTTATTTCTTTCGCTTTCCCTCTTTTTTTCTTTTGTTTCTCAAATGTGATAATTTAGCCAAGGTCAGCATATGGCAGTATTTCTTATCCAGGGTCAGGGCCTTCAGATACCTTGCTGATTTTTCAGGACAAAATGAGGCTTGGCGTAATTCAATGCCCTGAAGACTCTTGTCTGAAAAGCTCCTGTGGTGCTGTCCTCAGTTTTTGTCATTTTAGTTCTTAGTATTGTGCAACAAACCATGAGGCACAACAGGGTTAAAGACCCCCTTAAGGAAAATGTCCCATTTTCTGGTACCAAAGTGTATGATGATCTTAAAATCTATTTATTTTTATTGTATTTTGATGGAGCAACACAGTTTGTGAGACAATACTTGTTTTAAAAAAAGCCCAACCTTATACATTGCTGTTCAAAAGTTAAAGTAAGTATTAGTAGTAGTAGTAGTAGTAGTAGTAGTAGTAGTAGTAGGAGTAGTATTTACGAAATTAACACTTTTATTTAGCATGGAAACATTTAAATGTATCAAAAGTGATAATGTTACAAAAAATGTATATTTCAAATGTGATGTTCAATGAACTTTACATTCATAAATCCCCCAAAAAACATATGGTTTCCACAAAAATATTAAGTAGCACAACTGTTTTCTACATTGATATTAAAAATAAATGTTTCTTGAGCAGCAAAACAGCATATTAGAATGATTTCTGAAGGAGCATGTGACACTGAAGACTGGAGAAAAATTAAATAGAGAACATTTATTTTAAATTGAAATAATATTTCACTATTTTTTTTTTTTTTTTTTTTTTTTTTTTTGATGATCAAAAATGCAGCCTTGGTGAGAAACAATAATACAAATAAAAAATTCTTTCATAAACAATAAAAAAAAAAATCTTACCAACCCTTAAAGGTATAGCGGAGGATCTTTCCGAATTTTAGATAAGAACCGCCCTCTCCACTTTTTGAAAAAATGCACATGCGCAACACTCTACCTGCTCCCGAGAGGGAACGCCTATTAAACGTGTGCGAGGTTCTCCTCGTGCACGCTCTGTTTACAAGTTGCTGTCGGCATCGCTCATACAAGATTACTTTCCAAAAGAAGATTTGCACTTTTTCTCCAAATAGCATGCCAAACTTTACCTGTCGAGTAGAAACTTCGCGACTGAGGCATCAGTGGGAAGCCCAACCTGTGTTTTCAGCGCACGCCATCGTGTAAAACAATCTCCCAAAAACACTCTGATCTTGTTTCTCTCTTCTGAGGCCTTTCTCTTCTTCTCATACAGTTCGTACAAACTTTTTCTCTTGCGACCCTCAGACATTTTCAAAGGACCCGGTGAAACGGCGAGCTTCAATGAATGGCTTAGCTCTAGCTCACCACACATAAACACCTGAAAGTGCGCATGCGCAGAAAACGAAAACTAAGGGACGAGCACGTACGACGGCCTTACGTAAACATATCACCAGAATGATTGACACTTAGGTGGACCAATAGTTTACACTACCCACCCGGAAAAAGAAAATCCTCCGCTATACCTTTAAACATTTGAATGATAGATTATGTGGACACCATACTGTCAAAAGTTCTCTATTGCAAGTAATTCGGATATTAATTGTGCATGACTGTACTGTATTTGTGATTGTAGATGATGATTGTGGAGACAACAGTGATGAAGCAGGCTGCATTCACTCCTGTGCTAATGGCCAGTATAAGTGCACCAGCGGCAGATGTATCCCAGACCACTGGGCCTGCGATGGGGACAATGACTGCGGGGACTTCAGTGATGAAAATGTGACTTGTGCTGGTGTTGCCCCTGGTAGGACATCACCTTTCTCTCTTTGCCCATTTTATAGGGTCCTTTGGGATGTGCATTTAGGTAATTTTGTGCTCGCGGGATGATTCCTGTAAAATCAAGCACTGTCTGCACTTTGGTTGGCTGAGGTATGCATGTGTCAGACGGATATATTTTGCTCTGTGAGCACAATTTTTTAAGCTCTAAAACCTGTATGAAGGCCCCTGCATTTTGTTCCATTTGATCATCTGCACGCCGTCTAGATTTGATTATATTAGATATAACTTTATTGACATTGTGCAAAAATACTGAGTCAGTGAAATATAGGTAGCATCTAATCAGAAGTGCAAATATTAATATAGCATATAAATGAATGATAGTAAACTGCAAATGAGGTGTAAATGGCATTATAGTATTCAGCAAATTATTTGAGTGAAAATCATCATGTGCAGCATCTGTGTACCATCGCTGTCCAAACTGTAATCAAGACCATGAGATGGAGATATTGTCCAATTTGCATTGTCTTTACAACAATCATTGCTGTCATTTCTGAGTACTCGGGTACTTAGTTACAGTGTATGCCATATAAACACATCAGAGTAATCAAAGAGCGTTTAGAGAGGTCGAAATTCCCTGTTACGTTGATTAAAAACGCATTTGTGTTCGTGTCTGTACATGACCAACTTAACCAACCTACGGAGTGGTTTCCAGAGAATCTGTTTAACACGACTAATTAGCAGACTAACAAAGAGCCGAACGATAGCGATCAAGTCAGTGTTGCTTGTAATTGCCTTGGTGCGATGTCCCTAATTTGGGGAACACAAGTTTAAAACTTTCTCTCTTTTCATACACTTGACAGATCTAATCTTATCTGAGCTCACTAGGGAACCACCTTACAGATTTGAATCTTTTAATCTGCTGTAATTACCTCTGAAAGCTGAGGCCAAGTCCTTCAATGCTTTCAGCTCACCAGCTTGTCACAGAAATGTTGGAGCCATTCATCAAACGGGCTCCTGACAGAGGTTCTCGGCTCCTGTCCGTCTCTGAGGGTTTGTTCGGCTCATGTCCTTCCAGCGCAGGGCTCAGATCACTGTATAACACATGCTCTGTATGTGTAAAGTGGAGGATACCTTGGTAACTCTCAGCATTAGCCTTAAGCAAAGCAGGGGGGGGTGTTAGTCTTTAAGGGTTCGTAATGTTACCAGCTGTCTTTTTCAGGAGGCCATTTGTTTTGTTTGATGGCAGTCTGGGGATTGAGGTAGGTTTTGTGTATGTATGAATTTAACTCCTGTCAATAGTCAGGGTTCAGAATGAATCAGAAACTGATATGGCAGGCTACAGTAAAGAAGCCTTTTCTTTTGTGCTTGTCCTAAGAAATTCTCGCCCCTGTCCTTTTCGTTGAAAGCGCCTTCAGTTTCACTTAAATTATTTGCCAGGGTCGGAGAGAATATTTAAATATGTATTAATGTGACAAGAAAAAATATTGAAGTATACTTGATACATCTCAGCCTATTTAACATTATTAAGGCTAGCTGAAGTAATTTGAACTGAAAGCAGAGTAAAAAAAAAAAAAAAAAACGCTTATGAAACATTACTTTCTTCATTTTTTAAAACTTTCTGTTTCTAATACATTCTTAATGGTTCCATAAATTAGTCAAATATTAATTAAGTATTAATTAAATATTGTTAGAAAAGCGTTCTTTCATTCCAAGTTGGTGAAATAATTTCAATATTGTCTTTATTAGAAGCAGCATAAATTCAATAATTGACTTTACATCTTACAATTAGCTATATGTGTTTGAATCACTGAACAGATTCAGAGTCATTTGTTTTATTGACTTAAAAGAACAGACTCATTTGTGCTGTGTTGGATTATGAATTTAAAAATCTTATAGTCAAGTAACAATAGCACCAGCTAAATGTTTAAGTGCCCATAGACTTATTGTTTTGTATGCAATATTTCAGTATTTATTATAATCATTTATCTATGCATATATATATATATATATATTTTTTTTTTTATTAATGTGCCCTCATAATGTTTAATCGAAATTACTTGTCCCACTTGCAACGACTTCTCTTCTCTGATGATGTTTTTCAGCACAAGGGTGGGAAAACCTGTCCTATATCAAACCAGGGGCCTATGATCCAATCAATACCCGATGGACAAAATCAAGTCCCGTCCTACATTTTTTTCTCATTCAACTAGATGTTTCACTCAGATATAGTGAGATTTTCGATTCTACAGCTGGAATTGGACTATACTGGTCATGGTGGTGTATGTTTGATTCACTAAAAAGTACTGACTCATTAAAGTCATTGTTCAAACACTGGTTACGCTGTATGTGTTTGATTCCCTAAAAACATCCAACTCATTAAAGTCATTGTTTGGAACTGGACTACATTGGTCATGCTGTAAGTGTTTAATTCACTAAAAAGATCTGACTCATTAGTGTCATTGTTTCAGGAATTGGACTACTCTGGTCACGCTGTATGTGTTTGATTCACTGAAAAGTAGCAACTCATTAGAGTCATTCAGGAATTGGAGCACCTCAGGCTCAATCTTCTTTCTTTTTTTTTTTTTGTCATGTCCAGCGTTGCCTCCTGTGGAATGCAGTGGAGAGGAGTTTCACTGTCGCGCTGATGGGACCTGCATTCCTGAGCGCTGGCGCTGCGATGGGGATAAAGACTGTGAAGACGGCAGTGATGAAACCAACTGCAAGGGCGTTAAGAGAATATGTGATCCCCAGGCAAAGTTTACCTGCAAAAGCTCAGGTAAGCCTACCAGGTGTTTCTCAGTACCAGTAAGTCTGCTCTGACCTCACTTTTTTTTTAACACTGACCTACTGCTATATTTTCCTCTTGTGTTCAATATAACACATATCAAATGTATTAAATTCTATGAAGCAGTGGGTGATATTTTATGCCATGATGTCATCCTTAAGCTTTCAGTTATCTTTGCCTCTTGCAAATTGAGTCAGATGATAAATCCAGCCTGTTTTTCGTTACATGGTGCAATCCTTTGCAATGTTAGAATTTGTATTTATCCAGAATGACTGAGATGAATGGTGTAACTTGTGAGCTTGAATGGTTTGTATTTCACAGTGATTTCTATTTTGGTAGCAAAGCCATTATTCCATGTTCAGTGTTAGCTATTATGTACAACTAAAAAGGTGAGATATGCAATTTCTGTGCCACTGCCCACTAGCTTCGGTGAATGGAAAATTAAGACATCTCAAGGTTTTCCAAACGTTCCTCGATCTGCTATTGGTCGGTCGAACAGACAGTCCCGCTCTTAAGTCACATCTTTGGTTGAGCCAATGTTGCTGTGTTGGAAAACCTATGAATATTGTTGCTTGCAATCTTTTCATCAGATAAAGCTGCAGAACATGTTGAATGCATTGGGGTGGAAAAATGTCACATCTCACCTCGGCACAAAAATGATTACATTCAGTGTTTCTTTTGAACATATTTTGTTGTAATTTGTATCATCACAATTTTTTTCTCCACTCAGGCCATAGTGAAATCAATCAACATGGGGCTTTTTTGATGTAGCAGTCGCCCTAATTATAAATGATTGCCTTGAAAAGACATCTAGAGCCAAACCATAAAAGAGCTCAAGATTTGTTCGTTGTTTTGTTCCGATCCCTTTTGATGTAAAGAATGTGCTAAAATGCAAAGTGCACCCTTTCCGGACCACTGCACTGCAGACCGAATGCCAAATCCCATATCATTTTGCCAAGCTCAGAAAGTGTGTTGAACTGTTTATTTGATCATAAAGGTAGACTGAACACAAGGAAACCTGACTGCCAACCTGACTGTTTTTAAATCCTGGGTTTTTAGTGTTGCAAAGTGTAAAAGTTTGTGGTTAGTTTTTATTTTTTTATTAAAGTCCCCCTTTAGTCAATAATTTTATCCCTTAATTCTTTGATCACCAAAATGGCATATTTAAAAGGGTTTTTTTGTGTTGCCTTAAATAGCTTGAATGAAATCTACATTACTCAATATCAGAGTCAAACAGCTGCCATCTAAAACTCTGTATTCTTAGAAACGCTTTGAACAACTTAGAACGTCAGTGGAGAAACGCATATAGTTCATCATTACATAAAAAAATACACATAATTCACCCACTATATTGCTAAATGTACCCAATTTTTCATATCAACAGAAAAATATACCAGGATAACCTGGCTTCTCTTGAGACTCCCCTCCTCAACAGTTAATGATATGCTAAAGCCCGGCCACACGTTGACATGATTGGTTACAAGGTAGTTTGTGACGTAAAAAACACAGGCGATTTGAAACTGTCAATGTTTCACTGGCGATTTTTTTCACTTCAGTTTTAAGGAGAAAATGGTGTTGGCTTATGAATTTGCGCATGGTCTGTCTTAAAGCATATAAACACCACAGACAAAAACAACATTAAAAACTTGAATTTCAGGGGGTCTTTAAATGAAAAATGATATTTTACAAATATATTAAAATAGAAAACATTTAACAACATTACTGTTTTTACTGTATTTTTGATCATAAATGCAGCCTTTGTGAGACTTTTTTCAAAAACATAAAAATATCTAACCAACCCCAAACTTTTGAACGGTAATTTACTGTATGTTTCATAATAAAATGTTTAAATAAGTGTTGCAGTTTTGATAAAATGAGTCTCTGTGGATTAAATGAGCTGACATTTGCTAAAAGCTTCTGTCTTTATCTGACGTCACCACAGCTTGACGTTCCGCCACCTTTTAAAATGTACCCTGATTTATCTTCATGCTCAACTACAAACAACAATTTAAGGCTGACAGCTTGATTTAAGAGGTTTGACTGAATGTTGTGTCCCAAGGGAAGTGTATCAGCAAGAGCTGGGTGTGTGATGGTGACAACGACTGTGAAGACCACTCGGATGAAGACTCGTGTGAGTCCTCCATCTGTAAGCCCCCTACTCAGCCCTGTGCGAATGACTCCAGCACCTGCCTGCCTCCCAGCAAGATCTGTGACGGGAGAAATGACTGCGCTGACCATTCAGATGAGGGCCCTTTCTGTGGTGAGTGCGTGCGAGGCTTTGATTAGAGCGTCATCGGCTGTACTGTCCCAAGATTTGATTAAAAAAATATATAATTTCAACTCTAAAATAGGATTGGATGAGGCATGTTTGAAGGTACCTGTGACTGGCAGATTATACATTAATGTGCCTGTGTTGCTTTAAATGTGAATGTCAGCTTAAAGTTAATTTTGTCCGCAGAGCTAACAGACATGGTCTAAAAGTCACAAAACTTTGATTTTTTGAATTCATTCGGCCTTTAATCAATGCAAGTGTCGCAGTGCATATTTATCACTGGGTCCATAATGCTTGTGTTCACAGCCTTATTCACTGTACATCCTGTGACTAACGCTAATTGAAAACTGATATGGTATTACATGAGGTCTGGTGCATTCTGCAAGAAATGTTGGATGGATTGAATTAGAATTAGTCATGCAGTCTATCAATACACAGGAAGCCAAACCATGAAAAAAAAGGCAAATTACCAATGAGAATAAAATACCTGAGGAGTATAGATTTGGATTCATTCACTTGAGTAAATCAATATGTATTGTGTTTACCTCTCCATGGGTAAAAAGATTTTGATAATACTGTGCCTACACAGTCGGCATGTCTCTCAGGGCTACTTGAATCTCTTTAAGTTGCATCCTTGAGTGAGTGTAATGGAAAGCCTGCACATGCTCTGTAAACTACAGACACAGGGAAAAATAAGTCCCGTCTGAATCAGAGCTAAACATGAGGATCTGTTTGCCTGTGAAGCCTTCACTGGGGAAAGTGTCTCCTGAGAGTCACCGATGTATAATTCTCAGAAATGCGAGTAGACAAACATTTCAGTGACTTTCAGTGCCTTGCCAGCACTCGCCCATGGGAGCCCACCGCTCATGTTCTGAGGAAGATGTGTATTATCTGTCTGACTAGACCTCCTTTTGGCTTGGGCCTCTCATTGCCAATTAGATGGTGCCAATGGACCTTGAGTGGGTTGACTGACTCAGACCAGCGCAGCAGGACTCAATGCCATTTGTAACCTTTGGGAAGCAGCTATTCTTCACCTCCATATAGACTTCAGGGTCCCCTGTGAAGAAAATTCAATTCTCTCTTACGGCCACAGAGGGGATCATCATAATCAGTAGAGGCAAAGAGACCTTGGAAAGTGTCATTTTCAACAAGCTGTGTTTTCCCTCCCCTTTGTCTTTCTCTCTTAAAAAGGACCAGGTGCTTCTATGAAAGGAAAAGGCTTATATATTAGAGATGAGAGACTAAGAGTACCGGCGTTTGTCTGATCCGTTCTGAAAAGAGATGATATATCCGAAACCCAGTTTGCATTTCTTTTAAACTCAAGAAAAAGGCATTTCCACCTTGAATGAGTTTGTTTGGCCTGCATAGCATGTGGAGTCGGTTATAATTCAGACCTATGGTTTCTCGTTGAATCTGCCTCATGAATAATGTAATTACTTGCATAACTTTTTTTTTGACACTCTGCTGGTGATGTTGATTTGGTCAGTGTAATGGCATAATGGCCTAGTGAAGAAAGACACACCAAAACTTTTGAGGTGAAGAGCGATAAGCTTCTAGTCTTGTGCAAATGTTCAATGCAAACCAAACCTTCTATGTTTCAGTTCACACCTTGAATCTCATATGCCAGCAAACATGGCTTCAAATCACCAGCTTTTCAAATTGAATCTCTTTTTGCCCTCACTCATTCTGTTCTTGTCTGTTCCAGAGAAATGTTTGCAAGGTAATGGGGGTTGCAGTCACCAGTGTGCAGTGATCCCCAGCAAAGGGGTGGTGTGTTCATGTCCCACCGGACTCCATCTAGGCTCTGACAACCGAACATGCGAGACAGTGGACTATTGCTCTGCTCACCTAAAGTGTAGTCAGATATGCGAACAGCATAAGACCACTGTCAAGTGCTCCTGTTATCCCGGCTGGAGCCTTGATCCAGATGGAGAGAGCTGCCACAGCACAGGTATTTAAATTCCTCAGACTTACAGGTTACCATAGAAATGTGGTAAGGGATTCACCAGTCCCCTACATATATATACTGTATATATATATATATATATATATGCTTCTGCCATGATGCTTTAAGCTTGATGTCGACTAGTCACTTGTAATGGCCTATAGAGGGTGCAACAGAAAATAAATCTTTGAAGTCAAAATGTTACAATGACAAATAAATGCATCCTCCGAGAGTACCCCACAAGACATGTTTGATTTTACCATCTCGATGCTCAATCGGGAGAATGCACATTTTAAAAAGATTATTGTACACAGAATAAATGATTAAAATAAGCTGCTCTGTATAGGGCTGTCAAAATTGCTAAAAAATGACGTTCGAATATTCCCTCTAAAAAAAACACATATATTCGAACTATTCGAACATCTGTTTGCGCATTTTGTCAATGACGCACATAACGTCAATAACAGAACAAATTAATACAAAGAGACATAACTACTTGTATAGGTAGTTTATTTAAGTTTAAATATATTTGACAACGTATTACCTACACAAAAACAAGTAAATCAACTAATGGCCAAGACCGCAGACCTCACTCTCGCTCGCTCGCTCACTCGCACTTGCAGGGACTCTCTCTCTCTCGCCCTCACCCTCATGCTGCGTTCACACCAAACGCGAATATAGCGTCTGGCGCGAGTGATTTCAATGTTAAGTCAATGTAAAGACGCGTTTACGCGTGTCTGGAGGTCTTGCGGCGCGAATGAGGCGTCACGCTCTCCGCGCGTCAATTTCGCTTCAAACTTTTGCTTTAGACGCGCGAATGGATTCAAAATGTTCAAGAGTCCAACTAGATGCGGTAGACGCGAATCCGAAATTGAACGCTCCAAGCGAGCTGTGCTGTGGTAAACATGTAACTTTTCCTTGACATGAAACGGTAAATAATCAAACCAGTGGAAGCCTGCAGTGCATGAAACTGCTGTATCTAACCTACCTTATTCATGCAATATCTATTCAGTCAGTACAGTAGCCTACACTTTAGTAATGTTTCTGTTTAACGTTAACGCTTCTTCCTGTTACCTGTCCCTGACCCCTCAGGCAGCACGCCCACTCGCAAAGCAGACAGCCGCGCCTCTGCTACCGCGGGCGTTTTTCCACATTCAAATATTAATTTTCACATTCTAAATTCAGTTTTTTAAAACTATTCGAATATATATTCGAATTTATAATATTCGTTGACAGCCCTAGCTCTGTAGGAGTAATAGCCCTGTGGGCAGAGCGGTGTCATATGCCATAGCTGTGCACAAGGCAACCCGTGTTCGAGTCTCAGCTTGAGGTTCAGGCTTATTTGTTCATTAATGACGTCACCAGCGACTAGTCGATGTCGACTCGACTTTCATCACATAAATGCCGACTTTAAAAAATCTGAAGTCGTTCAACCCCTGATCTATAAACATTTTTCAAATACAAGCTTCCAAAAACTGATGGTGTTGTGTAAGGAACAGACTGACATTTGAGTATCACAAGAAAGTAGCAGTATTGATATAGACTAATTATGATTCTCAGTGAAATAACTGCACTGTGCATTTATGTCTGCCCATAGTGGATCTGTCCACAGTACACAGCAATAAGAGCAACTGTAATACAATGACAGTGGGATACACAGACAGGAGCTTCCCATTGAGAAGCTAATGTCTTTATAGCAGCATGCCTGCCAAATGCTTTTAAATTGTCTCAGGGAATCTGAATTTAGGTCATTAGTCTGAATATGACAACAAGCATCTGTGTGGTATTTTATGGACTTAGTGACATGTATAGCTCTTGAGAGTAAGTTCTTGTTGAAGTAGACAGCCACATTTATAGCTCTCAGCAGGCATCTCCATTTTTTTTTCTTAGTTTTTTCTTCTCTAAGAGAAGAGAATCTTCTCTTAGTTTTAGTTTTTTTTGTTTTGGTAGGGGTGATGTTGCCTAGTAGATAAAGAGCTGGACTGGAAACTTTTTTTAATACTCAATATAAATTCTATATAATAATAATAATAATAATAATATCTATAAATATATATACCCTAAAAATACCTGAATCTTTTAAGGCCCATTTCACCTGCTGCACTTTTTGATCCACATATGAGGGTTTTGTTTTTGTTTCTAAAGACCACTCAAGTGTAAAACACCATTATTCTAAGGTTTCTCTAGAAGAACTGTTCCTGTAAATGTCTTTGATTAAAAATATCAGCTACAAGACTAATTAGTGGTTCTGTATAGAAAAATGTGCATGGCTGACACTTCAACACAAAGCGCAATGCTCTTGTAACCTCTAATGCACAGGTGTGGTATGTTAATAATCAATTTGTTTCTTCTCCAAGATCCCTTTGAGGCTTTTGTTATCTTCTCTATCCGGCATGAGATCAGACGAATCGACCTTCATAAACGTGACTACAGCCTGCTCGTGCCCGGCCTACGGAACACCATCGCTCTCGACTTCCACTTCAACCACAGTTTGCTTTACTGGACCGATGTAGTGGAGGATAAGATTTATCGGGGAAAGCTCTCAGAGACCGGAGGTAATGAACACCCAAATTGATGTCCCATTCCCTCTTGGTCTTTGTTTAACCTAAGCTTTAGTTTGAGCAGATATTCTGTTTCCCAATTCCTAGTATGCAGATCACGTCCCCAGAATAGTAACGCAATACAGTATGCATTGTGCGTACAATGGCTCTTTGAATGAAGCAGAAAAACTCTGAATACCCTTGTATTGTTTTGAAGACTATTTTGAAGCTGCATTAAGCACACATCTGAGTCTCTCTCTCGAGGAGCAGGCCCCCAGTGCAGCTATTGCTCTCTCCTTTTGTTAGAATTCCATAAAGCTCTCCACAGCTGAGAATAATTGCAAACAGCTATATTATAGATAGCTGAAAAAAAACTTGTTTACTACTGAGGTAAAACTTTCTTTTCTTTAAAACAGTGTTTTCTTTTCCTGAGTTTTTTTTTATTTTCAGAAACCCTGTTAAAAAAGACTAGCAAATATTGCGTTTTGGATGCTGATAAGGATGTTGGTATGCTTGGTGTCCAAAGCAGGTTTCTTAAAGGAATAGTTCAGCCAAAAATAAAAATATTTTTGAAGAAAGGTTGACTTTCAGTGTATGAACCTCTTTTTTTTTTTTTTTTTTCATAATTTTTATTTCATAGAAGTCATACAAGTTTGGAACCAGTGTTAATTAAGTATTATTTAGAATGAATATTATTATTATTATTATTATTATATTTTCAGCGGGGTATTCCAGAAAGCAAGGTTAACTTACCATCAACATATACCTTACCCTCGGTTGATTAACCCAAACCTTGCTTACTTGAGGTATGCAAGTTTCAAAACAAGTTTCTGGACTAAGTTAGGGAGTACCCGGAGTATGAAACACATGCGTTCCACTTCATGAAGTGGACGAGGGAAGTTTATATGGACAGACCCTCGTCCCCTCGATTTTAACAGAGGGAGCGAGTCTACTCAGATGTACACTTCAAGCAGCTCTATATCCAACAATTCAACTTGATTGTGGCATCACAGCAGATCACGCTTACCTGAAGTGTATGATATATTAAATGTTTTGATAATTAATTGCATAATAGTGTATAATATATTAATTATGGTGAGAGATTTATTTCATTTGTGTAATTTTATTTTTCTCCAACAGCGCATATACCTATAGGATTTTATATATTTTCCCCAACTTATATAATGGTGCATGAAACAAATTCACAATAAAAAAAGGGCTTTAAATATTAAATCAGCTCCATAGTGAATTCCAAATGATCATGGGCTTAGTGCATTTCATTTAAAACATTATGCACTAGTTCCTCCAGTAGTGGGCACTCGTGCAACGTGAGCAATGACGCACATCCGAGTAAACGAGACGGAGGGAAGTTAGCGAGTAAAGGGCATACAAATTTGGAGTGGAACGCAACCTAAGAAGAAGCGCACCATACTTTCTTCTTCTTTTGTTTAATGATGATTTACATTCTTAGTGCATATCGTCACCTATACATAGCGGTTGTGTAATAACTTTTTAATCTTATCTTTTAATCTTTAATCAGTTTCTTTATTACTGTGAGTGTGAACAATAATTATATTGTTTGTTTGATGCTAATTATATATTAAAAAAGAAACACTGATGGAACTAAAAAAAACAGTCTGTGCTTGCAAAGATAATATGGCTGTATAAGTTTATTTTTTATGTTTATCACATATGTATACATTATATAGAAAACGTCTCATTGCAAAAAACACTTTTGAGTGCAGATCCAAGATGTTTGAGATGAGGGCACATATGCTCTGAATACCTCTGAAGTTAACTAACCCTGGATCATAACTTGCTCCGGAGCAGGTTAAGTTCAGAGGATAACTTGCTATGGGCTTAAATATCCTGAAAGTTACCTCAGGTTTTGGAACCGAAAGTTGAGGTTATCTGCTTACTTTGAGTAAACCTAACCAGGGCCGGGTTTCCCGATAACGATGTATCTTAGCTCTTAAGAGCGCTTTCTACGTGCAAGGTTACGAACCCTCGCAGCAATTCCACGAGCGTTTCCCAAAAATGAACTTAACATGAACTTAGCGAGAACGCGCTCTACGTGCTACTTAAGAGTCGCTGTCGATTCGCGTAGTGCTGAAATATAACCTTATATGGAATCGTATTCTGAACGTTTAACCTAATATTTTTCATATGTTGTGGATTAGCAATCAAGACAAGTCTATATAAAGCACCTACAGGCGGAGGCACTGACAAAATGGCTGAAAAAATAAAATAAAATAAAAACCACGAAAAGATACCTTTCAAAAAGATGACATTAATGTCCTTTTAGAGGAGATAGAGCGAAACAAAGTAAATTTTTAACACATTTAAAGGATTTTTTGTATTAATTTTTTTGTTCATTTAATTTTGATTTAAATTATTAGATTAAATTATTTCTATTTTTTTGTTTTGTTTTCTGACCTTTTTAATTATTTAATTTATACATTAATTTAACCAACAACATAAAAAGAGTAATAAAGTGTACAATAAAGTACAATCAAAACCTTATATTATAATCACATTGCATTTGAATAAAGTTAAAGGTGTAATCTGCCGGTTGTCCTGCAGGTGTCCTCATAAATTTGTCTTCTTACGATGCACTTGGGGATGTACGATTACTCCAGAGCACTCGTAGATCTACGAAGATTTTCAAGTGCTACTTAAGCTACGATGCTTTTGGGAAACAGACCATAATATTAAGATCAGTCGTACGATCGTTTTTACGATCAACTTAGGCTTACGATGCTTTTGGGAAACGCAGCCCAGGTAAGTCACATAGCCTGCTTTCTGGAATATCCCCCAATTTTCATTTTAATGGTAGGTGAAGTTTTAGTCATTTGCTTTTGTCTTTTTTTATTTAGCTTTAATATTTTTTTTTTATTTTAGGTTTAGTAATTATAATACTTCAACTTCAACTTATTCAATTTAAGTTATTTGCCAATCAGCATTTACTTCTTTTTTTTTTTTTTTTTTTTTTGCCCTTTAACTAGCTTAACTAGCAAGACTCTTTTTGCCAGCTTCATCAGAAAGACATTGCCAGTTGGCCTACATCATTTGCTCGTGAACAACATTACTAGAGCAGCATAAATCAACATAGAAATGCATTCTGGTCCAAGCTGGTCTTTTCTGCAAGGAGTAGCATTTTGAAGAGCTCAACACTTCAAAAGAAAGTTCAAAACAACCAGAATGCTTTGCTGTGCTGAATTCAAAACCCCGTCCACCCTATGAACTAGCGCAAGTGGTTTGTTTTGTAGGTGTGACCGGGGTCGAGGTTGTGATTCAGCATGGTTTGGCCACCCCAGAGGGACTTGCCGTGGATTGGATTGCAGGAAACCTTTACTGGATAGACAGCAACTTGGATCAGATTGAGGTGGCCAAGCTGAATGGGGAAATGAGAACGACTTTGATTGCCGGTGGCATGGAGCACCCACGAGCGCTGGCTGTAGACCCAGGACAGGGGTGTGTATTAGTCTCAAAATTTACCACATCCTAATTTTCTTTCCCCATACTCTGCTTTTCTTTTTCACAATTCCTTCAGCAACATTCACAGCAGTGAGAGCAAACACTGAAAAAAAAGTTTCATCGCATTTTTTTGTTGTAATTTGCCCTCATAGAGACTATCTTGGGTACATAACAGAACAATCATATTTCAGGGGACTTGTTTGTCATCTATTACTAATGATAGTTCTAGAATAACGCACTGCATCTTGCTGTCTGTTTGTTGTGGTCTGTTTCTTTTTTTGTCTCTTTACTCTCAGCTGTGCTCTTCTCTTGCTCAGCTCTTCATTTCTCATGGAGGCATACTGGGGAAAAGAGCCTCAAATATGACAGCATAAGCTCAGGGATGCTTTTGATGGCTGATTTGTTTTTCGTATCACAACACACAGGCACAAATAATAGCTTATTAAATTATTTTCCTCATCATTCTTTATCTGGTTTTATCATTTTGTTATGTATTCCTAATGTTGAAAGCCTAAAGCTGAAACATTTTTGTCCAAACATTATTATTATTTATTTTTTTCTATGAGCAACCCATAGAGGAGAAATATGGTAATCTCCACAGTCCAACAAGAGCTCATATTGGCGCTCAGTTGGATGACATACTGTAAAGTATTTCACTGAAAGCTTAAAAGAACAATTAGGGAAGATTTCACACACAGCAGCGTGGCACATTTAAAAAAGGACCTAATTCATTATAGTTACTCAAACTATAATGCCCCACACAGCTGTGTCATGAAGAGGTGTGTTGAAAATGTACTTCTGAAGGGATTAGCTGTCTTTGTGATTAGCAAGTCTTTTATTTATTGAAAGCCTGGTTTAATGACTGGATGCCACTGTCCAATTAATTGGCCTTCTAAAAAGAAGGCAGCTACATCCTTGTAGCAATATTCATGTGACGCCTTTTTGCATGTTTTGTGCTTACCTGCTAGGTTCCTCAAACATTTGGTTGTCAATTTAATTGTTTCTGGTGCCTGATGCAGGAACCATGATCACACATTTCATTAGCATATGAGCTTGATGCAAGTATTTAGCATTTTACAATCCCTGAATTACCCCCATTATAATGTGCCCTTTGCTTTCATGCCACCCCAGAGAATTGTGATACCAGTTAAAATGAACCCTCATGTTTGACATTGACTTCACTGGCAGACAGTTTCCTTACAGCATGTAAAGAAAAATAATCATTTGAAATTAATCTATGATTTTACATGTTTAATGATATAAAGCAGTACTGTTCTCAAGGGCAGCATATATAATAGTTTATTATTAGTTAATTTATTCTGGACGACTCAATAGTTAAGTGTTGTCCCAATGAGTAAATAGTGAAAATGACAGTAAAATAAATATTTTAAGCTGTGTTTTATTAGGAAGAATGTGATTTTGACTTTTAGAATGTTTACACTGACGGACTATTGTCAGATATGGTGCATGACAAATGTCATTGTGTTTAGATGAATACTTCATAATAACACCATGTCCTAACCAGACTGGCCGCAACATGCAATAAAAGGTTATCTTTTCCATGTTAATCAGAGTTATTGTCCTAAATAGCCGCGATGGTGACACGCAATGATTCTATTTTTAAAACGGTTTCTATGAAAGTATGATAATGATAATCTCAGGTACTGTGTATGTGCTTTATTTCATGTTAAAAGCATCTAATGTGAGTTTTGAATATCATTTTGTGTGTCTTTTATAGTTATACTGAAAGCAACAATAGCCAGTTCACCTCAGATCTTCAAAATAAATGGAAACAAGAACGTTCAAATTGCACGTAGCCATTTAGTAGCCAAATTGGCTGGTAAGTGAAAAAGTTAATTTCAAGCCCTGTTTATAATCGTTAAGATTTTTATTCTGTACGTAGCATACTTTTCTGGACCGACTGGGATGCCACTTTTCCTCGGATTGAGGCAACGTCAATGAGTGGGAGTGGAAGACATGTTGTGTATAAGGACATGGAGATAGGAGCCTGGCCTAATGGACTCACCCTAGACCATCAGGAAAGGAGAATAGTGTGGACAGATGCTCGGTAAGAGCAAATAATAAAATTGCAAATGAAGAATTACATTTTGGTGCACATTACAAGAAGCATTGAATTTAAGGCAAAATAGTTTAACTTAGATGTTGTGTTTTTTTAAGCAACAATAAATACGGTTTGAAGGTTATTAGTATAACTTAAACATTACATTTTAATCAGTAATGAATGAAATTATGGTTTTACATGTGATTCACTTTGATTCTTATGCAATAATTGTACAACAAAAGCAGTTTTTCAGAAATGAAAAACAAAACTAAAGATGTGCTTTTTCTTTCAGAATTTCCCTCAGGAACTTGTCATCATTGTAACAGCTTGTTGATATGGGCATAGAGTGCCGGTCTCACCTCATGTTTCTTTTTCCCTTCAGCTCAGATGCAATATATTCTGCCCTGTACGATGGCACAGGGGTCATAGAGATCCTCAGGGGGCACGAGTACCTGTCACACCCGTTCGCTGTGTCTCTCTTTGGAGGTGGTGTGTACTGGACAGACTGGAGGACCAACACTTTAGCCAGAGCGAATAAATGGACAGGCCACAATGTAACTGTGATCCAAAAGACAAGCGCCCAGCCATTTGATCTGGAGATATATCATCCTAGCCGACAACCTCAAGGTGGGTTTTTAATTATTTAAGGGGGTAAATAATGAGTTAACAAAAAGCTAATAAATAATTGAATCATAAAAAAAATGCATTTAAATAAATAAATAATTGTAAAAAGTCAAAATGAAACAATTACTACAAATATTAAATATGTCTTTGTTTGCCTGCGACCATTAACCGGCATCAGTGAACATGCAAATGTGTTCATTTATTGAAATTCTCTGGGGCATTTTAAGTAAATATTTTAGGTCAAGAAGGGGTTCAGCTGACAAAGAGGTTTGGGAATCCCTGCCTTAAAATACTGCTGGAGGCAGTTCACTAAGTTTTAAAGTATAAACTTTAAAAGAGTAGCTCTTTTGTGCATTCAATAAATAGAATAATCAAATGGAATTTGTTTATTAAAGGTGAACTAAGTAACTTTTTTTACCTTAACTGAACAGCTTCGGAGTCATTGGAATGGTTATATTACTTATTTCGGGTTGAATGGTGGTCGTTTCGCACCCCCCTGGTGCCCGTGAGCGGAAAATCCGCACTTGCAACTTTGGGGCGGCGGGCCGCCGGCCACCGCGTCAGGAAGTCTCGCGTGATATCAGGTCTCGCGTGATATCAGGTCTCGCGATGTAAACAATTGCTTTACGGCCAAAAGAAATCTGCTAAAATGCCGTCATTATTGCGCTCCCTCACGCTGTTCGAACCCGAATGAAGAAGACGTTTTAAAGAATGTCTCATCTGCTTTGATGTCGTTGATCTGCTAGCCTCTGGTGTCTGAGAATAGCCAACGAGTTTTTACAACAGTGTTGTCAAATATCTATTCCGAAGCTGTGGGGGGAGCTCTAGAGAGAAACCTGCGAGCAAAAAGCGAGAATACAGCGAAGAAATCCCGAAGTTACTGAATGCAGCTTTAAATTGACAACAGTTTGATTATTTTATTTAATAAATGCATAAAATAGCTACTAATTTTTACGTTTACACTTATATTTATGTTTAAATACTGTATTTATGTACTGTGCTGACAGAAAAAAACCCAAAGAGACTGATAATTGATCAAATCACTTAAAATCAAAGATTAATTACAGTGTTGTATATACAGTGCATCATGCAAAGAATTTTGCTGGAGCTAACTAGACTAACAAAACCTTGTTGCCATAGGGACAACTTCTGTTTCTTATACGTATAACAGGCATCACAGTTTTCTTGAAAACTGCTGGAGGTGTCTAGGCGTAAAATCAGAAGAAAAATTGCTATTGAAAAATCTCACCCCTACTGATGTTTAAACTCTTATTTGACCCTCCTTTTTCCTGTAGTGTTTATACCCCATGAGCTCATTCTGTGCACAAACCACATCACAGCAAGCCTTGCAGTTTTCATGTTGACCTAACGTAGCTGCGCGTTATTGTAAAAATAATATGATCTGCCCATGTTCGGGAGACACAGAGACATTTTCTTGCATGCTCTGTGTGGTGAGGATTCATCTGAGCCGAATCCCGCTGATCATTCATTTCTTCTGCCAATTTGGAAGCCCAAACGGCTCTGTTTGAGAGCAGCAGAATAATTGAAAAAGGGGGTCATGCAGAGCGTAAGCAGGCCTGACGTGGACTCAAGATGGGCTCTTTCCTCAACCCAAATTAATTTTAATTGTTTCATGGTACAGTGTCACACGGGGCTTTGTTGCCAGCAAGGGCAGCAGATTATCGTCTGTTAAACAGACTGTGGTTGCTTGAATCTTTGAAGGAAAATGGGGTAAAATATCATACAAAGATGACTTTTATTGGCATTTTCTTTATATTCTTTCTTTGATATAAAAAATTATATTATACAAAATGCATGTTATTTTTTATTTAGTAGGCTACTGACCTCAATAAAATATTTATGTTTACATATAGTCCACAAGACAAAAAATAGCTGAATTTATAAAAAATGACCTTCAAAAGGTTACATACCCTTGATTCTTAAAACTGTGTGTCGTTACCTGGATGATCCACGACTGTTTTTTTTTGTTGTTTTTTTGTGATGGTTGTTCCCTTGATTGTCCTGAGCAGTTAAACTGCCCAACGTTCTTCAGGAAAATCCTTCAGGTCCTCCAAATCCTTCAGTTTTCAAGCATCTGGAAAATATGTAAAGAACTGAAGGATTTTTCTGAAGAACATTGGGCAGTTTAACTGCTCAGGACAAAGGGACTCAAGAACAACCATCACAAAAAAAAACATGTGTCGTGTATATGCATATCTAATAGTATTAATATATTATATTAGTTGTATATTTATAACTAATATTAACTCATCTCTGATTTTTTTTTAAATTGCATTTTGTAATTTGTAAAACGTTAACTGAAGTGATAGCCAAGTGTGCTAGGTTCCCAGATGTCCAAAAATGTAGCCTTCTGCGAGTGTTCATCAGCAGAAATAATCTGATTTGCATCATTTCAACCAGCCCAAAACTGTAGGGAGCCCTGCCAAAATGGCTCATGTCTCCTGCCACAGCACCGGCAGCCGGGTGACTGTTTTACACCGATAAGTGTCGACAAATTGTGCTACACTGCCAGAGAAGCCAATAAGTATGGCTAATCTAATTTTAAAGAGCTCATGGGAAGGTCTGGCTATTAAAGATGTCCAAAATCTGGGCTCTGGCCCCTTACAGTCCATGGCAATTGTGTTTATGTTTGGCCTACGCAGTTCTGGCAGGATAGTGGCGGACCTCTGAGGGTCCGTAGGGAGTGAAAGGGGGCTATGCTAACTAGCCTAATGGGCTAAGGCTACAGCCGTTAGCCGGCACATGGTAAATGCATTATGTGTGGTGAAAGAACTGAGGGTTGAGTTTCAAGAGATCGACACCAGTTTGGAGGGCTCCCATTTTTAGTGCCTGTGTGGCCTGCAGTGTTGTAAGCACTTTTCCAGCACATTGCTGACAGGCAAACCACTTCAAAATTACTACTGGAGTTTGCAGACACAGACAGGGTGTATTTTTCCCTATTCGGACAAGGCTGAAGCAGTGAAAATACAAATTATACTCAGCACTCTCTTTACATACAGCGATGTTAAGGTAAAGTCTGATGTATGTTTAACCCTCTGAGGTCGGCAAACGCGCCCCCGCGTTTTGCTGGATTTTTTTCACATAGAAGCAACATAAACTTAAAAAAGTCCGTCATTTACGGTCATATTAATAAAATAAATACATGATTATAAACTATAGAGGGTCTTCTTTTTTTGTGTACACTCACATTAACATCAAAACCTTGTTTTTATTTTTAAATAAATAAAATAAACAGGGTGTGCTTTCAGCTCACTCTGTCTCCGCAAAAATCTTTTTGAAACAAGTCTGGAAAATGAACTGAAACTCAGCTAATACTTATCACACAACCATGAAACATGCGTCTAAAGAAAGCTTTAAATTTCTACTTTTAAATAAAACAATTCACATTCAAAACAAATATTCTCCTGCAATGTAATCTGTAAGAAACTAAAGAGAAGTACAGTTTCTCCCGTCTCACCTAATTATCGGTAATGAGTTCACACCCACTCGCAGAGCGCGCTATTCATAAGATAATGAGCTGAGGTGATCTATGCAAAATAAGGTAAACGCCCCCTGAAATGCCTTAAAACCAGCAAGTTTCATTTATTCACTTTCCTGTGCTGTTGGAAGATGACACGAGTTCAAATTTTGCTCAGAAGAAGAGCAGGACTCTGACGACGAACGTTTGTATTTTGAGCGACGAACGTTGAGCGACTTGATCCAGCCGTGGATAATATTTCGGGTAAGTCTTTTTAAATTTACTTGCATTAGTTGACACATGTTCGCATTTATGAGGAAAAAACAATATTACGTGACAGTTCTCCATTATGGACGCGAGCGCTCTGAAGCAGCACTAAAAGACTTTCAAACTTTCACAGAGACTTCAAAACAGAAAGCACAAATCCATTCTTTAAAACGAATTTCGTTTTGTTTTAATTGTATCTTAATTTTAATATTATTTTCATTAACAAATTTCCTGGATTTAATACATAAAAAGTAAATAGGCTAGCAATCACAACATAAGGTGCTTGAACTGGAGATCATCATGAATGATGAGGAAGATTGTAACTCAGACGAACGGCAGCATGTTCAAGAGTGAATTGATCACGCCGAGTAAACACCGAGTTTTCACGTGAGTAAATACGTGAACTCAAGTGGTCTAGTGGTAGAACATTTGCCTAGCGTGTCAGAGGTTCTGAGTTCGAATCTGCACTCATATAGTTTTTTTTTTTTTTTTTGTCAAATCAGATTATGTTTATCAGTGGTTGTATATCAGGCAGAGACATGTGTGTGTGTGTATTTTGTTTTGTAATTTCACTGGAACGAAAAGAGAGTCTCCACAACGGATTGAAGCGCGCGTCCGAGTGAAGACTGCGCGAGCCTAAAACAAACACAGTATCCGCGTCTGACTCGCGGGAATCCACGGCGCAAACCTGTGAGGGGCTGTGTTTTCTCGAGCCCCATATCAGCTCAAGAAAACAAGTTTATTCAGATCATTACTTGTTTACACCGTCTCGCAGCGCTGTGAGGAATAATAATAATAAGGGAAAATGTCCCTCAAAAGGTAGATGTAAACAAACTATTAAAAGGTAAATATAATTTTTTTTTCTTTAAATAATTTTTATTGTGTTTTATTAGTAACAAATTTGGGGAGAGGATAAATATTCCAAAACTGAAAATACAGTATGAGAATTTACTGCACAATTACTAGACATGTTTACCTTGGATATTATACAATTTACAAGCACAATTTGTGGAAAAAAAAATGTATATAAAAAATATAAATAAAATTTATTTTTGTGTATAAATATATACACATGTATATGTGTGTGTGTGTATGCACATATATATATTTGTATAAGCAACGTATTAAACTGCAAATTAGCATTTATATTCCTTATAATAAAAATGAAAGACCTATGTTACAGACATATGAAAGACAACATTTCGTTGATTAGTTTTGGATAGATTATACATTTTTACTGTAAAATATCTGCCACCTCAAATAAGCTTTTATTTGCCAATTTTTTTGTCAAAAATAATCAAATAATCAATCAAATCCTTAACTTTGAAATATGTATGATAAAATGTATACTTTAGTTTGTACAAAGAAAGATTACACTTGAATTGTTGTTTATTTAAATATTTACAAGGTAGATGTAAACAAACTATTAAAAGGTAAATATAAGCCTTTTCTTTAAATAATTTTTATTGTGTTTTATTAGTGACAAATTTGGGGAGAGGATAAATATTCCAAAACTGAAAATACAGTATGAGAATTAACGGCACAATTACATGTTTTCCTTGGATATTATAGGCCAAATTGCAAGCACAATATGTGGAAAAATAAAAAAGAATTGAGATGCTTCCAACTGTTGCTCTTGCATTCTTGTGGCTCAGTGACTCACCTGAATGAATGGCTCATTAAGTATGCGGTCCTCAGGTGTGAACCACTACATATGCATGATCTGTGACGCCCACTCCGCATATGGCCTTTCCAAACAGAAAGTGCTTTGCAAAATTCAAATCAATGTATTGTGTTATGTGAAGGATTAGGCAGGGTGATTTTCACATAATTTTGAAGAAAAAACACTAGGCGATGACATCCATTAGACAAAAGTCTTATTGGCACATATTTAGTGTGTGTTTTGTGGTCTTATTTCAGAAACTTTAGTTTTTAGTTTTTTCAATAACCACGCATAAACATTATTCTCTCAAAAATGCAGACATGTACATTCTTGTTGCTCACATATTATGGTAGCCCTGTTTGTGCTAAATAGTGTGTAATTTTTTTTTGCCATTACTATGTTTATAAGCAACTGAAAAAAGCACAAATGTCAGGGCATGTCAGAACATCTCAAGGACCCCAAAAACACCTCAGACCCCAGAGGGTTAAGAAGTAAGTTTTATGAAATCAGTGTCTGATTTTTGACTACGAACAAATCAGTACATCCAAATCAAGTGTCTCTACCATGAGTCAAGTGCACTCATACTGTTTATACTGTATTTATTCAAGCAGCCCCCCGCCCAGCAGACCAGCTGAATGTATAATTAATTCTGTGGGATTCTAGCCTATAATTTACACACTAGAAATTATTTGTTATGCTCACTTTTGCAAAAATATGCTTGCTACATAAGTGAAATGGGTTCAGCATCGGAAAGAAATAATGGGCCTATATTCAAACACCCACTGGATCAATTATTTACAAGATGCAACTGCTTGTCGAGTTAATTGCATGTAGTTGCTCTGGGTTCATAGAAGGGTTAAAGTCTCTTGACTACAGGCAGTAGTGGCAACTATATACATAAACATAATAAATGTTACTTGAGCAACAAATCAGCATATTAGAATGATTTCTGAAGGATCATATGACACTGAAGACTGGAGTATTAAAAAAATATTAAAATCGAGAACAGTTATTTTAATTTGTAAAAAGATGTCAAAATATTACAGTTTTACTGTATTTTTGATCAAATATAAATGCAGCCTTCGGGAGCATTAGAGACTTCTATCAAAACATTTTTTTTTTTTTTACCAACCTCAAACTTTAAATTGTTTTTAAATAAAATTTTATATTTTAAAAAGCTTAATTTTATTTCAGCTATACTTTTAAGAAAACATTTCTCATTTAGTTTAACTTATTGTAAAATAAATAAAACGGAAATAAACGGATATATGATTGAATAATAAATAATATAGATATAATATAGAATAATATAATAACAATATTTGTATAAATAGTATATAGGTATATAAATAAACAATAATAATAATTAAAATGTCAAAAACACATCATAAAATTACTTTCAGTATATACATGTATGTATTTTTTATATACATTATGTTTTAAACTGTGAACATTTCCCAGCATTTTTAATTATTTTCAATTGAACTGCCAACTTTACCAAGAATGACTGAAATGTTGCAGTTTGTTGGGGGCAGTGCTAATTAGATGACAAATTAGAGGATGATACTATATGAGGACAGTAATTTCTCTCATCCTCATTTCAGTTTGCCTTTTAAATAGATATTTTCAAGGGTAGATCTTTACCATCAATCTGTGAAAGATCTGATGTTTAAATGACTATTCACACCATTAGCTCTGCCTGCTCAACATTAACTTCCGTTGATATATAGAAGCCCCTTTGCAAAGAGTTGTACAAAAGGTCTAAATGTGCTGTGGTGTCAAGAAGACTGTGGAAGACGTGAGCTGTCAGCACTGTTCATTCAACCTCAGCTCTTTTCTTTATCCTGGAATTTAAATGAATGTTTTCACTTTGGTATTGCAGTCTTTTGTTTTGCACATGTTCCCCTTTTTTAATACAGACATCTGAACTGTCACATCTCAAACCAAAGGCCATCCTTCCTCATCAAGAAAAGTAATTCTGTCAGTTTGACTGTACAGTAACAGTTTTTTTTTATTTCCTGTTGTAAGTCGGCAGCTGTTCTTTTTCAAATGTTTTCAATTCTTTTTTTCACAAACCACGCATAAACGTCATTCTCTCAAAACTACAAACTTTTACATTCATGCTGCTGACATATTATTGTAGCAGAGTTTGTGCTGAATACAGTGTAATCAGACTTTAGCCATGAAAATGTCACAAGTAACAGAAATAAGCACAAATGTCAGAGCATGTCAGAACACCTCAGACCCCAGAGGGTTAATTCATAAGATGCAATATTGATTTTTCTCCTTATGTTTTCTTTCCCTGGTTTAAATGCGTGTCACCCTGGGTTTTTCAGCCTCAAACCCGTGCGAAGGAAACGATGGAAGAGGTCCTTGCTCCCACCTTTGTCTCATTGATTATAATCGCACGGCATCCTGTTCGTGTCCTCATCTCATGAAGCTCTCCCTCAACAACCGTTCTTGTGTGGGTGAGTAATGTTCCTCACACAAAAGTATGGATCAGTTTGAGCTTTCTAGAGGAAGTATTGATTATATATAAGTCAATATACTTAATATACTTGATTTATATATATATATATATATATATATATATTTTTTTTTTTTTTGGCATCAGCCCTGAAGAAGTTCCTGTTGTATGCGAGGCGATCTGAGATCCGTGGAGTGGACATTGATAATCCGTACATGAATGTCATGACTGCTTTGACGGTTCCTGACATTGATGATGTCACTGTGGTGGATTACGACGCTCTTGAGGAAAGGATTTATTGGGCGGACGTTAAAACTCAAACAATAAAGCGTGCATTCATCAACGGAACAGGCCTTCAAACCGTCATTTCCGGAGGTGAGTAAAAACAGGAAATCACAAAACATATGTTTTTCTTTTTTCTTTTTTTTTTCATGTTCTGTGTGGTTAATGTAAGGGTTTTCTTAATAAACACCACCTGTGAGAGTTATTTTATTTCTGTGCTGCCTGTTAATAAGTTGTGTTATATATATATATATATATATATATTTTTTTTTTTTTCTGCTGACACATTGTAGGTTTGAGCTGAAATACTGTTTTATTTGTCAGACACTCAGTCTTAAATAGATTTTTCAATTACTAGAAGACTGTGTTCACAGGCAGCCTGCATTAAAAAAAATGACGGTTGAAGAAATGCATTAAGAAAAGCAAAAGTAGTGCGAGATGTAGATTGTTGTAGATTTTCTTAAGTGCTGTCTGTTATCAAGCACAGTGTATGTCTTAAACCTTCTCAAACTGATTAGCATGCCAAGCATGTGCTTTTGGAAGTTATTTGCACACAACATTTTATTACAGCATGCGCAGAAGTGCTGCAGTCACCCATGAGGCTTGTTGTAATGTGCTCCTGTGTTAATGGCTATCTCTGCTACGTGCAGATATTCAAAACTGCCGTGGGCTGGCAATAGATTGGCTCTCAAGGAACATGTATTGGCTGAGCTCTGAGAACGAGGAGACGCAGGTCAATGTTGCCCGACTAGACGGATCTCTAAAAACCTCAGTCATCCATGGGATTGACAGACCAAAGTGTCTGACTGTGCACCCAGCCAAAGGGTAAGCAGCCCACATGGACAGATTGCAAGTATGAGTAAGATTTTTGTTTGCTCTTATTGCCTATATTTATCATAAATTTCTTATTAATTGGTCAGAATAAATGTATATAATACGTTATTTTCTTCCCCTTCTTCTTTATATATATGTATATATATATGTATGTATATATACAGTATATATGTATGTATATATATATATATATATATATATATATATATATATGTATGTATATATAATTGTCGACCTCATGTGTCATGTCAATGTCAACCTTAAATACAAACCACAATAATTATTTTAAATGTTTCTCCTAAAATTTTCTTTTTTGTTTCATGGTCTAGAAAAATTTACTGGACTGATGGTAGTACAATAAACGTAGCCAATATGGATGGAAGTAACAGGAAGGTTCTTCATCAAAACCAGAGAGAACCAGTTGGTATGTCTGATTTCAGTCTATAAGAGAAAGCTTCAATATTACTGTATGTCAATTTTGTCTCTTTGATTCCCTTGCAATTCTTACATTCACAAGGGTTTAAAGCACGAGTCACTGTTTTTCAATGTACTCCTAATTACATTTCTGAGGACAAAATCACACTTTTTATTCTTGAAAAACTATTCGAAATATAAGAAAAACTATTTTACGTAACTTATTTAAAACAGGCAGTGAAATCCATTTGAGTCTAAAATGTAACTGGCCACAACTATTATCTTTGTGAAGAGACCTCTGATTAGTCATCCCTATAGTTTTGACCTACAGTAAAGCAATTGCTGTAGTTAATTACCTTTAAATATGATCATTGAAAACTTGAACTTGAGTCAGCTGTCTCTATAAACTGCTGATGAATTTAAAGGCTTTGAGGATATTGTCATGTTTATGGACTTTCAGTTTGTTGTCATAAGTTGTTCTTAGTTTTTCTTGACCTAGTTTCTCAGTTCGTTTGATTAGTCATTTCGTTCACCTGTTGTAATTTAATTAGCTAATTTACCTGGTGTATAATTACTTCTGTTTGGTTCAATGTCGTCATCGTCAATGTTAGTTGTGTTTATGTTACATGCAACCTTCCTGAGTATTCGAGTTTCCTTTAAAGAACTATTTTGTGAGATAAGTTTCATTTCATTTCCACAGCCTCACAAAGCCACGACTCAGAGAAATTTGTGGTTTAACAGGTTTATTTACAAAGTTTGTGCATCCCTGGCCTCTTGATTCCCTACATGTATATAAACATTTATACAGCTCCCATCCTCCAGCTAAATATGGTTCCTCTGTAGTTTTTTATACCCCTCTACATTCATTGATAATCAAATCACGTGCTCCTTTTGTTTTAGAGGGAGTCTTGGAAAAGATGTCTGAGAGTTTAAAGTCTTGTCTGTTGTTGTTGTTGTTGTTGTTGTTGGGAGTATATCATGCACTAGCCCCTCTCTCAATCAAAGCTGTCCTGACACTATTGAAATATCCTTCACTTGTCACAATCAATTTTCCCACTCTGTCAAACGCTCACCGTTTCCACTTTTGAAACAGGTTTTAGACAGAGATTAATTTTAATCAAGTGATTTAGTGTGTCTCAAAGAGGTCGCAACTATATTTCAAGCTGTCAAAAAAAAAAAAAAAACATCTCACACTCACACAGATAAATATACAGGATATATAAGGTATATTTTAAAGTAATGATCTGAAGGGATTCCATACCAGCACTCCAAACAACAGTTTCTAACTGACTTCTTGTTTTCCCTCAGGACTTTCAATTGACTTTCCAGCAGGGAAGATGTATTGGATCAGTTCTGCTAATGGGACTATCAACAGGTGCAATCTGGATGGCAGTGGCTTTGAGGTCATTGAAAGCATGAAGAGGGACTTAACTAAAGCTGCGGCTCTAGCAGTTATGGGTAAGTGATATAGCATCTAATTCATTCTTCATTAGTCAGGCTTAGGTCAAAGGTTAACCACCATTAACCTTAAGAAAATGACCGCTTACATGTTGATTTGATGGCATATGGCTGATATTTTATCTACATTTGTTTTTTCTAATTAATGTTTGAGTTTGAGGATATTGATTGAAATTACTAGACTTTGTTGCTTTGGTAACAGCACACCATGAGGAGCACATTTATTAGAAAAAATAAGTGAAAGTGAAAAGTGGTAAAATAAAATGTTTTAAATTAGTCTCACATGGCATGCCCTCAGACCATCTGGTTGGTTAGCAGCTGGCTGCTATTTATCAGTTTTATCAGAAACAAAATTATGTTTAAAAGGCACCCGGTTGCAACAATACGTTTTTCTGAAGAAAAACTGGTTATTGGATTTTGTCAAAGTTTGCAAAGACTTTGTCATTGGATCTTGTAAAGGTTCTGTTTAAGGCACATAGTAGCAATTGGACTAGATAATTGATAATAGATAATAGGGGTGACCCCGAATAGTCGAAGATTCGATGCTTCGATTAGGGGAGCCTGATTCGACTACCGATCTCACGGTCGAATTTTCGCAGAGGTGTTATAAAACGAGGATCATGCCACTTTGGCTATATGAGGGCGCTCAATGTCTGATTTCACATAGAACTACCGGTTTTCTGTCAATACGTTAATATTCAGCCTATTATGATAATGCTGTATATAAAAATGTGCAAAGAAAGAAGCTTTTAAGAAATATTTTTTAATGTGCGTGAATATCCAAACACCCTGTGACAGATTTAAGTTTCACTTTCAATCCGTGACCGACAGAGGAGCATTTTGGCGGCAAGGATTTAAATCTTTAACAATGTCTGGGATAAGAAAATCTAAAGTGTGAATGTACACCACCATCAGAAAGGATATTCTCCAAGGCTAGATTTGGCATCAGGAAAACCATGATCGCACTTCTGCCGGCCAACGTTAACAAGTTGGTTTTCCACGAGACATTCTAAAATGCTTAACGTGAAAAAAGCTTTTAAAAAGCTTAAAAGGCACTTTAACGTGGCTTAATGCATGTACACAGTACACACTTTATTAAGAAACCATACTACAGTGGGTACGGAAAGTATTCAGACCCCCTTAAATTTTTCACTCTTTGTTATATTGCAGCCATTTGCTAAAATCATTTAAGTTCTTTTTTTTCCCTCATTATTGTACACACAGCACCCCATATTGACAGATAAACACAGAATTGTTGACATTTTTGCACATTTATTAAAAAAGAAAAACTGAAATATCACATGGTCCTAAGTATTCAGACCCTTTGCTCAGTATTTAGTAGAAGCACCCTTTTGATCTAATACAGCCATGAGTCTTTTTGGGAAAGATGCAACAAGTTTTTCACACCTGGATTTGGGTATCCTCTGCCATTCCTCCTTGCAGATCCTCTCCAGTTCTGTCAGGTTGGATGGTAAACGTTGGTGGACAGCCATTTTCAGGTCTCTCCAGAGATGCTCAATTGGGTTTAAGTCAGGGCTCTGGCTGGGCCATTCAAGAACAGTCACGGAGTTGTTGTGAAGCCACTCCTTCGTTATTTTAGCTGTGTGCTTAGGGTCATTGTCTTGTTGGAAGGTGAACCTTCGGCCCAGTCTGAGGTCCAGAGCACTCTGGAGAAGGTTTTCGTCCAGGATATCCCTGTACTTGGCCGCATTCATCTTTCCCTCGATTGCAACCAGTCGTCCTGTCCCTGCAGCTGAAAAACACCCCCACAGCATGATGCTGCCACCACCATGCTTCACTGTTGGGACTGTATTGGACAGGTGATGAGCAGTGCCTGGTTTTCTCCACACATACCGCTTAGAATTAAGGCCAAAAAGTTCTATCTTGGTCTCATCAGTCCAGAGAATCTTATTTATCACCATCTTGGAGTCCTTCAGGTGTGCTTTCATGTGTCTTGCACTGAGGAGAGGCTTCCGTCGGGCCACTCTGCCATAAAGCCCCGACTGGTGGATGGCTGCAGTGATGGTTGACTTACTACAACTTTCTCCCATCTCCCGACTGCATCTCTGGAGCTCAGCCACAGTGATCTTTGGGTTCTTCTTTACCTCTCTCACCAAGGCTCTTCTCCCCCGATAGCTCAGTTTGGCCGGACGGCCAGCTCTAGGAAGGGTTCTGGTTGTCCCAAACGTCTTCCATTTAAGGATTATGGAGGCCACTGTGCTCTTAGGAACCTTAAGTGCAGCAGAAATTTTTTTGTAACCTTGGCCAGGTCTGTGCCTTGCCACAATTCTGTCTCTGAGCTCTTCAGGCAGTTCCTTTGACCTCATGATTCTCATTTGCTCTGACATGCACTGTGAGCTGTAAGGTCTTATATAGACAGGTGTGTGGCTTTCCTAATCAAGTCCAATCAGTATAATCAAACACAGCTGGACTCAAATGAAGGTGTAGAACCATCTCAAGGATGATCAGAAGAAATGGACAGCACCTGAGTTAAATATATGAGTGTCACAGCAAAGGGTCTGAATACTTAGGACCATGTGATATTTCAGTTTTTCTTTTTTAATAAATGTGCAAAAATGTCAACAATTCTGTGTTTTTCTGTCAATATGGGGTGCTGTGTGTACAATAATGAGAAAAAAAATTAACTTAAATGATTTTAGCAAATGGCTGCAATATAACAAAGAGTGAAAAATTTAAGGGGGTCTGAATACTTTCCGTACCCACTGTATGTGCAGATAAGCAGATGAACCCAGAATATGAACGCAGTGCGTTCCTCCTATAGTAAAGCATTTTCTTTACATAATTTGATATTTTAATTGAACTATTTTAGGATATTAAGTCGTTAAACGTTTTTCACGTTAAGTGTTTTAGAATGTATTTTATCCACGCGCACAAAAGACTCCAATGGACACAGAGTGAAAGACTGGATTTTTCCTCTCGATCAGGTAGGGTACAAGCGATTTCAAAACTTTTCAGCCGGTTCTAATTAGATTTTTGGATGCTGTGAACATTTTTAGCTAAAAAGACTGCCACTCCAGTTTAGCATTTATTGTTGTTTCTGAAGTTAAAAAGACAAAGTTGTGGCTAGTAAATTTAGTAAATGAATTGTTTATTTTTTCGGTGCATCGATGTTGTGCTGTACTTAGAGCCTGCTCGCACAGGTAATTTAGCCGATTTAATTTGATTTGCATGTGAAATGCAAATCCTGTCTGCAGTGTGGCCTTTCTGGAGTTATGTTATTTCTTAGTTTTATTGATCCAAAATGTTTTTATACATTTTCTTCTATATCTTTGTGTGATTTTCTGTACATTGCGGCTTTGAAATGTTAAAGCCCCACCCCCATACACATGATTCGACTATTAGTCGACTAATCGGCAAGACTTGACGATTCTGATTCGACTATGAAAATCCATAGTCGGGGACACCCCTAATAGATAATTGGACTAGATAAGAATGGTATATTCCCCTTATTCCATGTTTATTTTTCTGTACTTTATTTTATACATAAAAAAGTCAACTTACATTTTCAGTCATTTCTGTTCTGCTCACAGAGATTGCTGGCCCAGTATTTAAAGGAGTCATGATTTACCATCCCTAAATGTCTGGGTAAAAGAACAAACTGTGGTTGGTAATGTTACATTCCCAGGTCAGATGGTCTTTTTATGTCAAAATTTGCAGAACTTGATCAGAATTAGTTATGATGATATATTAGACTCAAGTGTGACACAGCTACTTTGCTTCAGATTGGTAAAGACTGACAAAATAAAGGCTTTTTGTCAAAAATAGATTTAACAATTTCCGTTTAGCCCTAGGGAACCCATCATAGAATGAGAATAAAGACCAAACGTTGGCTCCCTGAGGAGCGTAAACATACATCTTAGAAAGTGGAGAAGTTTGATTGATTTAGCTTTATATAAACCAAGCTAATAAAGGCTGTCTTGGAAGATATCCATTTTATTCAATGCAATTTTTAATCACACACTTTAGGCCTACTGTATGACTCAAATTACAACTATAAACATTGGCCAGAAGCTGTAATTCTAGGGTTTATAAAGAAGTCAGTCATGCTGGCAGCATTGGAAGGGAAGAGAGTTGCATAACTTTCAAATGAAAGCAGTAAATACAGCAAAGCTTGTAATTGTGCGCTTTTACTTTTTTATATTAGACCATTTCTCTTTCTCTTTGCCTAAATGTATTACACTCTCAATGTACAATGTCATCTGACATGTTTTCTCACATTACTCTCTGTCTGTCTTTGTGGGTGGAAACTTATGCCCGTTAATTATTCATTAGCATGTATTTATTTCCCTAAACCCCTGTTTTAACTGATTACACTGTCTGCATGCTGCAAAGGTATTAATCTTTGGAAAACCTCTATAGTCACGTTCTATTTTAGAGCAGCTATGATGAGCTGAAAAAACAAATGCAATTTGTAAGAAGTGGTGACACTCTTTTAATTAAACAAAGTTTGAGTCATTATTAAATTGGGAGCAGAATGCAGGCTGCCACAAAGACTAATGGGTTACTTTCAAAGAAGTAGCACTGTACAGCAAAACAGCAAAATGATGCTTTCAGTAGCCGCTATCTATCACAATTAATAGGCCTTTGTTCCATTGAGGAAATGCTTTCCATTACTTCTGCAAAAACCTATGAGTCTGTTTGGTGGACAGTTATGTTTCTCGTTTATAGTATGACAAACTGCCAGATATGTGTTTTTGGTATGCATGTTTTTTTTTGTTTTTTTTTTTTGTGTTTGTACTGAACATGCTTGCTATGCCCTTTCTTGGAAGACTACACTAGGATATGAGTCAAATAGTTCCTAGTCCAACAAATGAATACAGAAATGCAGTAGATGGTTGTTTATTTTAGTAGAAAGTTTTCTACTACATCACATTTCTGATGCGGATTTAGTCCATACTGCCCATATAGTGTGCGTGTGTATACACTATCATTAAAAAGTTTGGGGTCTATATGAATTTGTAATGTTTTTAGTTTTTTTTTAAAGTCTCTTATGCTTACAAGTTTTTGTTTTTTCTTGTGATGGCAAAGTTTTCAACTTTCAACCGCCATTACTCCAGTCACATGATCCTTCTGAAATCATTCTAACATGATTTGGTGCTCAAGAAACAATTCTCATTATCAGTGTTTAAAACAGTTGTGCTGCTTAATGTTTTTTATTTATTTATTTATTATAATGCTTTGATGGATATAAAGTTCAAAAGAACAGGATTTATTTGAAATAGATTTTTTTTATAACAATGCAAAAGTATTTATTTTGATCAATTTGATGCTGCTTTGCTGAATAGAAGTATTTATTACTATCAATATAGTATTCACCACATGCCAGTGGTATTATGGATCAATTCTACAATTTTTCAAGCTGTATCACACCTCTATAAAGGAAAGACCATCTTTGAGCCTGAATGGCCAGGGGCCGATTACATATGCATGCAGGTGGGCAGATGATCTCGCAGTCTCTTGAGTTGGTGGATAAGTGGGTGATGAGTGGAATTTCACTTAGAATTCCATGTTTCCCTCTTCCATGCTGAATATGAATCAGTCAAACAATGGCATAAGATCAGTTCCTTCTCTTAATGCCTTGCAGATGTACAGCATATGTACCTTACCATGCTTATGCAGTTGATTAAAAAGTATAAAATATAAAGTAATCACATCCTCAATGTGAATACGAAAGGACACAAGGCGAGGAGATGAAAGAGTCTCAGTATGATTGATGTTATCTTTGTAATAAGTAAAGCAGACTGGGTTTCTGCACATATACTTGAATGATAAGACAGCTATCCCTTCCAAGCACACAAAACACTGCTTTTCTTTCAAACACCGGCAGTCTGTGTTTTTATAATGCATACGCCACATTGCCATGCAGGTTACCCACAGAGATCTAAAAGAATGGTATATATTAATATGCAGCATGAGAATGTCATCAGAGAACAAAGAGTCAGATTCAGCATAAAGAGGGAAAATTTTGGAATACATTACTTCCCCTTCAGCTCTTATGCACAAGAAGTCAAAAATGTGTGTAACAGCCACATACATACTTCATATATATATAAGATGCAAAAGTCTTAGGCACGTTAGTTTTTTTACTCAAAAAATGGTTTTAAGCCAGTTATTTATGTATTTTGCTCTAGTGTGTCAGTAGAAATATCGGTTCACATTTCCAAACATTCCTTTTTCCATTAATTGTAATAATCCAGTGATATTTTTGTATGCACAAGGAGTCTGACAACAGCTGGCATGCTCCACACGGAGATCTGATATCACCATCATCACCATCATCATCAGACGCTTGAAGAAACCTGCCTGAAAAACTACAGTACTGTGTAAAGTATTGGGCACTTGTGTAAAAATGCTGTAAAGTGAGGATCCTTCAAAAATAACAGTTAAAATGTTTAAAACAGCTTTTTACGTGTGTACACTTGCACATAGTTTTGCAGGCAGGTTTCTTCTCCTTTTTTGGCACAGATCATAGTTGTTTGCTTATCATTTGCTTATCTCCTCAAAATTACAGGTAGACTGTTCACAGTTTTGAACATGAATGAAACAAACTTTTCCATTAGGCTGTATGATTTCCATGTGATGATGGGGGATAAGATCTTCAGTCTCTGTCGGCTCTATCTCCCTCCTAGCAAAAGCAACATAAATTAGGGCATTTGCCAAGGTTAACCTGTATAACATGCTATCAGTTGATGTCCCCGTAAATGTACTTTGGTCTTGCTGTAACGGAAATGGTTTATGATTTCAGCCACCCGGCACGGTAAAATCAACCACCCTGCAGTTTGTGTTGAGGGACAGGCCTTATCATTACAGAGAGCTGTGCAGGGAAATATACTCGGCAGAGACAGATGATCAGCAGATCGATACAAGCGGCGGCTGTTTGAAAGATGCGGCATCATTATTAAGCAAAAAAAAAATCCAATGGCCACCTTGCATCAAAGTCACATCCGTTATTAGAGCGTGAAACAGTAATTGAAGAGCATGATGACTGAAGAAATGAAAGCAATTTTCCTGACAGGATTCAGTCTTGCCACCTCCTCCTGGTAGAATCTTTAATGGAATGTGACCACTCAGGCAAGTGCAAGCTGCTGTTTAGTGGGCTGTGTGTCACCTTAAGACCTGTGTTGTTCTGTGATCAAACAGTTTAAATGGACATTACACCCAGAAGCAATCATTGATGTCTCTCACCCTGGACAGGTAAAGATTAATATTGACTGCAGTGATGACCTATGCAAGCAATCTTGAATGTCAAATACGCCACTGGCTGCTCAGGGTAGGATGTCATTTATACACAGCTGGCCTCACTACAAAAAGCAAATATCTGCTTGGAGACTCTCTGTGGCCTAAATGACACTATTATTTGGTTCTGGTTTATGGAGGAGACATGAATATCTTGTTGAAAAATATTTGTGCTTGAACTCATTGCATACATATGAAAGAGTTGAATCATGCAGTAGGCAACTGCTCTGTTCTAAAACTAAGTGAGCTGCCTGCAGAGACAGCCTTTTAGGGCGAAATTTATAGATGTACATATTCATTGATTGTTTAGGGTCGGTAAGATTTTTTTAATGTTTTTAAAAGAAGCCTCTAATGCCCTTCAAAGCTGCATTTATTTGATCAAAAATACAGTACAAATAATATTGTGAAATGGTATTACCATTTAAAATAACTGTTTTATATTTTAATATATTTAAAAATTTAATTTATTCCTGTGATGGCAAAGCTGAATTTTTAGCATCATTACTCCAGTTTTCAATGTCACATGATCCTTCAGAAATCATTCTAATATGTTGATTTGGTAACATTGTGGAAATATATGTGGCACAATGTGGAAAACGGTTGTGCTTTTTTGTGATACTTTTTTTCTCAAGATACTTTGATGAATTGAAATATATATATATATATACAGTATATATACAGTATATATATATATATATATATATATAAACATTTATTTGAAATACAATTAAACATTATAAATGTATGTCAGTTTTGACCAATTTACCGCATCCTTGATGAATAAAAGTATTAATTTCTTTAAAAATCGTACCGACCCAAAACTTATTTTTTCATGTAACACTTGTTTTGTTTTAATATCCCTATATTAAAATTCACAATGGTTCCATTAAAACAGTATAGTTGCTTCAGTTATTGTTACTATTGTAAAATCTCAAAAATTAGTTGGAGAAAGCTTTGCAAATCTGAACCAAAGTCACTTCAGTTTTAATGTAACAATCACATACTAACGGTCTCTTGATGGGAACTGTGATTAACCTGATTTTGTTGATTATTTTTTCAGCCTTTTCATTCAGTGTCATTCGGTTAATTCAATCCTTCTTTACAAATACAAAAATGTGTTTGATTTTACGGTTGCACAGCTACGACTGTCTCCTGCTCTCCTGTATTCCTGCAGCAGACAGATATGGTCTAGGCTCGGAGCCAAGGACAATCTCTGAGGCCCTTTGTGGCACACTCAGCCTTACAGAGCGGAAACAACACGAGGGGCTTGCTAGCTGCAGCGCCACTGTGAGAATAGATGCACTCTGATGGCTTTGTGAATGAAGAGCCCTTGTCTTCAGCCAGGGCACGTAGCCAGGCTGCCCTGAGCTCTGCCTCATTGACTCACACTGGGAAGGGAACATGCATAATGCTCAAGTCTTATCTCTTTACTTTTCTCGCTCGCTCGCTCGCTCTATCTCTCTCTCTCTCCAACCACCTCCCTCGCCCACCCGTACACTGTAGCGTAGCATAGTTTTGGCACCAAATAAACCACCGGATTATATGCGTGTGGAATAAAAAGGACAAACAAATGATAATGGCATGTGCCTCCATTGGCTGTCAGACTATCTGGTTCTGTGACTTTGGGAAATAAATAATTCATCTGTTTTTCCAGGTGGCAGGCTGTGGTGGGCAGATGACGATCTGGCTCAGCTGGGGACGGTCGCCAAACGGGATGGACGTAACCCGGTGGTGCTGCGCAATAAGACCAGTGGAGTGGTACACATGAAGGTCTACGACAGAGATGGTCAGAAAGGTGTGCCGTGATACAGTCAATGTTGCCTCAAAAATCCTTTGACAAGTGACTGTCTTTGAAATGACTAACTGAAGGGATTTTGCATTTCTTTCCAGTGTTGACGTGCTTTGCGCATATTGTCGCTTTTAGCCTGTAGGCTTTAGCTGAGTCACAAACACGTACTATGATTTAGCTACTTGATAGTACATCCCCATTCTACAGAGCATATGTTTGGATTTTGGATCTATGTAGTTTAATATGAGTCATCAATGTTTTTTAAAAAACCCACTCTTTTCCTGGGAGAGAAAAATTGCTCATTTTAAATGCATATATCTGTGAATTAAGTCTATGTTTAGGGCTACACAAGCAGTTATTAGCCTCAAAATGAACAGACATAGACTACAAGCCACAGAACACTTTGTATTGAACTTCATGGGGTCTTTAAGTAGCATATAAAAACAAATGTACTGAAATAAACAAGACCATACATTTTGAGCATTATACTATCTTGTTTAATTTATTTGTAAATTGCTAGCTCTAAATAAGTCAACTGTTTTCTGTTTTCTAGAGATATTTCCTAAGCAGAGATATATTCAGATATTGGTTTTCCATTTTGTGAATTATTCTGCAAATAATTCACACTAATGGCAGATCCATTAACGGCATTGCTGTGGATCCCACTAAACTGTCGACTTGAATAAGAAATGACCATTAAACGGGCTCAAATGTAAATCTATCCAGCCACCAAATTTCTCCGGCAGCAATTAGCCTCTCTATTCATAATGCGGAGCTGTCTTATTACTGTCGTAGATGTGCAAGCTGAGCTTTCCCTGAAAGCTTGTGCCAATACACAGTGGTGCAGTTTCCCTCCCCTTCACTTTCAGTTATACAATTAAGACGAGAGTAAGACTTCCGGGAAGAGTGTGAAGTCATCTTGACTTGATGGCAACACTTACACCTTTCATAAATTGAGGAAAGATATCCCAAATTATGACCAGACCAATGTGACCGAACTTGTTAATATATTGCGTTCATATAAAAGAGTAAATGACATGCCTCAGAAACAGAGAATTTTTGGAAATTTCGTGGAAGGGATAATGGATTGCACAAAGTAAAGTAAAGAGATCTCTGAATACCCGAAAAGGGGGGCAATGGAGGGTCTAATCTCCCCTGAGGGCCCCCATGATTTCTAACCCCTCATTTCCTCAAGTTAAAAAACATTAAAAAAATTATTCAGCTTTTTAATAATATTAAACATTATCATTATATTATTTTGACAGCCCTAGTTTTTAACAGTAGGACATGGGTTTTGTATAATAACAATCTCTGTGAAATTGCTTTTTGGAAAGATATCAGAACAGCAGTTTATATGTCAATTGGCTTTCAAATGAAAATGTTTCTCTTCAGGTTTACTGTATAGTTCAAATGTTTTGTACGTCTTTTTTAAAAAGAAATTAATACTTTGATTTAACAAGGATGCATTAAATTGACTAAAATGACAATAAATACATTTATAATGTTACAAAAGATTTATTTTGTACTTTCTATTCAGTTGAAAACAGTTCAACAGTAAATGCAGTCCATTTACCATTTGAAAACAGTTCTTGAGCTTCAGATGTGTATATTAGGATGGTTTCTGAAGGATCATGTGACACTGGAGTAATAGCTGCTTAAAATTCAGCTTTTAGCATCACAGGAATAAAAGACAATTAAAATATATTGCAATAGAAAACAGTTATATATATATTATATATATATATATATATATATATGTAAGCCATGGTATGAGCATAAGTCATATGCTCTTACCAACCCCAAACTTATGAACAGTAATGTACACATTAGCAATAATAATAAGTATAAAATAACAAGGCTTAACTATGGGAACAAAGTAAAACACAAGAAGTAAACACTGGGAGCAATGTAAACAGAAAAACACTTCGAAATAACAGTCCGGATATCAAAACCCACAAAACTTCAAACTAGTGGACATGTATCACATCTTAATACAGATTATATATTTTCCTCCTGATACATTTTTAATAATTTGCTTTGGCTTAAGTATAATGACAATATTTAAAATCGTCATACAATGTCAAAAGATTGTTTGGATGAGCAATGGGAGATTAATGGGGTTCAGGAAATGTATTAAAAAAAGTCATTTTTTTTTCTGTTTCATCTGGCTGTTCAAGTAGATTGGAATTCAAACTTCACCTATCACGTTTCTGTGTATAAGAAATATACATGTTTTCAATACGGTTTGGAATAGTTCTCTTGCAATAATGTAGAAGTGTCAGAGAAGGAGAAGACCAACAACTACAGTCAGCAGTTGTCTCCTCTCTCCACAAATAGTTTTCAAGACTTATTTTCAAGACAATTTCATCACCATGTTGTCTCCTCTCATTGCGGTCTCTCAGGTAGGAATGCCTGTCAGTTAAATAATGGTGGTTGCTCTCAGCTCTGTCTGCCCACATCTGAAAACACACGTACATGTGCCTGCACCATTGGCTACAACCTGCGCAGTGACCGTCTCTCCTGTGAAGGTAGGCTGCAGTCGTGACACGTGTCCTTGTGTTTAGAAGGGTGTCATGAATGTTCAGTCTTAATAACAATTCATGTTGTTTTTTTCAGTTAGTTACTTGTTTTATTGTGTGGAAGGCGTCTAAAGAAAACTGTGTGACGTTCATTTGACCTCAATCTAACATCTCTCGCTTGCTGTTGTCTATCACAGGCTTGAGTTCTTTTCTGATGTACTCTTTTCATGAGGGGATACGTGGAATCGCTTTGGATCCCAGTGACCACGCAGAGACACTGATGCCCATCAGCGGCACCTTGTTTGCTGTTGGCGTGGACTTTCATGCAGGTATTTTCATGCAGTCCTGCTATCTTCTATTCTGTTCACTAGAGCCACTCTCTGAATCTTCTGTGTGTGCACAACAAAGATAAGGCATGTATTGCCTTCTCTGTATTACTTTTTTTAAATGTTGTTTGCTGTCAGATCTACTACAGTTTTTGTATTAGCTACACAGTTTTATACCAGATCAGAAGGGACTCTACAAGACTCCATATCACATGTTGAATAGATAAACCACTCAGATTGGTTAAACAAGTTGATGCAAACAGTAACTCAGATAAATATTCCCTTTTGTGTCTCATATGCTGTTGCTAGAACCATAAGGGACAGAAAGCAGTATAGTAGATAATCTAGCAAATGAAAGTAGTGCTGAGATCACAAAGCTGATGGTGTTGAGGGGTTGTTGTCATACTATGCATTATTCATTCTCTGAATGAGGTTAATTTGACAGTGGTCTGATGCAAGATTATTCAGCCCGTTTTGGTGGATCATTTTGTGGTGACAAGTGGCATAAATGAAGTGAGCGTCAAGGGGGCAGTCCACATGTGATGGTACCAAATTATCATTCTAACAGTCAATAATATGAGACATTTCCATAAACATGCAAACACGTACAGGCATGCATTAGCACAGACTACCTACTGTAATCATTCAAATGTGACCTGACCTTTCCTTCATTTCCTTCATGGGTTTCCTCCCATAAACAAACAACCAACAAACACTGTGCTGAAAATACAGTCCATATAGCATTCCATTCCATTCAGTTAAGAGCTGGTGCAAAGGATAAGTACACTATACAGACGATGTAAGGTTACTGTTATTTATTTATTTGTTTGTTTGTTAGATATAATGCATTTATTTGTATTATTGTTATTATTCTTATTTATTTTATCTTAATAAATATGTTATACATTTTGTCATTTTATTTATTTATTTAAATTATGTAAAGTAAAATAGCACTACTGCTACTACTGTACTACTACTAGTAATAATAATAATAATTAGGTCTGTCAATCAATTAAAACATGTATATCAACATACCTTTTTAAATATTTTATCTTATTATTATGTTTATATTATTTTAAAAATATAATGTAAATATTAAGAAATTATGAATACTGTTCATTATTAATAATAATATTACGTTATTATTATTAATTCATTACATCATCATTCTGCATAATAATAAACTATTGTTATTATTTTATTAATTGTCTTATTATTATTAATTCAAAACTATTATTCTATGTAATAATACTAATTATTATTATTATTATCATTATTATTATTTTATATACTACTAGTAGTAGTATAGTGTTGTTGTCAATAAATAATTTAGCAAGAAAATCATTACCTTGGAGTAAAGCGTAGTTCATCCTTTCTATCTGCTCTAAACTGAATAGATGTTTATATGTATTCAAACAATTATTCAGTCACCTTAATTCACCTTAAGTCATTAGATGGACAGGTCTTTTTATTTATTTATTTTTTTACACGTGGTGTGGGTTGGGAAACATGGCAGAATTGCTGATCTCAGCAGCAGGGCAATAGAGGCAGATGGTCAGAGAGTTTCTATGCAAATACTCTCGCCTACCACCAGAATCAGCGCATCTCAGGTGAAGAAAACCCCAGTCCGACTCAGCCTATGACAGCTGATTACACATGCATACCATTTGCATGTTATTAAGAGGCAGCTTGTTGGAGCATAAAACAGATGAGGGCCTTCCAGCTGGCTGTTGTCACATGTAAGAAATCCGTTAGCTGTGTAAATTCAGTAATAACAGTAGGGTGCAAGTAAATAACTACTCTTGCCGCATTCGGTTGTAGGGCAAAAATACCATTTACATTTAGAGCGTGCTTCTGTCTAAACAATCTTTTAGTCATTGCTAATCATGTTTGATTTGTTTGCTACACAATTTTTGTTTGTCACTTTGAATGTCCCCTTACAAAAAGCTCGTTGGCAACTGTAGTTATTGTTACTGTTGAAAAGCATTATAAATTATTATGGGATCTCTTACAAACCTTATAAGACGTTTCCAGGATATATCTGCCCTGTGCTTACTTGCTTTATTTATTTATTTAAAGCTTCTGAGATGCATTCTCAGACACTATTTGTGTTACCAGCTTTGCTCTTAATGTGAATAAAAATGTCCTCCTTCATACAGGCAATGATACAATTTACTGGACAGACATGGGTTTAAACCGGATCTCCAGAGCCAAGAGGGATCAGACATGGAGGGAAGACATTATCACCACTGGCATCAACAGAGTGGAGGGCATCGCAGTCGATTGGATTGCTGGTTAGACACAAACATCATTATAAAAATGGAATGCTGCCATTTTTCTATCACTATCTGTCTGTGTATAGTTTTTCAATAAATGGTATTGCTCAGCACATAATGTCAGCACTTCTCAAGATAAAATCTTTGCATTTTACCATTCAAAAGTTTAGGTTTAGTACAATTGTTTATATTTTTGGGGAAAACATTATTTTAACAAATACTTATGCTCACCAAGGCTGCATTTATTTGATATAATATAATAACATACAATACAATTCAAATACAATAAAAACAGTAATCTTGTGAAGTATTATTATTTATTTATTTTTTTTAACCAGGTAACCTTTACTGGACAGACCATGGCCTCAACCTCATTGAAATTGCTCGTCTAAATGGTCTCTACCGGTCAGTTGTAATATCAGATGGGCTGGATCAGCCAAGAGCCATTGCAGTGCATCCACAGAGAGGGTACGTCACATGCCTTTGAGACAATGCATCAGATTCAGCCATGTCTGCTATTCAGTAATATAAATCTTTAGAAAGACTTTGCAAATTACTGAGTAAATTTTAGGGAACTATACAAGTGCATTAGACCATATAATACAATGAGCTCTTGAGAAATGAAAATGCAGGGGATTTTTGACCTTTGAAGGTCAAATACGTATTGTGATCTGCCTAAGACTGTTTTGCTGACAAATTGGCTTTAAAATGTCTTGGGCCATCTCTAATGAACCAAATGAAGAATTTAAACCGAGCATAAATGCATCTCCATTTAGTCACAGGCCCATTTTGTAGTCCATTATGGTATTCTTTCAGTAATTAGAATCAAAATCTATGGTCTCCATGCTATTTTTTTTTCTTTTTTTTTTCTGTTTGCCTTGATTTTGTTCTTCACACCCTACAATCAGAATCACACACTGAGAAGACAAGTTTTAGACATATGAGCATGTTAACCCATCTACCAAATATCTGCTGACAGCAGACAGCATCAGGAGTGGGATCCTCTAAATCCCAGACATCCAAAAAAAGAGCCTCCCATTCAAGCCTAAGGCTATAAAAGCTGTCTTTTCCTTTCCCAGTTGAGTCAAACTTTGAATGACATTTCCTTGGTGGTGTAACAACAGTTATACACTTTAAAGGAGTAGTTCACCCAAAAATGAAAATTCTGACATCTTTTACTCACCATCATGTCGTTCCAAACCTATACAGCTTACTTTCTGTCAGCACAAACGTAGGAATTCTGTGCTGGTTGTTCTTTTACTTTTTCCTTGTATCCTTTAGATAAAAGTGTCTGCTAAATGATTAAATGTAATTTTATAGTGAGTGGGGAAGCTTTCAAGATTCGGAGGGGATGCAAACAGTATCATAAAAGTATAATACTCAATGTTAACGGCTACAACCAAATCATTGAGAACCATACCAGACAGATTTGTGAAGTTTTAAGAATCAAATCAAACAGTTCACTGAACTGATTCAATTCAAAAGAATGATTTGTTCACAATGATTCATACTTCTCTAATGAATCTAAAGTTGTTGTAAGGCTGATGTCAATACTGTATTTAGTAATATTCAATTTTTTCTCTCAAAAGGTTTCTGAAGTCTTGCATTAAAGTGATTTTTTGAAAAGATTCAGTTCAAAATAATGACCACTTTATGATACTTTTGCATCCTTTTTTAAGCTTGGAGTCTTCAGATTTTTGTAGGAAAATCATATGTGTTTGGAATGACATTAAAGGGGTAGTTCACCAAAAGATGAAAAGTTGCTTTTAATTTACTCAAACTTAGGCCATCCAAGCTGTTAGTGTTTTTTTTTTTTTTTCAGCAGAACAGTAAACAAGATTTTTAGCTAAAACGGTGGTCCTCTGTGATTCATATAATGGAAGTCAATGGGTGCTATTACTGTGAGATTCAAAAAAACACATGCACATTGCAGACAAAACAAAATTAATACCTGCGGCTCATGATGATACATTAAGGTCTTAAGAAGCGAAACAATCGGTCTATGCCAGAAACTGAACATTATTTACAACATTGGCAAACGGTCCTTTTGTAAATAATGAGCACGTTGAGCACGTTGAACACGTTCACAACAGTCTGCAGTGTGAGCTTCCTGTCGCATAATGACGTATGTGCGGGAGTGACCTCACACTTTGTTTGTTTACTACAGAGAGGGTGTTCACCAACAGTAGGAACGTCTAAAGCTGTTTAAAAGTACCGCTCATCACAATGTCTGATGATTTCAATGTAACACTAGACAACGTGGAATTTTTTGCACAACCATACTTGTTTGAACCAGAATACTCTGATCAAGAACTGCGAGAGATCGAGGAAGCAGCGGCAGGGGAACGTCATCAAGCCTCAGGGAGACAGAGGTCTCTAGTAGAGAGCCTCTGTTGTCACGAATGGAACATTGCAATGCCACAACTCGAAGAAATCGTTGAGGCAGCTGCCTGACTGAAGATCCCAGCTTTTCTCCATTGCTGAGCCGCAGCTTTTTGTACATAGTCTTTAGCTTGCCATGTGTAAACTGCAGGCAACACTTTGTCTAGTGTTACATCGAGATAATTTAAATCATCAGCCATTGTGATGACTGGTACTTTTAAACAGCTTTATCCATTCGTACTGCTGGTGAACACACGCCCTCCCTCAAACAAAGAGCGTCAGCTCACATGTGAGGTCACTCCCGCGCATACGTCATTATGGGACAGAAAGCTCACGCTCAGGGCCGTTTGCCAAGGCTGTGGATTAGAGGTAAAAAATGTTGTAAATAATGTTCAGTTTCTTTATTGGCCGATCGTTACACTTCTTAAGACCTTAATGTATCGTCAAGAGCTGCAGGTATTTTGTTTTGTCTGCATATGTTTTTTGTGATGGCACCCATTGACTTCCATTATATGAGTCACAGAGGAACACAGTTTCTTCTAAAAAATCTTCTTTAGTGTTCTCCTCAAGAAAATAAAAAAAGTCACCTACATCTTGGATGGCCTGAGGATGAGTAAATTAACAGCTAATTTTATCCCTTTAAAGTGAATAAATGATGACAGAATTTCCATTTTTGGCTGAACTGTTCCTTTAAGGTCTTTAATTGTTAAAATGGTCATCTGGATCAGATTTTTCCAATTAACAGTTACTTATTCTGGACCGAGTGGGGGAAAAATCCTTGCATAGGTCGTGCACGACTGGACGGTTCTGACCAAGTGACCCTGGTCAGTTCTGGCATTGCCTGGCCGAATGGAATCACCATTGACTACGAGGTAGGGTGACATGATTCTACTTCCTGATGCTCCGCTCACTCTCCCTTCTTCTGATGCTGATAAAATAGAGCTGCTCAAAGGGAGAGGTGCTCATTTTCAAATTGCTTTCTAGGAAAATAGATTATACTGGAGCGACGCCCGGACCGACAAGATAGAAAGGATCAACCTTGAAACCGGGGAGGGCCGAGAGATTGTACTGTCAGCCTCCAATGTGGACCTGTTCTCCGTGGCTGTGTTCGGGGCTTACATCTACTGGTCTGACAGGTAATTTATTATTTTACTAAGTGCTACACTCTCCAAAGTGGCCCACGGAGCCAGCTGCTCCAGTCTCAACGGATTAACCCCTTCCGAGCAAGGTTATTATGAGGCCTGCCGTATGTTTATGTCATCTCCCAGGCAGCCTCCGTTGGCCTTATGTAAATAGGATGTACCGCAAGTCATCGCCAAGGTGACGTTTTCTCGGCTTTGCCGCTAAAGCAGCTTTTCTGTGCGTTTTAATGAGTCTTGCTGCTTTTAATTAGAAAACTGCCACCATTACGCCAATGTCAGACTCTCTCTCTCTCTGTGCCGTCTATTGCAGAGCCCACGCCAACGGATCAATCCGGCGCGGATTCAAGAGCGATGCCAACGACGCCGTGACGATGAGAAGTGGTCTTGGCGTCAACCTGAAGGATGTAAAAGTGTTTAACAGAGGCCGGGAGAAAGGTTGAGGTTTCAACTTAATGAGTTTATTTTATTATGCCACATATGTTTTCTTGAAACAGAACAAGATTTATTCTGATTATCGTAATGTGCATCCAGTGATGTTTGTCTATGCTTTTGCATGCAGGCACCAACCCGTGTGCAAGGAGCAATGGAGGTTGTCAACAGCTGTGTTTTCACTTGGGCAGTGGAAGAAGGACCTGCTCCTGTGCCCATGGGTACTTAGCCGAAGATGGCTTTGCTTGCCAAAGATATGAGGGCTATCTTCTCTACTCTGAAAGGACCATCTTGAAGAGCATCCACCTATCTGACGAGAGTGATCTTAACTCCCCTCTCCAACCTTTTGAGAACCCAGATTACTTCAAGAACGTCATCGCCCTGGCGTTCGATTATCGGCAACAGAGCTCACACCACAACCGCATATTCTTCAGCGACATCCATTTTGGGAATATTCAGATGATCAATGATGACTGGTCAGGAAGACAAGTCATAGTAGACAGTAAGTCTAGTTGGTTTTATTGTACATGCTTTCTTGCAGAAATGGTTATGAAGGGGTGTTTGGAAAGTCCTGCTAATTGCTTCTTGGTTTGGGTTTTGTGCTAGTCTTTTGATGATCATGAAAGATGTTGCTTCCACAGATTTGGGCATTTGTGTTTGGTCCTTTCGTCGTCCTGATGCAGACTCATTGCAGTGGCCCACATGTTGTTTAATGTTCTGCCACTAGAACCATTCCAGCCTCTTAGCAGCCATTTGTGAAAGGCCATTTGTTGGAAAGCGTAAGTGGCACTGCCTGTGATGTACAGCAAGGCCTCCATGCATCCAACATCTAGTAAAAGTGTTGTAATAGCTACCTCCATTTTTCCACAACTAAGTGGGACCAATTTAACTGTCAAAAAAGATGTTTAAAACACTGCATCTTTTTCCATGATGGATTCTTGATGGATTAAAATCGCTTGTCTCATTTCCACCGTCCTCAAACTGTAACAGAAATATGAATGGAAGCGGGGTGATATTTTTCAAGATCCTGCCTGTCACTGCTGTTGGAAAGTTCAGAATATGGTTATTGATTTCCTCATGTATGCTATATACGGCAGACATTTCAGCCGCGATCGATATCCACGTCTGATGGTGGCCCACAATGAAAACCTAATATACCTAATGACTGTGTATTATCCATTTACAATGTAATGAGACAATCTTGGCGGTGTTTTTTTTTTTTTTTTTTTTTTTTTACAACAAAAATCTCATGTACTAGCCTACTTATTATAGCTTGTTCACTTCGTAATTTCTTATTCAGAACGCATGCAAACATAACTAAGTTCAAATGGCAAATAAGAAGAATGTTGCAATAACGTAAATGTACACCAGAAATTCTTGAATGAAATTCTTCATGATTGATAGCAGAAATTCAGGGGATGTTTTAAAGAAATCATTCACCCAAAAATTGTATTTGTCATAATTTACTTTTATGGCATGCTTCTTTTTTTTAAAGCTTATAATCTTCAGTCCTCAGAAAGAAAGTCATATAGCTTTAGAACAAAACAATTTGAGTAAATGATTAATTTATTTCTTATGTTTTCCCCTTTTTCTTTTTTTCTTTTTTTCTTTTTTTTGCATGAACTATCAAAATGCAGTTTCTTTGTCCTATGTAAACAGAGAAAAATAAAGTCCTGAATGCCTTTTTGGTATTTAGTATCCCAGCTCATTTCACTTTGCTGAAGTTAATGGGATGCAGATATACTTAGAAAGCCTATGTGCTGCATGATTAGTGCTTCTATCCACTTACAGTACTCTCTGAATTCTCTTTTAACTAACCTCATTGCTCCTTGGGTATTAGACCTTTTCATATTTCATTTTTACTTAATTTGCCATCTCTATCCTCTTGGGGATAATAAAAGGGGTCTTCTTCTGATTCTCTCTTGCCTTTGTTTAGCGTATATGACAAAATATAATTTACAGCAAATAGAATCAATGCTTCTTTTTGGGGGGGTTCAGTATTACAGCTAAAACTAAATTGCTGTTGAATACACTACTTTTTTTAAACTAGTTAAATATAAAATGCATTATTAATATCTAAAATTAACTAATTAAATTAAAACAATGGCATGCACATTTTTCAAGTGATTACTTTAGCATAAAATGCACATAACATTAATCCTGATTTGACTGAGATGTAAGGTCTGTAATTAAAATTAGCTGTACATTTTTTTTTCAAGACCTAATGTACAGATTAGATATTTTGATGAATATGTAGCGCATTGAGATGTTTTTGAACAAAATGTGCATTTGATCATTCACCTGAACTTTTCATACCGCTACCACACTGTAACGTTCACAGAGATATCCTCTACCTCTATCCATTTTGAGCGTAAGTACCGCAGCCAGAGAGAGTGAGAGAGTGATGTTGACTACAGGTTGAAATGAGCCTGCTCTTTTGATGGCGTTTCCACACTTGAGCTCACTCACTTTTCCAGAGATGAAAGCCAATCCCAGCCACCTAGACTACATGCACACTCAGAAACACATACAAACACTCATGCACTCTCTGCGTTCTGTCACCGGGAGAGGGTGAGGGTGTTAATAATCCATATTTCCCTAATTAAGTCATACATCCCCTGTTAATTACTCCCTAGCCTCTCTAACAGTTTCTGCAAAGGCAAGCTGTCAGGCACTTTTTATTGTGAATGATTAATTAGTGATGGATTTCTGCAGACTGTTAATAAAGTAGTATCTAAGATTTTTCAAAGTGTGGCATTTTTAGCTACAGCCTCTGCTAAGTTAAACACAATTGCTATTTAACTGATGAAGTTTTAGACTTGACAGCAGACAAAACCTTACAGTTTTATAGTGCTTAGTGAGATGTCACTTTGATTTATTATGGTTTTCTGAATGAACGTACTCACTGTGTGATTTCAGTATCAAAAAGAAAACCAACATTGCCTGTGTGTGTGTGTGTGTGTGTGTGTGTGTGTGTGTGTGTGTGTGTGTGTGTGTGCGTGCGTGCGTGCGTGCGTGCGTGCGTGCGTGCGTGCGTGCGTGCGTGCGTGCGTGCGTGCGTGCGTGCGTGCGTGCGTGTGTGTGTGTGCGCGTGTGTGTGCGTGTGTGTGAACACCATTGTTTTTTGTTATATTTTTCATTAAAAAATATAACATTCATTCATTACCATGGTCTATATCAAACAGTATGATGGTATAATCATAATAGTAAAATAATTGTAAAAAATTCTTAAACTGAGCTATGAATGTTTAAAAAAGTTGAAAGTATTAGCACAAACGAACAAAAAAAAAAAAAAAAAAAGAACATCAAAGAGAACATACTATTACATCACCTTTCCATATGACTGGTTTCAATATGTCATTAGCCAGTGGGAAAGAAGCATGGTCAAACTGTAGTTTGTTTTGCTCTCCAGATGTGGGTTCGGTTGAGGGCTTGGCTTATCACAGAGCATGGGACACGATTTACTGGACTAGCTCCACCACCTCAAGCATCAGCAGATACACAGTAGACCAGAGCCGACAAGGAGCCTTCACCAGGCAAGCTGTTGTCACCATGTCTGAGGATGACCATCCCCATGTCTTGGCCCTGGATGAATGTCAAAAGTACGTTTTTTGAGCCTCACTTGGGTATTTGATATTGTCAGTCTGTAAAGAACACTGTCAAATTACAAAAATGACATTGACACTGCTTTTTAGAAATGTTCAATGACAATACTTTCATACTGAAATTTTATATAATTTCAGATGAGAGTTTGTTGTCATGTGCATTGAAATGGTTATTTGCTCTTCAAAACACCCCAAATGCACCATCATTGGTCATGTGACATGCGAGAACCAATGATGTTTGGTGTGCAAATGGTGCTGTTTTTCGGCAGAGGGAAAGATTCCATTCACTATAGTCTAAACAAAATGGATACATTCACTCGCTTGACAGACGAACCTTTGTCGACACGTAATGTGAAACAAAATTGATTTTTATGTCAGGAGGAAGCATATTGACTTTTAAAATTGAGAGCAAATTGATTCATCACACACAGGAAAACTGACATATATGGAATGTCAATCAGTCAAGAAGGAAAACATTTTAATTAGTTTGACCTCTTCCAATGAGCCAAGCACCATGTGAAATTTGTTGTGGATGGAACATTTTTATTCCTTACCGAGCAAACTAGCGACTCTCCAGACATAATGGATCGTATATGCACTTAAATATCCCATCTAAAAGAACCATTTGAGACTGATGAACAGCATTGATATTCAGAAAGATGTGCCGACCCTGAGTTCACTGACTACATTAAACCCTCAACCTTGGAGAGAATATGCTTACTTGGTTATCTGGCACTTTTTCAAATGGACTACGGACTGCTGTTAATTAGAATCTAACCTGAAATGATTAATTGGCATAGAATGTCAGCATGTATCACTAATTTTCAATTAGTCCATGGAATTAGACTGTGAAAGGAATTTTTTAAAAGGAAATGTCAAACAGGCCCTGAGGCCTTTCTGTCCACTACAATTTGTGAAGTCGGTGATATTCCCCAGTCCCATACAACGGGTTTAAAAATATAGGCAGACGACAGTATTGAATAATTTTTCTATAGTGCTGTCTGTAAAATCGCATCTATTCCTCTCATTTCCTGTCCTTTGTATTTTATAGCCTCATGTTTTGGACCAATTGGAACGAGCAGCGCCCCAGTATCATGCGCTCCACTCTTGCAGGGAATAACATGAAAGCCATCATTAGCACGGATGTATTCACTCCTAACGGACTCACAATTGACCATAAAGCAGAAAAGCTGTATTTCTCTGACGGCAGCCTGGGCAAAATTGAACGTTGTGAATATGACGGCTCCCACAGACTTGTAAGTATGACTCTTTCTCTGTTTCGTGGTGTTTTGGAGACTTTTCATGGAAATTATCATGATTTTTTTATCACGTCATTTTCCTGTCAAGATACATCATTTTTGTTGCACTTTACAGTAAGGTCCAATTCATTAACATTTAATAATGCATTAGGAATCATATACTAACAATAAACAATATCTACTGCATTTATTAATCTAGATTTATGTTAATTTCTAAAATATAATTTTATATTTATAATATCTGTATACATATTTCTGAATTCGCAATGAACTATAGTATTTTTTTTATAAATTAACATTTAACCTAAATTATTAATGCTGTAAAAAATTGTGCAACTAATGTTAACAAATTGAACCTTAATGTCAAGTGTTTCCACAAACTTAAATTAATTAAATTATATGCTAATTAATTCATCAACATAATCACAATTAATTGCATATAAATATGTGTTGAGAAAAAAACAAACAAATGAAGATGATTCAAAGATGTCATTCTTTTATTTTATTTTTAAATAATTAATCATGTTAAATTAATTGTAGAGGGTTTCCAGTTCCAGTTCATTCTTTGTTTACGAATATTTTATAGTTGTTGTTTAATTAAGTGCTTTTGATTAGTGGAAATAACAACCACCAGTTGAAGCAATTCCTACTCATTTTCGAAAGCGTAAACCTCAATTGGGTTTTGTGTCCGGTCACTACGTCTACATGATAATGACTTGATGACCACTCAAAGGTCAGGCAACCCCCTAGAGTTATTAGTGTCTGTTGACCCTTCACAAGATTAGTTTAATTGTAATTAATTATTCACTTTAAAGAAACACGACAAAGAGTTCATTAGAGTTCCTAAACCTCCCAAACTAAGCATACTGATGGTAATGAAAGCTTATTTTGAGACTCCTGCTGGGCCGTCCTCTCAACCAGCCAATTAAACTGTGAAGAATTAAGCAAAACTAAATCAACATGGCTTTTGGCAAACTGCCTTACAGTTGGAATCTCCCAACTGGTTTTAGTGTGGGGGATTGTGCGGTAAGTCGAAGCTTAACGCTACGCATGGTTAGACTTTCTCTGATGAAACACAGTCTGTCACAATCTGTGCGGTGCCATCATTTACATCATATCCACACAGAGAGGACTATTATTATAGATGTTAATTTTCTGTAATACCCATCAGAACTGCAAGCAAATGCATGTGGCTATAGTTGTTAGCCGAAAACTCTATTTGACATCTATTTGATCAGATAAACAGAGATAATTAGTGCTGGAGCAGAACGCTTGCACCCCTAAATTTAATTCTGAATCAATATGCTCCATCAAAAACCATCTGGCCTGCTCCTCATCCACCCCCCCACCCCCCCACCCCCCTTCGGATCTCCAGTTGTTGTTTGCTCAAGCTGGGCTCTCTTAATCAACACCTGTCCTATTTTTCCCACCATGGTGGCAGGGCTAATGTGATCACGGCTACAAGCGTGTTCCTGTTAATGCTTGGGTCTCCAGAGCTGTGGGACATCCTCCCGCCCCACAGCCCGGAAACTCCCAGAAGGAGTCGTGTGATGTATATCCGTGTCCGTCACCATGACACCTGCATTAACACTCTCAGGATCTGGGCTAAACTGGCTGCTGGGGGATTATTTAAAGCACGTGTCCTCTACCTACACATTAGTTTTGGTCCCCTCTAAGAGACTTTCCAGTGGTCGTCAGAGTCTGTTTTGTCTCTTGTTTTTAAGTATAAGCCAATGTTTTGAGCCTTGTGTAAAATGCATTTCTTTATAGAACCATTTTCTTTGAATGGCTGATAATAATGGTGAATATTTTGACAGCAGGATGGTTGAAATTTTAGGGATGCACGATATGTCAGTGCCATGCTATATTAGAGATGTCTTTTTATTTGTTATATCTGTCCATATTTGATATATAATCGTGCATGATCATTTTCTCTGGTTTTACATTTAGATTACCTTTGTGATCATCTAATGTGTTAAATGTATTCTTTAAGAAGTCTCGAAATAAATATTTTTTTTTTCATAATGTACATGATAATGCCCAAATTCACTTTGTTTGAAACATTTGATTTAATTTGTTTAGTGTCTTCATTTTAATTTGTTTAGAAAAGCATTGCATAACATTTTAATGTCAGCCCTAATATGAAATATGCCCACATAAGAGACGTCTTTCAGACACATTAATACAGTGGGTACGGAAAGTATTCAGACCCCCTTAAATTTGTCACTCTTTGTTATATTGCAGCCATTTGCTAAAATCATTTAAGTTCTTTTTTTTTTTTTATTGTTATTGTTCACACAGCACCCCATATTGACAGATAAACACAGAATTGTTGACATTTTTGCACATTTATTAAAAAAGAAAAACTGAAATATCACATGGTCCTAAGTATTCAGACCCTTTGCTCAGTATTTAGTAGAAGCACCCTTTTGATCTAATACAGCCATGAGTCTTTTTGGGAAAGATGCAACAAGTTTTTCACACCTGGATTTGGGTATCCTCTGCCATTCCTCCTTGCAGATCCTCTCCAGTTCTGTCAGGTTGGATGGTAAACGTTGGTGGACAGCCATTTTCAGGTCTCTCCAGAGATGCCCAATTGGGTTTAAGTCAGGGCTCTGGCTGGGCCATTCAAGAACAGTCACGGAGTTGTTGTGAAGCCACTCCTTCGTTATTTTAGCTGTCTGCTTAGGGTCATTGTCTTGTTGGAAGGTGAACCTTCGACCCAGTCTGAGGTCCAGAGCACTCTGGAGAAGGTTTTCGTCCAGGATATCCCTGTACTTGGCCGCATTCATCTTTCCCTCGATTGCAACCAGTCGTCCTGTCCCTGCAGCTGAAAAACACCCCCACAGCATGATGCTGCCACCACCATGCTTCACTGTTGAGACTGTATTGGACAGGTGATGAGCAGTGTCTGGTTTTCTCCACACATACTGCTTAGAATTAAGGCCAAAAAGTTCTATCTTGGTCTCATCAGACCAGAGAATCTTATTTATCACCATCTTGGAGTCCTTCAAGTGTGCTTTCATGTGTCTTGCACTGAGGAGAGGCTTCCGTCGGGCCACTCTGCCATAAAGCCCCGACTGGTGGATGGCTGCAGTGATGGTTGACTTACTACAACTTTCTCCCATCTCCCGACTGCATCTCTGGAGCTCAGCCACAGTGATCTTTGGGTTCTTCTTTATCTCTCTCACCAAGGCTCTTCTCCCCCGATAGCTCAGTTTGGCCGGACGGCCAGCTCTGGGAAGGGTTCTGGTCGTCCCAAACATCTTCCATTTAAGGATTATGGAGGCCACTGTGCTCTTAGGAACCTTAAGTGCAGCAGAAATTTTTTTGTAACCTTGGCCAGATCTGTGCCTTGCCACAATTCTGTCTCTGAGCTCTACAGGCAGTTCCTTTGACCTCATGATTCTCATTTGCTCTGACATGCACTGTGAGCTGTAAGGTCTTATATAGACAGGTGTGTGGCTTTCCTAATCAAGTATAATCAGTATAATCAAACACAGCTGGACTCAAATGAAGGTGTAGAACCATCTCAAGGATGATCAGAAGAAATGGACAGCACCTGAGTTAAATATATGAGTGTCACAGCAAAGGGTCTGAATACTTAGGACCATGTGATATTTCAGTTTTTCTTTTTTAATAAATGTGCAAAAATGTCAACAATTCTGTGTTTTTCTGTCAATATGGGGTGCTGTGTGTACAATAATGAGGAAAAAAATGAACTTAAATGATTTGAGCAAATGGCTGCAATATAACAAAGAGTGAAAAATTTAAGGGGGTCTGAATACTTTCCGTACCCACTGTAAATAACATTATACATATAAAACCTGTAAGCAATTTTCTCTTTAAGTGACCCTCTGTATTTGTTTTTAGGTGATTGTTAGGTCGGGACCTGGCACATTTTTTGGACTTGCTATCCATGGAAACTACATTTTTTGGTCTGATTGGACTCGGCGGGCTGTGCTACGAACCAACAAGTTCACCGGAGGAGACACTAAAGTTCTTAGAGCTGATATTCCCCACCAGCCAATGGGAATTATAGCAGTTGCCAAAGACACTAATAGCTGTAAGTACTCCAAAATAAATAATTGGGCACTTAAAGTGCCCTCTGAAACTTTTCATATCTGCGTTTCGTGCTTTGGATTCACAGCTGAGCTTTTGCTGGTGGAGGCTCTTTTTGATTTCTAAGGAATAGTAGGGATGATAAATTAGAATGGACTTATTTAGTAACCAAGCAAACTAAATTAGAGACATAATTAATTTTAAAACGTATCCTCGAGTCGAAGAGGATTCTCTGAACTGTCGCAAATGTGAAAAGTAGGACATTAAGAAATGGGTTTAAGAGACTCCCGACGGTTTGTGTTTGTGAGCCTGCTGTGAGGGGTTTTCTCCTCTCATTTGTTTGATCACACCATATATGATTGCAGCTGTCTGCCCCTAACCATTTTTACCTAGTGAATGTTACCAGTCAGCACCTCCAGAGAGAGATGTGTGTTCATTCGAAGACAGATTTGAGGATAACTGCTATTTTGATCTAGTCTGGCTATCACCAGACCAAGCTCAATCTTTTAAGTCTGGGGAGTCTGCTCTGTATTTTCTACTGCACAAGAGGCGTGATCAACGGGCATAGTTCAAATGACTCTGTACACAATTGGATAGTCCTTCAACCAGTCAGACCAACAATCCAGGTGACGTACTTTGCAGAGTTACGCGAAAACTCCAGGCAGGAAATGTGTAACCAAACGTGTTGATCAGCGGTTTGCAGAAGCAGCAATGGAATCGAGCGATTTTTGCAGGTTATGCAAAAAAAAAACATGAAAGTTAGTGCTATTTACACCCACTCGACAGATTTGTTTGCTAAGAAGAAGCCACTGAGCATCGTCGAGAGGTTAAAAGGAATCGGACAGAGCCGTAACGGCTCTGGAATTGGATTGGATTAAACCCGCCAATAGCGCGCCAGGTGGATAAGCCAGTTTGTGATTGGTTCCCGCAAATTTGTAAAGGAAGCAGCAGAGATAAATGTACAGGTTTCCAGCCTGAGCTGCAGGGCGAAATCAAATCGCCTGCAGATCAGGCTGGGTTTACCCAGTCTAATTTTGATCAGCAATGTGATCTTTCCTATCCTGTACTTTCATCTTACACAATGTCAAGTTAACACACCACCTTTGATTTTTGAGGCTCATTTCCATATTCATGCTGAGTCATAGCAAAATGAATTAGAGATGGACTGCCGGTGAAAATACTTCTATTTAGATTTTTTCATTAAAAAATATATACCATTTTCATTATAATTTGAGTGAAAATTGCTGAATGTCTTAGTATTTGGTTTGTCCTTTTGCTTTAATGACAGCAGCACTCGAACTTCATGAACTGAACACCTGTTCTTCAGCATGATTTGAGAACGATTCTTGTTGTAATGGAAGCAAGAACATTTGATGTCTGACGATTTGATGTGGAACATTAGTCACACGATTAATTTCACAAATTTGCTTATTTAATTGTAGTCCAGAATTTAGCACTTATTTAAATATAGCAGATTCTGAAATAGTTATAATCAATTTAATGTTTTTCATTTTATATTTGTTTTAAATAGTTTCAGAATCCTCAAACGTTTTTTTTTTATTGTCATGTTTAATTGGACTTTAAATCCCTTATTTCCAATATGTTCACAAACTTTTGGACGCCACACTTTTAAATAGTAATTTCCAAAGCCTAACAAAGGAAAACAGTACCGTTTTCTTTTTCCGTTTTTGAGATTACACTTATGTTTTAACATTTTAAACAACTTTTTTGTTTTGCTTAGAAATTGCACTTTTTGCCAGAACTCCAGGGTATTCAGTGAATAAGCCCCTGATGGTACCGCATTTGTCGGTGTGCTTTAATAGTCAGCTCTTTTAAAAGAAAGCAAACTGTTTTTAGCTCAAAGTTTCATGGATTGCTCACTTCAAAGACTTTGGAATGACTTTTCTCTGGGTCATTGTTTGTTTGTTGTTTAATATTGTTATTTAGGCTTTTTTTTTTTTTACTCCGAACACTGTTGTGATGGTACGTGATGTTCCCTTGTCCCTCTGTTTCAGGTGAGCTATCTCCATGCAGGGTTCTGAATGGTGGTTGTGGCGACCTGTGTCTCCTTACTCCAGATGGCACAGTCAACTGCAGCTGCCGAGGAGAGCGGATCCTGCTCGATGACAACAGATGTGTGTGTAAGTTTCGTCTTCACATCCACAGTGCCGTGCCTCGCTCAGACTCTCAAGAAATATGAGACCCTCCATCTCAGAAAGATGTGAAATTACTTTTCTTTAGCTATTCCAGCATTTATCTTGTGTTTTAGCAAACATCATAATGGCTATTGCTAATCTACTGTAGAATTAGGGATTTGAACTTTTCCCATACCTTTTTTACTACGGACATGAATGATACCTCAAATCTTACGACTTGTCGAGTAGAGGTCGATTTTGTCCTATCTGTTATTTATAACAAATTTAATTAAAAGTGAAATAAAATATTTCTATGATGATGTATTTATTGGCTGATATATCAGTGTATCCCTAACATATATATATATATAGGCTGTATATGTGTGTGTGTGTGTGTGTGTGTGTATGTATGTATGTATGTTAGGGATGCACCAATATATTGGCCAATTATTGGTATCGCCATGATGAACTCAAGTCATCAAACTTAAAATGGTCTACACATTTTTAAAACCATTTGAAACCAACAAGGAAACCAACTTTATACATGTAGACTTTTTTTTCTTCCTTTTGAAAGATTTTTCCAGCCTTATGATTTTCACCCTAATATTTTTTTTTTTAGAAAAACACCTTTTACTTGCATTGAATACGGGTCATAATTGACTTGTAACCCACAACACTATTGTGAAAGCAACATAAGCATCACTCATTTTTCTTCAGAAAATCTAGTACAGTATGTAATTTCACCAAATGATGATGCAATTTACAAAAAATAACACCCACAAAAAAAGAAATTGTATTTATTAGCCACACAATTAATTTTGTTTAGCTTACTGTAGGTTAGTTTTGTGTGCTAGATTGGTTAACATCATTATCATGTTGTTCTCTTTTATAGCCAAAGCGTCCTCTTGCAACATCCACACTGAGTTTGAGTGTGGAAACGGGGAATGTATAGACTACCAGCTAACATGTGATGGAATTGCCCACTGCAAAGACAAGTCAGATGAGAAAATGCAATATTGTGGTAAGTAGCCGATCACAACACTTTGCCATGTGTACTCTCTGCTCTCACATCATGATAGCAGGAAGAACGCAGAATTGGTTTAAGGTGGCAGTTCCATTCCCTGAGGCTTCAACCTAATAAAATGAGCCGCTACTCCTTACTGCTTTCAACCAGAGGAGCAAATGGGAATAAGTCAGAGCAACAGAAAGAGTAAATAAGAGAAAGGATGTGAAGCTTTTTTTCCCCTGTTGTGAAAGATTTGCCGTGCCTTTGCTTTCCGTATCGCTAGACAACAGGAGCTGCCGAAAGGGCCACCGTCCTTGCTACAACAGGCGTTGTGTGGCTAACAGTCGCTTTTGTGATGGAGTCGACGACTGTGGGGACAACTCAGATGAGGCATTTTGTAACAGTGGGTATCCAGTGTGTGAATATTATTATTATTGTGACATTTTGCATATACATTTCACTTAAAGAAGTCATTTATTTTTGCAGTCTATAAAAGAAAATAGGCAGCAAAAAATATATTGTGCCGCTACTAGGTTTATTTCGGTATACCCAATTTTCAAGCTGTGAAAGCATTTCACAAGTCATTATCTTTGGAGCTGTCTGGAAGACCCTGTTATCAACAGTGAATTGCGGTGCATATCATACAAATATCTGCGCACAATATTTCATTTCATTTAAGCGCATGTCCAGGTGCTTTAGTCTCTCCGCTCTGTGTAAATGAAGTGTCTCTGTTCCAGATGTCACATGTGCTGCGTCTGAGTCATCCTGTCAAGATGGAACTTGCATACCAATATCCTCCTGGTGCAACCAGGTCATCGACTGCGCTGATGCCTCGGATGAAAAGAACTGCAGTAAGGCAGCGTTGCCCATGTTGCAAAGCAGCACGCGTTATCTTTATCCTACCATAATAATAATCATTATCTTGAAGTATCAGATTATTATAGACTACAAATGTAGTGCATTCTTAGATTTTTCTAAATTCAGCCATCATTTAGTTGCAGAACTAAAAAGGCACATTTTTAGATTCATTTTTAGTTCCAAGAATCTCCTGTCCGGTCTTTCCCATATAATGGAAGTGAAAGGGGACACAATGACAAAAAGCACCATAAAGGCATTATGGAAGCAATCTGTTGAACTTTTTGTGTTATAAAGTCTTTTGATGTCATTTGATACAGTAGCTAGCTTCATATAACAAATACAACAAAATTAAGTCATTATTCACTGAAATTCTTCTCTGCTGTCACTTTAAAATCCAATATGACAGCATTGACATCAATGACTGTCGTTCAAACGTTTGGGGTCAGTATGGTTTTTATTTGAATTTTTTTTTTTTTTTTTAAATAAAGTAAATATTGTGAAGTATTATTGCAATTTAAAATAATGGTTTTCTATTTTATTATATGTTAAAATGTCATTTATTCCTGTGACAACAAAACAGAATTTTCAGTGTCAGATGATCCTTCAGAAATCATACTAATATGCTGATTGTAGTATTATCAATGCTAAAAACCGTTGTGCACCTTAATAGAGTAGAAAGTTCGGTATCAGTAACACTTTACAATAAGGTTTCATTAGCTAACATTAGTAAACTACTTTAGTTAACATGAATTAAGAATGAACAAGACTTCTACAGCATTTATTAATCTAAATTAATGTTCATTTCAACATTTACTAATACAGTATTAAAATCAAAATTTGTATTTGTTAACATTAGTTAATGCACTGTGAACAAACAATGAATGGCTGTATTTTTATTAACTAACATTAACAAAGATAAATAAATACTGTTACAAATTGTTTTGTTCATTGTTAGTTCATGTTAGTTAATACATTAACAAATTAAACCTTATTGTAATATTACGTTTTTTTTTATTGTAAAGTGTTTTTTTGTGTTATATATATATAAATAAATATCTGAAAATATATTCTAACCCAAACTTTTGAATGGTAGTGTAGTTGTATTTTGACGATACTTTATTGCTTTTATTAATTACTTTAATTTTTTGTCATTTTGGAGACCCAGCTTCATTCACTTTCATTATATTGCAAAGTGCAGCCTAGGTATCTTTTGTGTCTTTTGTGTTGCACGAAAGAGAGTAATGTGAGCAGAACGATCTGTGATTGTGTAAATAATGAAAGGATTTTTATTTTGGGGTGAACTGTCATTTTAATTTTGATTATGGATTGTGTGTGTCTGCATGGATGATCATATGGGTTGGAATCATTTGCATCGACCTGTTATGCCATCTCATGTGACCTAGATAACAAGCCCTTCCCTTTTCCCCCCAGATCACACAGATTGTGCAGACTTTTACAGGATGGGAGTGGCAGAAAAGGTCTTCGTCAGCTGCAACACCACCTCACTCTGCGTTCACCATTCCTGGTTGTGCGATGGAGCCAACGACTGTGGAGATTACGCCGATGAGAGGAACTGTCAGGGTAACGCTTAGTATAACTCTCCATTTGTTAGCTTTGCAGCTTGAGGAAGCCAGGGTCCATTAAAATCGAATAAATTTTGTCGAAACACTATTTATGAAAGGGGTAATGAAGCCGAAACAAGCCCCTGTTTTTTCCTCCTTGCTTGAAGAGCCTCAAAAAGTGTGGAAGGCTGATGAATAATTATTGGTGATTGTCAGACTTGCGAAGAGCAGACATTTAAACACTCTTGCAAGCTGCGGTCCCTTCAAAACCGATAATGAAAAGGCGGCTTGAAAATTAGTCTTGGCAGGTTTCGGCTTATTACTCATTAGCATGTCAGTGGTTTCAAATAGAAAGCACATGTGGAATTTATCGGAGTAGCACCACATCTTGGACTTTTACGCTCTCCATAATAAAACACATATTTTCTCTGACTGCCGCAGTCTCTCAGGGGCAGAAATGTGCAGAAGGCCACTTCGCCTGCCCCAGCGGGAACTGCATTTCCAGTGTGTGGCTTTGTGATGGCCAGAAGGATTGTGAAGATGGTGCAGATGAGTTCCAGTGTGGTAAGCATGACTGGTATTAGCCTCCCATTGCTTTCACTCAGCTCGAGAGATTATGGCCCACCTCTTGAGATGGGCTTTTAATGCAGAAACCAATTCAGCTGCTAATACAGAGGTCAAGAGAAGCATATTCAGGTGATAAAAACCAATCTCCATGTGTGCTTGTGCCCTTAAAAGCTTGCGTGTATGTATATAACTGGAGCCATGAAAGAATTTTTAGGTCACAAAATGTTGTATGAAATTCAGATAGATAGACAGACTATATATTATGAATGAACAAACGAACACCTGTGCACATTATCTAACTTGTACATGCTCCCTTTCTTGGAATTCAAAGGATGTTTTTCACCATAAAATGACTACATCTTTGCTCACCCTCAGCACTTTGAATGGAGATAGAATATCTGCAAATATAGCAAGAGACCATCAGGGAGTCAAGGTGAATCATGGGAATTTGAGATTTATCGTGCTGTGACCCTTAATTTCATTCTCCATGGTGGAACCCCAGGAGTGGACCACTCTACCTCTTTTGGCTGGCAAAATCTGTCTAGAATAGAACTGAAAGGAAAATAATAATAATACTTGGCTCAGGTATAAACTGGCATTTTGTATCGCAATTTACACATGCATAGGCATGTTGTAGTATGTCATTTTGTTAACCTATAATTATATTCCTGCAGATCTCTGAGGTATTTTTAATAATGAGAGGATATGAAAAATGTCTCTTTTAGGTCTACAGTTCAGTAGTTTGAGTTTGGCAAGATGTTTATGTTTTTGAAAGAATTGTCTTATGCTCCCCAAAGCTGTGTTTATTTGATCAGAAATATGGTATAAACAGTAATATTGTGAAATATTATTTCAATTTAAAATAAATGTCATTTCATTTATTCCTGTGATGGGCAAAGCTGAATTTTCAGCAGCCATTACTCTAGTCTTCAGTGTCACATGATACTTCAGAAATCATTCTAATGCTGATTTGGTGCTCAAGAAACATCTCTTATTATCTCTTTTGGTGATTATCAGTGTTGAAAACGGTTGTGCTACTTAGGGTTTTTGTGGGAACCATGATAGATTTTTTTTTCTGGACTCTTTGATGAAGAGAAAGATTAAAATAGATTAAATAGATTAAACAGCATTTATTTGAAATATTTTGTAACATCACAAATGTCTTTGCTTTCACTTTTTGGATTTATTGCATCATTGTTGAATAAATTATATATATTTTAAGAAAAACTTTTAACGATAGAGTATACAAAGACATAAAGATCTGTGGAAATTCGCCATACTACAATTATTATGGACTGACTTGACGAGCACAAGAAACAGAAATTGGTTCCGAACACATGCTTTTATTTTGCTTTTCAATATCTTTGTTCAGTTTTGCCACAAAATAAATGTTGTACATTTTAAATCCATATATCAGCTGGAATATTATTTAGTCATCTTGAAAAATTGCACTAGCATGTAAACGTCCTCAAAACTGACAGGGGAAGGACTTAAAGCTATAAGTTCAAATTTGAAGGGTAAAATTGCTGCTCAACACATAGAACATACAGATAGATGTGTATGCAAGTACTATATGTTTGTGAAGGATGACAGAATAAAGTGTGATTACACAACAGAAGTGCAGAAAACTTTTATTTGATGTAAAACTTTTGCTTTATTTAATCTTCATGTAAAAGCCACTTTGAGAAAGACTGGCGTATGTATTGCATGTTTTGTCGTTGCTGTGTTTTGAGAGCACAAGTAGTATAAGTGTAATCCAGAGGTCTACTTCAAAGTCTGCTGAATTTAAAAAATAAATGTACTATCTCTAAAAGCATTCAGTTAGAGATGAGGCGTAAGCTGTTTTTTCTAAGCACTGTTTTTTGTGACTCGTAAACTATTTTGTTGATAGACTCCTCCTGTCTGTGGAACCAGTTTGCTTGTTCAAAGAACAAGTGCATAGCGAAGCAGTGGCTCTGTGATGGCGAAGATGACTGTGGAGATGGGGTGGACGAGAACATGGATCTCTGTGGTATGCATTTGACCTCTCCTTCCATTCTGTGTGACTGTAAATGTTCCTTTTTTTCTGTGCTCAAAGATAGCGTTTTGAATGATTTGAGTTTATACACAGGCTAAATACTATGCAACTATTATAAATTGGCCAATTATAAAAATGCAATCATGTTTTAATATATTAGTACATATTGGTGGTAAACAATCGTGTAATTGGATTGTAATGAAATGTCAGTGAGATATTAATGACGTTGCTCTGTTCCTAATAATGGCAAATGCAATTAAACACAATAAATACTTATCAGAACTTGATAAGCAACACTGAACTTCCCAATGTTTAACCAGTCCTACTCGACCCTCTCTGAGCGAGATTTTATCCAGCGTCTCCGGCATGGGAGGCAGTCTCTAGTGCCTCTTGAGGCCAGGGGAGCGAGGTTTACATGCACAGTACTAGCTTGCCTCCGTTACACTCACCCCCTTAAACCTCACTCACATCTGAGTCACATCACCAAATGTGACGGTCTCACTTGACCCACTCCAAGCGGAATTCAAACCAGCGTCACCGGCATGGGAGGTAGTCTCTAGTGCCTCTTGAGGCCAGGGGAGCGAGGTTTACATGCACAGTACTAGCTTGCCTCCGTTACACTCACCCCCTTAAACCTCACTCACATCTGGGTCACGGCACCAAATGTGACGGTCTCCTTTGACCCGCTCCGAGCGGAATTCAAACCGGTGTCTCCGGCATGGAAGGTGGCACACAAGGACACTAAAGAATGCTAAAGGACGCTATAGTTTAGTCTCTAGCATCAGACGCTAGCACACCTATTAAGGCCGGATGAATGAGATTTACATGCACAGCTCTTACTAGCTTGCCTCTGTTACATATGCATTTGCCAAAAAGCTTTCTAGTGGTACTGTGTGATTCCTCCAGATATTCGTCATTTAGACCTGAACAAAAATAAATGATGCATTGCTAATAAAATTTGTTCCAGGCTCGGTGACCTGTGCCCCAGGGTTATTCAGTTGTCCAGGCTCGTACGCATGCGTCCCAAAGCGCTGGTTATGTGATGGGGAGAGAGACTGTCCCGATGGCAGCGATGAGCTCGCAGCGGCCGGCTGTGGTAAATATTCCCATTGATCTGTTTAAAATGTCTTCTGCATGTCGATGTGTTATCGATGAAAGCTCCCTTCTAGCAGCGATGTTGGCCATTCATTATAATTGGCTATTTGATACGTGGGTCAGGTCAGGATTTAAAAACTCAATGACATCCATTGAATAAGATATGCTTCACCACAGGCACTTCATTAGTGATGCGTTTTGTGTAACATGTTAAGAGTCCAAGCTATGGTAGAGAAGGGTTATGACTAGTACCCCAAGGTGAATAAAAGTCTTAGTGAGCATTAATTAAGCTCAAGGTTCTGATGTTTACCCCGCAGCTCCGAATAACACATGTGATGAGAATTCCTTCAGATGCCTTAACAAAGGCTGCATTCCAAAACGCTTCGTTTGTGACCATGACAACGACTGTGGAGATGGTTCGGATGAATCGGTTGAATGTGGTGAGCATCTTTCTGAATTCACACATCTGTCTGATAAGCAGAGCTGTCATTGAGAAATAATTTTGTTCCACATCTATGTCTTTGGTCACTATAGTTACCTGCTTTTCCCTAAAGGAATTTGTGAAAGCGACTTTTATTTATACAGTAAATTGAATAGCATTGAAATAGTAAAGTGCAGTATTTTAATGGAAAAAATCAGGCACTTCTCAGTTAATTAAAGCTCTACAGTGAGCCTTAGGCTGCTCTGTGCTCATATTATTTGTACTATACATTCTTAATTAAGTGGAACAATTTCAAGAATAGTCAATATTACACTTCAATTATTGGGGTTTCTTAATTTTTTTTTTTTTGCGCTTAAAACTGAAACATCTGTGGGCTTTTTGATGGAGAACTTGGGCCCTGGTCTTCACAACATGAAAGCACAGCCTCTCCACAGGACATCATACATGTGCAAACGCCCTCATCATTTATTACACTAGAACTTATTGCACTGAGGTTAAAATATGAAATGGAAAGTCTGGGTAATTATTTATAACAAAAGGGATTCAAAGAGATCTTCATTTCTAGAAACTGTCGCCCAAGAAATCTGCAGATAATTTTACTAAAAAGTATCACACATTATACTTATTGTTTCATGTCCATCTTGCAAAGTTCACCCACAATCAGTCATAATTTACTAACCCTCAAGTTGTTTAATACCTGTTTTTTTGTTTTGTTTTGTTTTGTTTTTTTATAATGATGTATATGATATATGCTTATTTTTCACTGAAAACAAAAATTATTTATCAGAGTTTCTACAAAAGTGAATTATGTTTAAGACTGTAAATATTCACGTAGTCATTTGGATGTTCTTGAGTCAACCATTGTAAAAAGAGCAGCTTTGGCATTCCACTAAATATCTGTGTTTGTGTTTCCATAGAAGAAAAATGAATCACACTTTTTTTTCTAAATGAATGAATGCTGATTTTTTTTATTTTTGTGTGAGCTGTCCCTTTAAGATCTCTGTTTGGTCGCAGAGTGTGTCAGTGTGCTGACAGTCGTCACTCTTTCCGCAGTGTACCGCTCATGTGGGCCGGATGAGTTCCGCTGTGCTGATGGCCGATGCCTGCTCAGCGCCCAGTGGGAGTGTGATGGTTACCCAGACTGCCCTGACCACTCTGATGAGCTGCCCCTCAACCTCAAATGCCTGGCTGCCGGTAATGGTCCAACAGAGCCGTGCCTGAAATATGTTTGACTGATGGATGTGGGGCTTACTGAACATCTGAGGGAACACAAGTGGCCAAGGAACATCATAGATAAAAGCAGGGGGCTGAAGTGGATAACTTTGACCTGTGGGGATGGCATGTTTTCAGATGAGCATACCAAGCATTTAAAAGAAAAAAAGGCCTTGCACTTACTGGCAGTTGCAGAAAGCTAGAAATATCATTTGACTTTTGTTGGATTGCAACTTTGATGCCCTCTAGCTTTGCAGAGTTAAAGCCATTCAATCATTAGTTTTTTCCAAAAGCATTTTTATATTTTCAGTTTGGGTTTCAACACCAGTCTGTATTGCGTTGTACTTTTCCTTAATTTGTTTTCTTTGTTTTCACTTTCCTCCTTTATTTCTAGAGAGCTTATGCAACAGTTCCTTTTTCATGTGCTCAAATGGCCGCTGTATATCTGAGAAGAGTTTATGTGACCTGAAAGATGACTGTGGCGATCACTCAGATGAGAAAAACTGCAATGTCAATGAATGTCTCAACCGCCGTGTCAGCGGATGCACGCAGGATTGTCTAGACTTACCAGTGGGATACAAGGTTGGTCAATAATATCTTTATGTATTGTACAATTGTTCAAGATTTGCTACTTTAATGTCCACAATCATCTTGTTTTGGTGGTGGGCACTGGTGGCACATTATCACTGAAGTAGTCATTAATAAGTTGAGCAAAATGATCCATGTCAATTGCTCCGACAAGATTCACTGACCGCAGTGCATTTAAAGCGTTAGCCAGCGACTGAGCACTCTTACTAAGGAAAGGTACTGCTCTCAGAAAACGTTCAAATAAAGATGTTTAATTGCTATTTGGAGCATTTTGATTGCTACTTGAGAGCTTAATGAACACATTTTTGTGAAAACCTCAAATTCGACCAAAATGGACACATTTCACTTGTTTTGCCTGCAGCACGTTCCGACTCATTTTGCCAGAACGGGTCACATATTTAAGCTTCATGTGTCCCTCAAGGCTGACTTTTTTTTCCCCAGAGCTTTTCGCAGGACTTAGTCAAGCAAAGCTTGCCTCCCTAATCAATTATGAAACATTCACAAGTTAATGTCTTTCCAAATATAACATCTGTATTTATAACTAAAAATACATTTTTAGAAGCTTAAAAAATGATAGAAAAAAAAACTTTTTTTGATGCAGAGCATTTAATTCCATTTGCAATTCCATATAATTGACCGGCAGCATCAATTATATTATTTCAGTTATTTATTTATTATTTGTTTGTTTGTTTGTTTGTTTGTTTGTACATGTTTATTCTATTAAAAGTATGTTTATGCATAAGTAAAACAATTATATTTGTATAGTATTATGTGTTCTGAAGAAATACATGTGTGTATTCTTTGTAAGGTAAATCAATTGCATACAGTATTATTAAGTGTTCTGAAGAAATACACGTCTGTATTTATTGTGCACAGATATGTTATATGAAAAGGACAAAAAGATATTTAAAATCTTTGACTATTTTTCATTGTGAGACAGAGTTGCCATATTGCAAATAATAGCAAGTTTCTATACTTCCTTTTTTCTGTTTTAAAGATGTGGCAGTTCTTTTCAATCTTGGCTTATTTTATGTGACTTCAAGTTTTGCAAGTATGTAACTGTGATGAATTGATTTGCAGAAGCTGCTGTGTTTTTGTTTCTGCAACAGCTTTTCACTGAATTACTTGGGCAAACATTCAAAGAACAAAGAAAAAAAGCTATAGGAACGATTTGTCCCAGTTTTGTTTCATTGGTACTTAATTGGCATACTCAGATCAAGTTTAAACAAAGACTTGTTCCTTCGGGAGCTGTCTAGAGGCATGCCTGAAGGAGGACGATTTATGAGCTAATTCTCTCTAGATACAGACACTTCTGCTGTGTTACTGATGGGCAAACTATAGGTGTCAGGAGTGTCCTGTGATCATCAAAGGTGTTTGCAGGCAGTGTCATTTCCAACCAGGCACCTTCAAAATCAATAAACACATCACTGAAACTAGGTTCTGTAGTTGAGTCAAAACCTGTAGGTAAAGAGTCTGACCTCATTCACTGTGGTAGAAATGAAGGGATCATAGGGAAACCATTGAGGTTACAGACTGAGCAAAAAAAGCATCAGTCATTAAATCCAGCTACAATGATTTGGAAAATGCATTTGTTAATCATTATTATCAGTAAAATGCCAGCAGTGTTTTTGTTTTGTTTTTATAGTACAACTTTTAAACTAAATTGTTTGGAACGACATGCAAATGACCTCAAATGGTAACACAATTTTCATTTTTGTGGGTTTTCCTATAAGTTTGTAAAATGGTAATGGCACTGAAACAAAGTGGAATTTTTCCAGCAGAGAGGTGTCTTTTTGATTAATGGCAATTTCAGAATCAAAACTCAAGTGTAATTTTTTTCACCAATGTGTGTAGTGTAAGTGCTGGCCAGGATTTCACCTAAAGAATGATGGGAGAACATGTGTTGACGTTGACGAATGCTCCACCACCCTACCCTGCAGTCAGAACTGCACCAACACTTACGGTTCCTTTAAGTGTCTGTGTGTAGATGGCTATGAAGCTTCCAGAAAAGACCCCAACAGCTGCAAGTCTCTTTCAGGTAAGAATCATTTAGTGAATTCCCCCCAGAATGTGTTTCAACTGAACTTGATGATTTCGGGCTTTGTTAACTTGACAATTGTCCGGCTCCATTGCATCAACTCACCTTTATATTTCTCACAGCTGAAGAACCTTTTCTTATACTTGCTGATCTTCATGAAATCAGAAAATTAAGTGTTGATGGATCCAATTACACTCTCCTGAAACAGGTAAAGCTCTACGTCAACTGTTTTTTTCTAATTGCATAACTCCCATTTATTGTTTATTTTCATATCACATCATATCACACCTTATTGAAAGGTTACCCATTTAATCTGCCCAACCGAAACTGCTGTACTGCTACATGAAATTGTTACTGGACTTCAGAGACCAGATCATAAGATAGAACTGCTGTGTTTGTAAAAGCCTAATGGAGGACCAATTAAGCTGTGGTGACACAGCTGGGATAACAACACAGTGTTATTGTCTCCTATGCCATTTGAAAACACTAATTGAAGTCATTAACTAGTCTCTTGGCTTGGTGGAACGTCACATGAAATAATTAAAAACACTCCATTGTTGATCTTGAAAGTGAGAAGTACGTTTACCTTTTACATTTAATATCAGTTTTTATATCAGCCAGGCCAACTGATTTATATTTTGCCATTTTGAGATTGTAATATTACATAGTATAAAATTGTTGACAGGTCAATGATTAATAAACAATTTCTGTTCTTAAAATGTTTAATGAGTTTTGATTACATATTATATAAACTAAATATAATCCTGTATATTTCTATATTCTATATATCTATATTACTCAAACTTGCATCATTACAAAATTTGATTTGGTAAATCGACCTTCCTTGGGCTTACAACACACGCAGAATTATCAGCAATTTTTTTTATTTCCAATTGCGCAGCCAATTCAGAATCCAAAATGAGAAAAAGAAAAAGTTCAAATACCTGTTACAAATAATCAAAAAGAAAACATAATTCTTTAATAATTCAAAATAAGTGCTATTTTTATTTGAGCAGTTTTCTCAATGTATTTTGCTGTCACTAAATAGTATTTTTTATACAGTATATCTGCATTATATTGATCATCAGCCTGTTCATTGGCTGTTGAAAAATGCATTAAAGGGATAGTTCACTTTGAAATTAAATTTTGGTATGGTTTAGCTTACCTCAAGGGCATCCAAGATGTAGGTGTCTTTTTTTCCGCAGTAGTTTCAATTTTGATATTTTTAGGTCAAACCGTTCTTGTCTGTCAGTCATTTAATGCAGGTCTATGGTCACTGTCTCAAAGAGCATGCACAGAGTCCAAATTAAAACAATTCCCCGTCGTCCAAATTAAACAATTCCCCATCGTAAGTACACATTGATGGCCTAAGACACGAAGCGAGCGGTTTGTGTGAGAAAACGAACAGTATTTATATCGTTTTTACCTCTTATACACCGCCACGTCCAAGTGATCTGAGGGCGCGCGCGCATCCTGGTGTGTGACGTGTACGCAGACTGGTGCATAGATATATACACTAGATGTCGCCTTAAAGACATTCGTTCCAATGAACTGCCGTAGACAAGGCGACATCTAGTGTATATATCTATGCACCAGTCTGCGTACACGTCAGATCAGATCACTTGGACGTGGCTGTGTATAAGAGGTAAAAACGATATAAATACTGTTCGTTTTCTCACACAAACCGCTCGTTTCGTGTCTTAGGCCATCAATGTGTACTTACGATGGGGAATTGTTTAATTTGGACGACGGGGAATTGTTTTAATTTGGACTCTGTGCATGCTCTTTGAGACAGTGACCATAGACCTGCATTATATGACTGACAGACAAGAACGGTTTGACCTAAAAATATCAAAATTGAAACTACTGAGGAAAAAAAGACACCTACATCTTGGATGCCCTTGAGGTAAGCTAAAACATACCAAAATTTAATTTCAAAGTGAACTATCCCTTTCAAAAAATCTGGAAATTCTGTCAAACAAAATCCATTAAATATCCTAGCCTTTGAGGTTCTACATCACGGGCAGTAATTTGTTTGCAGAGATGAACAGTTTTGGTTTTTTTTCTTTTGCATATTCAACAGTTTATCTGACACAACGTGTTTGGCACACATCATGAATGCTCTATGAAATGTAATTTTGACTTTATATGTAACTTCTGATTGGCCTGGTGTAGCAAGTGGTGTTTCCCTGTGCTGTTATCCACAGCTGGTGTCATTAGAGGCCTTTAGTCATTACTATCGAAATGATGATTCTTAGTGAAATGTGAGTTTCCTCAATTCTGCGCTCGTTACATTATTCATACCAATTGAGGCTGTCATCCAGGGGAATGTCTATAGGGCTCTCAGAAAACTCTTCCCTTTATTGAGTAGTCTCATCAGCAATCATTCAGTTTCATTTATTCCATTTTGTTTAATAAGAGTGAAGGGAGGAAAGCTTTTGCACTTAAAAATGAGTGAACCCTGTGGCCTCTTCCCTACAACGGAGGTCTTTGTTGACCTCATACTAGCATAGTGCATGATCTCGCTTGCTCCGTTGTAATGCTAGTTAGCTATTTATCGATCTGCCGTACAGTATCCATAATTAAACAATAGTTCAGTTTGAAGCATGACCCGTGTAGTAAGTGAGAGATAATATACAGTCGCCTGGTCTCTAGAAGCCCACTTTTATCACCCTGAATGGGTTCATTTTGCAATAATGACTCACTGACTGTACATTGTTCTGCTTATCATTTATCATCTTTCTTCTACATCATAGAAAGCACCCGGCCTGGCAACAAGACGAACACTGGCAACAATATTGCAATATTAATTTATAAATTATCAATATTAATTGCAATTCTAATATTGATAATCTACAGTTCATATTACTTTTTATATGGATTAGTTAACTGACACATTTGATTTCAGTTTAACATATTTTCCTCTTATACAGCTCTTTTATTATAATTTTTCTAAGAAATGAACACTTTTATCCAGCAAGGATATTAAATTGATCAAAAGTGACAAAGACTTTTACGTTGTTACGATATATTTCTATTTCAAATAAATGTTTTTCTTTTGTGTTTTCTGTTCATCAAAGAATTAGCACAACTGTCTTCAAGTTTGAAAATAATGACTGTTTCTTGTTGAAAAATCTGATAGGAAAAAAAATATTTTTAAAATATATTATACAGTTATTTAAAATTGTGCTAATAAATTACAGTATTGTTTTTACTGTATTTTCGATCGGATAAATGCCGCCTTGGTGAGTGCCGCATAAGCGACTGGAAAAAATAGTTTAATTTGGCCATTTTTTTATACAGTTTGAAACGAACCATTTTGGCAATATATATAGTTATAATTATAGATAATGTTTTCTCTATACCGGTATGGCCTTGCTATAAATACACCAGACCTATCTGACGTGTATGGATCTCTTATTTGTGTTTTCACTGATGTCACATGAAAACATAACTTGTTGTGGCCCTAAGTTAACACTGGCGGTTCTGGCCACAAGACTAAAGGTCTTTGTGGGTCTCACAGTGCTGATGATCTGAAGGGGGTATCAAAGCTTTTCTTCATCTGTCATCATGCCCGTCGCCCGATCTTAACAGCTGTGATGAAGTGGGCAAAGGAAGGGGGGGCTAGTGAGCGGTAGACTGAGTGACAGCAGCCTGACATGAACATGACAGTAACGAATGTACCGTCAGGATTCCCTCTGAAGACTCTCTTCCCTGGATTTTGAAGCCAGCATCCACGTGCATCCACAGCACACTGCGTCCTCTTCCAAAATCAATACGATGAAGAGACATCAAAAGAAATTCTCTGTATGTTTCGTGTCTGTAGTACATCCTTCCCAGGTCCTGTCGAGATAAGCGTACGCGGAAGTAGCTAATTAAGCCCTCCAGCTAATTGAAAAGCAGAACAAATGCAGAACATCTCATTCTTTTGTGTTCTGCTTAGTTGATCTATGCGTGCTGACTGCGGCCTTTACCCAGCTAATGCATCATGCTGACTGCGCTAACAGTCACATTTGTTGTGCAGTCCATCTCGTGTTGTTACTTAATCCACCTCTATTAATTCTATGCTGTGTTTCCTTCTGTCTCCTATAGGGCCTTAACAACATTATCAGCTTAGATTTTGACTACAAGAAGGAGTTCATTTACTGGATTGACTCCAGCAGACCCAGCGGCCGAAGGATAAACAGAATTCGCCTTAACGGCAGTGACCTCAAGGTACGTCTGATTTCTTATTTAATTATGGTGGGTCACCAAGGACTGAAAAGGTCTGGACTAACTGTTATACGGCATGTTAGCAACAGGGATGCGATGAAGAGGTCTAAAGTCAACTGTCTGAGTATTAGACATCTGTAGTCATACAGCCATAAATATAAATGCTCTTTTTAGCATTATTTGAGGGACTCATTAAGGTCACATGGTTAGCGCTTAGATGCACATCTCTGCCGTGTACCTGCTGAGCAACACTTTTCCCCATCTCATTAGCTTCATTGCAGGGGCCAAGAGCCTCATTTGGCTTCATTACACAGTGTTGCCCCCTCCTGATTTATCACCCCTGCTCAGCACAAGCTAAAGCCATTTGAAATTCATTAGCATTTGTGGGTGTAATCTTCAGAATTTTGGAAATAGAGACAATGCATGCTGGTACAATATGTTTAGATTAGGTAGGAGACCTTTACCCATCATTCGCTGGGGTTATAATGATGCGGCTCCTTTGCGGAAGAACAATGTAATTGATGATTTCATTAATACATTATTTAGTGGCATGGAGACGCTGTATTTTTTTTTTTCTCCCACTATATTGGATACTCATGACTAGAAACTGACTTTGACTTAATATAAAAGTGTCTATTCTAAACAATGTCTCAGGGAAATTGGAAACATTATGAAGGACTCTAGTCCCCCCACACAATCATTTTTCACCTTCCAGAAAGCGAATCAGGTTCATCAGCACATCAAGATTAAAAAACAGCTTCTACTCCAATGCCATAAGACTGTTTATTAACATTGTTACTTGATTCCTTCACACTACACACTCATTTAAACTAATCTCATCTCACATCGTTTACCGTAACCGTTAACGGCTTTTTACCATTCCTTGAGAATTCCTCCTATGTTGCTGCTGCATTTGAGTACTCGTGCTATTTAATAATTTCAAATTATTATATGCAAATATATACATTTATGTATTCACTTTTACATGCATCCTGCCTTTATGTGGCTGTGCATGGCTATGTCTGTGTAGTTTTTGCTTGCACTGCCTTTTTATTTTTGACATTGTATGTTCTTAGCTCTTCGAGAAGCTCCCCATACAGTATCCATAATTAAATCATTGCCTGTTCCTTCAGTTTGAAGCATGACCTGTGCAGTAAGTAAGAGATAATATGCAGTGTCCTGGACATTAGAAGCCACTTTTATCAACCTAAATGGGTTTATTTTGCAATAATGACTAGCTGACGATACATTATTCTGCTTATTATTTATCATCTTACTACTTCTAAGGACAAATTGTGTATTGTGTCATAGAAAAGAATCGGCCTACAACAAAGATATACCTTTTTGCGATATCTATTTATGCATATTTATTACCACATAATCAGCTTTTTTCAGACTTTGGATGCATTATTTTGCACAGTTGATAAATGGAAGCGAAGAGAAAGTTATAAGACAGCTGATAGCAAAAAAAATTGGAATGGGATCAATGCACCATGGGGTTGATTTCTCTAAATGATGAATAACTCTTGCACTGGAGCATGTTTGGCATGATGCCACAGGCAGTGCCTTTGGTGTGATTCAATAAGGGAATTTGTCTATTAATATGTAATGGGCCAAAGTTGACATGCTATTGTATATGGCCTTATTAGTAAGTATGCTGCACCACTACAATCAACTTTCAATTATTTAAGTGATCTGTTTTGGCTCTGTGAATGTGAATACTATATCTAAGTTTGTATTCTCCAATTAGGACACATGCCATAACTAAAACCCTTCAGTAATCTCTAAAAGGTGATTTTAGCTATCATGCGCACACACACACACACACAGGGTGAATTCAGGGTGATAGGGAACATTGAGATGACTTGGAAAAAATGTCCCAATCAACCTGAAATCACCCCTACATATATATCCCTTAAATGCATGAATGTTTCGCTAGTCATTTATATATTTGAGTATTTAGCAACACAAATCTATATCTAGCATGGATACATTATTTTATTATTTTGTAATTGTTATCAAAGTTGTCACAAATCAGTTTTTTTGCCTCATCATTATGGTGGAGTGTAGATTTATGTGGGAGAAAAAAGTAATTTAAAGTAGTTTAACAAAGCTGCAACATAACAAAATGTCATCATGGCATTCTGTGCATTCAGTGTTTATATATTCAAATGTTGACATTTTAAATGAGTTCGCGATCTTTCAAATCAGTGCTGGGCCAGATCACTAGAATAACAGAAGCTCTTTCTTTCCCACTCGGAATATTAATGTTTCCTCTCATCCTCATCTGGAGGCACTTTCCTGATTGGGGAAATGTTCCTCAATCACTGACATTTCAGAGAATTTTTCAAGCTCAGCTTTGCTGGAATTACTGCTGAAGGGGCGTTATTGTCATTTGGCATGGCAACATATGTCCTGTGAGATGACGATGGGAGAGAAGATCTCAAAGCATGTCATGTCTTGAAGTGACAGATTGCAAGAGTCACCATTTTGACAGTAAAGTTTGTTTCACAAGTATGCAATGGAATATTAGCATTAAACAGATAGAATAACTCATTAAAAGGAATAGTTTATTCAGAAATTAATATTCTGTCATTATTTATTCACCCTCATTCTAAACCCAAATGTCTTGCTTTCTTCTGTGGAAGATAGGACACAATAGGAGGATTTTGAAGAATGTTCTGGTCACTTGTTTCTATGCAATTACAATGAATGAAGACTGAGACTTTTGGGAACCAGATCATTCTGATTTAAGAATATAACATCCCATAAATAACACAAAAGTCATCATAAAAGTCAAATTCTTCTGATTTGCATCTTTTCAGTGAATCACTATCTAGATGGTCATAATTCATTCATGAATCAGATTGATCTGGTTCTTGAGTTCAACTCACTAACTCTAGACACATTTATGTTACTTACTCAAAGCTGACTTCAGAGAACTTAAAATATAGTGCATCAAATGGACTACTTTTAAGACACTTTTATGGTGATTTGCATCCTGTTTTGAAGCTTGAAATCATGATATTCCCTCTTCATTGTAATTGCATGAAAAGAGCAATGAGTCCTTGATTACTCAAAATCAAGACCTTTTTTCTTATTTACTTAACACCAACATTCCCGTAATCCTACTTGCTCATTACAGAGATATTATGTGATCAGATTATAGTGACTGATCTAAATAATACTTGTTTGCTTTATTAGATTGTTCACCGAACAGCTGTGCCAAGCGCATTGGCTGTCGACTGGATTGGAAAGAACTTGTACTGGTGTGACGTGGAGAGAAAGACACTGGAAGTGTCCAAATCAAACGGTTTATATCCCACCATCTTAGTGAGCTCTGGCCTGAAGAACCCCACGGACCTGGCTCTGGATGCTCAAACAGGGTACAAATGCTTCCTTTTCAAATTTGCACAATATCCTTTCTACTTTTCACCATCAGTCCAGGGAGACTTCATTTTGTCACGAGAGAAAGAATGAATGTATAGTCCCCCAGAACAATGGGAATAGCTATTCTCTGTTTAAAACAACTGTGATGAGATTGTGTCTCATGTTATATGAAGTTCATGGATGAGGGTCACTCTCTGTCCCTCAGGTATGTGTTCTGGATTGACTGCTGTGAAAACCCTCACGTCGGTCGAGTTGGCATGGACGGCCATGGCCAAAGCGTTATTGTGAACAAAGAGATCTACAGCCCCTCAGCTCTAACCATTGACTACACAAACAAGAGAATCTACTGGGCTGATGATAATCACATCCTTTTTGCCAACATGGACGGCTCTCAGAGGCACCGGGGTACAAAATGAGTCTTAAATTTGTTCATTTTCCATGTATTGGATTGCTACCATAACAAGGCAGAATTGGATAAAAGAAACTTCAATAAAGCCTTTTAACAGTATAATATTGCAAGACCACAATCTCCTGTGTATATACGCAATGCATATGCAAAAAGAAATAAAAGATATGTTATTATACTTTCGCAAAAGTTAAAATGTATATTTCACTTGAGAACAGTGAATTTGAGAGTTGTTGGATAATGAGTTTGATTAAATCACTTATATATGCAGTAATTCATCTTTAATGATGGTGCATGGTATGATGCTCTCTACCTCAGTACCTCATGACCACATCCAGGGTGTGATGGGGCTCACACTGTTCGAGGACTTCATTTATTGGACCGACGGGAAGTCCAAATCTCTCCGCCGAGCTCATAAGACCACCGGTGCTAATGCTGTCGAGCTCCTAAATTCATGGCAAGCCATTAAGTCTGTCATTGTCTACCACCCACTGCGCCAGCCTGAAGGTAGACACGGTTTCAAATAAATAGTATATTAATTTTATGCTTGGTTTGCCCAGAAATTAAAATGCTTTAATCATTATTTATTCACTCTTACACAGCTCTTGCCATTTACAAACATTTAAATCCTAGTTTAAATGTTGTTCTGGAATACTTGGAATGTTCCAAAATATTATATTATATTTATATTATATTAAGTTATATTATGGATTACTTTTGTACAATATGGCAAGAGCTGCGTAACTATTCCTTTAAAATGAACTATTCAGAAACAATGCATTTCTATCCCCTTTTTACAGTCCCCAAACACCAATGTCAAGTGGCCAATGGAGGTTGTAGTCACTTGTGTTTACTCTCTCCTGGTGGAGGTCACAAGTGTGCCTGCCCAACTAACTTCTACTTGGCCTCCGATAATAAGACATGCCTGTCCAACTGCACAGCCAGCCAGGTCTGTATGCAAAAATGGATGATTCCATGTCATTAGTTGGAACTGCAAGGATTGTTCCAGTTTGTGTAACCCATAACCAATTGACCTTTTTCGCTGTGTTGGACTTTTTTTGCAGTTCCGCTGTGGAACAGATGAGTGTATCCCCTTCTGGTGGAAATGCGATACAGTAGACGACTGCGGTGATGGGTCTGATGAGCCTGCGGATTGTCGTGAGTGCTCAGCTTCCAATGTTACCCAGCCTACAGTGTCTGCACTGTTATTTTTGTTTTGAACAGTCTGTAATATTCATGTGGTGTCAGAACGAGGGGTTTAAGAGCAATGCAAAAAGTGTGTGGGCCACATTATAAACCTCATCAGCCTCTCTTTACAAGTATGATTCTGTTTTATATAGCCTAGTTGCCATGGTTACACCCATATGAGACCAGCCTAAAAACTCACAACCCTAAAAAATATAAAAATGCAGGTTTTGGTCAGACAACTTTGTTTTTCTTCTGTTGTTCACGGTAGATAACTTCATGTAAGCTGCTCAGCGCTCTAACTTGGGTCATGAATATTAATTATATTATGTGATCTTGTGATTTGCTGAAAGGCAAAAGCTGGAAGATGAGCACAAGCCATGTTGGATTACAGTTTATCGCTTGCGTGTTTGTTCAAAACAACTGCTTGGCAGAGACTTCAGCTTAATCTTAAATTCAGCATGAAATAGTAATATTCACCTTATCTATTTTCTAAATGCATGCAATTTATCTTGTTGTGAACGATTCATCCATGTATATGCTTTTTCATTTATTTATTTACTCTTTTTACCTTTTTATTCAGATTTGTAGTCAGAATGTCATAATCTTTCGGTGAAACAACAGACTTCTCGATGGTGATGCATGCCGGACTTCTTTAATCATTTTGTTTGCATGTACCCCGCCCCTTTCTCACATTCAGATCTGCCTCCGTCCAAACAATAGAACCAAGAACCAATAGAACCCCCAACGCATTCTCATCCTAGGGCGTCATATACTGACGCTTTTGACATTTCGTCTACATCGAACGCACATGGCACCCTTTAGCGTCAATATGACACGCACAGAGCTTTGTTCAGTTATGGGTCGGTTTAGGTCTGGGGTAGGGTTAGGGTTAGACCGCTAGGAGGCGCCTTCTGGCCCATATCTATCTGCGTCTCATATTGACGCTAAAGGGTGCCATGTGCGTTCGATGTAGACGAAATGTCAAAAGCGTCAGTATATGACGCCTTGGGATGAGAATGGGCTGGAACCCCCGTCCAACTTTTTCTTTTCGATAATCCGTTTCACTCAGATGCATGATTATTGCTACTTCCGTTACATTGCAAGTACTAAAGTCTTTGTTTTTACACAGTTGACGACAGTATCACTATACAAAATGCAGTGGTTATTTTCCAAAACAAGAGAAGAAATTCTGTCATTTCTAAAACTGGCTTCCCCACCAGTTATAATGGCCTCTGATTGCACCACATGCCAGTGCTGTTATATACAGTATGTAGATGAACTAGTTCACAGCTTCACGCTAGACAGACCTTTAAGTTGCGGGAAAGGATGATCTTTTGTTCTTTCGTTTCATTTTCCCAGTGATCTTGTTTTTAGATTCACTTTGTGTCTTGGTGATTTACTCGAGCAGAACAAACAGAAAATGACAGGCTGCCGATGGCTGCTGTTAATAGGTGGAACCTCTGTTGTTCGATAAAGTGCAGGGGGCATTAAATACCGTAGAAGTGCTTTTAAAGAAATAATGGAATGTGGGTTGACCCGCCCATTTCAGGCAACCTCACGCAGCTCAGGTTTAAAACACATACCTATGCGCAAATTGCTTTGAATCCTCCGGAGTTCACTGTTAATCATCATTTTTGCAGCGGAATTCAAATGCCAGCCTGGCCGTTTTCAGTGTGGCACTGGCCTTTGTGCCTTACCTCCCTTCATCTGCGATGGAGAGAATGACTGCGGGGACAACTCAGATGAGGCCAACTGTGGTGAGCAGAATAATACATAATGTACGAAAGCTGTTCTTAAATGCCATGTTTTTATCGACAGATCCATTGCTTTTCCCCTCTGTGTGAGGCTACTGGGTCTTCCTTGTAGAATACGGTTCCTGTGAAGTATGTGGCATGCATGAGCAAGAAAAATCTGCCTGGAATTTTCATCAGCAGCAAATCTTCTTTAGCACAGCTGTCTCTGAACGTTCAATTATACAGACTATTGCTGCTATCAAACGATCAATATCCACTTTAGAAGTATTAGAAAAGAGTACAGGGTGTTTTGTCATTTAACGATCGTAATTGGGATGTATTGGGCCAACATGGATTTAAGATTCAAGACGCTTAGTGCTTTTAATACAAAATTATATTGTTCCTCTTTCATCTCAGTTGTATTCTTATTGCATTTCGAAGCAACCAAATATGACCGGTATATGGATGATCGTGTTGCATTGACCCAGCATGATGATGTATCTAACGGTTTTTCTCACTACAATGTCTCCCCCCATTTGCAGATACATATATCTGTCTGTCAGGACAGTTCAAGTGCACCCGAAAGCAGAAGTGTATACCTTTAAATCTTCGTTGCAATGGTCAGGACGACTGCGGGGATGGCGAGGATGAGACAGACTGCCGTAAGCATCGCCATGACACTTTGTGCTCCCACTTTGGGCCTCATTCTCGTAAACTAAAGGGTGTTGTGACAGAATTGTTCAAACTCTGCCAAATTTGGCTTTTCCCCTGTGAATTTAATGATCCAGACTGACAAATCTCAAATGTGGCTTTTATCCCGCCACATTAGTTAACTGGTTGGGAGCTAAAAGGGTAGCCAGGTGCTTATTAGGTATTCAGGGATAAAAGGCCCTTCCCTTGGAAAGGTAGCATGACTTGTCAGCGTGAATAGAGTCACCTGGGGTGGAAATGTGCATACATTTTTAGAAAATAATTTTCTTTAATGCTTTTTCAACTAAACATTTTGTCCAACAGTGAACATGTGTTACAAAAGAATTCTGTCATTTGTGGGGGTTTTTTATAGGACATTTCCAGCACAATGTAATTTTCATCACATCCTATTTAGAAAGGACTATGGAGGATTTTTTTTTTTTTATATATATATATATATAACGGCAGGTGGCTTTTGTCTGGCTAAGGTAATTTATTATGTTATAAAGGTTTTTCAAATCCTATTCTGTGATTTAAAAAAAAAAAAAAAAAAAAACTTTTTTTGCCTTGAGTTTTCACCCTTTTCATATTTCATCTCAGGCATGCCTCACTTTACTTACACTTTTGCCTGGTTGATAACCGAATACACACATTTTTGCTAGTAGCAAATTTGTTGTTCCATTAGTGGAGAAATTGTTGGTCAGGGTCCCAACTGAGGTAATTTTTCTAAAAATGTATCTAAGCCATAAATATTTTACCATAATAAATATCGAAATGGTTGTTATGTTTTACTATTTGTAAGATTATAGTAGTTAAGTTTAAAAAATATATAATCTATCATTGTGAAGTTTGATCCAACATCTAAGACAGTCAAAGTCTATACATAAAAGACATTTGAAAAGTAGGAGAAATCTATGATGATGGCATGGTAAAATGCCTTTACAAGGATTTTAATTTGACCGTCTCACAAACAAAATCATACTTTTAATCATAGTAAAAATAAATTAAATTAAAGCTGCAAGCAGCATTTATCGGGGTTCAAGCTATTAAGGCCTTTAAGGTTTTTAAGCACAAAAGCATCAAAAGTTATTAAGTTTTATTTAGCAAGCATTTACAGGCAATGTACCATAGGAAATATATGGTTTTAAAGCTGTTTAACAGTTATAGCGCCACCTATGGTCCGATCTACATAAAATTGTGCATGCTTGTTAATGATGTTATGTTACATATGCTCACCAATTTTTGTGAAGTTCTGAGTTTTCATTTGGGATTTATAGGCTTTTTAGTGTATTTTGCCACGCCCATTTTATAAATGACCCTATTACAGCCATCCAAATGCAAAAGTTCAACTTTTTTTTGATAATTATTGATCTAGAGAGTCCAGAGAATTGTCCTAGACTGGTCTGGTTCCGATCGGGCGAAAAACCAGGGACTAGTTCGCAAAAGTAGGTTTTGGACAAAATGCGACATAGCAGAAACTTTTTCCTGCCTAAATCGAATTTGGAGATAGCCATTTTGTCCGCCCTGAGCCAGGGATCACTTAGGTCAAACGACCTAAGAGTTATGAGCGATTTTGTACTTTTGGTTGCTGTAGCGCCACCTATGGGCCATACTCTGATAGGTTGTCCCCAAATTGAGGCCTACCATCTGGCCAGGTTTCACGTCTCTAGGCCTTACGGTTTGGCCTGCACGATGCGTTTTACGAATCCTTACAATTACAATAGGGTTTCAGCATTTCATGCTGAAATAAATATATTATATGATTACGTGTCATCCAACTCCCAACCTTGATTAACATTTCTAGGTTGTCATTTCCTCCATTCTTGGGTGGTAATTGCAGAAGACCTTGTCATAACGTAAAGAAAGTGAAGATGTCAATTACATTATTCCTTTCTACTGAATCATGGTCATTATGTATATGAATGACCTTTACAAGTACAAGAAGTTGTATATGTTTTTTCCAATAGCTTATCCTGCTATTTCCTCTCTGTCTTAATGTTCCAGCTGAGAGTACTTGTTCTCCAGACCAGTTCCAGTGTAAGGCCACCATGCATTGCATCTCAAAGCTGTGGGTGTGCGACGAGGACCCGGACTGTGCTGACGGCTCTGACGAGGCCAATTGTGGTGAGTGGCCGCAGTTATTATTCACAAATCAGAGCCTTGGTCAGCCACACGCGCAGACCCATCTGAAAGTCTGATTGAGGCTAATGTCAATTCTGTGCGTTCCCACAGTCTTCTCTCTCTATGATGAAGTGAGGCCAGCTTTAATCATGAGCCACTCGGCTTTTATTAGCTGTGGCTTGTAACAATTCCCCTGGGCCTGTTTTGTTGCCTGAATGCCTGATTTAGTTTGACAGTGGCACATCAGCGGTGGCCTCACATATTGCATTCTTCCTCAGCTATGTGTTCCAGACATTTAAAGTGCCGATGCACCAGCAAAACAATTTCTGAGGGTTCGCTGGACGTAATTTGCTCAGAATCATTTTCTATACTCTATATTGAACAAGCGAGCTGTGTACCTCATTTCATTAGTACTACTCGTTTGATCTATACTGAAAATATAGAGATGTATTCCAGAGGTTCACTATAGGCAACTGCCTTCTATGACTGAATCCTAGTTGAATTGTAACCTCATAAATGACTGATTTGGAACACTCTACATAGGCAGAAACTCAGGGCTGCATATAAATAACATTCAACACGTGAAACGGGGGAGACTTTACTCACAGTTGATTTCAATAGAGTTTTCTCATAGCATATTGCTAAGCTTAAAACATGATCTTATAAACACAAAACTATTTGCAGATTTATTTCTTACTTTAAAAAAAATACAATTATTCTATACAACTTATATAGGGGGTTCTATACAATTATTTTACTTACTATAATTGAAGTTATTCTCAGGAATGCATAAAGAAAATAAATGTAAAATCATTACATTAAACATACAGTACAGTATCTCATTAATATCATAAGTGCACAACTCTAAAAATAAGTTTTGTAAAAGGGAAAAAAGATAAAAGTGTCTTTTTGGAACATGCCTTAAAAATGCTGCCTACTGTTTGTAGTCAGCTCACTAGGTTTTAGGTCAGAGCCATAGTCTTTTGAACCTTAATCATTAGACTCTATACTGCACGCTGATGTTGTTCCTTTTTTTACTCTAACATCATTGAAGATAATCATTTATTTACATTGTGGATATGACCTCTAAGTAGATTTTTAAAGGCAATTGTCCTCAATTTATGGTGTATATATAACACTGTGACATCCCAGCAGGGATGATGAACATGGCTTTCCCAAATCGGCCAACAAAAGAAATTAAATCAATATCTTGGCTGTTGCAGGAGGGGGAAATTACATTGTCGGAATTTGATTGAGAAAATTGGTTTTATTGCATTGGCTGAACAATCTGATGTTGTTATGGATTATCCGTAACTCAGAGAAAAATCCCCCAAATGAGTGACACATCCATGGAACAGTGGAGGGGTCACTTTGTAATTGAGGTGTGACGGCTCCTCTGGTGTCTCCATTGATTTTCCAGACGTGAGACACTTTATCTACATCGGACTGCAAGTAATTATAGATTTTTATCTTGGCAATTGATGTAAATTGGTATACCATTAATGTAACAGGGTAGCTTTATTGATACTTACCAGCTCACTTTTTGTAACTGGGAATTACAAACATACATAAGTGGAAATGCATGTAGATTTAGAAGATCTATGAGTAAATTCTGCCTTTACATGAATATGCATTGTTGTATCTTAGAAGACCCTAATGCAGTGGCTCCTACAGTATGTTGTGACATTCATCAGTGTTATTATTATTATTAATTCTATATTACAAAACAATAAGCAGGGTTTTTTTTTTTTTCAGATGCCAGTGTCTCTAGATGTTTCTTTAGAAACTTTCTATCATTATAGTAAAAGCAACATGCCTGTTCCACATTAGAGAATATTTAAGCAGAAGAATCTGTCAAGGGAGGATGCCCTTTTATTATTTCACACTAATGAAACCGGCAAGTATTTGCAGTTTGCTTCTCTTTGACTGTGTTCTTGGAAAAAACATGTCTCTCAATCTACTGTAACCAAAGTTTTGATCTGATGATGTGATCCTCCTGTGTGTTCATTAAAGGAGAACTCTGGTCAGTTTTAACATTGAGCTAATTTTTTTGTACATTTGGAGTGCTGTCAGTACAGAGAACAACCACAAAAATCGGTGTTGCCTACACTGTGTTATCCTCTTTTTAAAATTTGCACCCTGTTGACTTAAATGGGGCAAGTTTTAAACCTGCTTTTAGCCTCTTAACATCCTTGATGTGTCATTACAAGTGCCCAGCCATGTGAGTGATTCCTTCAGAGTGAACACGGTGAATCTGACTGCAGTAGATGTGAAAGATATGAATAAAAGTGATGTTAATTCAGCCAGCGCACATACCTGTATTTACTTCCTGTTTTCGGTCAAAGTCCACAGTAGTCGATTGTCGAGTTCACGCAGCTGGCAGTCTGAGTCTCCACTGTTGCTTAGTTACCTATGATCACGCGCGTGTAGGCAACACCGATTTTTGTCGTTGTTCTCTGTACTGACAGCACTCAAAATTCACAAAAAAATTAGCTCAATGTTAAAATTGACCAGAGTTCTCCTTTAAAGTCACCATAAAACCAAAATTCACAATTCTTATTTTTGTTTTAATTGAATATTGTGATATTTAATATTAATGATTTATTGTTCACATCATTGTTTTATTCATTTCAAACCACAATGATCCAGCGATCCATTCCATTCCCAATGGACATAATCAAGTCCCACCCTACATTTTGTCTTGTTTGATAAGCCATTCACTCGGATTTTATTCACACTAGGGAAGAAAAGACTATCGCAGTGTCTGTTTCATGCCGACTTTAACAGTTCTTCTTGGCTCTAGCACCTCAGAAAGTTCTTAGTTTATATAACATAAACACTACACGTACTCTGGAAAAAGGTGGAATTGAGCTCCTTCAGAAATGTTCATCGCAGATTGTGCAGAGGTGACAAAGTGTTTGATGTTACGTGTCAAGTGTTCAGGTTATTGAGGATAGAAGATATCGGCACCACAGTCAGGTATCTCATCTTATGGTGTGTTAGCCTCTTGAGTGTGGGCATGTTTTGAACTTAGTGTCAGATCCGGGCCCAGGAACCCTGAGGAAATGATGATTACGTGTTGAAATGCAGTAGCAATGCATTAATATTCATGCACTTTTGAAGCCATTTTCATCTGTGTGTTTGTTTGTGTCTGATGAAAAAGATGAAAAGACCTGCGGACCTCATGAATTTCGCTGTGAGAATAACAACTGCATCCCGGACCACTGGAGATGTGACAGCCAGAATGACTGTGGAGACAACTCCGATGAGGAGCATTGCAGTGAGTCGCTCTCATCTCTCTGAGCACAGTAAAGCTTTTTCCACACTCGTGTTTGTACTAAATTGTTTTAACTGTCAAGAAACATTGTCTGGAATCTTCAGAGGCCATTTTCACAGACTATTTGAAGATTTCTTGCTTTCTGTCTGTTTGTTTACCATTTGTCTGTTCGGTTCTGATCTTGCTCATATTGCCACAAAGAAAGTTTAAGTGTGTTTTATGCCATGTCATTTTTTACTTATGTTTCAAACCCATACAGTATGTTCTTTCCATACAGTGACTGTTTATAGTAATCATTGGCTGTCAAATTTTATAACAAAGGACAAAAAACATGCATGCAACATGAGTTCTTTTTTTTTTTTGCTTCAAAAATGAAATGGCTGTTTTTATCATCAAATTTTGCTAGACCAAATAGTTTGAATGTTATCTGGAGAATACTTTTAATTTTTTTTATTTAGAAGTTTAAAATGATGGTAACACTTTACTTAAAGCCTATGTATATAAAGAATTATAAAAGTATTATCCCTTGTAATGCACCATATAATGCACTGTACGGTCTCATGAATACCTTATGCATTATACATAAATGCTTCAAGTGAAGTTTTACCAAAATTATTTTAATTAGAATAAAACAAATTCTTACTTTAAAATAACTATTAAAAAATACATATGCATATGTGATTAAAACAACGTGAGTTTGAATAAATAATGAGCATGTATAATGTCCAAGATGCCTTCGTTTTAATGGCCCTTTCGTACTTTATGTTGTTAAATCAACAACCTATTTCAAACAGTTTATATTAACAGGTTTTTCTAACCACCCAACATGTTTTTTCTAGCCATTACAGCCTGTGAACTGTGGGAACAGCCCTTTTATACGTTCTAATTGCTGATTAGTCTGCAAATAGCTCCTTTTAAGTTCTTGGCAAACTGGCAACAACCTTGAAAACAGATGGTACAATGCCAATTCATGTCCAAGTGCAAGGCCACTTTGGCAGTTTTGATTTGCTCTTGCTGCCTCTCTGCTAAGGTTTACTTCAGTTTTTTTCAGTGAGGGCATGGTCAGGGTAGCTGTGCATCTATAGCTGTCTTATTGTGCTTTTATCTCTGCAGAGCCGGTGACTTGTAATCATAAGGATTTTGCCTGCGCCAGTGGGGACTGTATCTCAGCACGCTTCCGTTGCGATGGTGACTATGACTGCGCTGATAATTCAGATGAGGTCAGTGAATGTTAGATGTAATTCGAGGTCAGCACAGCAGTTGACTTATATTCCCAAACATTCCCTTCTAGCCATTTATTTCAAAGCTGTTTAATCTCGGTTGTCATACACCATTAGTCCTCATAATCTTATGGCTTTATCAGCAAGTGATGAAGAGAGTGGATATTTTTTACATTTGACTTTCAAAACTTTAAATCCTGTCCTGACTCTCTCCCTAATTATTATCAATAAACAGTGCAAAAAAAAAAAGATACACTGAAGTATGAAATGACACCAGACTGAATTCGTCCTTGGTTTGTGCTTTTTCAGAAGGATTGCGAGACTCATTGTGCAGAGGATCAGTTTCAATGCCACAACAATCTCTGCATCTCACGTAAATGGTTGTGCGATGGACAGGAAGACTGTAAGACAGGGGAAGACGAGAGAAATTGCCTAGGAACAGGTAACTTTATCACATCTTGTGGTCTTTAAAGCTGAGGTTTATCATTTCTACGCTACTAGCATCACCAAACAGTTGCAAACACAATTATTTCCCTAAATATTTCCCCTGTCAAACACATAGTCCCTCCCCAAACTCACACCATTGGTTGAACCCATGCTTGAGATGCTCAAACAGACAGAGCAATATTGTCATAGCTGTACAAAGCCATACATGTACTTCTGCTTTTCGTCTGAATAAACCTACAACGTATTTGCTTATAGCGGTCTCTGCACATTAACCTGGCATGGGTTGGTTGTATGTAAACATTGAGAACATTAAACATTTCAGCTTTAAATGTTTTATGATTACATTGTCTGATAAGTTCAAAGGCTGTTGCTTACTTTTGTCTTTCAAAAGTTTGTGTGTAATAAACATAATAAAGTGACTTAGTCAGCTCTGTAGTGTGTTTATTCCTTGGTTAAATTTTAATTTTAAACCTTTTTGCTTTTGTGCATATTTTCTATAAATCTCCTTTGAAAGTGCTTGAATTGAATTTAACTGTGAAGTGTCCCATTCCAGTTCCAAAATCTTATTTTTCTGCACATTAATCAGAATATCTGACTTAAGTAAAAATATTTTCAACATTTTATAATAGTATTTCTATTTTTGAGGTAAAGCTCACTAAAGCCATGTAACTGATTTTGGCATCAACAACATAAAAACAACTCTATGTTTGTCACATGACAAAAACTTTAGATTAAGTGGATCAGTTTACCCACTGTCACATATTACCCCACTCTTCCTGTACACGTCAGTTGAATGTAACTGTGTCGGAGTGTTTTTTTTTAACCTATCATCTGTTTTGCAGTGCTTCCCTCCTGCTCTCTAAATGAGTATGTGTGCGCCAGTGGAGGTTGTGTGTCTGCCAGCCTGAGGTGTGATGGACATGACAACTGTCTGGACAGTTCTGATGAGGTCAGTCCTCTAGCACGACCCTCTCACCTTACATAAAGCGCTCCGCTCTCAGAAACTGTGCACAAGTGCAGTAGTGAAACAAAAACAAAGAGATGTACAAGTAGATATTTTCGAAACACATATTTGAGGAAGATACTACTATCCCCTATAAAACCTTTCTAGGAGAAAAACAGATCACAACAGGTTAAAGTGGACGAGCTGGTTCAAGTTCAGTTCAAGCTGAAAATCAGCATGAAAAAACGTTTAAAATCCATTCGACTTTCTTAATCTCTGAGTGAATCACAGTTGAAAAACAAGTGGGATTCAGCTGAATAGGAAAGTACATTCAGAAGCAAGGCAAGTTATTAAATTTCTCTGAAGGATTATGACAAAGATTCTTTGTTTTTGGAATAGCATGCACTGATGAATTGTGCACAATAAAACCAGCAACATGTATTAAAGGGATCATGTGTTATTTTGTATTATTGGGTGTAATAAAATGGGTAAACATGCTTTAATGTAAAAAAAAATAAAAATCACATACTGTACATTTATTGTAGCTCATCTATTCCCAGTCTGTCTGAAATGCACTGATTTCTACAAAGCCACTCCTTCCGAAAAGCTCAGATTGCTCTGATTGGCCAGCTGACCCAGTGCATTGTGATTGGCCAAACACATCAAGTGTGTCGGAACTGTAGCGCCCCTTACCATAATCCCGAGTTTCAGCTACCAAGGCTTATGAAGCATTTGTTAAACACACAGTTAATAATAATGTGAGTTCGAGCCCCAGTCGGATTCTGAAAATGTGGATATCAAGCCGCTCGATCGGAACCAACTTTGCAAGCACGACTTGAGCAGAGCGTTTTACAGTGGAAAGTAGTCTTTGTATATAGCCTGCATTGTACTCTCCCAGGTTCAGGAATCTGTCCTCTGTAAAATGACTGTGAACAAGCAAACCTTTGGGTTGTACTGCTCAGGAACAGCTTTATAAATAAACCGTAAAAACGACTACAACTAAAGGCTGTAATACACTACCCTACTTTTGCCCAGATTTACAGTCTGGACAAGTTGCCAAAGTCAGAGCTATGCAGATTTGAGTTGACAGATTTCACAGAAAATCGTGTAGTGTATAATGGTCACAGACTTGAAAGTTTGATTCCATCCAGTCGGAGGATATTAAACATGTTTGATATTTTGAGCCAATTTTAGAACACATAGTGTTTTCATTTGTCTCGTGTCTCCTTGTAGCAAGGCTCGTGTTTAAGTGCGAGTTTGTTGTGTTCGTATAATGACTTGAAAGTCTGGTATTGTGTGATTCTCAGTCGTTTAATGTATGATGCCCAGTTTTTCCTCTGTAACTATTTACAAAGTCGGCAAGTGTATGATGCCTAGTTTTTTTCAAATCTGTTCAGAATTTAAAAGTCGTTTAGCGTATTCCAGCCTTAAAGCTGATTTCAGATGGATTTTTCATCAGTGTAAAACAGATGAAACAGTTGACAATGTAATTGATGTCGCACTCCACAGTGAAATTATTAATTAATCAGATACATCAGTAATCAAAGGTGCAAAACCAAAGACATATATAGAACACTAGCACTATGTATATTAGTTCAGAAGCTCATATTTATGATTTCTGCGTCAAACAAGCAATTAACATAATAATGGCATATTATTTTAATTAACTGTGAGAAAAACATATGCACCATATTGGAAACATAAATTGTTTTGAACATCTAGTATATTAGACTCATGTTCGACTCCATGGAAACAGAGACTTTCTGCACTTTCACAAGTACAGCAAACTCTTTCTCTTGAAAGTGAGTATTTTAGGCTTTTGTTGTTCTGCTCACACCAGATGGACTGTGTCAAGGAGTGCAGAGAAGATGAGTTTCTGTGCAAAAACCATGCTCACTGCATCCCCAAACGATGGCGCTGCGATGATGTGTTTGATTGCGTGGACCACAGCGATGAGGAAAACTGTGGTCATGGTATGAAGATCTCCATATTTATGGTCAAACTTTAGTTTGGGGAACACACATTCACTATTAACTACGACTTTTGCCTCAATAAACTCCTAATTTACTGCTTAATAATAGTTAGTAAGGTAGTTGTTGGTTAAGTTTAGGTATTGAGTAGGATTAAGGGATGTAGAATATGGTCATGCAGAATAAGGCAATAATATGTGCTTTATAACTACTAATAAACAGCCAATATGCTAGTTATATGCAAGCTAATAAGCAACTAGTTAATAGTGAGAATTGGTCTCCAAACTAAAGTGTTACACTGTTTATAATACAAATATTAGCGAATTAAAGACAGTTTTCATAATTAAATTGTTTTGGACATGATCAAATTGTTTATGTATGTGCTTGTTCAGGTTGTCATAACCCTTTTTACTGCAAAAATATCCATGCGTTACTGTTCAAAAACCAGTTTAATGTTGTTTATTCAGATGCTTTCTTCTGTCGCCCTGATGAATTCATCTGCAACAACACCCTGTGTAAGCTGCATGTGTGGGTGTGCGATGGTGAGGATGACTGCGGAGACAACTCTGATGAAGACTCCGAAATGTGCGGTAGGATATTCAACTCTCCCAGTGGAATTGCATGACCTACGGCAGCGCTTTTCACCTCCTGAACTTTCGTTTGAGTTTTCTGATGTTAAACTCTGTCACTGACTGCATTACCAATTAAATACACTACATGAGAAAAACTATATCACCAGGTTCCAACAAATGAGTCATTTATAAAAAACTAGTATAAAAAAAACATTTTATGAATCATATAGCTTTACAATGCAGAAAAAAATGGCACATACTGTAACATTTTGTTCTTATTTCTATAGCCAAACTACCTTGTCCTCCAGCAAGGCCATATCGCTGCAGAAATGACAGAGTGTGTCTACGGCTTGATCAAATCTGTAACAATGTGGATAACTGTGGGGACAACTCAGATGAAGATGAATGTGGTAGGCTCATTCACAATAATGATGCCTTTATCCTCAACAGCACAATGAGAAATCCATCTTTTGTGCCATACATTTTATTTAATTGACAAAAAAAGGCCTAGTCTAGAATTTAGTGGTGTCATTGTTTTGCTAGCAGTTCCTGAGGTCTTTCGAATACAGACAGTTGTGCTCATTTATCATTCAAATGATCTTAGTAAATTTGATGGAAGACTCGGGTGGTGCTGAATAAGATGTGTCAGCTGAAGTTTGGATTGAATGGATGTGTTTTTTCCTTTTTTCCTATGGGGCCCAAACCAGAGACTGTGTCAACTAGGCCCAAGCCGTGCGGGAAGGCAGAGTTTACCTGTAGTAATCGTAAATGTATACCCGCACAGCTACAGTGCGACCTGTTTGATGACTGTGGAGATGGAGGATCAGATGAACAGGACTGCAAGGCTTGTACGTGTTTAACAAATCTCTCAGATACATCCGTCGGAAAACAAGCAATATTGTCAGATTTAAGGCAGTCTTGGTGGATTACATGGACACGTGCTGTGCATCTGGAATTGTCATATGAAAATCATTCAGGCTTATCTTCCAGATGAGTTTTTTTCTTATACTTATTTTATTTGTCGCCAATGACCAAGCATCAAAACACAACAACAACAAAAATCCCATCATGCACTGGGACAGTGGGTTGCAAGTATAAAGTAGATCACTTCAAAGCTCTCTCTCTCTTTTATTCCAGCTTCAAATGGAGACATATGTGGAAAGAGGATGAATCCATGTGGGGAGGATGCAGTGTGCAATCATACAAACACAAATGCAATTTGCCACTGCAAACCTGGCTTTCAGAGAAATCTCAGAAGCAGAAAGTGTGAAGGTACTGTCAGAATATTTTCCCTGATTCTGTTAACGTTCAGAAAAATGATTCACTGCTTTATCTGAGGGGGATTTAGACTTTCAATGTAAAGTGTGCAATTTCTGTGACACCAGCAGCACCCAACAGAATTGTATCTGTTTGTTTGAGCAATTCTGTGCTTAACATTAGCTAAACCAGAGTCAGAAGTGAATGGGTTTAATATGCCCCATTAAATAAAGTTGGAAAATCCCAGTAATGAATTCCTCTATTTTTGATATATCTTATATATCAGCGTGATATATTTCCTAATATTTTGTGTTAGACCTACTTATGCGCTTTATCACATAACATATGAGATGTGTAAATTTATTGGTAACAGTCTATGTAATTAATTAGACTGAGGATTTATTTTAATGAATTGATTAAACTCAGATTTAAAGTATTTTTGCTTTGAATCCTGTCCTGTCAATCACTTTATCATTTAGAGGGTTTCCCACACATTTTTTTGAGATTCAAAATGCCTGTTCTTTTTATCAAGCAAGATTTTTTCAAGGATCAAAAAATTGTAAAGGAACAGTGTTTTTCCTCTCAGTGTGGTAAAACTTAACCAGAGGCCAAAGTTAAGCTTAAGTTCCTGAAAGTGCTTAACCTACTGAAAATGGTTTGCATTTAAAAGAACATTTCCAGTAAAAGGATTGTGCACTCACATATAGTGTTTTTGCTGGGAATCAATGAGATTCAGTGAGCAGACCACATCTTATGTTTTATTTCCAAGCATGCTGAGGCATGTGAAAAAAAAATCCTTAACGTCACACAGTTTGCACAGCCAAAAAAATATTTTCCAGAGAGTGCTGTTCCTCAATAACAGACTTTTGTCCTTCCCTTTTTTTTTTTTTGCAGAAATCAATGAGTGCCTTAACTTTGGCACTTGCTCTCACTATTGCACAAACACAAAAGGATCTTACAAATGTACATGTGACAAAAATTATAAGGATATGAATGGTAGCTGCACAGCAAAAGGTAAGGATCTATATTTTCTATTGACTTGACCTTTGGCTGCACTGTGACATTTTATTTAGATTTTGAATCACTTATTAGATATTTTCATACATTAGCTCACTATACACCGGGCCTAGATATACATTGTAAACCATTCAAAGCATAAGTATTATTTCTGTGGTAGATTTATACTTATAAGATTTATAACTATATATTGTCTTTTTCCTGTAAAGTATTGAGCTTGAATTACTGATTATTGATTGATTAAAATGCATATTGCTGTGTTAGAATGATGTATCTGCATCTGTAATTGTCAAACTGTTGTCTTAAACCCAAAATGGAATTTAGCCACTTTTCATTTTTTTTGCATATTAATAACTCAACGGGCAGGACCAGAAGATCGAGTGCTCTACATAGCTAATGACACTGAAATCCGAAGTTTTGTGTATCCATTTAACCAGAGCCATGGGCACAAAGTACATGCTCGCATCGAGGAAAATGCCCGCATCATTGGGATGGATGCTCTGTATCACCAACAAAAGTTTATCTGGGCTACTCAGTTTAATCCCGGTGGACTTTTTTACAAAGATATCCTAAACAGGAGTCAAACTAAAACAAATGTTGGCATCATAGTAAGTATCATGAGTCTTGTGTGCAGCGTACGTCATATTTTCTCAGGAAAATTCTGGATGTTTCCTTCTAGTTATTCATTTATTTTTCTTCTTCTAATTAACACAGTAATTCCACATCACATCTTCTTAATATAATGATATACAGCAAACATTTGATCTGCTTCTATGTTGGTATATGTACTTTTCATTGAAAATACTACCCCATAATTGATGCATTTTACCACTATTTTATAATAAATATAGAGATTTCAGACAAGCAGGATATTATATTTTGATCTTTATATAAAATATTAAAACAAAATCATATTTTGAGTCCAAACCTAATATGCCTACTTTGCCCTATCCCAATATCAAAAGCAGTTTCTGAAATTTTCTCCATGTTTATTTATGAATAGCTTTTTCCTAAAAATACCTTATCGTACGCATAATCTTAAATATTCTGTGATGTCTTGGCCCACATGGGAATCACCTTGTTATCTGGGTGACTTTTGCAGTGCCCAGACTTCCGCAGACCCAGAGATGTGTCAGCTGACTGGGTGACTGGTAATATCTACTGGACAGACCACTCTAGGATGCACTGGTTCAGTTATTACACAGCTCACTGGACCAAGCTTAGATACTCTATTAATGTGGGGCAGCTCAAGGGACCCAACTGCACCCGTCTGATAACTGACATTGCAGGAGAGCCTTATGCCATTGCTGTCAATCCAGTCAAAGGGTAGGAGCATGTTTCAATACTATTTAGGCTCCATTTTCTGCAGTTTATTTATTTTTTAAATATATACAGTGGGTGTCAAAAGTCTATAGCAGGGGTCGGCAACCTAAGGCACGAGGGTTAATCGCTGGCACACAAGCAAATGCGAGAGAAGTGTATGTATTTCATTCAGATAAAGTAGTCTACCTGCACACAGATCTACATTTTGATGTAATAATTCCTCATAGTAAAAAAACACGGAACGCACATGTAGGAAACCTCGTGAATTACGGCCGTTTCACGCATATTTTTTTCGCCGTGCATGTTAATCAATGAGTGCATTCACACCGGGAGCAGGAGCAGCGCGTGAGCAGCAGTGAAGCGGGGTTTCGACGCCGAGTATTTTGTCTGCGCTGCTCACGCTCAATTAAAGTGAAAGCACACTTTTGATGGACAAAATAAATATGATTTCAAACAAAAGTGCCCAAAATGCACAGAATGTGCATGTCTAGTGTGTTTTAACAATAACTGGATTAGGTTATGTCAGAAAAGAAAATGAAGACTCAAAAATATTTATACAAAATGTACCCATTTAAACTTGTTTTTATTATTCAGTTTGGGTAAAAGGATATGGTATATATATATTTTTTTTTAATACATAGAAAATAAATATTTGTGTGTGCTGTAAAGTGGTTAGAAAAAATGAAATCGGAATCAGCTAAAATCGGCATCGGCAGGTCAAACTCAATGAAAAATAGGAAATCGGAATCGGCCTAGAAATTTGTATACCTAGTGCATATCTAGTTAGGAGTTATAAATACTATTAAATTGTCTGTCTAAATCTAAAACAAATTTCAAGAGAAATATTTAAATTTCTGTACTATTTCTGTGTAAGCCATTATGAAAATGTAAAATGTTTGTGTATTTATATGAGTGTGTGTGTGTGTGTATATATATATATATATATATATATATATATATATATATATATATATATATATATATATATATATAGGCTATGTGTGTGTTGTGGCACAGTGATGAACTTGTAAACTTAAAAATGGCACTTTATGACTAAAAGGTTGCCGACTCCTGGTCTATAGGCACATTGAAAAAAAAGTTTTAGAATTTAAATCAGTTGAAAATGAATGGAAGCTTGTTTCCGCCACAGAATAAAAAATAAAAAAGGTAATTGCGACTCTTTATCTCACACTTTATCTGACTTTTTCTTCTCAGAACTGCTTGTTTATATCTCGCAATTCTGACTTTATAACACGCAATTGCGAGATATAAACTCAGAATTGCGAGATATGACCTCACAATTGCAAGATATAAACTCACAATTCCGAGAAATAAACTCGCAATTCGGACTTTTTTTCTCCCAATTGTGTGTTATAAAGTCAGAATTGTGAGATATAAACATGCAATTCTGAGGGAAAAAGTCGCAATTATCTTTTAAAACATTTTATTCTGTGGCGGAAACAAGCTTCCATAGAAATGTTATTATTTAAAAGTATTTAGGATTCTGAATTACTTCTAGGTCACTTATCAAATAAGCAAATTTATTACACTGACTTCTGAATCCCGCTGTATATAAACTGGAATACTTGGTATAATATACTAATATTATATTTTGTAAATATTTCTAAAGTAGGAAATATTTTACCTATTTCAGGATGATGTATTGGTCAGTAATAGGTGACCACTCACACATAGAGGAGAGTGCGATGGATGGCTCCATGCGTAGAGTACTTTTGGACAAGAATCTTCGGAGACCCACAGGTATGTTTTTGTATTTCTGCTTTCTGTTTTTGCTTTGAGTCCTCAGCTGTTTTTCTGTGAGTGTGATAAATGAGAGGTTGTTGTTTTGGTTCTTTCTAAAGGGACGTGGTCAAGGTCTGAATGCGTTTGTGTAGAAGCTTGTTGGTCTCGCATCCTTTTTCAGTACATCACAGCACTTTCCTCATTTCCGAGTTTGAGGGAATGTTTCAGATGCAATGCCTTTAGGTAAACCTGCAGGCGTGTTCCTCAGGGAAACACTAAGTACCGCTACATTTAACCATGGCCTCCTTTACAGGGGCCAACATTACGCCTCCAGTGCAGCTTTAGGAATCCATCATCTCTAGAAAAGGAACAAAACTGCAACATCCGAGTCTTTAATCAAGAGAGGAAATGTAATGAGTCAAGCAATGCAAACTCAGAGAAATATGGGACAAACTTTTGCTGAGTTTATTTCAGGAAGAGAAAAAGGACACATATCTGAAGCTTTTGTGCTGAATATGTCCACATTGAAGCAAGGGTTTCTTAAAGGGATACTCCACTTTAAAATGAAAATTCTGTCATCATATACTCACCCTCATGTTGTTTCAATCTTTTATGAATTTCTTTCTTCTGCTTACAGAAAGGAAGATATTTAGAAGAATATCAGTAACCAGACAGTTTCTGGTCTCATTGACTTCCATAGTATATTTTTTTTCCTACTATGGAAGTCAATGAGACCAGAAACTGTCTGGTTACTGACATTCTTCTAAATATATTCCTTTCTGTTCCGCAGAAGAAAGAAATTCATACAGGTTTGAAACAACATGAGGGTGAGTATATGATGACAGAATTTTCATTTTAAAGTGGAGTATCCCTTTAAAGGTTATTTAAATACATAAAAAGTTCAATTTAGCACCTTATTGACCAAAACGGCCTTCGTCCTTCTACAGTCTCACATGACCTAAATGAATGAAACTCTTCTTGCATGTTGTTATTTATTTATTTACTTCGGTAAACATGTTACAGTTATGGTCAATAATAACCTGTTCTCATTTACTGGATTGTTTTCTTGTGAGCTTTTGCTTTTGTGTAATATGTGTACATGTTTAAGTATGTAAAGTTTCTTAACATTCTGTACCAAGCTCTGAAAATAACTCTTCCCGTCATTCATCTGTAGGGTTGGCGATTGATTACTTCAGCCAGCGTGTGTACTGGGCCGATGCCGAGCTCTCTGTTATTGGTAGTGTCCGTTTCGATGGCTCATACCCATTGGTGGTAATCGATAGCAAGCAAGGTGAGAAGAACAGTTGAAAGGGAATCTGGTAGTATTTTGCTTTGTTCATGTATCTTATATGCCTGAAATCATTAACCATTGAAATGGTTTTTAGAAGATTCAGTTTTGTCTAATGTCATTGCTTCACTTCATGCTTGCACAGGAATATCACATCCGTACAGAATAGATATTTTTGAGGATTACATTTATGGAACAGGACTGAAAAATGAAGTTTTCAGAATACACAAATATGGGAAAAAAAACATTGAACCTCTCGATCTGGGTATTGAAAAAACAACAAATGTCCTGATCTCTCATCGTTTCAAGCAGCAGGATGGTAAGAGACCACATTTTCTCTAAATGTTTTCTCTTTAGTTTCTCTTTTTCCATTTTTACCTTGGAAAATTATGAAATTGTTTTTTTTCAAGAGTTATTTTATGGATCCTAAGAGATTATTTTATAGATTCAGACTTGCCGCTCCTACCAGGTTTTTGAAAGAAAATTATTTTGCAGTGTTTTGAAGGTCAGAGTGATTTTCTTCATCAATTGCATGCACAGTATTTTGAGACTGTTATAGTGTTCTGTTCTTATGCCTAACGTTAAAGTAGTAATCCAAGTTAAATTGACTGTAAGTCGCCAGAGTTGTTGTATTTACAACTATTATTTCTTGGAACAAAGAAATGCATGTTTTTGTTTTGTTTTTTACCTGAGGCGATCACATGGTTTCTTCATTATTGTTCTGTGCACCTCATTGAGACACTCTACAAAAATTAGTACAGCTCACTAATGTTATGTAACACCCATTTAATTTGCTTCCCCTATGCATTGCGTTTGTGACCGCATTCTAATATGCTATCTTCTCAGAAGAGGGCCTCCTCTGCTGTCGGTCTTGGTTGCTCTTTGTTATCAGGTTGTGTTAATGGCCTCACAACCTAAAAAAGATCTTTCTGTTCTGGTGGGTTTGTAGTTAGGGGCAGCTAAGCCAGTCCCCACTGACCCATTAAAGTCAGAGATCTAGCCTGCTGGAGAGACTTGTGCACTGGCAGCAAAAGCTAAAAGTATAGGTTTGATGTCCTCAGCAAAACACTAAAGATTGATACAGATGTCCCCTTATACTGTCGGCATCTCTGAGTAACGGCTTTCAAATCTGCAGCTTTTGAGGCGCCAGTTCGATGAGCTGCTTTGAGAAATTAAATAAATAAGCTGAAAATGTACGGCACTTTCCACAAATAGGTTACAAAATAGGACTTGGAACTTGACTTAACTTTTTTTTTTTTTTAAATAAATGGTGAGTGAAAAAACCATTTAGCCTTTAGAATATGTGGATCACCAATCTCAATATTAAAGTAAATATTACATTTTGTGTAAATTTCTAGTATACATTTCTGGATAAAAAGTTATTTTTGCGGTTTATATACTTTCCTAGCAGTAAAATTATTTAAATAAACATCAAAAAGCCAGAATGGGTAAAAAAAAAAACTTGCCTAAATGTAGTTATTAGACAAAATGTTGGTTTGTAGTAGGAATGTAAAAAAAATGCGTAATAGGTAGAAATTGATGTGGCAACAGGGTTGAGTGCAATATGTATGAACCAACAAATAATTTTTCAGGTAATTATTTGTAAACAAATAATTATCATGACTTTAAACTGAAGCTCAGCATTGATTTATCTAAATGTTATTGTACCTTCCAAGTTAAATGTATGCTTTGTCGTTTTTGTATTCAGTGGCCAATCCCTGTCTACGGATGACCTGCGATTTTATGTGCTTGCTCAATCCAACCGGGGCCAGCTGCACCTGTCCAGAGGGGAAGACCTTGGTCAATGGCTCTTGTATTGACCCCATTGTCTCAGGTCTGAAGCATCACTTTACTGTATGGCTGCTCACTTTG